>NW_022681460.1:17407330-18657330 GCF_009764315.1 Trachypithecus francoisi | reverse complement strand
ATTTGAGGGAAAATTTTTTTTGAATTCAAGATGTAATTAGAATTTTGTATCTCACATTTTCTGTTTTTTGACTTCAGCTTGATGTAGTCCAGTCACATGCTCTCACCATTTAAAAAATTATAACTACATTGTAAATGAGTCAGAATGATAGAATCTAAGCCACTATGGGTGTCACTGTTAACTCAGATATTGTTAATTAAGGGTAAGGCCAATTTGAAGAGCAAAGTTTCAAAATACAAAACAGAATAGTCTTGTTCTTGGAGTCTTCAAAGTATATAATACTTGCAATTTTGTAATTTTTTAAAAATTTCTTTTTCTAAGGAATTGGAAGAACAACATAACAAAGAGAAACTAAACCTAGAAGAGGATAAAAATCAGCTTCAACAAGAGCTAGAAAACCTAAAGGAAGTACTGGAAGACAAGCTGAATACAGCCAATCAAGAGGCAAGAATTCTTTAGACCTGTTGCCTTGTTATAGATATTAATAATAATAACTTATTCTGGTGACATTGTATAGGTAGGTGAGTCTCAGTGAAGGTAAAATATCTAGAATAAAAATAATTTAAAAACTTTAATTGATGTTGAATTTTTCATGACACTCTAGTTATGTTCCACCAGGTAAAATTTACTGTCAAAAGCATTAAGGTGCTGTTGTGGGGAGAAGCAAAACAAAATATCACCACATAGGAAAAGTACAAAAGAGAATTCTCTGCCCTTTTGCCAAAAAATAGCTTATTATTCTCTATACCGCCTCTTCTTCTACAATTTCAACAGAAACTGAGGATGGTAGCTAGAATCAATAGGTTTAGTCTGAATTACAGTCTGTGACATTGCTCTTTTAAGACTAGATATAAATGAAAGAGGAGAAAAGAGGGAAGTTACAGCTCTTCTCCAACCTCATATCAGCAAAGTTCCAGGTGGGTTGAGGATTGGAATATAATATGAAAATCATGGATATAAATATAAATAAAATATGAAAACAAAAATAACAAACCTGAGGACAAAGAAGGCTTTTTGATCATGATAACAAAGTTATGAATTGAAACATAGATTATTTGTACAGTTAAAGCTAAAACTTCTTTATATCAAAACACACCATAAGCAAAATTTAGAAAGAGGAAAAACTGGGAGAGATGAAGTAAGAGACTGACAGATTGACCAACAAAGAATTCATGTCTTTAACACTGTAAGAGTATTTACAAAACAGTAAGAAAAATACAGACACCCAGATTATCTTTTTACAAGCCAAAGATGAACGTGAAAAAAAAAATTGCTTCGTATAATTTAAGAACTGGAAATGAAATCAATGAGATGCCATTCCATTACCATAAAATTAACAATGATAAAAAAAAATTGAGACCATGCAGTGTTAATAAGGGTAAAGAAATAAGCACTCAGAAACTGCTGATGGGGATACAAAATTGTATAATTTTCCTGGGAAGGGATTTATTGGCACATATGAAAGCCTTAAAGAAAGGCTTTAACTCAACAATTTCATTTTTGTGTATTTAACCTACGCAGATAATTACGGATTGTTGACAAAATTTCAGCACTGTTTGTAGTAGAAGAAGTATAGAAAAACTTAAATTTTCTCGGAAGTCTGTCTGCCTAGAATAAAGGGAGTCTTTTCCTAGTTCACACAAGTTTTGTTTGCTTCTCTTTCCATGTTCTGGGACTGCTTCCACGCTGAGGGTTATTGCCTTTTTCCTGCTTAGAGGCACACATGGCCTAGCAACTGCCTTGGTACAATACAAGGTCAAGAAAATGAAGGCATTTAGGGTCCTTCTAGGAGTTAAATACCTTCATTCCAAGATGTTAGAGATTTTATTCTTAATTGCTAGTAAGTGTATATGAATTTTTTCTGTAATTGACTCATTCATTCATTTATTTAATAAATATTGAGTGGCTATTAGGTACCAAAGCACTGTTACACACTGTGGTTTCAGTGATAAGTCAGTCAGACGTGGTGCCCACTACTATGGAGAGACAGACACAAAAACAAGTAAATACAAGTTTGATGCATATTACAAAGGGTGGTAAGTAATTAACAGGGCTTGTCAAAATAATAAATTTAGGAAAGCTTATGCAAAGGCCCTGAGGCATGAGAAATCTCTAGGAATTGTAAGAATACCAGTTGTATTAGTCTGTTTGACACTGCTAATAAAGACATACCTGAGACTGGGCAATTTACAAAAGAAAGAGGTTTAATTGGACTCAGTTTCACGTGGCTAGGGAGTCCTCAGTCATGGCAGAAGACAAGGAGGAGCAAGTGACATCTTACACGGATGGCAGCAGGCAAAAAGAGAGCGTGTGCAGGGAAACTCCCATTTTTAAAAAACCATCAGATCTCATGAGACTCATTCACTATCACAAGAACAGTGCAGGAAAGACACAACCCATAACTCGGTCACCTCCCACTGGTTTCCTCCCTTAGTATATGGGAATTGTGGGAGTTACAATTCAAGATGAGATTTGGGTGGGGACACGGCCAAACCATATCACCAGAAAAAATGGAGTGTGATAGCAACTATAATAATTAATATTTATGTAGTGCTTACTGAGTCCCAGACTTTGTTTTATATAGCCTCTTCTTTATACTGTTCTCTCCTTTAATCCTCACAGCAACCCTGTGCAGTAGATACTAAGGCACAGAAAAGTTAAATAACTTGCCCATGTCAGCACATAATAAGTAGGTAAAGTCAGAATTGCATTTCAGGTAGTATGCTTTCAGAGCTCAATTTTTAACCCTAGCACTACTCTTTCTCTCAATGAGTATATAAAGACCAAGAAGAAGGGATGCCATGCTGAGGCTGGAGATTTCAGCAGGGCCTATGCGTGGAGGTCTTGTAAGCCCCATGAAAGATTTCAAAAGTTATCCTAAGGGCAGTGGAAAATAGTTGAAAGATGCTAAGTGCAAATATGTGGATGCTTGCACAGTGGATGGGGCTTATGCTCATGTCCGTATTTGTAATGTATAAAAAACTCACTCTGGTGTTGCAAGGACAGTGGATTAGAGAAGAACAAATACAGATAGATGGATATATCAGGGAGGAGGTTTCTACTTACTGTATTCCCTCAGTTTGTACATTAATAAGGAGAATCTGTGTATTGATTTCTATTGCAAATGACAGAAATCCTAGCTCAAACTAGCCTAAAGAGAAAGAAAATTTAATTGACTCATATGACTGTAAAGTCCAAGAATAATGTTAGCATCAGGCAAGACTAGATTCAGAACTGTAATTGTGACAATAGAACTCAGCTTTTCTTTTTCTCTTAAATTGGGTTTGTTCTTTGGGTTGACTTCATGCTTCAATCATATATTCCCTGAGGTGTGTCTGCAGCTGGCAAAAAACCTTTTCTAGGAGCTCCTTTTAAAGTCCTGAGATCACTGTGACTAGATAAGCTTAAACCATGTGCCTGCCCCGAACCAATCCCCATACCAACAAAATGAGATGACCTTTTTGGTTTACGCTTCAATGAAGCGCTTCATTCTGGAGTTTAAGTTGAATGCTTACTAAGACCACATGAACCGGTAAAGAATGTGAGTAGAGGCCCCAAATGCCATAAGGAGATTTTGTTATTGGGAGACAATAGGTGTTTTCTCCATGTATCCATTTTTATTGTATTTAAGAAAACAAACTGATAGTTATGTTCAACACTTACTTTGCTTTTTATATTTTGTTACGTTTAACTTTGCAGAAGTTTGAAGTTTTTGCTTATTTAAATATTCTATCTCTAATTAGATTTGTAATGGCTTTAATAGGGCTTCTCTTTGAATTCTTTGCATTGTTACTAGAATACTATTCTTTTGTTTGTTTGTTTGTTTTCTTGAGGCGGAGTCTCCCTCTGTTGCCAGGCTGGAGTGCAGTGGTGCAGTTTCGCTCACTGCAACCTCCGCCTCCCAGGTTCAAGCAATTCTCCTGCCTCAGCCTCTCAGGTAGCTGGGATTACAGTGGCGCGCCACCACGCCTGGCTACTTTTTGTATTTTTAGTAGAGATGGGGTTTCGCCGTGTTGGCCAGGCTGGTCTTGAACTCCTGACCCCAGATGATCCACCTGCCTCGGCCTCGCAAAGTGCTGGGATTACAGGCATGAGCCACTGCGCCCAGCCCTAGCATTCTTTATAATTTAGTTTATGGAAGAATTTTACCAAACTTTCAAGAAACAGGTGATTCTTTTGCTGTGAAAATACTTCAGATTACGGAAAAGATATGTAGCTCCCCTAATTATCTTATGAGATTAGCATTCCTTTAGAGACACCAACAAGATAAAATACTACCACCACCAGTATTGCAGAGCATATACCTGCATGGAGAGGGGACCAGAAGGTTGTGCACCCGGGGAGGGAATAGTGGGTCAGAGAAGGATTGAAGGATAGTTTTTTTTTTTTGTAATGTCCGTATTTCCAAGGAGAAAAAAGTATTATTTTTAAATTATCAATTTTAATTTTTGTAGAAATTTCATAGGCTTGGCCATTTTGTAAGAATGGAGTTTTTACTTTATAGCATTGTCCTAAATAATTTGAAATATTTCATGTATGTATTTTAGTATTCGTAACTTTACAGTAGGGATATGCTTAATCAACAATTGTCTGTTAGCTCCTAATTTCAAGAGTGTATGAATTCAACTCTTAAAGATTTCATGAGACAAATTTTGTATGGAAACAGAGGAATCACAACTTACTCTAGTTGATAATACATTTACCAGCTTATCAATATTGACCTAAATTTATCTCCTTTGCAAATAGGAGATAGAGACTCAAATGAAATATGCGATTAAATTTTAAAGAACGATTTTTAAGATATTTTTCTCTAAAATTTCGTTTTACTCTTTTATATAATCTTTATCTTGCTTCAGCTTCTTATAGGTATTTTATTATATGGTAGAACTAGGAATTCTCTTTGTTAGACAAAGGTATGTCTATTCCTCTACATGGTTGTCTTGAAAAAAGAAAATCTTAAATATGAAAGTCTTTTCAAAACACAACAGAAGAAAACTGTCATGGTTATTCGAGTGCTTTTTCCAAATTAATCAGGAAATTGTCCATTCAGTAAAATTACAGCCAAAATAGGAAGAAATTGTAAGACTATTTTGCTATTCTATTACAATGAAGTATATTAAAAGTACCCTATTTACTTACAGATTGGCCGCCTCCAAGATCTGGTAAGGAAAAGTGAACAAGGTCTTGGGTCTGCAGAAGGACTTATTGCTAGTCTTCAGGACTCCCAGGAAAGGCTTCAGAATGAGCTTGATTTGACTAAAGACAGCCTAAAGGAGACCAAGGATGCTCTATTAAATGTGGAGGTAATTTCATAATTCTACTATAATCTAAACAGCAGCAAAATAGAAATATAATTTAGCCATTTGACCTACGCTATTTAAACAGCACATTGTATATATAATTAGTGTATTAGTTCTTAGAACTGCCATAACAAAATACTACAAACTGGGGAATTTAAAACAACAGAAATTTATTCTCTCACAGCTCTGGAGGCTAGAAGTCCAAAATCAAGGTGTTGGCATGGCTATGTTTCTTCCTAAACTCTAAGGGAAGATCCATCGTTGTATTTTCCAGCTTCTGGTAGCACCAGGCGTTCCTTGGCATTCAGCAGCATAATTTCCATCTCTGCCTATCTTCACATCTTAAAAGGATACCAGTCATATTGGAACAAGGGCTCACTCTACTCCAGTTTGACATCATCTAAATTTAACACATCTGTACTGACCCTGTTTCCAAATAAAGTCACATTCTGAGGTACTGGGAGGGTAGGACTTCAATATATCTTTTAGGGGACACAGTTCAACCCATAACAATTGGAATGTGCAGTTCTTTTACTGGTAAGAGTTAGAACTCTTATATACAGCAAGTAAGTGCTTCTCTGTGTCTGCAGATTTCAGGAAGACTCTGCCTTTTTTCTTCCACTCTCATGAAGCACAGCAAAGATTTAGATTTTCTTAGATAGTAGAGAAAAATAATCCATAAAACTGGGTGTGTCGTACCCAGGGAGTTTTTAATCTTTTCCTTCAGAGAGATGGTTTAGACTGTAGGCTTTGAAGTCAGGTTAGTTGTATGTAAATTCTGAATCCACCACATAGTGTGTAACTTTGGGCAAAGCCTCACCTTCCACATCTGCACAATGAAGGAGGGTTGGGGGGGTAGTAACACTCTTCACAGCACTATTGTAATAATTGAATGAGAGAAACCATTTACAGCACAGTGCTTAGCAAAATAGTAAACACTCAGTAAATATTGCCTTTTACTAATATTATTTCAAATTTTCTTTAGTTTAGAATTGGTGACATTTCAAAAGCATATAAACAAGGGCACTTTAGTGAAAATAATTATATTTGTATTTTATCTATGATATAATTATATTCTGTGTGCATTGAATATTTATTATCTTTCATTTTGAATTATGTGACAATAAATTACTTCGTTTTCCTCAAATCTTCATTTCCTTATGTTTACCTTTCTCCAGTGGCTGTGTGATACGACAGTTTTAATATATAACAAGAAATAACTGGAATTTAAAGCTAGTATAATATACAACTTGATATATTTAATTTCTGTGATGCCAAATATATTGACTATAATCTCGATGGTAGCATTCTATGGTGTGAAACTGAACTGGGTGACCAAACTATATTAAGATGTGTTTTTTCCATTGTCAAAAAATAAAAGGAAAATGGTATTTTAAGGTAATACAAATATATTTAAAAGTGAACAGTCAAAATATTTCTAATGAATGTTAGTTGAATATAGGTTGTGTTTATATGGTCTAATGGATGTTCTCTCTTGCCTTGGTGTCACCCAGTTCCTGACTTTAAGGTATTTTATCCTGGTTGCCTTTCCCCCTGCTGTCCTGGCACTGAGTTTTGGGCTTAGTGATTCAGTTTCATTTCTTTCAGGTCTTTTTTCATATTTACATTGTACTTCTGTCCAGTAGTAGAAAATAAGAAACATTTTAAGCAAAACTCTATCAGTTGTTCATTTTCTGTTCTGCTGGGCAGAATTTTAACTGAGAAAATATAGATGCTGCATCCTGGTTTACCACAACTCTGTGTAAGCTCCTTAAGACCAAGTGGTTTTTTTTTTTTTTTTTGTACCTCTTTTCCTCTACCCCAATAATGTCTAATGGTGTACTTTGCATTGAGGAAAATAAATACTTTTTAAGCAATCTACTCCATTTAATGTTGCCTTTGGTGGAAAATATAGAAGTTACTAGAGGCAGAACACTTAGTAAAAAGAACAGTTGGCTGAGATGGCTGCCTTCAATTTTCAATACTTACTGCTTAGTAGCCAGGCCAACAATGTAGAATGGCAATTTCAACATTGGCTTGCTTTTTTCTCATTAATCTGGGTATATCCTTCAAAAACTGCCACACCACATGTCATCAGCAAATGGGTGATCTCGAAAGGGTCATTGTGATAACAGGAAGATAGACCATCATCTGCTCCTCTTCTGCCTTGTGCCCCGAGAGCAGCTGCTCTGCTGGCAGGGGCTGATGTCTGCCACTGTTGTCCAAACAGGTCACCTCTATCCCCAGGCTCCACAGAGCCACTTGATTCATGCTAATCTACAGGAATTTTGTATATATTGCCACATATTACCATAACACCAAACACATGGACAATTAGTTTGAAGTTACATAATAAAAACAGTAGCCTAAATTCTGCATACTTATTTTTATCGTGTCAGTTAGGTACAGCTATATACTTAAGTTCTGAGCAAGTAACATACTTTCGAATATGAGTATGAGTGAATTTGAATAACATATCTATTTATGTAATGGGTGTACAGGTGAAGGTAATTGGATGATCAATCTACCGTTAGATACTTAATATATGTAAAGTATAATTAAGATGATTAGTGCTGACTTTAAACTATTTAAATAATTTGTGATATAAGCCTTAATAAAATATAGTTTAGGCAAGAACATTTAAAATATAAAATTTGTTTTACATATTTTATTTTCAGAAAATCTTGAGTCATTTTCATAGATAGCATTATCAATTATTGGGCTGTAAGTATTTAAAATTAAAAGTTTTAATACAAGCACTTATTTGAAATAACCAGCAGTGTTTGTTTTTGAAGTTTAGTCTTCACTGAAAAGTTTTTATTCTTCAGGGTGAGCTAGAACAAGAAAGGCAACAGCATGAAGAAACAATTGCTGCCATGAAAGAAGACGAGAAGCTCAAAGTGGACAAAATGGCCCATGACTTAGAAATCAAGTGGACTGAAAATCTTAGGTACATTTTCTGTTCTGTAATCTTTGCAGTAAAGACATACAAGAAAGTTTTTCTCTTGTATAACTCATATTATCCTATTGTTAAAGATATAGTTGCAGTATTTTAAATTGAAATTTCCTGTGATTAGAGACAGAGAAATTGGATTTTTTTTCCCATTCGAATTCAGATTTACTTTTTTATTTCCTTGAATATAAAATAGGCAGAAAACTAACCTGAAATCAGAAGACTTATTTGTTCTGGTACCTATTCTGCTGTTAATAAATTGATAAATCAGTGATATTGGGGTAAGTTACCAGTTTACTTTACAGCCCTTAAGTAAATAATCTGCTTTTACTCAGCATCATAGACTTTTGAAGAGGATTAATTAAGCACTTAAAAAACCGGTGGACTCTGTTACAGTCAGTGAGAGGAATAATTCTCTTTACAAAGTAAATGCGTTTGTTTTATTTTAGGCAAGAGTGTTCTAAACTTCGTGAAGAGTTAAGGCTTCAACATGAAGAGGATAAGAAGTCAGCAATGTCTCAACTTTTGCAGTTGAAAGAGCGAGAGAAAAACGCAGCAAGAGATTCATGGCAGAAGAAAGTAGAAGATCTCTTAAACCAGGTAATTAATAATCTGTACATGGTGAAAGTTCATTTCCCTTGACATTCTCTAGCTAGGGAAACATTGTAAAACTCTGTTAATTCACTGTATTTTGTCATTTTTCATGGGGCAAACTTAAAATTTTTAAAAATACATAAAACCAGGAAGATGTGTTTATAAACTTACACATTGTGCTAAATCATTGTTATATATGCAGTATGAATACTGAGAAGAATGTATTATGATTTTTTAGTTTAATATTTGGCCTGAATATATTTAAGATTTTAAATGGGAAAGTTACCTATTTTTTGAAAGTATACCATCTTTTTTCATGTTATTAGATACTGTGTGGGCAACAGAGGGTAGAATTTATTATATGTATTGTGATTACCTAAAATCACTTACCAAAAATGAACAGCTTACTTTTCTCACCAACGGAGCGTTGCCTGCTATCCTTCAAAATACTTGAAGCCCCTTAGAGTATAACATAAACAAAAGGTAGTAATATTCCTAAATCTGTGTTCTTATGTTATGCTTGCTTATTTCCATAACATTTGTAACTGTAATTAAAAGAATTTGCACATTTTCACTCATTTACACAACTTGTAAATTTATTAATTCTAAGCATTCTTCCACAGAGTGAGTCATTAAATAGGATTAACTGCATGAATCACCAGTTGATAAGCAAGTGCAGAACTTAGACAGGAAGCAGCTCAATAACGTAGTGCCAGAAACCTACCGTTATCTTTCTTTTTGTGAGCATGATGAATTTCAAAATAAACAGGATAGACTTTTTGTAAGATCGTTTGTTACATTGCTACATACATGCAGTGTCTTTCAGGAATACTAGGGGCCTGCCAATTTGTGTCTGGTATCTCATAATAATTTATGATGTTACTCTGAAAAGAGGGAATACGTGTGTATGTTTACATTTGTGTATATGTGAGCTTTTGTCAGTCACTTTGAAACTCAGACAAAAGTAAGAACATGGAAACAGCTTTTACTAGAATTTGGACACCGCATCAGCATTGCTTATGATAGACTTACTTTACATTCCTTTTAGGGACCCAGAAGGACAGATTTTGCTGGGTGGAGTGGTACTGATTTATTAGACGAGTAGTAAGATTCTGCACCTAGAAAGATTAAATTAGTTTGATTATTTAATAAATACGTATTTTTTCAACCAGAAAGTATTAAACATAGACAGTTTTGGCTGGGTTTGCACTGTAAAGTGGCCTACCACTTCTTCTGCCTATTTTCTATTAAATAGTTTTATTTGTTACTCCTTTAATCTCTTGTATTAATTTGTCGGATGTCATCCATACATCTCTGAATTTTGTTTTCTTCTCTTTTTCCTTTGGGTGTCTATTCTGCAGTGTTCTTTCCTGAGAGGGCCTAATGCTGTGCATCTTGTGGCTCTGTATATCATAAAATAATTTTACATATTAGCTCCAGTTTTTGCCAGCTTTACAGAATTTCTAAATCAATTTTCAAAGCAGATTAACCATAAATATCAAGATAACCAGGAATTAATGGGTTCCAAAGGTAAACTATTCTGTGATGCTCCATGCCATCAGACCATTTCCAATATTATAATATCTTCCTTTCTCCCAACTTCTAAATTGTTTAGGCACACGCATTGCCATAGAGAAACTGGCAAGTAGCTGTTGCACTCCAGGATTGTCTGTGCCTGAAGAAAATTAAGAAAGCAGGTGCACAAAAAGATGCCCTATTAAAATAAAAATGGATATGATGCTTTCAAGGTTTCATTCTTTCTAGGCATATTAGATGACAAAAAATTATAGTAGGACCAGTGGTTCTTTTTAAATGGAATGTCATTATGGACGAAACCTTCCTTCTTGGCTCTTTGGATCTTATTCTATGGACTCCTTTGGATGGATTTCTAGAGCCTGTGCTCTAAAGCCTGCTCTACCACCTTCTGCTTGCCTTTGCCTGCTGCTAAGCCCTGTTCCCCATAACCTCTACCCCAAGCCCTACCCCTAGGACCCCTTCCCTGCATTCACTCCTACTGGTCTCACTCATTTCCTTTAGCCTTTGCAAGGCCAGCAGCCTTCAGCATGTTAAGGGAAACAGACCTGGCTTGGCATTCGTGATATTAAAGGAGTAAGACTGAGGAATAGAATTGGTGTGGCTAGGGCTTAGGCAGAGGCATGTACTATGAAAAAGTATCAGAGGATGTGTGTTTTCACATATTTTAACTATTTCTGAGTGAAAACATGAGATTTTTATGCCTTAACACACCTGAATTTCATCCTATTTAGAGGAAAGAAATGAAATGTCTTTCCTATGAATCTCTTGAGAGTTAAATTAGATTTAAGCCAGCCATCGTGGCCTGCCTATCTAAAAATGAGCATTAAAAGCATAAAATTTTCATTTTACTTGAATCAGATGTTTTTCACTTCATGGAATTTTCCAAAAGCTATTATTCTCATTCTGTGCTACGATTCAGTCAATTTTGTATCTTTTAGTTTCCTTTTCATATTTCATTGTGTTCTCTCTTTCTGTCCAATGATTACACTTTAGTCCAAGGCTAATTATGCTTCTTGGGTTGATCAGTGTATACATTTGAATTCTTTAAAGCAAAAGAACTACATTCTTATGCTTCAACTCTATCCAAGGAAAAGTGATTATATAGAGTTTTCTGTGATCATATTTTCTATTTGTGATCTTAAAATGCCATCACATGTTCCTTTCTTTCATCTTTTTTAAGGCAGATTTTATTTTGGGTCCAATATAATGATTTACTTATTCAGGCTTAAAGCATTGGACTGAGAAATTAAGCGAGATACACAGACCATTCAGACACAGAACTGTGGAATTTTACAGTTTGAGACTGACTCTCCATTTTGTAGATGTGAACTTTGAGACAAAGTCATTTAGCTGATTATAGCCATGTATCTGACACAATGTTTACACTTCACAAATTTACAATCTAATAGGAAGATTTATATATAGGTACTTAAAATAAAAGCCACTGTGCAGTAGGTGACTCTAAAAATGATCCAAGCAGTTTATACTGAGTAATGATGTATTGGAACTGGCTCCTACCAGCTCATCATAGCTAATTGTGCACCTCTTCCCAAGACTACATTCGGGGACATCATGTTGATGACTTGCAGTCACCCGTGGTAGTTGCATTTACGTCACAGCATTTATAACATTTGTAGCAAATACTACACATCAGGTCATTGCTTTTCAGAGAGCTGTTAAACATTTACCAAAATACCGCTGGTCAGGAGTATACAGTCAAAGAACAGTGTAATATAGCCAGTGTGCTTGGGGAAGGCTTCACTGAGGAGGCCAGCTTTAGTGGGACCCATGAATAGGGCAAAGGATGAGCACAGAGGAGTGACAAAAGTACAAAGGTTTTTTTCACTTAATAAACATTTTATTAAACATGTGCATATTTCCCAGGCACTACGAGGAATACAGTAATAAGAAAAACAGAGTTGGGGGCAGTTTGGATAGAGGTTATTGTGGAAAACCTTGACTTCCAAGCTTAGGAGTTTAAAAGATTATTTGGTAAACTATGAGATTCTGTCAAAGGTTTGTGGAAAAGAGAATAACATGCTGAAAATTTTATTTTAGGAAGCTTAATATGACTTTTATATTGAAATAAGAATGAAATAGAGATATTTCAATTTAAATATCTAAATTAAAGTGTTTGGAACTGAACTCTTGAATGGACACCATGTACCGCCAGCATCCCTCAACCTCAGCCAAACTGCTCTTCCTAAAACTAGCATCCGTTCACTGTTCACTGCTCAGCCGTCTTGGACTCCTGTGTTGTACACCAGACGCACTCCCCACTGCTCTACCTTCAAAATAAATCCAGGACCTGCCTATTTCTCCCTACTACCGCTACCACCATCTGATTCCAGGACACTTGTAGTTCTTTCCTGCACTGCAGCTGTTACCTTGTTTCTACTCTTGCCCACCTACAGATTATTTTCTAACCAGCCAAAGTGATGCTCTTAAATATTAAGTTGGATTATGTTACTATCCTGTTTCAAGATGTCCAGTGACTTCCTACCACAATTAGAATACAGTCCATACTCGTGCCATATCCTCTAGTACGCTCGTGATCTGGTCTTTGGCTGCATTGCCAACATCATCTCCTATCACTCTCTCCCTTTGTTTTTTTACAGCCATACTGGACCCTTGCAGTTCTTGGAACACACACAACAAGCTGAACCCATCTTGGGGACTTTGCACCTACCAGTCCCTCCACATGGAACCCACTTTCTAGAGATATTCACAGCTTTTTCCTTCACTTTATTCAGTTATCTACCCAAATCTTAACTCCACAAAAAGAGCTTTCTTGACTTACTTTTTCTAAAATAGCACCATCATCTTTCATTAGCCCCCTATTCTGCTTTGTATTCCTTCAGATCATTTACTTCTACATAGTATATATTGATTATCTCACCTATTCACATGTAAGTTCCATAAGACCTGGACCTTTGTGGTGTTCACTGGGGTATCCCCAGCACCTAAAACTATGCCTGGCACATAGTAAGCACTTGGCAGTTATTGAATGGAGTGAACAGAATGAGGCACAGAGACCAAAGAAGTTTTCAGATACATGAAATACAAATAATTCTGCCCAATTAGGACCTGGATTAAGTTTATCTCACAGCAGGTACAAGAGAAACTGTAAAAGGATCAATCATCTGCTTTGGTAGAAGAGAAGAAAATGTTAAAGTTGACTTGGGTTTGAGCCAGACGAAAAGGAAATCATCATCTGAGACAAGGAAGTCAGGATGAGCTATTTATTTGGGGTGGGGTGTGGGTGGTTGGGGAGATGAGATGTAAGTTTTCTCTTAGATGTATTGATTTTACAATCATAGTATATTTTAGAATTTTTCATGCTCAGTAGGAAAGAGCAGTGACTCGACTAAGAAACAGCATTAAAATAAATGCTCTTGATCAAGAGCAATTGAAAAGCCAGTTTCAGTAAGGTTTGTTGTAAACTGCTTTCTGATTTTTAGACCAGTGCTATCCAATATGATACTAAGTATCTTTTCTTTTTGCTCTTTTAAATATGGTTACTGAAAAACTTTAAATTATACACATGGCTCACATTCCTGTTTCAGTTAGAGAGTACTGATGCAGACTAGCTAGATCATGACACTATTGACTACATTTGGCATTAGAGCTCGGTACTCATTCTGCTATTCTTTTTTTTTTTTTTTTTTTTCCTGAGATGGAGTCTTGCTCTGTCACCCAGGCTGAAGTTCAGTTGCACTGTCTCAGCCCACTGCATCACTGCAACGTCTACCTCCTGGGTTGAAGCAATTCTACAGCCTCAGCCTCTCGAGTAGCTGGGACTACAGGTGCATGCCACTGCCCAGTTAATTTTCATATTTTTAGTAGAGAGGAGGTTTCACCTTGTTGGCCAGGCTGGTCTTGAACTCCTGACCTCAGGGAATCTACCTGCCTTGGCCTCCCAGAGTGCTGGGATTACAGGCATGAGCCACCACGCCTGGCTGCTATTCATTTTCTTAGCTTTAAATTTTCTATTATGTTACCAAGGAACATATTCTGTCTCTTTTAATTTAATTTTTTTTCTTTTCCTTTCTTTTCTTTTCTTTTTTTTTTTTTTTTTTGAGATGGAGTCTCACTTAGTCACCCAGGCTGGAGTGCTATGAGGTGTTCTCGGCTCACTGCAACCTCTGGCTTATTTCTGTATTTTTAGTAGAGATGGGTTTTGCCGTGTTGGCCAGGCTGGTCTTGAACTCCCAACTTCAAGTGATCTGCCCACCTCTGCCTCCCAAAGTGCTGGAATTACAGGTGTGAGCCACCATGCCCAGCCCATACCACTACTTTCAATGGAAGAATAGATGGAAGTAGATTCTGAGGTAGAGGGAATAGCAAGATACCTAGAATAATAATCTCTTCCTGGCTGGGTCTGGTGGCTCACACCGGTAATCCCAGCACGTGGGAGGCCGAGGTGGGTGGATCACTTGAGGCTAGTAGTTCAAGACCAGCCTGGCCAACACAGAGAAACCCCGTCTCTACAAAAAATAAAAAATAAAAAAATTAGCCAGGCATGGTCATGCACACGTGTAATTCCAGCTGCTTGAGAGGCTGAGGCATGAGAATGGCGTAAACATAGGAGGCGGAGGCTGCAGTGAGCTGAGATCACACCACTGCACTCCAACTTGAGTGATGGAGTGAGATTCTGTCTCAAAAAAATAATATCTTCCTGAGATAACTCAGTCAGATTCCTTGACAGGTTCCCTGAGCAGTGACAGCAGATAGTGAAGCTCTCCCTGAAGGCTCTGAGTCCTCTCTCCAGACGACAGGAAAGTAGGAACCTATGTTGAATGTACTTTCAGATCCCTGGGGGAAAGAGATGACTACAGTAAGATAAAGGAAAGTCATAGGAGAGAGAAACAGAAAGACTAAAGAGAAATAGCATATGAAGAAAAGAGAAAAGCCAGCTAGAAAGGAAAGTGAGAATAGCTGGCATGACCTAATTTCACTTTCTTAGAAAATGTGGAATGGAATTAAAGTCTACCAAAACCAACCCAAGTCCATCATCCTTATTTTTCCTATGCCAAGTCCTGAATTCAAAGTTAATCGCTGATATTTTCCTTTAAATATGAAAGTTTGTCTTTAATTTCTCTTCAGTCAAAAAACTGAATGACAGTATTACTTTGGCTACATTATATCCTCTTTTATCACACTTATGTGGTTAGTGTTCTTCCTCTTAAGATTGTTTTTTCTTCTAAGATAAACAATGCTAAATTGTTTTCTGAATTGATCTAAATGATTTTATTATGAATTAATATTTAATTTTCTTTTCCCTACCCAAACCTCCCTTATTAGAATTTAAGTCCATCCGGTTCTTAAATTGTCACCTTTAGGAGAAGAGAATGAAGAGATAGAACTATGAAATCTGTACCTAGCTTTAAAAGAGAGTGTGTGTTAAGAATACTGGGCAGTCTTTAATGAATACTGAGCAAAATCTGATCTGTAAAATACTGTAGTAACACCTGGGATGAAATGCAAACCAGTCGGTGACTTCAGAGGTGCTGCGGCCGAGGACACACTTGAAAAATACTTAAGAACATTTAGATAGCATTATGGTAACAAATCAACTTAATCTGTTTCTCTTTCATGCAACGAGATGCTAAAAATAATTAAAACATTTTCAATCTGAAAGGGTTCATTGGTCATATGATTATAAAGTTATGTTAGCCTGAGTCTCTGAGAAAAAGTATTAAGCATAACCTAACACATTAGCTTGTTTCTGCCTTCATTTTATTTATATGAATGAAATTCATGTCATTGAATTTTAGTTAAATATCGAACAACAGTTTGTGACTTTTTGTTTTGGGAAACTTATCAGAGCTTTGAATCCCACTTCTATATCTTAGATCTGTTTGTCACTTTCCTCTAGATATTAGTATAGTTGAAATTAACATTAGAAAAAGAGTTTACATAATTTGCTTTGAGAAGTTATAGTGTTGTATTTTAAATGTTGAAATTGGAATTTTTTTTCTCTTTTTTGGAGACAGAGTCTCACTCTATTGCCGAGGCCGGAGTGCAGTGGCACAGTCATGGCTCACTGCACCCTCAACCTTTGAGGCTCAAGTCATCCTCCCACTTCTCAGCCTCCCAAGTAGCTGAAACTACAGGCACATATCACCACATTCAGTTAATTTTTGCATTTCTTTTTTAGATACATGTTTTCACCATGTTACCCAGGCTGGTCTAGGCCTCAGCCTCCCAAAGTGCTGGGATTACAGACATGAGCCACCGTGCTCGGCCTGAAATTGGAATTTTTTTAAACTTTAATGTATTTTACTTGAATTGCAATGTAAGATTAGTATCAATATTGTTTCAAGGAAGTTAGAAATTTTTTAAATGACTCAGCTTTTGTCAATAATGAGAATTCCATTCTATTGCTTCAGATTTTTTATTCAAAATAGAATTGAAAGTCGAGCAATAACAATTATGAAAATTCATGAATATATGCATATGGAATATCATGTATGTATAAAGCATTAGTAGTGCTTTTTAGTAAGGCCTATGGCAATGTAGCTTTGATTATACAATAGTATGGTGATTCTGATGAATTACAATTCGTCTTCTGGGTGTCTCCTATTTCCCACTCCTAGTATTCAGTATGACTTCAAGGGCTTTATGTGATGACAACCCTCTGGCTTTTTAATTTAAAAAAATTTTTTTTGTTTTTATTAGATGGAGTCTCGTTCTGTTGCCCAGTCTGGAGTGCAGTGGTGCGATCTGGGCTCACTGCAGCCTCCACCTCCTGGGTTCAAGCGATTCTCCTGCCTCAGCCTCTTGAGTAGCTGGGACTACAGGCGCACGCCACCACGCCCAGCTGATTTTTTATATTTTTAGTAGAGATTGGATTTCACCGTGTTAGCCAGGGTGGTCTCGATCTCCTGACTTCGTGATCCACCTGCCCCGGCCTCCCAAAGTGCTGGGATTACAGACGTGAGCCACCGCGCCCGGCCAACCCTCTGGCTTTTTAATTGGCTCTAATCCTGGTCCACATCACCTCCATATTTATTTATTTATTTTAATTCCAGGTGTTGAAATCAGTAGTAAGAAATTACTTTTGCATGTTCTTTCATGCATTTATCCATTTATTCAGTGAAAATTAAGTGCCTCTGATATGCTAGGCCTTGTGCCAGAATAGTAACTGGCTCAGAGTGGTCTTTACCTTCCTGGAGCTTACAATCTAAACTGCAAATAGGGTGTTCAATTGCAACTGTGGTAAACATTCATGTGTAACTTGGGGAAGGTGTCTCTAAATGTGGATTTCTTTACCTGAGACCTGTAAGAGAAGTCAGGCCAGAAGAAAGCATTCTGAGCAGAGGGTCAGTGTGTGCACAGCCCCTGAGGAAGCCCTGATGACACCTTTATTCTGGAGAGTGAGAGCTAGGAAGCTGGGGAGGTAGGCAGGATCAGATCACACCAGGCCTTCTTTGCCTTGTTAGGGATTTGGGACTTTATCCAAAGAGCAGTGAACTGTTGAAGGGCTTTGATCAGGAGGGTGAAATATTCAAATACTGTGATTTCAAAACTCTGGCTGCAGTGTGAAGAACAGATTAGGGTGGAACAAGCTAGGTGTCACTCAATGAATATTGATTTCCTCTTAGAAGCCTTTCTGTGTTCAGATTTATATTTTCTTTTTAGTAATCTAGAATTTTCTCTTTACTGTTTCTGTTATTATTAGAGAGGAGAGAATTAAGTTAGAAGAGCAAAAACTAATCAATGTTAAGAGTTCATATCATTCGTTAAGTCTTTGAATAAACATTTGTTAATCATTTACCCTGTGCCACAGGTACCAGTTTAGATGCCGAATGTGAATAAGACAGGCTTCTGTCCTCTAAAAGCTTACAATTCAATGGATTTCAGTATTTATATAATAGCATATTTACAAATTACAAGCTTGTAAAACCTTATCCTGTTTTCTAAATGATTAAACTGAGATTTAGAACAATGAGCTAACTAAGAGCATTGTTTTTTATGTACCAAGTGCTAAATTTCTAATTAAGTGCAGCAACTTTTTTAGTTATTATAAATTTTCTTCCTCACTTATCTGAAAGTCTCATTATATCTATCCTTCAATAATAAAATTCCTGAAATACATTCAGTAAGCTCTCTATATTGAAGTCTCCAAGTCTTCTCAGTTGAAAAGTCTCTCTTAAGGCTCTTTTCATGAATCTCAAAAATTAACAAGAAACTTAAGATGCTTTAAAACACATTGACTATATAGGCCATCTTTTTGTTAACATGGATCTTACTCATAGTGAATGCTTCCCAAATAAGTATTTTTACATACAAATGTTTAGTTTATCCAGTATTTCTTTAAGCAGACATGGTGTCTTCACTTGGATTGCTATAACAGAAGACCATAGATTGGATGGTTTATAAAACAAAATTCATTAATTAATTAAAATTTATTTTATGATTTTTTGGGATGGGGTCTTGCTGTGTCTCTCAGGCTGGAGTGCGGTGGTACAATCATGGCTCAGTGTGGTCTTGACCCACTGGGCTTAAGTGATTCTCTCACCTCAGCCTCCTGAGTGGCTGGCACTACAGGTACACGCCACTATACCAGCTAATTTTATTTTTATTTTTTTGTAGCAACAGAGTCTTACTTTATTGCCCAGGCTGGTCTTGAACTTGTGAGCTCAAACAGTCCTCCTGCCTCAGCCTTCCAAAATGCTGGGATTACAGACATGAGCCACTGCGCCTTCCTGCAGTAGAAATTCATTTCTCACAGTTCTGGATTCTGGGAAGTTCAAGATCAGGGTGCCAGCAGATCTGGTGTCTGATGACAGCCTGCTTCTTGGTGCATAGACAGCTATCTTAGTATGTCCTCACATGGTAAAAGCACCAAGGGAGCTCTCTGGGATTTCTTTATAAGGGCATTAAACTCATTCACGAAGGTACTGCCCTCATCAACTAATCACCTGCCAAAGGCTGCACTTGCTATTACCCTCACATTGGAGATTAGGCTTTCAATACGTGAATTTGGGGATAAGGGAACACATGCAGTCCACAGCACTTGGGGATCTCAGCCAGTCTGTGGCTTAAATACCATCCATGTCTTTCCTTTACTTCCCATGTAATCCTTTAATCCTGTTTATTCTACCTCTGAAACATATCTTAGCTCTATTTGCTTTCATCTCCCCTAGTAAACACTAGTCCAAGCCACTGTTACCAAGGTCTGTCTCCTGTCTGTCTGTCCTCACGAATTTCACCTTTCTTACAGCACTCAAACTGATCTTTCATGATATAAATTAGATCATGCCACTCCCCTGCTTAAAATCCTCTGGGGGCACCCCATTGAAACCAGGCTGTTACTCTGTTATTCTGACTCTCACTGTCCTACTAAACCTTAAGCCAGCTGGCCCGTTTGTGTATCGCCTGTCTCATTTCAGCCAACTGTCCCTCACTAACCCTTTCCCCACTCCCACACCCACTTGCTCCCAGCTTGCTTTCACCTTCAGGGGCTTTGTGCTAGCTGATCCACTTGCCAGGTACTCTTTCCCCAAAGTTATCTCCTGTTTGGCTTCTGTGTTGACCCCAGTTTAACTGTTACACTTCTAAAATACCTTTTCTGTCCGGGCGTGATGGCTCATACCTGTAATCCCAGCACTTTAGAAAGCCGAGGCAGGTGGATCATTTGAGGTCAGGAATTCGTGACCAGCCTGGTCAACATAGTGAAACTCCATCTCTACTAAAACTAAAAATTAGCGGGGCATGGTCACACACACCTGTAATCCCAGCTACTCAGGAGGCTGAGGCAGGAGAATCGCTTCAATCCAGGAGGCAGAGGTTGCATTGAGCCGAGATTGTACCATTGCACTTGGCCTGAGCGACAGAGCAAGACTTCATTCATCTCAAAAAAAAAAAAAAAATCAACAAATTAAAGAAAATATCTTTTCTTACCATCAACTCAGTATCTCCTCCTCCAGTCATTCCCTATCACACCAACCTTTTTAAAAATCATAATACTTATTTTTTCTTTATTTTTTATTTCTATACATTTGTTTTACAATCTTATTCAACAGTCTTATTCAACACTGTATCTCACGCTGCACTTAAGATGTTTTCTGGAGCATAATAGTACTGGAATTTTTTTTGTTTGTTTGTTTGTTTTGAAACGGAGTCTCACTCTGTCGCCCAGGCTGGAGTGCAGTGGCCGGATCTCAGCTCACTGCAAGCTCCGCCTCCCGGGTTCACGCCATTCTCCTGCCTTAGCCTCCCGAGTAGCTGGAACTACAGGCGCCCGCCACCTCGCCTGCTAGTTTTTTGTATTTTTAGTAGAGACGGGGTTTCACCGTGTTAGCCAGGATGGTCTCGATTTCCTGACCTCGTGATCCGCCCGTCTTGGCCTCCCAAAGTGCTGGAACTACAGGCGCCCGCCACCACGCCCGGCCGAATTTTTTATTTATTTGTCTCACTCTCGCCCACGCTGGAGTGCAGTGGTGCAATCTCAGCTCACCACAACCCTCACGTCTCGGGTTCAAGCGATTCTTTTGCCTTAGCTTCCCGAGTAGCTGCAGCTGGAATTACAGGTGTGTGCCATGACTCCTGGCTATTTTTTTTTTTTTTTTTGTATTTTTAGTAGAGATGAGGTTTCGCCATGTTGGCCAGGCTGGTCTCAAAATCCTGACCTCAAGTGATCCACCTGCATCCGCCTCCCAGAGTGCTGGGATTACAGGTGTGAGCCACCATGGCTAGCCTAATTAGGATTTTTAAATGAAAAAGCTTACTTCAGTTATGTATTAACAAACAGTGGTATTGCCACCCAGCAGCACTATTGTGCCTTTACCAATTGCCATGCCAGGTCTGTGATGTAAGCTCACTTGAGGTCACAGCTTGGGCAACTGTACCCATTGGATTCAATATTTTCATGGTCTGCAACTGGGTATGGACAGAGGTCGTGACCATATGAGTTTAGATTTCAAATGTTCAAATATGTTTCTGTCATATAAAGCCCCAAATCTACACCTAGGGAAGGGATGATTTGGCATGTCACTCTGATTTGGCATATTCCAATTTATCAAATAATTCAGGAATCTTAAATAACATACATATTTTGTCTGATGACACCTTAAAGAGTGAAAATAAAATCTGCTTCTTGAGTAAATGGTATAAATTTTAGGTTAACTTCTAGTACTAGGACATCAGTTCTAAGAAGTAAAAAGATGTTGGCTGGACGCTGTGGCTCACACCTGTAATCCCAGCACTTTGGGAGGCCAAGGCGGGTGGATCACAAGGTCAGGAGATCAAGACCATCCTGGCCAACATGGTGAAACCCTGTCTCTACTAAAAATACAAAAATTAACTGGGCGTGGTGGTGGGCGCCTGTAATCCCAGCTACTCGGGAGGCTGAGGCAGGAGAATGGCTTGAATCCGGGAGGCTTTGGTTGCAGTGAGCTGAGATCACACCACTGCACTCCAGCCTGGTGACAGAGCAAGACTCTGTCTGAAAAATAAATAAATAAATAAAAAGATGTAAAAATACTACAACTAAAAGTTCTTCCAATTTTCTTACGTTTTATGAAGTTTGGAGAAGTTAAGTCTCTCATTATTATATAAAGAATATTATAAGTTTGGGAAAGAATAAAGAAAGAAGTAAAATTAAGTAGTGATGTACATAAAAGCATGAGAAAGTTGAGATTGAGAAGTTATGAAGTAATCATAGAAAATTAATCTTTTTATCTCATATTTGCAACTTGACTAGGTTATATCATGGAATATCTTAGTCTAAGTTATTAGTAAAAAATTATTTTCTAATAAAAACTCTTTAGATTGTGTCACTTCAAGAAATAATTACAATATGCAAAAAATGAAAACAAAAGAAAATTGCATTCTGTTTGAAAATTAGGCAATATAATATATAGCAATATAAATAAAAAATATTATTTTGTATTTTTGGAAGGTAAAAAATGAGGTGGTTGAAATGAAATTATATTTTCATTTCCCCCTGTATTAGGAGGGAGGGAGGGTTATGTAGGTTTTTCCAGTGGTTTATCACTTAAAATCATGTCCAGAGTAAAAACCATGTTAAAGCAATTTTTCCATTTAAATTAGCAATATAAATTTAAAATATTATTTTGTATTTTTTGAGGGTAAAAAAATGAGGTGACTGAAAATGAAATTACATTTTCATTTCCCCCCATGTTAGGAGGGAGTGGTATGTAGGTTTTTCCATCGGTATATCACTTAAAATTTCAATGAACTTCTGAAAAATGAGCCTATGTTGTAAATAATTTTGCCAAATATATCCTAGGAAATAGGATTAAAAAGATATAAAGGTATCTTTCTTCCTTTCCCCCAATATAAAACCAGATTATTATTAAATCTTTAATTTCTAGTGATTATCTCATATTTATTTCTGGTTCCCAAATTATATGGTCAGTCAAGTGAGTGCTGCGGTTTTCACCGCAATTCTCCATGAACCTACAGCAAAGTGGGTGTAATGCTTTGAATAGTTATCTCATAGCTTTCTGGGAGGAATTTAGAACAGTAATACCCCCTCTAGGTCCCTCAATAACCATCATCTTTTAAACTGAACTCTGATTTATATGGCCTAGCCTTTAGTAGTTTGTATAGGTAAGTCTACAAGCCCACAAATATATCAGACATCGTTTTAAGGGATTATAGATAATTTAGACTGTGTGTCTTTAATTTCTTTTTGTTTAGTTTGTTTCTTAGAACTGTTTTCAACTTGTTTTCTCTTGAGCACATTATAATTAATGTTCTGTGTTTTACTCTCTGTTCGTATTCCTCTTTTTTTCACTTAGTTGATTTCTGAATGTTTCCCTTTATTCCTGTGATCTTTTCTTCATAGCGGCACTCTCTGGGTGAAGCTTTGCATAAATCTATCAACAATGTAAGTGAACGGCACTTACAATTTGTACACAAAGGCATGTTGCACTTTTCATTTTGCATAAACAACATCACTGCTTTAAAGCTTCAACTTATATAAAAAATAGTTTGGCATTCAATAAGATATGTTTTGTATAAGGGTAATAAAAGCTTCTAACGTTCAGTCTTTCATTTGTTTATGCATACATCTACCACATGTGTTAATAAGCATATATTGATTATAAAGCCAATTGAGATTTTACATCTCAGACATGCATTTCATTATTTTTATGTTTATTTTGAAAGATATAGTAATATTTTTGAAAAACTATTAACTAGTTGGTTCATAAAAATGGAAATAAATGTGAAATTTTGTTGTTTATTTTTTTGAAAAACTAGCATTAGTGACTTCCTTTTTTAAAAGTACTGGATTGTTATGAAGGTTTATGTGATTTAGAACATATTTTATACATTGTAATGTTATAATTATCAACAGATGAAAAGCAAAATGGAGTAAATCCCTTTCCTAAGAATTGACAAAGTGATCACTTTTTACTTATGTATACTCAAGTATGCAGAAATTCATCTTCAAAATAATATCCCATTTAACACTCATTTAAAAAATTTTTTCTTTTCATATCATAAGAAAAAATGAAATTTATTTTCACACTAAACCCATACTCAACTTGTCCTTTAAAATTAGATGACAGAGAATTGAACACTGTTGAATATTTTTCTTGATGTCCTAAAGCAGGAGTCAGCAGACTTTTCTATAAAGGGCCAGATAGTAAATACTTTTGGCTTTGTGGGCCAGTTTCTGTGGCAGAAACTCTTTTCCATTGTAGTGTGAAAATACTTATAGACAGTATGTAAATGAATGGGTATGACTGTATTCCAGTAACAATTTACAAAAACAGACTGTAGTTTACTAATGCCAGCCCTAGAGAAATCAAAGCTTTGAGCCTAGAGATGTCCTATGAAATTCTGATACTTCTGGAATGGAACTATTTCCTCATACCCCTGTAAGTTTTTTCTACTCTGCAAGAAAATAAAAATTTTACGTAGTTTTCATATTCAGTCTTTTTTCTATGTAAAAAATAATTAAAATATGCAAATACATTTAGCAGCATTTTCTTTCATGTCTTAAAAGAAACAGTGAACATTTATCTCAGTGTTGCTGAAATAGGTTATATTTAGAAATTCTTGTTAGCAATCACATAGAACATAGTACAAATTTTGGCATGATAGCTATATCAATACAGACATTTTGACATATGTGCTAATTGGGATAGAAATAAGAACCCAAATAGGATATGATTATTTTAAAAATTAATTGAATTATACTTTAGAATATTTGTGACAACACAGCCACATTTTCTTCAATAGTTGTACTTTTTATTCATTAAACAAAAACCACCTTATTGAAATTACCTATTAATAACTGGAATGAAAGTACCTTGATTCATCTCCTACAAAAAGAGTACAAGGGGCTGGTAACAGTGAAATCTCTTTTATAACGTTATAGTCATTGAGGATCACCTTTTCACTCTGTCATCATCCACAACAAAACATGACTTTGTCAGAGTGTTGTGCTCTGCAGGGTGAGCACCTGCCCACTCCCTCAGTACATGGTATGTACCCCAGCTTTCCATACAAGAGTTCAGTGCTTAGCACATTCACAAACAAGTGACTATTATTGTTACATCTGTCCTTTAGAGATACTTTCTAGTTTTAGTTAATAATAAGGGGCTAACGAGTTGATGGGTGCAGCACACCAACATGGCATAAGTATACATATGTAACAAACCTGCACGTTATGCACATGTACCCTAGAACTTAAAGTATAATAAAAAAAAAAAGAAAAAAAAATATTTCTGTCACTAAAGAAAAAAATAAATACACTTGAATATTTTGTGATCTTTGCAATATTCTGTTTCTACTTTAGGTTCTCTTCCATTGCATGATTTTCTTTATTCCTGAATAAAGCATATTATGTTCTGTGAAGTAAAATAAATAAATAAATAATAATAATAATAATAATAAGGGGATGATTGGGGATATGTTCCACAAATATCTTAAGGACATTAGCAGCATTGTGGTGGTTTTTAATAATAAACTCAGTTTATACATCTTAGAAAATACAAAAAAAAAAAAAGAACAATTCAGAATTTTTTCAAAATGATCACAATTCCGGCTTAAATCTACTTTTCTTAACTAGTTTCCTCAGTAATAGCACATTAGTGATTAAAGAAGAAAAATAAATCATATAATTAAAATATTTGAGCACCTTTAAACGTTTTACATGAGCATTTTCATTAAGTCATTGACATAATAAGAAGTTATTCCTACTGTCCTCTACTAAGCCTCAGTTAGCAGAGCTGCTCAGTTAGCTGAGAGCTGCTCAGACTGATAGGCTAGCAGTTTTTAATGTTTTATATATTTGAAAGGATTGGAGTTAATATTAGTACCTTAGAATTAGATTATTTTCTTGTCCCAGTCCTAATTCATCTGAAGGTACTATGAGAGGGGCTTACCTTCCGGGGATTTCCATTTAATCCCTGAACAAACGCAGGTGTTCAGCCAACTGGGAAGAAAGGAAAGAGAGAGAACAGCTGTTGGAGAAGTGAGGGGCAGTGCCAGCCCTAGGAAGTCTATGTAGTTATTAAAAAGAATGGATCATATCTAAATATCATGAGTACCTTATAAATGCCACTTTGAAGGGAAGGAAAAAACTACAAAAACACAAACTGACTGTTCCCTCTACTGGAAAAATTATTAAACATCATTAAATCCTTCAGCATACTCATCTTGGAATAAGCTATATAAAGTTGAGTGTGTGAAAACCACCTCATCCACATCTGCAGGTCAAGGCACTCTCATGGTTTCACAATTTGAAGTGGTGTTTATTTCTCTATGTGATACATATAGGATGTCTGTCCACATCAGCTGCCCCAGGGGTCTCTGTTTCAGCTGCTATGGACATTAAGCACTGATCTTTTGAGATGTGCCCTGGAGCCTCCATAACTTTTGTATATAAGGCATAGCCAACATTTTATCAGATATATTCTCTACATTTGGTAAAATCATCTAGCCATTTACACATGATCTAGGTAAGAAAGCAAAAGAAAACAAAACAGTGAATTATATCAAGAGAGACCTAAGCCATTACAGTCTACAGTAATGTATACCAAAATATTAACACCAGTTACCCTTAGGGATTGGGATTTGGTGAGGAAAGGGAATGAAGGAGACTTTTCCTTTTATTTATATGTTCCTATATTTTTTAAATTTTCGTAATGAACCACTTTTTACTTTGATAAATAGGAATAAACGTATCTTAGGCAGCCTAGGCCCAATTCCAGACCTACTAAATCAGAATCTCAAGGGATCAGGGCATAGGCAACTGTCTTTATGAAAATCTACAGAGATGATTCTGATACACAGCCAGGTTTGAGAATCACAGATTACATTTACTATCTCAGGATGTGCTTTATTTTAAGGACACATCATTTGTATACTTTCTATATTCTTTCATTTTTGTAACAAGACTCTAACGGTTTTTGAAGAAAAAAACACCGATATTGCATCAAAAACCAAAGGTTGTAGATAAGATGTACATAATTAATGGCATGTCTCATATTGACATTCTGTCATACCCCCTACCTCAGATTTGATATTTCAGTTTTTGTTTTGAGACATTTCTTCCACTAACACCATTATAGAGGTATAGAATCTTTGTGAAACTGGTCTGTAAAAAGTAGGCCGGGCACAGTGACTCATGCCTGTAATCCCAGCACTTTTGGAGGCTGAGGCAGGAGGATCGCTTGAGCCCAGGAGTTCAAGACTAGCCTGGGCAACAGAGTGATACCTCATCTCTACAAATAATTTAAAATTAGTTGGTGCATGTCTGCGGTCCCAGCTACTTAGGAGGGTGAGGTGGGAGAATCACTTGAGCCCAGGTGGTTGAGGCTGCAGTGAGCCATATATGTGTGTGTGTGTGTGTGTGTGTGTATAAAATGGAGTTTTGTTCTTGTCACCCAGGTTGGAGTGTAGTGGTACGATCTCGGCTCACTGCAACCTCCGCCTACCGGTTTAAGTGATTCTCCTGCCTCAGCCTCCCAAGTAGCTGGGATTACAGGCACCCGCCACCACTCCCAGCTAATTTTTTGTACTTTTAGTAGAGACAGGGTTTCATCATGTTAGCCAGGCTGGTCTCAAACTCCTGACCTCAGGTGATCCACCTGTCTTGGCCTCCTAAAATGCAGGGATTATAGGCATGAGCAACAACCATGCCCAACCCATATATTTTTAATTTTTTCTTTTTGAAATTATTATAAAACTTTAATATTCCATTTTCAAAAAGACTGTAAAACTTTATTTTCAAAAAGGCAATCATTTTTTAAATGGTAGAGACAGAAGGTGGCGATTACTATCAGTGCAGTTTGACCTGTAAAATTGTCTCTAAAATATCTGGCACTTATCAACCAGTAGAATATATTATATATTTCATATCTAAATGGCTGTGCTAAGAATTTTAAAACTAAAGATTAAATTATTTTCCAAAATAAAATTTGTTTTGGTTTATTTAAACAAAATAAGAAATAGAATTTTTTGAATTTTAACAAATGTATAGAAACTAATACCATGCACTACATAATTTGAATATAATATGTAGTTTGAAGCAACTACTTGTTCTCATTCTTTATTCAACACATACCTTTCTAGATAGTCTATAATTCTGTTGTAAAAATACTTATCAAAATTGCCTAAATCTTTTAATGCAGAGGTTTTTTTTTCTTTTGAGTTAAAGTTTTACATTAATATGTATTTTTATTGATTATATTAAACTCACCTGTTTATAGCTATAAAAATTAGTACACTTTACATTGCTTTGCTCATTGTCTTTTAAAGTGCCATGCTGAATAAAGGCTGACTGTTTATTGCAATTCTACTAATTTATTTTTAAAAGGAACAAAATAAATTTTGATGCTGTGTTGCATGATTAAGGCTTTCTGCATATAATTCACATTACTGTCTTGAGCATGAATTCAGAGATTTTAGATGGCCTTAGTATGATTTTGATATGCTTTCAAAGTTAAGAATACAAAATATCTAAGTATATTTGAGCACTAAACTGCATGATAATATCTTTCTGCACATAGTTTATATTATTTTCTTGAGTGTAGATACAAAGATTAATCACATATCCTAAGATGGAAAGTACTGTTTTGGAGTTCTTTCAAGGTAAAGTATATTACAATGTAAAATATTTATGTGTATTTTATTTTAGCTGGAGAAATTTAAAACTGTAGATTTTAAATATGTAACTTATATACTGTGGTACTTCCGATCATTCACTTTAAATATTGTATTTCTTCATAAGTTTCACCTGTTAATAGTTCAAATGTGAGTCAAATTAACACAAGAGGTCTATCAATTCAGCAAACTTTTGAAGTAGGTATTGCAGAAAATAAGAAACACCAATGTGAGCTAATTGGTTTCCTACTAATTGAAGTACACACTAAATTTGAGGATAGGATCCAGGGCCACTGCTAGCCTATATGTCACCTTTGTGCAAAGCAGAAAAACGTGTCCATTCTTTTTGGATGGACACAGATCTGTACCAGGGCAGACAGCTTGGTGAGCAGAATGCTGGGTAGATTTTAATCCCCAAGAAAGGCAGTCCCATGGGTCCCCATGCTTAGGCTGGGACTAGGGTTGAACTTCCAAAGAGAGTGGGTTGGTGCCTTCTCTATTTCAAGAACTAACTTTCTGGGAAGAGAATGGCTCTACCAGTTACAAATCAGTGTTCACAATGTCTGTTTTTGTTCCTGTTACCCTTTTATGGTTTATTTTTTCTTTCTAGGCTGTCTTCAATATTTATTTTGTCCTGATTTTCATTGCATAAAATAGTGAGAAGTCACGTGGTATAATTTATCGTATTCCATAAGGATGGCATTAGCTGTGGCTGTGACATTCTTATGCACATATCACATTTTCACATTTGCAGGATTTATTTCAGTCTGTAAATCGTGGGTGCTGCTGCCATTTAGAGGTATAAGGAGTTGTGATATCTGGAATCAGAGGGTTGCAGTTCCACCTTGGCTCCAAAACTTTAAAATAACCTCTGAAACCTTAGTTTTTTGTAGAAATTAATAAGCAGAATTCATAAAGTTTCAACAGGTAGAGTCACTTATTTGGAAATACATTAAAACAGATTAAACCTAGATTGTTTTATATGATTTCTCACCAGTGCTTGACTATTTCCATAAAGCCATGTGCTAACCTTTATAACTAACTCTGATTGATAACTTTGTCCAGAACCCTTCTGGAAGGCTAATCATCACCTTAAGCTCACTACAGTCTGTGACTCCTCCTGCTGCTTTTTAAAGGGATGTGGTGGCTTGCTTCGGACCTTTCCTTTTTCCAATTAATGATTCTTTCCTCCGTTCTTCTTTTGCATGTCTGGTGATTTCCCACCCTTTCTCTTTCTTTCCCAGGTACCTTTCTTTGTGAGACGTGTGAGGCAACTTATGTCTGCTCTCTATCAATTGAAAGAGAGCCTTTTCCCATTTACAAAAACTCACTTTAAAGTTTCCTCTTTTCATTGGCTTTTTTGGCCACAGAAACTGTTTTACCAGTATATAAAAGCATAGAGTGTTTTAAGTTGCTTATGGAACACATTTTACAACTTTGTATCTGGTTCTCCTAAGTTCCTCTTAGATTTAGACTTATTTTAGAACACAGTTATATAGTCTCAAGTTACAATATCCTGTGTATGAGAATAGAAATAGGTCAGTTAAATGGTTTTATCAAATGCATATATGAACATATATGATCTATACATATACCTGTGTTTTATGTTTTTATTCTTACAAAATAATTGTAAGCATGTTAAGACATCTAGAAGTGATACAGACATATTGAGGCTGATGTCTGTTTTCTAAAGGAGTGACAAATCAGTTTTCCATAGTCAAAGAAAAGTACCTGACATTGTTATAATGGTTGAATAAAAGATTGTGGGACATTTGAGACATTTTGAAAACTTAAAGGTTTTCAGGCACTTTGAGTTAAATAAAAAATAAAAATTTACATAATGATTCTAAATTATAAACTGATATATCTTTTAAAGAGTAGGTTTTTAATTCTCAAATAATCTTAGCTAATATTTGTTGAATGCTTAGTACATGTCAGAGTCTGTTCAAAGTGAGCTATATGGAGTAACATAACCTGGTGAGGTGTTGATACTAACAAGTGACAGAGCTAGGATTTTAACTCAGAGCTCACAGTCCTATTGCACTTTACTGCTTTACAAATAAGTGGTTTAACTATTCATACTCTTCCTTGAAGTGACCATAACCTAACGAAAATGTTAATTGTCTTATGTTTTTATTTCATATTATGAATTTTTATTGCAACATAACATGGGTATTCATTGTATTCTAAATGTGGGCTGCAGTGTTCTTTAGACAGTCTATAAACAATGTAAATAAACTATTTTCAGAATAATTACAGAAAGTAGAATTTTAAATGGTGATAGTAAATGGTTATTTTTGTGATATATTTTAGAACGTTTTAAATGGAAATATTAAGGCAGTTGTTTTACTATCATTAATATCTTTGAAGTGCTTTTCCCCTTTGATGGATAGTTTGTGAACTATGCCTTGTATTTATTCTTCATTGTGTACCATTCTGGGGCATAGATTTCCTTGCTGAAACAGAATCTGGAGATACAGCTTTCCCAGTCTCAGACTTCTTTGCAACAACTGCAAGCCCAGTTTACGCAAGAACGACAGCGGCTTACGCAAGAGCTTGAAGAATTAGAGGAGCAACATCAGCAAAGACACAAATCATTAAAAGAAGCACATGTCCTTGCATTTCAAACTATGGAAGAGGAAAAGGAAAAGGAGCAGAGAGTAAGTTTTATGTGACATACATTCAAATGTAATCCAACAGCCTAATAATAATTAGTTACATTAAAAAAAATGATTTTCTATTTTTTGAGACAGGGTCTCTGTCACCCAGGCTGAGGTGCAGCAGCACGATCATAGCTCACTGTAGTCTCAGCTTCCTAGACTGGTGATTTTCCCACCTCAGCCTCCTGAATAGCTGGGACTATAGGCACACACCATCATGCCTGACTAATTTTTAATTTTTTTTGTAGAAACAGGTTTCGCTATGTTGCCCAGGCTGGTCTTGAATTCTGGGGCTCAAGCAATCCTCTCACCTTGTCCTCCCAAATTGCTGGGATTACAAGGGTGAGCCACTGTGCCCAGCCCATTCAATATATAGACAAAATACATTGAATCAAACTGGTTTCATGATGATTTATTTATTCTACTGAGATGACCCTAATTATTTTTTCTAATGTTGATTATGTTACGTCTAGTTTTCTTGAAAATGAACCTAAACATTTTGTATTTCTTAAATAATAACTGAGTTTTAGTAACTGTTTTCTATTTTGTTTGCATTTTCCTTCCTATATTCTAGCATAATAATTTGAATTTGTCTTGTTCTAGGCTCTTGAAAATCATTTACAACAGAAGCATTCTGCAGAGCTTCAATCATTAAAAGATGCACACAGAGAGTCAATGGAGGGCTTCCGAATAGAAATGGAACAGGAACTTCAGACTCTTCGGTTTGAATTAGAAGATGAAGGAAAGGCTATGCTTGGTATTTTGAAAAGATTACAATCTTGTCATATTCATATGTACATTTTTAACATTTTTTAAATTCAACATAGAATCACCAAGTTTTATTTTAAAATTTTGAAACATCAAAATGAATATCTAAGTGTATTGCATATTGTATTTGAAGTTACCAGATGAATAGACAGGACACAAACAGTAAAGTGAATCCGCCTCAGCTGTCTCTGTACTCCAGCTATGCAAGCAACACTGCTGGGACTCTAATCTGTCCTTTTTGGACTAAGTGGACTCAGCACATTGAGGTGTTCCAGAAATCAATCACTGCCCAATAGAAAGGGCATGGAGCCACGTGTCCTTAGACTGCGTGGTCATATGGTTTTTTCCACTTCAAGATTTTGTTTTAATGGGAAAAGTGAGGATTAGGTCTGACTTTTCTGTTGAGATATATATTTCTTTGAGATTTCTACCTATGAGGTGTTCATATCATTACTTTTTATAAGGAGATAAGTTGAGTTTTGAAGAAAAACTGGGTATGTATTTAAAGATTTGTTTTGGGTTTTGTTTTTTAATGTCATTCAATAACTTTTTATTCTTACCATCTCAGTTTTCTTCTGTTTGGCTTTATTCCAAATTCTCCTGATATTTGTAACATGTTGTCATACTTCAGTGGCACACTCTTTCCAAGTAGGAATTTGGAGCAAAGAAGACTGAAGTGTTACCAATATTTTGGGCCTCAAAGGGAAAGCCATCTGACTCTGTTTCTCATCTATAATGTTCCTTGGAGTCCCAGACGAAATGGTTAAAGCTCTCCTCTTCCTCCTTTAAAACCCACAATGACTGCTAGCATGAAAATCAGATTAAATGTAGACATTTGTCAAAGATTTGTGAAAAACCTGTTCATGTGCTAGGGATTGCTGAGCAAGGAGAATTAAAAAATGAACTACTGCCCTGTCTTTGCACAGGAATTGCAGTCAAACGTAGAGGTAGCCTTTATAGAAATGTGGCCAAAAGGGAATACTACATGTTCCACAGCTTTGTAGGGCAGGCAGAAACAGTCCTAGTGTTGGAACTATTGTTATTTAGTCCTTTGAAACATACTCCACTAAACATGATTTAAATATATCTGTTGGCCGGGTACGGTCGCTCACACCTGTAATCCCAGTACTTTGGGAGGCTGAGGCAAGTGGAAATCCTGAGGTCAGGATTTTGAGATCAGCCTGACCAACATGGTGAAACTCCATCTCTACTAAAAATACAGAATTAGCCGGGCATGGTAGCTGTAATCCAAGCTACTTGGGAGGCTGAGGCAGGAGAATCACTTGAACCTGGGAGGCCGAGGTTGCAGCGAGCCGAGATCGCACCACTGCACTCCAGCCTGGGCAGCAAGAGCAAAACTCCCAGCGGTTGCTGGGTCATATGGCAGCTGCATGTGTAATTTTGTAACAAACTGTAAAAGGTTTTCTAGAGTGACTGTACCATTTTACATCCCTGTTAGCATCATATAAATTTTGCTCACATCCTCAGCAACATTTGATGTTGTCATTATATTTTATCCTTTCTGATAGGAATGTAGTGATAACTCATCATTAAAACTGGTTTTAATTTGCATTTCCCTAATGGCTCATGTTATTGAGCATTTTTCATGTGCTCATTTGCCATCTGTATATCTCTTTTCTGATTGGATTGTTTACATTTTACTGTTGCATTTTAAGAGTTGTTTATATATTGTAGATACTGGTTCTTGTTGGGATCCTTCAGTTCTACATTTTGTCCATTATTTCATTGAAACTGCTCTCCCTGAGATCACCACTGAGCTTTGAACTTCCAAATCCAAAGTATTCCCACTTACTAGCTTTCATCTTATTTGCCCTATCTTCAACATTTGAGTCCTTTGACTACAACCTTCTTGAGTAAAAAATACTTGATTTTCGGCCGGGCGTGGTGGCTCAAGCCTGTAATCCCAGCACTTTGGGAGGCCGAGACGGGAGGATCACAAGGTCAGGAGATCGAGACCATCCTGGCTAACCCGGTGAAACCCCGTCTCTACTAAAAATACAAAAACTAGCCAGGCGAGGTGGTGGGCGCCTGTAGTCCCAGCTACTCGGGAGGCTGAGGCAGGAGAATGGCATAAACCCGGGAGGCGGAGCTTGCAGTGAGCTGAGATCTGGCCACTGCACTCCAGTCCGGGCGACAGAGCGAGACTCCGCCTCAAAAAAAAAAAAAAAAAAAAAAAATACTTGATTTTCATAATAATATACTATACTTACTATATTCCTGCTTTTCTGACCTCTACTCCTTCATCTCATATACTGTCCTGTTTCCACATGCATCCATCAAATATTAGGATTTCCCAGGATTCAGCTCTATCTTGGTTTGTTTTCTGTTGCTATAGCAGAATACCACAGACTGGCTAATTTATAAAGGAAAGAGGTTTACTTGGCTTATGATTCTGGAGGCTGAGAAGTCTGAGATCGGGTAGCTGGCGACATCTGGTGAGGGCCTTGTGCTGCTTCGTAGCTTGGTGGAAAAGTGGAAGTGGGGAGAGGGCCTGAGCGCTAGAAAAAAATAGGGTGGAGCCTCCTATACTTGCTAACCATTCCTGCGAGAAAGCCATTGATCCCTCCTACTGACCTAATAACCTCCTAAAGGCCCCACCTCCCAACAGGGCCACAATGATAGTCAAATTTCAACATGTGTTTCAGAGGGGAGAAACCATATTAAACCACAGTAAGCCCCAGTCTTCTGGTCTCTTTTTTAATCTTCAGCCTTTTCTTGGTTTATTGCATTCACATCCATGGTTGCGACCACCATCTATGTGCTGGTGATTCCACATATTCATTTCTAGACCACACCTCTCTTCTTGTACCTTAGGTTTCTATTTCTTACACATTGTTAGACAGATATTCTAACTTATACTCAACATTTAAAAATATGAACGCACTGTCTCCCATAGTCCAAAATGTGTTTATATTCCTGTACCTCCTATTCTAATTAATGGTATCACTGTTTACCCACTTGCCAAAACCAGGAAAATGGAAGTCACAATTGACTTTTTTTCTTTTTTTTTTTTTTTTGAGACCGAGTCTCACTGTGCAGGAATACAGTGATGCCATCTCAGCTTACTGCAACCTCTGCCTCCCAGGTTCAAGCAGTTCTCCTGCCTCAGTCTCCCAAGTAGCTGGGGTTACAGGAGCCCGCCACCACACCTGGATAATTTTTATATTTTTAATAGAGACGGGGTTTCACCATGTTGATCAGGCTGGTCTCAAACTCCTGACCTCAGGTGATCCACCCGCCACGGCCTCTCAAAGTGCTAGGATTACGTAAGCTACCACACCTGGCTGACTTTTTTTCTTTCACTGCCACATCCTATCTGTTACTCCCTCTCTTAAACATTTCTTCTATTTGTTTCCTCTTCTTTAGTCCTCTGCCATACTTTGGTTTTGGTTGTATCATTTCTCACCTGGATTATTGCCATAACCTTGCAGATCTCCTTTCACACAGTACATTCTCTAAACTCCAGTCAGGGTAAACTTTGTAATGCTCAAATCTCACCATATGACAACCCACTTCAAATCCTTCAGTGATTCCTCATGTCCTACTTGAGTGTGTGTCAAGGTTTCCCACTGAAAAAGGCCTTAACACCAGGGGAAACAACTTATGCTTTACATGGCGGTCTCAAGAGGAGCCTGAATTGGCTAGCTACAAGCACAGCTTGTCTTTGAAGTCTCATGTTTTCACTTTAAAATGTATAAATGTGTATTTTACTTACTTAAATCTCTTTATGTAATATATAATTAATGGATTTTCCAAAAATCTTCAAGTAAAATTCATGTTTCAGAAGATGATCAGGTTCCTTCACGCATACCACCAAACATACCCAAGTTCGAGAACTATGAGCCTTAGGTTAAAATAAAAAACATTTTATACTAAAACTTTCTCCCACTAGGTTCCATTTTCTTTACAGTATGACCATGTGCACTGTGGCCTCCTGCCATACCCTCTTATAGTTTGCCAGACAGACCAGGTTCTTTCTGTTTTATATATGATATCCCTTCTTCCTGAATGCTTTTTCCTTCTCTATTTGGAGAACTCCTACTTGGTCTTCAGACCGTTACTGTGACAATTCCCTTCCCCAGTTTCCCTTTCCTAGAACATTTGAGTTCTTACAGTACTGTGCTTTTGTCATACCTAATAGTCATCTCTGATACCCTACTTAGTTTTCTGGCATAATGTCTTCCCCTCAACCCTATGCAGTTATAGAAGTACTGTCATATTTCATTCCCCCTTAGAATAGTGCCTGGCATTCAGTAAATGTTTATGGACTGTATGAAATAATCCCAAACTCAAATGAAGGTGATGACCTTCAGATCACTAACAACACTGACCAGCCAGGCTCCTTTAGGGATATTTTTGAAGAATTCTTATTTGGGTGAGAAGTTGCCTCCTAAATATTTGTTATGGTACCATTAAACTCTAAAATTTTATTTATGTTTTTTTTTTTTTTTTTTTTTTGAGATGGATTCTCACTCTGTCACCCAGGCTGGAGTGCAATGGCGTGATCTCGGCTCACTGTAACCTCCGCCTCCCAGGTTCACGCAATTCTCCTGTCTCATTCTCCTGAGTAGTTGAGATTACAGGCACCCACCACCACACCCGGCTAATTTGTTGTATTTGTAGTAGAGATGGGGTTTCACCATGTTGGTCAGGCTGGTCTTGAACTCCTGACCTCAGGTGATCCACCCACCTTGGCCCCTCAAAGTGCTGGGATTATAGGCATGAGCCCCTGTGCCTGACCAAATTTTATTATTCTAGTAGTGAAAGAGATGAATTAAAAATACTTCATCTCCATTAGCACTTTACCTGCATACTGAAAGCATGTATAAAAATACCTTGATCCACTTAAACATTTGAGTTTTTTTATATCCTCATCAAAGCTAGATTAACTTTAAATTTATGATAGTATATTGTAGTCTATAATATTTAAATTTGTGAGTTTGTAATAATCTATTAATTTAATGGACATACACAAGTGTTCTGATTTTTAAATAATTTGTTTTACTTCTGTAATTTTTATCTATAGTATTGATAATATTTTTTAAAGGTACCAAACGTATTTTTGCCTTGCAATTCCAGCTTCCTTGCGCTCAGAACTCAACCATCAACATGCAGCTGCAATTGATTTGTTACGGCATAATCATCATCAAGAATTGGCAGCTGCTAAAATGGAATTAGAGAGAAGCATAGACATCAGCAGAAGACAGGTAAGTAAGAGTATTCTGTACTGTTTGAATATTGAATGTTCATAATTTTCTGAAAATTATTTTGTAGTAACTGTTATTTTCACTGGTTATCACATTCTTTTATATTGAAGAGCTTTATTTAATTTATTTATTTATTTGAGACAGGGTCTCACTTTGTCACCGAGGCTGGAGGAGTCGCACGATCACAGAAGGGAGCTTAACTGTCAGATAACTGCTAGAGCAGCACTAAACTAAGTCTGCTTTGTAAGCCATGTGATGTGTGTTCTTTTGGGAGGGCCTCCTTAGATGCACTTTCTCTCTAGATTCTAGGCAGTGGTGCCACAATTATTCTTCAAAATCATGTAAAACTTACTGAGAATGTAAGAGCCCTGTGTTCTAATCTCAACTCAGCCGCTGGTTATAAATCATCTTTGGGCACTGGTTTCCTCATCTGTAAAATGAGAGATGTCCTTTGACCTTCTGGGTTCCTTGTAACCTGACATTATTGAAGCTATATCCATATACACATTTACATGTGTGGAAAAAGAAGCGACCTCGAGGTTTGCTCACTTCAGCAGTTTGCTTTTGAAGAAGCAGTGTCAGAATGATTACATTTGACATTCCAGTGTGTCATTTTCTTTCCCGCAGATAAACACAGAAATCAAATATGTAGAAAACTTCTAAAAATTACTTTTTTGTTTTTACAGAGTAAGGAGCACATGTGTAGAATTACAGATCTACAAGAGGAATTAAGACACAGAGAGCATCACATCTCTGAATTGGATAAGGAGGTTCAGCACCTTCATGAGAATATAAGTGCCCTAACCAAAGAACTGGAATTTAAGGGGAAAGAAATTCTCAGAATACGAAGTGAATCTAACCAACAGATAAGGTATGCCATTAAGTACAACGGAAGGAATATGCAGTGTCATCTGAAAAACTGTTGTGCTGATATTTAGTAATCTATGCCTATTTTTGTGACTAGACTACCTCTCTAGTAAAATATTGAAGACCACTTTTTACTTTATTTGATGACTATATTATAATCTAGAACACAGATGAAATGTTTGTATCTTGAATGATGTACGTGTATTCATTCACTTTGGAAATTGTATATAATTAACTGAAGTCTTTTAAAAATGTTATTTGAAAAAGCATTAAAGGAGACAACTTTAACAAAGCCAGAAGCTTATAGCAGAAAGTAAGTAGCTTAATTTAGGCTGTTTACATTAATTTTCTATATATTATACCAAAAACCATTTCAAACCTGGTAGAATAATAGAAAGTTTTGAAAGCTTGACTTCAGAATAACATTTTCTTAACTAAAAATAAATCAAACAGGTTGCATGAACAAGATTTAAACAAGAGACTTGAAAAAGAGTTGGATGTCATGACAGCAGACCACCTCAGAGAGAAAAATATCATGCGGGCAGATTTTAATAAGACTAACGAGCTACTCAAGGAAATAAATGCAGCTTTACAAGTGTCGTAAGTTATATTATATAAGAAAATTCATATGTGGATACTAAATTTAGGAGCACTGTGTTTAACCTCAGATTAGCTGTTATTTTGACTCTCATAGAAAGGATACTTCAAAAAGAAAATTTTAGTGCTGTGTTACAGATGGTAATTGCAGTGCAATATGTTCTTTAATTAGGATGAGGCAGTTGAATGATGATGGTCACTCTGATTTTGGTGTTTGCTGTTATTAGAGGTGATTTTTAAATCCTTTTGGGCCAACTGTGAGCTCGGGTATCTGCCTTGTATAACAGCTCATAACCTCATGCTTTGGCAGAAATGATTTACAATAGACTCCGTTCCTTGGCTGTCCTTTTTCCTGGCCTCAGTGATATTCCTCAGACAGAGACTGAAATCTTGGCATCCCCCACTTCATGCTCTGAAAAGCATGGTCACAGAAAGAATAACATCAGTCTGTCTGTGTGTCCTCTCTCCTTAGGAATGTTGAAAGAGTAAAGGTTGTGTCCTTATTTTTCCTTTATTCTGTTGCATATGGTTTTGCATATTATGAATCTTCAGTAGGTAGCAAAAAACTTAGTTTTTTATTTTATGATCATTTTTAATAATCGAAAAATTAGTATTTGCTTTTAAGTAAGTAAACTACCTGCTTTGCTAGACCCTCCTTTCATTTTAATGCTTCTGCTTGGGTGCATGCTAACCAACCATGTTTCTTTTTTCACCAGAAACCTTCTGCCAGCAGGTAATTACCCCCTAGCTTTAGGTGTTTACTCCTTTAGTTAAAAACAAACACATATCAAACTGATATTTGACGAGCACTATTCAATAGATTGTCTGTGATAATGAAACTGTTTTGTATCTGCTTTGTCCAGGTTAGTAGCTTCTAGCTAAAAATAGCTATTGAACACTTGAATTGTGGTTAGCATAACTGAGGAACTGAATTTTTAAATTCCATTTAATTTTAATTAATTTAAATGTAAGTAGCCATATGCAGACTAATGGTTACAGTGTTGTAAAGCGTAGTTTTAGACAATTGGTTGTTTCTGTTCCATATCCTTAAATGCAGCCTGCTTGGATCTGCTGAATGGTTTGGATTTAGACAGGTAATGAGCAGGGAGAGTTGGTTCCAACCTATGGAGCTGTGGGAAACAATATATGAACTGTTCCCAAGGACTGGGGAATTCTATTGAAGTTTATTCTCAGCTGCACCCTGGCTTTAAAACTTTGAAATCAGAAGAGTCCTGTAGATTCCTGGAAGGCGGTGGGTGGTAGGGGCTGAAAGGACATGGTGCAGCCTGCCGCTGAGGAAGCTTGGGGCAGATGCACCTTCTTGCTTCTGCTCCTGCCCCAAATCCTGTTGAACTCCCTTCCTGGAGATGGAAGGGTGGGGCAACACATGTAAAGGATGGGAAATACCCCAAGTCCGTAAGTATTGTAGAAATGGTGATGAGTTCTATATTGCTTATGGAATAATGATTATTAGAAACCCTGTTCTCTGGTGCTGAAAGTTAAAGTCTTAGATTTTCAAAGAGTTCTGTAAAAATTTTATTTTTCAGTGATATAGTAGTAAAAACTTTATATCTAATAAAAATGTCCTGATTCTGGTTTCTTTTAGAAACAAATGAGAGAATGGGATGTTTGATTCTTTTTATCTAAATGATTTACTCTGTAAGTAAAGAAAGTTTAAGCTAAATGAAAACATTCTTTACAACTTGAGGTCATGGCCGATCTTTTAATATGCAAAAAGATGATTCTGAGATTATTATTGATTGTTTAGGTTTATTTCACAAAAGATTTCTTCTTGAGAGAAATGTTGAGTTTCTGTACTTAGATTTTAAATAGGTCAGTAATCCCCAATTGAAAAGAAGCACTCCGTCATACCTGAATTACTACTTTTTTTAAAGTTTTGAGTCCTTTCATCTATAATACTCAATTAACTTATGTTGTTGTTGTCCCTTGATTATTAATTTACCATTCAGATTATTTTTGTAAGCTTTGTGAGGTACAGAAGTAGTCTTGTCACAAATCAGAGTCTGTGCATAATTAATGGGAAAAGAAAGGTTCAGCGTTAAAGTGCTTCAATTGGTATATTTCCTTTATTTAAGAGTTTAGAAAATGATGATATAATAGAGTTTTTTCATCTTTATAAAATTAAAGTCCCAGGATATATGTGTGCATAATATACTATTGTTTGGTTATGAAACGATAGTATACTATTTTTGGTTCTAAAATTCACTGATTTTATTTTTTTATCCTTTTTTTTCTTAACCAGACTATAACTTGGAAATGTTGTATACAGTTTTTTAGGCATTTGTAATTTAGTCCTGTGTTGTTCATGAATCACAGATACTGACCTATATATTGTCAGAGTCAGAGAAAGCAGGGCATGCATGCCTGGTGAGAATCCATCAGTGGCCCTAATTAGTAATTTTATATGTTCTACTTCTCCTTTCTCCTTTTTTCCCCCTTTCTCTTCTCTCTTCTGTTACTTTAATGGAAATCTGTAAAATTTGAGTAAAAGGCTACACTTGTGTGGTACTCTCAACGCGGCATTTCCCAGGCTTTCATCATTCATATACATCCCTGGGAATTGGGTCATTTCTGGCTACGTATATTATTTTCTTAATATTTTTAATTGACTTATTTTAACTTAAATATTTAACAGGAAAACTTGATATCACTACAGTAGAACATTTATCACTACTGAAAAATGTTATCCTTTATTCTAAATAGAAGCTAAGCTATAATTATATAAATGTAAATTTTGTGCAAATAAAAACAATGTTATTAGATTCTAGCTAGCATTTACGCTGAAGTCCTGCCTGAGTGTTGTGAACTAGAGTAATGAACATAAGTTATGAAGGCCATTTTAGATACATAGACCCAGCTGGGCACAGCGGCTCATACCTGTAATCCCAGCACTTTTGGGAGGCTGAGGCGGGTGGATCATCTGAGATCAGGAGTTCAAGACCAGCCTGACCAACATGGTAAAACCTCATCTCTACTAAAAATACAAAAAGTAGCCGGGTGTGGTGGCAGACACTTGTAATCCCAGCTACTCAGGAGACTGAGGCAAAAGAATCGCTCAGACCCGGGAGGTGGAGGTTGCAGTGAACTGAGATTGTGCCATTGCACTGCAGCCTGGGCGGCAGAGGAAAACGCCATCTCAGAGAAAAAAATATATATATAAAAATATGTGTGTGTGTGTGTGTGTGTGTGTGTGTGTGTGTGTGATATATATACACACACACACACACCCAAACAATTATTTTTCTTGTGATTAGAAAGATTAAAGAAGAACAAACTTAAAAGCAACTGTGTATCCAGGAACAAAACCAAACACCGCATGTTCTCACTCATAAGTGGGAGTTGAACAATGAGAACATATGGGCACAGGAAGAGGAACATCACACATCGGGGCCTGTCAGGGGATGGGGGGCAGGAGGAGGGATAGCAATTAGGAGAGATACCTAATGTAGATGATGGGTGCAGCAAACCACCATGGCACATGTATACCTATGTAACAAACCTGCATGTTGTGCACATGTATCCCAGAACTTAAAGTATAATTTAAAAAAAAAAAACAGTGTTACCAGTTGTTCACACCTGGACTAAATTTTAGAAGCAGTGCTGGTACGAGGGTTGCTTGTGGCAACTGAAGAAAAGAAAAATATTGACTAGTCTTGGCTTGAAATGGATATTGGAATAGTACCAAGTTTTCTTTCTATAAGAATTTTGAAAGACTAGTAATTATTGAAATATATTTGCAAGTTAAATATATATCATGCTACTTGTTCTCTCCTTTAATGCTTTCCTGTTTGTGTTTACATGGATTATGTTTTTTCTATGTATAATCAATTATATTTTCCTTTTTAATATCTAGGTATTTTTCTTATGAAACATTTTTGGTGATGTAAAAATATTGTATTAGTCCATTCTCACGCTGCTAATAAAGGCATGCCGGAGACTAGGTAATTTATAAAGGAAAGAGGTTTAATTGACTCACAGTTCAGCATGGCTGGAGAGGCCTCAGGAAACTTACAGTCATGGTGGAAGGGGAAGTAAACACATCCTTCTTCACATGGTGACAGGAAGGAGAAGGGCCAAGCAAAGGGGGAAAAGATTTTCCCTTATAAAACCATCAGATCTTTTGAGAACTCACTATCATGAGAACAGCAGGGGATAACTGTCCCCATGATTCAATTACCTCCCACCAGGTTTTACCCATGACACATGGGGATTGTGAGGACAAAATTCAGGATGAGATTTGGGTGAGATACAGCCAAACTGTATCAGATATTTTATAGAGAAGATTAACTGATAGTAATTCTGTAGGCAAAGGATGTTTAAGCTAAGTAAAAACACTGCAATTTGGATTCAGGGGTAGACCTTTATTATGCAAAATAAGTGGTTCAGAGATTTTAACTGATCGCTTTAGATTCACTTTAACTTAACTTTTCAATTAACAAAAAGATAGAAATAATAGTTTTAAATAAGTCTTTAAATTTAGTTGCTTACCATTTATACCAAGTATTCTTGCTCAGCTGCGGGAAGCAGTTCATAAATCTTGTACTTTGCTTTTAATGATAAAAGAAAGTGCTCCGGTGACATCTTGTGGTTTCTCCAACATAAAACCCAAATTGCTATTTCTTTTACTAGATTAGTATTTCTTGACTTTCTTAAAATCTTTGCCCATAAAATACATAAGAATTAACTCTGCCATATTGGGAAAAAATGCAAGGTCACTTTATGTGAGTTAACAAATCACATTATTTTTCACTTGGTCTTTATTGTCACAAAAGAACAAAAGTAAAGATAGTGGAACTTAACACGTTGTACAGCAAAGTTGTTCAACCCACGGCCCAAAGGCCATATGCAGCCCAGGACAACTTTGAATGCGGCCCAACACAAATTCGTAAATTTTCTTAAAACATGGTAAGGTTTTTTTTTTTTAGCTCATCAGCTATCGTTAGTGTATTTTATGTGTGCCCGAAGACAATTCTTTAAATGTGGCCCAGGGAAACCAAAAGATTGGACACCCCTGTTGTACAACTTACCTCACACTGATCTGACAAACTCCCAGCTGATCCTGAGACAATCACTTCCTCATTTCCTCATCACCTTCATACCTCCCAACACCCTAATTGAGAACTTTAGCCAGGGGACTGGATAGAGAGCCTAATACATTATCTCCAAATCTTTAGCTTGGGCTAAATTTGTGGAGGGATTTTATGGTACTCAAATACACTGAGATTCAGGTACCTCTCTAGGGTTTTGGGTGGGAATAGGAGTATATAACTGACTTCTGGAAGACAGATCATCTATAAGTTACTCAGTATTCATGAGTGAATAATTTTTTCTAAGAATCTTTATTAACCATAATTCTATTGAATAATGTTATTGAAATTCTGTTTAAGTTCTATCCTTTATATCCTGAAAACAATAAGATTTTTTAAATAGTTGTAATTATTTGCATTTTCTGAAATTGAAAGTGGTTTTTCTGAAACTAAGCCAGCAGTTTCCATTTGTATTGTCTTTAGTCTGCCCCATCCTATATTCTTAGACTCAGCAGGATATGTCACCTACTTATAAAAAGTGGCCTCTATTTTAGTGATCAGGGCAATTCAGGCCTATTACCACCTCATATCATTCAGTACAGAATAGGCTTAGAAGGGCACATAATTTTTCTCTTACCTGATGAACCTTTTTTTCAGTTTGTATGTACTGGCTGATAATATAGAATTTTAAACCTTCTATAAACCAGGAAAAAATGATGTCATACATGTGTGTCCTTTGTTTTTCTTTCATCTGTATTTGTTTCTTGTCCTTTTTATATGTTACCAAGCTTTGTGTTATCACACAATATTGTATTGTGATAAGCAGTTGTAATAGTAAGCCTGCCTTTCTAGTGTCAAACCTGTATTTCTCAGGTTAGTATCATTCAACATATAATTTCTTCTGCAGAGCTTATCTCCAAATACTCCTCACCTCTTCTCCAAATACTCTGGAATGACTTAAAATGAGTGACTTCTTCAGAATATAACCTGCAAAGCCTTTCATAGTACCATCTACCCTTTAAAGCCTTTAATGTAACTACTGCTCTTGCAGCAGTCATGTCATTATGCTTAAAAGTTTTAAGGAAAAAAGTTTTGTTTCAGATTTTTGTGTGTGTTCAACTAGACTAATTTTTTTAATGTAGGTATTACAGAAGAATGTATCTGAGTGATATCAATGAGCTAAAGTCTTTCTTGTTTTCAGATTAGAAGAAATGGAAGAAAAATATCTAATGAGAGAATCAAAACCAGAAGATATACAGATGATTACAGAATTAAAAGCCATGCTTACAGAAAGAGACCAGATCATAAAGAAACTAATTGTAAGATATTTTGGTTTTAGTCTAACCATGTTAGTAATCAGTAGATATTGATTGGGAAAATATGAGACAGTCTTTTTAAGTAATGCTAACTGAAAATAGAAAACACAGAAGATGTGCATTGTGATTGAAAGTTTATTGAATTTTTATGAATAAATATAAAGTAATTTTTAAAATTTAAATTCGGCATTAGAGGAAGGGAATTGTATGTCTTTCATATTTTTAAAAAGAAAGTCTTTTTGATACCTATTGAATGTTTAATAATATGTCACTGCCAGTATACAATTAATATACCATTGAAGTGTGTGTATGTATATGTGTCACACATGTAGAATTAGGCTTGGCTAGCAAAGAAAAGCCAGCACATTCATGCATTAGCCTGTATTGTACACTAACAAATTGAGCATATTGATTTCCTAAAATGTGTCCTAGCAAACACTAATCCAGAATTTTTACTCTATAGAAAAAGTGTTCCATAGTCTAGCCTCAGAAAAGTTGCATGCTTTCTCCTGGAAGGTCAGTAATGCTAGGTTCTCTCTTGGAAAGTCAGTAACACTGGGTTCTTAATGACTCTGAAGTTTATCAGCTAAAACAATACAGATTTCATAATGAATATACTCTTTAACGGTTCATATCTTCAGCTGAAGACTTTGGACTTTAGCATGCAAAAAGAGCATAAGAGCAACATGTATTTCTGAAGTCCTTTTTCCTCAATGCATCTCTGTTTGCATTTAAGAGAGGCAGCTTGTTCTCTGAGACTAGAGGTTCTGCTGAAAGCAATAGGTGGTACCTTGGGGATCACAGGTAGAATCCAGGAGCAGGCTTTGGAGAGATGAGTGTGTGCTGCTTCAATCCACCAACCACCCAATTTTCTACATAGTGTGAACAGAGCACAGGCCTTACAGATTTCTCCATCTGATAGCAGCAGACTCATGGCACATTATATTTCATACATGAAATCAGCAAGCATAGTAAATGTATTGAAACTGTGTTCCATATAAATAGCTATTAATTCCCAGTTCTTACTGAGGAGATGTTATAATTGTATTTTATCCTCACAGCAAATACAGTAAAGCAACTTTCCAAAGCAACACAGCTTACCAGGGAAGAGCCAGGATTGTAGCCAAGGGTTGTTCCATACTCCTTCCACAACAGCCTAATTCCATGGACTGTGAGGCACATAGGTCGAGATTAATGATTTGAATGACAGTGGTGACTAAGAGAAGCATAAAGAATTCTACTAGATTTCACTAGAATCTAGTTTTGCTAGAGCACAGCCCTGCATTCTCCCACACACTGTTGTGTTTACTTATGGCCTTCCCATATTCTGCTTACTTAATTAGCACATCTTGTTGGTAAAGCCGAAGGTAAAGGTTTTATCTCTATATGGGCCTTCACTTTTTCCCTGTTCTTTGATTACCATTGCTATCATAGATTAATATATCAGATTAGATGCAATCGAATCTATTTATAGTACTGAAGAATAATGAGGCCAGATATGATGGCTCATGCTTATAATCCCAGCACTTTGGGAGGCTGAAGCCGGAGGATTGCTTATGGCTAGGAGTTTGAGTCCAACCTGGGTGACGTACTGAGACCCTACCTCTACACACACCCAAAAAAAAAAAAATTGCTGGGTATGGTGAAAAACGCCTATAAAAAGAAAGAGAAATAAAGATGAATGATGTAGTGTCATCCTTATCTGTGGAAATAATTCAGTCATGCCCAGAGCCCCAATAATGTAAGTTAAATCTACCCAAACTGCGTAGCCCTGTGAAACAGAGCTGGGACCAAATAAACCATTTAGGTCCCCTCTTGAAGGAAAAGGGTCAAGTGCTTGGGTGTAGGGTTTAAAAGGTGTTGAAAACTTACCCCCCAACATTCCTTAAGACAGCAGCAATCAGGTCTAGAACTCTTTAAACAAAGTACATAAATCTTCATTCAGGTTTTATATTAAATTTTAAATGAAATGGCATTTATACATTTATATTTTTAAAATATTCCATAGAAAATATTTAAAAGATGTTTATAATTCTTTTGCATAGGAGGATAATAAGTTTTATCAGCTGGAATTAGTCAATCGAGAAACTAACTTCAACAAAGTGTTTAACTCAAGTCCTACTGTTGGTGTTATTAATCCATTGGCTAAGGTATGTGCCGTAAACACTGTAGAATAGGAATGTGGTTTAAAAGTTGGTTAAAAATTTGATGAAAATATTTGGAGCAGCATAGTTGGATAAAGCTCCCAAAAAATGTTTTCTTCTATTTAATAATCTAGCCCTAAAACGTATGAATTATTCGTGTGTTCATTTTCAGAATGAAACTCTGAATAATACTCATATTCCTTTAAATATATTTTACCAATATTATCAAACTTGGTTCTACCTTTTTTACATATTTCTAAAGAAAACTAACCTTCTGACTCTTCTTAAGAGTATTTCTTGTCGTTTTCTTATTGCTCACAATCTTCTGCTTATGGTCCAGAAAGAGACTCCAGCCCTGGATACCCAACAGCTGTTGCTGGTTTAAGGCCTAACGTCTTAATGCAGCTTGGGTTGGATATGTATTTTGTTGCCTACCAATCATCAGAGAAGGACTTTACTTCTCTCAGCCTTCTGACTGTTCTTTTTGGTTTGGTTTGTTTTTTTGTTTTTGTTTTGGAGATGGCGTCTCACTATGTTGCTCAGGCTAGTCTCAAACTCTTGGGCTCAAGCGATCCTCCTGCTTCCAGCTCCCGAGTGGATGGGATTACAGGTGTATGCCACTTTGCCCGGCTTTCTGACTGTTCTTAACAATTAAAATTGAATATGACTTATTTTGATACGTGTTACTTTCTTGGGACAAATAGAAGAGCCTTAAAATAGACATGACCAAGTCTTATAAATCTTTGTACCCTAGCTTCCCATGGCTCCAATCATGTTTTGAGTATAGTAGGTATTCAGTAAATATTTGTTCAGCTGCAGAATTTCATCACATTCCCTATAAGCCACCACAAATTATTCTGTGAATAAAGCAAGTAATAAAGAATAAATGGGCCGGGCGCGGTGGCTCAAGCCTGTAATCCCAGCACTTTGGGAGGCCGAGACGGGCGGATCACGAGGTCAGGAGATCGAGACCATCCTGGCTAACACGGTGAAACCCCGTCTCTACTAAAAATACAAAAAAACTAGCCGGGCGAGGTGGCGGCGCCTGTAGTCCCAGCTACTCGGGAGGCTGAGGCAGGAGAATGGCGTAAACCCGGAGGCGGAGCTTGCAGTGAGCTGAGATCCGGCCACTGCACTCCAGCCCCGGCGACAGAGCGAGACTCCGTCTCAAAAAAAAAAAAAAAAAAAAAAAAGAATAAATGATTATGTATATACATATATATATTGACTTCATAGGAATTATGAATCTTATGGCAGAAATCAATAGTAGAATAAACAAAAGTGATAGTTCTAAAGCTGTTTTTCAAATTCAGATTTTAAGTTTTCACATCATGCCTAATTTTTATTAGGCCTTTACCCAGAAATTTTCCTTTCCTTTCACAGCTCGTAAAACTTCTCTGTTAAGAACACTGAATCTATCCTTCCTTTACAAGTTAACGTGTTCCAAACTTTAAACTTGAATGTTTTCTAAAATAGAATGACTGGAGAGGCATGTAGCTGTATCTCAGAGTCTGAAATACTGCCTGGCAGATAGAAAGCTCTGAGTGAATAATTGGTGAATGAATAATTATAATTAGTTTTAGTTTTTAAATTCATAATTTAGGGTTAAATAATGTTTTAATTATAAAGCAAGATTATGAGGTTTGTGGAAAAAGATATACTAAAAATACTCCTTTTATTTATTTTATTGGAATTAAATTTTTTGGCTGCAAAATGATTACTGTAGAACTTTACCAGTGTTCTTTTGATTTCTTAAAATAGAAACCTTAAGTAGGTTTAATTATGCCCTCTGGTGACTAGAATAAGAAAATGCAAAAGATACAACTTTGTAAGAACTTTCAAACTACTTTTGACTCCTAATAGTGACTTTAGTTTTCACAAATAGTTCTGAAGAAGCTATTATTATTATTTTCTTTTTCTGGTTATGCTAAAATAAGATTTTTGTCAGAGACTCTACAAGTCACAGAATATGACAGAAGAAGATGTTTAGACAGCCGGGTGCGGTGGCTCAAGCCTGTAATCCCAGCACTTTGGGAGGCCGAGACGGGCGGATCACGAGGTCAGGAGATCGAGACCATCCTGGCAAACACGGTGAAACCCCGACTCTACTAAAAAATACAAAAAACTAGCCCGGCGAGGTGGCGGGCGCCTGTAGTCCCAGCTACTCGGGAGGCTGAGGCAGGAGAATGGCGAGAACCCGGGAGGCAGAGCTTGCAGTGAGCTGGGATCCGGCCACTGCACTCCAGCCCGGGCGACAGAGCGAGACTCCGTCTCAAAAAAAAAAAAAAAGAAAATGTTTAGACAATAAGATAAATATAAATAAAAGTTCCGTCTTGTATATTAATTGCATTTTTCCCAAACTCGAGTTATTTTCCAAGAAAACTTACAAATTTAATTAGTATACACCTAATTAGTAAAAGATGAGAATATTCTAAATATCTAACAACATGTTAATTTTTATTTCTCATAGCAATATGATGATCATTGATTCTAGAGATGTGAATAAAATACTTTGAGACTAAAGTTCGTGAATTGCAAGCCGATAGATTTTGATAATCTACAGTGGAATTTGTCTTTTTATCTGTTAATTTTAAAGTCACATTTAAAAATCAGCTGATTACTATTGTTTTGTAACCTTTAAATTTTTAAAAATATGAGCCAATTAATGATACTGCCAATTAATATGGAAATTAGACTTAATTATGAAAATAAAACTTTCCCTTTCAGAAAGATAGATATCACAGTGAATTTAAAACCAGATTATTTCTCTAAGTCAGCTTTAGGTCTTTAGTAGAAATGTGCAATTTGTTTCAAACTACATTGCCAAGCATTTTCTCATTCCTTTCTTTTTTCCAGGCAAGAACTGCCTCCCTTTGACAGATGGCTAAATTTCATGGACCTCTCTTTTAAAATTATGTTTAACTTTACCCCTTCTCCTAATTTTAGCCTAAATCCATTTAACCTTCTATCTGCAAGACTTGCTTTCTCCCCCAACCCTTTTCCTCTTTTCTTCCCAAAAGGGTATTCTTTACCCCTTGGCACTCTTTTTACCTTCTCTCCCATTCCTCGTGAATGACTCCTGAATGTTTCTTCCTCATTCTTTCTGTCCTGGTAGCATGTCTGTCTTTGAGGATTCCATGTAGATAAAAAATTACCTCCAAGGATTCCCAGACCACAGTTTGGGTAACACTGGTTAATTAACATCTTAATTTAACATAAAGCTTCCAAAATTTTCCCATGCCAAATTTCTATCTTCTACCATTCCTATTTTCTCATTTGTCCTCATGCAGGGACTATCCTCACATGTATTATTTTTAATGCAGCAAAAGAAGAAGAATGATAAATCACCAACAAACAGGTTTGTGAGTGTTCCCAATCTAAGTGCTCTGGAATCTGGTGGAGTGGGCAATGGACATCCTAACCGCCTGGATCCCATTCCTAATTCTCCAGTCCACGATATTGAGTTCAGCAGCAGCAAACCACTTCCACAGCCAGTGCCACCTAAAGGGCCCAAGACATTTTTGAGGTGAGACCCGTCTCACCAATGTTTTTTTCTTTTCTTTTTTAACTTGAGAAATTTACCTTCTTACATTGCAGAAATCACTACTTTAAGAACAACATAAGAAAACTTACTATGAAATATTTTCTTCAAAGTATATTTATCACCTCTCTAGAGAACTTCCTTTTGACTGTGTTAAAATTTTTTTTCTAATTTCTGGTCATCAGTCAATTTTCTAAGTACTTGAAGAGGTGTTAATGTGATTTATATGGTTAGAATTTTAATATTATGCACGATTACTTTATTTTTAGTGTTGTCACCAATTTTTAAATTAACAATTCATCCTTATTGTAGAACTTTAAAATAATTTTTTGTTTACTAAGTGGTTTTCATTTTTTATATATGTTTATTTTTTCCCTTGTTTGCCAGGATTATTTATAAATATATATATATATATATATGCTTATTGTCAAAATAAAAACATACATAAACTCTGGGAACTTAAATATACTTATGCAAAAACTAAATTTAGAAGAAATAAATAATTTTTAAAATTTCCATTCCATTTTAAGTTACCTTGCAGTTGTTGATTAAATGTATTAGCAAATTTTGAATGAAATGCAAATTTCATTAGAAATTTAGCCATTAGATAAAGTCAGAAAGTACTGTTGTTTTATGCTCATCTTACTATTACTGATTTTTTGCTGCTTTACTTTTTTTTCTTATTCTTACTAAACCTTAGCAGTGTCACTAGTGATAGTCTTACAAGTAGGCAGGTTTTTTTAGGCTAAGTGATTAATGACATAGTTAATGATTAACAAAAAAAAAAAAATAGCAAGAATGAAAATTAGTCAAATACACCTCTGAATTTGTCTCCTGCTAAATATTTTGTGTTGCTTATTTTCCCTTGTGCATGGGTATGTTCAGGTATCAATAAGATGCATGTGCATGAGCTCAAGGAACATGACTACTGGAGTTTCCATTACACATTGTTACGTGCCTTGTAATTTTCCCCAAAGACGGTAGGGATTCTTTTGTTTTCTTAAGTAGCCCAAAGAATCTTTAGTTAGAATTAAGATAAGTATAAACTATATAACATCAATGATGGGGGGAAATTATATTTTTAATGTACTCCCTTTCCTGGAGTATTTGCATAGGGAATTATGAAATGAAAATTTAATAGAAAATGCATGTAGTAAAAAAAATACTAGTTACTTTAGTTATATTTAAGGACACATCTGTAAAATCAACTAAAAGAGAAAAGGTGCTGAAAGAGAGGATCATTATTTTATTCTCTCTTATTTCCCACAATTCTTAGTGAATTTTTTTATTCAAAGAAGGTGACATTTTTGCAGTTGTTTTTTGTTTTTTGTGATTGTTGTGATGTGGCTCCTCCTGAACTGACTTCATTTGAGCTGCTGATGCACTCTTATGCTCTCATGGAGTGGAGAACCGATTCTAGTGTAGAGGGAGTAGCTCTACTTTAAAATACGACTTACAACATGGGGAAGCTGTTGTGGTAATCTATGCTGATGTTTTATGTGCTTTTGCCTTCATTTTGCACAATGACTTAATGCTGGGTTACATGTCTCTCTTTTTATGAATTCAGTCCTGCTCAGAGTGAAGCTTCTCCAGTGGCTTCTCCAGATCCCCAGCGCCAGGAGTGGTTTGCCCGGTACTTCACATTCTGAAAGAATTGTGTTGGCACAGCCCTGTGTGGACTGTTACTGAGAGCATGACTTTATACAGACTGATATGTAAATAGGCTTTCCTATGTCAAACACTGTGAATGAGAAAGTCTTTGTCTCTCCAGTTTGAAAATGCACTGTATTTCCTGTGATATTTATTGGAATCATTCTATAAGGTACTATATGATGTGTGTAATTATAACTGTTATTTTTATTTGAGATGGAAGAGTCTTTAACCTTTGTAATTACTGCATAATAAATTTTGTTAGAACAAAAAATAATGCTTTTTATTTTTTCTAAGTTTGCTTTAATTTTTAAATATTTTTTAATTCCAGGTAAGACTTATCAACAAATTTTACTGCATTATAATCATGTCATATCAAATTATTTGACTTCAGTAATCATAACAAAATCAGGATAGGGAAATAGAAACCCTTGTTCCATTACAGTGTATAATTTTAACTAAATTGTTATCTAAATTTACAAAGCTAGAATGAAAGTGCTTGTATAAATTGTGGACTTTCAAGTATATGAAATACTGTTGACTTTTAGATGTTCGTTGTGTTTTTTTTTTTCAGTTTTGATAGTTGAGATCTAGAACTGCAGTACAGTTAGTATCTATAATTAATACTATGTTTTATGGCCAAAAGTCACTGGGTAAGGAATAAATAGTCAATTTGATTTTAATTTGTCTTAAAAGCCAGTTTGATAGTTTTCTAAATTGGCATAATTAATAGGGAGTGAGACATAAGGATCTGGAGCTCAGGAAGAGAAAGACTGAGCTATAGATGTTTTGGAACATGGCATGTATGAGATAGAGAAAGCCACAGGTGTGGATGAGAACAACAAGGAAGGGGTTGAGGATAGAACTTTGGGAGAAGCCAACATGTCAGGAACAGACAGGGTTTGAATGAGAATGAGAAGTAGAGTTACAGATCCAAAAAAGCATAGTGTCCTGGAAGAAGAAAGTTTCAGAGAGACCCAGCAGCCAGCCAACAATGTTAAATGCTATAGGTATCAGGAAAGGGAAAAAATGAAAAGTGTCCATTGGCTTTGACAACTACAAGATGGTCTTAGCAAAAGCAGATTCAGCGTAACAGTGGCAACAAAAGCCACTGTCTAGGAAAGAGGGAAATGGAAGTCAAGGAAGTTGAGACAGTGAGTAAAAACCTCTCTGAAAAAAACTTAGTAATACATGGAAGAGGAAAGAGAAAGTGAAGTCATAGACTGGGAAGGGTCAAGATGGGCTTTGTTTGTGTCTTTAGGAGACTTTATCACACTTTCATGCTGGAGGAGAGAGAGGGAAATTAAAAGGACAGGAGGATAAGGGGACCAACCTCCCATAGAGTACCTGAACCTTCTTCATAACATCCCTGACTGAGCTTTTCTACTTCCAGTGATAGGAAACTCCTTTCTCTGAGGGTAACCTGGTGCTGCTACCACATGTCTTAACCTCTGTGCCTCAGTCTCCTGGGCTATATAATAAATATTACCTTCCACCCTACCTTCCTAGAAGATAATATGAGATAGCTTATTAAAAGTCTTAGGAAAGGTATAAATTGCTACAGATGAGAAAATAGTTGTCTTGAAAAGTAGAAGAGCAAATGTATTAGAAAACTGTAAAAGGATTGTCAGGCATAATTGAGATCACAGACTATATATTGAAATCCATCAGCATGATTGTGGGTTTTGACCATCTTCAGCTACTAGCAGCAAGTTTCTAGGAAGGGATATTTAGACTTAACCAGGAGTAGGATAGTGTTGGATAAGTATAAAGGAGAGGTAAAAGGAGCCAGGGTTTTTGCAGAAAAGTGGTAATGTAAATATCATTATAACAGCCTAACTACTTTTATGCTAGGATTTTAGAAGTAAAAGCACAGTGAACAGATACTATAAATTGCATTACCTTAGATGTCAAATTGATTTTTACATATAGGTCAAGATGCTTAGTTCTTATTCTATTACTCCTTCATAACCAATTATATGTAGGTATTAAGTTTCACTAATGCTGTATCTTAAAATATTTACCTTTTCATCATCATAAAACATTGAGTTTCTAGTTCGTGGCTTTTCTCCAAACACTATGATTTTAAATCTGGAGTGAAGAGATAGGTCCTAAGAGGTGGATAGTAGGGAATATTTTCTTTGTATATACAGTACTGTGTACCGCAGCTCAAGCAGAAAGAGGGCATCTTGAGGAGCTAAACCACAATTGTTTGTTTTGCTGTGTCTTATGTTGTAGAGAGTGTTAAGGTGGATTAGAGGATGGGAAAGGAAAAATGTTAAATACAACATAGTTGGAAATGCTTTATTCATGTCCACAGGAACCATATACAAAAGTTTGTCAAAAAGCAATACAAATTAAATATTTGGAAATATATCACAATCAGATTTCTTAGTTAAGTATTCAGATTCCAAAACTGTGTTCATGATAAAATGATATGAAAACATTTGCGAACAATGTCTTGCTTTGGGTTCAGCTAAAAATTATCCGTAGGCAGTCTCGTATTTATTTTCATAAACAAAGAACATATTCTATCTTTCTAACAAATAAGATCAACAACATGATTTGAAATAGAGATATTCTTCGAAAATAATAAGATGCCTAATTTTTCCTTTTTTTTTTTTTTTTTTAAATTTTTGAGGCAGGGTTTCCCTCTCGCTCAGGCTGGAGTGCAGTGGCATGATTACAGCTCACTTGCAGCCTGAACCTCCTGGGCTCAAATAATCCTCCCACCTCGGGGCCCTGAGTGGCTCGAACTAGAGGCGTACACCACCACACCCAGCTAATTTTTGTATTTTTGTAGAAATTAGGTTTTGCCACATTGCCCAGGTTGGTCTCGAACTCCTGAGCTCAAGCAATATTCCTTGGCCTCCCAATGTACTGGGATTACAGGCATATGCTACTGCATTTTCTTTTCATTTTACTACGAATAGTCTAACATTGTCACATGATATCATTGCGATACTGGATTAAACCATATTTTGGTTTGGAAGGTTACTACATGTTAACCACCTCTGGTAATCCCAGGAATATTATCTCTGTAATTTTCTGAAGGTAGCGATATTTAATGTTAACAATATTCTGATTTGCTTTTATTAGCAGTCAAAACCTGTTTGAAACAGACTAAAGAGCACAGAAATAAACCCTCGCATATGGCCAGATGACTTTCAACAAGGGTGATAGGGCCATTCCATTGGGAAAAAGCAGTCTTTTCAACAAATGGTGCTGGGAAAACTGATACTCACATGCAAAAGAACGAAGTTGGACTCTCGCCTTCTAACACTATGTACAAAAATTCAAAATGGAACAAAGACTTGAACATAAAAGCTAAAACTATAAAACTTTTAGAAGTAAACATTGGATGACATTGGATTTGGTAATGATTTTTTAGATCTGATACCAAAAGCAAGGCAACAAGCAAAAATAATTGGACTTCATAAAAATTTAAAATTTTTGTGCATCAAAGGACACTATCAACAGAGTGAAAAGACACCCTTAAAGTGGGAGAAAATATTTGCAAAGCATATAACTGATAGGGGATTAATATCCAGGATACATAAAGAAATCCTGCCTGGGTGTGGCAGCTCACACCTGTAACCCTAACACTTTGGGAGGCTGAGGCCAGAGTATTGCTTGCGGACAGGAGTTAGAGACCAGCCTGGGCAACATGGCAAGACCCTGTCTCTACAAATTTGTTTTGTAAGTAGCTGGATGTGATGGTACACACTTGTCTCAACTACTAGGGAGGCAGAGGCAAGAGAATAACTTGAGCCCAGGTGTCTGAGGCTGCAGCGAGCTATGATCATGTCACTTGCACTCCAGCCTGGGTGACAGTGAGAACCTGTCTCTTAAAAACAAAAAACAGAATTTCTAAAACTCAACCACAAAATTCAAAATTGGGCAAAAGAATAGATACTTCTCGAAAGAAGATACACAAATGGCCAATAAGCTCATAAGATGCTGAGCTCATGCTCAGCATCACTAGTTATGATGAAAATGTAAGTCAAAATCACAATTAGACAAGATGCTTCATTATGATTTATTAATTAGGAGGGCTTTCATAAAAAATAAGACAAAAACAGAAAATAACAAATGTTGCTAAGGATGTGGAGAAACTGGAGCCCTTGTGGGAATGTCAAATGGCAAAACCACTGTAGCAAACAGGCAGTTCTTCAAAAAATTAAGTAGAATCACCATATGATCCAGCAATTCTACTTCTAGGTATATACCCAAAAGCAGGGACACAAACAGTATTTGTACACTAATGGTGCATCATTATTCACAAGAGACTAGAGGTGAAAACAACCCAAATGGCCATCAGCAGATGAAATGGAAAAATAGAATATGGTATAAACATACTTTGGAACATTATTCAGCCTTAAAAAGAAATAAAATTCTGATATATCTTACATGAATGAACCTTGAAAACGTTATACAAAGTAAAATAAGCCAGACAAAAGACCAAATGCTGTACGATTCCATTTACCTGAATAGGCAAATTCATAAAGATGGAAACAAAAATAGATGTTCCCAAGGGTAGAGTTGGGAGGACAGGGGAGTTGTTTAATGGATACAGCATTTCTGTTTGGAATGATTTTTGTAGCGTTCTGGAGATGGACAGTGGTGGTGTTGCACAACATTATCAATGAACTTAATGCCACTGAATTGGATACTTAAATATGATTAAAATGGCAATTTAAAGTTATTTGTATTTTACCACAATTTAAGAGGGCTAAGTAATGTATTATCTCAGCGACTCTGCATTGGATCCTGAATAAACACAATAATTAAGTTATATTATAAATTGCTATATTTGCCCGTTAAGGTGAAATCGGTCCTGTTTAAGATTCATTGCGTTTGCTTTTTTCTCTATGCCATTTTCTGTATGAATGTTCTGCTATTTGGTACCTCAGCATATGTTTAAGTAGCAGTATCTGAACAGAAGGTGCTTGGAATACACAGAGAACGATAACCTAAGATCACCTCGGATGCCTGGGGAGTGTCATGTACAGACCAACTTATGGATTCTATCTTTAGTATTACCAAGGCATTTATTTTTATTTATTTATTATTTTTTAGAGATGGGTTCTTGGCTGTGTTGCCCAGGCTGGTCTCGAACTCCTGGGCTCATGTGATTCTCCTGCCTCAGCCTCCCAAGTAGCTGGGATTACAGGCACATACCACCGTGCCTGACTCCAAGGCATTCACACTTCTTATCTCTCAGTTTTTGGGGCTCCGTGAAGGCTTTTTTCATGGCTTCACAGTGAATTACACATTCCTTCCTAGGTGCATCCATAGCACTTACTTAGCAGCTATTCGTTATTCAACATATTTATTGGGTGCCAGGTATTACTTAATGTGGTTGGGATAGATTGAACAAAACACATGTATCCCTGTCCTCATGGACTCAGACTAGATGCAGCCACCACGCCCAGGCCACAATGCCTGATTCCTACTGGGTTATTAGATTAATTGAATGAAACAGGTATGTTATCTTTAACAGAAAAACTGATGCCATGTGTATGTGTCCACACACATGCTTGTGTATGTGATTGTAGATAGATATATTCCTTTAAAGTTTACCATTTTATATTTAATGTGTATATATATATATACATGTGAAAAATTCATACACTGCTTCAATCAAAAAGGTTTACAAGTGACTACATAGAAGATACTAAAAGTGTATATTCTTTATTTAAACTACTAATAGTTGTGAAAAATCAGGACTAATTGAAAGGAGAATACAAATGTGTAATTGAAGGCCAACATAACCAGGCTTCAACTTCAGTGTTTTCTCCATGCATCTTTGAGCTAGGCTGATGCTCAAAGGCTAGCTGATGACCCTTATCAGAAAAGAGGAAGGATTTTCAGGAGAAAAAGCTTTCCTAGCCTTGAATTCTTTTTTTTTTTTTTTTTTTTTTTTTTTTTTTTAATACTTTAAGTTCTAGGGTACATGTGCATGATGTTTATATCATGTATAACTCCCCAATGCAATCCCTCCCTCCTCCCCCCTCCCCATGATAGGCCCCAGTGTGTGATGTTCCCCTTCCCGAGTCCAAGTGATCTCATTGTTCAGTTCCCACCTATGAGTGAGAACATGCGGTGTTTGGTTTTCTCTTCTTGTGATAGTTTGCTAAGAATGATGGTTTCCAGCTGCATCCATGTCCCTACAAAGGACGCAAACTCATCCTTTTTGATGGCTGCATAGTATTCCATGGTGTATATGTGCCACATTTTCTTAATCCAGTCTGTCACAGATGGACATTTGGGTTGATTCCAAGTCTTTGCTATTGTGAATAGTGCCGCAATAAACAAACGTGTGCATGTGTCTTTGTAGTAGAGTAATTTATAATCCTTTGGGTATATACCCAGTAGTGGGATGGCTGGGTCATATGGTACATCTAGTTCTAGATCCTTGAGGAATCGCCATACTGTTTTCCATAATGGTTGAACTAGTTTACAATCCCACCAACAGTGTAAAAGTGTTCCTATTTCTCCACATCCTCTCCAACACCTGTTGTTTCCTGACTTCTTAATGATTGCCATTCTAACTGGTGTGAGATGGTATCTCATTGTGGTTTTGATTTGCATTTCTCTGATGGCCAGTGATGATGAGCATTTTTTCATGTGTCTGTTGGCTGTATGGATGTCTTCTTTTGAGAAATGTCTGTTCATATCCTTTCCCCACTTTTTGATGGGGTTGTTTGCTTTTTTCTTGTATATTTGTTTGAGTTCTTGGTAGATTCTGGATATTAGCCCTTTGTCAGATGAGTAGGTTGCAAAAATTTTTTCCCATTCTGTAGGTTGCCTGTTCACTCTGATGGTAGTTTCTTTGCTGTGCAAAAGCTCTTTAGTTTAATTAGATCCCATGTGTCAATTTTTGCTTTTGCTGCCGTTGCTTTTGGTGTTTTAGACATGAAGTCCTTGCCCATGCCTATGTCCTGAATGGTACTACCTAGATTTTCTTCTAGGGTTTTTATGGTATTAGGTCTAACATTTAAGTCTCTAATCCATCTTGAATTAATTTTCGTATAAGGGGTAAGGAAAGGATCCAGTTTCAGCTTTCTACTTATGGCTAGCCAATTTTCCCAGCACCATTTATTAAATAGGGAATCCTTTCCCCATTTCTTGTTTCTCTCAGGTTTGTCAAAGATCAGATGGCTGTAGATGTGTGGTATTATTTCTGAGGACTCTGTTCTGTTCCATTGGTCTATATCTCTGTTGTGGTACCAGTACCATGCTGTTTTGGTTACTGTAGCCTTGTAGTATAGTTTGAAGTCAGGTAGCGTGACGCCTCCAGCTTTGTCCTTTTGACTTAGGATTGTCTTGGCAATGCGGGCTCTTTTTTGGTTCCATATGAACTTTAAAGCCGTTTTTTCCAATTCTGTGAAGAAAGTCATTGGTAGCTTGATGGGGATGGCATTGAATCTATAAATCACCTTGGGCAGTATGGCCATTTTCACGATATTGATTCTTCCTATCCATGAGCATGGTATGTTCTTCCATTTGTTTGTGTCCTCTTTGATTTCACTGAGCAGTGGTTTGTAGTTCTCCTTGAAGAGGTCCTTTACATCCCTTGTAAGCTGGATTCCTAGGTATTTGATTCTCTTTGAAGCAATTGTGAATGGAAGTTGATTCCTGATTTGGCTCTCTGCTTGTCTGTTACTGGTGTATAAGAATGCTTGTGATTTTTGCACATTAATTTTGTATCCTGAGACTTTGCTGAAGTTGCTTATCAGCTTAAGCAGATTTTGGGCTGAGACAATGGGGTTTTCTAAATATACAATCATGTCATCTGCAAACAGGGACAATTTGACTTCTTCTTTTCCTAACTGGATACCCTTGATTTCTTTCTCTTGCCTGAATCCCTGAATAGACCAATAGCAGGCTCTGAAATTGAGGCAACAATTAATAGCCTACCCACCAAAAAAAGTCCAGGACCAGATGGATTCACAGCTGAATTCTACCAGAGGTACAAGGTGGAGCTGGTACCATTCCTTCTGAAACTATTTCAATCAATAGAAAAAGAGGGAATCCTCCCTAACTCTTTTTATGAGGCCAACATCATCCTGATACCAAAGCCTGGCAGAGACACAACAAAAAGAGAGAATTTTAGACCAATATCCCTGATGAACATCGATGCAAAAATCCTCAATAAAATACTGGCAAACCGGATTCAGCAGCACATCAAAAAGCTTATCCACCATGATCAAGTGGGCTTCATCCCTGGGATGCAAGGCTGGTTCAACATTCGCAAATCAATAAACGTAATCCAGCATATAAACAGAACCAAAGACAAGAACCACATGATTATCTCAATAGATGCAGAAAAGGCTTTTGACAAAATTCAACAGCCCTTTATGCTAAAAACGCTCAATAAATTTGGTATTGATGGAACGTACCTCAAAATAATAAGAGCTATTTATGACAAACCCACAGCTAATATCATACTGAATGGGCAAAAACTGGAAAAATTCCCTTTGAAAACTGGCACAAGACAGGGATGCCCTCTCTCACCACTCCTATTCAACATAGTGTTGGAAGTTCTGGCTAGGGCAATCAGCCTAGCCTTGAATTCTAAAAGGAATTCCTCGTTTAGGACTTTTTAATAGAAGACATTTAGATGATGTCATGATTGATATTCTCAATTATTTTTACAACAAAGCTGCGGTAAGTTTCACAAAGCTGTTTCTTGAAGTAACCTTTGATAAAAAGGGAAATTACAACATTTAAGAATAATTCAATGTAAGAGTCTGCAAAATGTGCCAGACTAGTAAGTAGTAGCTGTCTAGTGGCCTAATCTGATGCAAGGATAAAATTGAGAATAAAGGAATGAAAAGCCCATTGGACAACTTTCCTTAAATGTCACTTCTCTCAGGCTTTTGGCTAACAGTAAGAGGTTGCAATCTGGCAAGTTAATAATAATACCTGTAATGCTGCTATTTTATATTTCTGGTGATAGAACCATATGGAAATAGTAGACATCAAATTATGAAATCAGAGATCAGCTGTGTTATTGCCATCTTCTCTGACCATTTCAAGCAAAATGAAAGTTTTGCTCAGAAGGCTGCTTCTATAATAACTGAATATATTTTAGTTCTATAAAGCCCTCTTTGCTGTATTTCCAGAGTTCCACATCATAAATCATAGCTGAAATAACTTTGGCTGGAACATTTTTAAAGCAGCTGTTGATAGCATCTACCGTGGCCAAAGAAGAGCCTAGTTATGCACCCGAAGCATCATTGTAGAGCTGCATGACTTACCGGTGTAAGATTTAGTTGCAAAATGTCCTTCCAGAAAACTAAAATTCAGTGGCTGGGTGGCAATCTTGTAAACCAATTATAGATTGTGAAAACGTCACTGATTTTATTTTCATTTAGTAGCTTTATTGAATAACTATTATGTACCAGTTACTACTGAAAATACATTTGTAATTTATGTCAGGCCACTTTTTTCTACTAATAATTTAAAAATAGGACCACAATTTGTATTCTAAAGAATGTTACCCACGGGAACAGATAACCAAACACCGCATGTTCTCATTTACAATTGGGAGCTGAACAATGGACACATGCTGGGGAACAACATACACTGAGGCCTGTTGGGGGTGAGGGACATGAGGGAGAGCATCAGGAAGAATAGCTAATGGATACTGGGCTTAATACCTAGGTGATGGGATGATCTATGCAGCAAACCACCATGGTACACGTTTACCTATGTAACAAACCTGCACATGTACCCCTGAACTTAAAAGTTGAAGGAAAAAAGTCATTCAGATTGCACTCTTTTATGTAAGGTTTCTTTTGCTTAGTATAATGCATTTGAGATTCATCCAAATTGTTGTATGTATCAGTAGTTGGTTCCTCTTTCTTGCTGAGTAGTGGTTCGTTGCAGATATGCCATGATTTGTATATCCATTTCCTCGTTGATAGACATTTGGGTTGTCTCTAGTTTTTGATTCTTATGAATAAAGCTATGAACATTCATGTAAAAAAGAAAAAAAGAATGTTGTCGGCAAATAGAGGAAATTCATCCTTCTATTGGCTACGACAGCTAGGCATGCGTCAGGTCTCATATGCATCCACAAAGATCAGTCCACAAAGATTAGTCTAGCAATCAGAACCCAATTTAAAGTGTTCTAGTAATTAAAAATGTTTATAATGTACTGAATTTTAGATGTTTAATAAAATGAGTTATGCAACAGGAGTTCCAGGTCCCACTATTGAGTGGGTCGGTGGGTAGGTGTGTAGGCTTCACAAAATTACACATTTGGGGCACCTGAGAATTAATAGGGATTTTGTGCCCAGCCAGAATTAAGCAAATAAGTGAAATATCTCCATAATGAAAGCATAAAACATTGGTGAAAGAAATTGAAGAGGACACACGCACACAAAAGGAAAGATACTCCATTTTCATGGATGGGAAGACTAAATATTGTTAAAATATTCATACTACCCAAAGCAACCTATGGATTCAATGCAGTTCCGATCAAAATACCTAAGACATTCTTCACAGAAATAGGAAAAAAATGTGTATGGAGCCACAAAAGACCCAGAATAGCCAAAGTTATCCTGAGCAAAAAGAACATAACTGGAGGAATCACATTACCTGACTTCAAATCATGCTACAGAGCTATAAGTAACCAAAACAGCATGGTACTGGCATAAAAACAGACACATAGACCAAGAGAACAGAATAGAGAATGCAGAAACAAACCCATACATCTCCAGTGAACTCATTTTCAACAAAATTGCCAAGAACATACATTGGGGAAAGCACAATCTCTTCAATAAATAACAGTGCTGGGAAAGTGATACACATATTCAGAAGAGTGAGACTAGACCACTGCCTCTCACCATATACAAAAATTACATCCAAATGGATTAAAGACTTAAATCCAAGACCTCGAACTATAAAGCTACTCCAAGAAAACTCTATCTCCATGAGTTTGTGAACCCTGAAAATCTGAGACAGTCTCAGTTAATTTGGGAAGTTTATTTGGGCAAAGTTAAGGATGTGCACGTGACACAGCCTCAGGAGGTCCTGACAACGTGCCTCAGGTGGTCAGAGCACAGTTTGGTTTTTACATCCTAAGGGAGACATGAGACATTAATCAGCATATGTAAGATGAACATCGTTTCAGTTTGGAAAGGTGGGACAACTCGAAGCAAAGACTCGAAGTGGGGAGGGGGCTTCCAAATTATAGGTAAATAAGCAAATGTTTGCATTCTTCTGAGTTTCTGATGAGCCTCTCTAAAGGAGGCAATCAGATATGTATTTATCTCAGTGAGCAAGGGGGTGACTTTGAATAGGAAGTCACCTATTGGTAAGCAGGTTGGCCCTAAGCACTTCCTAGCCTGACTTTTCCCTTTAGCTTAGCGATTTGGGGGCCCTAAGATTTTCCTTTCACAAGTTCAATTGTTTTGATTTTTAGCTCCCACAAATGTGTGAGAACATGCAAAGTTTGTCTTTCTGTGCCTGGTTTATTTCATTTAATATAATGACCTCCAGTTCCATCCATGTTGTTGCAAATGACAGCAACACATTCTTTTTTATGGCTGAAGAGTACTCTATTGTGTATATGTACCCCATTTTTAAAAATCCATTCGTCTGTTGATAGACGCTTAGGTTGCTCATAAATCTTAGCTATTGTAAATAGTGCCGCAAAAAACATGGGAGTGCAGATATCCCTGCCATATTCTGATTCCCTTTCTTTTGGGTATATACCTAGCAGTGGGATTGCTGGGTCACATTTTTAAATTTTGAGGAACCTCCAAGCTGTTCTTCATAGTAGCTGTACTCATCTACATTCCCACCAACAGTGTACAAGAGTTCACTTTTCACTATATCCTTACCAGTATTTATTATTGCTTGTCTTTTGGATGAAAGCCTTTCTTTTTTCTTTTTTGAGACAGAGTTTTGCTCTTGTCATCCAGGCTGGAGTGCCATGGCATGATCTTGGTTCACTGTAACCTCTGCCTCCTGGGTTCAAGTGATTCTCTTGCCTCAGCCTCCCGAGTAGCTGGGACTACAAGCATGCACCACTACACCCGGCTAATTTTTTTGTATTTTTAGTGGAGACTTAGTAGAGATGGGGTTTCACCATGTTGGCCAGGCTGCTCTTGAACTCCTGACCTCAGGTAATCCACTGCCTCGGCCTCCTAAAGTATTGGGATTACAGGCATGGGCCACTGTGCCCAGCCAATAAAAGTCATTTTAACTGGAGTGAGATGATATGTTATTGTTGTTCTGATTTGCATTTCTCTGACAATCAGTGATGTTCAGCACCTTTTCACATGCCTGTTTGCCATTTGTCTATTCAGATCTTTTGCCCATCTTCTAATTGAATTATTAGATTTTTTCCCACTGAGTTTTTTTGGGCTTCTTATCTATTCTGGTTATTAATCTCTGATAGATGAATAGTATGCAAATATTCTTTCCTATTCAGTGGGTTGGATCTTCACTTTGTTGTTGATTGTTTACTTTGCTGTGCAGAAGTCTTTATTTTGATGTAATCCCATTTGTCCAATTTTGCTTTGATTACTTCTGCTTGTGGGGTATTACTCAAAAAATCTTTGCCCGCTCCAATGTACTACAGAGTTTCTTCAATGTTTTCTTGGAGTAGTTTTATAGTTTGAGGTCTTGGATTTAAGTCTTTAATCCATTTGGATGTAATTTTTGTATATGGTGAGAGGTAGCGGTCTAGTATCACCTTCTGAATATGTATATCATTTTTCCAGCACTGTTATTTATTGAAGAGATTGTCCTTTCCCCAATGTATGTTCTTGGCAATTTTGTTGAAAATGAGTGCACTGGAGATGTATGGATTTGTTTCTGCATTCTCTATTCTGTTCTCTTGGTCTATGTGTCTGTTTTTATGCCAGTACCATGCTGTTTTGGTTACTTACAGCTCTGTAGCATGATTTGAAGTCAGGTAATATGATTCCTCCAGTTATGTGCTTTTTGTTCAGGATAACTTTGGCTATTCTGGGTCTTTTGTAGCTCCATACATATTTTAAGATTTTTTTTCCTATTTCTGTGAAGAATGTCTTAGGTATTTTGATTGGAATTGCATTGAATCCATAGGTTGCTTTGGGTAGTATGAATATTTTAACAATATTTAGTCTTCCCATCCATGAAAATGGAGTATCTTTCCTTTTGTGTGTGTGTCCTTTTAATTTTCTTTTCACCAATGTTTTATGCTTTCATTATAGAGATATATCACTTACTTGCTTAAGTTAATTCCTAGGAATTTAATTTTCCTTGTAGCTATTCTAAATGGTCTTAATTTATTGATTCCTTTTCAGATTGTTTGCTTTTGGCATATAGAAATGCTACTGATTTTTATGTTGATTTTGTATCCTGCAACTTTACTGAATTTGTTTATCAGTTTTACTAGTTTTTTGTTGGGGTCTTTAGGTTTTTCCAAATATAAGATCATATCTGCAAACAAGGATAATTTGCCTCCTTTATTTCCAATTTGGATGTCCTTTATTTCTTTCTCTTGTCTGATTGCTCTAGCTAGGGCTTTCAGTACTATGTTGGATAATTGGATAATAGATAGCTGGATGAAGTTGGTGACAATGGGCATCTTTGTCATGTTCTAGGTCTAAAAGGAAAGCCCGTTTTCAGTTTTTCCCAATTCAGTATGATACCAGCTGTGGATCTGTTGTATATGGATTTTATGTTGAGGTACGTTCCTTCTATACCCAACTTTTTGAGGGTTTTTCTTATAAAAGAATGTTGAATTTTATCAAATGCTTTTTCAGCATCACTTGAAATGTTCATATAGTTTTTGTCTTCCATGCTGTTGATATAACATATCACACTGAATTTGGTTTACTAGTATGTCTCCTCTATGCCAGTTTTGCTGATGGTTTTAATCATAAAGGATGCTGGATTTTGTCAAATGCGTTTTCTGCATCTGTTGAGATAATCACATGATTTTTGTTTTTAATTCTGTTTATGTGATATATCACATTTATTGACTTGTGTATGTTAAATCATCCCTGCATCCCTGGCATGAAACCCACTTGATTATGGTGTATTATCATTTTAATATGCTGTTGGAATTGGTTAGCTAGTATTTGGTTGAGGATTTTTGCATCTGTGTTCATCAGGGATATTGGTCTGTAATTTTCTTTTTCTTTTTTTTTTTTTTTTTTTCTGTTTTCTTTTTTTGAGACGGAGTCTCACTCTGTCGCCCAGGCAAGAGTGCAGTGGCACCATCTTGGCTCACTGCAAGCTCCGCCACCCGGATTCATGCCATTCTCCTGCCTCAGCCTCCCAGTAGCTGGGACTACAGGCGCCCGCCACCACGCCCATCTAATTTTGTATTTTTAGTGGAGACGGGGTTTCACTGTGTTACCAGGATGATGTTGATCTCCTGACCTCGTGATCCGTCTGCCTCGGCCTCCCAAAGTGCTGGGACTACAGGCGTGAGCCACTGTGCCCCACTGTAGTTTTCTTTTTTCATTATGTCCTTTCCTAGTTTTGGTATCAAGATAATACCGGATTCATAGAATGATTTAGGAAGGGGCCAGACGCCATGGCACATGCCTGTAATCCCAGCAATTTGGGAGGTCATGGCAGGTGGATTGCTTGAGCTCAGGAGTTTGAGACCAGCCTAGGCAACATAGTGAAACCCTGTCTCTACCAAAAACACAAAAAACTAGCCAGGCATGGTGGTATGCACCTGTGTTCCCAACTACTTGGGAGGCTGAGGCAGGAGGATCACTTGAGCCTGGGAGGCGGAGGTTGCAGTGAGCTGAGATTGCACCACTGCACTCCAGCCCAGACAACAGAGTGAGACCCTATCTCCAAAAAAAAAAAAAGAAGAAGAAGAAGAAGAAGAAGAAGAAGAGAAGAAGAAGAAGAAGAAGAAGAAGAAGAAGAGAAAAGGAAAAGAAGAGAAGAGAAAAGAGAGATGATTTATGAAGAATTCCCTCTTTCTTTATCTTTTGGAATAGTTTCAGTAAGATTGGTACTAATTCTTCTTTGAATGCCTGATAGAATTCAGCTGTGAATCCATCTGGTCCTGGACTTTTTTTTTCTTTTCTTTTTCTTTCTTTTTTTTTTTTTTGAGACAGAGTTTCTTTCTGTCACCCAGGCTTGAGTACAGTGGCATGATCTTGGCTCACTGCAACCTCTGCCCTCCAGGTTTGAGTGATTCTCGTGCCTCAGACTCCTGAGTATCTGGGATTACAGGAGTGTGCCACCATGCCCAGCTAATTTTTGTAGTTTTAGTAGAGACAGGGTTTCACCATATTGGCCAGGCTGGTCTTGAACTCCTGACCTCAAGTGATCCACTCACCTTGGCCTCCCAAAGTGCAGGTATTACAGGCGAACATCCTTCTATTTCTTTTTCTAAAATTTTTCTTATTTTTTGAGATGAAATCTCTCTCTCTTGCCAGGCTGGAGTGGTGCAGTGGCATGATCTTGGCTCACTGAAGCCTCTGCCTGCTGGGTTCAAGTGATTCTCCTGCCTCAGCCTCCCAAGTAGCAGGGTCTACAGGTGTGCGCCACTACACCTGGCTAATTTTTGTATTTTTAGTAGAGTCGGGGTTTTACCACATTGGTCAGGCTGGTCTTGATCTCCTGACCTCAAGTGATCCACTCGCCTCAGCCTCCCAGAGTGCTGGGATCACAGGTGTGAGCCACCGTGCCTAGCCCATCCTTTTATTTCTGATTGGAGAATTCCCTTTAGCATGTTTTTGTAGGACAGGTCTGGTGTTGATGAAATCCCTCAGACTTTGGGAATGTCTTTATTTCTCCTTCATGTTTGAAGGATATTTTCACAGGACATAGTATTCTAGGGTAAAAGATTTTTTCCTTCAGCTCTTTAAATATGTCATGATACTCTCACCTGGCCTGTAAGCTTTCCACTGAAACGTCTGCTGCCATATGTATTAGAGCTCCATTGTATGCTATTTGTTTCATTTCTCTTGCTGCTTTTAAGATTTTATCCTTGACTTTTGGGAGTTTGATTACTAAATGCCTTGAGGTAGTTTTCTTTAGATTATATCTACTTGGTGTTCTATAACATTCTTGTACTTGGATATGGATATCTTTCTCTAGATTTGGGAAGTTCTCTGTTACTATCTATTTGAATAAACTTTTTGTCCCTCTCTTTCTCTACCTCGCCTTCAAGGCCAATAACTTAGATTTGTCCTTTTGAGGCTATTTTCTTGATCTTGTAGGTGTGCTACATTCTTTTTATGCTTTTTTCTTTTTTCTCCTCTGACTATCCTTTTGAAATAGCCTGTATTCAAGCTCACTAATTCATTCTTCTGCTTAATCATTTCTGGCATTAAAAGACTGATGCATTCTTCAGTATGTAAATTGCATTTTTTAACTTGATAATTTTCTGCTTGATTCTTTTTAATTATCTCAATCTCTTCATTAAATTTATCTGACAGAATTCTTAATTCTCTGTGTGATCTTTAATTTCTTTGCATTTCCTCAAAATAGCTATTTTGAATTCTCTTTCTGAAAGGTTACATAGCTCTCTTTCTCTAGGATTGGTCTTGGTACCTTATTTTATTTTATTTAGACGGAGTCTCGCTCTGTTGCCAGGCTGGAGTGGAGTGGTGTGATCTTGGCTCACCGCAACCTCCACCTCCCAGGTTCAAGCAATTCTCCTGCTTCAATCTCCTGAGTAGCTGGGACTACAGGTGTGCGCCACCAGGTCCAGCTAATTTTTGTATTTTTAGTAGAGATGGGGTTTCACCATGTTGTCCAGGATGGTGTCGATCTCTTGACCTTGTGATCCGCCCACCTTGGCCTCCCAAAGTGCTGGGATTACAGGTGTGAGTCACTGCGCCCAGCCGGTCCCTGGTACCTTATTTAGTTCATTTAGTGAAGTCATGTTTTCCAGGATGGGCTTGATCCTTGTGGATGTTTGTCAGTGTCTGGGCATTAAAGAATTAGGTATTTATTGTTGTCTTTGCAGTATGGGTTGTTTGCATCCATTCTTGTGAAGGCTTTTCAGATATTTGAAAGGACTTGGGTGTTGTGATCTAAGCTGTATGTGCATTAGGGGACACTCCAAGCCCAGTAATGTTACGGTTCTTGCAAACTCACAGAAATACCACCTTGGTGGTCTCAATTAGATCCGGAAGAATTCTCTTGACTACCAGGCAGACTCTCATTCTCTTACCTTACTTTCTCCCAAACAGAGTCTCTCTTCCCTCTCTCTCTCTCTGTTCTGAGCTGCTTGAAGCTGGAGAAGGGGTGACACAAGCACTATTGTAGCCACAACCACTGGGATTATGCTGGGTCAGACCTGAAGCCAGCACAGCAATGGGGCTTGGCCAAGGCCTGCAGTAACCACTACCTGGCTACTGCCTATGTTTGCTCAAGGTCCTACAGCTCTACAATTAGCAGTAGGTGAAGCCAGTCAGGCTTGCATCCTTCCCTTCAGGGTAGCGACAAGTTCCCTCAGGCCTCAGGTGGGTCCAGAGATCCTGTCCCTGAGCCAGGGGCTGGAGTGAAAAACCCTAGAATCTACCTGGAGTGATATTGTACTGTAGCTGTGTTGGCACTCAAACCACAAGATGCAGTTCCTCTCACTCTTCCCTCTCCTTTCCATAGGCAAAGGAGCCTCACTCTGTGGCCACCACCACTACAGTCCCACAGGTATTACTGCCAGGCTACCACCAATGTTCACCTATGGCCAAAGGTCTCTTCAGTCAGCTTGTAGTGAATGCTAACAGGCCTGAGGCTAACCCTTCAGAGCAGTGGGCTCTCCTCTGCCTTCTGGGTTCAAGTGATTCTCCTGCCTCTGGCTTAGGGCAGGTCCAGAAATATCATCCAAGAGTCAAATCCTGGAACTGGGGACCCTAAAAGCCCACTTGGTGCTCTACCCTGCTGTGGCCAACCTGGTACCTAAAGTACAAGTCAAAGTCCCATTTACTTTTCCCTCTGCTTTTCTCAGAAGGAGTTTCTTATCAGAGCCACCACAGTTGGGAATGTGGTGGATCTCACCTGAAACTGGCATGTCTCAGAGTCTCACTCAAGGCCCACAGCATTCTACTTGGGTATTGCTGCTGGTTATTCAGGGCCCAAGGGCTCTTTAGTTTGCAGGTGATGGGTCCTGCCAGGACTGGGTCCTTCCTTTCAAGGCAGTGGGTTCCCTCTTGGTACTGTGTGGTCTAGAAATGTCATCCAGGAGCTAGGGCCTGGAAAAGGGGCCTAATGATTCTGACTGGTGACCTATCCTACTGTAGCTGAGCTGGTATCCAAGATGTAAGGCAGGCTCCTCTTTATTCTTCCCTCTCCTCTCCTCAAGTGGAAGGAAGGGGTATCCTTTGGAGCCACAGAATGTGCAGTCTGAAATTGGGGAAACAGTGGTGCAAGCACTCTCTTAGCTGCCCTGGCTGCTGTCTCAGTGGGTCATGTGTCCCCACAACTCCAATGGCTCTGAGCACAGCTGTGTACTAGGACTTGCTAAGAGTTGCAGTCCTCGTGATCAAGACTGCTTTTCAAGTTTATATAGGGCCTCAGAGTACTTTAATAATGGTGGTGAGGCTTGCCAGAACTCAAGTTCTGACTGCTAGGATGGGTGATTCCCCTCTGGCTAGTGCTGGTTATATACTCTTTCCATGGGTGGGCTTCAGCTGAGTGCAGCCTGGTTTTGCTTTCCACTGTCACAGGGAAGCACTCAGTTCAACGTAAAGTCCCATGATCTTTATGCTATCCCTCTCCCAAGCACACAGATTCTCTCTCCACACCATGTGGACACTGCCCAGGTATGGGGGAGGGATGCATCTGCAAGTCAAGACTGTCTTTCCTACCCTCTTCAGTGATCTGTTAGTGATATGAAGTTAAAACTAAGTACTGTGAGTGCTCATCTGATTTTTGATTCTTATAACTGTGTTCTTTGTGTAGACAGTTGTTAAGTTTGGTGTTCCTTAGGGGTGGAGGGGGAATGATTGGTAGAGCCTTGTTTTCGGCCATTTGCTCCACCCTTTAAATACCCTTCTTAGGAAGCCAAATCTACGCAGAATGAATCTGTAAATTCAGTAATGATCCTCTTAACACTGCCTGAGTTTAAAGAGGACGGTTCTTTTCTGAGGAGGGGAGTGGACTCTATTAGAGACATGGCTTCAGTTTTTGTCAACTTCATGGACTATTCTCACAATAAAAACTGTAAAAATAAAGGGAGAAATTACAAAATTAAAATCATGTAAAAATAAACATTTATTGCATACCTACTATGTGCCAACTTTAGGACTAGGGATATCTCAGTGGAAAAACAAAAAATTCCTGTCATTTGGATATTACATTGTTGTGGAAGGGTATGGACATATAGATGAAGATATACCTCCACATAGATATGGATCTATCCCTAAAATATATGTGTATGAGAGGTAAATAAAAGCCTAGATGGGTATTGTAGGAGTGCAGTGGTAATAAGTACAACTGGAAAAGAACAAGGGAGGAAAGTCAATGAGTGTGAGGAAGGGAGTGTGACCATACAGTAGGCTATGAGTGACTGAACCACGTAGATAACTGGGGGATGAGCATGCCAGGCAGGTGATATGGTTTGAATCTGTGTTCCCACCCAAATCTCATGTTGAAATGTCATCCTCAATGTTGGATGAGACTTGATGGGATATGATTGAACCATGGGGGTGGATTTCTCATGAATGGGTTAGTACCATCCCCTTGGTACTGCCCTCCCAATAGTAAGTGAATTCTTATGAGATCTGGTTGTTTAAAAGTGTGTGGCACCCTCCCTCCCCACCCGCCATTCTCTCTTGCTCTTGCTTTTGCCATGTAACTCATTCCATGAAGTGCAAGCTCCTGCTTGGCCTTCCACCATGATTGTGAGCTTTCAGAGGCCTCCCCAGAAGCAGATGCCACTATGCTTCATGTACAGCCTGCAAAACCATGACCAAGTAAACTTCTTTATAAATGACCCAGTCTCAGGTATTTCTTTATAGCACTGCAAGAACAGTCTAGTACATCAGGAGTAACAGCAAATGTGAAGTGCTAAGGTGGAGAGAACCAGAACTCTCTGAGGAACAGTGTTGTTGCTGGATTGACAGTGAGCATAGAAGGAAATAGGTAGGATAGGCAATAAATGGAAAGTTTTAAAAGCTTAAGCCGATATTTAAAGACTAAAGCAAAGTCATTAAAACATTTTAGTCATATGACAACAATTCAACATTGTCTACTATGTGTAAGGCAGTTTTAGAAACTGCAAAAATTCCTGCTCACATTTTAGCGGAATGAAAATTGTGACATAAAATGGAATAAAAGAAAGAAATACAAAATGGTAGCTCAATGGTCAGGTGTGGTAGTTAATGCCTATAATCCTAGTATTTTGGCAGGCTAAGGGAGGAAGATCACTTGAGGACAGGAGTTCAAGAGCAGCCTAGGCAACATAGCAAGACTCCATCTTCACACAAAAAAAGTTTATGGTGTTACATGCCTGTGGTCCCACCTACTCAGGAGGCCGAGGCAGGAGGATTTCTTGAGCCCAAGAGGTTGAGGCTGCAGCGAACCATGATTGTACCCTGTCTCAAAGAAAAAAATGGTATTTCAAAATAGGAATTAATAATGATTATACTACTATAAAACAATGTCATTTGCACAATTTAAAAATTTTCAGAAATAAAAGATGATTTAAAATACATAATTAACAATATGAGAAATTATTCAAAATACATAATTCACAATATGAGAAATGATTCAAAATACATACTTTACAATATAAGAAATGATTCAAAATACATAATTCACAATATGAGGCCACATGCAGTGGCTCATGCCTGTAATCCCAACATTTTGGAAGGCCCAGGCGGGTGGATTGCTTGAGCCCAGGGATTCAAGAACAGCTTGGGCAACATGAACCTTGTCTCTACAGAAAACAAAACAAAACAAAAACAAACAAAAAACTAGGCAAGTGTGGTAGTGCACGCCTGTAGTCCCAGCTACTTGGGAGGCTGAGGTAGGGGGATTGCTTGAGCCCAGGAGGCAGAGGTTACAGTGAGCTGAGACCACACCACTGCACTCCATCCTGGGTGAGAGTGACACTGTCTCAAAAAACAAAACAAAACAAACAAACAATATGAAAGATTAAGTGGTAGAACATGTTAAGTAGAGATATGATAGAAAATATTTTTTAAAAGATCCAAATCTAACTTCTAAAGATGAAAACTACAATGGTTGAGATGTAAAATACATTGAACAAGAGTCACAGCAGATTAGACATTGTAGAAGAAAAGATTCATAAATCTGTAGGCATAGAAACACACTGAGAAAAAAAGAGTCCAAAAAAATTAGTAGAGTATTAGTAAATTTATAGGACAATATCAAGTGGCCTAATGTATATGTAATTGGAGTCCACAGAGGAGTGGGCTAGAGGAAGCAGAAAAAATATTTGAAGAAATAAAAGCCAAAATCTTTTCCAAATTAAATTTGATGAAAATTATACAATGAAAGACCCCAAACCTCAGCAAATCCCAAGTACAAGAAACATGAAAAATACATCAAGGCAAATCATAAACTGTTCAAACCAGTCACAAAGAAAAAATCTTCAGCAGCACGAGCAGGAGCTATGTCAAGAGAAAAACACAGCCAACTGAATCCCTCTATCCCCGCTGTAGTGCCCACTGTGACTGGGCCCTGCCAACACTCAGGCCCCACCTGGGACCCAGAGTCTAGCTCAGTGCTCCCAGGTGGTGACAGAGGGGAAGAACATGTATGCAGCAGCAATGGAGAGAGAAAAGGAGGAGGAGAAGGAAGGGGAGTTGGATCAGTACTGGCAGTGGAGGGAGAAAAAAAAAAGGAAAGGAAAGCCTTGTGCTAAGGGGCCTATCAGCAAAGTAAAGCCCCCAAGTTCAAAAAATAAAAATTAAACAAACAAAAGATAAAATCTTCAAAGGAGCCAGAGGGTTGGAAACAACAAATATAAGAAGGAGAGCAGATTTCTCACTGGAAACAGTGCAAGCACTTTCTTTAAAAGAAGACAGTAGAGCAACACCTTTAATGCAATAAAGTAAGAAGAAAATAAAAAAAAAAACAAACCCAAAATCCAAAAACCAAACCACCCTGTCAACTTACAATTTTGTGTCCAGTAAAAGTAGCTTTCAAAAACATGGGTGACATTCTCAGACATACAGAAGCAAAATGAATTCATCACCAAACATCTGCACTACAGGAAAAGTCAACAGAAGACCTCTAGGCAGAAGGAAAAATAGTATCCAAATAATATTATGTGTAATTAAAATCTGACGGGAGAGGAAGACAAAAAATATCTGAAGAAATAATAGAACAGCACTAAAAATGGTAACTACATTGGTAAATATATAAAATTATTTTCTTGTTATTTAAATCTCTTTAAAGGATAATCAACAGTTTAAAGAAACAGCAATGTATCATGGAGCTTATAAGATGTATATAAAAGATGACTATCAACAATAGCATAAACGTTGGGAGGGAAAAATGAAGGTGTATTATTTTAAGGTTCTTATATAAGAAGGAGTATAGTATTACTTAAAGGTAGATAGGATAAATTAAAGATATATTATATAAACAGTAACCACTTGAATAGCAAAGCAAAGAATTATAGCTAATACACCAACAAAGAAAATGCAATCAAAAAAAGTTCTCAATGTAAAAGAAAGCAAAAATAAGGGATAGGAAACAAAGATGAGACAGACAGAAAACAAATAGCAAGATAATTCACTTTAACCATATCAATGATCACATTAAATGTAACTTTTTTTTTTTTTTTTCTGAGACGGAGTCTCGCTCTGTCGCCCAGGCTGGAGCGCAGTGGTGCGCTCTCAGCTCACTGCAAGCTCGGCTTCCCGCGTTGACGCCATTCTCCTGCCTCAGCCTCTTGAGTAGCTGGTACTACAGGTGTGGGCCACCACGCCCAGCTAATTTTTTTGTATTTTTAGTAGAGATGGAGTTTCACCGTGTTAGCCAGGATGGTGTCCATCTCCTGACTTCATGATCCTCTCGCCTCAGCCTCCCAAAGTGCTGGGATTACAGGCGTGAGCCACTGAGTCCGGTCAAATGTAACATTTTAACCATCTCGATTAAAGGCAGAGATAGTCAGGTGGAATTAAAAAGCAAGACCCGACTACATGCTGTCTATAAAAGACACCTAAAGAAATGGAAAGGTTAAAAATAAAAGGGATGGGGCATCTGGTTTTAGCTCATAGATGTAAAGAGACAGAGTGTCACTCCCTTCTATAAGACAAAAACTGGACAAACTGCAAATTAAAGATTTTTCTTGAATCCCTCAGGAAGTGGAGGTCACAGGGCAGACAACTAATCTAAAACGTGAAGAAAGACAGGAGCCTGCAGAAAGAAACAGGACACAAGCTTTGACTTTACCTGAGACAGACAGCTCCAAATGCATGTAAGGCAGTAGGAAGATTAAACTGGAAATTTTTAGTGAACTGCTAAACACCAAGTGTGGGCTAATATGGGAGCATGATGTCTACAGGGGACTCAGACATAGAAAGGTTCTCATCCTCATGCAGGCCATTCCTCCAGAAACCTCATCCGGTTCTCATATAGATAAACTGGGGAGAATCCAGAGAAAGCTACCCCCTTTAGTGGTACCAGCTAGGGGAGAAGAAAAGCAGCTACTTCTGAAATCTGTCCAGATCCAATGCCCCTATCTCCACTACAGATCCACAGATAAAATCTGCAGAGGAAGGCACTAATGAAATTCCATTGCAGCTTGGGGACAGGAATGGAGATCACTACTACTATGGGCTGAACTGTGTTGTGCCCATAGCAACTCCAGTCCCCAATTTCAGAAGTTGGAGTCCTAACCCCCAATTTGACTGTATTTGAAGACATGGCCTGTAAGGAGGTAAGTAAGGTTAAATGAGGGCATAAAGATAGGATTAGTGTCCTTTTAAGAAGAGACACCCGAAAGCTCCATGACATGTAAGGACACAGTGAGAAGGTGGCAAGCCAGGAAAGGGCTCTCACCAGAATCAATTGGCACTTTGATCTTGGACTTTCCAGCCTCCAGAACTGTGAGAAAATAAATTTCTTTTCTTTTGGCCACAATGTCTGTGGTATTTTGTTATGGCAGCCGTTGCAGATAATCACCAAAAGAAAATACCAACATCAAGAATGAAAGAGAGGACATCACTACCCATCCCTTGACAGTAAAAGGATAATAAAGAAATATTACAAACAACTTCGTGTTCATAAATTTGATAACCTAGAAGAAACACCAGTTCCTTGAAAGACAAACTACCAAACTCAATAAATAATAGATAACCTGGTTGGCCGGGGGCAGTGGCTCAAGCCTGTAATCCCAGCACTTTGGGAGGCCGAGACGGGCGGATGACGAGGTCAGGAGATCGAGACCATCCTGGCTAACACGGTGAAAGCCCGTTTCTACTAAAAAATACAAAAATCTAGCTGGGCGAGGTGGCGGGCGCCTGTAGCCCCAGCTACTCGGGAGGCTGAGGCAGGAGAATGGCGGGAGCCCGGGAGGCGGAGCTTGCAGTGAGCTGAGATCCGGCCACTGCACTCCAGCCCCTGCGACAGAGCGAGACTCCGTCTCAAAAAAAAAAAAAGATAACCTGAAGAGCCCTGTATCTATTGAATAATTTGAATATGTAGTTAAAATCTTCTCACAAAGAAAAGTCGAGGTTGAGATGGCTTTGCTGGTGAGTTCTAATGAATATTTAAAAAAGAAATACCATTTTGGCTGGGCACGGTGGCTCACGCCTGTAATCCCAACACTTTAGAAGGCCAAGGCAGGCAGACTGCTCGAGCCCAGGAGTTTGAGAACAGCCTGGACAACACAGTGAAACACTGTCTCTACAAAAAAAATACAAAAAATTTGTAGCCAGGTGTGGTGGTGCATGCCTGTAATCCCACCTGTTTGGGAGGTTGAGGTGGGAGGATCACTTGAACCCAGGAAGCTGAGGCTGCAGTGAGCCGTGTTTGTGCTGCTGCACTTCAGTGTGGGTGACAAAGTGAGACCATCTCGAAAAAAAAAGAAAAAAAAAAGAAATACCGATTTCACATAAATTCTTCAGAAAATAAAACAGAAGGGAATAGCTTTCAACTCATTCTACGAGGCCAACATTACCCTGATACCAAAACAAGGTAAAGATGTTACAACAACAAAAAATTAGACCAATATGCCAAACATACATGCAAAATTGATGTGTGTTCTCACTCATAAGTGGGAGCTGAACAATGAGAACACATGGACACAGAGAGGGGAACATCACACACTGGGGCCTGTCAGGGGGTAGCAGGGGCGGTTGCGGAGGGAAGGCATTAGAAGAAATACCTAATGTAGATGACGGGTTGATGGGTGCAGCAAACCACCATGGCACGTGTATACCTATGCAACAAACCTGCACCTCCTGGGTTCAAGCAATTTTCCTCCCTCAGCCTCCCAAGTAGCTGGGACTACAGGCGCATGCCACCACGCCCAGCTAATTTTATTTTTGTATTTTTAGTAGAGATGGGGTTTCACAATATTGGCCAGGATAGTCTCAATCTCTTGACCTCATGATCCGCCCACCTCGGCCTCTCAAAGTGCTGGGATTACAGGCATGAGTCACTGCGCCCAGCCATAAAATTCATCCTTTTTATAAGGACACAAGTCATACTGGATTACTGCCCGTCCTAATTCCTAATTTTATCTCTATTATCTCTATAAAGACCTTATTTCCAAACAAGTGACACTCAAAGGGACTGGGGATTATAACTTCAATATATCTTTTTTGGAGGGATACAATTCAATCTATATATAAAATATGAAACTAAAAGAAAAAAAAGCAAAGCAATCATTTTGACAGATGTAGAAAAGCCTTAATGAAATCCAACATTCTTGATAGAATTTCTTAAATCTTCCTCCATCTTAATAAAGGGCATCTACAAAAAACCCTGGGCTAATATCCATATTTGAGAGTAAAAGACTGATAACTTTCCCTCTAAGATCAGAAGCAAAGAAAGAATGTCTGGTCTCATCACTTTTATCCAGTGGTATACTCAAGCTTCTAGTCAGTGCAAAAAGACAAGAAAAAGAAATAAAAGGCCTCCAGAAGAGGAAGGAAGTAAAACTGTCTTTATTCATAGATAACAAATCCTGAATATATAGAAAATCTAGCAAAATCCACAAAAAAAGCTGCTAGAACTCATAAGTGGTTTTTACAAAATGGCAAGTACAAGATTGATATTAAAAAATCAATTATACCAGCCTGGGCAACATAGTGAGACCCTATCTCTACAAAAATACCAAAATATTAGCCAGGTGTGGTGGCGCACACCTATAATTCCAATGTATTAGTCTGTTTTTGCACTGCTATAAAAAACTAACTGAGATTGGGCAATTTATTACAAAAAGAGGTTTAATTGACTCACAGTTCTGCAGACTTAATAGAAAGCATGACTAGGAGGCCTCAGGAAACATATTCATGGCAGAAGACAAAGGGGAAGCAAGCACATCTTACCATGGCAGAGCAGGAGAGAGAGAATGAGTGAGGGGGAAGTGCCAGACACTTTCAAAAAACCCAATCTCATGAGAACTCACTATCACAAGAACAGCAAGGGGGAAGTTCGCCCCATGATTCAATCACTTCCCACCAGATTCCTGGGGATTACAATTTAAGGTGAGATTTGGGTGGGGACACACAGTCAAACCATATCACCCAGCTACTCAGAGGGCTGAGGCAGGAGGATTGCTTGAATCTGGGAGACAGAGGTTACAGTGGGCCATGATCACACCACTGCATGCAAGCCTGAGCAACAGAGCAAGAACCTGTAACAACAACAACAACAACAGCAACGACAAAAACAAAACCCCCAATCATATTGTTACATACTATCTGACGTAATTGGAGTATTTCTCCCTTCCAAATCTCATCTTAAAATCGGATCCCAAATGTGGGGCCTAGTTGGGGGTGTCTGGGTCACAGGGGCAGATCCTTTAGGAAAACTTAGTGCTGTCACTGCATAATGAGTGAGTTCTCACTCTGTTAGTTGCCTCCAGAGCTGATTGTTAAAAAGAGCCTGACCACTACCTCCCCTTTCTCTTGCTTCTCCTCTGGCCATGTGATCTGCACAGGCAGCCTCCCCTTCACTGAGTGGAAGCAGCCTGAAGCCCTCACCAGAAGCAGCCTGCAGGAGTGTAAGCCAAACAAACCTCTTTTATTTGTAAATTATTCAGTCTCAGGTATTCCTTTTTAGCAACTCAGACTAAGACACTATCAAAGAAAACTGAAAATTTAAAATTTAAAATGTCATTCACATAATATCAAATAGTATATGTTCCTCTCATCCTTAGATTTATGGATAAATCTGACATAGGGTGATATGGTTTGGCTGTGTCCCTGCCCAAATCTCATTTTGAACTGTAGTTACCATAATCCCCAAGTGTCGTGGGAGGGAGCCGGTGGGAGGTAACTGAATCATGGGGGTGGCTATTCCCATGCTGTTCTCTGATAGTGAGTGAGATCTCACAAGATCTGATGGTTTTATAAGGGGCTTTTCCCCCTTTGCTCTGCACTTCTTCCTGCAGCCCTGTGAAGAAGGACGTTTGCTTCTGCTTCTGCCATGATTTTGTTTCCTGAAGCCTCCCCAGCCATGCTGAACTGTAAATTAATTAAACCTCTTTCCTTTATAAATTACCCAGTCTCAGGTATGTCTTTATTAGCAGTGTGAGAATGGACTATATAGGGCTAGACCTGACAAAAGATCAAAACATTTGCTGAGTGAAGTAACACCTAAATAAATGAAGAAGCTTACTTTAAGAGTCATAACTAAATATTGTTAACATGTAAATTATTCTCATATGGATCTATAGACGAAATGTGACTCCAAAAACAATCGCAACTTTTTAAAGTGACAAGCCGATTTTAGTATTCATATGAAAACCCAAGGGATTAGATGAACCAAAACATTTTTGAAAAAGAACAAGAAATTGGAGGCCAAACGCGATCTGATTTTAAGACTCTTATGAATCTACAGGAATCAAGACAATGTGGTATTTTTGTAGAGAGAAATATAATACATTGTCGGTACAGAATACAAAGTCTAAGAATAGACCCACAACTGATGCTTTAGGGACAACTGATTTTTAACATAGGTGCAAAAGCTATTGAGGGAGAAAAAGAAAGCTTTCTGAACAAATGACACTATTCATATGCAAAAAAATGACCTAAGATCCATACTTTGCACCACAAACAGAAATTAGCTCTAATTAGATCACAGACCTCAATATAAAACCTAAAATTCTAAAACTTGTATCAGAAAATACAGAAGAGATCCTCTGTGCCCTCGGGTTAGGCAAATTCCTCGGACAGACAAAAAACAAACCTTAAGATCCAATCTGAGCCGCCGCACAGCCCTGCTCTCTCCACTCAGCCTGAAGTCACTGCTCGGGTCCCGCCCCTCTCCCCACCCGGGACCCTCCTGGCCCCGCCCCAATCCGCCCGCTCCGCCCCGCCCCGCCGCCTCGTCTCCACCCGGAAGAGCCGCCGGGGCAGGGAAGTTGAAGCGGTGCGCGGCCCGGCGTCGGTCGGGAGCGCAGGCCAGGCAGAACCGCAGGCGCTAGGCCGCCCGACAGAGCCCGCGCGTCCCCGTAGCCGGTGGCGCCTCGAGCGGCCGCGGCCACGCGCACGCGCGCACCCCGCCCCCCAGCCTTCTAGCGCCAGAGACGAACCCGCCACCTGGCTGGAGCTCTCTGGGCCCCTCGGCCTCGGGAGCAGCGCGTCCCCGGCGACTTCTGGCACAACCAGTAAGTGATAGTCGCCTCTTCCTTTCGCGGTTATGTTTTTCTCCAGTTCGTCCAAGTCTCGTTCACGTCTCATTACTTCAAAAACTATTCAACTCCGGGACCGGACAGGCACGGGAGCTGCCCGAGAGAAGAGCCCGGGAAGTGTCAGAGACTGCCAAGGTGTCGTGGGGGCAGGCGTTGCGCGCAGAGACCCTCTGAATTAGAAAGTTTGGAAAGCATGCCTCCAAAACCGAGCGACTCCACGTTTGCCAGGCGCCCCTGGGGCAGCCGAGTGGCGGGGAGAAGGCGCGAAATGGCGCGCTCCCGCAGTGAGAGGGGCGGAGGGAGTGGGGCGGGGCCGAGGGCGCGCGTCCGGCCAGCCCGCGCGCAGGGGGCGGGGCTCCCGGCAGGTGCAGGCGGGCGGGGCGGGGCTGCCGCGATTCCGGAGACAGCTGGGGGATGTCAGTGCAGTTAGGCACTCTCCTCTTCTTTTCGACGCTTCGCTGTGATCAAGAGGACAAAGTAAAGCAAATGATTGTATTTTGACCCCAAATATTCAATAAGAAAAGGAAAGAGAACGTGAAGGTTGTGAAATGACCCTTCTCAAAACAAAAAGTGCCTCCAGTGTGTATCTGGGTGGGTAGTAGGTACGTTGAGTTAGCAAACTGCTTGTAACACAGTTGATTAGTCAGTTTTGCGTAGATGTTGAAAGGGAATGAAGAACGATGGTCCATACAACCATGGAAATGCTGGCCTAACTAGGCAAAATTTAATCTAACGTTAAAATTTTAATTTGAACGTTGAATTCTGCTGTTGCCCTTTTCCTGCCTTGTGTGGAGCTGTTTTTCAAATTGCTAAATTTGTGATTCTAAACTTAATATGCTTTAATAGAATCATAGTGATTCTCTTGTAGCCACTCTTGGGAGTCAAGATTTTTTTTTTTTTTTTTTGCAAAGTCCATGTTGTGGAAATATTCCTTCCCAAGTGCTTTTTCTGCTTTACACTTGGCTGAATTTATATTGCTTAACCAAAAACAAATTACCGTGGAGGCCCTAATTTACTTTCACTCATTGTCTTGGATATACATTTACTCATTCTTACTCTCACCCTGGCCTTCTATAGTTGTCAGGATTCTTGACCTAACTGTTGTATATACTTCTTACACCTTTCACACCTTGCGGAATAGCAGGTTCTCAGAGAAAGCAAAATATAGCAGACAGCATGTATAACAGATACTTTGGATGATAAACTGTGAACTTTATAGCAATCTCCTTTAATATTTGTATTTGTAGAGCCCAGTACAATAAATGTTGGACAAATGAAATAAGTCAAATTTAAGTACACTTCTTCTCCAGTGCTCAATCTCTTTCCAAACCAAATAAGTGTTTCTTATTTGGACAGATTGTAACTGTCCAGTTACCTGGGATCGTCACCTTATTTACATTTAACCTCCCTCTCCTTTGTGCTCCTATTCATATTGCATTTTTGGCCAGTGATAAGAGCACTGTTTCATTTTATTTGTCCCTTGGATCTCTGAGGACATAGAGAACCTTTTACTGTACTTTTCATTTGCCAGCATAGTGCCTTGTACATGGTAGATATTAGGAAATGGACATTGAATTGGGTTTATACATGTGTAATTTGTTATCTGTCTGTATACATGAAAATAGAATGGAGGTAGGTGCTTTTTATCTGTAGATACATACTTTTTAATAGAGTGCCAGGGGATTGAGTTAAAGTAATGGTATATGCTGTATTTTTTTTCAATAATACTTTTTTTATTATTTGAAGACTCAGTGTTTTTTTTCCTTCCTATGTTTGTCTGTTTTCTTTACATTGTTGACAGCTGTTTCTGCAGAACCCAATAGATTTCCTAGGGTAAGAAAGAAAGAAGGAAACAAATTCACTTCCAAATATGAATTTCTAAAGACAGTCTGTTAATTATTCATGTCAGAACTGGCTGTCAATTAGATTAATGGTATGTGTTTCTGTTACATAGCAGAATACACATGAGTATGTGTGTATAACTAAAGAGAGAGTGAGAAAGCACAAAAAAATGATACTGTATTCATATAAACAGATCCTAGAACCAGGACTCTTGCAAAGAACTCCATTGTTAACTGACTTAAGCCAAAAGATATGTTTCAGATTTTATACTTGAGAGCAAATGTGTGAGTATGGAATGTGGCCTCTTGCATATATTATGTAAAATAAATACAATTATATGTCATTTAATGGTTGGGATACATTCTGAGAAATTTGTCATCAGGTGATTTTTCCTTGTGTGAACATCATAAAGTGTATTTACACAAATCTAGATGGTGCAGCCTACTACACACCTAGGCTATATGGCATAGCCTATTGCTCTTAGGCTACAAACCTGTACATCATATTATTGTACTGAATACTGTATGCAGTTGTAACACAATGGTATTTATGTATCTAAACAGAGAAAAGGTACAATAAGGATACAGTATTATAATCTTATGAGACCACTTTTATAAGTGCAGTCGGGAAATGTTACTAGGTGCATGCCTGTATATTAATGCAGGGTTAACATGAAGGAAATTTTGGGAAAAGATATAGGAAATGCTTTGAACTATTTTTGGTTTTGATAATCAGTACCTACATAGTTATTTGGCTTACATTTGACTTCACTTATTTTTAAAGTACGTGTACTGTGACTGTAACAGATAATTCAGATTTCATTAAGATTTGAATTCAGATATTGTGATAATAGTATGACCCAAAGCCAGTGTGATTTATAACCAATCGTTTTTGTTAAATTGTGTGTACATCTTGAATATCAAATATATAATATGATCCTTTTTTTTTCTTTAGTTACCTAGATTCAAGATGAATAGCGATCAAGTTACACTGGTTGGTCAAGTGTTTGAGTCATATGTTTCGGAATACCATAAGAATGATATTCTTCTAATCTTGAAGGAAAGGGATGAAGATGCTCATTACCCAGTTGTGGTTAATGCCATGACTCTGTTTGAGACCAACATGGAAATCGGGGAATATTTCAACATGTTCCCCAATGAAGTGCTTACAGTTTTTGACAGTGCACTGCGAAGGTCAGCCTTGACAATTCTCCAGTCCCTTTCTCAGTCTGAGGGTGTTTCCATGAAAGAGAATCTTCATGCGAGGATATCAGGTAAATCACTTAAGGATTTTACTGTCTTGCTATCTTCTAGAAAGACTTTGAGAAAATATACTAGATTGAGAACACTAAGAAATAATTGATATTTATAGTTAAAATATGTATCTGTTACGTAGTTGATGGTCACTTCTTTTAGAGCAGAATAATAATTGTGTTCTGTGGGCAGGAAGTATGAGTCATGCCCACTGAGGGGAGGGAGAATGTGTGGAGACAGCAGTATACTTGTGTGTCTATATATTTCCACATCTGTGTATAAAATGGTAATTCAAAACAGCTTTATGAGCTTTTATGGTTACTAACAATAAAATAACTGGTAATACAAAGAATTAGAAAAGTGATAGATCTTGTCCAGGGATCTTCAAAACTGTTTTAGGAAATTATTTTTATATATCAGTATTAGCATTGTGCTGTCTACCTAGCAGTTACTCAATACATTTTTGTTGAATGCATGACAGATTAAGGATTTTAATTGTTAAGAAACTGCAGCGGAGCAATCAGCAGCTTGTGGTGGCAAAGCTGTGTCCTTGAATTCCTGCCTCTAGGAGTTCTTGCCTCTCACTTTCTGTTTTAAAAGTGATTTTTTAGCAGGATAGATAGAGTTGAATTAAGAATTTTAGAAAAAAGTGACACTATAGTGTAACAATTTTTATTTAGTGCATTGCATGGGAATAATTTCTTGGAAGGCATGGTGTGGTGAAAGAGAAGAATTGGGTTTAAAGACTACATGCCTAACCTGGGAAACTTAGTAAGTTATTTTATCCCACCGAGCCTCCGTTTCTCAAATGCAAACCACTTCTAGAGTCCCTATCAACCCCCCAATTAAAACAAAATTTAAATATGCCATTATTATATAACTTAATAAAGGCTGGTACAGCCTCATTCTATTTACGTGAAAGAAAGATTTGGTAAAATTAAAAGCAGGTCCAGAATATTGAGGGCAGTCTGTTATTAAGTTGGAGAACATACACACCCTTTTGTTTAAAAATAAATATTTACCTTATAGTACATTTGAGAAGAGTGGTGATTTATAATCAATAAGGATGCTTCCCCAGTTCCAAAAAGGTTTGGAGTCACTATAGTAGAACTTCTTGGAGGCAAGTTAAGATTCCCAAAAAGACCAAATACTTAATTCAAATGAAAAATATTATCTGCAGTTACACTTGCTAGGATAAATTATGAAGATTATTAATCATTATGCAACAGGGTACTAGATAATCTCTTGATGGGATCAAGTAAAAGGGTCCCCCCCGGCCCTGACCTTTTTTTAAAATTAGAGATGGAGTCTCACTCTGTTGCCTAGGCTGGTATTAAACTCCCAAGCTCAAGTGATCCTCCTGCTTAGGCCTCCCAAAGTATTGGGATTATAGGTGTGAGCCATCATGCCTGGCCAATGTTTCCTTTTAATAAGTTCGCAAAAAGATTATTAAGGGGGACTTTAGTTAATGTTGTCAAAATGGTATTTAGGAAATAGTTTTAGGCTGCCATTATTTTCAGATACCTTTCCATGCTCAGTTTAAGTAATACAATCCTGTCTGCCTAAGTGACCCTATCAGTTTCAGGTGAATTTAGCTTATTTTTTCAATTCTCTGAAAAAGTAAGTTACAAATTATGTGACTACTAAATAAAACATCAGTAGGCATTTGCTAGGATCTTGGGAAACCAAAAAGAATGTAGTTTTTCCTTCCTTTAAAAAAACTCAGGGCTGTATGGCCGACAGCTATATAGTCAGATATTTACCAGATGGTATATGCATGCCTACAGATATATGCGTAGGTATATATTAAGCATTATTATATGGGAGCTTAATGGAAACTTTTATGTGTGATGCATGCCTCACTCAAGATACGTTTTTTGGGGGTTTTCTTTGAGACAGGGTCTTGCTCTGTTGTCCAAGGTGGAGTCCAGTGGCACAATCTGGGCTCACTGAAACCTCCACCTCCTGGGTTCAGGCGATCCTCCTGCCTCAGCCTCCCAAGTAGCTGGGATTACAGGCACGTGCCACCATGCCCAGCTAGTTTTTGTATTTTTGATAGAGACAGAGTTTTGCCATGTTGCTCAGGCTGGTCTTGAATTCCTGGCCTCAGGTGATCCACCCACCTCAGCCCCGGAAAGTGCTGGGATTGCAGGCATGAGCCATGGTGCCCAACCAGAATTAATGTTTAAAGAGTGCTTGCTATATGCCAAGTAATATTCTAAGAAACTTTACATGTATGAATTCTTTTTTTTTTTTTTTTTGAGACAGGTTCTCACTCTGTTGCCCAGGCTGGAATGCAGTTGCACAACAATCATAGCTCACTTCAGTCTCTAATTGCCGGGCTCAAGTGATCCACCTCAACCTCCTGGGTAGCTGGGATTACAGGCATATTTAAATTAAATACCGTGCTCAGCTATTTAAAATTTTTTTTTTCTTTTTTTGGTAGAGGTGGGGTCTCTGTGTTGCTCAGGCTGGTCTTGAACTCCTAGCCTCAAGTGATCCTTCTGCTTCAGCTTCCCAAAGTACTGGGATTATAGGTGTAAGCTGTGAATTCTTCTAGTCTTCTTATTACCCTGTGTGATAGGTTCTGTTGTTATTTTATAGACGAGAAATCTGAGAGGTTACAACTTGGCCAAGGTCACACAGCTAGTAAGTGACAGAGTTGTGACTCAAACCTCAGCATTCTAGCTCGAGTCTGTATTCTTTGTTTTTTTGAGACAGAATCTCACTCTGTTGCCCAAGCTGGAGTGCACAGGTGCAATCTTGGCTCACTGCAACCTCTGTCTCCCAGGTTCAAGCAATTCTCCTGCCTCGGCCTCCCGAGTAGCTGGGATTACAGGCATGTGCCACCACACCCACAAAAATACTAATTTTTGTGTTTTTAGTAGAGACAGGGTTTCAGCATGTTGGCCAGGCTGGTTTCGAACTCCGGACCTCAGGTGATCCACCCACCTTGGCCTCCCCAAGTGCTGGGATTACAAGCATGAGCCACTGTGCTTGACCTGAGTCTGTATTCTTAACCCCTGCATTGTTTCTTAGTGTGGGCATTTTTGAGGAGCAGAGTGAAGAGGATAGCACTGAGACAAAGGGAGCACTATGTGTGAAAAAGTGCACAGAAGTCTTGATAAAACAGGAAGCCAGTCACAAAAGGCCCTGTAGTCCAGGCCAGATTTGGTTCCTTATTCTTAGATCTGTGGCAAGCCATGGAAGTGTAAAAGCAGAGAAGATTTGGCCTTCATTATGTATTGCTCGGGTTACTCTAGAAGCAGTGGGGCATATGGTGTTCTATTCTTCCATTCTAAGATTCTATTTACAGTAAGAAACACTATCAAATTAAAGATAGCTTTCTAGGAATAAAACTACAATAAAATTACACATAACTTTGTTTTTAAACCAGAATTTGTTTTAAGCCAAAAATAAAAAGTGTCTGTCTATACAGTTTATATTATATAAGACTTCATTGATACATCACTTCTTCACATTGAAAATCCAAAGACTTGACTTTTCTTTCTTTTTATTTTTTTTGAGACAGAGTTTTGCTCTTGTTGCCCAATCTGGAGTGCAGGGGCATGATCTCGGCTCACTGCAACCTCTGCCTCCCCGGTTCAAATGATTCTCTTGCCTCAGCCTCCCGAGTAGCTGGGATTACAGGCATGCACCACCACACCTGGCTAATTTTTTGTATTTTTAGTAGAGATGGGGTTTCTTCATGTTGGTCAGGCTGGTCTCAAACTCCCAATCTCAGGTGATCCACCCACCTCAGAGTCCCAAAGTGCTAGGATTACAGGCATAAGCCACCACATTCGGCCAAAAATCCAAAGACTTTTCTAAATTATGCTAGGCAGTCTGTAGTCTTATTAGGCACTCTTCAGTTATGTATAACATTAGAGTAACACCACATTTTCTGTAATGTGGTTCTCCTGATCTTAATTTTCCTTGTTTTAATATATTGACTTTATCATTTAAACTGAATAATCAATTTGCATCTGAAGCAGAACTGAGATGAGGGGACTAGAAATGGGAGGCAAAAATGATATTTCTTTATGGCCAAGGAAGAGAAAATGAGTATTTCAGAAACTCAAAGAATTTTTGTTTAAGTAAGTTTTCTTAACCTATTTTTTTTCTATTCTCCTTTTTACCTTCCTTATCTTCTTAGAAGTAATTGTTGGTACATTCTGTTTGTATTTCGAGAATCAAATTGGGTTAATTATCATATATCCCACTTGAGTATCCTTCTGTATATGTACAATAGAGAGCATTTAGTGACTGGTTTACAAATGTAAAAATAAAGTTATTTTTAAAAATTATTTTAATAACCATGTGACCCAGCAATTCTACTCCTTAAGTGTATGCCCAAAATAATCGAAAACAGTTCAAACAAGAATGTGCATACAAATGTTTGTAGTAGCATTATTCATAATAGCCAAAAAGTGGAAACAACCTAAATGTCCATGAACTAATAAATGAATAAGCAAAATATGATATATCTAAACAGTGGAATATTATGTAGTCATAAAAAGGAACGAAGTACTGTATATGTTACAACAGGAATGAATCTTGAAAACATTATTCTAAGTAAATGAAGCCAGATTCAAGAGACCACATATTATATCATTTTGTTCAGATATCCCTGACTTACAGTTGTCTGACTTTATGAATATGTGAAAATGATTCAGTAGAAACCATACTGTGAGCACCCATAAATTATTCTGTTTGTCACTTTGAGTATAGTATTCAAAAATAACATGAAAAATTCAACCCTTAATTATAAAATAGGGCTTGTGTTAGATGATTTTGCCCAACTGAAGGCTAATGCTAATATTCTGAGTACATTGAAGGTTGGCTAGGTAGGCTAAGCTATGATGTTCAGTGGGTTAGGTGTGCTAAATGCACTTTCAACTTACAACATTTTCAATTTACATTGGGTTTATTGAGATGTTACCCCATGGTAAGTCACGGAGCATCTGTGTGTGAAATTTCCAGAATAGGTAAATTCACGAAGACCAAAAGTAGATCGGTGGTTGCCAGCAGCTAGGGTTACAAATGGGGAATGACTGCTACTGGGTACAGGGTTGCTTTTTGAAATTACGAAAATGTTCTAGAATTAGTGGTGATGGTTGTACAATATTGTGACTATACTAATTACCACTGAATTATATACTTTATAGGGTAAATTTTGTGGTATGTGAATTATATCTTACTTTCTTTTAAGTATTCATATTTTTTTAAAAGTATTCATGTCGGGGGCAAAATAAATGTAACTGATAATCTATAAGCAGTGTTAAGATGTATTATAACATACATTGCAGTTAAGGCCAGGTAAACAAGAGAGAGAGATCTCTGGGCTGTTTGTTTTTTAACATTCCAGGATATGAACCAAAAGTATGACTCCCTTAATGGCAAAATGTGATGCAATCTGAATTAATGTAAATAATGAATATGTTCATTAGAAAATGGGCAAGTCAGTCTTGGAAGCATAGAAAAAGGAGTCATGGGGCAAGTGTTGGCAATGGCCACCTTGTTTGTCTATACAGTCTACTATGTATTGAGAGAGAGTTTCAGCCAACCAACAGAAAAAATTCAAATCTGTCTGTAGACTTGTAACAGTAGGTTATCATAGCCTGGCACCTTAAACATTCAGTTACTCTAACTAATTTGCTTTTTCCCTTCATACTTCGTAAACTACCTTCTGATTGGCTTTCAGAATAGATGTATCAACCAGGAGAAAATATGCTGACCATAGAAACTTAAAGTGTAATGATTCCTATTATGGCATTTCTCATGGGCTAGACAGTCTGATAGATGGGTCTTCAGTAGGCGTACTTACCTGGTTTTGAACCACTAAATACTGAGGACAAGGCAGGAGACATGAACCAGTATAACAGATGCTATTCCAATAAACTTGTTAGGAATTAGCCTTTAATCATCATAGCCAACATCTTTCCACCCCAATGGTGCATTGTAGCCAAACATGATAAAGAGGGAATTTCCACATAAGATTTTCCTCCTCCCCTCCCCTCCCCTCTTTCCCTCTCTTTTTCTCCTTCTCCTTCCTTCCTCCCTCCCTCTCTTTCTTTCTTTTTTTTTTTGGGGCAGGGTTTCGCTGTGTTCCCCAAACTGGAGTTCAGTGGCGTGACCATGGTTACTGTAGCCTTGACCCCCTGGGCTCAAGAGATCCTCCCACCTCAGCCTTACCAAGTTGCTGGGACTATAGGCAGTGCACCACCATGCCTAGCTGATTTTGTAATTTTTTGTAGGGATGGGGTCCCACTATGTTGCCCAGGCTAGTCTTGAACTCCTGGGTCCCAGTGCTTCTCCTACCTCGGCTTCCCAAGTGTCAGCCACTTTGCCCAGACTGAATAAGAATTTTCTTTGGCATTTTGCACCTTTTCTGTTGCCTGTTTTTTAGTGTTGAAAAACATGAGGCTTTTGTAGGATAAGGTGATGCTGTGGTTAAACTGCTACGTAAGTCAGGGCTGGAAAACACTGTCATGTGTATGTATTAATAAATTCTGAATCTGACTAAAAAAGTAACTTTCTAGCACTGTGGAAGTCTTTGGTCGTCATGCTACCATCTCTTTATCAGTCAGCTTCGTGGTTTACTAAAAGACTCATCAGTTGAATTTATGTGTGGCAAGCAGCAGTATATTTTTTGTTAAATGCCATTAAAATTATATACTTTAGATCCTACTGAGATAGCCCTCTTGTGAGAATAAGTACTTTTTTAAATCCTGGTTATTATAGCATCACAGCTACATGCTTTAAAACCTAGTCTGCTCATTGCGCAGTATCTGGATTAAAAAATACTCTACTGTTAACTGTTATTTGAAACAATTCTTTCTATTTTCTTAATAGAGTTGATGATCTAATTTTTTCTTAGTAACACACAATCATTTTTTTCCCTGAAATTAAAATTTATCTTTCAGGAAACAGGAGAAGAATATATCCCTTGGAGTCAAATCTCAAGATTGAAGTTGATGCTGTTTTTTTGTTTTCTCCATCAGGTTTGCCTGTCTGTCCTGAGCTGGTGAGGGAACACATACCTAAAACCAAGGATGTGGGACACTTTTTATCTGTCACTGGGACAGTGATTCGAACAAGTCTGGTGAAGGTTCTGGAGTTTGAGCGGGATTACATGTGTACCAAATGCAAGCATGTGTTTGTGGTCAAGGCTGACTTTGAGCAGTATTACACCTTTTGCCGGCCATCCTCATGTCCCAGCTTGGAGAGCTGCGATTCCTCTAAATTCACTTGCCTCTCAGGCTTGTCTTCATCTCCAACCAGGTGTAGAGATTACCAGGAAATCAAAATTCAGGAACAGGTAAATGATCACATAAATGAGATAAATAACAAATTTGAAGAAGTGTTTTTCAGCTATGGGCACATTGATAGGATTAGAGAACACAGAATGGATACAAATGGACTTGTGTTACCACTTTGTCAAAGATCAAGCTTGAAACTGTTCCACATATATCTGAATATAGTCTTTAGAAACCATGCAATCATCATCCTTTTTAGGTAGAGCATTGACAAGAAAGTTGTGAAATGACTTAATTATGTTAAAATTAAAGAAGTGAATACTTAAGAAGTCCACCCTAGCTGTTCTTAACTGAAGAATAGAAGAAAATTAAGGTTCTTAACTAAGGGATAGAAGATTAATTAATGCTTAAATTGTTAAACGTTGGAGTGGCCAGGCATGGTGGCTTGTGCTTATAATCGCAGCTACTTAGGAAGCTGAGGCAGGAAGATCACTTGAGCCAAGGAATTCTGTGCAGCTGTGTTCCAGCCTGGTTGACAGCAAGACTCTGTCTCTGGAAAAAAAAAAAAATCACATTGGAGTGAATAGGATTTGGAGTTTGGATCGACCCTCTGTTATTTGCTGTGCTAAATGAAGTATTTGTAAACACTCTTTAACAAGTGAGAGTGAGCCTGATTTTCATTTGCTTGCAGCTTAAACACAAAGGTTTATTCTTACCTAAAATACTTAAGAGATAGGCAGTTCAAGGTTAGTTCATTGTTGAGAACTCAGACTCCTGTCTTTCTATTCAACCATTCTTCTCTCTTTCTCTCTTTCTTTCTTTTTCTTTTTTCTTTTCTTTCCTTTATTTCTCTCCTTCCTTCCCTCCCTCCCTCCCTCCCTCCCTCCTTCCTTCTTTCCTTCCTTTTTCTTTTTCTTTTTCTTTTTCTGAGTTTCGCTGTTGTTGCCCAGGCTGGAGTGCAATGGCGTGATCTTGAGTCACTGCAACCTCTACCTCCTGGGTTCAAGCATTTCTCCTGTCTCAGCCTCCCGAATAGCTGGGATTACAGGTGTGTGCCACCTTGCCTGGCTAATCCTGTATTTTTAATAGAGACAGGGTTTTGTGATGTTGGTCAGGCTGGTCTCACAACCCCTAACCTCAGGTGATCCACCCACCTCGGCCTCCCGAAGTGCTGGGATTACAGATGTGAGCCACCACACCCGGCCTCAACCATTCTTAATACATGGCTTCTCTTCTGATGATTGGCTGTGGGCCAGGATGCTGGCTACAACTCCATCACATGTGTGTTGTAGTCAGAGAACAAAAGGCAAAGTTGCCTACCACCTAACCAATTCTCCACTTAAGCAGTCTCCTTGCAAGTCTCTTGCATTGTCTGCTTATGATATCTCATTAGTCAGAGTTCCATCATATGACCATATCTATGTTCAATGTTGAAGGGAACCTGGGAAATACAGTCTTTGTGTTAGGCACATGTCCACATGGAATAAAACTAGGGTTCTGTTATTAAGGAGTAATCATAGGAACTGGGTGATTTGTCCCAGGTCTTTTGATTAGTGATCAGGAAAGAAATACCCCTCTTTTCTAGATAAAGTTAACTTTGTTATTAAATTTCGTAGTTGTAGCATACGTTTACTTTGACCATCTGCAATGTAGATTATGTAGATTATATTTGGAAATATTTTCCATATTTGTATTTTATTTAGTGAATTCTTAAATTGATAGTAGACATAGTTTTCAAGAAAAATTACTTAAATCCCCATTATAATTAAATTGAATGATATACCAGAGAAATAGAAATAGTAATTTCAAGTACTGCTAGACTTCTGGATACTTAACATGTATTTAAGCATACTCAGAATCTGTTTTCTTTTCTTTGCTAGGTTCAAAGGCTATCTGTTGGAAGTATTCCACGATCTATGAAGGTTATTCTGGAAGATGACTTAGTGGATAGTTGCAAATCTGGTAAGAATGAATTTATTTTTAGCTTGTGTAGTGGGTCCTAAAGTATTGATTAGGAAAAGCCACTTTTTATCTTCCCAAGATCACAGGCAAGGGAAATGTAGGGCTTTAATTGCTCATCTTGAGAACAGAAACTGGCATGCAGGTAGGAAGTGATAGCAGGAAGAGAGCTGGGCTAGACCTGTACAACAGCAGCTAGTCCAGGTGCTTGTTTTATGAATGAAGAACCTGACTCGCCTAAGGTCACTTAGAGAGTTATGTAGCATAACTGGAACATGAATCCAGAACCACTGATGTCTAATTTAAGGCTCTTTTCAGTGCACTATAGCTTAACAGCAGGAACTTTAAAAAAATGTAGTGGATTCAGTGGGCATTTTTATAAAATGAATTAGAGAATGCGACTCTGTGAGATGCTGCTGCATGTCTTATTGGTACCTAGAAGAAAGAACATCATTCCTGTCTGCTCTGTGCTGGTGACGCCATGATAGGAGTCACCGATTTTGGTCTGCTGTCTTCTGAGGGTCCTCAATGTTTTCATTGGCTGATCACCTGAATTGGGAGGGAACTTGAAACCCATACTCAATGAAGAACTATACATGTTTAGCATGGAGAAGCCTGAGGAAGGACATGACAGCCAACTTTCAATAGTTAGAAGACTGTCACATAGAAATAGAATGTAATTACAGAAGATGCTACTGGGTTTCAGTGGGATAAGCCACAAGGAGGTAGATTTCGACTCAATACCTAATAATTAGAGGTGTCTAACATGGGCCTTGGATGGTGATGAGTTCTTTTTCTCATAGACAGTCAAACACAGCATATACTGTACATTGTTAGGGATTTAGGCCTTACAGTGGCAGTTGATCTGGATAATCTATAATGTTCCAGGCAATTTAAAGACTTTCTGAGCCTTAGAACTGTTCTGGAAATCTGAGAGCTCCGAAAGCCTGATTGTTCCACTGTCATTCTGAGTTTATGTTTTACTCTTTAGGCTAACCAGACTAGTCCTAAGCTCTCCTTTGTCCCTCTCAACTCATCGTATTCCCTTTCCTCACTGGGGAGACTAAGAAGAAATCAAAAGTATTTGTGGAAGGGTGATGTTTTAGTCATTTTGGGCTGTTAGTCCATTCTTGTGTTGCTATAAAGAAATACCTGAGACTGGGCGATTTATAAAGAAAAGAGGTTTAATTGGCTCACAGTTCCACAGGCTGTACAGGAAGCACGGTGCAGACATAGGCTCAGCTTCTTCTGAGGCCTCAGGAAGTTTACAATCATGGCAGAAGGGAGAGGGGGAGTAGGCATGTCACATGGGGAAAGCAGGAGAGACAGTGGGGAGGGAAGAGGTTTCACACACATTTAAATGAATAGAGCTCATTTGAACTCAGAGGGAGGGCTCCTTTATCACCAAAAGGATGGCCCAAGCCATTCATGAGGGATCCACCTGCATGATCCAGACACCTCCTACCAGGCCTCACCTCCAATACTGGGGATTATATCTCAACATGAGATTTGAGTGGGGACAAATATCCGAACTGTATCAGGCTGCTCTAACAGATCACCGTAGACTGGGTAGCTTCAACAACAAACATTTATTTCTCACAGTTTTGGAGGCTGGAGGTTGGAGATCAAGGTGCCAGTGTTCGGATTCTGGTGAGGGACCTCTTCTAGGGTGCAGATAGCTGACGTATATGAACGTACAGTTGTCTAAATAGTATACTAATGAGATAACAGCTTTGATTATGGATTGCCTGCTAAGCAACCCCAGAATATGTCAAAATACCTTGCTCACATAGGACTAGATTTTAACCTAAATCTGTAATATCTAAGCAAAGCAGTTCTTATATAAGCTCAGCCTAAACATGTAGATATCCTTCAATTGAGAATAAGATCTTTTCATGCAGTTCATCTACACTGAATTATTTCTGTACTAGAAATAAGTCTTAAGTTGTTTTTCTTTCAAATGTCATTAATAATGAAGGATGGAGAGAAGCAATCTATCAATAGCTATTTTTTCATATATCCTTAGCTCTAAACCTCTGTGGGAATCAAAAAACATAAATGGTATATAATCCTTGCCCTTCAGGAATTTACGATCTAGTTAGGAACCCACTTCGGCATGTGCAGAGTAACAAAGTTGGAGGTTGTGTGCTGGTAAATGTCAGTGCAGCAGGAGATCCGACAGATAGGTCTGACTGGGAATGGCTGCAGTAGCAAAGATGCCACAGATTATGTAGGGGCACGGAGAGACTGGATTGTAGAAAACTAAGAATTTTAGCTTCCTGAAAACAACATTGCTTATAACATTACTTTTGAAAAATACAGAAGTTTAAGGTGAATATCTATTGCCTTGGACTATCATGTATACCTCACAATTGTTCTGGTGATTATATGAATCTTCTATTCAGTAAGTATTTGAGTAAAGAAAACACATATATATTGAAGGGCTTTTAAGGGTATTAACTACTTTACAAATGTAAGGTAGATTTAGTATAAGAAGAGCTAATATTTATTGAGCAATTGCTGTGTTCTAGATATTGCATTAAGTAATTTATGTACATTATCTAATCTAATTCTCACTGTAGTACTATGATGTAAATATAATCATTCACATTTTGTGGGTCAAGAAACAGGCTTAGGAAGGGTAGGTAATTTGCCCAAGGTCACGTAGCCTGTGAGCAGTGGAGCTGGGATTTAAATCCAAATCTGATGAGGTCAGTACTCTTGGCCATGCTTCAGTGCTCTATATTTTCCACATAATCACTGCTTATTGACATTAGATTATTACTTATGGGTCATATATCTAAACGTTAAGTTCCTCATTTAACTGGTTTAGAAACAACCTAAACATAATCTATTAAAATGACCATCACAGAGAATTGTTCCATGTGCTTATGCAAAGTTATCCCCAATCATTTTTACCTAGAAATTTGGAGTCAGACAATATAGTAAATGATCATCATTCCTGATTGGATTTGAAAATCATTAAGTAGTGGCTTAGGAAAGATCTTGGAAACTTGTAAAGCACTTGCTTAATGTGTTTGTAACCATTTAGTATGAAGTTACCTTAAACTAGAAATGTGCCTCTATTCTGTGCATTGGCACTACCAGTTCCATGCATTTAGCATTTTCCTTTAGGAAATCAAAAACTATGCAGATTACTCATTGAAATTTAGAGAGTGAAAGGCATTTTTCATCAGCACATATCATATAATTGGCACAAAGGCTTGGAAATGAAGAATTGCCTGTTAGTTCTGAGACAGTGTTTATTATGCAAAATATAAATACCAGGATTGGGATTGGGGCACATCCAATACCCTGTGTTCAACAAGATTAAAATTTGGGGGGATAAGGATTATGATTTTTTTCATGTTTGTTTTTGGCCCACTTTCTCCAGTACCAAAATATCGAATGCCAAACATTTGTATATACTTGTTAACTGAGGCATTGCCTTGTATGTTGTAATAAGTACAGATGGCAGTGTTAGGCGAGTGTGCCTATAAACTACCAAGGGCCTCGTCGGAAAGTCTATAAAAGTTGCTTCTGCCTACCAGGAATGGTGGGAGAGTTTCCTCAGGTAGGAGAGAACCATCAACAACGAGCAAGCAGGATTGTATCCCATGCTTTCATATTTTGTGGGAAGGAGCTTTGAAGTAGAACACGTATTTATTTGTTTCTTAGTTTATTGTTTCTTTGGTTCATTAAAAAAGATGAGGGGCAGTGAGTAGAATATTAACAAATGAGTTAAGTAAAAATGAACATGTAAGAAACCCAAACTACCTGCCAGTCATCACAACGTTGTCTCTTTTCCTGACTCCAAATTATAGTTTAACCTTCTGGCTGCAGTTCCCACATCTCTTCTCTAAATGAGAGCTAAATGGTTAGAGACTCAGAGGACGAACATTTCACCCAATGTAACTATGATGAATGAATCATCCAGTAAACTATTTTTCCAGTGAAAAGTAATGATTTGGTATGATTATCATGTAGCAGGTTATGAAAAATAGGAAATACTGACTTCAGCTTTTCACTTCACAGATACAAATAACTGTGGGCGACAAAAGTCAAGAATCTGGGGTGTTATTCTGCCCCTAAATTGTTTTCTGGATGAGTGTACACATTGTAAACTCTAGTAAGGGAGTGATTTATTTCTGATGTCTGGTCCTTTGTCATTTTGAGTCTGTGCTCAGCATGCAGGATGCTACCACTGGACTCACTTGGTGCTTTTTCCTAGGTGATGACCTCACTATTTATGGGGTTGTAATGCAACGGTGGAAGCCCTTTCAGCAAGATGTGCGCTGTGAAGTGGAGATAGTCCTGAAAGCAAATTACATCCAAGTAAATAATGAGCAGTCCTCAGGGATTGTCATGGATGAGGAGGTCCGAAAGGAATTTGAAGATTTTTGGGAATACTATAAGAGCGATCCCTTTGCAGGTTTGTGTTTAAGGGCTAAAACTGATTATTATTAAAGGTATTACATGCAGTGGTTAAATATGATGTCTGTGATTTGACAGTCTTATATGCCGCATAACTCGATGGCTGAGTTTAAAGGGTAGGATTAGTGAGTACCTCTAGCTCTCGTCTCCTTTTGAAGCCATTTTCTGCCATACTCTTCTATTTAGCAAACTGCCTGGAGATATTCCATTTCTAAGTATTATTTTAAACACCTCATACACTGCCAAACAATTTCAGAGTTTCCTATCATATCAATTAAAAATATAGTTCTTTAAAAAGACAAAACTCTTAATATTATGAACCCTCATCCAATTAAAGCCATTGTTTCTCTTTGATGTATTTTCCATGATAAAGATAACTTTACATTATTTTGGCTGAAGATTTTAAAATAGGGAATAACTAGGAAAAAGATGAGAGATAGACGATGCAGACAATAAGCTTTGTCATCACAAGCAAAAATTTTGACTGTGACATTCAGGTGTAATTACAAAGAATAAAACATCACAGCCATTGGGCTTATAGTGTATTTTATTGATAAATCCCGAGTGTATAAAGTGCCAATTAAATCTTCAAGTGCCTGTTTTCATTTCTCCATAGAGACATCTTCTGAGAAAAATAAACTGAAGCCAGTAATAGACATTTCTAATAACACTCCCCTCAAATCTAAGAGATATTGATTACCTTATTCTTAAATCACATGCTATATTAGATAGATATTATTTTAAAAAATAAGGCTTCTGGCTGGGCGTGGTGGCTCATGCCTGTAATCCCAGCACTTGGAGAGGCCAAGGCAGGTGGGTCACTTGAGGTCAGGAGTTTGAGACCAGCCTGGCCAACATGGTGAAACGCTGTCTCTACTGAAAATACAAAAATTAGCCAAGTGTGGTGGCGTGCACCTCTAGTCCCAGCAACTTATGTGACTGAGACAGGAGAATTGTTTGAGCCTAGGAGCCGGAGGTTGCAATGAGCCAAGATCATGCCACTGCACTCCAGCCTGGGTGACAGAGCGAGACTCTGTCTCAAAAAAAATAAAAATTAATAATAATAATAATAAGAAGAAGAAGGCTTCCATTTCCCTAAATAGGAACAGTTTGCTTTTATTTTATGGGAATTTTATTTTATTTTATTTTATTTTTTTGCATAAGTGTATAGCACATTAGTAGCTCCTGTTCTTTTATCTGATCTGTATAGAAAGAAGCAAATGTTCTCTACATTATAGATTTATGAAGCAGGCACTTTAAGAATCATACATTTTTAAATGATTTTTTAAATTAAAATGCCTTTTTTTTTTTTTTTTTTTTAAAGTAGACAGGGTACTCACTATGCTATATTTCCCAGGCTGGTCTTGAACTCCTAGGCTCAAGCGATCCTCACACCTCCATCTCCCAAAGTGCTGAGATTACACTGTGCCCAGCCTGAACAGCCTGAAAATGGTTTCTTAGGATTCTATCCTTATAAAAATTTGTAACTCTTCCTTGGACCACTGTTATTTATTTATTACAGTGTCTCAGCTCAGTTCTACCTCTTAACAATGAAGGGAAGGCCATCATATGGTCCTCTAACTAGATCTTCAAACGTGCTTGGTGCTGGCAATTAATCTGTCTTGTTTTAATTAGGCTACTGTTGCATGAACCATTTATTGGATAAAAGGCAGAAGTAAATATAATAATCTTGTGAGAAATATAAGTAGGAAGATAGCAAGAAAATGAGGCAATATTTCTCTTGTTAGTGTGAATGAATTCTCTCTTAGTTTCCTATGGACCAGCACCAGTGCACTGTATTCCTCCATTTCAGAGTGTTGGTGAGTGTGCTGGAGGGAGGAGAGGTGAAGTTGGGAAGGTGTATCCAACAGAACATCTTCATTTTGCTAGTCTAAAGCTGGAGAATGCTTCGCTGCTCAGCACTTGAAGGTTGACTTGCTTAAGACCTGATCCTGTGGGTACTGACTAGAATGAACCTAGGGGCCTTATTCTGATCTGCTGTGACCTGAGGAATTCCTTGACCCTGGTGCTTAGATGTTAGATAGAAATCCAGATGTAAGGGTTGGAGTGTTTTGGGCCATCTGAACCCACTTTGGGGGTGACTGACGTATCTTTACTTCTGAGATTACTGAAGGCCTACTAAGTTCTCTTCATTGAGATGACTGAGGGCCGCACAAGAGTAGATAACTAGGCCTTTGCCACACTATTGACATGGTCTAGAACTAGAAATTTGGGAGGGAGGTGAGGATGGGGAAGGTATTGGTGGCTAATGCATTTTCTTCCATGATAGAGCCATGAGAGCTTCTGCTGCCATGATCCAAGGAATCAAGCTTTTCAACTTAGACAACAAATTTAGGATAATGGCCCTTCCTTTTTGCTTCTCTCTGGGACCCCAGTCCTACCTTTGTAGTCTTTTGTGTTGACTACAGCGTGAGGAAATCTTTAGATCAGAAAGATGCTCAAGTGATACAGGTAATAAAATAGCTAACAGTTACAGTTAAGTAGTTCTCACTATATGCCAGTTATTATTTATCTGTTGTACACTTATCAACTCCCTTGATCCTCAACAATTCTGTCTTGATACCATTATAATCTCCATTTTACAGATAAGAAATGGAGGCAGAGGTTAAGAAGCTTGCCCAAGGTCAGACAGTTGGTAATTAATAGCACTGGGATTTGAATCCAAACATGACACCAGAGCCTGTCCTCTTACCACAGGGATATGCTTCCCATCTGCATGTTACTCAGTAAAATTGGCTCTTAAGTTTTGGCTTATGTAACTCAGATCAATTTGCCTACTCTTGAACCTGTTTGTTGGGGCTGTTTCTTCTTTCCTTCCATGTGTAATCACTAGATTCTGGTCACAATTTACCTACCTGCTGTCAAGTCATACCTGCTTGGATTCCTGACCTTTTCTCTAGGCTTTCTACTTTGAAACAGGGAGGGATTCCTTTGGCAAATAATGAACTTCCTGGATTTACTAAATATTCTGGTTCCTTTTTTACTAAAAGATTTTCTTTCTTCACCATTTCTGCCATCGCAGGCCACATCATCATAGATTAGTTGCCACTGAATCAATGTTGATTCATTACAAAAAGTAGCCTTTGTGTATAGGGCTATAAGTCGTGGAAAGGCTCAGGAATGGCCTGTTGGAATTCCATAGGTTGATTAGGCCAATGACTGAATGAAATACCTGCTTTATTCATGGAAGAGAAAGGCAGATTCTCAGATTTGGTGCATTATTTCTGAAAACAGAACCCCAAACAGTGATATTCTTTTATTTAAAGCACATGATCAGCATTATTCAAGATCTCATGCTTACACTGCTGGGGTTGTGGTGTGCAGTGATTTTCTTAATGCCTCGATGCCCCTGTTACTTTGTTCCAGATGAAACAGAATTTACCAGAATGCTCAGAGCAAATGCTGAATTGACTTGGAGGGTGGATTTTTTAACTTATTTCTTCTTATACCTTTGGAGAAGCTTCATGAGCTCCAGCTACCTCTGTATTTAAAGATTACTGACTTGTATGATCTGACTCATTATTTCTGAGATTGAATGCCTTCCTTTTATTTAGGCAATGGAGTAATGTTACTGAAATTACCACATAGAAAGTACATACGGTGGCTCATACCACTCATAAGTGCTGGGTGGTAATCCCAGCACTTTGGGAGGCCAGTAGGAAAGGATCGCTTGAGACTGGGGTTGAGACCAGCCTGGGCAACATAATGAGACCACGTTGCTCCAAAAAAAAAAAAAAAAAAAAAAATTAGCTGGGCATGGTACTATACACCTGCCATCCCAACTACTCAAGAGGCTGAGGCAGAAGGATTGCTTGAGCCCAGGAGTTTGAGGCTGCAGTGAGCTATGATCACGCCACTGCACTCCAGCCTAGGTGACAGAGTGAGACCCTGTCTCAAAAAAAATAGGACATTTTGAACCAAAACAAAGTTATTTCCTCCTTTAATCATGTTAGTCATTTGGAATTGGACCTCCTGATCATTTCACATAATAGAGTATATTTAAATGAGGATGGTCAGATAGGAAAGGAAAGGAAATTTCAGTTGGGGTTTCTTGAAAATTATTGCTGATTTCTGATCTTTCTGCTTTTCCTAGGAAGGAATGTAATATTGGCTAGCTTGTGCCCTCAAGTGTTTGGAATGTATCTTGTAAAGCTTGCTGTGGCCATGGTGCTGGCTGGTGGGATTCAAAGGACTGATGCGACAGGAACACGGGTCAGAGGTTAGTACCTATTTAGAAATTTTGAGTAATATTGACACATGGAGAGAAGCTAGAACTTTTTCTTTCCCGAATAAAAACTGCTTGTTGGGTTTTATTTTCCAATTGTAATCTTTTAAAGTGACAGTTGTCTGAATATCTCATACTTAGTCTAGCATCTATATATTAGAAGCTACTTTATAGAGTTCCAGAAAGACTGAAAGAAGTTACATTTTTCTATGGCATATACTTTTGCTATAGCCTATAAGAATGCCACAAAATAAAATTGTTTCTATTACTGTGTTTTTTGTTGGATCGCCGGTCTGTTTTCAAAAGGAAAAAGATTAGAAATAGTGCATTTTAATGTCTCCAGTCAGTGTCTCTCCATCTGTGGCTGTCACTGTGTTCCTCTTAGACTGCTGCTTTCAGTCATCTGCCTGCTGATTCCCCTTCTGCTGGTAGATAGCAAATGTACCATCTGCCATGGGGTGCTGCTGCAGGTCACACCTTCAAGAAAAGATTACTCTTAAGTGTATAATTATGTCCAGATGGCAGAAAGCTCTTTTGCAGCTAACACACTTAACCAGAGTCTGGCATACGGGTTATTATGTCCCCGTATGTGGGCCATAATAACCAAAAATTAAACCAAAAGACTAAAAGGACATTATTATAAATCAGGCTGTTAGTAGAGACTCGAAAACCATATAGTACAATGTAGAATAGTAAGTATAAGGTGTACTTATATGTTTTGATCACCTACTGTTTTGCAAGGCACTCTGCCAAATATTGAGCTTAAATAGGGGTTTCCTATTAATGTATTTAGGGAACACTTGAGTATTGCTGAATAAACTTGGTCAGTGAAATGATATGTACCACATGATATGCACATGTTATTGATGCTACATTTGCAAAATGAGTACTTATTTTAAGATACATATTTCACTAAGTTACTAAATGAACTTTTCATAAATGAAAAGGTCTTAACTGTTGGAAACATAAGTAATTTGATATTTATAAAGTACTTGTAAAATCCCTAATACTTCTAAGTGCTTAAATAAAAATAGAATAAAATACTCATATGACTTGTATGCAAGGATTTAATCATAGTAGTTTGGTATTTAAAAATAGAGTAAATCAAACTTTATAAGCCAAAAATTTTTTATTTGTTTTTGTAGAGATGGAGTCTTGCCCAGGTTGGTCTCACATTTCTGGGCTCAAGTGACCCTCCTGCCTTGGCCTCCCAAATGCTGGGATTACAAGTGTGAGCCACCATACCTGGCCCAGATATTTTTTAAAATGTTAAACATAGGCCTAAACATCTGGAAATAGCACATAATTTATTAATAGAATTTAGATTCTATGTCACATTTAGTAATCAATTAAGGATTGTTATGACAGTTAACTTTCTAAAGATTTTCTAGTTAAATCCTTTCTCAAACAACCCTATGGAAACGTACACAGTAAAAACACTATGTAAAATTTTGTTGGCATTCCAAATGGACTCTTTTCTAATTATTCTTAGTTCATGGCCCCTTTATAGAAATTATAGAAATTTAAAACTTCACATATTTGCTTTTTGCTAGGTGAATCTCATCTTTTATTGGTTGGAGATCCTGGCACAGGGAAATCTCAATTCCTCAAATATGCAGCAAAGATTACACCGAGATCTGTGCTGACCACAGGAATTGGATCTACTAGTGCAGGTATTCTATGTGACAATTTCAAGTAATGTAACATTACTTCAGAAGTTAACATAATGTTTCTTTCTAAGGAAAAACTACCTATAATAGGATAAATTCCAAGCTAATGTTTAAGTTACTGCTAAAAATGGAAGGAAATATGCAATGTTATTTTGGTGGCTCTAAGAAAATATCTTGAAAGCTCCACCTTCACTTTGCATCTTAGTTTTGAACAATCCTATTCAATTTTCTTATTCTCTAGTAATTACCTTCATACTTTTATGCAGGAAAAAGTCCATATCATCTCGCATTTTATGAAGACTCAGCAACCAGAATGTTAGACTAAAGAGGGGGATATTTCACTTTACCAAGTAGATACATGGCATACAGCTTAAGGCATGTTCATGCTTATAAATCTGATAGACAACAGTAGCGCCCACTGAAATTTCTTAGGTAGGGAATGTTTATTAGTATTTGGAAAATATACTTCCATCATTGCAATGTGGAGCTTCATTCGTAAGTTGTAATGATTCTTTAGCAAGTACATTTAAAAACCTTTGCAGGTAGAATGTCAAGTCAAGATTTGATTATAAATAAAGTGACCTAGTGAATTTAGAAAAAAAATATTTAAAAAAAATATGTTTGGGCTGGGTGCAGTGGCTCACACCTGTAATCCCAGCACTCTGGGAGGCTGAGGCAGGTGGATCACGAGGTCAAGAGATGGAGACCATCCTGGCTAACACAGTGAAACTGCGTCTCTACTAAAAATACAAAAAAATTAGCTGGGCGTGGTGGCGGCGCCTGTAGTCCCAGCTACTCAGGAGGCTGAGGCAGGAGAATGGTGTGAACCTGGGAGGCGGAGCTTGCAGTGAGCAGAGATCGCACCACTGCATCCAGCCTGGGCGACAGAGGGAGACTCCGTCTCAAAAAACAAACAAACAAACAAATGAACAAAAAGTAGGATTGATGCTATTTTGTGTTTTTACAGTTTTGACTGGGTGATGTTTCTGGTCTTCTGAAAACAGACTCTTGGCTTCACACATTTTAAAAGTGTTTGCTGCTTGTTAAGGAAGTCAGATTAACTTCCACTGGCCTAATGAATGCTAAAATTTCTAATGAGAAATTTACACTTTAAAATTTATCATACAACAGAAAATGGCCCATTAATGGTCCCATATAAGTGGAAAACTGTTGTTAAGGGGGTCTCAGGTTTTGAAATATAAACAGTATATTAACCATCGACAAGAATGGATCTCTGGAATTGAGAAGAGTAGACAAACTTCAGGATACTAGGCACGAATATATAAAGAACATTTCCCATGCATTTTAAGTCCGTATGACCCAGTGTTCTAAGTTCTGTATAAAATGACACCAACAACAAATAAAGACGCTCCCCAAGTAATTATGTGGAATGTTTCCTAAGTAATTATGTAGAGTGTCAAGAAAATCTAGTGGATGACTGGTAATTTCAGAGTATTTGGGCAGTTTGACAGTGAATTGCTGCTGATTCACTGGATTAGTGAATTAGTATAAAAGTGTATTAGCACATTTCTTCCTTTTTAATGCAAAGATCATGATCCAAATATGAGAGAACAAGTACAGGGAATATAAATTTTACGGTTGCAGAATAGTTATTGCTACTTCTGGTCTACCTAAAGGGCCAGACTAGCCTTTCTTCAGATTGTGTATTGCAACCCATTATAGAGATGTAAAAGCCAATTCAGTGGGTCAAAACCAGCACTTTCAAAGTGAAATACAATAAAAAATACCAAAATACTGCATAGTAAAGGTGCACTAAGGGTGTGTTTTCATGAAAATTTTTAACATAAATATAAACTTGTTATGGAGTCGTTTTTTTTTTTTTTTTTTTTTTTTTTTTTTGAGATAGAATCTAGCGCTCTGTTGCCCAGGTTGGAGTGCAGTGAAACAATCTCGGCTCACTGCAACCTCTGCTTCCTGGGTTCAAGCGATTATCCTGCTTCAGCCTCCTGAGTAACTGGGATTATAGGTGTGCACCACCACACCTGGCTAATTTTTGTATTTTTAGTAGAGACAGGGTTTCACCATGTTGGCCAGGCTGGTCTTGAACTCCTGACCTCAAGTGATCCACCCGCCTCAGCCTCCTCAAGTACTGGGATTACAGGTGTGAGCCACTGCACCTGGCCCTAAGCTTTTTGTACCATGGATTATGGTAAAAAGTTTTGATAACTGCTGCCATAGACATGCTTGGGAAAGCTAGAAACCCCAAATCCTAAAATTAGACAGTACAGTTATATGGGAGCCTAAAGTTGTATAAGGTTATGAATGGGCAAATAAATGCATGCATACTTCTTCAGACTTCTGTAATGTTTTCTCAGCCCAAATAATACCCTTATTGCCTCCATCTTAGTGGCATAAGTCATTGGTTCATGTTTATATTCTCAGGACACAGCTATTTACTATGATCAAAAGGGTGGAAAACAGTTCTTCAGATATAGTATCGGTAAATGAGGCTAGACCAGAGGGGGGGAAAAAAAAAAAACCTATGTGCTAGTTTCTTAGTTTCTAATGTTTGAAGTCTAAATCTATTTTCAGTCATTAATATAAGAAAATTCTTAAGAGTGATAAAATTTAAGATAACAAAAGGTAATGGTTTGCATGTCTCAAGCTTAAGTGAAAATTGGTTGTCCATTTACAAATTGATACAAAAACCTAACCCTTTAATGTCACTACAAATAGATTGTTATAATTAGAATAAAAACTCAGCAGTAAATGGCTTTATTTGGTGATTTGGCTATATATGCTTTATTTCTAATAAGCACATGTGTTGTTCCTATTATATTAACCACTGAGCTCTTCGTTGGAAAGTAATGCTTTTATTTTCATTTTAATATTTTAACATTTTTCTTTTAATTGCAATTAGACAAATGAGATTTTCTTTATATAGTTTTAACAGTCAAGTATTTTACTTTTAAAATCTATGAACTAGTTAATGGACAATATTTTAATAATCTGGTATATTAAATTCAAAGTTTAACATCTGGCAAAACTTTTGCTTCACAAATTCACTTTTTTAGAATGATAGGAAATATATACAACTCAGAATCCGTATTTAGACAAATGCCCTTTTCCTTTCCTCAACATAAAAGCTTTAAAAAGTGCAGTATAAAAGTTTTAGATATGAAGGCACTGCATAACCTGCATCATATGGCTGTCTTGCTTAGCTGCAAGAATAATGAAAATATTCTACCCTTAATTTTATGGAGCATAAGAAAATTTTTGAGGAAGGACTTAACTCTCAAAGAAAAAGAAATCTTTTACCCCATTTAGTTAATGAATTCCTTTCCAAGATTGCTTTTCAAAAACTTGTTGGAAAAGCTATCTAGAGTACGTCAACCACAAATATGCCTGATCTCATTCTGCATGAGTGTCAGAGGAAATGGGGAAGAGTACTACAGGTGTGAAAATATATATATTTCCAAAATAGTAACATATCTATTATGATAAAGCTAAATATACCTTTCTAAATCCATGGTTTTTATATAAATATTGCCAATAACATGATCTATTAAAAGAATTTTTAAAGTTCATGGTATTTTTAGAAATCAAATGAACAAATTTGAGCCATTATAATCTCCTATTCTTAAACATAGGGAGTTTGTATTTTCTCCCGATATTGTATTTGGTCTTAAATTCACTGGGCAATAACGATGTATGATTCAAGAAATGCTGATATTCTGAACTCTGTTATAAAAACAAAAACCATAGCCAGGGGACCTTTTAAACAATTAGCCATGTTTGTTATTTTCTTACAAAGCAAATCAAATGCTGTCCAACATCACATGAACTGTAATAGTAGCCATAAGAGGCTTCATGGTGGCTTGGAAAATTGGATCCTAAAGTTCTTGGTAGCATATAGTTGATTTCAAATCTCCTTTTTAAGGACATGCCAAAAAAGAATGGAAATCTGCCCCTTAAATTAAAATGATACTATATGTCTTCACAGGAAGAAACATTTTAGTTGAAGTAAACTTTGTTCTTTCAAAGGCCAGTAAAATAGTCATCCAAAGATTTTGTCCTGGAGGCCAAGACATCTTTACAACCTGGTCTAATGATTCATGTTTCTTTATAAGTGCTTTCATTACATATACAGGAGAAGAATATAATATATATGCTTTAATCAGATTAGTTTCAGAACAAATAAAATAACACATTAGAGAAAAAATTACTTAAAAATAGTTGTATTTATATTCCACAATTTGTTCAAATACTGGTTTTCTTATAAACTTTCTACAGGATGTTTTTAAACAAATTCTTCACATTGTGTTTTGACTATGTACTTACGGAATTTCAGGGAAATAGTTCTGTGTATTTTTAATAGCTTAATTTGTACTAAAGGGATGATAGGTGGTCACATGCAGTCCATGTGGGATTCTAACATGACATTTAGTGAGTTTTCTGATGTGGACCATCCCTTTGATGCTGAAGGTAATGCATCTGTTGAAATAAGTGACTGTAGATTTGGATTACTGCTCTCTGCATCTTCCAGTTTTTCTGTGTTGTCTTCCCAATTAATGTGGAATCTTGTGACCCTGGGATTAGATGCCAAAATATTCCTTTGAAGCTAGAGGAAAAAGGAAACATCCAGATGGTAAACACTACAAAAGTTAAATCACCATATACAAATAGGAGCTTACTAAAATGGTTCATGTTAGTACTTCTAAAGGGCTAAGTTCATATACAAAGGTATAATTCAAGTTAAGTACCTTAAATATAACTAATAAGGACTAGGGCTGTAGCAAAGAAGTTATTTTAGACGAACAGAAACAATATACGGAGAATCTGAGGGGATTCATCTGGCTTTTTAACTACTTAACTCCTACACTTCTGTTTTCTAAAAGAAAGAATCTCCTCTTTTGAAAGTGAATGCTTTAGAAGATGCTTTATTTAACAAGCTACTATGTTGTTTAGATATGTTTTCAAGGAAAATGAAAAATTGTCAAATGCATCTTATTATTATTAATGGTTTCCTACACCTTTTAAAGATGGCTCATTCTTAGAAACAGTCCCATTCTCTTCTTTTGTGCTATACAAGGTGCTTCAGAGATAACAAATTGGATCAATGGAAGGTACCACAACAAGGGTGAAAAATAGTCCTGCCTTATTATCAGAAAGGAGAACATGAGAACATTCTATTCTGTTGCCATGTAATTTTTCTTGCATGGTCTGGCAGATAGAGTGCCATGTTCAACTTCATTTACTGTGCACTCTCACAAAATCACCAGTTACTAAACTGTTATAGTTCCCAGTGAAAAATCAGAAAGTACTAAGTATCTTTAAGAATGCTAAATCATAGATTTCATCTTCTCACTCAGAATTTAAGCTGTTTTCAGTTACCAGAAATATTTAAGACCATTAGTTTAACTTCTAAGAATAGCAGATAAAGCATATAGGTGTTTTGAGATAACTGTTCATAGAAAAAACAAACACAAAACTTTCTCTCACAATTTTGGGAAGAGTTACACACAAAAATATCATCATTGAATAATTAGTACAACAAAAATGAATTTGTATGTCCTAAAGGTTGAAATGAACAGAATCATGATGGGAATAATCAATATGGGAAATGCTATACAGAAAGCCATAAACAAAGGCCTGGCTCTTACAAGAAGTACTTTCGCTGGGCACGGTGGCTCACACCTGTAATTCCAGCACTTTGGGAGGTCGAGGTAGGCAGATCACTTGAGGTCAGGAGTTCGAGACTAGCCTGGCCAACATGGTAAAACTCCGTCTCTACTAAAAATACAAAAATTATCCGGGTGTGTTGGTATACACCTGTAGTCCCAGCTACTTGGGATGCTGAGGCAGGAGAATCGCTTGAACCTGGGAGGCAGAGGTTGCAGTGAGCTGAGATCACGCCACTGCACTCCAGCCTGAGCAACAGGGCAGGACACTATCTCAGAAAAAAAAGAGGTACTTTCATTTTTCTAAACCATCAGAGATGCTCAAGGTGTCTGCCTACATTAATTACTAATGACTCATCTGAAGGTAGGATTTAAAGTCATCCATGGTAATGGAACAATAATTAGTTTGCCCAGTTGGCATAAGGACCTCAGATTTATTTTATCTCAAAGCCATTTTAATAGTATACTATGAAATTGCAATAGCAACTGCTTTAAAAATTGCATAGTAAAAGTAGTTAAAAAGGAATAGTAAGAATATTACCTTAGAAAAGTCTGGTTTTACTGGCGGATTTTCCCTTAATTCTGTCTCAGTATATTCATTATTTACATAATAGCCAACTCTAATAAATTCTTGTCCTCGATAGGTACAAGTAATTAGCACAACAGTTACGCCTACTGCATCTGCATCTGGAATGAGTCCTGGATTAGGTGCATCCGCCTAGAATAAATTAAAAAGAAACACACACACACAAAAGGCTGTTAGTGGCAGGCAAGACTGGAGTTTCAGTTACCTAGAACCATCAGTTGAGGATGCAACAACAAAAACTTGGAAATCATACTGAGAAGGAAAATGCTCATTTTTGACTGACTTATAATAAGCTGGAAAAGACAGTTCATGTTTTGCCACAGCATACGTAAGGACCCTCGATACTTGAAAGCATGACTACACTTCTAAAAGGAAGAAATTCTGGCTACACTGCATGGTGATTCATGAAGGATTATACACTATTCATTATAAAACCATAGTCAGCAATTGATTTTAAGCTTTTCAGTCATTATTTTCAGACCTAAATTAGTAAGTGTTATCTCCTCATAGCCTGTTGGTCACAAATGTTTATTATACCAGTTTCCCTCTCCAACCCAGGATACTTATATTCTCATACCCACTCAACCACCCCCACAGGTATTCTAATAGTAAATTAGTATAAAACTGAAAATGAGGCTGGGTACGGTGGCTCAGGCCTGTAATCCCAGCACTTTGGGAGGCCGAGGTGGGTGGATCACAAGGTCAAGAGATTGAGACCAACCTGGCCAACATGATGAAACCCCGTCTCTACTAAAAATACAAAAATTAGCTGGGCATGGTGGCGCACGCCTGTAGTCCCAGCTACTTGGGAGGCTGAGGCAGGAGAATCGGTTGAACCTGGGAGGCAGAAGTTGCAGTGAACTGAGATTGCACCACTGCACTCCAGCCTGGCAACAGAGTGAGACTCCATCTCAAACAAAACAAAACTGAAAATGAGATGGAAATAGCTACATAGATTTTCAAAAATTATTAATAACCCTCTATTATGAATAGTTACTTTGCTAGACTCTACAATGTAGTATGCTGTTTAAACCACACATAATGTGGAAACCAATGAAGGTAAAGATTGTTTTAGGCAGATGTCAAAGACCTTGTTTTAAATCAAGCTATTGTAATGTGAACCTTGAGGAATGCAAAAGTAAATTGAGTTAGACTAGACTAAGCATGAGTGAAGGGCATGGTCCCATCCACCGTAGTGTGCAGGATAGTAATGAGATGACCAAATGGAAGGAGCCATAGGCTGGGGAACACAGGCAGTGATGGCTGAGGCATCTGAGGCAGCCATTCTGGGTGGTAAATGGATCAAGTCCCAGCAAATTAGCTTACCTGTTGCCAGGGCACCAAGGAATATTCCTGGGCCTAGATGAGCACTTTAGCCAATGCCTTAGCTTGGGAAAGTTGAAGACTAATGTTTACTGTATGTCTAACACAGGTAGATGATACAAAAAGGCATAAAATTGCTACCTAGTGTCCTAGGCTAAAAATCTCAGTCACCCTCACTCCCTTATCTCCTACATCTAGTTAGTCTCAGCATTTTTCATTTCTGGAGGCCGAATTCATATCATCTCCTATCTGGAATATTGCTTAGAATTTTCTAACTGATCTCCCCAGCTGTAGCCTATCATTTGCACTGCTACCAGCATTAACACAGATCTGTTCCTTTCTCTTTGGTTTTAAAACCTCAGATTATTAAAACCCTCAGATGAGTATTTCCTTTTCTAAAGGATACAATCTCAGTTCTTTAACTTCATTGATAAGGCCCTTCTCAGTTTGTCTCCAAGCAACATCTCCATTCATACCTCCTTTAACTCCACCCTTGTTCTAGAGATATGAATTACACACGTTCTTTAAAACTTGGTGATAGATCTTTCACACTCTGTCCGAGCACAGTGGCTCATGCCTGTAATCCTAGCACTTTGAGAGGCTAAGGTGGGCGGATCACTTGAGCCCAGGAGTTTGAGATTATCCTGGGCAACATGGCGAAACCCCATCTCTACAAAAACAAATTTAAAAAAGAAATATTTCACCCCCTGTGCTTCTAACATACTGTTCCCTTGGCCTGAAAGGTCCTTTTCTCACATCCTGAAAAATTCAACCTTTAACCTTTTTTGGAGCTTACATTGAGTATATTCTCAGTGATGCCCTTTCTAACTCAGAAGGTAGAATCAATAGATTCCTTTTTTATGTGCTGATATTTCTTGTCACAAATTCTTTAAGAATGTATGTCCTGTGATCTAAACATGTTTATTTTTCAGTCTTCTCTTCTAGATGCTACGCTTTATCCAGGGCAGGAGTCCCATCCAGTTCATCTTTATAATCTCATGTGTGGCTCAGCTCTGAGCACTTACTATTTTGGGATTTATTCGTAACTCAGTTCCTGCCCCGAAGGGGTTTATGATGTCTTTGGTGAGACACCAGGATAGGGACAGCCAGCCTTGTCCTGGAGAATATGCTGTTTGTCTTAGAGATTCTACACACCCCTGCGCAGAGGGGTTAGATTACTTCCAGTGTACCCAAACGGATTCTAATATACCTGGAATTGGGTGGAGATGGGAAATACATAATAGTTCAGTACTGCTATGAGAACTCTTCCCCCATGTTGCTTCCCTTCAGTGAATTGGTTCTAGGCATGTTTCTGTTTTAAAATCTGTTGTAAATATAAAACATTTTTTTAAAAGCATTTTACAATTTGAAAAGGATTCATTTTGAGCAAATTTGAGTAGAGAAACTTGCAGGCCTTTCAAATAATTTAGGATGCAGAAGTGATGAGCAGAGATCTTTGTTTTGACTGTAGCTGGCAATACTAGGCAGATGTCTGGACATCTTCCTGGGAGCCTTTGACTCACTCAGAAGAAAGACATGTTTAACCATTTAGAGAGGCAAAATTGTGGCAGACCAGGAGATGACTATAGCAGTTTTAAAACACAAAACAAAAGCTGTAATTTAGTCTCTTTCTGTTGATAATGGTGAATTTTGCAAAACCTTCAGGATGAATATACATTGTGCCTCCTCTGTTCTTTTTTGCAACATGTACACTGACACCAAGGTAAAACTACATGAAGATCACCGGCAGGAAATACTTTTGAATACATTTTTTCCTACAGCACTTTCAGCCAAAAGCTTAGGAGTATGCTGAATAACAAACACAAAAGATTTTCAGGTTTGTTTTAATAACAAGGCATTTATTTGTAAGTTCTTATAGTAGCAAAAAGAAAAAAAAAAAAAAAACCATAGGTATATCAGTACATGTCAACCCAGGTTTCTTTTACTGTATCATGAATTATCAGTAAAGTATGGGTTCTCCAGGCCTGTGGGTCAAAGCAAGTCCTACTTTTTTATATAACAATTTCAAGAAGTTAAGAGAATAAAAATGTAGTTCTAATTATAGGAATCGGGCACTATTTATGAGTGGGTGAGTGTACTGTTTTATTCCCCGTAACATTTTAATGAGATAGAATATTATCCACACTTTATAGAAGACTGGAGTGACTAAGGGAGGAGGTTAGGCAGATAAAGTCACACAGCAATAAGCAGAGGTGTCGGCATTTGACCTGTATCTGTAACTGCAGTGCTTCCTCCTGCAGGGCATTCTGTTACACCCATGTCTTTTACAGGGTTATGCACTCACACAACTTTGATTAACAGCACTTTTAATTCATATATTTAATTAGTATATTTGAGCTTTTCTTAGCTATTTCTTTAGATACAGCAAATTATTTGTTGCTTTTTAATCAAAAGTACTATGGCTAGGAAACCAAGATTCTAAATTCTGTATTTAGGACAGAGGAGGGAAAGGTAGCAGCTCTAGACATGGCATGTGTCTAAGTGATTCTTTGCCAGTTTCTGATAGGATTATTTGACCAACGGTATTCATTTAAATTGGTCCCATCTGTGAAGTGAGAAAACCGAGGTCAGGCATAGGAAGAGTTAGATTTTCTTTCTGGATTAAGTCTTTTCAGTGAGTTCCACTTAACTGATGGGACTTTGTTGGGTTGAAATACTTGTAACAGAAATTAACAGTAGTTTTAAAAAACCTATGGCTAGTTACTCTTTGGTCTGTTACAAATATCTCCCTTATAAAGAAGCATGCATAATTGAGGAATAACTGAATGGTTTCATATAGCAATTTAACATGGATTAAAAGAAATAACACTTTTGAATATAGAAAACAATGTCTGAAGCCTTGGTATAGATCCAAATACTCTCAGTGCTATCTAAGAACATAATTTTTATTACTAGAACTTCTCCTCACAAATACCTATTGGGGTAGTAAATTTGCAAAAGTAGTCCTCTATAAGATAATGTAGATTATTAGATGCTTTAGTAAACTCTGGCATATCATTCCAATGATCCAAGACCACACATCTCTATCCACTAAACATATCTGTTAACCTAGCTCAACTACTGATTATGCTGAAATAAAGTTGTTTTTGTTACATCATCAGTTATAGTGGCTAAAACCATAAACTGAAGATGCATATTACTAACAATGCCAGTTAGTTTTAGATATTTTGAATCCATGTTTTGGGATGCTAGACAGCCACCTTGGAAGTCTGATACTTAGATGCTATTCACAGGAAGAGCCCAAAATTCACCACCCTGTGTGCCATGATACAGTATAAAGTTTACTGCAGGCTGTGCATCTCCCTAAAATAAACATCACATTAACATCTCTCAGCATATAAAACCAGGAAGTAAGAGTTCCTTTGTGACACAGAGACTGCCTAAAACAAGACGGAAACAGATTAAAAGTGAATGCAGCAGAAGCAGAGTTATTTAACCCAAAAGAAAAGCGATAAGAGTTATAATAGATAATATAGTCTACTTCAAAACATATGTGGCATACACATTTACCAAGATTAATCTTACCTGAAATACAAACATATGCCTTCCTGCAGGAACAGGACCCACTAAAACAGAGTCTAAAACTTGATCGTATTCTTCACTTTCTGCAGAGCCCACATAGATAATTTTCCATTCCAAGTCTAGGGTTAAAAAACCAAAGCATTACTTCATATTCAGTAATTACATTACCAGATGACATCAAAGACCCTTTTAATGTCCACTTAGCCACTTACTGGCTGTTAGGCTTCTCATGGCAATCCAGAAAGGCAGTGAAATGCTCTTTATAAAGTTCTTACCAGATTTCACACTTTATATCAGAGTTTCTCAAAATATTCTTTTGTGAGACACTAGTTCCTGGACAGTGCCTCACAAACAAGATAACATAGCCAAACACTTGGGAAATGCTGTAAACCTTGAGGATTCATAAAGCACACAGGCATAGTAAATTTTCTGAGACATCCTTCAGTAAAGAACACCAGTAACATTAATCCAGCATTTCCCAAATTTATTTGGCTATGGAATCCCCCTTTTTTTGTATGTCATCTTTTAATGCCCTCCTCAACACACTTTGCAAGGGCAGCCCTATACTATATGTTGCAGAGATCTAAATAATCACAGAGCTCCAAAGTAGCAAAATTATTAGTAAAATCTCCCTTGTGGCTCAGAAGTAAGTGGCTTCAGCTGATCAACTGTCTAAAGGACAACATGGGGTTTTTCCCTTATGGCACCCCCCCCCCGCCCCTTGTCGTACATTCTTTAAACTGGGAAGAGGAAACCAAGATCTTTACACCACGTGATACAATAGAGTATACACAGCGGAGATAGGCAGGAGGAAAAGACATTCATTCAGGTGCAACTCAAGGCGTTACATGTAATTCAATATAGCAGATTTTACTGAGCATGCTTTACTATGTGTTCTTTGAAGTGAACCCAGAGATGAGTAGAACTCTTTGGAGGAGTCTCCTGTTTAGTCGGGGAAGAAGATAACTTTGTAATACAAACCATCTCTGAGAGACCTCTTCATATTCTTTGCGTATTTTGCACTGTGGGGCCTGCCTCTTGCATTCAACACACTGTTACATAAGCACTCCCAAAGGGTGAGTTTCTGGGTCACTTATGACAATCTAGTTAGTGCCATCATGTGTTGCTGTTTTTGTGTAACTGTAGATATTTTTGTTCCCTAAGTTGATAATAGAAATAGTAACGTACTGCTCATTTATATTGTATTGTAAACTACAATCAACTGAAACGTCCTTTTTTATTTTCTCTTATTAAGTCAGTAATCATTTTCTGAGGACCTATTATGTCATGGCTCTGTCCTAGAACTAGACCATTTATATTTCCAGCTTCCAGCACATTTCCAGATGCAGGGTGCTGCATCTGACATCTCCTGAGATCATCTGTTGATGGAGATAGAGAGGAAATAGGCAATATAAGTATCTCATCAGAGGGAACGGCAAATACAAAGGCCAGAGGTAGGGTATACTTGGCAAGAAAAAGCAAGGAGGCCAGGGCTGGAGCAGAATGAACGCAAGGGGGAAAGCAACTAACCCTATAATTGAGGATGAGGGGAAAAGCCAGATCATGCGGTTTTGAAGGCTATCATAAGGACTCTGGCTTTCACACTGAGTGGCATGGGAAGCCATCGGAGGGTTTTGAGCAGAGCAGTAACAGGAGCCAACTTTCATTTTTTTTTTTTTTTTGAGATGGAGTCTCGATGTGTCGCCCAGGCTGGAGTGCAGTGGCACAATCTCCGCTCACTGCAAGCTCTGTTGCCTCCCAGGTTCACGCCATTCTCCTGCCTCAGCCTCCCAAGAAGCTGGGACTACAGGCGCCAGCCACCACGCCCCGCTAATTTTTTTGTATTTTTAGTAGAGTCAGGGTTTCACGTGTTCACCAGGATGGTCTCGATCTCCTGACCTCGTGATCCGCCCACCTCGGCCTCCCAAAATGCTGGGATTACAGGCGGGAGCCACCGCGCCTGGCCCCAACTTTCATTTTAAAAGGAATGCTTTGATTGCTGTGTTCAATATAGAATGTAAGAGGACAAGGGAAGAAACAGAGTATTTCAACAATTGAGGCAAGAAATTATGGTGGCATGGACCTCATGTGGCCATGGGGCTGTGCAACAGTTATATTCTGGATAAAATTCTTTTTTTTTTTTTTTTTTTTTTGAGACGGAGTGTCGCTCTGTCGCCCGGGCTGGAGTGCAGTGGCCAGATCTCAGCTCACTGCAAGCTCCGCCTCCCGGGTTTATGCCATTCTCCTGTCTCAGCCTCCTGAGTAGCTGGGACTACAGGCGCCCGCCACCTCGCCCGGCTAGATTTTTTTTTTTGTATTTTTTAGTAGAGACGGGGTTTCACCGGGTTAGCCAGGATGGTCTCGATCTCCTGACCTCGTGATCCGCCCGTCTTGGCCTCCCAAAGTGCTGGGATTACAGGCTTGAGCCACCGCGCCCGGCCTTCTGGATAAAATTCTTAAGATGAAAGCAGCAGGAGCCACTTTTGCAGGGGGGTGACATGGGGTGGAGGAACAATCAGGAGTTCATTTTAGACATATTTGAGATGTCTGCTATCTAAGTAGAGATACTGAATAGGCACGATAAAAATTTGGAAACTGTCAATGATATGTTAAGCTGTAAAAATACATGGGCTTGCTCTAAGGAATGAGATTCGAGACCTCCAAAGATAAGAGGACAAATAAACAAAGTAAGTTACAAAACAAGTGGCAAATGAGGTAGGTGACCCAAAAAGCAAGTGAAGAAACTGTTTTAAGCAAGTGGTGTGAAAGGTACTAAACCAGCCAAGTGAGGATAAGACTAAGAATCATCACATAGAGTGGCTGGGCGCAGTGACTCACGCCTGTAATCCCAGCATTGTGGGAGGCTGAGGTGGCTGGATCGCTTGAGGTCAGGAGTTTGAGACCAGCCTGGCAAACATGGTGAAACCCCATCTCTACTAAAAATACGAAAATTAGGAGTGGCACATGCCTGTGGTCCCAGCTACTCGGGAGGCTGAGGCACAAGAATCGCTTGAACCCAGGAGGCGGAGGTTGCAGTGACCCGAGATCGTGCCACTGCACTCCAGCCTGGGCAGCGGAACGAGATTGTCTCCAAAAAAAGAGAAAAATTATCACATAAAGGTTTTCATAAATTTTAATTTCATATATAATTGTACCACTACATATAATGCCCTTGGATCCTAAGTGGTATAAATTGGCATCTGTGGACTGGCATAGGAACACAGCCATAATTTATAAACCTATTTTAGAAAATATCTACTATATGCTGGGTATTAGTCCTGCCACTTCATACCTATTGTTTAAACCTCAACAGCTTCATCATATGGATCAAATCATTACCATTATGCAAATAAGTTGAGGCTATGAGAAGTAAAGTAATCTACACAAATTCATAGTTTGTACATCAAAGAATCAGAATCCAAGCTATGCCTACAAACCCCGGGCTTCTTCTAAAAACCTAACTGGGAAGATAAGATAAATTCTTTCTAGCTCTGAAGTTAGCAGTGGAATAAGGGAATTTACTTGCAGGGGAAGTGAGAGCAGAGGCGATGGAAAGAGAATCTAGCCTTAACAAGAATAGGCTGCAACTCAGGGAACACTTGTACATTGATTTTTATGTTTATGGGATGCTTGCTATAGTTACTGAGTTTTACATGCTCAGTACTTTTTTATACATTGGCATCAGTTTTTTTTTTTTAACCCAGCTTTCATTTAATTCCTCTGCCTCCTGTATTTGAGTGAGAAAGGGTAAGGTCAGATGCTTTCCGTAAGTTCTCAGGTGAAGAGATCTGTTCATTTATTTTAATGTTAACTTTTATTTAATCACAGTAATAATGATTAAATGATTTACCCAGCCTGAAAGTGTTTCCATTTGTGGTGAGAGTGAGTGAATGAGGGAAGTCATCAAGGGAATTTTTAGCTAATTACACTACTTGGGAAGACCTGTGGTCTAGTGGAAAGTATGTAGGTTTTGGAATTAGAACAAGCTGAAGTTGGGAAGTATGAAACACCGTGCTCAATTCTGGTATAAGTATTCAATTGAGAGTAGCTGTAATTAAGATTATATATACATTTAAGAATGGCAGGATGGTCAATCAAAACTTGTACAGGCTTGGTAACCATCAAGCACATCCAGCCAGGATCTCAGGCTGTCTTAACCCCTGATATAAGCCCTATATTAGAAAGAATCAAATTATCTTAAGACCAGATATTCCTCACAGCTTTTTCTGAAGGAAAGCTACAGGGCAGCTCTTAAAGGAAAGTAAATGTTTGGGGGCTATTGACTAAAGTATGAAAAATGGTGGCCAAACTCTGCTTTGAGACTTGAGGCAAAATAACTTATAAAGAAAATTCTTTTCAAAATATTCTATAGTTTGGGCTGGGTGCAGTGGACTCACTATAATCACAACACTTTGGGAGGCAGGGGTGGGAGGACTGCTTGAACCCAGGGGTTCGAGACCAGCTTGGGCAACATGGCAAAACTCCATCTCTACAAAAAATTAAAATATTAGCCCAATGTGGTGGCACATTGACTATGGTCCCAGCTACTCAGGAGGCTGAGGTGGGAGGACTGCTTAAGCCCAGGAGGTTGAGGCTGCAGGTAGCTGTGTTTGCACCACTGTACTCCATCCAGCCTGAGTGCCAGAGCCAGACTGTCTCATTTAAAACAAAAAACTAGTTTAAGAACAGAATTTTTAAAAGAACTATAATATAAAAGTATGGAACCTATAAGAAGCCTTTGCTAAATAAGTAAACTCAATTTCCTTAATCCACATAGCCTCTAGGTGGAGTATATAGGCATGGCACCTTTTTGAAAGATTCCTTTGCAGCTTCAGTATGACTCAGCTTAAAATATTTTTTAAAATACTAAATAAATGCTCAGTAATGGTGCCTAGGAAGTGAAATATACCATTGGAAATAAGCATATTTTTGACACCAGTACTGTAAAACCCTGATGTGATTCAGCTGGGTTCTGAATGGATCCCAGTTAAAAATGGAACATGTTTTGGCTTTATGAATGGCTGGTTTCATCTATGCAATGTAAAAGCCCTGTAACGACATCCTGAGTCATCTATCTTCTTTGTTCAGAGCTGACTCCTAAAATGGAAGGCATCACTTGAGAAATACCTGTAATTTGAAGAACTTCTGGTGGTATATTTGAAAAACACTGTGGTGTAAGTTGGAATGGACCGATCAATGGTTTTTCTTTTGTCTATTTTTATATGCAGTTGGCAATAAAAAAAAAAAAATTACTGACTGTTGGGTGTGAAAAATGGCCTGGTAGCTGCAATGCTTATATTAATAGTAGTATCATACAGATGACTTCAGAGTAATAAGAAAAATACCCCTAAGTGTTGTCAATGGCCTATTTGAAATTATTTTAATAAATGAATCATCTTTCACATAGTGTTATCAATGGCCTATTTGAAGTTATTTTAATAAATGAATCATCTTCCAAAATTTGCCCTCTATATGTATGTGCATTTATGCTCTAGATGGGTTTACAAAAAAAAAAAAACAGAGGGGCACATGTTAAAGTAGTAATTGTGATTACCTAAAGGAGATAGGGGAAGGCATTGAGTACAGAGAACTGTTAACTTTATATATGCCTGTACAACTTTCTAAAAGTTTATTACAATGATATATATTGTTTTAGAATTAAAATTAACCTTACATATGATATATACATTTTAGAGATTAAAAACTAGTTTTTAAAATGAAAAGTTTTACATGGCACCCTTAGCCAAATCATCTGCAAAGCATTTTAAAAATACACTTCTAGTTCAAAGAAGTATGTCCCTCATCGATGAAGTTAAACTATTTCCCCTTCAAAACTGGCAAATGAAGCACTGAATTACTTTAGTAAAATATAATTAAAGCAAAGATAATTGTCGTTTGAGCTTTCTAAATATTTATTACTAAACATATTAAAAATACGTATTTTAAGACCTTAAAATATATGTAGAAAAAATACCAAGAATTCTTGGACTGACATGAGGAGTTTACCTAATTTCCTAGCCTACGTTTGTGTTTTATGTTTAGGGTGTGTTCTGCATCTGGATGTGGAGTTATTTTAGATTTCAACACGCTCTTGAAGAAAGTCTTCAGACTATTTAGAAGGCAGGGATTAAGTCCTGGAAATTATTTAAGTATCTTATTTCTGCTCTTAGGCTCTTAGGTTAAATGTAACTTCCTAGCTCAGCTCTATTTCTCTTCCTGAGATTAGCTTTTCGTCATTAGGGGAAAGAAGTCCACGTTGGTTGGGGAGCCTGCGCGCCAGCATCCCGGCGCATCCCGGGCACCGGCCGAGGAGGACCGGCCGAACAGGACCCGCGGCCCCCGGGGAGCGCCGGCGCCCAGCCCGCGGCGCGGAGGGGCCGAGCCTGCGCCCGCCTCCCCCGCTGGTTGGTCGAGGAAGCCAGAAATCAGCGCGAGGACAGCCTCGCTCTCCTCCCCGAAGCGGCCAGGCATGGCCAGCCCGGAGAGTGCGGCGACTCCACCGTGAGCTCTCGAGAGTTACTACCTCCCTTTTGCCGGGGGCAGGCGGGCGAAGGGGCAAGAAGAGGCGCCGTGCGCCGGGGTCGCTGGCCCAATTCTCGACTGGGGTAAGATGGCTCCGCTCCGAACTCGCCGCCGCGACCACACGCACAGCCTCTCCCTTCCCAGCCTCCGTGCCCGGGCCCGGAGGGTCGCGGAGGCTGTTGGCGGCGCTGAGCCAGCCCGGCGCGACCCCAGGAGGCGCCGCGGGCGCGAGTGCGGGTCTCCGAGCTACCCGCTCGCAGACAAAGCTGACAACATGGCTACCTCCGCTCCTCCGCTCAAACAAGTTCCTCGCAAGTTGAGCCCGGCAGGCGCCTGGGCTGCGGCGGAAAGCCGCGCGCGCCTCGGCGGCCGTCGACCATCAACTTCAAGTTTCCCTCCGCAGAGCAGCCCGCGGCCGCCAGGCGCCGAACACAGCCGCCCAGCGCGAGGCCGGGCCCGGGAAACTTTCAACGTCTGCAGCCCGCAACTGACAGCCCGGGCGCACGGGCGCCGCACTCACCTTCAGACAGGTCCTCGATGCACTCGAAGGTGATCTCGAACTGGAACGGGTTGTAGAAAGGAGAAGGGTTATCCAGCACCACTACATTGTTCACCTGAACCTTTGCCATATTTTGAAAAAAAAACAAACAATGGGAACTGGGGCTGGTTGCGGCACAATAAAGTCCAGCGCGCGGCCGCTCGGGAGAGCGCAGACCCCCGCCCCAGCGCCGGCCCGACGTTGTGCAGCGGCGACTTGAGAAACTTTTTTTTCCTCTTTTTATTTACACGGGAGCACTCCACAGTGTTTTGCAGCTTTCCTATTTCACTAAACTACAGCCCATTCTGCTCTGATAAGTAGCAGCGTTGCCCTCGATTGGCTGCACCCGAGCTCTGACCCTCCTCCTCCAGCGAGGGCCTCGGCAGCCAGCAAGATGGGCTCCCGCTCCCGGAATGGACTCGGAAACTTTAACTGCGGCTCCACCTGCTGGTGTGGATTAGGACAAAGGCGGAGAACAAAGTGAGTGGAATAAGGGCTGGGAGGCCCGCGCGGAGGCCGCCGGCGGCGGCGCGGAGAGGGGCGGAGGGGGCGTGGCCGCGGCGGGGAGGCGTGGCCGCGGCGGGAGGGCGCGCTCCGGCCGACGCCCGCCCCTCCAGTTGGCCTCGTGTGGGTGTTTTGGCGTTTTTTGTTTTTTTGTGTGTTTTTTATTTTTTTATTTTTTTATTTTTTAACGCTCTTTTTACATCAGTGCAACAGCTTTGCCGGCCTTGCTGAATTTAGGAGATGAGAATCGGTGTTTACACTGGGTTAGGTTCAGCTTTCTGTGTATCGGGTAGTATTTGGAGTAGAGAGAAAGATTGCCTGCAGGGGAAATAAATTGCATGTTATAGACCGATGTCAGCTCGAAAGGAGCAAAGCCATTTTGGAAATGTAGCTCTTGGCCAGTATCTACGTTTAGGCACGACAGCGCCGTTAAGCAACACAAAATGAAGGGCGAGGAATGATTTTCCATACACTGTGCTTGGAAAATTTAAATAGATAACCTTTGGGCTTACACCTGGGCATCTTCTTCGGAGTCCAGATCTGGAAAGTCCTAGAATAAGAAAAAAAATCACAAGAGGTGTGATCAGTTATACCCCAGGTTACTGCCATTGGGAGAGCATAGCAGGAACATAAAAGAAAATGGAAGTGTCAGGAGACCAACAGGGCAACAAACATAGAGATGGGGAAAAGAACACGAAGACATAGCAAGACATTTGATCTTCAAAAAAATTTCTGACCTAAACCATTAGTAAAGCAAATTCTGAGGAGCCCTTGCTTGCCTGTAACCAGTTGAGGTCTGAACTGAGGAAATGTTGATTCGTTTATGCTGCTTGACTACCATTGCGGGGAATGAGAAAGCTTTAACATATTTGTGAGCCTAAACCGTTTCTATTTAGTAAGTGGTATAAAGGTTTGTTTTATTACCTGCTATCCATAAACCGTCACTTTTTTCCTTAAATGTTGTGAATGAAACCACCAAACTTGGCCAAATTCAGAGAGAAAATTAATTCTGAAGTATCTGTTCTGGAAGAGTTTTCTCTTAGTATAGTGCCCAGAATTTTGATTTGTCATTCTTTGGGCATTGTTCATACTTAAGTAGGTGGCTTTATGATGAAACGTTTTCATCTGATGGTCTTTTGAAAGTTAATGTGAGACAGCTAATGTCAGCCCCTCCTACGTTTAGGAAAACCATTTAGAGTGGGGAAGAGTTCCCTTTTTTTGTCAGTGGATTGAACAGTTAGATACAGGACCTACCAGGAAAGACTTCTTCAAGCCAGTTGTTGGTGACATTAGAGTATTAAGAGTCAAACCATGGTGATAGACACAGATTTTTGTGACTGATAAACCATATACTCTTCATTCTTATTGGTACTGGTTCTAACACTAGCTAAGATAAAGTGGAAATTGCTATATGCTGTAAGACACTCTGTATGTGTAAGGTAAAATGACCATTTGAAGATTAAAACTTCTGTGAGACTGGTGCATGCAGCTGTCTGATTATTACAGGTACTCTTAAGAGGAGAGTCTAGTCATTCTCATAAAAATGACATTTTATGCTTGTTAAAATCAGGTGCATTTTGCAGTCTGACCATGAGTGTTACAGTGAGACTCGTTATAAAACTCACTTTTGGTGGATGTGCAGCATGAAGGACTGAGAAGATCTACCTGGATGCCACTAATGTGGCTTATTTTCTTTGAAACTTTTCGTTTAACACGTCATGTACCATATACAACAGTATTTAAGAAGAAAAGATTCCCCGACATTTCACTGGAAGCTGCAAGAATTAGCTCCAGGCTTCTCCTGTCTTAACTCTTATATTATTGCTTGTCAGAAATACTAAAGGGTCGTTGAACACTTTGTGCAATAGTTTCCTCACCATTGACACTACCTTACTCCAGGAGAGATCCAAAAGGATTCCTCAGATATGTCCTGGCATATTTCTAATTTAACTGATATGCTGTAGGAAAAAAAGAATTGTGAAAGCCTCTGTCTGGTTTCAGAGGCAATCAATAGGACCTGTTGCTGAACAACTTTGGTGACTCCCAAACAGCTAATTATACAACAGATGGGTCACTGTGAATGTCTTCCTTTATTAAGTACCCAAGGGGGTCCCACATGATGTTTGGAGGGCTGCATGGAATGTAATCCCCCAATCACTTCTCACTGTGGGTTACTTGGAAGGATGACTGAGAGAGATTTTATCAGCTCTAAGATGAGCAAAGCCTAAGCTAGTGCTTAGGGCAGAAATAAATGGAACTAGTTACTTGTTGTTTTAGACTGAATTATGTCTCCCCCAAATTCGTATGTTGAAGGACTAATCCCTGGTACCTCAGAATGTGACTGTATTTGGAGATTAAGTTAAATGAGGTGGTTAGGGTGGGCCCTAATCTGATCTCACTGGCGTCCTCATAAGGGGAAATTTAGATTTACAGAGAAGCACCAGGGTCACACGCACATAGAGGAAACACAGCAAAAAGGTGGCTATTTGCAAGCCAAGCAAAGAGGCCGTAGAATAAACCAAACCTGCCAACACTATGATCTTGGATTTCTAGCTTCCAGAACTGTGAGAAAATAAATTTCTATTGTTTAAGCCACCCAGTGAGTGATATTTTGTTATGGCAGCTCTAACAACCTAATATAGCTGTAAAATATTTTCCTCCTCAGAACTAAACTTATTTGAGAATATAATCTTACTGAATCCAAATACTGATCAGTTCCCAAGCACTTCCTGTGGGGGAAATGACGTGGTGGTTTAGCCATGCCAGCAAGGGTGTGGCATGTGTGGAGAGATGTGCTGTTGCCATTCTTTGGAGGAAGTATGTACCACTGGGCATATAGCTTGAATTCTGAAGACACAAGATGCAGCTTACTCGCATGGATTCACGACTCTTCTACAGAGAAGTGAAACTTGAAGTCAAGTTGAGGTCATACACAAAACAAGATGAAAGAGCGAATTCAAATATACTAGAATTGAATTAAATCAAAATGTGCCGAATTAAAATATATTAGAACTAGGAATTAAATTGAGTGTCAGCCCCTGCCTACTGCAAAAGTTATCATAGGAATGCAAGTACTAACCTCTAGTTTTTGTTCAAATCTAGATTTCCACCTGGGGTAATGATACTATCACTGTTGAATTATCTTCTCATTTGTATTATTACCAACTTAAAACCTTTTCTCATGTAAGGCTTGTTTCAATATGGTCTTTAGTTAGTTGAAAAGGCTCCTTTTTATTTATTAGAAATAGGTCAAAATTTAATGATAGTTTTAAATAAAATTTTCTGTATAAATGTAGACTAGAGATTTGATGGAGTTTGTGGACATTTCTAAATGGAGTAAATTGTACAATAATGATTTCAATAATTATTACATACATACAGAGAGCAATTTTTGTGTGAAAATTTTATGCTAGGCTCTGAGAAAGTCAAAGACATACAAAGACCTTATGGTTCAGTAGGAAAGGTAACTAATCAAATAAGTATGATGCGGAATAGAAAGTGTTAGATGCACCTGTAACCAGTTATGTTAAAATAGGCAAAAGAAAAAGTGTTTTCTTGACCATTTGTAAAAAACTTTAAAATACCTATGTTTTTGAGCCTCACAAACAGGAATGGTAGGAGGGTAAGATATCATCCCATATATGAGGATGCTAGTGCTCAGAAACCCATTCCTCTAATGACTGTCCTACCTTTGTACTCTCTGCCATGTCAGGTAAATTTTAGAGTGGGCTTCGTATGTAGAAAAAATAGATTGCTATCACTTTCTGGAAGAACCTACAGATTGGCGGACACTCCAGTAATGATTTGATTAATGAACTCTTGAGGAACAAAGCTCCATTAATGAGTTGGTCCAGGTGCATACTGGGAGAGAGAAGGAGACCCAGCCAAGGCAAAGCTGGGGGAGGCTCCACACGGGGGTACTACAGATGTCAAGCCTCCTGTTGAAAAAGGCGTCCCTTGGAAGGTGTAGGGGATGGAACTACACATTCTGGAATGCATCCTTATAGTTTTTATAAGGTTTCCATGTCTGTTACATAGTGTACCCTCTCCCCTTCTCTGCTCCACCTCACTAATAAAAGTTTCACTCTTTTGTGTTCTTTGCTACCCACCATTGTGTTAGAAGTTTGTTGAAGATATAAGCTATATCTGATCCCTTATCCATAGCTGGACTATACTGTAAAATACCTTTTAGATAACCATACATTACATCAGTCAACTTTCTGAAGCACTGTAATTACATTTATTGGCAATTTCTTGGTGTTTATATCATTATGTTGTTTTTGACCAGAAGAATATGAATGGAAATGCCTAAAAATTATTTTCTGTTTCTTATACTTAGTTTTTTGCCCATGTCTTCTTAGTCCTCTTATCAATCAAGGTCTTTCTAAACTCATTTCTTCTTGAACTCAGTCTCTACTTGCAGTCCATCTTCCTTCATGTTTTATAGTATATTCCATTCTTTTCTCTCTAACCCTCTACTGCTCTCATTCATCAGAGGTTCACTTTTTAATACCAGAAAAAAAAGCAGTAATCAGTAGAGAAGACTCAAATCTTTAAAACATCTCTAGGCTAGACCACTGCTTGTACAAAGCCATTGCTAAGCATAGCAGCTTTTCTAGTTGGTTACTATAGAGACAAATGACATTAGATGGAGTCATGCTTGGCAGAAGCTAGGCAAGTAGGCTTTGTGAGATTGGAGGCCTCATATGCATGATCATTTAGAAAGAGTCAAAAACCAGAAAGGATAGGGAGGGGAAATGCTTCACAAAAGAGCTAATAGGTAATTAATTGGTAAAAATTTGGTTGGTAGAATTTGTGCCTGCTAAGGCTTTGAATCCGGCATACAAAGAATCTACATCCAAGTACCCTCTGGTATGATTACACAGTAATTTTTTTAGATAACAGCTTTATTGAGATAGAATTCATGTAACATTTAATTCACTCATTTAAAGCGTCTGAGTCAGTAGTTTTTAGAATATTCAGAGGTGTGCAGCCATCATTACAATCAATTTTAGAGTATTTTCATGATCTCAGAAAGATACTTTGTAGTCTTTAGCACATCCCCCTCCCCAGCATATCCCCCAAGCAGTAGGCAAGCACTGAATTACTTTCTGTCTGTATAGTTTTGCCTATTCTAGACATTTCATATAAATGGAATCTTACAATATGTAGTCTTTTATGACCAGCATCTTTTAAGCATAACTTATGTTTTTGATGCTTTCATTCATGTGTCATGTATTGATGCTTTATTCCTTTTTATTACCCAATAATATTCCATTGTATAGGTATACCACGTTTTATTTGTCATTTGATGGATTCTAGGTTGTTTCTACTTTTTGGCTATTATGCACAATGCTGCTGTTAACATTTGCGTACAAATTTTTTCATAGGATGGGACAAATGTTTTCATTTCTCTAGGTTTATGCTTAGGAGTGGAATTGTTGGGTCAGATATTGTAACTCTTTTTGAGAAGCTACCAGATTGTTGTTTGTTTGTTTGTTTCGAGACGAGTCTCACTCTGTTGCCCAGGCTAGAGTGCAGTGATCTCGGCTCACTGCAAGCTCTGCCTTCCGAGTTCACGCCATTCTCCTGCCTCAGCCTCCTGAGTAGCTGGGACTATAGGCACCTGCCACCATGCCCAGCTTTTTTGTATTTTTAGTAGAGATGGGGTTTCACCGTATTAGCCAGGATGGTCTCGATCTCCTGACCTCGTGATCTGCCCACCTCTGCCTCCCAAAGTGCTGGGATTACAGGCGTGAGCCACTGTGCCTGGCCACCAGACTGTTTGTTAAAGTGGCTGTACCATTTTACATTCCCACCAGCATTCCAATTTCTCCATATTCCCACCAACACTTGCTGTTATGTCTTTTTGATTATAGCCATGGTGGTGTGTGAAGTAGTATCTCGTTGTGGTTTTGGTTTATATTTCTCTGATGGCTAAAGGTGTTGAGCATCTTTCAAATGCTTATTGGCCCTATGTATATCTTCTGTGGAGAATTGTCTATTCAGATCATTAACCACCCCCTCCACCCCTTTTTTAAAATACAGATGGAGTCTCACTCTGTTGCCCTGGCTGGACTCGAACCCCTGGGCTCAAGTGATCCTCCCACCTCAACCTCCTGAGTAGGTGGAACTACAGGAGCATGCCACCATGCCAGCTCTTTGCCTATTTTAAAAATTGGGTCATTTGTCTTTTTATTATTGAGTTGTAAGAGTTCCTTATGTGTTCTACATAAAAGTCTTCTGTCAAAACATGATTTGCAAGAAGTTTCTCTAATTCTTTGGATTATCTTTTAATTTTCTTGGTGGTGTCCTTTGCAGTGTAAAATCTTTTAGTTTTGATGATGCCCATTTAATCTATTTTTGTTACGTTAGATTGTGCTTTTGATGTTATTTCTCAAAAACCATTGCCTAATCCAGTGTCATGAAGATTTACACCTGAGTTTTCTTCTAAGAGTTTTATTCTTTTAGCACCTTACATTTGGGTCTTTGATAAGTTTGAATTAATTTTTGTATATGGTGTGAAGGGGTCCGAATTCATACTTTTGCATGTGCTTGTCCAATTTCCCAGCAGCATCTGTTGAAAAGACTATTTTCCTAATGAATTGACTTGGAACCTTTCTCAAAATGAATTGACCTTAAATGTATGGGTCTATTTCTGGACAATCAATTCTGTTCTGTTGATCTATGTCCTTATGCTACTGCTACATTGTCTTGATAACTTGAGGTTTGTGTAGTATGTTTTGAAATCAGGAAGTGTGAGTCCTCCAACCTTGTTCTTCTTTTTCAATATTGGCTATTTGGCATCCTTGAATTTTCATATGAATTTTAGGATCACTCTATCAATTCTGGAAAGAAGCCACCTGGGTTTGTGACAGGGATCGCATTGAATCTATACACCCCTTTGGGGAGTATTGCTGTCTTCATGATAGTGCCTTCCAATCAGTAAACATGAGATGTCTTCATTTATTTAGTTTGCCTTTAATTTCTTTGAATAATGTTTTGTAGTTTTCCTTCTTTCTTTTTTTGATTTTTTAGGCTGGAGCACAGTGGCATAATGATAGCTCACTGCAGCCTTGAACTTCTGGGCTCAGGCGATCCCCCAGTGTCAGTATGCAGAGTAGCAAGGACTACAGGTGTGTGTGTGCTACCACACCCGGCTAATTTTTTAAACAATTTTTTGTAGAGACAAGGGTCTCACTGTATTGCCCGAGCTAGTCTCAAACTCCTGACCTCAAGCCACCCTCCCACTTCAGCCTCTTGAAGTGCTGAGATTACAGTGTGAGCTGCCACACCTGCCTATTGTCTTCATAGTATAAGCTTTGTACATTCTTGGTTAAATTTATTCCTACATATTTTATTCTTTTTGATGCGATTGTAATTGAAATATTTTTCTAAATTATATTCAGATTCTTCTTTGCCAAGTGTATAGACATACAATTGATTTTTTTTTTATATCCATCAGTCTAGCTGAGGCCATTTATGAGTTCCAATACATTTCTAAGGATTTTCTGTATACAAGATCATGTTATCTGTAAAGAGAGATAGTTTTATTTCTCCCTTTTCCTTCTGGATGCCTCTTGTTTCTTTTTCTTTCTCTCTTTTTTTTTGTTTTTTTTTTGGCCTAATTTCCCTGCCTATAACCTGCAGTACAACGTTGAACAGACATAGTGACAGCAAACACCTCTCTCTCGTTCCTGAGGTTCATGGGAAATTTTCAGTCTTTTATCACTAAAAATGATATTAGCTGTGAGTTTTTGGTAGATGCCTTTTGTCAGGTTGAGGAAACTCCTTTGTTCTTAGTTTGTTGTATGTTTTTATCATGAAAGGGTATTGAATTTTGTCAAATGCTTCTCCTGTTTCTGTTGAGATGATCATGTGCTTTTCTTTGTGTGTGTGTGTGTGTGTGTGTGTGTGTGTGTGTGTGTGTGTGTTTGGTCCGTTATTCTACTAACGAGAATACTATATTGATTGATTTTTCAGGTGTTAAATGAACCTTGCATTCCTGGAGTGAATTCCACTTGCTCATGGTGTATAATCCTTTCTACATAATGCTAGATTTAGTTTGCTAGTATTTTGTTGAGGATTTTTGCATCTGTATTCATAAGTGATACTGATCTTTAGTATTCTGGTGATGTCTGTGTCTGATTTTTGGTGTATGGGCAATACTGCCTCATAGAATGAATTAGGAAGTGTTTCTCCCTCTTTTCTCTCTATAGAAGAGTTTGTGAAATTTTGGTATTTGATTCTTTAAATTTTTGGTAGAATTCACTAATGAAGTTATCTGTGTTGTTTTTCTTCATGGGTGGTTTTAAAAATTATTATTATTACTAATTTAGCCTCTTGTTTATAGTCTATTCAGGTTTTTTTTTTCTCCTTGAGTTAGTTTCAGTAGTTGGTATAGTTCTAGGGCTTTGTCAGTTTCATCTAAGTTACTTAATTGGTTGATGTAAAATTGTTTATGCTGTTCCTTTACAATCCTTTTGATTTTGAATAATAATGCCCCATCTTTGATTCCTGACTTTACTAATTTGATTCTTTCTTTTTTGTTTGGTCAGTCTAGCTAAAGGATTGTCAACTTTTAGTTTCATTAATTTTCTCTATTTTTATTCTCTATTTCATTAATTTCTGCTCTAATATTTATTATTTCCTTCCTGTGCTTGCCAGTAGTTTAACATAGAAGCTTAGATTACTGATTTGAGATCTTCTTTGTTATTTTATTTTTTATTTTTTATGTTTGAGACGGAGTCTTGCTCTGTCTCTCAGGCTGGAGTGCAGTAGGGCCATCTGGGCTCACTGCAAGCTCCGCCTCCTGGGTTCAAGCCATTTTCCTGTCTCAGCCGCCAGAGTAGCTGGGACTACAGGCACCCGCCACCATGCCTGGCTTATTTTTTATATTTTTAGTAGAGACAAGGTTTTCACCGTGTTAGCCAGGATGGTCTCGATCTCCTGACCCTGTGATCCGCCCACCTCGGCCTCCCAAAGTTCTGGGATTACAGGTGTGAGCCACCGTGCCCGGCCAGCTATTGTTTTAATCTTAGGGTTCTTCGTTGATCTGCCTAGTTATATTATCCTGATGAATTGATGCTTTTATCCTTTTAAAATGCCCCTTTTAATTGCTAATAATTTTTTTAATTTAAAAATCTTTTGTCTGATATTATAAATACTACAGCTTTCTCATTGATGTGATACATATATATGTTCTCATACATATATATGTTTTTCCATCCTTTTACTTTCAACCCATTTGCTTCTTTGAATCTAAAATATCTCTTGCAGATAGCATATAGTTGGTTCTTTTTTATATCCATGCTCTCAATATATGCCTTTTGATTGGATTATTCAATCCATTCACATTTAATGTTACTGATACGGTTGTATTCCTATCTGCCATTTTACATTTTGTCTTCTGTATGTCTCAAGTCGTTCTGGTTTTTTTTAATTCCTTTTTTACTGCTTTCCTTTGTATCAAATGAATATTTTCTAGTATAGCATTTTTTTATTTTTGTTATGATTTCCTTAGTGGTTGTTATAGGGCTTACTTAATGTATCACAGTGTTTCAGATGTAGACTTATTTTATTTCAGTGAGATACAGAAATGTTACCCCTGTGCAATTCTATACCATTTTCCCCTTTTTATGCTATAATTGTTATACATATTTCTTCTATATATGTTACAAACACAAAAATACATTGGTATAATTATTGTTTTATGTAATTTTGTACCTTTTGAAGAAGCTCAGAAAAGAAGGAAGAGCAAGAGTTTGTTATATTAACTTTCTTAATTACTATTTCTGGCTCTCTTCATTTGTTCTTGTAGATTTGAGTTACCATCTGGAGTCATTTCCTTAATCCAATATAGCTTTCTTTCCACCTGCATTCTTTTGCTGTTACTGCCAAATATATTGCATTTGTATACGTTATAGGCCCAACAATACAATTATATACTTTTTAAAAACAATTGCTTTTTAAATCAGTTTAGAAAAGATATGTGTCTCTAAACTGTTTTTTTTTTTCTAGTTACATAATAACCTTTGCCAGTGCTCATTCTTTTTTCAATTTGAATTATCACCCAGAGAGATTTGTTTTCAACTTGAAGAACTGCCTTTAGTAATTCTTTTAAGGCATGTCTGCTAGCTACTGATGCTCCCAGTTTTTGTTTATCTGGGAGTGTCTTTATTTTCCCATAATTTTTGAAAGATAGTTTTGCTGGATATCAGACTCTGGGTTGGATTTTTTTTTTCTTTCAGCACTTTGAATATGTAATCCCGCTGCCTCTGGCCTCCACTGTTTCTGATTAGAAGTCAGCTCTTAATTTTATTGTAGCTCCTTATAAATGAAGAGTTGTTCTCTGATTGATTTAAAATTTTCTCTTTATCTTCAGTTTTCAGCATTTCTACTGTGATTTATGGGTGTGGATTTTTTTAAATGTATATCCTACTTGGATTTTGTTGAGCTTTTTGAATGTATAGTCTATTGTTTTTCGTCAAATTTGGAGAGTTTTCAGTCATTTTTTTCTACTCCTTTTAGTTCCCCTCCTTCTGGTATTTCCAATATATGTATATTGTTCTGATTAAAGGTGTACAACATTTCTCTGATGCTCTGTTCATTTTTTGTCTTGCCCTTTACCTTTGTTCTTTGGATTGCATAATTTCAACTGATCTCTCTTAAAGTTTGCTGACTTTTTCTTCTGCAATTTCAGGTTTACTCTTGAGCCATCTAGTGAATTTTTGGTTTCAGTTATTGTACATTTCAAATCCAGAATTCTTACTAGGTTTTTAAAAATCCTTTTTATCTCTTTATTGATATTCTCTATTTGTTGAGACATTGTCATCATACTGGTTTTTTTGTTTGTTTGTTTGTTTGCATGTTTGAGCACATTTAAAATGGCTACTTTGAAGTCTTTGCCCACGACATGTGACATCTCTGGATCCTCTCACAGGCAGCTTCTGTTGTCTTTTTCTCCCTGTGTGTGGGCCACATTTTCCTGTTTCTTTGCACGTCTTACACTTCTTTGTTGAAAACTGGATATTTTAATTTAGTGTATTGTACTGGTTCTTTATATTAATTCTCCTTCTCCAGGCCTTGTTTTCTATCCTTTTTTTATTGTTGTTTGCTTGCTTGTTTAGTAACTTGGCTAGGTTCTTGAAGTCTGTGTCTCCTCACAGTGTGGTCTCTGGTGTTACTCCTCAGAGGCAACAGCCTTTACATGTGTACGGTCACTGTTAGGATGATAATTTTAACCAACCTTTCCTTGACTCTCTCCTTGATCTCTGTTAAGCTATCTGCGCTGTTTGGTATCATACTCAGCTGGTAGGCTCTAATTATTGATTGCTCTGTTCTTTTTGGCAATGCCCTGAGGATAAGTTGCTCAGCACTCTGGTCCAATTAAATTTAATCGGGGATACTTTTTTGAGTCCAGTATTTGAGGTTTGTTCTGACCCCAGAAGTGCTCTTGTTGGCTGGCTGTTTTCCTGGTTCTCTATGGTAAACTAGCTGGCCTATGGTTTAGCATATAGCTATAATAGAGCTACTAGCCTTTTTGTTACTTGCTACCAAAATCTCTATTAGGCTTGAACTTCCCTGCACCTTGTTCCAAATAAAGTCAGTTTCTTGTGGGGGAAGATTCAGCTTTCCCTTTCCCTGTTTTTGTGGACTCTGTCTCCCACTGGTCAAACTCTCTGAGCTACTGCTCCAGCCAGTGGGTGGAAATGGTAGCCTCTGTCCTTATTGGCTTTGTCTTTCCAAGTGGAACCTTTACTTTATGAGTGAGCTGGATTGAAAGCATTCGGGGTGCCCATGATTCTTTGCCTGTCACACCTGTGGTAGATCCTCTGCTCTGTGCGTTGGGATTGATTGGGTGGAGGAAGGAAGAGTGTGACCTCTTGGCCACAGTCACCAGGAATATAGCCTCTGTACCTCACAGGTGGAGGGGATGAGAAATGCTTTCTACCTCTCCTGGTGCCGGTATCTTATCCCTTGGTTAAGAGCTCGTAGGGAGCGCCTCTTCTTGACCACACTCACCTGTAGTGAAGCCTCCATCCAGCTAAGCAAGGAGAGAAGGGGAGAAGCAGGAAGCAAGTCATGATTTAAGTGTCATAGACTCTCACTGTTCTCACTAAGTTTTAGATTTCAGTGAATAAATGTTTCTTCATTTACTGTATGCCCTTAGATTTTCCATAGTCTATATAAATGGTTGGATTTTAAAAAATAATTTTCACCAGTTATACTTGATTCAGTGAGGAGGATGTCCATGGAGCTCCTCACACTGCCATTGCAGAAGTGAAACCTCTGCAGTGATGTTTTTCATTTTTTAACCCTCTTTTCACCATTCAGTTTTTCTAAGTGCAGTCATTATTCCTGGTTTGCTAGTAATCTCTGGTGCCATTTTTCCTCCCTTAGTGCTTCTAATGAAGCTTTATTTGGCCACTAGTTCCATGTCCTCAGAGAGAAAATGTAATACTTACACAATAAATTCCGCACATTGACTCTCTCACTGAATTTTACCATAGGATACAAACACTACAAGTCAACAGGAAGATGAGTGCTGTTTTTTGGAAGGTGTATATAACTGTGTATTGACTGGAGTTACTAGTTGGGAAATGGAAAGTTTCAAAGAGGAAGGAAACATTCTTATCTAGATGGGGAGGGAGGCAGGACTGAAAAAGGTGGGGCTCAGGAAGGTTAGGGTATATAAATTAAACATTAGTATAAAGTTACACTTAATCCTTGGCTGACATAGTACTTCAGTGCATTATGCTTACTACGTTAGTGCATTATGCTTACTGCTTTAGTGCATACAGTAGTTCATCCGGGGTTTTGCTTTGCATGGTTTCAGTTTCCCATAGTCAACCACTATCTGAAAATACATGCGTACGTTACAGTAAGATATTTTGAGAAAGACCACATTCACATAACTTTTATTGCAGTATATTGTTATAATTGTTCTATTGTTATTTTTTGTTAATCTCTGTGCCTAATTTATAAATTACCTTATCTTAGGTTTGTATGTGTAAGAAAAACATAGTGTACACGGGGTTCAGTACTATCCACACTTTCAGGCATGCACTGAGGGTCTTGGAACGTATCCCCTGTGGATAAGGAGAGACTACTATACTTTGATATTAACAACAAATGTTTGCTGGATTGTTGAACACAGGAATCCTCTACAAGAAGAAAGAATGAATTAGTGCTCATCCCTTTGCCCCCGGCTGCTTGCTACTAACCTCCCTATTTCAGTACTAAAAACCCAAAGTTGAAAAGGAAACACATCTTAAATATAATCACCTTTTAATAATTAGGAGTACTATTTATTTCCCTCTTCTTGCCTCTCATAAGACAGAGACAAAGAGACAACTTTGTTTTCCTTCTCTCTTTTGCATTCAAGGAATTAACAAATGTGGGAAGAAATACTTAGGTGTCTTAGTTTTTAATTACCTTTGCCACAGATTTCGGGAAATGGCTGAAAGGCCTTTCTCTACTGCTAAGAGACATAGATTTAGAAGGGATTTTTAGAACCTTTAGTCCTTTAGGCAGTTACCTACTCATTGCATAAATACCTTTTTACACTATCCTGACAAGTGGACATTCTACTTTGACTTACTTTGATGAAAAGTTCACTATTTTATAAGGCAGCTCATTTTTCTTTAAACACCTTGAGTTTCCAACAGTTCCTTGTAGACTTCTACATGTTCGTCTCAGCTAATTTCTTTTGAAGCTGCTCCAAATTTATGTAATTCCTGTTCCATAGAAGAGTTTTCAGGGTGTATAAAAATTTTGATTCTCTGTATTTTTTTAATTAGGCTAAACAGACCCAATGTTACAAACCATTCTTTAAATGGTATTATTTGCATGTCCTTCATTATTTCATTGCCCTTTTTATTCTTTCTTTTCTTTGTGTGTGTGTGTGTGTGTGTGTGTGTGTGTGTGTTTTGAGGTGAAATCTCACTCTGTTGCCCGGGCTGGAGTGCAGTGGCATGATCTCAGCTCCACCTCCTGGGTTCAAGTGATTCACCTGCCTTGCCTCACAAGTGGCTGGGATTACAGGGACCCAGCACCATGCCTGGCTAATTTTTGTATTATTAATAGAGACAGGGTTTCACCATGTTGGCCAGGCTGGTCTCAAACTCCTGACCTCAAGTGATCCACCCACCTCAGCTTCCCAAAGTGCTAGGATTACAGTCATTAGCCACTGTCCCCAACTTAGTCCTTCTTTTTATTAGTTTTTTTTTTTAATTTGATGTCCCAACATGGACATTAAAACACTAGATCAATAATTGGTATCCTTTTTCTGTAAAAGGCCACATACTAGTATTTTTTATTCTGATGGCTGTATAATGTCTATAACAACTACTTACCTCTGCCATTATAGTATGAAAGCAGCCATAGATAGTATGTAAACAAATTAGCAAGATTGTATTCTAATAAAATTACGTTTCCAAAAACAGGTAGTTGGCCACATTTTGTCCATAGATCCTCTAGAAGCTGTCTAATCGGTGCAGAATCTAATGTGATTATGTCTACACTTGTGAATGCTATTCTTGTATTAATGCATTTTTAAGATTGTATTCAGATATTTTGACTGATATTAGTATAGCTTCCTCAATTCTATTTTGGTTATTGTTTGAACAAAATATCTTTTTCCGTCCTTTCACTTTTAACCTTTTAACCTATTTGTGCCTTTAAGTCTAAAGTGTGTCTCTGGCAGACAGCACATGGTTGGATCGTGGGGTTTATTTTTTTTCCCTCCATTCTAATAACCTTTACCTTTTCATGAAGTTGTTCATCTGTTTGCATTTAATGTAATTACTCACAAGGCAGGATTCATGTATACTGTGTTCCTCTTTGTTTTCTACATGTCTTATGTCTTCTTTGTTCTTATAGTCCTCCATTTCTGCCTTCTTTCATATTTTTTGTTTGTTTCATTTTGTTTTTGAGACAGGGTCTTGCTCTGTTGCCAAGGCTGGAATGCAGTGGCATGATCTTGGCTCACTGCAACTCTAACTCTTGGGCTTAAATGATTCTCCCAACTCAGCCTCCCAAGTAGCTGGGACTACAGGCGTGTGCCACCTGCCCAGCTAATTTTTGTATTTTTAGTAGAGATGGGGTTTTGTCATGTTGCCCAGGCTGGTTTTGAACGTCTGAGCTCAAGCAATCCACCCACCTCAGCCTCCCAAAGTCCTGGGATTACAGGTGTGAGCCACCATGCCCAGCCTCTTTGGCATTAAATATATTAAATATATATTTTCTAGTGTATCATTTTAATACCCTTCTTGTTTCTTTTTTTTTTTTTTTTTTTTTTTTTTGAGGCGGAGTCTCGCTCTGCCGCCCGGACTGGAGTGCAGTGGCCGGATCTCAGCTCACTGCAAGCTCCGTCTCTCAGGTTTACGCCATTCTCCTGCCTCAGCCTCCCGAGTAGCTGGGACTACAGGCGCCTGCCACCTCGCCCGCTAGTTTTTTTTTTGTATTTTTAGTAGAGACGGGGTTTCACCTTGTTAGCCAGGATGGTCTCGATCTCCTGACCTCGTGATCCGCCCGTCTCGGCCTCCCAAAGTGCTGGGATTACAGGCTTGAGCCACCGCGCCCGGCCCCTTCTTGTTTCTTATATATTTAAATATATTTTCTTAATGGTTGCCTGGGGTTTATTACCAACTTTTTAATTTAAAGCAGTTTAGTTCAGATTAATGCCAATTCAGTTTTCATGGTGTGTAAAAATCTGTTATAATTCTGTTCCCTTTGTACTATTATTGTCATACAAATTATATCTTCATATGTTGTAAGCCAGTCAACACATTTTGTAATTTGTGCTTATACAGTTTTCTTTTAAATCAGATAAAAGAAGAAAAGTTACAAAGTTCCAGTTATGCTGTCTTTCATTTTTACCTATATAGTTATCTTACTGGTGCATTTTATTTCTTCATGTAGGGTTGAGTTGCCATCTTAGTGTTTTTTCATTTCAGCCTGAAAGACTCATGATATGTCTTGTAGGTCTATTAATTTGTTTTTGCTTTTTTTTAACTTTACATTAATTATATTGTAGACTATGTATTTTTGATCAGTATTCTCTTTTAATATTCTCTCCATGTTGTGTTTAGCTGTACAATACTTTATTTTGTTTTTATTTTTCTGTTTTGAGGCAGGGTCTTGCTCTGTCACCCAGGCTGAAGTGCAGTAGTGTTATTGTAGCTCACTGCAGCCTGGAACTCCTAGGCTCAAGCAGTCCTCTTGCCTTAGTCTCCCAAATGGCTAGGATTACAGTCATGCACCACCGTGCCTTGCTAATTTTTAAAATTTTTGTAGAGATGAACTCTCACGCTGTTGCCCAGGCTCGTCTTGAACTCCTGGCCTCAAGTGATCCCTCATCTCAGCCTCCTCAAGTGTTGGGATTACAGGTGTGAGCCACCACACTAGGCCCAGTACTTTGTTTTTTAATTGTCATGCATTATTCCACAGTCTGAATATACCACAATTTATTCATCTTTTCTGTTGATAGCCTTTTCAGTTGTTTCCAGGTTTAACTATTCTGAAGACTTTTATGAAGAGCACTCTTCTACCTGTCTATCTCCTGTTGCAGATGTTCACAATCTCTGTATGGAACAGACTTAGCAGTGAAATTTCTGAGGTACATGAGTATGTATAACTGCAACTTTTGTAGATATTGCCAAACTCTTTTCCAAAGTAGTTGTATCAGTTGTCATTCCCATTAGTAGCACATGAGAGTTGACTTTGCCCCACAACTTTGCCAGTATTTGCACTGTCAGATTTTTAAATACTTAAACCGTATTCGTGGGTGTGTAAGGGCATTACATGGTAGTTTTAATTTGAATTTTCCTTATTATTTATGAGGTTGAGCACCCTTTCCTGTATTTATTGACCATTAGGACTTTCTCCTTCATGAAATACCTCTTTTAAGTCCGTTCTCCATTTTTCTATTAGGTTGTCTGTCTTTCTGTTAGTGGTTTTGGCTAGGTTATGTAGTACTAACAGACCACTTCAAAACTTAGCAGCTTATTTTGTTTACAGATCTGCAATTTGGGCAGGTTTTTTTCTGTTCCATGTGCATCAGCTGTGGCAGCTCAACTGGGGGCTGGAGAATCCACTTTTAAGACAGCTACTCATATGCTTGGTACATTGGTGCTGGCTGTAGGTTGGGAGCTCACCCCGGACCCTGGGTCCTTGGTCCTCACTTTCTGTCCACACAGGCCTCTCTGTAGGTTGCTTAGGCTTCTTTACAACATAGTGGCTGGGCTCTAAAATCCAGCATTCCAAGAAACAAGTCAGAAATGTCTAGCATTTTAACAATCTAGCCTTGAAAATTACATGGCATTGTTTTCACCATACTGCATGGGTCAAGGCAGTCACAAAGCTCTGCCCTGATTCAAGGGGAGGGGATATGTTGAACATATTTTCATGTGCTTATTTGCTATGTGTATATTTTCTTTTGTGAAAGGACTGTTCAAATTTTTTGCTCAGTTTTTCAGTGAGATTTTGTTTACTTCTTACTGAGTTTTGCAAATTCTTTATATATTCTGTGTATAAGTCCTTTATCAGATAAAGGATTTGCAAATACTTTCTCCCAGCCTGTTGCTTATCTTTCACATTTCTTAAATGTTAACATTGTAGTAGAACAAACTTTTTTTTTTTTTTTTTTGAGACGGAGTCTCGCTCTGTCACCCAGGCTGGAGTGCAGTGGCCGGATCCCAGCTCACTGCAAGCTCCGCCTCCCGGGTTTACGCCATTCTCCTGCCTCAGCCTCCCGAGTAGCTGGGACTACAGGCGCCCACCACCTCACCTGGCTAGTTTTTTGCGTTTTTTTTAGTAGAGACAGGGTTTCACCATGTTAGCCAGGATGATCTCAATCTCCTGACCTCGTGATCCGCCCGTCTCGGCCTCCCAAAGTGATGGGATCACAGGCTTGACCCACCGTGCCCGGCCAAGAACAAACATTTTTAACTTTGGTGAGGATCAACTTATGATTTTTCTTTGCATACTGTGCCTTTGATGTCATATGTAAGAAATCTTTGCCCAACTCAGGGTCACAACAATTTTTTCTTATTAATTAATAAAATTTGGTTTTTAGAGTAGCTTTAGGCTTACAACGAAACTGAACAGAAAGTATAGTTCCTATATTCTCCCTCTGTGTCCTGCCATGCATGCAACCTTCTCTAGTGTCAGCTAGCTTCAGAGTGGTACATTCATTACAACCGATAAACCAACAGTGACACATCATTGCTACTCAAATTCTATTGTTTACATTAGGATTCACTCAGTGTTGTACATTTCATGGGCTTTGGCAAATGTACAATGACACATATCCACCATTATGCTATTGTACAAAATAGTTTTACTGCCCCCAAATCCTCTGTGATCTGCCTCTTCATCCCTCATCCCTCTCTTGCTTCAACCCCTGGCGACCACTGATCTTTTTAATATCTCCATAGTTTTACTTTTTCAAGAATGTAATATAGTTGGAATCATACAGTATGTAGTGTTTTCAGATTGGCCTCTTTTACTTAGTAACATATGCTGTTGAGGTTACTCCATGTCTTTTCATGGCCTGATAGCTCATTTGTGTTTAACAATGAATGATATTTTATTGTCTGATGTATTATAGTTTATCCATTTACCTACTGAAGGACAAGATGGTTGCCCCCAAGTTTTGGCAATTATGAATAAGCTTCTATAAACACCTGTGAGCAGGTTTTTATGTGCATATAAGTTTCCAGTACCTTATGTAAACACCAGGGAGCACAACTGCTGAATTGTATGGTAAGGATCTGTTTGCTTTTATAAGAAACTGCCGAATTGTCTTCCAAAGTGGCTGTGCCATTTTGCATTCCTAGAAGCAATAAATGACAGTTCCTGTTGCTCCACATCCTCACCATCACTTGGTGTTGTCAGTGCTTTGGATTACAGTCATTCTAAGATGTGTAAATATGTCTTCTTCTTATTATTATTCCTCAGAGATTTTTTTTTTTTTTTTTTTGAGACAGAATCTCACTCTGTTGCCCAGGCTGGAGTGCAGTGTTATGAACATGGCTCACTGCAACCTTGACCTCCTGGGCTCAAGTGATGCTCCCACCTCAGTCTCCTGAGTAGCTGGGACCATAGGCGCATGCCACCGTGCCTGACTCGTTTTTGGTATTTTGTAGAGACAGGGTCTCCCTGTGTTTCCAGGCTACTATTGAATTCCTGGACTCAAGCAATATGCCTGCCTTGGCTTCCCAAAATGCTAGGATGACAGATATGAGCCACGGTGCCCAGCCCTTGCTGGAACTTTGATTAGCTTGGGTTGAATCTGTAGAACAAGTTAAGAAGAACTGACATCTTGACAATATGAAGTCTTCCTATTCATGAAAATGGAATATCTTTTCATTTATTTAGTTCTTCTTTGATAACTTTCATCAGAGTTTTCCTCTTTTAAATCTTGTATGTATTTAATTCATTTATACCCCTTTCATTTTGGGGGGCGGGGCGCTAATGTAAATGGTAATTTTGTTTGTTTGTTTGTTTTTGAGACGGAGTCTCACTCTGTTGCACAGGCTGGAGTGCAATGGCGCGATCTTGGCTCACTGCAACCTCTGCCTCCTGGATTCAAGCAGTTCTCCTGCCTCAGCCTCCCAAGAAGCTGGGATTACAGTTGCCTGCCACCATGCCCAGCTGGTTTTTGTATTTTTAGTAGAAACAGGGTTTCACTATGTTGGCCAGGCTGGTGTTGAACTCCTGACCTCAGGTGATCCACCTGCCTCGGCCTCCCAAAGTGCTGGGATTACAGGCGTGAGCCACTGTGCCCAGACAATGGTAATGGGTAATGTATTTTTTATTTAAAATCACTTTGTTCATTTTTGATACATAGGAAAGCAATTGACCTTTACATATTAACCTGCAACCTTGCTATAATCACTTATTAGTTCCATGAGTTTTTTTTCCTTAGTTTGTTCAGACATCCTACATAGATGCTTATGTTATTTGCGAACAAAGAACTTTTTTTTTTTCCTTCCCAATCGGTGTACCTTTTGCTCCTTTTCTCATCTTACAAGACTTTCAGTACAATGTTGAAAAGCAGTGGTGAGAAGGGACATCTTTACCTTGTGCCTGATCTTGGTGGGAAAGCTTCAAGTTTCTCACCATTACCTATGATGTTAGCTGCAGATTTTTTGTAGAGGGTGTTTATAAAGTTGAGGAAGTTGCTCTTCTATTCTTAGTTTCTTAGTTTTCTGAGAGTTTTTTATTGTTGTTGTTGTTGTTTAATCATGAGTGGCTGTTGGATTTTGTCAAATGCTTTTTCTTCATCTATTGATTTTGTGATTTTTCTTTGTTAGACCGTTGATAAGTGATGGATTTTATTAATTGATTTTGTTTGTTTGTTTGCTTGTTTGTTTTTGAGACAGGATCTCATTCTCTCGTCCAGGCTGGAGTGCAATGACTCAGTCTTGACTCGCTGCATGCTCTGCCTTCCAGGTTCAAGTGATCCTCCCATCTCAGCCTCCTGAGTAGCTAGGACTATAGGTGTGCACCACCATGCCCGTCTAATTCTTGTATTTTTTTCGTAGAGATGGGGTTTTGCCGTGTTGCCCAGGCTTGTCTTCGAACTTCTGGGCTCAAGCAATCCGCCCACCTTTGCCTCCCAAAATGCTGGGATTATATGCATGAGCCACCACCCCCAGCCTTAACTGATTTTTTTTAACATTGATCCAGTCTTGCATACCTAGGATAAATCACACTTGTTCATGGTATACAATTCTTTTTATACATTGTGGATTAGATTTGCTAATATTTTGTTAAAGATATTGGCATCTATGTTCATGAGAGAGATGGCCTGCAGTTTTCTTGTAATGTCTTTGTCTGGTTTGGTATTAAAGTAATGTTGGCCTCATACAATGAACTAGGAATCATTCCCTCTGCCTCTGTATTATGAAAGAGATTGAAAATAATTCATGGCCGGGCACGGTGGCTCACGCCTGTAATCCCAGCACTTTGGGAGGCCGAGGCAGGGGGATCACGAGGTCAGGAGATCGAGACCATCCTGGCTAACACGGTGAAACCCCGTCTCTACTAAAAAAAAATGCAAAAAATTAGCCGGGCGTGGCGGCGGGCGCCTGTAGTCCCAGCTACTGGGGAGGCTGAGGCAGGAGAATGGCGGGAACCCGGGAAGTGGAGCTTGCAGTGAGCCGAGATCACGCCACTGCACTCCAGCCTGGGCGACAGAGCAAGACTCTGTCTCAAAAAAAAAAAAAAAAAAAAAAAATTCATATAATTTCTTCCTTAAATATTTGGTAAAATTTACCGGTGAACCCATCTGGTCCTGGTGTTTGGTGTTTTGGAAGGTTATTAATTATTAATTCAACATCCTTAGTAGATACAAGCCTATTCAGATTGTCTGCTTCTCCTTGTGTGAGTTTTGGCAGACTGCATTTTTTAAGAATTGGTCCATTTCATCCAGGTTATCAAGTTTGTGGGCAGAGTTGTTTGTTCTTTATTATGCTGTAATGTTCATGGGATCTGTAGTGATGTTCTTTCATTTCTAATATTTGTAATTTATGTCTCTTCTATTTTTGTCTTCATTATCCTGTCCAGAGGCTGATGAGTTTTATTCATCTTTTCTAAAAACCAGCTTTTGGTTTTGTTGATTGTCGTTGTTTTCTGTATAGACTTCCTTCTTTTCTTTTCTTTTCTATTCTATTCTTTTCTTTCCTTTTCTCTTTTCTTTCCTTTTCTCTTTTCTTTTCTTTTCTTTTCTTTTCTTCCCCTTTTCCCTTTCCCTTTTCCTTTCCCTTTCCCTTTCCGTCTCACTGTGTTACCTAGGCTGGAGTTCAGTGGTGCAGTCACAGCTCATTGCAGTCTCGACCTCTCAGGCCCAAGTGGTCCTCTCACCTCAGCCTCCTAAGTAGCTGACACTACAGGTGTGTGCCACCACACCTGGCTAATTTTTAAAATAATTTTGGTAGAGGTGGTGTCTCACTTTGTTGCTCAGGCTGGTCTCTAACTTCTGAGCTCAAGAGATCCTCCCACCTCAGCTCTGCAAAGTACTGACATTCCAGGCGTGAATCTTTCTGCTTGGCCTCTCATTTTCAATTTCACTGATTTTTCTTCTGATTAAATTTTTTTTCTGCTTACTTTGTATTTCATTTGGCCTTCCTTTTTTCCCCTAAGATGGGAACTTAGATTATTGATTTTTATATCTTCCTTCTTTTCTAGTGAATTCATTCAGTAGCACTAATGTCCCTCTAAGTGCTTTTGCTGTATCCTACAGCTTTTAGTAAGTTGTGTGTGTGTGTTTTTCTTAGATTTTTAAAGTTATTTAAAAACTTTTTTTTTTTTGTAGAGATAGATTGCACCTTGATGTGTTGTTCAGACTGGAGTATAGTGGCTGTCCTCAGGCACAATCATTGTGCACTACAGCCTTGAACTCCTGGCCTCAAGTGATTCTGCTGCCTCAGCCTCCTGAATAGCTAGGATTACAGGTGTATGCCATCAAGTCATGTTTTTATTTTCATTTAGTTGAAAATATTTTTAAATTTCTCTTGAAATTTCTTCTTTGAACCATGTGTTATTTAGAACTGTTTTGTTCAATCTTCAGATATTTTGGGATTTCCCAGCTGTCTTTTTGTTATTATTTTCTTTCTTTCTTTTTTTTTTTTTTTTTTTTTTTTTTTGAGACGGAGTCTCACTGTCTCCCAGGCTGGAGTGCAGTGGTATGATCTCGGCTCACTGCAAGCTCCGCCTCCTGGGTTCACGCCACTCTCCTGCCTCAGCCTCCCGAGTAGCTGGGACTACAGGTGCCCGCCACCACGCCCCACTAATTTTTTGTATTTTTATTAGAGACGGGGTTTCACCGTATTAGCCAGGATGGTCTCGATCTCCTGACCTTGAGATCTGCCCACTTTGGCCTCCCAAAGTGCTGGGATTACAGGCGTGAGCCACCGTGCCCAGCCTTTGTTATTATTTTCTAGTTTAATTTCCTTGTGATGCAAACACAGACATTGTATGATTTCTATCCTTTAAGATTTGTTAAGGTATGTTGTAGTCCACAGTGTGATCTTTTGTTTGTTTGTTTTGTTTTTGGGACGGAGTCTCCCTCTGTTGGCAGGCTCACTGCAACCTTCGCCTCCCAGGCTCAGGCCATTCTCCTGCCTCAGCCTCCTGAATAGCTGGGATTACAGACCACGCCCAACTTATTTTTGTATTTTTAGTAGAGATGGGGTTGTTGGCCAGGCTGGTCTCGATCTCTTGACTCAGAATGTGGTCTTTCTTGGTGAATGTTCCACATGAGCTTGAGAAGAATGTGTAATTTGCTATTACTGGATGAGTAGTCTCTAGATGTCCAGTTGGTTGATCATGTTATTGAGTTCAGTTACATCTTCATTGATTGACTGTTTGCTGGGTCTGTCTGTTTCTGATAGAGGAGTGTTAAAGTCTCCAACTATACTAGTGGGTTTAACTATTTATCCTTGCAGTTCTATCAGTTTTTGCCTCACATATTTTTATACTCTCTTGTTTAGCACATACACCTTAAGGATTGTTAGATCTTCTTAGAGTATTAACCCATTTATCTTTATGTAATGCTCTCTTTATCCTTGATACCTTTCCTTCCTCTGAAGTCTGCTGTTTCTGAACAGAAATTAATAAAGCTACTCCTGCTTTCATTTTTAAATGTTACTTTTAGTTGAAAAATAATGTTTTTATTTGTAGAGTACAGTGTGATGTTTTGATACATGTATACATTGTGCAGTGATTAGCAGGGTAATTATTATATCTATTACCTCAAATATTTATCATTTCCTTGTGGTGAGAACATTTAAAATCCTCTTGTTTCACTATTTAAAAATATACAACACGTCATTACCTTGCTGTGCAATGGAACATTAGAACTTATTTTATGTAACTACAGCTTTACCATTGAGCTGTGTATCCTTTTTCCCTTATCTACTCCCCAACCCCTACTTTGTCCCCCAGTCTCTAGTAACCACCATTCTATTCCCTACTTATATGAGTTGACTTTTATAGATAACATATATAAGTGAGATAATATGGTATTTGTCTCTCTGTGCCTGGCTTATTTCACATAACATAATATCCTGTCTAAGTTCATCCATGTTGTCACAAATGACAGAATTTTCTGTTTTGTTTTTCTAAAGGCTGAATAGTATTCCATTGCATATATATGCTACATTTTGAAAATCCATTTGTTCACTGATGAACACTTAGGTTGTTTCCACATCTTAGTTATTGTGAATGATGCTGGAATGAACATAAGAATGCAGGTATCTATTTGGCATACTGATTTCAATTCCGTTGGCTATATACTCAATAGTGAGATTGCTGGATCATATGGTAATTCTATTTTTAATTTTTCGAGGAACCTTCATACTGTTTTCTAAAATAGCTGTACTAATTTACAATATCACCAGCAATGTATAAGGGTTCCCTTTTCTTTTTTTTTTTTTTTTTTTTTTTTGAGACGGAGTCTCGCTCTGTCGCCCAGGCTGGAGTGCAGTGGCTGGATCTCAGCTCACTGCAAGCTCCGCCTCCCGGGTTTACGCCATTCTCCTGCCTCAGCCTCCCGAGTAGCTGGGACTACAGGCGCCCGCCACCTCGCCCGGCTAGTTTTTTGTATTTTTTTTTTAGTAGAGACGGGGTTTCACCGTGTTCGCCAGGATGGTCTCGATCTCCTGACCTTGTGATCCGCCCGTCTCGGCCTCCCAAAGTGCTGGGATTACAGGCTTGAGCCACCGCGCCCGGCGGGTTCCCTTTTCTTAAAGTCCTCACCAGCACTTGTTATCTTTTCATCTTTATAATAGCCAATCTAATAAGTGTGAGGTGAGTGATACCTCATTGTGGTTTTAGTTTGCACTTCTTTACATCTTTGATGATTAGAGATTTTTAGCATTTTTTGAAAAGTTTCTAATGGCCAGGCACGGTGGCTCATGCCTATAATCCCGGCACTTTGGGAGGCCAAGGCGGGTGGATCATGAGGTCAGGAGATCAAGACCATCCCAGCTAACACAGTGAAACCCCGTCTCTACTAAAAATACAAAAAAAAAAAATTAGCTGGGCTTGGTGGCCGGCGCCTGTAGTCCCAGCTACTTGGGAAGCTGAGGCGGAAGAATGGTGTGAACCCGGAAGGCAGAGCTTGCAATAAGCCGAGATGAACCAAGATGGCACCATAGCACTGCTGCACTGTAGTCTGGGCGACAGAACAAGATTCCCTCTCAAAAAAAAAAAAAAAGAAAGAAAGAAAAGAAAGTTTCTACCTAGGAATCCTTTGCCCGTTTTTAATAGGGTTATTTGTGGGTTTTTTTTTTTTTCGTTATTGAGTAGTTTGAGTTCCTTGTATATTTTGGATATTAGGCCCTTATCCTAAGACTATGATTTGCAAATATTTTCTCCCAATCTGTGGACTCTCTCTTCTTTCTATTAACTGTTCCTTCTGCTGTACAGAGGCTTTTTAGTTTGATGCAATCCTATGTGTCTATTTTTGCTTTTGTTGACTGTGCATTTTAAGGTATTTCCAAGAAACCTGTGCCCAGATCAGTGTCATGGAGCTTTTATGTTTTCGGTCTTACATTTAAGTCTTTGTTTTGAATTGTTTTTAAGTCTTTAATTTGTTTTGAATTGTTTCTTGTATTATATAAAGGGTGAGATAAGGGTTCATTTCCATTCTTCTGTATGTGGATATCAAATTTTCCCAACACCATCTTATTGAAGAAACTGTCTTTTCCCCATTGTGTGTTCTTGGCACCTTTGCCAAAAATTAATTGATCGTGGATGTGTGGTTTATTTCTGGACTCTTTATCCTATTCCATTGATTGATATGTCTGTTTTTATGTCAGTATCATACTGTTTTGATTACTATAGCTTCATAATATATTTTGAGATTTAGCAGTTTGATGCTTTCAGCATTTTTCTTTTTGGTCAAGATTACTTTGGCTGTTGGGGTCTTCTGTCATTCCACAGGAATTTTAGGATTAAAAAAATTTCTGTGAAGAATGACTTGAATTGGAATTGTGATAGGGATTGCATTGAATCTGTAGCTCACTTTGTAGTATGGATGTGTTAACAGTAGTAATTTTTCTAATTCATGAACATGGGGTATCTTCTCACTTATTTGTGTTATCTTCAGTTGCTGTTGTCAGTATTTTATAGTTTTCAGTGTAAAGATCTCCCACTTCCTTGGTTAAATTTACTGCATATATATATATATACACACACACACACACACACACACGTATGTTTTTTGTTTTTTGTTTTTTTTTTTTGAGATGGAGTCTTGTTCTGTCCCAGGCTGGAGTGCAATGGCACAGTCTTGGCTCACTGCAAGCTCCACCTTCCGGGTTCACGCCATTCTGCCTTAGCTTCCCGAGTAGCTGGGACTACAGGGCCCAACACCACACATGGCTAATTTTTTGTAGAGACGGGGTTTCACCATGTTAGGATGGTGTCAATCTCCTGACCTCGTGATCCGCCTGCCTTGGCCTCTCAAAGTGCTGGGATTACAGGCATGAGCCACTGCGCCCGGCCTTATTTATTTTTGATGCTATTGTAATACTATGTTGAACAGAAGTGATGAGAGTGGGCACCCTTATTTTGTTTGTGATCTTAGAGGAAAAGCCTTCAACTTTTCACCATTGTGTATGTTAGCTCTGGGTTTGTCATATATGGCCTTTGTTGTGTTGAGGAACATCCTTCTACCCCTAACTTGCTGAGATTTTTATCCTGAAAGGATGTTGACTTTTGTCAAATGCTTTTTGTACCTCTATTGAAATGATCTTATGGTTTTTGTCCTTCATTTTGTTAATATGGAGAGTCATATTTATTGATTAGCATATGTGGAACCAACCTTGTAACCTGTGGATAAATGCTATTTGATCATGGTGAATGATTCTTTCAATGTATTATTGAATATGGTGAGTGATTCTTTTAATATATTGTTGAATATGTTTTGTTACTACTTTTTTGAGATTTTTGCATCTCTGTTGATCAGTGATATTGGTCTGTAAATTTTTTTTGTAGTGTCTTTTTCTGGCTTTGGTATTAGTGTGATTGGCCTCAAAAGATGAGTTTGGAATTATTCTCTTCTCTCTAGTTCTTAGAAGAGTTGAGAAGGATTGGTATTAACTCCTCTTTATATGTTTGGTAAAATTCAGCCATGAAGGCATCTGGTCCTGGGCTTTTGTTTGAAGAGAGACTTTTAATTACTGATTCAACTTGTTTACTCATTCATCCCTGCAGATTTTCAATAATCTCTTCGTTCAGTCTTGGTAGGTTATATAATTCTGGAAATTTGCCCAATTCTTCTAGGTGGTCAAATTTGTTGGCATGTAATTGTTCAGAGTAGTCTCTTATAATCTTTCATATTTCTGTGTTATCAGTTATAATGTCCTTTTCATTTCTGATTTTGAGTTTTCTTTCTTTTTTCTCGTGTAGCTAAGAGTTTGTCAATTTTGTTTTTTAAAAGCCAATGCTTAGTTTTATCTTTTCTGTTGTTTTTCTGGTCTCTATTTCTACTCTGATATTTGTTATTCCCTTCCTTCTCCTAATATTGAACTTAGGTTATTATTCTTTTTCTAGTTCCTTAAGGTGTGATGTTAGATTATTTGCAGTCTTTCTTGTTTTTTGATGTAGACATTTATTGTTATAAACTTCCCTCTTAGAACTGTTTTGGCTGCATTCCATGTCATGTTGTGTTTTCATTTTGTCTCAAGATTAAAAAAAAAAAAACCCATTAGTTTATTCTTTGACCCAATAGTTGTTCAGAAGCATTTTGCTTAATTTCCACCCATGTTAATTTTCCATGATCCTTCCTGTTATTGAAGCAAGTTTCATATCATTGTGGTTGGAAAAGATACTTGATATGATTTCAGTTGTCTCACATTGAAGACTTGTTTTGTGGTCTAACATATGATGTGTCTTGGAGAATGTTTTGTGTGTTCCTGAGAAGAATGTGTATTCTGCTGCTCTTGAGTAGAATGTTCTGTATATGTCTGGTACGTCCATTTGGTCTAAAGTATAGTTCAAGTCCAGTGTTTTCATATTGATTTTCTGTCTAAATGATCTGTCCAATGTTGAAAATGGGATATTGAAATAACTTGGCGGCCGGGCGCGGTGGCTCAAGCCTGTAATCCCAGCACTTTGGGAGGCCGAGACGGGCGGATCACGAGGTCAGGAGATCGAGACCATCCTGGCTAATACGGTGAAACCCCGTCTCTACTAAAAATACAAAAACTAGCCGGGCGAGGTGGCGGGCGCCTGTAGTCCCAGCTACTCAGGAGGCTGAGGCAGGAGAATGGCGGAAACCCGGGAGGCGGAGCTTGCAGTGAGCTGAAATCTGGCCACTGCACTCCAGCCTGGGCGGCAGAGCGAGACTCCGCCTCAAAAAAAAAAAAAAAAAAAAAAAAAAAAAAAAGAAATAACTTGGCTATTATTGTGTTACAGGCTATGTCTCCTTTTAGACTTTTTAAAGTTTGCTTTATCTGTTAGATGCTGTGATGTTGGGTGCATATATATTTACAGTTGTTTTACTCACTTGATGGATGGATACCACTGTTACTATATAATGATGTTCTTTGTCTCTTTTTGCAGTATTTTTCCTTAAAGTCTGTTTTGTCTGAAATAAATATAGCTACCCTTGACTTTTTTTGTTTCCCTTCGCATGGGATGTCTTTTTCCATCCCTTCACTGTCAGTCTGAGAGTCCTAAAGTTAAAGTGAGTCTCTTGTAGGCATCCTATGTTAGTCTTTTTTATCCATTCAGCCACTGTATGCCTTTTGATTGGATAATTTAATCCTTTACATTGAAATTAATTATTGACAGGTAAGGACTTTCTAGTGCCATTTTTAAAATTAGCTTCTGTTTTGTTTTTGTTTTTTGTTTTGTTGTTTTTTTTGTTTTGTTTCTTTTTTTCTTGGTAAATCCTTTGTTTCTTTTTCCTCTCTTGCCTTCTTTGTGGTTTGATAATTTTTCTATATTGGTATGCTTTGGATCTTTTCTTTTCTCTTTTGTGTATCTGTTACAGGCTTTTGTTTTATGTTTACCCTGAGGCTTACATAAAATATATTATACTTATAATAGGCCATTTTAAGTTGATGACACCTGAATTTTTTAATTATTATTAAACTTTAAGTTCTAGGGTATATGTGCGCAACGTGTAGGTTTGATACATGGGGATACATGTACCATGTTGGTTTGCTGCACCCATCAACTCATCATTTACATTAGGTATTTCTCCTAATGCTATCCCTCCCCCAGTCCCCCACTCCCTGACAGGCCCAGGTGTATGATGTTCCCTGCCCTGTGTCCAAGTGTTCTCATTGTTCAGTTCCCACCTATGAGTGAGAACGTGTGGTGTTTGGTTTTCTGTCCTTATGATAGTTTGCTGAGAATGATGGTTTGCAGCTTCATGTCCCTGCAAAGTACATGAACTCATCCTTTTTTATGGCTGCATAGTATTCCACAGTGTATATGTGCCACATTTTCTTAATCCAGTCTATCACTGATGGACATTTGGGTTGGTTCCAAGTCTTTGCTATTGTGAATAACACTGCAATAAACATACATGTGCATGTATCTTTATGCTAGCATGATTTGCCATCCTTTGGGTATATACCCAGTAAAGGGATTGCTGGGTCAAATGATAATTCTCGTTCTAGATCCTTGAGGAATTGCAACACTGTCTTCCACAACGGTTGAACTAATTTATACTGCCACCAACAGTGTAAAAGTGTTCCTGTTTCTCCACATCCTCTCCAGCATCTGTTGTTTCCTGACTTTTTAATGATTACCATTCTAACTGGTATAAGATGGTATCTCATTGTGGTTTTGATTTGCATTTCTCTAATGACCAGTAATGATGAACATTTTTTTCATGTGTCTGTTGGCTGCATAGTTGTCTTTTTTTGAGAAGTGTCTGTTCATATCCTTTCTCTGCTTTTTGATGGGGTGTCTTTTTCTTGTAAATTTAAGTTCCTTGTAGATTCTGGATATTAGCCCTTTGTCAAATGGGTAGATTGCAAAAATTTTCTCCCATTCTGTAGGTTGCCTGTTCACTCTGAGGGTGGTTTCTTTTGCCATGCAGACGCTCTTTAGTTTAATTAGACCCCATTTGTCTATTTTGACTTTTGTTGCCATTGCTTTTGGTGTTTTAGTCATGAAGTCCTTGCCCATGCCTATGGATGACACCTTAATTTTTGTCACATACACAAAGTCTACACTTTTATTTTTCTCCTCGCACATTTTATATTTTTGATGTCATACTTTGTCTTTTGATAATTTGCATTCCTTAAAAATTGTAGCTTTAGTTCTTTTAACAGTTTAACCTTTTTATTAGAAATATAATTAATTGGCTGGGCGCAGTGGCTCACACCTGTAATCCCAGCACTTTGGGAGGCTGAAGTGGGTGGATCACAAGGTCAGGAGTTTGAGATGAGCCTGGCCAACATGGTGAAACCCCGTCTCTACTAAAAATACAAAAATTAGCTAGGCGTGGTGACACGTGCCTGTAGTCCCAACTACTCTGGAGGTTGAGGCAGGAGAATTGCTTGAACCCAGGAGGTGGAGGTTGCAGTGAGCTGAGATCACACCATTGTACTACTAGAGTACTTTGGATTTGACAATGTACAGTCGTATATCACTTTACAATGGGGATAGCTCTGAGAAATGCATTATTAGGTGATTTTGTCGTTGTATGAACATCACTGAGTGTATTACACAAACCTAGATGGTATAATCTACTATGAACCTAGTCTATATGGTATACTCTTTTGCTCCTAGGCTACAAACCTGTATGGCATGTTACTCTGTGGAATACTATAGGCAGTTTGTGACACGATGGTAAGTAATTGTGTATCTAAATATATAAAATATGCAGTAAAATTGTGTAGGGTACTTATTATGAATGACGCTTCCAGGACCGGAAGTTGCACTAGGTTAGTCAGTGAGTGAGTAGTGAGTGAAAGTAAGGGCTTAGAACATTACTGTACACTTTTATATGACTAATGGAGGAGTACATTTGTTTACACTGGCATCACCACAAACACAAGTAATGCCTTGTGTTACAGTATCATAATGGACGTCACCATCACTAGGCAATATGAGTTTTTCAGCTCCATTATAATTTTATGGGACCACCATTGATGTCATTATGTAGCACATGACTATACTCTCATATGTCTTCATGTTACTAATAGTGTCTTCTTCCTTCAGCACGAAAAACTGCCTTTAGCATATTTTTTAAGAGAGGTCTCGTGGTGGCAAATGCTTTAACTTTTTGTTTAAGAAAGTCTTTATCATCCCCCCCTTTTTTTTTTTTTTTTTTGTTGAGACGGAGTCTCGCTGTGTCGCCCAGGCTGGAGTGCAGTGGCCGGATCTCAGCTCACTGCAAGCTCCGCCTCCCGGGTTGACGCCATTCTCTCGCCTCAGCATCCCGAGTAGCTGGGACTACAGGCGCCCGCCATCTCGCCCAGCTGATTTTTTTGTATTTTTTTAGTAGAGACGGGGTTTCACTGTGTTAGCCAGGATGGTCTCGATCTCCTGACCTCGTGATCCGCCCGTCTCGGCCTCCCAAAGTGCTGGGATTACAGGCTTGAGCCACCGCGCCCGGCCTCATCCCCTTTTTTTAAAAGACTGAGTTGCTGAGTATAGTATTCTTGGTTGATGGGCTTTTCTTTTTCTTTTTTTTTTTTTCCTTTTAGGATGTTGAAGGTATCATCTCACTCCCTTCTGACCTGCAAGGTTGCTGTTGAGAAATCCACTGATAGTCTTATGAGAAGGTTCTTTTGTATGTGATGATTTGCTTTTACTTTACTACTCTCAACACTCTGTGTTTTAACTTTTTATAATTTTATTATGATTGTCTTGGCATAGGTTGCTTTGAATTAATCTTATTTCATATTGTTTGGGCTTCCTGCCTCTGGCTTTCTATCTTCTTACCCAGGCTGGGGAAGTTTTCTGCCATTATTTCTTTGGATATATTTTCTATCCCTTTCTCTTCTCCTTCTGGCATGCCAATAATGCGTAAGCTGTTTTACTTGATGGTGCCCCATATATTGCTTAAGCTATCTTCACTTTTTCTTCTTTTTCTTTTTTCTCCTCAGATAGGATGATTTCCAGTAATCTGTCTCAAGTTAACCAATCTATTCTTCTACTGAATCTTATCTACTCTTAAACCTCTCTCTTGAATTTTTCAGTTCCGTGATAGTACTCTTCAGATATATGATTTTCAATTGATAATTTTATAATTTCTCTTCGCTGAAGTTCTTAGTTCTTGCATTGCTCTATTGATCCTGGTGAGCATCTTTTTGACCATTATTTTAAATTTTCTGTCAGGTACATCACATATCTCCACTTCACTTTGGTTAGTTTCTAGAAATTTACCATATTCGTTTCTTTGGAATATATTTCCTTGTTTCTTCATTTTCCATGACTCTCTATGTTGGTTTCTGTGTATTAGATAAGACAACTACCTCTCCCAGTCTTGTCAGACTTGTCTATGTAAGAGAAAGGTCTCACTAATCTGTCTGGCCAAAGATTTTAAGGTGCCTTTCAAATCTTTGTGTTCGTCCAGACTGTTGTCTCTGTTTAGGGTTGCACTATGGAGCTTAAGATGTGCCAAGTTCTGTCAGTACCTCAAGACAAGGAAGTTAGGAGCCAGATTCTCTTAGATGTAGCTGGAAAGATTGGGATGTTGGCTGTGTGTTTCAATTCATTCCATCTTCATGGTGAAGCTGAATGTGGGACTCTATTTCCCACTCTTTCTATGCTAAGCCAGGTAGAGGATCTATGGCAAATGTCTGAATTCATGTTTAGGCTGTGCCCTTAGATCCTGGGGAGATAGCTGCTGGACGTGGACCCATTGTATGGCCCTTGGATCTAGGGCCACTCAGGAATGCAAAGTCCCATCAACTCCTAGAGCTAGTTTGTTAACAAGACAGTACTTTGGGTGGAAGTTATAGAAGTTGTGGCTCTTGATGTGTAATCAGACTTTTTTCACGTAGAATGGGGGAGGCCTAGATTTATCATAGGGGTAGGAAGGGATCATGAAGTGTCAAGCTCTGGTTTTGACTGCTGCAGAGCTGTTGTTTGTTTGCCCTGTTAGTTCCCCAGTGCAAGTCCATTAGAAGCCAGCTTGTCAAATGACCACTTGAAGTATGTTGTAGGCCCTTTCTGGAGAGAAGATGGGAGCTACATGTTCTCACCCCTTTTTGACACTTTTCCAAGGGGATGTGGCCCTTAGAAGTGTTTGCACACTTGTTCAAGACCACTCCTTTGTTCTGTGATCTAAGGAGACTCACATATGCCTACCACTTTCTGCTGTCAGAGCTAAGAGTAGTTTAGGGAGGGAATATTTAGCGAGGTGCTGTAAAAGTTGGAGCACTTGATATGCGGCATAAACCCCATCTGAGGAGAAACAACTGTCTTTAAAGCCCCTTCTCTGCGCTGCTCCTAGGGGATGATGCCCCTGAAATGCCTACGTGCCCATATAAAACTGGCACTTTTTTCTGTGGTGCAGATAGACTCACATATACTTTGTTCCCTCTGGTTTCAGAGATAGGAAGTTTAGGACACAGTCCGTTGAGTGGGAGCTGTAAAATTGTGGGTGCTCAATATACAGTCAGATTCTCTTCCATGAGAGATTAATAAACCTGGAGTTATCTCTGGCATGAGCCAGGGGAGAAGACTCAAGAAGTGCCAGTCCACTTCCTTAGGCTGTCAGCCAAGCTATATTTGTCTGCCTTTTTAACTCCCTGAGGCAAGTTTGTTAGAAGACAAGCAGCCATGTAGCCACTAGAAGAGTGTGTTATAGATTCCTTCCAGGCAGAAAAAAGGGGCTGCATATTTTAGGCCCCTTCTCTGCACTGCTCTTGGGGGATGAAGCCCCAGAAGTACTGGAGTGCCCATAGCAAACCACGACATTTTTATCATGGTCTGGAGAGAGTCTTATGTGTTTAATCCTCTTTGTTCTCAGAGCCAATGAATTAAGAACCAGACTATGGGAAGCCTTAGAGTTAGGGTTCTATATGTGAGTACAAATTCTCTTCTCCACAGAAAGAAGCTTGATATTGGGGAGTCCTGTCTGGATAGTATGGAGCAGTGTCTAAGGCAGGGTTCTGTGCCTCAGTTTTTCCTTCCCATCTGATGTGGAAATTTTCTCAGTCGCCCGGTGGTTAGGAGTCTCTCAACTGGTCCCTGACTTTCTCTCAGATGGAACTAATCCATGAATAGATGTTTATTTGGTGCTTTTGTGGGTGGAGGGAGAGTCAGGAGCTTCCTGTTCTGCCATGTTGCTGACATCACCACCTCTTACCTCATGCTTTTTAATGATTATTATTGGAGTGATAAATCTTTCTCTATCCTTTCACTTTTAATCTGTACATGTCTTTATATTTAAAGTATGGGTTTTCAAATATCATTTATTCTCACTTATAAGTTGAAGCTAAGCTGTGAGAACTCAAAAGCATGAGAATGATATAATGGACTTTGGGGACTCGGGGAAGGGTGGGAGTGGGGTGAGGGATAACCCACTACCCACTGTATTGGGTACAGTGTGTAGTGCTCAGATGATGGGGGCACCAAAATCTCAGAAATCAGCACTAAAGAACTCATCCATATAACCAAAATACTACCTGTACCCCCAAAAACTATTGAAATAAAAACTAAAATGAAATATGGGTTTTGTGTAAACATCTTATAGTTGGGTCTTTTTTTTTTTTTTTAATCAATTCTGACAATCTCTGTCTTTTAATTGATATATTTAGAACATTGATGTTTAAGGTGATTATAGATAGAGTTGGATTAATATTTAGTTAGTTTGTTTTCTGTTACTGTAACTAAATACCTGATACCGGGTAGTTTATAAAGAACAGGAATTTATTTCTTAGAGTGCTGGATGCTAGGAAGTACAATGCAGAGGTGGCACATCTGGTAAAGGCCTTCTTGCTGGTGGGGACTCTGCAGAGTTCTGAGGTGGCAGAAGACATTACATGGCAAGGGGCTTGAGTGTATTAACTCTTTCTTCTCTTATAAAGCCACTAATGCCCCACCGTCATGATCTCATTTAATCCTAATTACCTTTCCAAGGTCCTACCTCTCAAATACCATAGTGGGATTTCCCACCCTCTTAATACTGTTACAGTGGGGATTAAGATTGCATATGAGCTTTAGGCACGGGGGGCAAACATTCAGACCATAGCATGTGCCATATTTGCTACTATTTTTATTTGTTGCCCTTGTTCTTTGTTCCTGTTTTTGTCTTTGGTGCTTTTTCTGCCTTTTATGGTTTTGAGCAGTTTTTTTGATTCCATTTTCTCTCCTCACTTAGCATATCAATTATATGCCTTTTTTAAAACTTTTTTTAAAAGTGGTTGCCCTAGAGTTTGCATATACATTTACAACTATTCTAAGTCCATTTTAAAATAACACTCTACCAGTTCACAGGTAGTGTAAGTACCTCGTAATGACAGAATATTCCTAATTTCTCCTTGTCTTTAGGTCTTTCACCTCATTCATTTCACTTATACATAAGCATAATTAAGCGTGTATATACCTATGCGTATGTAATTGAATACATTGTTTCTATTAATATTTTAGACAAACGGTTATCTGTTAGATCAGTTAAGAATAAGAAGAATTAAAGTTTTTATCTTTCAGGTCTTTTTGTCTAATGCTCTACTTTTCTCTATACAGATCTGAGTTTCTGACCTATGTCATTTTCCTTTTTTCTGAAGAACTTCTTTTAACATTCCTTGCAAGGCAGGTCTACTGATAATAAATTTCTTCAATCTTTGTCTGAGAAAGTCTTTATTTCTCTTTTACTTTGAAAGGATAATTTTTCAGGGTACAAAATTCTGTGTTGGGATTTTTTTCTTTTAGCACTTTAAATATTTCACTTCACTGTCTTCTTGCTTGCATGGTTTCTGAGGAGATATCAGATGTACTTCTTATGTTTGGTTCTCTATAGCAGGGTTCCCAACCATGGCCTGTTAGGAACCGGGCTGCACAGCAGGAGGGCAGCGGCAGGCAAGTAATGGAAGCTATGTCTCTATTTATAGCTGCTCCCCATTGCTCGCAGTACCACCTGAGCTCCGCCTCCTGTCAGATCAGTGGCAGCATGAGACTCTTACAGGAGCATGAACCCTATGGTGAACTGTGCATGCAAGGGATCTACATTGTGTGCTCCTTATGAGAATCTAATGCCTGATGATCTGTCACTGTCTCCCATCATCCCCAGATGGGACTGTCTAGGTGCAGGAAAATAAGGTCAGGGCTCCCACTGATTCTACATTAGGGTGAGTTGTATAATTATTTCATTATATATTACAATTGATGGTGGCATCAGCCCTTTTGGGGCAGCTGCTGAGGGGATGCCAGCTGCAGTGTGTGCAGCCAGGGCTGTACGTTCCATGGAACTGGCAGGGGCCAGGAACAGGTGAGAGCCCTGCCTGCTACCAAGTTGGCTCCCCGCACACCAGGGTGAAGCTGCAGCCACCCAGCCGTGGCTCTGGACCTGGGCCTCCCTGCCCTCTTGGGGGCCCAGGAAGCCCCCCTTCCCCTGAAGGCTCAAAAGTACCTTCTGCTGCTCCCTGGCCTCTCCCCACTCCTGGCTCTCACTCCAGTGTTGAAGCAAAGTTGAAGCCAAGCCTGAGCACTCTTGTGACCTAGCTAGGGGTGCCACCCCACTGCCTTGGCTCCCTCTGAAACTGTGGGTGCTGACAAGCTCAGGGAGGGGGGATGTCAGAGGGCTGAAGGTAGCTCAGCATGGGCCCACAGGCCTCCCTCAGCCTGAACAGCCTGGGCGCCATGGACGGCATGTTGATGGTGGCGGGAGGCAGACTGATTCATTCCTAGGCAGGAAGGGATGGGTCCCTGGTGAGGCCCCACCTTCAAGCCAGGGATAGCCTGAAGCCTGATGGCCAGGCTGCCAGTTCTGGGTAGTCCACAACCTGAAGTGAGAACTTAGGGTGCTTTTTCCAGGTCCGCCCGTGGACCAGTCAGCATGCACTTCCTCTCTTCTGAGCCCATGAAAACCCCAGACTGAGCCAGATGCACACACTCATCAGGTCAACCTGCCTGCAGAAAGGAGCTACCCACTACAGGTCTCCTCTCTGCTGAGTGCTGGACACTTGTCAGTACAACCTGCCTGCGGAAAAGAGCTACCCACTTCGGGTCTCCTGAGAGCTGTTCTGTCACTCAGTGAAGCTCCTCTCCACTTGCTCACCCCCCAGTTGTCTGCATACCTCAGGCTTCCTGGACATGAGACAAGAATGCAGGAGCTGTTGAATGTTGGGACTGAAAGAGCTTTAACACAAACGGAACTGAAACACGTCCCCCACTCGCCGTATTGTGGGTGACCAGAAGGAGTAAAGAGCTGCAGCCCTTCTGGCTGCCCAAACATTGGGCTCCCTAAGCCAAGGCTGTGACATGCTTTAACACCCTCTTTGGGGCTCTGCAGTTCCTGGTGTCTCTGAGCTTTTGGGCACCATCATGTTCCCTTTGTTCAGACGCTGATGCCTGCAGTAGAAGCCGCTTACGGTACGTCTGGTCCAGCTGCAGCCTCACATGGAACCTGTACCTGGAGCTGCCTGCTCTGCCACAGCTGGCCCGCCTGGCTGTGCACAGCGGCTGGACACCACGCTCATTCACTGACACACCTGTGGCCGCGCTATGACCGGCTTGTCATTGGCAGACATGAGATCCGGGCCGGTAGTAGTGTGAGCTGAGTGCAGCCTGCTGGGCTGAATGGGTGGAACAAGCCCAGCAGATGTGAGTAAAACTCATGCAGAGGCGCCTCCAGCCACAGGGGTTTCCGGCTGGCAAAGCGACATCCTAAGGATCCTGTGACACGATGTGATAATAGAAATAAAGTGCACAACAAATATAATGCACTTGAATCATCCCTAAACCATCCCCACTCTGGTCTGTGGAAAAATTGTCTTCCACAAAACCAGCCTCTGGTGCCAGAAAGGCTGCGGACCACTGCCCTGTAGGTAAGCTGTTTTTCTTCCTCTGGCTTCTTTTATGAATTTTTTTATCTTTGATTTTCTGAAGTTTGAATGGAATGTGCTTGGGTGTAGGGTTTTGGGGGGCATTTATTTTGTTGGTGTTCTCTGAGCACCCTGGATTTCTAATTTACTGTCTGACAAAATTTCAATGAAATGTTTCACAATATTGCTTCACCTATTGCTTCTGTCCCTTTCTCTCTTTATTGTTATTCTTTTATTCCCACCACATGAATGTCACACCTTTTGTAGTTGTCCCATGGTTCTTGGATATTCCATTCTTTTTTGTTTTGGCAGTTTTAATTGGCATATCTTCAAGCTCAGAGATTCTTTCTTCAGATGTGTCCAGCCTGCTAATAAGCCCATTAAAGGCATTCTTTATCTTTGTTAGAGTGTTTTTGATCTCTAGTATTTCTTTTTTATTGTTGATTAGAATTTCTGTTTCTTTACTCACATTATCCATCTGTTCTTTCATATTGTCTAGTCTTTCCATTAGATCTCTTAGCATATTAATCGTAGTTGTTTTAAATTCATAGTTTGGTTATTTCAGTGTCCCTGCCATATGTGGATCCGATTTTGATGCTTGTTCTGTCTCTTCAATTGTGTTTTCTGCCTTTTAGTTTGCCTTTCAATTTTTTTGTTGAAAGGTAGACATGATGTACTAGGAACAAGGAATAGTATGGCTAATATGCCGTTAGTATTGCAGTGATAAGGTGCTGGAGAATGGAAAGCATTCTATAGTCCTGTGATTAGGTCTCAGCCTTTTAGTGAGCTTGTGTCCCTGGGCTTTGAACTTTACAAGTGCTTCTCAATTTTTTGCATACTCACCCCCTTGGGTGGTACCAGATGACTGGAAGGGGTTGGAGGTAGGTAATGCCCTTCTTCTAGGTAGATAAGGCTCTAGTAAAGTAGTTCCTTTTGAAGTACAGGCCTTATTAAGAACAGGAAGCTCTGGCGTATTTCTAAATGGTTCCTTTTCCCTCTCTCTGCCAGAAGCAAGAGTAGATTTTACTCCCATCTTCACCGAGTTGCTGGTAGAGCTCTCAGTGGTAAAACTCGCAGGAAATGTAGGGGTTTCCCTGTGACGGGGTCCTTCTTGATTTTTCCACTGTGAACCATTAGCAATTTGCTAATTATAGTTCAAATTTTCTTGCCTGTTTTTCTTACCTAAAAGTCTATGCTCATGAATTTCTGCTCAGCCAAGTTGTGATTCTCTGTATCTGCCTGACCATCTTCAATTCTGGGACAGTAATTTGTCCTCTGATCTCATTTCTCTGATGGGTCTAAGAAGTTACTGATTTTTTTGTTTAGCTTTTTACTTGTTAGTTTGAAGTAGTGACTTCTAAGCTGTTTGTATGTTAGACTGGAAACAAAAGAATTCACAACTATTTTCTCCTGTGTTTTCTTTCTTTCTTTATAGTTTTACATTTTACATTTAGGTATCGAATTAATTTTGGATTAATTTTTATATTACATGTGAGGTATGGTCAAGATTCATTGTTTCTTCTTGCGTAAAGATATTTAGTTACTCCAGCACCATTTGTTGAACAGATTATCTTTTCCCTATTGAATTGCCTTTTTATTTTTATAAAAAATCACTTGACCTTCTATGTGTGGGACAACTTTTGGATTCTGTTCTGTACCAGTGTTCTATCTGCTTAACCTTTTTCCAGTACCATACTGATTTGATTACTGTAGCTTTGTTGTATGTCATGTGAGACCTCCAAGCTTGTTTTTTGGTTTGGCTCTTCTATTTCCTCTGCTTCTCTATTATAAGTCATAGAATCACCTTGTCACTTTATTTTTTTAAAAAATCATGCTGGGATTTTGCTTGTAATTGCATTTAACTGCAGAACAGTTTGGGAAGATTTGACATCTTGAAAATAGAGTTTATTCCATCTCTCAGTTTGGTTGTCATGATTTCCTCTATCAGAGTTTTGTAGTTTTGCATACACGTTCTTGCATATATTTTGTAAGACTTATACGCAGATATTCCATATGTTGACTTGTGTCCTGCAACCTTGCCACACTCATTTACTAGTTCTAGTTGGTGTTTAGTAGATTATTTGGGATCTTCTATGTAATCATATTGTATGCAAATTTAAGTTTTTTTTTTTTAGTCTGTATGTTATTTATTTATTTTCCTTGCCTTATTTCATAGTGGCTAGAACCTCTAGCATGATTTTGATTAATAGTGATAAGAGAAAATCTTCTTGCCTTCTTCTGATCTTTGTAGGAGATGAGGAAACATTCAGTCTTTTATCATTAGGTATGTTAAATGTAGGATTATTGTAAATACCCTTTATCAGGTTGAAGAAATTATCTTCCGTTCATAATTTTTGAGGGTTTTATCACAAATGATTGTTGAGTGTTGTGAAATGTGTCTTCTGTATCTGTTGAAGCAATTGTATGCTCTTTCTTCATTAGCTTACTGATATGGCGAATTACACTGATTAATTTTTGAATGTTAACTGCACCTTGCATTCCTGGGATAATCCTCACTTGGCTATAATCTATTGTCCTTTTATATATTATTGGATTGATTCACTTGTATTTTGTTGAGGATTTTCGCATCCATATTAGAGGTACTAGTCTATAGGTTTCTTATAATATGTCTTTGCCTAGTTTAGTATGACAATTCAATTATCATGACAATTAGTGTGATAATTCTGAGTTCATTGAATGAGTTGGGAAGTGTTTACTCTTCTATATTATTGAGAAATTTGTGTTGCATTGACATTATTTATTTCTCAAATATTTGGTTGAATTAACTATGAAGCCATCTCAGCCTGCTGATTTCTGTGTTGGAAGGTTTTTAAATATTTAATTTTGAAAACAAAGGATTATGGAAATTATCTGTTCCTTTTTAGATAAACTGCATATTTCAAAAAAATTTGACTATTTTGTCTAAGTTATCAAATGTATGGCATAGAGTTATTCATAGTATTTCCTTAGTGTTAGTTCATTGTCGAATCTATAGTTATGTCCCCTCTTTCATTCCTGATATTTGTAACTTGTGCCTCCTCTATATTTTTGTTGTTGTTGTTTGGTCAGTCTGGACAGAAGTTTATCCATTTTTATCAGCAGTAGTTATTCTTAATGTACTCATGTTTCATATACCTTTTAATGAGCTTTAGTTATATTTTATTTAAATATCCAAGAATAAGATATTTTCTATTGTTATCCTCTTTTGCAGATTAATAAAGTCAGGCTTGTATATATTAGGAAACTTGCCTATAATTCAACAGCTAGAATGACAGCTCTAGTATTCAAATCAAGTCTTGTTGACTCCAAAGCCTTTGCTTTTGACCATTCTGCTTTATTAACTGGTATCATGACAAATAAAAATCAGTAAGACATATGAAGATAATCCCTTCCCTCATATTGTAACTGGAAGCAAGCTTTTCATTTTCATCATTGGAATGCAATAATTACTATTCTCTATTACTGCACCCTTTTCTGTAAACAGCGTGTAGTACACAACCTCTGTCATAAGGTCTCTGGAGATCTGTTTGCCCCTTCCAAAAGTTTAGACCACTCGATCAAAGCACCTACAAGGAGAGACAGAAAATTTGGGAACTTCTGGTTGCTGCAAAATACTGGAGAACACAACTTAGATTTTTAGAACATAGGAGCTTATGAGGCCTTCCAGTGACTAGATATGTGAAGCAATTGTCCTGATGCTGTCCATTCTTGGTTAACTGCAAATAAAAGTCTTTATGCCCTTCTCTTTAAAATGTAGGCATCTCTTTCCTTTCAAAGGTTAAGATATGCCTTTTTTGTTTTTTTAAGACAAGATCTTGCTCTGTCACGCAGGCTGGAGTGTAGTGGCTCTAATATGGCTCACTACAGCCTTGACCTCCTGGGCTCAAGCGATCCTCCCGCCTCAGCCTTCTGAGTAGCTGGAACTACAGGTGCACACACCACCATGCCCAGCAAATTTTTACATTTTTTTGTACAGAAAAGATTTCGCTATGTTGTCCAGGCAGGCCTCAAACTCCTGTGTTCAAGAAATCCTCTCACCTCGGCCTCCCAAATTGCTGGAATTACAGGTGTGAGCCACTGCGCCCAGTCAAGATGATGCTTTGAAAATAAAAGTTGACATGGCTTGCTTGTTTCCTCAGGTCTGACGGTAACTGCTGTAAAAGACTCAGGAGAATGGAATTTGGAGGCTGGGGCATTAGTTCTTGCAGATGCAGGCCTTTGCTGTATTGATGAGTTCAATAGCCTCAAAGAGCACGATAGGACCAGTATCCATGAAGCAATGGAGCAACAAACCATAAGTGTTGCTAAGGCTGGGTAAGAGTTTCTTTAAAATCTATGGGGGTCATGGGATTATTTAATATTTGCTTAGGGGAAAATGTGAACCTTGTTGAGCTGTAAGGTATGTTTGGTCCTCTTTGGGATGATCAGTTATCACCCTTCAAGGCACACATTACAGTTTTTCCTTATTAGACCATACAAGTGTGTGAGGAAATAAAAATAAGCTATTGGGAAAAAGAAAAGGAAAAGTAAAGTATAAATGTGGTTAACTAAACTAATGGAAGGGATTTATGCAGAGCTTTCAATGCAGGATTCAACTCATTCTCTCTTTCATTCAATAAACATTGTGTGTGGTACTCTGGACATATTACTGTGTTAGGAATTTTGAAAAGTTCAAAAAGAAAAAAAAATCATAGTTTCTGGCATTCTCCCTATAAATCCTAATGGAAGGTTGATTACAGCATGTGGAAAACGAAATGGTAAATAATGTAAGCATAAGATGAAATGCCTTTTGTGACTCAAAGAGGCTCAGGATTGAGCTGCGTGACTCCCCGGCTACACATAAAGTAGAGGAAAAGAATAAGCCAGGTTCAGACAGAAATCTCACACAGGCACTGAAGTGGTTATGGGAAACTTACCTGGCTACAAAGGCTGGCCACCAGACAGACTGCCAGGTCATTCAAGCAGTAACAGGGCTAAAACTGTTTCCATCTTAATGCTGCTATTATGGACGTGAAGCCAACTGATCAAACAGGTAGGGCTGCCAGCAGTGCCTTCAAATAGTCATGAGTACTTGGGAGCCAGGCAGACACTGGTATATAGAGATTCTGTGAGAGCTATTTGTATACTCTAGCAAAAAAATTAATGAGGAGTGAGGTAGAGGGATGGGAGAGAGTAGGATATAGCCCACCAGAAAAGATACAAGAAAGAACTATCAGACCTATTCATTTGTTCGTTCACTAAATATATATACTCATTAAAAACGTGCTATGTTTCAGGCATTGTGCTAGATGCTAAGAAGTGCAAAGATGAATAGAACATTGTCCTTCAGGTGTTCACGATTTTATTAGAAAAAATAGATAAATCCACAATATAAGTGTTTATAAGAAAATATACTTTATTGCTTCTAAACTCTTTGAGGAAATCAGAAGTATAGTTTATTAAGTGTCTTCAGAGACACTTGTCACATTATATCTCCATTTAGTGAGCTTTTTGTGCTATCTATAAGTATGTTGTTAAGTTCCAAAATCAACATTCTATAGCTGATTCAGTTCAGTTATTGCAAATGGGCAGTTTGTCATAACCACAGCTACTTTGTTTACTGGAAAAATGCTTTTTCCACTCTATGTGGTAAAGGACTGATTTTGACTTTTTTTTACTCCATCAGAGACATATTGTTATAAAATACAAGAAAAAAGAATTATTAAAAATGTGAAATGAAAAAGCAGTGACATACAAATATTTCAGTAAATTAAATCCAGTACTATATAAAAGGGTTATACATTATAACCAAGTGGGTCTCATCCCAGAAATGAAAGGTTGGTGTAACATTTGATCAATCAGTGTATTAGACTAAAAAACAAAAAACATATCCCAATAGATGCAGATGATGTGTTTGATGAAATTAAATATTCATAATAAAAGTTCTCAGCAAACTAGAAGTTTCTGTCCCTGTTTAAATGCTGTCTATGAAAAACCTACATAAGGGCGGGCATAATGACTCAATTCTGTAATCCCAGCACTCTGGGAGGCCCAGGCAGGTGGATCACCTGAGGTCAGGAGTTTGAGACCAGACTGGCCAACATAGTGAAACCCCCTCTCTACTAAAAATACAAAAATTACTTGGACATAGTCACACGTGCTTCTAATCCCAGCAACTCGGGAGGCCGAGGCAGGAGAATCGCTTGAACCTGGGAGGAGGAGGTTGCAGTGAGCCAAGATCACACTCCACTGTGCTCCAGCCTGGGCGATAGGTGACCTCTGTCTAAAAAAACAAAACAAAACAAAAAACACCTGCATCTCACACTTCATGGTGAAAGACAGTGTTTTCCACTAAATATTAGGAGCAAATTAAAGATATCAGCTCTTCTCATTTCTGGTCAATATTGTACTAGAAGTATGGTCAGTTTAAAGAAATAAAAGACATTCACACTAGAAAGGAAGAAGTTAAAACTGCCTGTATTGTATGTGGTATGATTGTCTACTTAGAAAAACAAAAAGAATTTAAGAAAAGCTACTAGAACTAATAAGTTAATCTTACAAGGTCAATGTATAAAAATTAGTTTCTGTTTGCTAGCTGTGAACAAATGGAAATTGAAATAAAATATACATTTATAATAGCATCTCCAAACAGGAAGTATTTTAGGATCAATTTAGCAAAATCTATTCTAGATTTGTACATTAAAAACTGCAAAACATTAAGAAAATTAAAAAGGACTTAAATAAATGGAGAGATATACCTAGTTTCGTCTATCAGACTCAATGTTGTTAAGATGCAAGTTCTCCCCAAAGTGATCTGCAGAAACACTGCATTAAAAAAAAATTTTTTTTGAGACACAGTCTCACTTTGTTGCCCAAGCTAGAGTGCAGAAGCCTGATCATAGCTCACTGCAGCCTGGAACTCCTGGGCTCAAGCCCACCCCTGAGTAGCTGGGAATTACAGGGGTGCACCACTATGCCTGGCTATTTTTTTTTTTTTTTGTATTATTATTTTCTGTAGAAGTGGGGTCTTGCTGTGTTGCCAGGCTGGTCTCAAACTCTTGGGCTCAAGTGATCCACCTGCCTCAGCCTTTCAGAGCACTGATTACAGGCATGAGCTACCATGCCCAGCCCAGTGCAATGCTAATCAAAATCCCAAACACCACCTGTTCCCCAAAAACCTATTGAAATTAACAACAAAAAAAAATCCCATCAAGCTTTTTTTGTAGAAATCAGCAGGCTGGTGTTAAAGTTTATATAGAAAAGCAAAGAATAGCCAAAGTGACTTTGAAACAGAACAAATTTGGAGGACTTACTTTGTTTTAAGATTTGCTATAAAGCTGTAATTATCAAAACATTGTGACATTGGATAGTCTCTTCAATGGAAGAGAATAAAGGTCCAGAAATAGACCCACAGATAATGTCAATTGATTTTCAAGAATGATGTCAAACAATTCAACAGAGAAAGGATAGTTTTTGTTAAATTGTGCTGGAACACTTGAATATTCGTATGTTTTCCCACCCAAAAAGAGCTATACCCAAATGATTTATAGCAGCTTTGTTCATATTCATCCAAAATTATATAAACAACCCAGAAGTTTATCGACTGATGAATGGATAGGTCAATCTTGATACACCCATACCATGGAATACTACTAGCAATATAGAGGAACAAACTACTGATACACTCATGAATCAGCAACATGGATGAATCTTAAAAGCCTTATGTGAAGTGAAAGATGACAGGTACAAAAGGCTATATAGTTTATTATTCCTTTTATATGAAATGCTACAAAAGGCTAAACTGTAAGGAGAAAAATCAGAAATTTCTGCTAGGGGGTTAGAGGAAGAGAATGACTATAGAAGGGCATTTTTTAAAGATAATTTTTACTGTATGTAAATTAAGCCACATGACCCTTAATTTTAAAAATATAAAAACCCATATATTTTATTCAAGATGCAACAGACATGAATTCAGTCTGTCCAGTTGCTATTAAAGTTTCCAAACACTTATTCTTCCCGTACTCATCTCTTCCCTGCTTGGTAACAGCATATGAGTGGCAAGTTCACAGCTGAAGCTTGGGGTCAGGATAGTAGACCTACATTTGGAAGGTTATATAAAGTAATAATAGTGCCTGGGGAGGTGATACCATTTATGATCAGTAAAATCCTTTTTTTAATTGGAGTGACATCTTCCAAAGGAAATAATTTGAAGGATAAATCTTCAGATCAGATTTTTTGTGTGTGTGTGTGTGTATTGGAAAGGAGAAGACATGAAGCTGTAAAGCTAGCAGGTGAGAGATTTGAGCTTTAATTATTTTGCTACTAATATTTATAGTCAAGTTTTCATTATTTCTCCTTTAAACCGTCTGTCAAACATGTAATATAGAATTATGTACCACATAACATTTTTGTCAGTGATAGAACACATATATGATGGTGGTCTCATAAGATTAGAATACCTTATTTTTACTGTGTTTAGATACATTTAGATGCACAAATACATGCCTTTGTGTTACATTCGCCTACAGTGTTCAGTACAGTAACATGCTGTGTAGGCTTGTAGCCTCGGAGCAATAGGCTGTACCATATAGCCTAGGTGTATAGTGGGCTATACTCTCCAGGTTTGTCTAAGTACACTCTATGATGCTTGCACCAGAACAGATCGCCTCATGATGCATTTCTCAGAACATAGCCTCGTGTTGAGCAACCTATGACTGTATATTGAAAGGAGTTTTGCCTGAGAAGCACTTTGAGTATTTTGGCTTAATGTAGTTTCCTCAAGAGCTGCTTTTTTAGACCACCACACCATGGTAGGCATTGTTATTGTGGTATTACTGTGGAAAAATTTGTATCATTACAGTTTCAACATAAGGTTCTTTCTGTTTTGTCTTAGCTACTATCTAGAATTTAATACCTCCTTGAACTATGGCATGGATCACAACCAGTATTTTAGCCTTGCAATTTCTTTATATTTACATAAGAATTTTTACTTTTCTGAGCATTTTAGCATATAAATTTCATTTAAAGATTACTATAATTATTTAATGCATTAAAGGAATTACAGGATCTTTGTTCTCCTCTAGTTATTATAGTAAAACTAGCATTCTATTTTGTTCCTCACCCCACATAACTAATTTCTGGGTTCATAAAGACATTTGTACAATTTTATTATTATCATGCATTGTAAAAGATATTTAGTTCCCAAATATTACATAACCATATAATTATGTAATTAACTTTATTCAGTGGTTTGTACCTTTTATTTCTCCATCTTGAAAAGGTTTCTTTTTTCTTGATCAGTTTCGTGAAGACATTTTGTAATTACCTTGTAATAACAGAGCTTGGGTTCGTATGGTCTCCTCTGATCTTACTGAACAGTTAATTTCCAGCCTATTCCAAGGGACAGCAGGACCACCATGTGCTCACTAGCATCTACGAGTAGCTGCTTTTGATTTGGAATGTAATGTTTCTAATACATGCTGGCCTGAACATTTCAACCAGACTTCACATTTCTCACATGGTTCAAGAATTTAAGCTGGGTACAGTGGCTCATGCCTATAATCCCAGCACTTTAAGAGGCTGAGAGAAGAGGATCCCTTGAGCCTAGGAGTTCAAGACCAGCCTGAGCAAGATGGCAAGACCCCTATCTCTATACAAAAAACAAAAAAACAGCCGAGTACAGTGGTGTGCGCCGTAGTTCCAGCTACTCAAGAGGCCAAGGACGCCCTTGAACCCAGGAGGTCAAGGCTGCAGTGAGCTATGATCACCCCACTGCATTCCAGGCTGGGCAGCAAAGTGACATCTCTTTAAAAAAATTAAAATATTATTTAAAAACAGAGCAGTCATACAACCTGGATTTGAGTCTCTTCTGTCTTGGATTATTAGGTTCTGTGTTTTCCATACAGAGAATGTGGCCTGAAACAAGAACCCCCAGGAGGAGCAGATGCTTCCAAGAGATCAAACACTGCTTTAAACTGCCACCGTTGCCACTCAGGACAACAAATACCAACAATAACAACAGTGAATATCCCTTCATTTAAAGTAAAGCAAAATTAAATTGTTGATATTTTTGTTAAAAATAGTTCAGTTATGGTAGAAAGAGCTTTGGTGTTAGAGAGACCCAGAATCAATTCCAGCCGCTGTTACTACTTTTTTAATGTTGTGGGTGATAACTGTCATCTCTGATACAAAAATAATAACACCCTTCTTATAGGGATATTCTCAGATAGAGTTCGTGTATGTCAACTTGGGCCTGGGTCAGAAGATACTTACGACTCTTCAAAATTATTTTATTTCATATGTATATAAAGGTGTTTATAGGATTCTCTGTATTTCTGAATGCACTTGCATCTCCAAAATAGTTTCTGAAACATTACATCAACACCATTACCAATAATCACAAAAAAGTAATATTCAGGCCCTCTTTGCGGTTCTTTTTTGTGCTTAGATATACCACTGAGGTCATATGTTGTTAAGTGCATGTTCAAAAGTGGTTTGAATGCTTTTCTGTGTGTAGTTATATTGTTTATTTGATATACAGTTAAGAAGTTGTCTTTGAAACTTCTGCTTTCATTCACTTATAGCATTTGCTGTTTTTACCTTTTTTATTTAATTTTATTTTCTGAATTTGTAAAATATGGCTTGTTTTAACAAAGTCAAACCTGTATAAAGACATGCAAAAGAAATCACATTCATACCCCTACCCCTTCCATTCTGTTTTCTTCTATCCCTGATAGATATTCATCAGTTTCTGATTTGTCCTTCCTATGTTTCATTTTTTGCAAAAATAAGCAAAACCCATGGGGATAGGTATGTGTGCCTGTGTGTGCATCGCCCCTCTTTACTTATCTAAAAGATAGCAAACTGCATATACTCCTTGGCACTGCTTCGGTGGTATCCCATAGATGATTATATGTAGTATTCTTATTATCATGTTTTAGAAATTCTGCAGTTTTGGTTCATATCCCCTTTCTCCCAAGAGTTGCTTAGCGAGTTTTTAGTCTCTAGGTAGAAGGACCACTTTTTGATGTGAATAATTTCTAGTTTTATCCTGTTGTGGTCAGAGAATGTTGTTTGTATTGTTTCTTTAAGGAACTTCATGAGGTTTTTATCTTTGTGGCCCAATATAAGGTCAATTTAATAGCGGCCCTTTTATGCTTCAGGAATTATATTCTCTATAATGAGAATATAATGTATATATGTTATACACACACACATAAACTGTACTTTATAAATGATGTTATTTAGGTCTTCTATAGCCTTACTTACCTTTTGTTTGATGCATTTTAGACCAAGAGTGACGTGTTAAAGTCTCATATTATTGGGCTTTTGTTTATTTCTCTTTGTACCTCTTGTAGTTTCTGCTTTATGAAGGTAGTTGTTTTGGCCTTTAACATTTGTACTTCTTTGTCTTAAGTGCTTTGTGGCCTGAATTTTACCTTGCCTATATCAGGATCACAACGCTGGATTTCATAATATTTATATCTGTCTGATATATCTTTGCTCATTTCTTTATGTTTAGCCTTTTGATTTCAGTATGTTCTTTTGTATACAGCATAGAATTGGGCTTAGATTTATGAACAACTGAAAAATATTTTTCTTTTAATGTGTTAGATAAGCAGACTTACATTTATTGGTATAATCAATATGCTTGGTGTCAACGGTTTTATTTTTTTTTATTTTTTATTTATTTTTAATTTTTTTTTTGAGACGGAGTCTCACATTCTGTCGCCCAGGCTGGCGTGCAGTGGCGCAATGTTGGCTCACTGCAAGCCCCGCCCCCCAGGTTCACCCCATTCTCCTGCCTCAGCCTCCCGTGTAGCTGGGACTACAGGCGCCCACCACCACGCCTGGCTAATTTTTGTTTTTTGTATTTTTAGTAGAGATGGGGTTTCACCATGTTAGCCAGGATGGTCTCGATCTCCTGACCTTGTGATCCGCCCGTCTTCGCCTCCCAACAACGCTTTTATTTTTTAAAAACTTACTGTGTTTGTTTTTCTTTGCATTTAGAAAGGTTTGCTTTTTTTTTTTTTTTTTTTTCCCCCTGAAACAAAGTCTCGCTCTGTCACCCAGGCTGGAGGTGCAGTGGCACAATCCTGGCTCACTGCAACTTGCTCCTCCCAGATTCAAGCAATTGTCCTGTCTCAGCCTCCTGAAGCTAGGACTACAGGTGCACGCCGCCATGCCTGGCTAAGTTTTTGTATTTTAGTAGAGATGGGGTTTCACCATGTTGTGCAGGCTGGTCTCAAACTCCTGAGCTCAGGCAATCTGCCTGCCTCAGCCTCCCAAAGTGCTAGGATTACAGGAGGGAGCCACCGCGCCTGGCTGCATTTTTATTATAGGTTAGGGTTTGGCACACTTTTTCTATAGAAGTTAGCATAGCGGCCGGGCGCGGTGGCTCAAGCCTGTAATCCCAGCACTTTGGGAGGCCGAGAAGGGCGGATCACAAGGTCAGGAGATTGAGACCATCCTGGCTAACACGGTGAAACCCCGTCTCTACTAAAAAAATACAAAAAACTAGCTGGGCGAGGTGGCGGGCGCCTGTAGTCCCAGCTACTCGGGAGGCTGAGGCAGGAGAATGGCATAAATCCGGAAGGTGGAGCTTGCAGTGAGCTGAGATCCGGCCACTGCACTCCAGCCTGGGCGATAGAGCGAGACTCCGTCTCAAAAAAAAAAAAAAAAAAAAAAGAAGTTAGCATAGCAAGTATTTTAGACTTTGTGGGCCAAACTCTCTTGCAGCTCCTCACCTCTGCTGATGTAGACAGTATAACTGCATCAATATGTCTGTGGTGTAAACAAGAGAAGCGTTAATATGTACACAGATGGGAGTGGCTGTGTTCCAATAAATTTTTATTTATTGTAACAGATTGTGGGCTGCACTTGGACTGTTGTTTGACAACCCCTATTCTAGGGCTTATGTTTTGAAATACCTTTTGTAATGCCTACTGCCCCATTTCTCCTCACTTGGGAACTTGAAATAATATCGTATGACTCCAGTCTATTAGCCACGTAGTAATCAGTGAACTTATTCCTGATCACTTTCCCCTTTCTCCCTTCTTCTCTTCACTGAAATAAATAGTTGTATTATTTGTACTTTGTCAGAACAAATAGCATTTACTTACTACCATTCTTCCACTCTTATGCTTTGTTTTGCTTTGGTCTATCTAAAATAAAGTGCTTCACCATCCGTCTTTTTGGGAGGGCCAGGGCATCATCATCATCTCTTGGTTGAATGAAGCCCATCCTCTAGCAGATACAGCTATGAGGGGCTGTATCTTATGAGGGGCTCCTGATTATTGTCTTGAGTTTTTGCATGTTTCAAATCATTTTTCATAGCATTGACACTTGAAAAATGAAAGACAGCTTGGCTGGATATAAAGACTCTGGCTTACACTTTCTTTCCTAAAGTCTTGCTTTCTATGTTGCTATTGACAAATCTGATGCCATTCTGATATCATTTGCTTGATAGGTGATTTAGTTTTTTGGCCTGAAGGCCCAGACGGTTTTTTCTTTATCTTTAAAGTATAATATTTTTACTAGACTATGTCTCAGTTGATTATTCCTGGTCAGTTTTTCTAGATATGAGCGAGCCTTTGACATGTATTATTTTATCCCTGGAAATTTTTATTGAATGATCGTTTGACATTCTAGTTCTGTTCTTTGTTTTGTTTTTATTTTTCAGAAGCTATAATTATTTATTTGTTAGAATTTTTCCTAGGCTCTGCAGCAACAATTGTTTTTCCTTAAACTTCTTAGTTCTTCTGTATTTTGTTTTATTCTCTTGGTTATTTTTATTCCTCTCCTTAGCACCCTTTATTATATTTTCAGTCCTGTCGGTCCTTTCTTAGATACCTTAGATTCAAATGTTAATTTCTTTTTTGTTTTTGTTTTTGTTTTGAAGATTCATAGGGTACATGAGCAGGTTTGTTACATGGGTATATTACATAATGGTGGGGTCTGGGCTTCCGTTGAACCTATCACCCAAATAGTGAACATAGTCCCCAGTAGGTAGTTTTCAAACCTTGTCCATGTCCTTTGCTCCCCAGTTTTGGAATTCTCAGTGTTTGTTGTTTCCATCTTTATGAACATGTCTACCCATTGTTTAGCTCCCACTTATAAGTGAGAACATGCAGTGTTTGGTTCTCTGTTTCTATGATAATTAGATGTTCATTTCTGAGATTATTTCATCTTCCTCCCCCTACATCCATTTCTTTCTTCAGTTTTATCATCTCTAGATATACATCTTCTGCTTTTTTGTGCTTTTATATGGTGAATTTTTGAATTTCTGATTTGGGATGGTTTTCATATTTGCAAATGTTTGCTTAAGGATATTCAAGTCAGGGCACTGTGTTACAGATTTCCTTTGCTTTGTGGGGTTTATTGGGTGGGGTAGGGAGATGAGGGTTTTATCAACTGAAGTATTTTTATTCTTGTAGTCGTTTTATGGAGCTGCATGTTATTTCCATTCATTTTAAAATGTCTTATCTTTTTCTGAATCATTATTATTAGGTATTCTATTAAGGTGATGGTGACATTGGATGGTGTACTAATTCCTCTGAGTTCAGAGGAATCTCAGTTAAGTGCATTTTACTTAATAGTGTTTTTCATAAGGGGATGATTGATGTGTCTGTTTTGTGATTCTTATTTGTTTCTATGGGATGTTTAATATCCACTGCTTGCCTCCTTCTTCCCCTGATCACCAAGACTCCAGGGGACTCTTGTCCCTTGCAGGTCTCCTCTATCTACTCCAGGATCCTTCCCATGACTGCCAACTCTGGTCCCAGGAACTTTCAGGCCCCTTTCTATTCTCCAGTAGTTAATGACTTTGATTCACAAGGTCTGAAACCTGTTCTCAGTATTTCCCCACTCTGCATGGGATTCTCTCCTCCTCCTGGCATTTTATCAGTGTTCTCAAGCATGAGGCCCCCATTGCTTTCTCTTCTTTTCACTTGGTCTCCACTGATCTTTCCACTCCAGAAAGGGCTCTAGAGTTAGCTTTGCTGGTTTCTGGTGTTTATTTCTCTGTTTATATATAAACTGAAGTTTGTAGTATTCTCCCACTTTCTTTATTAGTTTTTAGTTTGACGAGTTTTGTTTTGTGGGTTTATTTACTTGCTTTGTTTATCCATAAGGTCTTTGGAGGGTATGTTGAAGTATGCTATAAGTAGCTGCCATTATCATATGGGAACCTAGAAATCAACATTTCATTTTTTAAAGTTATTCTTTTTTATATTGTTTAACTCTTAATGTTGACTTTTAGTGTATATTTTCTATGTTTTTAATATATTACTCATGTTATTCTGAACCACATCTAGGAAAAGTAATTGGAGAAGTGGTTGTCTACAATTATTTTGAAGAGCTCAAATAAGAAATGGAATTAGATTTGTTCATATCCTTTAGAATCAATGGCTGGAAGGTTCAGGGAAGCATATTTAAAATTAGTGCAAGGAAGACTTTATTAATGGTTTGCGCTGCCTAAAGATCAGGTAGGTTGCCTCTAGGGTTATAGAGGCCTTCAGGTGTAGACTAGAAAAAATTTCTATAAAATATTCAGTCATCCAATGAGTAAATAGATAGCCTTTAAGGTTAACCTTTGCCACCAGTGAGAGGTTGCAAATCATGAGCTGGCCTACTAATTCAGCTGTAGGATGGTTTATTGTAGACTATGTACATAAAGTATGGTTTTATATTTTATTATGAAATATTGAACATCCTGTGCTAGGCATGGAAAAAGTTCAGGAAACAATATCAAGAGTTCTCCCCCTTCTCCAGTGGAATTGAAAAAATAAAGTAAAAAATGACCAACAAAAAAATTTTTTTAAAAAGAGCTCCCCCCTTTTTTAGTGACCGCAAGAATACACTGGGCATAGACAGAATTACTGTAATAATTGAGGGCAGAGAGTCCAGAGCTAGTCTGGGCTATATGGCGGTTCCAGCTTCACAACTTACTGGCTGAGCATATTACTGAACTCTCCATAAGTACCGTTCTACTGTAACATAATTTGGGGGAACGGGAGTTTGTTTAAAGTAGATGTATATTAGCTGCTGTATTATCTCATTGCCACCACAGCATCAGAAGTTTATTCATCTTCAAACGTGTTCTCTCGTTATTATGACTCAGATACTTTCTGTTGCTAATTTTTGTGTATATGTGTTTGCGGGTCTTTTAGGCTTATTCAGCTCTTCTTAGTAGATGAGTTCTTCCTGTCTCCATTTCAGATGCCCTCTAGAGAGACCCAGTAAAATACAGTCATCCATATTTAAAGATTTAATGCAAGAGCAGCTCTAGGCTCCTGGCCAGTTTATGGATTGGCTGCTCTTGGATCAGGTGTCAATCCCTGCTGTGGGCAGCTGTTCCTGTATGGCAGTTTACACAGAAGGAATTGTGGGGTTATGTGCTTGGGGGACATTCCAGTGTTTGGCCTGTCCAGAACTGTAATGAAGACAAAGGATCACTTAAGAAATATACTAGGGGCCGGGCGCGGTGGCTCAAGCCTGTAATCCCAGCACTTTGGGAGGCCGAGACGGGCAGATCACGAGGTCAGGAGATCGAGACCATCCTGGCTAACACGGTGAAACCCCGTCTCTACTAAAAAATACAAAAAACTAGCCGGGCGAGGTGGCGGGCGCCTGTAGTCCCAGCTACTCGCGAGGCTGAGGCAGGAGAATGGCGTATACCCGGGAGGTGGAGCTTGCAGTGAGCTGAGATCTGGCCACTGCACTCCAGCCTGGGCGACAGAGCAAGACTCCGTCTCAAAAAAAAAAAAAAGAAAGAAAAGAAATATACTAAAGAACAGGTCATAGAACAAGAGTCTGTTTGTCAGCGCTGGGAAACAATTGTTTAGACAGACAGAACAGTCTGGTCAATCAGTCTATATAGGAGGCAACTCTTCATGAGAAAAGTCTTGAGCTCAGCGTGTGTCAAAGAGACAGGCTAAAAGGATGGCGAGCTTTTAAAGACGGTACTTAGTCTTGTGTACCTATTGAGATGAAGACTCTAGTTCAGGCTCTGTAGCAGTCTTTTTTTTTTTTTTTTTGAGACGGAGTCTTGCTCTGTCACCTGGGCTGGAGTGCAGTGGCCGGATCTCAGCTCACTGCAAGCTCCGTCTCCCGGGTTGACGCCATTCTCCTGCCTCAGCCTCCCGAGTAGCTGGGACTACAGGCGCCCACCACCACGCCTGGCTAGTTTTTTGTATTTTTTAGTAGAGACGGCGTTTCACCGTGTTAGCCAGGATGGTCTTGATCTCCTGACCTCGTGATCCGCCCGTCTCGGCCTCCCAAAGTGCTGGGATTACAGGCTTGAGCCACCGCGCCCGGCCGGCTCTGTAGTAGTCTTTACAGTTTCTGCCAAGATCATAGCTGTCCCCAATTACATGATCTGTTTTCTTCCATTTAAGTTGTCCTTTTGAAGTTTTTTTTTTATTTTTTAACTTTGCTTTTGACATACCACTTACAAAAAGTACAAGAATAGTACATGTTGGCTTTTTTGGGGGTCAGCAGTTATGTGTACCCCTAGTTACAGTTGTATATCTATCATCTGTTTGGTGGTGGGAACCAATGAAAACACTCTAAAAGTTCCATGTTAACTCGTGTTCATTTTTCTTTTTTTTTTTTTTTTTTTGAGACGGAGTCTCGCTCTGTCGCCCAGGCTGGAGTGCAGTGGCCGGATCTCAGCTCACTGCAAGCTCTGCCTCCCGGGTTTATGCCATTCTCCTGCCTCAGCCTCCAGAGTAGCTGGGACTACAGGCCCGCCACCTCGCCCGGCTAGTTTTTTGTATTTTTTAGTAGAGACGGGGTTTCACCATGTTAGCCAGGATGGTCTCGATCTCCTGACCTCGTGATCTGCCCGTCTCGGCCTCCCAAAGTGCTGGGATTACAGGCTTGAGCCACCGCGCCCGGCCCTCGTGTTCATTTTTCATAACACTCACCCTGGCTCACTCTACAATTAAGAGTAAGTGGAATGAGCCTCCACAGTAGTTCATCCAACTTTTTTGGCTAGCAGTTTTCAGAATCTGAAGTTCATTACCCCTGATTAGAGGCCAGTGAATCTTCCTGATGCAAAGTGTACAGTTAACTGCCAAATGCAAAACTCTTGAGAAAATGTCTCTAGAGACTTACAGCATGCCGTGAAGTTAATTAATAGCAGATAAGAGGGTTAATTGTGCAAAGGGAACACTTTAATTATGAATTCTACCAAAATAAAATACTCTGAATCTGTTAAGAAAAACCTTATGTACTTCTCCTCCTACAATAAGAATCCTTCACTGAGTCATCATCATCTAGATATTCTGGGGCCCTGCCTCTCTAACCACTTCAGGCTTTCCTTTGAGACATTTGGTACCTTGCCACATCATTTTCAGCAACTCTTGAATATGTCTGCTTTTGCTTTCTTTCTCTTTTTCTCATGTCTCAAGTGACTAACGTTTGGCTGATTTGTGAAGGAGTTTTGATTAGAATTATAATCTCCCTTAAGAAGTAGTGCAAACCACTGGATCAGAATATCTGACTGGCCTCCAGGGCTACAGGAAAATTTATCAGAGTTTTTTTTTTTTTTTTTTTTTTTTTTTTTTTGAGACCGAGTTTCACTTTTGTTGAGTGCAATGGCGCAATCTCAGCTCACCGCAACCTCCGCCTCCTGGGTTCAAGTGATTCTCCTGCCTCAGCCTTCTGAGTAGCTGGGACTACAGGCATGCATCACCACACCTGGCTAATTTTGTATTTTCAGTAGAGACGGGGTTTCGCTGTGTTAGTCAGGCTGGTCTCCAATTCCCGACCTCAGGTGATCTGCCCGCCTCAGCCTCCCAAATTGCTGGGATTACAGGCGTGAGCCACCGTGCCTGGCCGGAGATTTTCTTTTTTAAATGTGTCGCTTATATGTACTGCAGAGAGTTAGTTCTTTTTTTGAAAATAAGCACACGTAAGTGTTTCATTTAATTATGGTGATTTCACAAATTGCTCTTTTGAGGTCAAACTTTATGCAGTGTTTTCCCATGGATGGCACATACCTTACCTACAAGGGCATATCATAATCCCTACTGTTCAGATGCTTAAGCAACTGGGAGAGGCCAGTGTGATTTCTACACTGCAAAAGCTTGTTATAGTCAGAATAGAAAAAATGGTAAAACACTTAGGATGCCTAGAGCCTACTAAATGTAACTTATGTCAGTAACCAAAATATAGGTCTTTTTGAAGCAATTTATGCTTGTGAAGACCAATAATTTTGTTGTTCTTTATGTTAAATATGGAAACATTTTTAAAGTTGGGGAGTTTAATTACTTAAATTTTGTCCTGGCTGCTTAGTTAAATGGAAGTAAGACGAAACCAGGAAGCAAATGATGCAACATGAGTTTTTTTTTTTAAAAAAAGGAGACTCAGGAGTGGTGGCTTACACTTGTAATCCCAGCACTTTGGGATGCTGAGGCAAAGGATCACTTGAGGCTCGCAGTTCAAGACCAACCTGGGCTACATAATGAGACCCCATTTCTACAAAAAATTTTAAAAATAGCACAGCGTAGTGATGCACGCCTGTGGACCCAGATACTCAGGAGTCTGAGGCCGGAGGATCACTTGAGCCTAGGAGGTTGAGGCTGCAGTGAGCTATGATTGGACCACCGCACTCCAGCGACAGAGCGAAACTCTGCCTCTTGAGGGGAGAAAGGGTGTCAGTATTAAAATTTGCTTTTTCTAAACTGTGCAAATCGGTGCCTGTGCCTAATGAATGACAGCACAGTGCCACTTGACAGTGTGTAGTCATTTGAAATAACTTGATGTGATGATGAGCTTTAAGGCTGTGGGATGCTAAATAAATCATGATTTGGGAAAGGTAATGTTTCATTATTTTCAAGGTTCTTTTCAAACTTAAGCAGGATAGCATCTCATCAAAGAGAGGGTATTACTACATTTTTAAGTAATCAAGGACATCCTCAATATTTGTTGAAGACACATTTTCGGAAAAAAAATTAACATTTCCATGATACATGTAATGTCTACTGAATTATACCAACTTGTCTAGGTAGGAAGTACAACCTGAAAATTAAAAATGGCAGGATAGGCCGGGCGCGGTGGCCCACGCCTGTAATCCCAGCACTTTGGGAGGCCGAGGTGGGCGTATCACAAGGTCAGGAGTTTGAGACCAGCCTAGCCAATATGGTGAAACCCCATCTCTACTAAAAATACAAAAAGCACCTGGGCGTGGTAGCGTGTGCCTGTGGTCCCACGCTACTCAGGAGGCTGAGGCAGGAGAATCGCTTGAACCCAGGAGGCAGAGGTTGCAGTGAGCCGAGATTGCACCACTGCACTCCAGCGTAGGCGACAGAGCAAGATTCCATGTAAAAAAAAAAAGCGGGGTGGCAAGATAGCACTGAATGACTACTGGGTAAATAACAAAATTAAGGCAGAAGCAAATAAGTTCTTTGAAACCAGTGAGAACAAAGATACAATGTACCAGAATCTCTAGAACACAGCTAAAGCAGTCTTCAGAGGGAAATTTATAGCACTAAATGCCCACACCAGAAAGTGGGGAAGATCTAAATTCAACACCCTAACATCACAATTGAAAAGAACTAGAGAAGCAGGAGCAAACAAATTCAGAAGCTAGCAGAAGACAAGAAATAACTAAGATCAGAGCAGAACTGAAGGAGATAAAGACATGAAAAACCCTTCAAAAAATCAATGAATCGAGGAGCTCATTTTTGAAAAGATAACAAAATAGACTGCTAGCCAGACTAATGAAGAATAAAATGGAGAAGAATCAAATAGACACAATAAAAAATGATAAAGGGGATATCACCACTGATCCCACAGAAATACAAACTACCATCAGAGAATATTGTAAATACTTCTATGCAAATAAACTAGAAAATCTAGAAGAAATGGATAAATTCCTAGACTCATACACTCTCCCAAGACTATACCAGGAAGAAGTTGAATGCCTGAGTAGGCCAATAACAAGTTTTGAAATTGAGGCAGTAATTAATAGCCTACCAACCAAAAAAAATCCAGTACCAGATAGATTCACAGCCAAATTCTACCAGAGGTACAAAGAGGAGCTGATACCATTCTTTCTGAAGCTATTACAGTAGAAAAAGAGGGACTCCCCCCAACTCATTTTATGAGGCCAGCATCATCCTGATATCAAAACCTGGCAGAGACACGACAAGAAAAGAAAATTTCAGAGCAATATCTCTGACGAACATTGATGAGAAAATCCTCAATAAAATACTGGCAGACCGAATACGGAAACACTTCAAAAGCCTATCCACCATGATCAAGTCGACTTCATACCTGGGATGCGAGGCTGTTTCAACATACACAAATCAGTAAATGTAATCTATCACTTAAACAGAACCAATGACAAAAGCCATGTGATTATCCCAATAGATGTGGAAAAGGCCTTTGATAAAATTCAACACCCCTTCATGCTAAAAACTCTCAATAAACTAGGTATTGATGGAACATATCTCAAAATAATAAGAGCTATTTATGACAAACCCACAGCCAATATCATACTGAGTGGGCGAAAGCTGGAAGCATTCCCCTTGAAAACCAGCATAAACAAGGATGCCCTCTCTCACCACTCCGATTCAACATAGTATTGGAAGTTCTGGCCAGAGCAATCAGGCTAGGGAAAGAAATAAAGGGTACAAATGGAAGAGAGAAAGTCAAATTGTTTCTGTTTGCAGATGACATGATTGTATATTTAGAAACCCCATCATCTCCCCCGAAATCTCCTTAAGCTGATAAGCAACTTTAGCAAAGTTTCAGGATACAAAATTAGTGTGCACCAATCACAAGCATTCCTGTACACCAATAATAGACAAACAGAGAGCCAAATCATGAGTAAACTCCCATTCACTATTGCTACAAAGAGAATAAAATACCTAGGAATACAACTTACAAGGTATGTGAAGCATTTCTTCAAGAACTACAAGCCACTGCTCAAGGAAATAAGAAAGGACAGAAACAAATGGAAAAACATTCCATGCTCATGGATGGGAAAGAATCAATATTGTGAAAATTTCCATACTGTCCAAAGTAATTTATAGATTCAGTTCTATCCCCATCAAGCTACCATTGACTTTCAAGTCACAGAATTAGAAAAAACTACTTTAAATTTCATATGGAACCAAAAAAGAGCCCATATAGACAAGACAATCCTAAGCAAAAAGAACAAAGCTGGAGGCATCATGCTACCTGACTTCAAATTATACTACAAGGCTACAGTAACCAAAACAGCATGGTACTAGTACCAAAAAAGATATGTAGACCAATGGAACAGAGCAGAGGCCTCAGAAATAATCCCACACATCTACAACCATCTGATCTTTGACAAACCTGACAAAAACAAGCCATGGGGAAATTACTCCTTTTGTAATAAATGACTGCTTTTGTAGTGTTGGGAAAACTGACTAGCCATATGCAGAAAACTGATACTGGACCTCTTCCTATACCTTATACAAAAATTAAGATGGATTAAAGACTTAAACATAAGACCTAAAACCATAAAAACCCTAGAAGAAAACCTAGGTGATAACATTCAGGACATAGGGATGGGCAAAGACTTCATGACTAAAACACCAAAAGCAATGGCAACAAAAGCCAAAATTGACAAATGGGATCGAATTAAACTAAAGAGCTTCTGCACAGCAAAAGAAACTATCAGAGCGAACAGGCAACCTCCAGCATGTGACAAAATTTTTGCAAATTCTAATATCCAGAATCTACAAAGAACTTAAATTTATAAGAAAAAAACAAGCACATCAAAAAGTGGGTGAAGGATATGAACAGACACTTCTCAAATGAAGACATTTATATGGCCAGCAAATGTGAAAAAAAGCTCATCATCACTGGTCATTAGATAAATGCAAATCAAAACCATAATGAGGTACTATGTCACACCAGTTAGAACGGCAATCATTAAAAACTCAGGAAACAGATACTGGAGAGGATGTGGAGAAATAGGAACTGTTTTAGACTGTTGGTGGGAATGTAAATTAGTTCAACCATTGTGGAAGACAATGTTTTCCTCAAGGATCTACAACCAGAAATACCATTTGACCCAGCAATCCCATTACTGGGTATATACCCAAAGGATTATAAATCATTCTACTATAAAGACACATGCACACATCTAAGTGTTCACAATAGCAAAGACTTGGAAGTAACCCAAATGCCCATCAATGATAGACTGGATAAACAAAATGTGGCACATATACACCGTGGAATACTATGCAGCCATAAAAAGGATGAATGGGACATGGATGAAGCTGGAAACCGTCATTCTTAGCAAACTAACACAGGAACAGAAAACCAAACACTGCATGTTCTCACTTATAAGTGGGAGTTGAACAGTGAGAACACATGGACACAGGGAGGGGAACGTCACACACTGGGGCCTGTCGGTGGGTGGGGGCTAGGGGAGGGATAGCATTAGGAGAGATACCTAATGTAGATGATGGGTTGATAGGTTCAGCACACCACTGTGGCACATGTATACCTATGTAACAAACCGGCACGTTCTACACATATATCCCAGAACTTAAACTATAATAATAAAAAAAGTATGTCACGTTGTACAAGCAATTACCAGGACTCTTTCCATCTTGCAAACTGAAACTCTATACCCATTAAATAAACTCCCATTTCCTCCTCCTCCCAGCCCCTAGCAACCACCATTCTACTTTCTGTTTCTATAGATTTGACTACTCTAGATATTTCACACGTGAGTGGGAACATACAGTATTTATCTTTCGTAACTGGGTTATTTCACTTAGCATGATGTAGTTAAGGTTCTTTCATGTTGTAGTATGTGTTCGAATTTTCTTTCTTTTTAAGACTGAACAATTTCCCATTGTATGTATAGACCACATTTTCCTTATCTGTTCCTTCATCCATGTACGCCTGGGTTTTCTCCGCCTCTCAGCTGTTGTGTATGTAGTGCTGCTAAGAACATAGGCATGGGCTTCATTACTTAACAGTGGCTACCTTACGACCATCTAAAGCAGATTTCTTGCTCAATCTAAGTCACTTTATACAACTGAGAAAAATTACTGGGCCTTTGTTCAAGCTTTTTTCAATTTGACTCTTACTGTCTGGGATCTAGAAGCAATTTTTTTTCCCTAACACTTCAAAACCTCAAATTTCTGAGATGTCTTTATTGCTTTCCTTTTCTCTTTGAAGATTGGTCAGTTTTTACCCGTGCTCATTGCGTGCCTGCGATGCTTTGCCAAAGAAGGAAGTTTTTCTTTTTCATGTCAGTCTGATGTGGATTGAGGGTGGTACACTGTGCTCCAACAATCATTCCAGGCCCAAGCTCCTTCTCTCATGTGGCTCTCTGACTCCAGGGCCTTATCCTCTTCTGTACTCCACTGGTAAAGAGAGAGAGAAAGATTGCACAGGAAGGCTTTTAGGGGCCAGACCTAAAAGTGGTTTATGTTTTTTATCTTCTATCTTTACTTCATTGTCCAGACTTGATATCATAGCCCTACTTAACTGTAATGGGAATAGGAGATACAATCTTGCTCTATTCCCAGGAGGAAAACAAGGTTTGGTGAACATATAGTGCCTGGTGCCACAGGCTGGAGATAAATTTGGAAGTACCAGCATATAGGTGGTGATCAAAGCCATAAGTAAAGATGAGGATCATCCCAGAAAGGGAGTAATGGGAGACCCTCGGAAAAACAAAGGCACTTTCTTGAGGATCTTTACTGGTAAAAATAACTTGTGTAACCTAACTTTAGAATGTTAGGTTACACAAGCTATTAGTAGAACAGTTACTACTATGTTTTTAGGACGTTTAAATGTGTGGATTAAATAAATGTAAAAATAGCTTTTTCAGCAACTGGAATGTTTTTACTTCTTGAAGTTTAATACAAAAGAAATATGTATCAGCATCCTTTTATGACACAGCCTGTGAATGTAAAATAATTCTGAATTTCTGAAATACTAAGCTAAGTAAACATTTATTTTTGTTTACCATTTAAATTATGTACATTTATTAAGCATTTACTATGTACCAGGCAATGTGAGGATTATAACAATAAATCACAATCAAGGAAGACCAAATTTAGTAATACAAAAACAGGCTGGTCACGGTGGCTCACACTTGTAATCCCAGCACTTTGGGAGAACAAGGCGGGAAGATTCTTGGGGCCAGGAGTTCAAGACCAGCCTGGGCAACAGAGCAAGATTCCATCTCCACAAAAAATTTTCTGAAAATCAGCTGGGCATGGTGATATACACCTGTAGTCCTAGCTACTTGGGAGGTAGAGACGGGAGGATCACTTGAGCCCAGGAGTTTGAGGTTGTAGTGAGCTGTAATCGCTCCACTGCCCTACAGCCTGGGGAACAGAGTGAGACCATGTCTCTTAGAGAAAATAAAATATAAAGTAAGGCAAATAAATTGATGTCCAAAATCCCAGGCAGAATCGGCAGTCTGGAAGTCAAATTGCATTGATTTTGGAGCCCGGCAGATTTAGGTTTGAATCTCAGCTCTGCTACTCTCAGTGTAACCTTGGGGAAGTTAATATTTCTGAACTTCTAGTTTCCTTATTTCTAAGTTTGTGATAATAGCACCTATGCTTCAGGTTGCTATGATTAGGGATGATCTGTGTAAACCTAATGCAGTGCATGCTTGATATTAAAAATATAGTTATTTTTATTAATATTGTGGAAGAATGTAGAGTTCATATGGGATAGAAAGATGAGTTACCTTACACTCTATGAATTCATTCATTCAGTAGTTATTTAGTAAGCCACTACTACACACAGTGTACTTAGGATTAGACTGTATGTATGGATTTGTCTTTGTTTTCTAAAGCCCCATTTAGTTTTTTAAAAAATGTTTGTATCACAGGTCTGTACCCATCAGGTTTATATACGGTCTTCCCTGTTTTCAGATGCCCAGAGACCACCCTGTCCCTCCTGGCACTGTCTTCATCCTCCTCCTTTGCTATAGGGATCTGCCTGACTTATCTCTCCTAATCTCCTCTTCCTCTGCCCACTCCTGTATTTTCCTTGCTCCTATTTCTACTGACTTCACCTCAGACAGCCTTTTTTCTTTGCATACAAATTTTTGTTAGTCCCCCGTCTGACTTTTTTTTTTTTTTTTTTGAGGTGGACTCTTGCTTTGTGAGTGCAGTGGCATAATCTCGGCTCACTGCAACCTCCACCTCCTAGGCTCAAGTGATTCTCCCGACTCAGCCTCCCAAGCAGCTGGAACCACAGGTGTGCACCACCAGGCCGGCTATTTTTTTGTATTTTTAGTAGGGATGGAGTTTCACCATGTTGCCAGGCTGATCTCAAATTCCTGAGCTCAGGCGATCCACAAGCATGATTCTTAAGCTTAAGTTTTTCTAGTGGAAAAATTAATTCTCCCAGTTACCTCAGGCATAATTGGCCACCTTCTTTCTCTCTTTGTTCATTTTTCTTCTCATATATTGGAAAGCTTTCCAATTATATCCCCCATAGATTTCCAGGTGTCCCCACCGAAGTTTCTCCCTGCTGATACTAATGCTGATACTGACACCAGCACTCCTTGCACACTTACGATCTGGCAGGCACTCTGCGCCACCTCTTCTTTCCCCAGCAGTTCTGTTGTAAACTAATTGGAGGCAGGGATCAGATATATACCTTTTTGGATTCTCAGTACAGCTTTTTGCACAAAGGAAATGGCCTATAAATATTGCTTGGTCAGAGAGAGGAAGAATGACCAATTCATTTGACCTCGCATTAAAAATAATTTTATAAAAATTATGTCATATGCAATTGTATTTTGTTTCATTGCCAGTGTTGTGGACATTTTTAAATAAGAAATGTAAATAGTCTCACTTCAGTGTGAGTTAAATGTGCTTTTGTGGGTTTCTTAGGAACCGCTTATTACATTGTTCTATGGCAACTTATATTCCAAGTTCTAAATAACTGTCTTTACAAAAGCCGTTTTGACACATAAATTATAAGATGTGGACCATCCAGAATTTTCCTTGTCACTAATTTTTTAAAAGGGAGTTTAGTTTTTGGTGAAAATGCCTTGTTTATCTTTCTCTTACTTATTTAATGAGTGTCTTCTTGTGCCACTTGCCACAAATAAAGATTCTCAAACATTTTCAGCCTCAGGGAATGAAGTAACTGCTAGCTAGAAATAGATCAGGGATTAACAAGTGTAACACATGTAGCTGATGTCATAGGGCTGTGACTTGGGAGGCAGACATCCCACAATAACTAAAAATGGGCATCAAGTGCAGAGCATACAAATGTACAGATTCCAATTTTTACATTTGTTATTGCCAGTGAATACGTCACATTATTTTGAGAACTAACCCATCATTAATTAGTTTAAAAACAATATCTAAGTTATGTCACATCCATCCCTATCCTGCCATGCTCCATTTGGGACTACCTTGCCCCTCTACTGGACCATGATACTAGAGCCCTACCCTGCCTCCTGTCCACAGTCCTACCCTGTCCAACCCACCCACCAACCCAGTCCTCATCAGACTTCCCTTCACAATGGCTCCTCAAAACCTCAATGCCAAATCAATCCTTATATTTTCTGATTTCCTTTCCCTCCCTCTTTCTTTCTCTCTTTTTTGTTTCTTTCATGTTTAGAAAAATCAAAACAAAATGACTGAATACACAGAAAGTTTTTGCTTCAACCAGTCACTATTCTCCAGAGTCATCCTCACTCTCTACCATCACCCCCTCTGCAAATGCATGTCTTTCTCCACCTAAAAATGTCCAGATGTCTTGAAAGGCTCAGTTCAAAAGCTGCTTCACAGTGCTTCTCTGTTCATCTTTTCTATCCACATAGATGAATACACATCATCCCTATTTCCCCTAGGAACTTTATTCTTTTAGAACTTAACCATATTCTGCCTTGTATTACATTATAGCTAGTAAATTGCAAGGCCCTTAAGAAGAGTTTGGTTTAATTTTGGATACTTCTTAGCACTCAGCAGAGGGGTCTGCTCATAGCAGGGGCATGAAAAGTGTTTATTGAACAGTTAACTTCTCTTTAAGGTAGAATAGTTTCAGTATACTTTGTTGGAAGTTGATGTTTGTGATATCTCCTGTCATTCAACATTTTCTTTCATAGGAGTTCGTAGATTTTCAAGGTGCAAGAGCAGCCCCATTTTATTAACAGCTGTAATCTTGCATTTTATCTGAACCTCACAGTCAGTGCATTGTACTGTCTCTCTTGGCAGCCTCGTGTGCAAGCTGAACACAAGGACCACCATCCTGGCAGCAACGAACCCCAAAGGCCAGTACGACCCCCAGGAGTCCGTGTCTGTGAACATTGCTCTCGGCAGCCCACTCTTAAGTCGATTTGACCTGATCCTGATTTTGCTTGATACCAAGAATGAAGACTGGGATCGTATCATTTCCTCCTTTATCTTGGAAAATAAAGGTATGTGAAGACAGACAAAGCATTCAAAGTAACAAAGAGAGATTAGCTGTAACTAAAAGAAACTCCCTTTCAAGAAAATTAAATAAATACCCAAGGTAGGCTGTGTAGTACCAGGCAATAGAGAAAAGCTTAGACAGAAAGCAGTGAAAGGAGCCACTTACAGGGCCTCAGAATACTGAGTTGAAGGAAAAGGGCCTTTCTCTACCTGCCACTAATGAGAATAAAGTTGTTTGTAAATATGTCCCTTATGATGAAAGGGGGCAACCTTATGATACGGAATTACCACTCACCTCTTGTACGTAAAGAAAACCAGAATGAATTATGAAACAAATGTCTAAATGTAGGGTTCTCTTTAAATTAGATTTTCTGAGGCCGGGCATGGTGGCTTACCCCTATAATCCCAGCACTTTGGGAGGCTGAGACAGGTGGATCACATGAGGTCAGGAGTTCAAGACCAGCCTAGCCAACATGGTGAGACCCTGTCTCTACTAAAATACAAAAATTAGCTGGGCATGGTGGTACACACCTGTAATCCCAGCTACTGTGGAGGCTGAGGCAGGAGAATTGCTTGATCCCAGGAGGTAGAGGTTGCAGTGAACAGAGATCGCACCACTGCACTCCAGCCTGAGCGACAGAGCAAGACTTCATCTCAAAAAAAAAAAAAAAAAAAAGGTTTACTCGAATATTATTGATTACTGAGCAGAACAGAATTATTCTGAATAATTTTTTTTTTTTTTTTTTTGAGACGGAGTCTTGCTCTGTCGCCCAGGCTGAGTGCAGTGGCCAGATCTCAGCTCACTGCAAGCTCCGCCTCCCGGGTTCCCGCCATTCTCCTGCCTCAGCCTCCGGAGTAGCTGGGACTACAGGCGCCCGCCACCGCGCCCGGCTAGTTTTTTTTGTATTTTTAGTAGAGACGGGGTTTCACCGTATTAGCCAGGATGGTCTCGATCTCCTGACCTCGTGATCTGCCCGTCTCGGCCTCCCAAAGTGCTGGGATTACAGGCTTGAGCCACCGCGCCCGGCTGAATAATTTTTAATAAAGATAGGAAGCTTACCTTTATTAAGCTTAGATCATAAGACTTTTTTTCTAAAATTGTATGCTATGCAGACAAGTGTAGATTTCAATAACCACAAAACATGATGGTTATCTTTTGACAAATAAGTACCAGAACTTTATAAAAATCCTTAAAATGATATGTTTGCCTGTCCTAAGAACTTACTGACCTGATATATACAGGTTACCCAAGCAAATCAGAGAAGCTCTGGAGCATGGAAAAGATGAAAACCTATTTCTGCCTCATAAGGAATCTGCAGCCCACACTGTCTGATGTGAGCAATCAAGTTCTTCTTCGGTACTACCAGATGCAAAGGCAGAGTGATTCCCGGAACGCTGCCCGGACCACCATTCGCCTGCTGGAAAGCTTGATACGATTAGCAGAAGGTCTATTTCATTCAACAAATGATGCTTGTATTGAGTGCTGCTTTTGTGTAAGGCAAGGGGCTTGGCACCGTGGATTCAAAGATGAATGAGAATAACCCCCACTCTAAGGTGCTCATAGTCACTTAAAAACAAAGGCTTTGAGCCAGGAGATCTCTGCTCGTCTGAGGACAGATGATGAGTATTGACTGGAATGTGGTGTCATTATGAAAGAGGAATCTCTGTGCTTCTCAGGACCTCCTAGAACTTAATATACCATTCACTTAGAAAGCCGTATTTTTGATATTTTGTTTCTCAGTGGCAGCTCTGTTAGCATTTTGAGTGGGACAGTTTCTTGTTTGGAATTGTTTCCCATGTAGCATCACTGGTTCTTGCTCAGTAATTGCCAGTTACAGTCCACCCCTGTCATTATAACAATCAACTTGACAATGCCATGACCGGCCCCATTACATATATACATGTAGCTAACATGTATCTTAATTCTTTTCTTCTAACATTGGCTTTTACATTTTAGCTTTTGTTTAAATATAAAAAAAGAATTCACATGAACTGAATAATAAAATAAAATAATACAAGCTTAATAAAAAGTACTGTAAAACAAATGGACTTTCGTTTTTCAAGGATTTATAGCTAATATTAGGGCAAGAAATACTCAGAATTTAGAATTGCTTCTTTGGTAGCTTTGAAAAGCTCATAGATCATAAAGAGGAGTGCCAGATATGAAAAATGAGTTTTAATTTTGTGTAGTTTTATAAAAGACTAGAAAGTGGAGACTAAAGTTGCTGAATATTAAATCTATGTTTATATAGCCCCTTTCTTTGCTAGAGCCCAGAGTACTTTTTCACATAAATATACAGCATTGTGTGGGCTACACAGAAGGATTAGGCTCTTTGAAGAAACAACCTTAAAGCTAGGTGAATGTTGACTTTTGTGCTTGTTCTAGTAAAATTATTTTGTTATTAATAGCTCATTCATAAAATACAAATGGCGTGGAGGGAGAGATTAGAGAATTACATTTCTCACCTCAGATATTCCTAAAAAACAACTGTGCTTTGTTTTCTTAGCTCATGCTCGCCTGATGTTTCGTGATACTGTGACTTTGGAAGATGCTATTACGGTGGTGTCAGTCATGGAGTCCTCAATGCAGGTAAGGATATTTTGTGTACCTAATTTTTATCCTAATTACAAACTTTTGTTTTTTTAAAAAAAGGACACTTTATTAACATATCAAAAGTTATTAAAATGATCATATTCTAGACCTAGTGATTCCTGGAAATAGATCCAAAGGTAACCATTTAAACGAAGAGGAAACAGTGTCCTGGAGACGTCTGCTGCATGGGTGGTGTTGCTTTTGCCCATTGATGTAAAGTAGTGGGTCTCGATCCTTTTTTTTTCCTCAACACACCCAAGGATGTTCATAGCCCACCAGTGACAGTATAGCTTCCTAGAGCGATGATTGCCACCAAGAACTGGGGGAGTGAACTATAGAAAGTTGAAAAAGTCCCCCAGGTGATTTTCATACCTAACATAGGGGTGTAAAGGGCGGTCTTTGCCCCCGGGGATTGCTGGTCCCTAGAGTGTACTTACTGTTCTGCAGGCTGGCCTGGTGACTCTCCTGGGATTTTCTCATCCCTTCAGGGAGGTGCGCTGCTAGGAGGTGTGAATGCCCTCCACACTTCCTTTCCTGAAAACCCTGGAGAGCAGTATCAGAGACAGTGTGAACTTATTCTGGAAAAGCTAGAGCTGCAGAGCCTCTTGAGTGAAGAGCTTAGAAGACTTGAAAGGTGAGGAATGAAAACCCAGAAAGGCGTATAATGGAAAATCCTTGTTTGGCATTTAGTGAAACAAAGGAAGTGTGCATTAAGTGGAAAAATCTGTCTATCAGGTGTTGGGTCAGTAAGTTCTTAGGACGGGCAGATGCTATCTGTAGGGGACTGTTTCAGTTATCTACTGCTGTATAATCAACTGCTCCAAAACTCGGTGACCGCAAACACCACCGCCACCAGCGTTTTAGTGTTCACTTTTCTGGGTATCAGACATTCAGGCAGGCTTGATGGGGATAGCTTGTCTTTGCTCCACACTGTGTTGGCTGAGATAACAACTCAGCAATGACAGAAACAACATTTCAAAACTTACCTTTCTAATGACTCATTAAAATGTGAATAATAGACAAGGAGGACACATGGGAAGAAACGCGTCACACGCCTTCGTGTGAATGTGGACTCGACCAAAAAAATTTTGCCCAAACTCTATATTCCCGAAATATGTGGACTTCCAAAAACCTAGGCTTTGAGTGTGAGCCTGAGAAATAGGAGTGAGGAATGGCAAGTTTATCCATTTTTTGGTGTCTTCATGATCGGTGTGAATGGCTTAATAATTGACCTGCAGCTCTTACTGGTGTTGGTCTCAAAGCCGGGGTCTGGTGAATGAAGTACATGAGAAAGTGAAACAGCTGCCAAGAATTTGGGGACCACATTGAGATTGTTGACTACATTAAAACAAAACAAAACAAAACAAAAAAACCTTGAGAATTTTTCCTTCTCACAGCAGCCTTCTCTTTCTAATTTTTGAAGCTTCAGCACAGCCTTCCTGGGGAAGTGTGGGGATGGGCATTATCCTGCTAATAGCCAGGTGCCAGACTGCAGTCAACTTGCACTTTGTATAAAATTCACCCCTCTTTCTTTTGGTCTCCTGGCTCATTTTATGATCCAGAGCATGGTGCCTAGACCAAAGTTATTCCTTTGGGTTGTTTATGGTTTGATGTAGCTGATTCTTTTCAAGCCACTCCTCGGCTTGGCTTTGCTTTTGGAGAGGCTGCTCATTTTGATGGATCTAAGCTACCAGAAACTGACGTGTGCTGCATTCAGAAAAGGAGAAAAAGTGAGGCTCAGAATCGTTGTTGTGTGTTAGAAAGATGGCAATTAGACTTCCCAAATTTAAAATGACCCTCCTGGAGGAAAGAAAGGAAAGAAGAAAGAGTATTTGACAATCTAAAAGATAGGATTCTGCCTTAAAATATTATTTTCTACTGGTATTTATTTATAATGTAGAGGCATGTTCTGATGTTGATCCTCCTGAAAGCAACAAAACCAGGTACCGTGCAAACGAAAGTGAATTACCTCCAAGACACAATCTAATGCCAATCTTATCAAGTGAGAAAAAACCCAACCAGCATATGGGTTTTTACTGTTTTGGAAAGAGTTCTCTGTTCCTTAAGGAGATAATTATAATGAAACCATTTATAGTTTTGTCATGCTTTACTTCCAGAAAATGCTTTATACTTTATACTGGTGACAGTCTGACTCGGCCATTCTATCCACCTCAAAACAGAATGCAGGTGGGGCACGGTGGCTCAGACCTGTAATCCCAGCACTTTTGAAGGCCAAGGTGGGCAGATCACTTGAGTTCAGGAGTTCAAGACCAGCCTGGCCAACATGGTGAAACGCTATCTCTACTAAAAATACAAAAATTAGCTGGGCATGTTGGCGGGCGCCTCCGATTCCAGCTACTCAGGAAGCTGAGGCAGGAGAATTGCTTGAACCTGGGAGGCGGAGGATGCAGTGAGCTGAGATTGAGTGAAACTCCATCTCAAAAAAAAAAAGAGAGAGAGACTGAAATAATAGGGCTAACTTAGTCTACCCTAACTTATTCTCATCTTTTAGGAGATTTTTATAGAATTTTAACAATTATCAGTATCCCTGCCCTCAATTTGATGCTGAAAAGTATGCTAGGGAGTAGTAATTTTGAAAGCTATTTGCTTTTTTGTTTGGTTGTAACTCAAATTAGTAAAAACGAACATGGGTTTGCTTACTGATATTTGCAAACCTACTATGAATGAATGTAACCCAATATGTTTACAATAATTGTGGGGGCCTTTTTCTGATTATGAAGGTAATGCATGTTTTTTATAAGTGGCAGTGAAATTAGAAAACAAAAAATCACATGTAATCTTATTTCCCAGAGATATGTACAATTAACATTTTAATGTATTTAAATATATTTAAATATAAGGTATTTCCTTATATTTTCTATGATTATACATGAATTTTAGAATAACTTACTCATCTGCTTTCTGGTATAATATCTTTCCAAAGTGAGCACATAGAAGAGGGATCGTATTGTACTTTATAAGAAAAAGGCATTTCTAGGTTGTCAGGAAGGGCTTCTAAAGGACCTACTTGTAGGGAACTACAGTCCTTATTAGGAAGTCATCCTCCCTCATGACCAAATGGACATTTGAAATGAAAATATGAGATCTGGCAAGATGGCCGAATAAGGACAGCTGCAGTCTGCAGCTCCCAGCGAGATCAGTGCAGAAGGTGGGTGATTTCTGCATTTCCAGCTGAGGTACCCAGTTCATCACATTGGGACTACTGGTTAGGCAGGGGGTGCAGCCCACAGAGGGTGAGCAGAAACAGGGTGGGGCGTCACCTCACTCTGGACATACAAGGAGCCAGGAGACTTCCCTCCCCCAGCCAAGGGAAGCAGTGAGGTACTATGCTACCCAGCCTGGATACTATGCTTTTCCCATGGTTTTTGCAATCCACAGATCGGGAGATTCCCTCACAAGCCTATACCACCAGGGCTCCGGGTTTCAAGCCCAAAACTGGGCGGCAGTTTGGGCAGACACTGAGCTAGCTTCAGGAGTTTTTTTCGTACCCTAGTGGCACCTGGAACCCCAGCAAGACAGAAGCAGTCACTCCCCTAGAAAGGAGGCTGATGCCAGGGAGCCGAGTGGGCTCACTCAGGGTGTCCCACTCCCATGGAGCCCAGCAAGCTAAGAACCACTGGCTTGAAATTCTCGCTGCCAGCACAGCATTCTGAAGTCGACCTGGGATGATCGAGCTTGTAGGGGGAGGAGTGTCCCCCATTACTGAGGTTTGAGTAGGCGGTTTTCCTCTGACAGTGCCCAGGGGGCCAGGAGGTTTGGACTGGGTGTAATCTACCACAGCGCGGCAAGGTGGCTGTGGCCAGATTGCTTCTCTAGATTCCTCTTCACTGGGCAGGGCGTCTCTGAAAGAAAGGAGCCCCAGTCAGGGGCTTACAGATAAAACTCCCATCTCCTCGGGACAGAGCACCTGGGGAACGGGGCAACTGTGGGTGCTGCTTCAGCAGACTTAAACTTACCTGCCTGCCAGCTCTGAAGAGAGCAGCTGATCCTAACTAGGAGGATTCTCCCAGCACACTCTGCTAAGGGACAGACTGCCTTCTCAAGTTGGTCCCTGACCCCCATACCTCCTGACTGGGAAAGACCTCCCAACAGGGGTCAACAGACACCTCATATAGGAGAGCACTGGCTGGCATCAGGCTGGTGCTCCTCTGGGACGAAACTTCCAGAGGAAGGAGCAGGCAGCAATCTTTGCTGTTCTGCATCCTGCACTGGTGATACCCAGGCAAACAGGATTTGGAGTGGACTTCTAGCAAACTGTAGCAGACCTGCTGAAGAGGGACCTGTTAGAAGAAAAACTAACAAACAGAAAGCAAAAACATCAACATCAACAAAAAGGACCCCCACACAAAAACCCCATCCAAAGGTCATCAGCTCAAAGATCAAAGGTAGATAAATCCACAAAGATGAGGAAAAACCTGTGCAAAAATGCTGAAAATTCCAAAAACCAGAATGCCTCTTCTCCAAATGATTGCAACTCCTCTCCAGCAAGGGCACAAAACTGGACCGAGAATGAGATTGACAAATTGACAGAAGTAAGCTTCAGAAGGTGGGTAATAAACAAACTCCTGCAAGCTGAAGGAGCATGTTCTAACCCAATGCAAGGATGCTAAGAACCTTGATAAAAAATTACAGGAACTGCTAACTAGAATAACCAGTTCAGAGAGAAGCATAAATGACCCGATGAAGCTGAAAAACACAGCACAAGAACTTCATGAAGCATACACATATATCAGTACTCGAATCAATCAAGCAGGAGAAAAGATATCAGAGATTGGAGATCAACTTACAATACAGCATGAAGACAAGATTAGGAAAAGAAAATACAATAAGGCATGAAGACAAGATTAGGAAAAGAAAAAAGAATGAAAAGGAACAAATAAAGCCTCCAAGAAATATGGGACTGTGTGAAAAGATCATACCTACGATTGATGGGTATACATGAAAGTGATGGGGAGAATGGAACCAAGTTGGAAAACACATTTCAGGATATTTTCCAGTAGAACTTCCCCAACTTAGCAAGACAAGCCAACATTCAAATTCAGGAAATACAGAGAACACCACTAAGATACTCTTCAAGAAGGGCAACTCCAAGACATATACTCATCTGATTCACCAAGGTTGAAATGAAGGAAAAAATGTTAAGGGCAGCCAGAGAGAAAGGTCAGGTTACCTACAAAGGGAAGCTCATCAGACTAACAGCAGATCTCTCTGCAGAAGCCCTATAAGCCAGAAGAGAGTGGGGGCCAATATTCAACATTCTTAAAAGAATTTTCAACCCAGAATTTCACATCCAGCCAAATTAAGCTTCATAAGTGAAGGAGAAATAAAATCCTTTACAGACAAGCAAATGCTGAAATATTTTGTAGCCACCAGGCCTGTTTTACAAGAGCTCCTGAAGGAAGCACTAAAAATGGAAAGGAAAAACCAATACTAGCCACTGCAAAAACATACCAAATTGTAAAGACCATCGATGCTATGAAGAAACTGCATCAACTAATGTGCAAATTGACCAGCTAGTGTCATGATAACAGGATCAAATTCACACATAACAATATTAACCTTAAACATGAATGGGCTAAATGCCCCAATTAAAAGACACAGAGTGGCAAATTGGATAAAGAGTTAAGACCCATCAGTGTGCTGTATTCAGGAGACCCATCTTACATGCAAAGACACACATAGGCTCAAAATAAAGGGATGGAGAAATATTTACCAAGCAAATGGAAAGCAACAAAAAGCAGGGGTTGCAATCCTAGTCTCTGATAAAACAGACTTTAAACCAACAAAGATGAAAAAAGACAAAGAAGGGCACTACATAATGACAAAGGGATCAATGCAACAAGAAGAGCTAACCATCCTAAATATATATGCACCCAATACAGAAGCACCCTGATTCATAAAACAAGTTCTTAGAGACCTACAAAGAAACTTAGACTCCCACACAATCATAGTGGGAGACTTTAACACCCCACTGTCAATATTATACAGATCAATGAGGCAGAAAATTAACAAGGATATTCAGGACTTGAACTCAGCTCTGGACCAAGTGGACCTAATAGACATCTATAGAACTCTCCACCCCAAATCAACAGAATGTACATTCTTCTCAGCACCACATAGGACTTATTCTAAAATCAACCACATAATTGGAAGTAAAACACTCCTCAGGAAATGCAAAAGAACAGAAATCATCACACTCTCTCAGACCACAGTGCAATCAAATTAGAACTCAGGATTAAGAAACTCACTCAAAACTGCACAACTACATGGAAACTGAACAGCCTGCTCCTGAATGACTGCTGGGTAAATAACAAAATTAAGGCAGAAATAAATAAGTTATTTGAAACCAATGAAAACAAAGACACAACTTGCCAGAATCTCTGGGACGTGCTAAAGCAGTCTTCAGAGGGAAATTTATAGCACTAAAATGCCTGCAGGAGAAAGCGGGAAAGATCTAAAATCAACACCCTAACATCACAATTGAAAGAACTAGAGAAGCGAGAGCAAACAAATTCAAAAGCTGGCAGAAGACAAGAAATAACTAAGATCAGAGCAGAACTGAAGGAGATAGAGACACGAAAAACCCTTTAAAAAATCAGTGAATCCAGGAGCTGGTGTTTTGAAAAGATTCACAAAATATATAGACTGCTAGCCAGACTAACAAAGAAGAAGAGAGAGAAGAATCAAATAGACGCAATAAAAAATGATAAAGAGGATATCAGCACTGATCCCACAGAAATACAAACTACTATCAGAGAATGCTATAAACAACTCTATGCAAATAAACTAGAAAATCTAGAAGAAATGGATAAATTTCTGGACACATACACCCTCCCAAGACTAAACCAGGAAGAAGTTGAATCCCTGAATAGACCAATAACAAGTTCTGAAAGTGAGGCAGTAATTAATAGTCTACCAACCAAAAAAAGCCCAGTACCAGATGGATTCACAGCCAGATTCTACCAGAGGTACAAAGAGGAGCTGGTACCATTCCTTCTGAAACTATTATAAACAATAGAAAAAGAGGGACTCCCTGCTAACTCATTTTATGAGGCCAGCATCATCCTGATTGCAAAACCTGGCAGAGACACAATAAAAAAAGAAATTTTCAGGCCAATATCCCTGATGAACATTGATGTGAAAATCCTCAATAAAATACTGGCAAACTGAATCCAGAAGCAAAAAGCTTATCCACCATGTTCAAGTCGACTTCATCCCTGGGATGCCAGGCTGGTTCAACATACACAAATCAATAAACATAATCCATCACATAAACAGAACCAACGACAAAAACCACATGATTATCTCAATAGATGCAGAAAAGGTCTTCAATAAAATTCAACACCCCTTCATGCTAAAAACTCTCAATAAACTAGGTATTGATGGAAAGTATCTCAAAATAATAAGAGCTATTTATGACAAACCCACAGCCAATATCATACTGAATGGGCAAAAGCTGGAAGCATTCCCCTTGAAAACTGGCTCAAGACAAGGATGCCCTCTCTCACCACTCCTATTCAACATAGTATTGGAAGTTCTGGCCAGAGCAATCAGGCAAGAGAAATAAATAAAGGGTATTCATATAGGAAGAAGATAAATTGTCTCTGTTTGCAGATGACATGATTGTATATTTAGAAAACCCCATCATCTCACCCAAAAACTCCTTAAGCTGATAAACAAATTCAGCAAAGTTTCAGGATACAAAATCAATGTGCACCAATCACAGGTATTTCTATACACCAAAAATAGACAAACAGAGAGCCAAATCTTCAGTGAGCTCCCATTCACAATTGCTGCGAAGAAAATAAAATACTTAGCAATACAACTTACATGGGACATGAAGACCTCTTCAAGGAGAACTACAAACCACTGCTCAAGGAAATAAGAGAGGACAGAAACAAATGGAAAAACATACCATGCCCATGCTCATGGATAGGGAGGATCAATATTATGAAAATAGCGGCCGGGCGCGGTGGCTCAAGCCTGTAATCCCAGCACTTTGGGAGGCCGAGACGGGCGGATCACGAGGTCAGGAGATCAAGACCACCCTGGCTAACACGGTGAAACCCCGTCTCTACTAAAAAAAAAATACAGAAAACTAGCCGGGCGAGGTGGCGGGCGCCTGTAGTCCCAGCTACTCGGGAGGCTGAGGCAGGAGAATGGCGTAAACCCGGGAGGCGGAGCTTGCAGTGAGCTGAGATCCGGCCACTGCACTCCAGCCTGGGCGACAGAGCGAAACTCCGTCTCAACAACAACAACAACAAAAAAAAAGAAAATAGCTATACTGCTTAAAGTGATTTATAGATGCAGTGCTATTCCCATCAAGCTACCATTGACTTTCTTCACAGAACTAGGGAAAACTACTTTAAATTTCATACGGAACCTAAAGCCCGTATAGCATGACAATCCTAAGCAAAAAGAACAAAGCTGGAGGCATCATGCTACCTGACTTCAAACTATACTACAGGCTGCAGTAACCAAAACAGCATGGTACTGACACCAAAAGAGATATATAGACCAGTGAAACAGAACAGAGGCCTCAGAAATAACATCACACGTCTACAACCATCTGATCTTCAAAAAACCTCACAAAAACAAGCAACGGGGAAAGGATTCCCTATTTAATAAATGGTGCTGGGAAAACTGGTTAGCCATATGCAGAAAACAGAAACTGGACTCCATCCTTACACCTTATACAAAAATTAACTCAAGATGGATTAAGATTTAAATTTTAAACCTGAAACCATAAAAACCCTAGAAGAAAACCTAGGCAATACCATTCAGGACATAGGCATGGGCAAAAACTTCACAACTAAAACACCAAAAGCAATTGCAACAAAGGCTAAAATTGACAAATGGGATCTAATTAAACTAAAGAGCTTCTACTCAGCCAAATAAACTACCATCAGAGTGAACAGGCAACTTACAGAATGGGAGAAAATTTTTACAATTTGTCCATCTGACAAAGAGCTAATATCCAGAATTTAAACAAATTTACAAGAAAAAAAAGCCATCAAAAACTGCGTGAAGGATATGAACAGACACTTCTCAAAAGAAGACATTCACATAGCCAATAAAGATATGAAAAAAAGCTCATCATCACTGGTCATTAGAGAAATGCAAATCAAAACCACAATGAGATACCATCTCATGCCAGTTAGAATGGTGATCATTAAAAAGTCAGGAAACAACAGATGGTGGCTAGGCTGTAGAGAAATAGGAATGCTTCTGCATTGTTGGTGGGAGTGTAAATTAGTTCAACCTTTGTGGAAGACAGTGTGGCGATTGCTCAAGGATCCAGAACTAGAAATACCATTTGACCCAGCCATCCCATTACTGGGTATATACCCAAAGGATTATAAGTCATTCTACTATAAAGACACATGCACATGTATGTTTATTGCAGCTCTATTTACAATAGTAAAGACTTGGAACCACCCCAAGTGGCCATCAATGATAGACTGGATAAAGAAAATGTGGCACATATACACCATGCCATACTATGCAGCCATAAAAAAGAATAATTTCATGTCCTTTGCAGGGACATGGATGAAGCTGGAAACCATCATTCTCAGCAAACTAACACAGGAACAGAAAACCAAACACCTCATGTTCTCACTTATAAGTGGGAGTTGAACAATGAGAACACATGGACACAGGGAGGGGAACATCACACGCTGGGGCCTGTTGGGGGATGGGGTGCAAGGGGAGGGAGAGCATTAGGATAAATACCTAATGCATGTGGGGCTTAAAACTTAAATGATGGGTGCAGCAAACCACCATGGCACATGTACACATATGTAACAAACCTGCACATTCTGCACATGTATCCCAGAACTTAAAGTAAAATAAAAACAAAAGGAAAGTTGTCCTTCTGGCAATATTTCAGTTTCTAATATGCCCAAGATATTATGATTATCACTGAACATATCCTTCATTCATAGAAGGTAAATAGGTTTTAATTCTGTATCAAATTGAGAAAAGAGTAACTGCCCAGTACATATGTTTAAACATGCCTGGGCCTTGCAGGAAAGATTGTCACAGTTGCCTGGGGTGGTCTGCCATGAATATGAGTGTGGGAGGGGGCAGTGGGAGCACCAGTACAGAAGTATCATAGACTCTTGACTCCTGAGGAAGGTGACGGCTCAGATGCACTCAGTACCTCAACTAGGTAAAGAGATGTGAGACATAATAATCCTCAGTCTTTCTTTTTTTTTTTTTTTTTTTTTTTTTGAGACGGAGTCTTGCTCTGCCGCCCAGGCTGGAGTGCAGTGGCCGGCTCTCAGCTCACTGCAAGCTCCGCCTCCCGGGTTCAGGCCATTCTCCTGTCTCAGCCTCCCGAGTAGCTGGGACTACAGGCGCCAGCCTCGTCGCCCGGCTAGTTTTTTGTATTTTTTTTTTAGTAGAGACGGGGTTTCACCATATTAGCCAGGATGGTCTCAATCTCCTGACCTCGTGATCCGCCCGTCTCGTCCTCCCAAAGTGCTGGGATTACAGGCTTGAGCCACCGCGCCCGGCAATCCTCAGTCTTTCATTTTGGTTCCTTGATCTGCAAACTGACTACCAAGCAAGTTAACCAACAACCTACTTGGTCAGTAATCAGCTACTGTGCGGGTAGCAACAGGTGTGTCTTGTATTTGAACATTTAACGTGAGAGATAAAGCTGGATTTTACACTGATCTTCAAACAATCTTCAATGAATGAATTGGACTTTTGGAGAGATCACAAAATGTAAGCAAACCTCCCATTTCATTTTCTTTATTTTACTACAATTTTAGGTTAAATTAGTGTTTGTCTGAGTATGTAAATTGTATATTGATTTAAAAAAGGATTATTTCATTCTGCTGCTCTAGGAGGTTGTATTTGATATTAACTTAGAATTATGTGGAACTTAAATCTTTAAGATGGTATCTCAGAGACTGAAGAAATGAATAGGTTAGCACAAATTCTCTCCCCTTCAAGACATGTTTTATTTGTTTGTCTCTGCTACAGGTTACAGAATCAGAATGTGCACCAATCCCAACCACCGATATTGGAGGTGGAGACTACTCCAGGATCCTTGAGAAATGGTCCAGGGGAAGAATCAAACTTCAGAACTTCATCACAGCAGGAAATGAACTGTAGCACGCATATCTCCTCTCCTGGAGGCAGCCCCGAGGGAAGCCCAGTTCTACATCCCCCAGCGTATCTGGAGCCTAATAGATCAACAAGTAGGAAACATTCAGCTGAGCACAAAAATAGCAGAGATGACAGTTTAGATTGGTTTGATTTCATGGCAACTCATCAGAGTGAACCTAAAAACACTGTTCTTGTGTCTCCTCATCCCAAAACATCTGGAGAAAATATGGCTTCGAAAATCTCTAACAGCACATCTCAGGGTAAGGAGAAGAGTGAGCCAGGCCAAAGGAGCATAGTGGATGTTGAGTTGCTTCCATCACCAGGAGAGACAGGTGCTCCATGGAGGCCAGAAAATGTGGAGGGTAACAAGAAAAAAAGGCTAGCACTAGATTCTGAAGCAGTCTGTGCTGATAAACCAGACTCAGTACTGACTCATCATGTCCCTAGGAACCTGCAGAAGCTGTGCAAGGAGAGGGCCCAGAAGTTGTGCAGAAATAGTACCAGGGTGCCTGCACAGTGCACAGTCCCTTCCCATCCTCAGTCCACTCCTGTACATAGGCCAGACAGAATGCTGGACTCATCCAAAAGAAAGAGACCGAAATCCCTTGCGCAAGTGGAAGAGCCTGCAATTGAAAATGTTAAGCCTCCAGGTTCCCCTGTGGCCAAACTGGCAAAATTTACTTTCAAACAGAAATCAAAACTGATCCACTCCTTTGAAGATCACGGCCATGTGTCACCTGGTGCAACTAAAATAGCAGTTCATAGTCCTAAAATTTCCCAGCATAGAACAAGAGACACAGCCCTGCCAGTGAAGCATCCAGATAAGTTGACATCTACCCCAGGATACCGTATCTCTGATCAGCTGCAGGGTGAGACAAAGGAGGTGTCACAGCAGCCACCAGAGAAACACGGACGAAGAGAGAAGGTGATGTGTGCCCCTGAGAAGAGGATTATTCAGCCTGAATTCGAGCCTGGGAACGAGACTGGGTGTGCTCATCTTACTTGTGAGAGAGACAAAAAGGAAGAGGTTTCAGGCAGTAATAAAAGCGGCAAGGTTCATGCCTGCACATTAGCCAAATTGGCAAACTTCTGCTTTACTCCCCCATTGGAATCCAAATCCAAATCCCCTCCTCCTGAAAGGAAGAACCAAGGTGATAGAGGCCCAAGCTCCCCTCCTACAACCACAGCTCCCATGGGTGTCAGTAAAAGGAAATCTTTTCAGCTCCATAGGTCCACCGAGAAACTGATTGTTTCCAAAGAATCCCTCTTCACTTTACCAGAACTAGGTGATGAAGCATTTGATTGTGACTGGGATGAAGAGATGAGAAAAAAGTCATAATTGGGAAAAGCTTTCTGGTCAAATCTCACCTTCTCCAAATCCACAGAGCACCTTCAGGATATCAGTATGGTATTTATAAATGTACAGAGCGATTGGCCATGTTGAGGATCACTCTGAATACCAGCTTCCCCATAAGGCTTTCTAATTTCAGATTAATCTTCATGACTTAAAAAGTTGTATAATCAGTTGAGGCCAGTGTGATACCAGCAGCTGAGCTGAATTAATTATGTTGTGCTTAATTTTACAAATGGAGTACTTGCATTCCTGAAGCTGTTTCTGTTTTTTGTTTGTTGTTTTGTTTTTAAGGGGGAGAGGGTCTTCCCTTGATTAATTTTTTCTTTCATTCACTCAGGAACAAATACCAAGAAGATATCACTCATAAATCTAACAAGCCAGATGAACTCTTTTTTTTACTTTTTTTTTTTTTTTTTTTTTGTATTTTCACCTGGGATGGGCTAAGTACAGTGAATATAATAATCATTTGGATGATTTGGCAAAATCAGACTATTTTTCTAGTATTATTTTTGTGTTGATTTGTGTGGATCAGGTTAAATGTGACTAATGCTTTTCTGTCTTTGAGAGGCATCCTTACAATTCCATGATGATCTTAAAGATCTAGCAGCTGGTCAAACAGTGCCTTTCTGAAGTGCTGACCTTCTGAGTTGTCCTTTCTTTCTTGAACCGACATTTTGTGCTTCAGATTCTTTTTACTCTTGAGGACCTACCTTCAGCCAAGTAAAATACTGTGATTAGAAGAAGAGAGAGTATGGGCCAGGCACAGTGACTCACTCCTGTAGGCCCAGCTACTCGGGAGGCTGAGGCAGGAGGATTGCTTAAGCCCAGGAGCTCAGGGTTACAGTGAGCTGTGGTCACGCCACTGTATTCCAGCCTGGGTGACAGAGCGAGATCCTATCTCTAAAAATAAAATAAATGAAGAAGAGAGAGTATGTGGTAGTCTCAATCAAACATCATGTCTCAGCTACCCAGCTGGTTAATATGGAAATGTGAGTCCTACTAAGTTGTGATTCACTTGTCTTTAAAACCAAGGAAATTATGTACTGTTTTTGGTAAGAACAGATAACCTCAAGCTTTGTCTTTCTATGTGCTTTTAAAATCACTTATTCCTTTGGATTCTAATAAGGGTTATTAGGATTCTATAATTATGGACTTTCTCTTCTGAAGTGTGAATTTGTAACCGGATTGTTTAATTGTCAAAGGGACTTTCGGACATAGAATACTCAAAACTATATGTATTTTGTTTAATTTTCACTTCATTAAATTCATGCAAAGAAAACAAATTTAGAAAATCCAGTTTTTCTTAAGCATTTAAACATTCTAAAATTCACTAATAAAATTTTCTGAAAAATGTTAAACTGTAAGTACAAGTTTAGTGTGACTGAGTCTTGAAATGATTGGCCATAATGAGTATCATTCTCTGAAGTTTGAAACCCCTTAAACAGCTGATAAAAGACATGCATAAACAACGATTATAAAATGTATTATTTCTGCACCTGTTTAATAACTTCCCAGTATACTATGATTCTTATTATATTCCTAATCTTTCAGCTTTATTGCTTTCCTGGGTTTCAGTGTTCTTACTAGAACTAAAGGAAAAGGAATGGAAATGGGTTTTTGACCAGTTGAATCTTGATCTGGGCGTGGTCTGATTATTTAGATAAGGGTGACTCAAACCTAAGCCACAGTGTGGAGCTGACTTTTTTTAATAGTACATTTTTAAGTCCGTTTCTTAGTAACTTTTGTCTGAAGCTTGGTATCTTTGGCAGTATTTATGTATTAGGGTTTGCATGGCGGACAGTACCTAACGTACTGGCATGTCATTAGGGTATTTTGATCTGTTATGTTGTTTAAAATATTTGTATTATTTATTGGGAATTTTGGTTTTAGAGGTTTCAATTTTAGTGATGAGAGATTTAATTTTCATAGTTACCTTGTCTCTTCAGGACACCGAGTAATTCATATTTTAAATTACATGTTGAATTGTCTGTCTTCCTTGGTCATTGCATGTGACTGCCGATGCCACCTTGTACCTGGTTATAATTTGTGCCTACCATGCATCCTATTATTTTGTGCTAATCAATTAATCCATTTTCCATTTTAGTACCATTTGTCAAGATTTGGCCAAATCACCAGTTCCATATGTTTATTCTTTGGTACTTACCCAGATAGAAATAACTGCATACCTAAATATTTTAAATAGACATAATTATTGGAAGAAATAAAATACCCAGTACATATTGAATATCCCTTATCTGAAATGCTTAGGTCTGGAAATGTTTTGGATTTTGGATTTTTTTGGATTTTGGAATATTTGCACTATACTTAGTGGTTGAGCATTCCAAATCTGAAAACCCAAAATCCAGAATGCCGCAGTGAGCATGTCCTTTGAGCATCATGTCAGTACTCACAAAGTTTTGGATTTGGGATTTTTCAATTAGGGATATGCAACCTGTATAAACATTCTTCTTACTAAAATGTTAAACTTCTATCACGGATTGTTATGTGTTATAACTGCCTCACTGTGCTTATATTTAATGCTCAGTCTCACAGCTTGGTCACAGTCCCTTTATGTTGACCTGAATGTCCTTTTAGCATTCTGATGCTTCTATAAAAGCATCCATGCTATCTGAAAACAACAGGATGTTCCATACCCATTTTGATTTCTTCATGCTCCATGTTATGGAATCAGCCATCCCCAAGGCACTCTGTTTCCTTCGAAGGTCAGTAGTGTTAGAGACCAAACTCTAGGCCTCAGGTCTCCTGTGCAGGAGAGTCACAATGGGCAAAAATTCTTCCACTGCTGTTGGGTCAAGTTTAGTAGGTTCAGAGATGGAAAATGTTCTGATGTCCTGAGGTCACGTTTTATCCTGCTGTGTCCTACTTTTCTTGTAGATGTGATTTCATGATGACTAAAACTTTCTCTTCTTTGGTCTTTAATGTATGTATCAAGGAAGCACATGGGTTGTCTTGGGGGAATATGAACAGTCTGACAGATCACACTTCTGTTCAATAAAGAGAGGTGTAAAAAATAACCTTTGGCCGGGTGTGGTGGCTCACACCTGTAATCCCTGCACTTTGGGAGGCTGACGTGGGTGGATCACTTGAGGTCAGGAGTTCGAGACCATTCTGGCCAACGTGGTGAAACCCCTTCTCTACTAAAAATACAAAAATTAGTTGGGCGTGGTGGCGGGTGCCTGTAATCCCAGCTACTCAGGAGACTGAGGCAGGAGAATCACTTGAACCTGGGAGGCAGAGGTTGCAGTGAGCCAAGATCACACCACTGCACTCCAGCCTGGGTGACAGAGTAAAACCCTGTCTCAAAAACAAACAAAAACTCTTTAATTCTGAATCAAGTTGCCAAAATATTTTGATTTCAGTCCCAATGTACTTCTTGAAAACATTTTAATAATGTAAAATTACCTAAACACAATAAAAACTATAATTTTGTGAGAAGACTAAACCAGAATTTAAATTCTATTGTAACTATATGAGATAATGGAATTTCTGATACTGTAAAAGATTAATTTTCAGTGCATATGTAGTATTCTAAAATTTATAATAGAAATTTTATTGTAATTTTTGTTGTCTTATAGAAATATGAGCAAAACAAACATATTATTCTGGTATCTTTAACTCTGTGGCTTAATGCAAATTTTAAACTTTTTTTGAAGGTGTACCAAAACATTAAACATTTATTCTTGGTTGACAAATTTTAATTCTAACGAACCTACACATTCTCTAGGCATGCTTGATTTCTGTTCCTTCTCCATGTGCTTAACTTTCTGCTTAATCAATGGAATGCTAGAGAAAATCCTAGGTTAACTGCAGAGAGCTAGCCTTTAGCCAGTTCACAATATTTAGGAGTTCAGAAACTATCCAACCTTGAATTCTAGGTCACTAGAGACTTCCTGGGACCAGGTGAACCTTCCAGATGCAACTTATCAAACAACCAGGTTCCAAACCTATTAACATCACAGTGTAGGAAGCTAAGCCAGTGCATCTTCTCAGTGTTCAAAATCATCCTCTGAGCTTGCTTTCCTTATTAACGTTCAAGAAAGATAAAAGCCCCCTGGCTCACATTAGTACCCACTCCAGTTGGGGTGTTCCTGTCAGTGTTCTGTCTTGCATGTGACATGGTCTATATGCAGGTATAAGGGGAGGTATAAGGGGAGCCATTACCCACACACATCCTCTTCACTGTCACTCAGAGGACATGTACAGGAAGTGGTGGCAACTGCCTCTTATGACACACTCTCAGTAGTTCTTGTATCTGTTCCACTGCCACACCTCTTCCTTAAAGGCTTGAAAATGCATCTAAAGGTAATATTTGTAATAAAAGTGAACTTGACAAATATTAAACTAAATTTAACAAAATTGTGTCTGTGAATACTCTGGTGCAAGATACAGTTTAAGGGAGGAAATGAGATATACACACTGGGCCAGGACTTACCAAGAAATATTGAGTAATTTCTATATATTGTGAATGCAAATTATTTTTAGGCCACTCTTCTTTATGTTTAGTTGGAATCGTAATGCCTTGGTGGAGGTGAACTGACAGAAAGCAAGCATGTGTATCAGATGTGTTTTTATGTGGGAACAAACTTGGTTTAACTTACAGTTTTCATGATAAGCCAAACTAATGCTGGAATATTGCTTACTATTTTGAGATTGAACTTTTTCAGTGCTCAATAATACATAGACTGCTAGGCGGGTGGATTACTTGATGTCAGGCGTTTGAGACTAGCCTGGTCAATATGGTGAAACCCCGCCTCTACTAAAAATACAAAAATTAGTGGGGTGTGGTGGCATGCTGCTGTAGACCCAGCTACTTGGGAGGCTGAGGCAGGAAAATCACTTGAATCCGGGAGGTGGAGGTTGCAGTGAGCTGAGATTGTGTCACTGCTCTCCCTCCTGGGCGACAGAGTGAGACTCCATCTCAAATTAAAAAAAAAAAAAAAAATGCATAGACTGGGTAATAGAACAAAACTAAGAACCAGGCGAATTGGGTTCTAAAACTAGCCAACAGTGTGGCTTTGCCATCTTCAGTGGTCTTGTCCATAAAGGCTGAGGATCAGGCCTATCTATTATATATTGCCGAGAAAAGGAAACCCTCAGAAGCTAGCTGAAATAAAGGCAAGTTTGCTGTAGGGATACAGCAGGGAGTCTCATTAAGGATGGGAAACAAAGTCTCACCAGGCCACATGGGCCCAGAACTGGAAAGTCAGGACTGAAACTGTTCCCTCAGCCTCTCCTGGGTCCTCAAGGTCCCGTGTTGTTGCCTCTCTCAATGAGTGTGTTCCAGTTTCCTGTTCCTCCCAGCAGCCCCACGCTCTGTGCTCACTCAAGGCTTATCTGCTCCAGCTACCCTCTGGCTTTTGAACTACTTTGGGGCCTGGCTCCAGCTGTGACTTTCTCTGACCTTGCCAGATGATGCCCACCTTCGTCTTTCTGTTTCAAGCTTTTTAGTTCAGATTCTTGGTGGGTTCATCTTGGCTCGAAAGGGAGTAGAGGGTAGGGAGGGACGGTCTCAGAGGGTGGAGTGGGAGACAGTGATTGGCCAGTCTGCCACATCTCTATCTCCCTGGAGTTTTTGGTTGTAGGTTCTATAATTATACCACTTCTATTGATTCTATTGTAATGACTGAATTAAGAGAGCTTTAAGGCACTTGGGTCATCTTTCCCAAGGAGCTATGTAAATTCCTGACCTGACAGCAGCTAGGTGCCTTACAGTGATCGCAAGCCCCTTTTGGCTATACGAGAAGTGCAGCTTAGGCCACAGGCCACAGAGGGAGCTATTTATTGTGTCACTAGTTATCAAACTTCCATTTTCCTGTCTATAAATTGCTCACCATAACTACAGCATAGCTGTTAAAAATACTTAAGTGAAAGTCAAAGTAGATGGGAGTATGTGAAGAGTATTACTCTGAAATATGTTTAGGAATATTCTCTGTGGTTAAGAGAGACATATATTATTTTCCAGATTTTCAACTTTACAATTGCCAATAAAACAGGGACTAGATCCAGTATGAGGAGAGGAAAATACAAAAGTGTCTTAGGCCTGCTTTAATCCTATTTAAAACTGTAGAGAAATGATAGTCAAGAATAATTTTAAACTGAGGAGTAATGCAATTTTGACCTCTAGTCTTACTTTGTCACTGTGGGAAATTAAGTTGCTTTTTCAGTAGGAGAATTAAAGCTATTTTGAGGGATCTTGCTGCCTTTGAGGGGGCTCTGTGAATGGGGAAGTGACGCTGTTGCCTGGGGCACAGTACATCCCTGGAGAGACTCCCTTGTTGATAGACTTTGCCCCTAAGAACTAGTGAAAGTGGAAAGAAAATTGTACAACATGATCCATCCTGAACGAAAAGGTCCCTGCCAGACACTGTCCAGTTGTTTATCTTCCCAGTAATCATTACTTCTTCATAAAGGTTACAAAAGCAATGAAATTTTTATTTTAAGTACTTATTTGCCCCCAATGAAATTTTAGTTACAACATAACAGTAATATCAATCATCATAAGATTAGTACTTAAGGTTTTCAAGACATATTTAATATATGACAACATTAATATTCACACAACCAGTACTATTTATAGTTCAGGTGATACCCTATTTTACAAATGAGAGAAAAGCTCCAACATTTAAATTATTTTTCTAAAAATGTCTTTCTACTTGAACGAAGATGAGGTTCTGGAACACATGCTTCTTAACTCCTTCCCTCACTTATTGTTCCACTGAAAATAATATATATTCATAAAGGGTAAAAGTTATCTATTTTGGTTGTTTGCTATGTGCTAGTTATTTGCCTAGCATTTTTCAAGTCTTGTTTAATCCTCACAACAGTCTATGGCATAGGTAATATTATCCTCATTTTACAGATTAGGTAATTGCATCTTAGAGACACTCAATAACTTGACCAAAGTTACATTACTAGCCAATGATGTGATGCCTATGTTAATTCATAAAGTGAGAGGAAAGTATTACCTACAAGAAACTCTTCACTTTGCCTGGCGCTTCATCTGCCTCCCACCGTCACACATTCACCTCTGCTACAGTCTGCACCGTGTGTCCTGCCTTCTCCCCATTACAAGACATCGGTTATCCATGCTGTAGCCTAAGAAAGCCTTCCACCTGCCTACCAGATCCCATCCCCTTTGCACCTCATTCCTCCGAGACATGGGTCCAGCAATTCTCTCTGCACTCCTGCTTTATCAGTGTACCCCTCCCACCAGCAGACAAACATCTTGGTATCTGTCCCATCTTAAACACACCTCTCTAGACCCTACTTCCCTCTTTTAGCAAAACTTTAGAGGAGTTGGCTCTTCCGCTTGTCTCCAATTCTTCTCTCCTGAACCCACTCCAATGGGTTTTTGCCATTACCACTGCATGGAAACTCCTATCAGGGTCATCACTGACCTTCAGTGCTCAATTTGCAGTCCTTATCTTACTTAATTCTCCACAGTTGATTACTTTCCCCTCCCCGAAATCCTGTGTCACTTGGTTTACAGGACATTATATGCCTGTGATTTTCCTTACTAATCTCTTGTAGCCTCCCCAGCTTTTCCACTCCTTACCCAGTTTTCTCCATGTCTCTCGGATCTTGAATGTTTGAGTGACTCAGGGCCCTTGCTATTCTCTTTGAATCTTCAGGCCCTCAGCACCCACCTTACCTGGTGGCTTATTTCCTGAACTCCAGACTCCTATATCTAACTCCTATTCAGTATTTCTACTTAAGTGTCTAAAGACCATCTCAGCCTCAGCCTATTCCAGATTATACTGCTGCTGTCATTCTCCTGAACTTGCTCCTTTCCCAGGCTGATCCATCGTGGTAAGTTAAATGGAGACTTGATCCTTCCAGTTGCTTAGGCCAAAAACTTGTCATCTTTGACAATTTACTTTCTGTTATTCCTCACATTCAATTTGTTAAAAAATTCCATGGCATCTCTATTAAAAATATATCCAGGAGCCGATCACTTCTTCCACAGTTACTGTATCACACCCGTTCAAGTCACCATTATTTCTTGCTCTGCCACTCCGCCTCCCTACAGGCCATTCCCAGCACGGTAGTCAGTGATCCTGTTCATAGGTAAAGTCAGGTCATGTTGCTTATCTCAAACCCTCTATCAGCCCATCTCACTCTGGGTAAAAGCCAAAGTCTTTATAATGATCTCTAAGGCCCTACTTGTCTGGCCACCTACTACCTCTGACATTGCACACCAACCTCCTGGCTGGCGCTGTAATATTCCAGACGTGATCTAGCCTCAGGGCCATTTTACTTGCCGTTCCATCTGTGTAGACTCTGTTCCCCTGAGTTATCAGGGAATCACACCCTCACATTCATCAAGACTTTGTGAAAATGGTGGGGAGTGGTGGCTCATACCTGTAATCCCAGCATTTTGGGAGGCTGAGACAGGTGGATTACCTAAGGTCAGAAGTTCAAGACCAGCCCAACATGGTGAAACCCCATCTCTCCCAAAAATACAAAAATTAGCCAGACGTGGTGGTGCACACTTGTAATCCCTCCTACCCAGGAGGCTGAGGCAGGAGAATTGCTTGAACCTGGGAGGCAGAGGTTGCAGTGAGCCAAGATCGAGTTCTAGCCTGGGCAACAGAGTGAGACTCTTTAAAAAAAAAATTTTAAAAGACTTTATGAAAATGTCATCTCTCAGTGATGCGTAACCTACTGAAAATTGCAAAACATTCCTCCTCTTATCCAATTTATCATAGCATTTTCACCATCTCGTATAAAAGTTATTATTTTATTGTCCTAGGTACTAACCAAGGGTGAGGGAAATGGAGAATGGATAGTAGAGGAAAGAGATGACATCAGTTGCGCCTTCCAGATCAGCTGCCGTGGTGGAGGCTGTGGCTCATGCCACATCCGGCACAGTACCTGCAGTTGGCACTGCTAGTTGGTGGAGCTTGGGGTACTCTACTAACGTCTTCCAGAATCTATCTGATTTGTGTAGGGGTCAGACTAATGAATTACATTTGCTGGGGACTACCACTCTGCTTCCTTTAGGTTTTTAAGGGTGGCACTAACTTCTGCTGTTTGCCTCAGGAAGTTTTTAATTTGCAGTCTTGCCCAGAGGAATGTGTGGAGGCAGCTTGAGAGTTCTTTCCCACTGTGATAGCTTTTGCCACAGGCCAAAGAGCCAATCTGAGCATGGGAGTGTTCTGCCAACTCCACCTATTGTCCATTTCAGTTATACTTTCAAGGATCGGGGACATAACCACTGGCCTTTCCTCCAGTCAGTGGGCTCTGAGTCCAAAAACTGGTTCAGGTATGGAAGTTGGTTAAAAAACTGTGACTTTTTTTTTTTTTTTTTTTTTTTTAATCGAGATGGAGTCTCACTCTGTCACCCAGGCTGGAGTGCAGTGGCATGATATTGGCTCACTGCAATCTCTACCTCCCAGGTTCAAGCGATTCTCATGCCTCAGCCTCCAGAGTAGCTGGGATTACAGGCCTGCACCACTGCGCCCAGCTAATTTTTTTGTTGTTGTTGTTGTTAGGAACGGGGTTTCACCATGTTGGCCAGGCTGGAAGAATTGTGACTTTTCAGTGGCAGAACTGCCCTCAGCCGCCTCCTTTCTTGGGACGGTATTGATTAGGGGCCTTGTTAAAAAACAGATTGTTGGCCCTACCCCTGGAGTTTCTAATCCAGTAGCTCTGGACTGGGGCCTGAGAACTGATGTTTCTCTCAATTTCTCAGATGGTACTGAAGATGCTGGCAGGGAACTGCATTTCGAGACCACTGGTACAGATTCTGCAATACCCTTGTTGACTTCCCTTCTGTCTTGCCTCTAGGGATTCTAGCCATTTCTATAGATCTCTGCGAGTCCATTGCCCTACCTGCCACTCTGACCTTGTGGCTTATTGAAACATTTGCTTCTACCTTGCACCTGACACTTAAGCATTGTCACCTGGTCTCTGTTTTATTGTGGGACCGTCTCTCTCCATATTGACCAATCATTAGGCGTGGGCTGCCCCGGGGAAGGGGATATGGCTTTGGGCTGGGACTCTCTCCAGCTGAAGGCAGTCTCTGGAGGGTGCTTCAGCTGTGAGCTGTCAGCTGCCAACACTCTCAGCAGCTGGAAAACGTGGGCTCATCAATCTTCAACTGGAAATGTGGGCAGTGCACCTCAGCATCTATCCACATCTGTCTCAGGCCAAGATGGGAGTGAGAGGAATGGGGTACTTGCCTCGGGCACAGAATTTAAGGGGACACCAAAACATTCAGTAATCAAGATAAATAATTTGGCACAATATTTTTAAAAAACACAAAAACAAATTCATGATGAACAGATTATCGCATTTTTAAATAAAAGATAAGATCAATGTTCCTGATTTCTCCTTTTGCCTTTGGGCTCCAATGTGGCTAGCATGGCATGTCTTCTCAGGCTGCACGAGGGCGGGGCTTTTGCCTGCTTTGCTCACTGATGTACCCCCAGTGATTAGTGGTGTGTCTGGGCATAGTAAGTGTCCAATAAATATTTGTTGAATGAGACATTTAAAATATTTGAGGGAAGAATTACCATTCAGCTACATTTGTCATTTCTCATTTCTTTCTTTTTCCCAGCTTTTCCCACTAGTGTTGACCGAACACAAGAGGCTGTTTTCACATTAGAGTCAGACTTGAGAGGGAGCCATGTGTGACTTAGGGAAAATACCTGGTCAAAACAGGATGCAGTTCACTATAAAGGGCAATTGTGAGGAGTGAATGCTTAAAAATATTTTTTCTTTTTTTATTTTAGAGACAGAGTCTCGTCCTGTCTCCCAGGCTGGACTGCAGTGTCACAATCATAGCTTACTACGGTTTTGAAGTACTGGGCTCAAATGATCCTCCCACCTCAGCCTCCCAAGTAGGTAGGACTTGGGAGACCGAGGCAAGAGACGCACGCTACCACGTCTGGCTCATTTAAAAAATTGTATTGTAGAGACAGTTTCTTACTATGTTGTCCAGGCTAGTCTTGAACCGCTAGCCTCAAGCAGTCCTCTCACCTCGGCCTCCCAAAGTGCTAGGATGACAGGCATGAGCCACCATGCCTGGCCTAAAGATAACTTCTTAATTGATTTCATTGTCAGATTTAATGGATCTATGTAGTGTGCTTCATTGTACTAACTATACTCGGCCTCCCAAAGTGCTAGGATGACAGGCATGAGCCACCATGCCTGGCCTAAAGATAACTTCTTAATTGATTTCATTGTCAGATTTAATGGATCTATGTAGTGTGCTTCATTGTACTAACTATAACTATTGTCAGCTTGTATAATTATGAAGTAAGAGTGTTTTTTAAATGCTCAAAAATCACCCTGCCCCCAAGTAGAGATGGGTTTCGAATTCCAGGACCAAAAGTGGAACAGAAAGCCGTGGTATAGAGTGGGAAGTGTAATGGTCAGCAGGTGTGCCCTCCCTCACCCCCTGCCCTCACGCCCACCATGCTCCCTGTTTCAGTGGGATAGAGGGCAACCCTGAGGGAAGCTCAGAGGCAGAGGTTAGTAGGTAGAGCACCTTCTGGGGTAGATGGCAGCATTTTGGCACGTGATGCTGGAAGAGGATGTGGCCGGAGCTGCCAGGCACTGAATCCAGCAAGTTCTCTCCCTACTGGGGGGCCTGTTGTCACCACATCCTACCTTCCTTGCACCCAGAGCCAATTCTAACTTGTTTTTTAAGCCAATGAAAGGAACCTGGGACTGGGAGTGGTGGCTCACGCCTGTAATCCCAGCACTGGGAGATGGAGGCGGGTGGATCACCTGAGGTCAGGAGTTCAAGACCAGCCTGGCCAACATGGCAAAACCCTCTCTCTACTAAAAATACAAAAATTAGCTGGGCGTGATGGTGGGCGCCTGTAATCCCAGCTACTCGGGAGGGTGAGGCAGGAGAATCACTTGAACCCAGGAGGCGGAGATTGCAGTAAGCCGAGATTGTACCACTGCACTCAAGTCTGGGCAACGGAGAGAGACTCCGTCAAAAAAAGAAAAAAAAAAAAGGAACTTGGGAGTCTCCGGGATAGATAAGAAGGTCAGTGGGTTAAAGACAACTCCCATTAACTATAGAAAAATGAGACTGTGTCCCGCCAAGATTAGAGACGTATCTTCTCTCGCAGGAGGGCAGGGCTTTTGTCTGTTTTGCTCACTAGTGCAACCCAGTAAGTGTCCGATTTGATCCCAGGGTCAAATCTCCAATGTCATTTAAAAAACGGAGCAAAACCTGCCAAATACCAATTTAGACCTGAGAAATCTCGGAATCCGGTGAGCTGAGTAGTCTTGCCCCTCTCTGGAGCAAGAGCAGAATACGAAGACTGCTGGGGTGTTGCTTGGCCTTAACGGAGTGTAAGGACCACAGTCCTCCCAGGCTTAGGGAGACCTGGGGGAGTCCACGGTGGTGAAGATGTGGGAGGGTGGGGGAAGTGACTGGGACTGAGCACCCGCTGTGTGCTAGGCATCATATTAGACACTTGGTGTACACACACACACACACACACACATACATAGAATAGTCATGTACCATACGTTTCTGTCAACAATGGGGCACATTTACCATGGTGCTGTCATAAGACTGTAACAGAGCTGAAAATTTCCTGTCACTTAGAGATGTCTTGATGATCCTGACCCTGTATAGGCCTGGGCTAATGTGTATTTGTCTCTTTGTTTTTAACAAAACAGCTTAAAAAGTTAAAAAAAAAAAAATTAAAAACCTTATGGAATAAAGATATAAGGAAAAGTATTTTTGTACACTCTACAATGTATGTTTTAAGTTAACGTTATTACAAAAGTCAAAAATTTTAAAGTTTAGAAAGGAAAAAATTTACAATAAGCTAAAATTTATTGTTGAAGAATGAATATATATATATATATATATATATATATATATAATTTTTTTGGAGACAGGATCTTGCTCTGTTGCCCAGGCTGGAGAGCAGTGGTGTGACCATCGCTCGCTGTAGCCTCGAATTCTTGGGCTAAAGCGACCCTCCTCCCTCCCAAGTAGCTAAGACTAAAGGCACACAGCACCTTGCCTGTCTAAGTTTTAGTTTATTTGTAGGAATGGGATCTAACTATGTTGCCCAGGCTGGTCAAATTCCTGGCTTAAAATGATCCTCCAAAGTATTGGGATTACAGGCATGAGCCACCACATCTGACTCAGAAAAATATTTTTAAAACAAATGTAGTGTAGCCTAAGTACACAGCGTTTATAAAGTCGCAGTCGTGTATGGTAATGTCCTAAGTCAACATTCATTCAGCCCTCACCCACTCACTCACCGAGAGCAACTTTTAATCCTATAGGCTCTTTTCATGGTAAGTGCCCTATACGATTGTGCCATTTTTATCTTTTATATGGTATTTATACTGTACCTTTTCTGTGTTGAGGTATATTTAGAGACACAAATACTTATTTGTGTTACAATTGCCCACACTATTCAGTGCAGTAACATGCTGTACAGGTATGTAGCCGAGGAGCAATAGACTATGCCATAAAGCCTAAGTGTGTAGCAGGCTATACATGTAGGTTTGTATAAGTGCATTCTATGATGTTTGCACAAAGATGAATTGCCTAATGATGCATATTTCAAAATGCATCCCCAACGCTAAGTGACACATGACTGTATGTGTATAATAGATACAAGATATACGGACAGATACTTTTAGTTCTCATAGCAATTCTGTGAGAAAGGTATCATTAGCCCTGCTTTACAGATGAAAACAGGATCAGTGGGGCTCAGTGAATCTTCTAGGTCACACAGCTAATACATACATTGCAGTGGAGCTGTAACTGTTTGGTTCCAAAGCCTGTGTTCCATCAACCGTCTTAGGACAGCTCCCAAAAGAAATGTGACTGTCAGGGCAAAGGCAGGGCATGACCGAGCAGCCGAAGTGATACCGTTTCTTGCTGCATCTCCCATTCACTCATTGTTTGCTTCCAGAAAGAAAAGTGTAGGGCAGCCGGGCGCGGTGGCTCAAGCCTGTAATCCCAGCACTTTGGGAGGCCGAGACGGCGGATCACGAGGTCAGAGATCGAGACCATCCTGGCTAACATGGTGAAACCCGTCTCTACTAAAAAATACAAAAAAAAACTAGCCGGGCGACATGGCGGGCGCCTGTAGTCCAGCTGCTTGGGAGGCTGAGGCAGGAGAATGGTGTAAACCCAGGAGGCGGAGCTTGCAGTGAGCTGAGACCCGGCCACTGCACTCCAGCCTGGGCGGCAGAGCGAGACTCCGTCTCAAAAAAAAAAAAAAAAAAAGAAAAGTGTAGGGCAGCCCTTTCCTGATGTGTACTAAGCCAGGGCACCTGTGTCAAGATAAGAGCGAGCCAAAGGGCAATGGTTGGTAGGATGAGGTGGAGGAGTATTTTAATTTTTGGAATTTGGGAAGCAGACAGCTTTCCTTTGTACGGTTGGAACAGCAGCAACATCCATGAAATATAAACCAAAAATCTTTACAGTTTCTAAATTTCCTAGATTGCTATTATTTGGTCCTAAGTTGATTATTTGTTCCACAGAAAGTGGTAATTATTCCTCCACATGCAGACCTCAGCAGCTGCTCGCACATTCCAGAGTAGGGGAGTCCTTGCCTTGGGCTTGGTTCAGCATCTAAGAAATACAGTGACATTGCAGGGTGGCAGCACCTTGCGACGCAGGGCAGAGCCGTCCACGTAGAGCACGTTGAGAATGACGACCCTGGAGGATGGTGAGGTGTGGCCCTGCAAAAGATTCCTATGTATTTTCCATCAAATGTGCTCAATTACTATATATTTTTTTCATGAACAACTTTTCCTCCCTCCAAAATGATCAACTAGACCCTGGAGCACCAGCGTGAAAGGGTTTTTGTTTGTTTCCTGCTCTTGCTTGCTTGGAACAATGATTGCTCTAACGAGTGAATAGTCAGCCCTGGAAACAGAATCTAGGTCAGCCTGTCCTTTCTGCTGCTTCCCACCACTAGGGGGCAGGAAGCATCTGATAAAGGAACTAAAAAGGCTGGAAACGCGTGCATTGACAAGCAAAAGCCGGAGGCTTGCCTGCTTGCAATTCTCATGATGAAAACATTTCTTCAGAAATCAGCCTCATTTGAGCACTTCTGGCAGGCGCAGAGGCCAGCTGAGGAGTGGGCCAGGAGAAGGGAAGGGCGCCTCAGGAGGCGTGTCTTTTGATCACTTTGGAAAAACCGTTCTATCTTCTGAAGACTTTGAAAATGCGGACCTAGAGAGCAAGGCTGTGACAGGGCTTTGAAACCCCCTGAGCCATGAGGTCAAGGTCCTTTTTATAGAAACCTGTAATCTGAAAGAATATACATTTAATAATGTGATTCTTTTGGGAGGTGGGGGGCAGGCACTCAGATTCCAAATCCACAGGTTCTCAAATGGATTTTGTTCATCAGAAGCTTTAAGAAAAAAAAAAAAAAATCCCAGAATCCCACACAAGTGATAGACTGCACAGCGCGATGCGCAATTTAGCATCCATACAGGTGTGAGGATGGAGAGAGCACTGGATTGGGTGCCTGGCAGCTGCTACTCACTAGTTTTGTGACCACCAAAACCTAAGCTGCTGTACACCAACAAAGCAGCGCAATATCTCCTTTGTCGGATTCCAGCATCAACAACAGGCATTTATCCAGCCCCTACTGTATGCCAGGCACTGTGCTAGACACTGGGGAGATGACGAATGATCAGATAGGCACGATTGGTCCCTGCCTTATGAACATGACATCCCAGTGAGGATTGTTATCACCTGCCTGCAGGAACATATCATGTGCCTGCACAGCATCTGGCATGTCACAGACACATGATACATGTTAGGTTTTTCTCCAATCCTCTTTTCTCCTTGTCTCCTCATCTAAAATATGTTGTTGTAGGGCCGGGTTAAGATTCCCCTTGGCAAAGTGGGCTTCTGGAAACACATTCAGAGGATATTTATTCCTACTTTATTTTTTTTATCTGCCTTTACTTCGCACTTACTATTTGCCAGCCTGTGCTAGACCTAAGGGATCTATAATTGATATTTTTAATTTTTCTGTCCACCATTATCTGATCCGTCTTCACTGAGGAATTCCCGTACCTTCTCTGGCCAGGTTGAAAACACCAGCTACCCACCTTCCCAGCTTCCCCTTAACCGAGAGTATCAGCACTTCAACTAAGGTTCCACACCCCATTTGGACTTGGAAGCAGAGAGTCCAGGCAATAGAAAGGGTGGATAATCTGCCCAGTGGGAGGGTTTTGGTAGGTGCCACAATGAACTCTAGTTTCCAGAAACAGCTGGTGATGCCATGGATGGCAGTGCATGCTGGACATCAAGTGACCTGGTTTGATAGTATGATTTTGACTGTGGCCCAGGCTGCCTTTTGTTTACTTTTTTTGTACCTCTTTTCAAGTCAAATTTTCTTTCTTTCTTTCTTTCTTTGAGATGGAGTCTTGCTCTGTCATCCAGGCTAGAGTGCAGTGGTGCGATCTCAGCTCTGCAACCTCTGCCTCCTGGGTTCAAGTGATTCTCCTGTCTCAGCCTCCCGAGTAGCTGGGACTACAGGCGCGCACCACCATGCCAGGCTAATTTTTGTATTTTTAGTAGAGACGAGGTTTTGCCATGTTGGCCAGGCTGGTCTTGAACTCCTGACCTCAAGTGAACCGCCCACCTCAGCCTCCCAAAGTGCTCAGATTATAGGTGTGAGCTGTCACTCCTGGTCAAGGCCATTTTTCTGGTCTTCTTACCGATTCAGTGAGCTACCCAATTCCTTTTAGCAAAATCCTTTTATACTCAAATCAATACAGATGGGTTTTGTTCCTTGACACCAAGAATCCTGAAGGAGATGAAATCAAAAATTATTATGACTTTGGCGCCTTGTCCTTCAGGAGCTGGACACACAAATGATTTCAATAGTCTATATAGTTGGGGAAAAGACAAGCCCCTTGAAGCATCTACTATGTTAGCATATACTACGCTGGACAGTGAGGTTCAGAAATGAACACACGAGGCTTCTGCCCCCAGGGAACTCGGTGTGTTAGGAGAGATGAATCAATGATAGAGCAATTCCATTAGAAAAAGTGCTAGAGATGCGTGCAGGGTATGATGGGTTCACCAAGGAGGAATACATACCAGTTTAGCTAAGGCAGAGATGTTGTCTAGTTTGTTCTTGCTGCTATAACAAAGTATTCACAGACTGGGTAATTTATAAATAATTGAAAAGTATTTCTCATAGTTCTGGAGGCTGGGAAGTCCAAGATCAAGGCTCCAGCAGATTCAGTGTCTAGAGAGGGCTTGCTCGCTGCTTCCAAGATGGCACATTCCTGCCTCCTCATATGGAGAAAGGGACAAATGCTGTGTCCTCATGTGGCAGAGAGTGGAAGGGGAAAAAGTGCCAGGCAGCTCCCTGAAGCCTCCTTTATAAGGACATTAATCCATTTGTGAGGGAAGAGCTTTCATAACTTAATCACTCCCCAAAAGGTCTCACCTCTGAATACTATCACATTGGGTATTCGATTTCAACATGAATTTTGGAGAGACATAAACATTCAAACTATAGCAGACACTGAATGAGCAAGGCTTTGGAGAGAGGGACAGGATGCTTGAGTCGAGTCTTGAAAGAAGAGTAAAAGTATATCAGACAAAAGCAGAGGAGCCCAGAGAAAGAGGAGGTATTTCCCTGTGCAAGAGCAAAGGCGTGAAAGAGAGATTCAGCATGGCATGTGTATTAGTCAGGGTTCTCTAGAGGGACAGAACTAATGGAATGTGTAGATAGATAGATAGATAGATAGATAGATAGATAGATAGAGGAGTTTATTAAAGTATTAACTCACATGATCACAAGGTCCCACAATAGGCCGTCTGCAGGCTGAGGAACCAGGAGATCCAGTCCGAGTCTCAACACTGAAGAACATGATGTCCAATGTTTGAGAGCAGGGGCATCCAGCACGGGAGAAAGATGTAGGCTGGGAGGCTAGACCTGTCTCTCTTCTCACATTTTTCTGCCTGCTTTTTATTCTAGCCATGCTAGCAGCTGGTTAGATTGTGCTCACCCAGATTAAGGGTGGGTCTGCCTTCCCAGCCCACTGACTCAAATGTTAGTCTCCTTTGGCAGCACCCTCACAGACACACCCAGGATCAATACTTTGTATCCTTCAATCCAATCAGGTTGACACTCAGTATTAACCGTCACAGATGTGTGGGATTAAGCAGTTTTGTGCTGCTAGAACCACCATGTTCCTGGTGAAGGATAAGGGAGCTGTCATGAGTAGTAGGCTCTGAGTACAGGGCTTGTGTGCAGAGGTCGAGACTGGGAAGAGCTGCTCATGAGTCTGGGAGGTGGTGTGGACCAGGGATACGGAGAAAGATTCAGTGGTTCGGAGGGCCCAGGAGAGGCTAGATGCTGTGATGATGTTTTTATGGAAACTGCCTACATGATTATCAGATTTCCTCCAGAAATACTCAGCTACCAGTATATACCGGTCCAGAATAACGCTGGTCCAGAATTAGGTTTTCATTGTAAAAATGAAGGCAGGCATCTGAATTTGGAGAACCTGATCTTGGACCAGATTTGCTCAGAAAGAACTAGGCCCACAATTAAAAGCTGCCTCTGGTTCAGATGGGAGAGAAGAGGTAGGGGTTGGCTGAGAAGGCTGGCAGGGTAGAGTCTCGACTGAAATCGGCCACATATGGCCCACAATCCATTTCGTGCTCTAACACAAGGGGCATTATAAGTTTTGACTATAAAAGAAAATTGTGATTATAAAATACAGTTTTAAAATAGACATCTCAATTCACTTCAACACATGTATAAAGATACTTTTTACATTTTTATGGCATATCAACACACTATTCATTTCCCTTATGAGGAAAATGCATAAGCACCCTTTAAGCATTTTAAGGGAAAAGCTTAAACAGAGGGCTTTCTATGTAAAAAGCATTTATTTGATCTTCACAAAAGCTCCCTGCAGAAGATATCATTATGAACCCATTTTAAAGAAAGGAGAACTGAAGGGCAGAAAAGAAAACTTGCCCAAGGTTACATAAGTGAGAAGCAGGTTAGGATCTGACACATAAGATCTGACTCCAGAGAAGGTGCCCCTAACGATGCATTCCACTGTGTCTCCTTGGAAATCTCACCTGCTCTTCATCATTATGCAATGAATTTTGTCCCCCCGCTATAGTTTGGATGTTTGTCCCACTCGGATCTCATGTTGAATTTAATCCCCAGTGTTGGAGGTGAGGCCCGGTGGAAGGTGTTTGGGTCATGGGGGCAGATCCCTCGTGGCTTAGTGCTGTCCTCACGATGGTGAGTTATCATGAGATCTGATTGTTGAAAAGCGTGTGGCTCCTCCCTCCCCTTGCTCCTGCTCTACCCATGTGGTGTGCAGCTTCACTTCTGCCATGAATAAAAGCTCCCTACGGCCTCCCCAGAAGCCGAGCAGATGCCTGTGCCATGCTTCCTAAATAGCCTGCAGAACTGTGAGCCAACTAACTCTCTTTTCTTTATAAATTACCCAGCCTCATGTATTCCTTTATAGCAATGCAAGAATGGCCTAACAACCCCCTCCTTCCCCACCACTTCCCTAAATTAGTCTGTTGAAGTCTTAACCCCCGGTACCTCAGAATGTGACTGCATTTGGAGATAGGGTCTTCTAAGTGAGGTCATTAGGCTGGGCCCTGATCTAATATGACTGGTGTCTTTATGAGAATAGGAGATTTGACACAGACACATACAGAAGAAAGACTATGTGATATAGTTTGGCTGTGTCCCCACCCAAATCTCACTTTGAATTGTATCCCCCACAATTCCCATGTGATGTGGGATCAATCCAATGGGAATTAATTGAATCGTGGGGGCGGGTCTTTCCTGTGCTATTCTCATGATAGTGAATAAGTCTCATGAGATGTGATGGCTTTATAAAGAGGAGTTCCCCTGCACAAGTTCTCTTTTCCCTGCTGCCATGTAAGATGTGACTTGCTCCTTCTTGCCATCTGCCATGATTGCGAGGCCTCCCCAGCAATGTGAAACTATGAGTCAATTAAACCTCTTTCCTTTGTAATCACCCAGTCTCAGGCATGTCTTTATTGGCAGTGTGAGAACAGACTAATATACTATGTGAAGACACAGGGAGGAGAAGACAACGATCATAAACCAAAGCGAGGGGCCTAGAGCAGTTCTTTCCCTTGCAGCTCTCAAAAGGAGTGAACCCTGCCAACACCTTGATCTCAGACTTCTAGCGTCCCAGCCCATGAGAAAATGAATTTCTGGAGGTGAAGCCTCCCAGGTTGTAGTTCTTTATTATGGCAGCCCTAGCAAATGAATTCACTCACAGACCCCCAGTTAAGAAGGAGCAGGAGGAGGAGGCAAAAAAGAAATTACTCTTCTAAGTGAATTCATCTCATGTTACAATATAAAATATGTGAGAATGTGTGCATTTCATTAGATACGTGAAGCTTAATTGAATCATGTTTTAAAAGAAATAATCGAATTTAGTTCTATAATAAGAGTAAAATCAAGAAAGCAGGAAAAGTCTCAATTTATATTGATGTAGTATCCTTGAAGTAGTATCATAGACCGGAAAGAGCAGCTTAATTAAGGCCAAAGTGTGTTTGTTAATTAGCTGGGGTCCTCTCCCGTGAGCCGACCAATAGATGCCATCAACAATGAGAGAGCATGGACTTACTGACGGAAAGGTGAAGTCAGTTGTGCATTAGACACATGTATTTCCTCCGAGGGCGGCAGTACTTTCATTAATTATGAATTCTGTCTTTCCTTATGTCTTCTGAGCTTCCCACTAATGCTGGAATTATTGGTGTGAAACATGAGGCCTTCCAGTAATTATAGGCAATTCAGAGAGTCTTAAAAAGTGTGATCCTATATTCCAGGGAAAAACAATGTCCAGCATTATTAAAAAAATAAATTTCAACTTGTGTGTTTAGTACCTTCTACATGCAAGGTGGTGAAGTGCTGGCTCTGGAGTCTTTATTGTGTTCAGGATTCTGAAAGTGCTCATGGCCTGAGGCCCTAAAGAGGTCTGTATTCTGGCCTTTTATTTTATTTTTTTGAGAGAGTCTCACTCTGTCACCCAGGCTGGAGGGCAGTGGTGCCATCTTGGCTCAATGGACCCTCCCAGGTTCAAGTGATTCTCCTGCCTCAGCTTCCCATGTAGCCAGGACTACAGGCTTGTGCCACCACACCCGGCTAATATTTTGTGTTTTTAGTAGAGACAGGGTTTTTCTATGTTGGTCAGGCTGGTCTTGAACTCCTGGCCTCAAGTGATCCGCCTGCCTCAGTCTCCCAAAATTCTGGGATTACAGGCGTGAGCCACCACACCTGGCCTGTATCCTGACCATTTAAAGAGAAAAATAAATTAGGGAGCATTCCAGTCGTGAGTCTGAATCATTTTAACATTTAAATGCCTTGTTTGTAGATTTGAAAGAAAGTCAAACTTTGACCAGCTTGTCACTTTTTTGGGTTCCTGTTCCATGCTTTATAGAGCCATATGGTTCATGTTTGAAAAAGTTTAAAATCAGGCAGCTTAATTAAATGTTTCATTTTCACAGACGTTTTAGTCTCCTTTCTCTCTATACCCAGGAGCTCGTGCTCTCATTTTACCAGCTCATTTCTTACCGGCTCAGAGGGGCTCAACATACTGTGTAGACTAACATAGGATCGACATGACATAGGGGAATTTTGTCATTTTTAGAGACAATAGGCAGTGACTGTCACTCAGTCCAACTTTCAATAAATGAATGAGAAGAAAAGGATGGGCAAAAACAGAGGAGAGAAATAGAGACAGACAGTTAAAAAGAGAAGTGATTCAGAGAAATGCACCAAGACCCAGAGACAGAAATACGTACGTTAGAAAGAAATATACAGAGATACAAGGGTCCCATGCCCCAACCTCATGACATCCCTACCTTGTCTTTAACATACTATGGTGTTAAAACCTGTCACATGGCCGGGCACAGTGGCTCACACCTGTAATCCCAGCACTTTGGGAGGCCGAGGCAGGTGGATCACTTGAGATCAGTAGTTCGAGACCAGCCTGGCCAACATGGTGAAACCCCATCTCCACTAAAAATACAAAAATTAGCCAGGTGTAGTGGCACATGCCTGTAGTCCTAGCTACTCAGGAGGCTGAGGCAGGAGAATAGCTTGAATCCAGGAGACAGAGGTTGCAGTGAGCCGAGATTGCACCACTGCACTCCAGCCTGGGCAACCCAGCCAGACTCTGTCTGAAAAAAAAAAAAAAAAAAAAAAAGCTGTCACATTTTTCACACCCAAAACAAAAACACCAAAATCACATCAACAAGAAGTAAACCTTGTTCCACAAGCCACCAAGCCAACACAAACTGATGCTTTTGGATAATGAATCTTGTCTGTCAAACCACAGCAAGAATGGCCAAATCAGTAAGAGTGAGGAGACGTGCAGTGAGGAAGATTCATATCAATCAGAAAGCGGCCCGCAGCTGGCTGGGCTGGCGGGAGAGCAAGCTGTGGTTGGTTTGACTGTGTGCAGGAGATGCCAGAGGCTGCTGGTAAACAGATTGAAAAGTGTAAACTGTCTTCTTTCCTTTTGGGAATCTCTGTGGGTGCACTCTCCAAGGCCAGGCCCAGTTCCTTCCCTTGGTCTCATCACTGGTCTCTTTATTTCCCTCCTGTGCAGTTCAAGAGGCCTGGGCGATGTGACCTGAACAGAATGAGGTCAGCTGAATAAGAACAAATACACCAGTAAAGGAAGATTTGTAGATTTCTTGCCCTTCACTGGGCCTTCTTGATTAGCCACAGTAATTTGGATCAGTTCCGTTATTTCATGAACCAGTATTTTCCATTCTCTACCCTTTTCTCTGACTCTGGTCTTTTTGCATCTCTGCCTTTCCAAATAGCTTCTTTCTCAACTGTATAATTTTTACCAACTCAGCTCTAATGATAGATGAAACCAACACTAAGCTGTTGAACTCATGTATTTTAGCATGTGCCTACACTCTTGAAGGCAGCAATAAATACAAAATCTGCTGGGAAAATATAGTATTACACCATGTAATGGTGAGGATGAATTTGTAAATACACTTTTGTTTTCAAATCTTCCACGCCCCAAGGCATCAGTGGAGCTCAGGAGTTTGGTGAATTGTGGGAAATTAGAGGCGCTCGGATACATATAAATGAGCAGCTCATTTAGCTGGTGTTCCACCACCTTCTCACAGACCACAGGGAATTTCATAGCTGGTGCGCATGTGGCAGCAGGGGCCATGTGAATGGAAACGAAAGTGAGTTGTCGATTTTTCTTTTCTCTTTTTTTTTTTTTTTTGAGACAGAGTCTTGCTCTGTCACCAGGCTGGAGTGCAGTGGTGCAATCTTGGCTCACTGCAACCTCTGCCTCCCGGCTTCAAGTGATCCACCTGCCTCAGCCTCCCGAGTAGCTGGCACTACAGGCGTATGTCACCACACCCGGCTAATTTTTGTATTTTTAGTAGAGATGGGGTTTCAGCATGTTGACCAGGCTTGTCTCAATCTCCTGGCCTTGTAATCCACCCGCCTCGGCCTCCCAAAGTTCTGGGATTACAGGTGTGAGCCACTGCGCCCGGCTGAGTTGTGGATTTTTCTATATTTTCATTCAAATTTCTTCAAATGCCCTTCTCCTTTAAAGGATCATCAAAATCCCTTTCCTTTAAAGTTAACACTACAAGGAATCGAAGTCTCATTTCCTGGAAATACAGGCTGGATGGCAGCCATCCCTCAAATGAGTCCCCACGGGGAAGACTTGGAGAGCGCACTCCTAACTGAGGTTTCTGGTGGACTGTATGAAGCCCCACGGACTGGAAGCTGAGGTCACGGATTACTCTCTCACTGCTGCCGAGTGCCAGTTCATCATGCACTTCCTGTCATTATTCTCTTACATCATGCATAACCCTGTAACTCTTAGCCCATCTCCTCGTGTGCAGATTTCTAATCAGCTGTGAAAAAATACTATGAGTATCTCTGCATTTAAGAAGAGATGCTAAATTAAAAATAATAAAAAAGAGAAGAGATGCTAATGGGGAAAGGGTTGAGGAACAGCTGTGGATTGGAAGTAATGGGGTCAAGTAAAATAGGGCAGCAAATCAGGAAATGGGATAGGAGTAGGCACTGGGGAGAGGAAGCTACGCAAACCAGCCAACATCACCATTAACATGTTTCTTGTTTTCCTCTGAAACCCTCTTCTAATATCTGAGGTAGCATGAGGTTGCAGTGGAAGGAACATGAGCTTTGCTATGAGATAAATACACGTGAGAATCCTGCCCCATCATGAGGCTCTGTGATATTGCAGATAAGTTTCTTAGCCCTTCCTAGCTTCAGGTTGGTAATAATACTAAGCTTTCAAAACTATTGGAAGAAACAGAGATCATAGAATGAGGAATGGCTAATACCAGGCACTCAGTACATGGCAGAACAATTATTATTATTGAGACAGGGTCTGGCTCTGTCATCAAGACTGGGGTGCAGTAGTGCAATCACAGCTCACTGCAGCCTCGACCTCCAGAGCTCAAGTGATCCTCTGGCCTCAGTCTCCTGAGTAGCTAGGACCACACATTCATTCACACCACCTGGATGGTTTTATAAATTTTTGTAGAGATGGGGTCTCACTATGTTGCCCAGGCTGATCTCGAACTCCTGAGCTCAAGCAGTCCTCCCTCCTTAACCTCCCAAAGTACTGCGATTACAGGCATGAGCCACCACACCTGGCCAGAAACTAGCACTAATGATAACTGAGTTTGTGTCTGCAATGCACTGACCTGATGCTTGCTCAGATGGGGGCAGGGGAAAGTAAAGATAACCAGGAAACTGGCAGGACCCTGAAGAGAACAGCATTAGTCTCACATTCGCCATGTGATTTGCCTTTATCTTTATCACAGTTTCTCTCTAATCTCCCTCAACTTTTAAATCACATATGAGCCAAAAGGATGATAAGAGAGAACAATGTCAACAGCTATGAAGGATCTGAGATTTTTGCCCTGCTTGGAAGCTCACAAGCGAGCCAATCACAGCTCCATTGATGATGGCAGAACACACGACACTCCCAGACAGCAACAAAAGACCTCATGACAGCACAGCTGGCAGCGTGAGCTTCATGTTCCCATGGGTTTCCTGGGAGCCCCAAGTCCTATGGGGGTGATGCAGAGGTGGGCCCAGGTAGCTGCTGTACACACAGTGAGTTATGTGGCAGCCAAGGAACCTGGAGCTTAAGATGTCCCCAGTGTTCTAAGGGGACTGTTAACAAGCCTGCCCACTCTTTCTCCTGGAGAGGGACGTTATCTTTATTATCCTTGCCAGGAGACAAACCTGTCCTCTGCCGATCTTCCACTGTTGTTTTACATGTAAATATCTTGGAAAAGGCCGTCTGCATCACGGTGTGTGGAAACACCACAGACAATTGCTTTCCAACCAAGTAAGACACAGCCAGAGGCAGAATTCAAAAGAAAGCACTGTGATTCGAGAAGATGCCTTAAAGTTTGTATTTCTTTATCAAAAAGTTGATAACCCCCCATCAAATCTTAAATAACAGCTCCTCTAGTTGCCAGAGACTGTAGGGAAAGCCTATTATTGCTGTGTTATATGCTAGTTGAAAGCTGCTGCCTGTACCTAATCACAGTGCTCCGCTGTGCTGAATGGGACAAGGCACCTCCTGCTCCGTCTTTGCAAAAGGCCCTGAAGTGATGTCTTCTTCATGCAATTTCCAATTAGCCTGGAAATGGAACGTAGGCTTGTTGATAAAGAGATGGGTTAGGGATTTTTTTTTTTTTAATGAAAAAGAAATAAGAAGCATTGTTCATGTTTGACTTTCTTTGGGCTTCGTTATGAGATTAAAATGGTTTGGAAAATAGAATTCTTTCAGAGGCTACACATGAGGTTTATGGAGTCCTGATATTTATCCAGATCAATCTCCTCACTCATATGCCTTTATGAGGTCAGCTATGGTTCTAATGAGCAGAGGAGCTAGAACACACACCACCAGAGGGCTTCCAGCCTTTCCGATCCCACCTTGCAGCACATCCTCAGAGTCCTAAAAGCAAAACCATCTTGAGGACCTTACACCCTCACTGGAGACACAGCCCTGTCCCATTGTCAGACCGAAGAGGAATCTGTAGTTCAAAAAATATATTCATTATATGCAGGCAAAATGCAGCAATTGTTATAGTAAGGAATCCAGGGCCTGCCTTGTTTGAGAGTTTGGTGGGAGAACAGCGCAAGTCAGGCGTGAGTGGGTAATTCAGGCAATGTCCACGCTGTCTCCACATCTGAGAGAAGGGCACATGGGGCCCATGGTTGCCAGAAATCTGTCTGCCCTAACGCTTCTTCCTCCCTTGCTTTACATATATAATCAGCCACAAAGAGCCGTTGATTTTCCTAAATCATCCTCAGATCTACCCATAATCTCTTTACTTTGCCCTTACATAATTCATCTGAAAGTTTTTGTTTTCGTTGTTGCAACTTGTGAGATAAAAATCAGTGGGATCTTTCTCAAGCTCCCAAGAAATGACAGCGTTCCTTCTCCATCCCCTTACAACTCCCCACGCCCAACCCATGACACACCCAACACACACACACACACACACACCCGGAGACAACTCTTTCATTCCATGCAAATTCTTTCTGTTTGTTCAAGACTCAATTTCCTTTGATCATCTGTAGATGTCATCCCGGAGGAGCCCCTCTAGTATGGATGTTCACACACAGAGACAGGGGCCTGGTTGTCCTAGGGAAACCCCCTAGTGATGTTTGGGAGCCCTGCCTCCACCCAGTGCCAAGGTCAGCAGTGTGGGTCAGTGGGCCCTGATCCCCATGTGGGTCAGTGGGCTCTGGGCTGGGCCTCAGGCTTGAGACCTCCTCCCGCTCAGTGCTGGGCCCTGAGCTGAGCCCATTCTCCTCCCAGCAGGCTAGAGCTGTGTGAGCTGAACTAACTGGCAGAGCCAAGTTGTCCTCCCGCAAGGACTCCCATTCCCAAGGAAGGAGAATTGCACTGTGTGGTTGCAGGTGGAATCTGCCAGCATGCACTGCCTGAGAGAACAGACAATGGAGCTCTCTGTCTCACTGCACAAAAGGGGAAGGAAAATGCTGACATTTAAATGATTACATTTGGGATCTACAGTCGCCTTGGGGCATGGCAGTGATCACTTAATAGATGAATCTACCCTTTTTTTTTTTCTTTCAGAGCTTAAATTAGCTTTCAAATAGCTACAAGGTTAGAGAATATATTCTTTAATTAAAGAGAGAGACCTAGCTTCCTTTTCCATTCCCGTAAAGCACTGGGGTGTGTGTGTGTTTTACTTTGCATTTTTGCATAGGCTTTGCAATACTGGGAGCTACAGATAGCTATAGGATTTATGTCCTCTACATAAGGTGACCACACAATAGGACAGTTATTTTAAATATTCTGTCTTTAGGATGAGTCATAATTTTTTATTAAGCAGATGTATTAACTATGCTTAAATGTTTTGGTATCAGTCCAGCACAGAGCCTCATACAGAATATTTGCTGAATGAACGACTGATTCATTATGACCTATACACTCTGTGCTAATAAATATAAATACACAGAAAATCCACTTGGTAAATATTTCCTAATTCTCTCTGGTAAAACAAAAATCCCAATAACACGTGCACATCTTCACACACAGTCTAGCAGGGATCTCACTTGTCAGCAGAAATGAGCCATCTGGTTGCTGCCCTGAGGTCCCATGTTACGCAAATGGCACTGCTTTCCACATTCACAACGGACCGTTTCCTTACCAGCCAAGAGAAGCTATATCTTAAATAACTGAAGCAAAATTATATTTGTCAAATTACAAGAGCAAAGAGCATTTTCACAAGTCAGTCGTCTTGTCTATAATCAACTCAACTTCCTAAATACTAAATATTCAGTAATCTGGCTATAGATTTCTGGATTGTTGAAACAAACGAATAATGCTTAATAAAGCTCAGAAATTGTAAATTTGATAAAGCTCAGAATTGTCAGCTATGTCTTCATACTGTGAATCCAGCAGACTGAGGAATAACAAAAGTGAGTTTGCCAACCCTCTTAAAGATGCATTTGGACTCTGAAGTCCAAGGCAACTATTTGCCTTGTGTGGTTTCCCCACACCCCAGCTCGGGTGTGTTCACCCACAGATTGTTTAGTCTGCAACTGGAGAGCTGACCATGATCTCAAACTTGGTTAATTCTGCTGCAGATTATTTTGTTTTTCATTTAAAAAAATACAATGTGACTTAGTTATAAATGAGAACAAATTAACAATGAACAATATTTCAAAAGTTGAAAAAGGTGGCACAGACACTAACAGTACTGAATATCATCTTCAGATTTAGAGTTTTTTGTGACTTAATTACATAAAGGTGAGGAGTCAGTTTTGCAACCTAAAAATATTTACTTATTAGAACTATATTAATGCTTTAGTAAACTATATAAAAAAAGATGAGACAGATGTGCATTTACAGAACTGCATGCCAGTCAGGCCAGGTCCCTGCAAAGGGAATTCCCCGAATGATCTCATTCATCTGTGAAGACTCAGAGCAATCCTTGTTTACACGTATGCATTCATCTACTTCTCCAGCATGGCCAGCCCTCCGCTTCTTGGTGGTTTCTCTCTACTGTGAATGTGCATGTCCAGTTATCTGCTTCTTAGAGTAGACATTTACCTTCCTCATCCATCAGCCTTTGGAGGAGGACTGGGGACATGCAGACGATTGATTTGACCTGTTTTCCCACAAGGTTTCCTGGTGGTCGTCTTCCATGATCATGTCTGGAATCAGATGTGTTTCCATAGCCTCTTCTTTTTTTCACATGTTGCTGAAGCAGAGTTTTGAAAAACAAAATCACAAACTTGGCTATTCTTCAGAAGAAATATGTTATCTAAGATAATCTCTATGGAGATAGACTCTGCTGTCCAACACTTGTCCATTGAAGATGTAAGCCATCCTGCCCCACTCCCCCACTTTGGAGCAACTTGCAGATGAATTTAGCTGGACTAACGCCAGTTCTCAGTTTGAGCCTAAGATGATTCGAACTTGTGTTTTGAATTGGGGAACAGCACTGAATGATGGCTTTTCAGCTGTAGAACAGAAGAAATATTTATTTTTATTTATTTTATTTTATTTTATTTTGAGACATGAGTCTCGCTCTGTCGCCCAGGCTGGAGCACAGTGGCGCGATCTCTGCTCACTACAACCTCTGCCTCCCAGGTTCAAGCAATTCTCCTGTCTCAGCCTCCTAAGTTACAGGCGTGTCCCACCTTGTCTGACTATTTTTGTATTTTTAGTAGAGACGGGGTTTTGCCATGTTGGCCAGGCTGGTTTCCAAAACCTGATCTCAGGTGATCCACCCACCTCGGCCTTCCAAAGTGCTGGGATTACAGTCATGAGACACCATGCCTGGTCGGAAATCTTTATTTTAAACTTTTTTATATGCATCTGGGAGAAAAAGTAAGGTGAGGAGGACTTGCATCACAGATACCAGTTCCTTGGGGAATTCCTGGAGACCAGGGGTCTGCAAACTATGGTTCACAGGGCCAAATCAAGCTCAGGGTCTGTTTTTGTACTGTCTGCAAGTTAGTAATAGTACTTTTTAAAGTTTGTGAAGAAGAAAAACAACAAAGAATAATATTAGATGGAGATGCCATGTGACCTGCAAAGCCTAAAATATTTACAATCTGCCCCTGGGCAGTTCACCAACCGTGGACTATAGACTCGTGTCTGCACTCTCTGGAGAAAGGGGATGAATGCAGCAGGTGAAATCAATGCAAGGTCAGAGATGGAGAAAAATAATATTCTTCCACCTCTCTGAAGATCACAGCATGACTCTGGCAGAGTTAAGATTCTCGAAAAATCAATACTTGAGGACAGAAGATTTTTGGTGCCCGGGAAGACCATGCTTTGGGCAGAGACATCAGCCTCCCCAGGACACCAATGGCAGCTATGGAGGCGTGAGGTGGCCTTCCTGTGACTTCATGAGCAGCCAGCGTCACAGTGAGAGTCAGAATTCCTTTCCACAGAGAAACAACCTCTGGGGACTTGCAAATGTAATTTGTGAATTGGGGAGGGGTTGAACCCTTTCCGGAAGAGGTGAGTCAAAAGCCAGTGAAACTTTAGCTATTCATGGTGTAGAAAGAAAAAAAGTGGCAGAGTCCCCTGGCCTAGTCTTTTTCTATGATGTCACTTTTAGAGAACACAGACCAAAAATCAAAAGCAAATTAAGCCGGGTGCAGTGGCTCACACCTGTAATCCCAGCATTTTGGGAGGCTGAGGCAGGAGGATCACTTGAGGTCAGGATTTGGAGACTAGCCTGGCCAATATGGCAAAACTCCCTTCTCTATTAAAAATACAAAAATGGCCAGGCATGGTGACTCACACCTGTAATCCCAGCACTTTGGGAGGCCGAGGTGGGCGGATCATGAGGTCAGGAGATCGAGACCATCCTGGCTAACACAGTGAAACCCCGTCTCTACTAAAAATACAAAAAAATTAGCCAGGCGTGGTGACGAGCGCCTGTAGTCCCAGCTGCTCGGGAGGCTGAGGCAGGAGAATGGCATGAACCTGGGAGGCGGAGCTTGCAGTGAGCCGAGATTGTGCCACTGACCTCCAGCCCGGGCGACAGAGCAAGACTCCGTTTCAAAAAAAAAAAAAAAGAAAAAATTAGCCAGGTGTGGTGGTGCACACATATCATCCCAGCTGTTCAGGAGGCTGAGGCAGAAGAATAGATTGAACGCAGGAGACAGAGGTTGTAGTGAACCGAGATCACGCCACTGCACTCCAGCCTGGGTGACAGACTCCATTTCAAAAACATAAATAAATTAAATTAAATCAAAAAGGGCAAATTAATGTGACTCTTTACCTGTATCTCTCAAGTGACATTCAAATGGAAATATGGTTTATAATCTCCAGTCCCCCTTCCTCCAGGCTCCCACTCTCTCATGCCCTGTAGCTTCCTCAGGATCCACTCCCACTCCCTATTCCTGTTTCCTTTCCATGCCTTTTCTGACACAGTCCTTCCACTATGAACCTGATCTGAAAGATGACTGTGAGTTAAGATCAGGATGGGGGTGAAGTGGCACAGAACGCTGAGCAAGAAGCACGAGAATATTCCTCTAGGGTTACGGGAAGGGAAAGCTGGGAATCCGTATGCATTCATCATTGTCCTGATGCATTGTTCATAGGAATCTGGTCCTTCCCCACCCCGAGGCTAGGGAGGCCAAGGGAAACTTTAGCTACACCAAATCGTGAAACTGAAATTTGTATTTAGTTCACTAGCTTTTCCCTTTTCTGCAAATTTTCCCACCATTCAGTGACTTAACACGTTTTAAAAACACTTATGGAGGCCGGGCGCGGTGGCTCAAGCCTGTAATCCCAGCACTTTGGGAGCCCAAGACGGGCGGATCACAAGGTCAGGAAATCGAGACCATCCTGGCTAACACGGTGAAACCCCGTCTCTACTAAAAAATACAAAAAACTAGCTGGGCGAGGTGGCGGGCGCCTGTAGTCCCAGCTACATGGGAGGCTGAGGCAGGAGAATGGCATGAACCCCGGAGGCAGAGCTTGCAGTGAGCTGAGATCCGGCCACTGCACTGCAGCCTGGGTGACAGAGCGAGACTCCGTCTCAAAAAAAAAAAAAAAAAAAAAAACACTTATGGAATACCTTCTATGTGCTCATAGTTCAGAAAGAAATATTCTAGACAGCTAGACAGACAAGTAAACAAATAATTACATGACTATAATAAACACTATAATAGAGTTGTAAGAGTATAATATAAAACAATGATTATTTTGCACTTCCCCCTTCCCAAAATTTAGTGGGCTAAACAAGAAAGCAGTTTGTTTCTCTTTTACATAGCAGTTCAAGTGTAAGTAGCCAAGGGATGCTATGGTGGTTCCACAGTGATGGGGATCCAGGTTCCTTCTATCTTGTTGCGCATTCATCCCTTAGGGTGTTCTGCACAAATAACTCACCACCACATCTGCTGGGTCTGTATCCCAACTAGCAGGGAAGTGAGGGGAGAGAGAAAGTTACTTCCTTTAAGGAGGTAGCCTGGAACTTTGATTCTGCTCATAGAATTTATCATTTAATCACATACAGCTGCCCGGGAGGCTGGGCAATGTGGTCTTTAGCTGGATAGCCATATGCCACCAAAAGCCTGTGTTTTGTATTTACTAAATGAAGAAGCGGAGGATGGATTTTGGGAATAACTCATAGTCTCTGCTACAAATTACAGCTAATTCAATATTCCCCAAGATTATGTTGGTCAAAAAATAATTTGTTCTCAGTAGTAATGACTTTTAACCCTACCGTTTCCCCTACATCCCAGAACATGACCACGAGATGTAGCCAACATCTGGAAAAGCCACAAAACATTCAAAGGGGAAGTATAAAAGACAGATCCTTCTGGTACAGGCGGTATAAGGCTTTTGCTAAACAATTCAAGGATCTAAGCTAAGGAATCTGGGTGGCAAATAGCATTTGGCTCTCCTCCTAACACATGTGTTCCACCTATTCACGATGAAAAAGCAGAGAGTACCTAGAACTACTCAAAGTTTGAGATTTATCGACATGTAGCATCTGCTCCCATCTATTTCTATCCACCTGCTGCACATCAACTTCAGTGGTTCCTCACAGTCCCCCCAAAATTGCTCTTCATTTTACACTTCACAGTCAACCTCAACAATGCTCCAACAACCTGGTAGAAGAAGTACCACAACTTCCACAAGGTTGAATGCCTAGAGTAGTAGGAGGAGTATGAACAAGAGGGGTGTTTGCAAAGCTTACCTCCCCATTAAGAAGGATGCACACTAGAGGGGTCAGATGCTGCCATTTTGATACAGACTTTGAGGTAGCTATTTTGACCAGACTAAAACCAAACCATTGATGTTTTATTTTTCCAAATAAAAACTACTTTAATATTTTTATCTGATGACAAAACTAACAAATACTCACTTTGAAAGAACCTGACAGTGCCAGAAATTTTGCACAGGTGCCTAAATAAAATAAAGCCATCCAATACAAAATACTTGATGGGTATTTTTTCCCCCAGAATTTGTTCATTGCATAGGTATAAAAATTGCTGGTTGGATTTTCTGAGAAGCAGATTCTGAGACAGAGTTTGCTGTATAGTGTCTCGTTGAAGAATTGTCCTTGAGGTTAATACCTATGGAAAGAAGGGAAAGAAAACAAAATTGGATGGAGCGAGAATTCCAGCTACATCATAGGCCTGACAACAGACTTAACCATCCCCACAAGGATTCTACAGTGTAAATGGCCCATCAGAGTTGTTCTGTGTTGGGCTGAAGTGGCCTGGCCTTATACTCCTACCTCCATCAGGATGTGCGCGTCCTACCTGTTCAGGAGAGGTGACTCTGCAGCTGAGGCAGTCCCTGAAGGGACAGCTGGGACAAAATATCCTTCTTCGAAGGGGGATCTGGGTATGTTTCTTCTACCCTGCCCTACACACACACACACACACCGTTTATATAGCTTTAAACGAAAATATGATCATATTATCTATGCTGTTATGACACTGACATTTTTTGCTTAGCAACTTAATGTAAACATTTCCCCATGACCCGAAATATAGATCCCATTCATTTTTAATTACTGCAGATTTTCTCTTGAGTTGTACAATACTTCATCAAATCCCTGTTGATGGGCATCTGAGAACCTTCCTAATTTCTGCCTCTACAAATAACTTGATCATGAACATACTAATGTTTATATATATTTACACATATGTAATTATTGCCATAAAATAATTCCCCCAAGTGGTATTGCTGAGCCAAAAGGTTTGCATTTTTGACATTTTGAGGTATGATGCTAAATTACTTCCCAGAAGGCTGCGCCAGCCTATCAGAGCACTGAGGGTAAGCCACATCAATCTTTTTTTTTTTTTTTTTTTGAGACAAAGCCTCATTCTGTTGCCCAGGCTGGAGTGCAGTGGCACAATCACTGCAACCTTCACCTCCTGGGTTCAAGCAATTCTGCTGCCTCAGCCTCCCAAGTAGCTGAGATTACAGGTATGCACCACCATGCCCAGCTAATTTTTGTATTTTTAGTAGAGACGGGGTTTCAGCATGTTGGCCAGGCTGGTGTTGAACTCCTGACCTCAAGTGATTCACCCATCGTGGCTTCCCAAAGTGCTGGGATTACAGGTGTGAGCCACTGCACCTGGCCCACATCAGTCTTCTTAATCTTTGCTAATCTCATAGGTGAAAAATAGCTCATTTCTTTCTTTTTTTTTTTTTTTGAGACGGAGTCTCGCTGTGTCGCCCAGGCTGGAGTGCAGTGGCTGGATCTCGGCTCACTGCAACCTCCGCCTCCCGGGTTTATGCCATTCTCCTGCCTCAGCCTCCCAAGTAGCTGGGACTACAGGTGCCCGTCACCTCGCCCGGCTAGTTTTTTTGTATTTTTTTTTTTTTTAATAGAGATGGGGTTTCACCGTGTTAGCCAGGATGGTCTCGATCTCCTGACCTCGTGATCCGCCCATCTCGGCCTCCCAAAGTGCTGGGATTACAGGCTTGAGCAACCGCGCCCGGCCCATTGATTTCTTAATCACATTCATTGATGGATGTTAGGTTAAAGCTGTTTCATATCTTGACAGATCGTATGTTTTCATTTCTCTCTCCCTTTATGAATTATCTCTACCCATCCTTTGCACATTTTTCTCTGGTTTGCAAGTATCTGTTATATTGAGGTTAATAAACCTGTCTGGTATATACGATGTAGTATTATTTCCTAATACATCATTTGCATCTTAATTTTTTCTTTAAAAAAAACACATTATTTTTTGGAAAAAAAATCCATTAAATCCATCTCTTGTCTCTTTTAGAGATTCTGGTTTAGATGTTACTCCTTACCAGTTTCTCTCTACCCTAAGTTTACGGAGATATTCACCTGAATTTTCTTCTGGTACTTTTATAAATCCTCACTTTCACATTTTCTATTAGTAAACAGTGTAAAAAATAGACATTCTCTTCATCAGTGCACTTCTTAATCTCGTCTAATTCTCAAACCACACTGAGTTACCTGTTACTGAGAAAAGTAATAAAGAAAACATTGGTTTTACATTTCAAAATGGTCATTTTGATGGAATTGCATCTAGCTGGCTGCTTTAATAGTCTTACTCCATCAGAAATACCCCTAAACACCCGCCGTGGGAGGCTGAGTTGGGAGGGGTTTCTTTCAGCCTCTAGCACGCTAACCTCAGGCAACTCACTGAGGTGTGAGCTAAGGGCACACCTGTGAGCAAAATGAAGTTCCAGAAGTCAGCACATCTTCTAGGCATTCTTCCTGCTCACCCCTACCTTACCCCACAGTGCCCTTTCCTCCCACACAATTGCTGGCTGCAGGTTTCCTGGCTCTGTACCAAGGTGTCTCTAGGGGTTATCCACTGTACTTTTCCCTCCTGGCTTAAAAAAAAAACTTTATTGAGGTATAATTTACATACCATAAAATCCACCCCTTTAAAATCTATACTGCAGTGATGTTTTACAAAATATACTGAGTTGTGCAACAGCTACAATCTGGTTTTAGAACATTTTTGTCACCCCAATAAAGTCCTTCCTGCCCATTTACGGCTAATCCCCATGCCCTCCCCAGCCCCAGGCAATCACTGATCTCCTTTCTATAGAGTTGCCTTTTCTTGGCATATCAGATAAATGGAATCATATACTCCTCTAGTTTTGACACTGCCTCTTATCTCCAGTGAGAAATTCCAGATTCAGCCTCAGCTGTATGGAAACTGACCTGCAAACAAAATGCAGGTTCACGTAGCTAACAGATGAGAGCTCTGACTCAAGTCAAGTTCTCGTGGTGCCAAATTCTTTCCAGTCCTTCCTACATTCCTGATCTGGCTACATTTTCAGTGTATGGAAAATTTGGTGATGGCCCTTTAAAATAAGTCGCAAAGATTACTGGCCTTTTGATACACATGGGCACGGATGTCATGACTCTTTTCAGCCACCAGAGGGTGCCCCAAAGATCTATCTTTGAATTGGCTTTTGCTTGTTACTGTTAGATATCCTAAGAAAGATAATGTGAGTTGTCACCTGATTCTGGGTGAGTTTTTTTCCAAAACATTTTTCCTCTGTGAGTAATTGCAAATAGCAATGGAGAATAAAAACTAGAAACTGTTTTTTTGTGCACACTGAAAGGTTTCTTTCAGGCTTTTAAGAGGGAGATGTTAAAAAAACATAATAAAAAAGGAAAATACAGACTTGATCTAAGAAACTGGTGAAGAGTTCTTAAATTATGGCAATCCAGCATGACAGATATCAATTAACCAAAATATTAAGGTGTTTTTGCTAATCTTTGCATATTTACATAACTAAATCAATCCTTTGAGGGAGAAGGGAAATGGAAACACATTTTTAAATTAAGTTACCCAAATCCAGTATTTGCATAGCTAGAATTAACTGGATAAAAATTGAGTATGACAACTGAATTTAACTTTTTTAAAAATAATTTTAAGGCCAGGCATGGTGGCTCGTGCCTGTAATCCTAGCACTTTGGGAGGCTGAGGCAAGTGGATCACTTGAGGTCAGGAGTTCAAGACCAGCCTGGCCAACATAGTAAAACCCCATCTCTAGTAAAAATACAAAAAAAAAAAAAAAAAAAACCGGGCATGGTGGCACATGCCTGTAATCCCAGCTACTTGGGAGGATGAGACAGGAGAATTGCTTGAACCTGGGAGGCAGAGGTTGCAGTGAGCCAAGATCGCGTCACTACACTCCAGCCTGGGCAACCGAGCAAGACTCTGTCTCAAAAAACAAAACAAAACAAAACAAAACAAACAAAAAAACAGCAACAAAAGAAAAATAATTTTGTTGTGATGTTGTTGCGGCTATCTAGACTAAAAGTGACTGAATTCAGTTGTCAATTTTGACTTTAAGAGGTGCTCAGCATTGCAGTCTCCAGGATCCAGAGGGCAGATGTATCTCTTGACCTCCTCCAACTGAACACCTCCTTCATTTTCTTTATTCTGGATGGATGGATGGATGGATGGATGGTTGAATGGACAGAGGCTGCTCAGCAGGCAGGATGACAGCTCCTGGGAGCATATTCAGAAGAATTTGATGATGAACTATGCTAAGGACCATGCCTGCCACTTGTCAGTCACTGGGTAATGACATATGTCTGGTAGTGCTATGTTCCCTTCAAGGACTGCGTGATCCCCAGAAATGGCTGCAGCTATAGAACCAGTATTGGACCAGAGTCACAAGACCTGGGTTTCAGGACTGGATCTTCCTATACCTCGCGATGTGTCACTTAACCCTTATGTAAGGGTTCTCATTTCTAAAAATCTATAAAATGGCAATGATAATAATATTTGCCTTAATTATCCTCTCACAGGGATATTTCAAGGATTAAATGGAATAATAATGGATAATAATGGAAAATAATAGATCATGCTAGATAAATGCAAAGTACTATTATTATAGCACTATGTCTATGTAAGAAAGAGAGAAAAAGAGGCAGAGGTAAATACTCAAAGACAGAAGAAAGAGAGAAGATAGAAGCTTGGAGAGTGAGAGGGAGAGAAGACAATCTCCATTCCAAAGGCATGATTCTTCCTGCAATCATGCTAAGGTATAAAAGGTCATCTTTCCTCATTTGCATATAGCCACCCCCTCTGAAGAATAGCAAATAATCCATTCTAGTCTCAGGAGATTATTGTACCAATATTATTCAAACATCAGAACCTTTAAAATGTGTTTATGCTTTTCCATGAGAATTAGTTGCTTTTAAAATGTTAAATGTCCCAACAAATCCCAGGATTGGATAGTGCCAGTTAAAAATCTCACATTGACTGGAATGGAGAGGCCAAGAATTGACTCACCAGGAGTGGGAAGGTGTGACTTTTACACCTACCCTTCACTTGACAAGTCAGTCATTCTTGAAAACTCTGCCCCTAAGTGAAACATTGTTAAATGGCATCTATTTCCATTATTTTTAATGGGAGAAGTTCCCGTGTGATCCAGTGCATGTAGTTGGCTCCCTAGGTACTGAGTGTTTGCTTGAGAAACACTTGCTTCCTCCATTTATGGCATTTACAGCCTATGATGAGCTGCATCAACACTTGGGCTGGAAACTGGATTTACGGAGGCTGTTGAAAAGGGTAGATGACACTGAAAGGAAGATGTGGAGAGCTTCCAAAAATAGCAAACCTTCAAGTACTGTCCAAGTGTCTAATTCTATGCAATTAATTAATAGGCTAATGAGGAAGCACAGCATTCTGGTCACGTGGGTAAGGTCCCTGTAGCCTCTGGAAGGCGGCATTTTTATTATGGGTTTCTATCCCAAATTACAGGCAATTCAGACTCGGGCCATCGGATACCCCCTGACTAGAAGTCTGTTTAAACTGATGAAACCATAATGTCAAAAAACATTACTTTAAAAAATTGTGGTAAAATATGCATAACATAAAATTTACCATTTGGATCATTTTTAAGAGTGTAGTTCAGGCCGGGCGCGGTGGCTCAAGCCTGTAATCCCAGCACTTTGGGAGGCCGAGACGGGCGGATCACGAGGTCAGGAGATCGAGACCATCCTGGCTAACACAGTGAAACCCCGTCTCTACTAAAAATACAAAAAACTAGCCGGGCGAGATGGCGGGCGCCTGTAGTCCCAGCTACTCGGGAGGCTGAGGCAGGAGAATGGCGTGAACCCGGGAGGCGGAGCTTGCAGTGAGCTGAGATCCGGCCACTGCACTCCAGCCCGGGCGACAGAGCGAGACTCCGCCTCAAAAAAAAAAAAAAAAAAAAAAAAAAAAAAAAAAAAAAGAGTGTAGTTCATGAGCATTAAGTGAATTACCAGTGTTGTGTAACCATCACCACTATCCATTTCCAGAATGTTTTCATTATCTCAATCGGAAACGTTTTAGCTGTTAAATAATAACACCCCCTTCCCCCACCGTGCAGCCCCTGGTAACCACAAAATACCACCTTTACAAATGTATTCATTTAGTGTGTCCTGGCATGAGAAAGTCACCATACAAAAAGGGAAAGTGGGGGAGTTGTTATTTGAAAAATAGTAAAACTCTGCAAGAGTTGTTCTAGTGAAAATCATAGACCTGTCTATCTTGTCTTAACACGGTGAGCATCAGAACTGCGCAGCGATCTTCAATGATGCTATGCATTGGGAGCAAGCTGTGTTTGCTGAGCGCAGACAAAGCTCCCACACGAGTGGTGGCAGTACTGGACAAAGTGAGAATGTTGAGGACTCCCCTGTGAACCCAGAAGGAGCCCTGGCAAGCTGGGAGGTGGAGCGGCTTGTCTGGGGTCAGGAGCAGGGGACCCAGAAGGAGCCCAGGCAAGCTGGGAGGTGTGGGGCCCTCTCTGGGGTCAGGAGCAGAGGCAAGGCCATGCTCCCAACCAAAAAATGTATGGTAATCATCATCTGAATTCTGAACATTATTCCAAAGCAAAAAATTTAATTAGTACCCAAAGGGACATTGTTCTATAATTTGAAACACCTGCCCAATGATCCCTTGAATAAAATTCAATCTTTATATACATACTTTTAAAACAGCTTTTTTAAAACAGAAAGCACTGTAGTGAAGACATTAAGTAATAGGAATAATGATCTATGTTTAATTGGACTGCCAAAGTCTCTTCTTTTATACTTTGTTTACAATCTTAGACTCCTACTCAAACTGACCCCTCTTAGGAGCCTGCTTTTTCTAAAAAAACAAGAATTTTGTGGTGAAGGAAATAGACATACTTAAAGGCTTTCTAGGCTTCTCTGCCCCAAGGTGTTTTGCTAATCTGTACCAGAACATTCTTGAAAGGAGAAAAAGAAAAGAGAAAGGAATTCTTTGTAAAGAGAAGAATCTGCCTTTGGGCACTTTTAGCACAATTGCCTATTAATCTGCAACCCAGTTAAGAGAACGGGAAATAATATTTATTGTGCATGCTGCTTTCAACAGCAACAGCTAACATGCATCTGAACGTTTACTACATTGCAGGCACTATGGAAATCTTTTCTAATTTCATTTGTTTATCACAACTACCTGATAAACAGATAATAATTTTTATGACTATTATAGAGAGAGAGGAAACTGAGACTTGAAGATCTTAAGCAGCTTGCCCAGAGTCACACAGCAAGTAAATGGTTGAGCCAGAATTTGAATCCTAAGTAGTCTGACCCCAGGTGCCTTACTGGATTCAACTTTCCTGGTTTAACTCATGTAAAACCTCTATAAGGTAAATAATTTTTACCTGTATTTTACAGATGAGAAAACTGGAGTTTAGAATACATTCAGGTACCACATAACATGCATAACGTGGTCAAAGGCAGACCACATATATGATGGTGGCCCCATAAGATGATAACAGAGCTGAAAAATTCCTATAGCCTAGTGGTGTCCTAGCCATCTTCATACTGTAGCACTGTGCATTTCCTACGGGTTTGTGGTGACGCTGGTGTAAAGTAACCTACTGCACTGACCGTTGTCTAAAGGTATGGCACATGAAATTATGTAGAGTACATAATACTTGATAATGATAATAAATGACTATGTTACTGGTTTATATTTTTTATCTGTATTTGGCACGTACTTCTACTTATTAAAAAAATCTAACTGTAGGCCAGGTGCAGTGGCTCACGCCTGTAATCCCAGCACTTTGGGAGGTCGAGGTGGGTGAACCACCTGAGGTCAGTAGTTTGAGACCAGTCTGGTCAACATGGTGAAACCCCGTCTCTACTAAAAATACAAAAAAATTAGCTGGCTGTGGTGGCGGGCGCTTGTAATCCCAGCTACTTGGGAGGCTAAGGCGGGAGAATGGTTTGAACCCAGGAGGCAGAGGTTGCAGTGAGCTGAAATTGTGGCACTGTGCTCCAGTCTGGGTGACAGAGTGAGACTCTGTCTCAAACAAACAAACAAACAAAAAAACAAAAACTAACTGTAGAACAGCCTTAAACAGGTTCTTCAGGAGGAATTCCAGAAGAAGGCATTGTTATCGTAGGAGATGACAGCTCCATGCATGTTATTGCCGCTGAAGACCTTCCAGTGGGACAAAACGTGGAGGTGGAAGACAGTGATATTGATGATCCTGACCCTGAATAAGCTTAGGCTACTGTGTGTGTCTTAGTTTTTAACAAAAAAGCTTAAAAAGTAAAAAAAAAAAAAAAAAAATTAAGTAGATAGAGGCTTATAGAATAAGGAGATGAAAAAAGAAAATATTTTTGAACAGTTGTACAGTGTGTGTTAAGCTACATGTTATAAGTCAAAAGTTAAAACAATTTAGAGTTTATCAAATAAATAAGTTACCATAAGTGAAGATTAACTTTAACTTATTATTGAAGAAAGAAAAATTTTAAAATAAATTTAGTGTAGTCTAAATGTACCATGTTTATAAAGTCTATAATTGTGCACAGTAATGTCCTAGACCTTCTCATTCACTGACTCACCCAGAGAAACTTTCAGTTCTGCAAGCTCTTCATGGTAAGTGACCTATACAAGTGTAGCATTTATATCTATTATACTGTATTTTTACTGTACCTTTTATCCATTTAGATTGGCTTAGATACCTAATTGCTTGCCATTGTATCACAATTGTGGACAGTATTCAGTACAGTAATGTACTGAATGGGCTGTACAGGTTTGTAGCTTAGGAGCAATGGGTTTTACCGTAGATACCACAGCAATATCATATATCCCAGGCGTTGTGAACCCTGAAAAAGCTAACACTTTGAGATGGATCCTGAGTGGCTAACTGGGTCTAAATTCTGAGTGGAGCTGAGAGCCAATTGCTGACTGAAGGTTACACACATACCTTGTGCCAGCTGAACAGTAGATAAACTTTGGACCTTTCAAATCTGTCTGTTCCCATTTGTGCCTCCAGAATCAATTGCCACTGGAAGGCCCTATTCTGCCACCTGAACGTCGTCAATGAACTTTGTCTGGTGATCAGTTTTAACATCAACCAATTTTAACTGAACAAGCTTGCATCTTTCATTTGCATCGTGGACTGGAGTGGGAACTTGGGTGGGAACGTTCCCTGTATATGACAGCCTCTCTGCTCTGGTGGAGTGCACCTTTGTTTTATACCAAAGGCTGTGTCTCCTTGGTTTGCAAACTGCTTGCTGGAATGAAGTCTCTTTCTCTTTTAAATGGGATTCCTTTTTAGTGGAAATGTTAAGTGTGTGTAGTAGGCTATACCGTCTAGGTTTGTGTAAGTACACTTACGACGTTTGCACAATGATGAAATCACCTAAGGATGCATTTCTCAGAGACACAGGACTGGAGTTAATTGACCCAAGATTGCGGCTAATATTTGATGGGGCTGAGAATCAGGCCTGATGTTATTAGACCCTCAAGCCCTGGTTCTTTCCGTTAAACACATGGTCTATTAGCTGCTGCCATTCCCAGAGGCCACTTTAAAAACACAGGGGAAATTGAATTTACACATAGCAAGAGCAGTTTCATGGCAGTTCATCACTCCCACCAAGCTTTTACTCCTAGGAAGGCTTCAGGTCTGATAAATCTTTGCACATGTTCTTTATCCCTCCTTGCAAGTCGCTTGAATGGTACTTGACACAAATCAGATAATCAAGATTCATTCACTGAAAGGGATGAAAATAACACAAAGTTTGCCTACATGCTCTCTGACACTGATAGGAATCACCAAAGAACAGATGTGCAGGACCCAGAGGAAAGAACAGAGAACACACGATAATACATTTACAAGAGTTTCATGAAATGATTAAGAGGAAGTGTCTTTACTCTTAAGCATTTGTTTTTTTCCTCAGGGAAAAGCAACTCCAACAATCTGAACTCTGTATAATTTAGGACAGGAGCTTCTCCTTACACTCTATGAAATTCTTGCCAACTTAAACTTATGACTCAATCTTCTCTCCAAACCCAAATGTGATGCCAAATTCAGACTGAGAGAAAAAAAATATAAAAATATATAAATCTAATTTTTATTTAAAAATGAATACCCATGTGACTATTGGAAGAAAATAATGGTTATAATCAGACCAGGCGTGGTGGCTCATGCCTATAATCCCACACTTTGGGAGGTCAAGGTGGGCAGATCACTTGAGGTCAGGAGTTCAAGACCAGCCTGACCAACATGGTGAGACCCCATCTCTACTAAAAATACAAAAAGTAACCAGGTATGATAGCTGACACCTGTAATCCCAGCTACTTGGGAGGCTGAGGCACAAGAATCACTTGAACCTGGGAGGTGGAGGTTGCAGTGAGCCAAGATCCTGCCACTGCACTCCAGCCTAGGCAAAAGAGTGAGACTGTCTCAAAAAAAAAAAAAAAAAAAAGAAAGGCTATAATCACCTCAAAGTAAACACTATGTTCGGTCAGGGAGTGGGTCAACTAATAATAAAAGAAAACCTGTTTTCCATAAGTCTTAAATTATCCTATGGTAATTTTAATATAAGCAATTACTTTGGCAATGTGAAGAATCGATGCTAATTTACCTGTTTTATAGGTAGATTATGGAGTCCTTTTTAAATATGGTTAAAATATCTAAGTTGCTGCCTAAAACGCTTTAATGCACATGTAGAGGGGAACACTGCATAGTCCAAATAGCTTTTGTTTCAGACTGAGATGTAAAGGCCAAGAAGAGGAAGTTGAGCAAGCAAGTTGACTGCCCAAACCAGATTGAGAAAGATCATCATAGGAACAATACTTGCAGAACTAGATGCTCAGCTTCCTTTTCTTTCTTCCTCTGTTTACCAAGGGCAAGAAAAGACAGATACTGAAAGCTTAGAACTCAGTAGGGCAGCTAGCGCTTTCCTTTGAAGGAGCAGTAAGCGGACACGGCTGAAACCATGTTTGTTTCAGCAGCTGCTGGAAGGAAATGCTTTCTTCTCCTCATATGTCACCTAAACCAGCAGTTTCCAATTGCCTTCCTCTGAAAGTTTCCACTGCCCTCATTCAGAGACTAGTTCCCTGTGGGGTAAGAGAACAATGAAGACAACTAGAGTTGGGTCAGAAAACCACCTCAGCCATCAAGATGGCACCTGCTTCTCGTGGCAATCCTTTGCTTTCCTACTCACCTTCGTCCTTTACTGTCCCTCCCTTCCCTTTAGACTGTCAAGGTTGTGCTCTTTAAACTGCTCACTCAAACATCCCCTTGATGTTTTCTCCAACCGCATTCTTTCTCTTTGGCATTTCTGCTCCATTTGACTGTGCAGATCACTGTCTTACTTTACAATGCAGGTGGAACCTCAAAGCATCTGCCTGAAAACTCTTTTCCAAATGGGAAGAGCGAAAGGCCGGCCTTTAGTGAGAATACCAAGGTCAGTGGTTGGCTTCAGGGCCAGGCAGTCAGATTGCTGGAATCCTGAAACTGGAAACCCTGAATGGAAAGTTGGAGGCCCCTATGATGGCTCACGCCTGTGATCCCAGCACTTTGGGAGGCTGAGGCAGGTGGATTGCGTGAGCCCAGGAGTTTGAGACCAACCTGGGCAAGATGGTGAGATCTGTCTCTAACAAAAAATGAAAACTTAGCTGGGCGTGTTGGCACATGCCTGTAGTCCCTACTACTCAGGATGCTGAGGTGGAAGAATCGCTTGAACCCAGGGGTTTGAGGCTGCTATGCTGTGAGCTGTGGTCATGCCACTGCACTCCAGCCTAAGTGACAGAGTGAGATCCCGTATCAAGGAAAGGAGAGAAAGAAAAGAAAGTTGGAAGCTCAGACTCACTAGAGACCACACAGGCATTGGGATAAGTCAGCACCCAAAGTTATGTAATTAGATACAAGAAGGAGTCTCGTGCCAGCAGTTATGTGCAGTGGGGAGTGTGGGGGCAGTGGGGATCTGTAGATGGGATGGCAACAAAGAGCCCGTCACTCTAGCCAGTAGGGCCAGAGGCTTTGGAGCTGGAGACCAGGCTCTGGATCTTAGGGTGACAGGGTGATCGAAGCCCTGCTCAGCAAGACACCAGTGGCAATTGTGACGTCTGATCCTTCCCACCAGAACCTACCTTTTTCTTTGGTTTCTGTACGTTATATTCCTTATCATCTCACTTAACCTCTTTGTTTGGCCTCCTTTATCTTTCTAGATTATCTCTCTTCACCCTAAATCCATCTGTTTTTCTCTGTGGATTCTCCCTCCTTAGAGAGTTCCCACCTTCTTTATTCACTATGTTCTGATGGCTCTGAAAATACCATCTCCAGCCGGGCCACGCACCTATGTTCTGATTCCTTAGCTTGAACAGTTTCCTGGACCATTCTCATGGATATTGCATTGTCACTTTATCAGGCCCACTGTGGACAGTCAGCTCTCACAGCAGACGGTTATGGCAAGGGTGCCACAGTCAAACTGAAATGTGGCATCACCTTCCTATTCCCACCCTCTTGATCCAAAGGATGGTGTTTTTCAGGTCCAAGCTCTGAAGGTGTGTGGTCCTTTTAACTGGAAATACAATCACTACACTAGAATCAGCCTTTCTAAGGGATGTTACCTGTCAAATAATTGCTAGATAGTTGGAGTTAAACACCCTGGAAGAGGCGGAGCGGAGCTGCTAGTTCTGGGACCTCCGCGCCTGGTCAAGGTTATCTTGCCAGCACCTCCAACCCACTGGCAGGGTATGAGTACTTTATTTCTTTAATCTTCTGCTTCTTGAACTCACAACTGAGAGCATCTGCCGATTGGTCAGTTCTCATTCATCTAAAAATCTACTGGCTCCCTTCTTGTTGGCCTAACGTAGAGCTCTGGAATTCCTTGGTTGCCTTACTGTATGTGTTCACCTAGAATAGGATATTCCAAAGTGGGATCATACAGTGGCTGCCTAGTATTTCACCAAAATTCTATTTAAAACATTTACAACCCAATGTAAAATGGGTTTTACACATTGAGGCACACATGAGGCACATCAGGAGGGCAAATGCTTTCTAAAGCATTTCATTCAACTACCTTGGTTCATGCCTGCTCCTAGTCCCATCCCCGTCATCGAGACAGGACACAGTCCTCCAGTCAGCTCAGTCTTTCATCACTGACTTGGCGCAGAGGGGGTCTTATCACTGGTTCCTTCAGATGCCACAAACGTCCTCTCTAGCCTCCATTCCCACTAGCACTATCATTCTAGTCTAGCACCTCACCCCATAGCTGGGCTCTTTAGTGAGCTCCAATAATATGTGTGGAGTGCCTGCTATGTACTATGTTGAACACAGAGGGAGGATGGAAACTGAGTCAATTAGGACCCCAGAGCAGGGAAGCTTATCTAGACTTACAAATGACCAAGTAGATAAGGTGTGGGAGGCAGAACAATGGCCCCTAAAGGATGTCCACATCTTAGTTCCCAGAACCTGTGACTGTGTTCCTTTGCAGAGCAAAAGCAACTTTGCAGATGCAATTAAATGAAGGAATTTGAGATGATGAGATTTTTCCTTTATTATCTGAGCGGGCCTAATATATTCACAAGGGCCCTTATAGAAGAAAGGCAGAAGGCCCAAGTCAGAGAAGGAGATGTGATGACGGAGACAGAGGTCGATGTGATAAGGGGACATAAACCAAGGGAGAGAGGCAGCCTCTAGAAACTAGAAAAGACAGAGAAGCAGATTGCCCCTGAAGTCTTCACAAGGAACCAGACTGTTGCCCCATTGTGGACTTCTGACCTCCAGAATTATAACATAAATATGTGTTGATTTAAGCTACTGAATTTGTGGTCATTTGGTTGTTTTTGTTTTAAAATTTCAGCTTTAATTTTAGATACAGGGGGTACCAGTGCAGGATTGTTACATGGGGATATTGGACCCAGGTAATGAGCATAGCACCCAACAGCAGTTTTTCAATCCACGCGCCGCTCCCTCCCTCGCGCCTCTCATAGTCCACAGTGTCTATTGTTCTCATGTTTATGTCCATGTGTGCTCAATGTTTCACTCCCAGTTATAAGTGAGAACATGTAGTATTTGGTTTTCTGTTCCTCTGTTAATTTGCTTAGGATAATAGCCGCCAGCTCCATCCATGTTCCTGCAAAGGACATCATTTCATTCTTTTTTCCGTCTGCACAGTATTTCATGGTGTATATGTACCACATTTTCTTTATCCAATCCACTATTGATGGGCACCTAGTCCATTCCATGCCTTTTTTATTGTGACTAGAACAGCAATGAATATATGAGTTCATGTGTCTTTTTGGTGTAATGATCTATATTCCTTTGGGTATACACAGTAATGGGATTGCTGGGTGGAACGGTATCTCTGTTTTAAGTTCTTTAAGAAATCTTGCCAGGTGCGGTGGCTCACGCCTGTAATCCCGGCACTTTGGGAGGCCAAGGCGGGCGGATCACGAGGTCAGGAGATCGAGACCATCCTGGCTAACACGGTGAAACCCCGTCTCTACTAAAAATGCAAAAAACTAGCCGGGCGTGGTGGCGGGCGCCTGTAGTCCCGGCTACTCGGGAGGCTGAGGCAGGAGAATGGCATGAACCCAGGAGGCAGAGCTTGCAGTGAGCCGAGATGGCACCACTGCACTCCAGCCTGGGTGACAAAGTGAGACTGTCTCAAAAAAAAAAAAAAAGAAAGAAAGAAAGAAAGAAATCTCCAAGCTGTTTTCTATTGTGGCTGAACTAATTTACATTCCCACCAACAGTGTATAAGCATTCTCTTTTCTCCGCAGCCTTGCTAGCATACATTTTTATTTTTTTTGACTTATTAATAAAAGCCATTCTGACTGGCGTGAGATGGTATCTCATTGTGTCGTTGTGGTTTTGATTTGCATTTTTTGATGATTAGTGACGATGAGCATTTTTTTCATATGTTTGTTGGCTGCTTGTATGTCTTCTTTTGAGAAGTGTCTGTTCATATCCTTTGCCGATTTTTAATGGGTTGTTTTTTACTTGTTGATTTGTTTAAGTTCCTTATAGATTCTGGACTAATACATAGAATAAGACAGAGAAAGGAAAACTTACAACAGCAGAGGCCAACCAATATCATTTGGATGGAAAAAGATATGAGAGCACAGGAGAAGGTATGATCCATTCTGCCTAGGATATGGGAAACCTTCCAGTGTAAACAGTTTTCCCAGACATCTCTCTCTACTCCAACCCAGTTATTTACCAGCCTACTGGAGTCTCTACAAGGATATAAAAAAGACTCTTCAACCTCAATACTTTTGAAGCTTGTGAATTTTACCCCCAAATCTGTTCTTCCTTTAGTGTTTCTTCAGTGAGTGACACCACCACTGATCCCTCTGTATGGCCAGAAACAGAAACTCTCTATGCACGGGAAGCTGTGTTCTATGAACCAGCATTTATCAACATACTACTGGGCACCTGACTGCAGCGCAAAACAAATTCATTGTCATTGCTCAACAGATTTCTTTCTCTTGAGTCTAATCGTTTATTTTAAACTGGAATTCATTCTAAAAGGGGCTAGAGATTATTTCCAGATTCCAAGTGTAATTTTAAAAAATTCTAAAGACAAGAGTGTCTGAGTAAACTGCAAGAGAAAGAGGACCTATTTTAGATGTGAAACCCTAAAATAATGGGATCACATTTTAGGAGGTATAAAAACCATTTAAAACCATAATAGAACACCCTTGATTTTTGCTGTTCGGAGCAAAAGATCCAAAATCAAAGATAAAAATCCATGCTAACTCAGAACACATTATATTTTTACCCCTAATTACTACTAGATAGTACACTATACTATATACTATAGCATTATACCACAGTGGTATGCTATAATATACTACAATATTCAGCCTCCAAATACAATGCAGTCCATATATTTAATCAAGGCTTTAAAGGTTTTGAAGAATGTTTAGCTTCCCCTTTGGAAGCATCTAGCTGTGACTCAATAAAGCCTCACAGTGATGCTTGCTTGAGATACTGTTCTCATAGTACCTGAGCCGAATGCTGGGGCACGATGCTTATTGCATATTGCTTGTTTCTTTTTATTGGCCACAAGTCATTTCCCTAAGGAAAACTCATGAGCTTTGTTAATTAAGACTCCAGTAAGTGAGATCCCACTGTAAAAGTAATTAAGACAACACAAATTCTGGAAAGAAATCCAAGTTTTCAGTGAATATTGTTTTCCAGCATTAACACTTTTCTACATAATTCCTTTAGCACAGAGATCCAAAAAGGTTTTATAATTTTCACTTTGAAGTCTATGTAAGAAATATTACTTTTAAGACACTGGAGAAACCCTTCCTGAAGAAAGAAAAAATTAATTATATCCAATCTTTATCTGGCCCTAGATTTAGAGGGAAGGCTGTTTTGATTGTCTATACAAACAGCACTCTCTCCCATCTCCTTTCTTTTTAAAAACTTGAATTACCTTGTAGTTTCCTATATGCCTTGATATCTGAACGTGGGAAAGATTTGTGGTTTTGAAATGCACACCCTTTCTGAGAATAGGGTGAAAATATTACAATCTTATAACCTATCTTTGAAAATAAAGGATTATGAGAACTAGAGAATTGTTAGGAGTGATACTTATATAAACATTGAATCCAGGATTGTGCACATCGGTGCACTTTGTAGGTGATGGTGACCAGTATCAAAAAGGAATGTGGCTCTCTGAGTTATTTTGGTACCAACAGAAACAACCCTGCAAGTCTCTAATGCATTGGGGTTATTTTGTCAGCTATTTCTCACTTGATTACAAAGAGTGTTTGTAATAAAGAAAATATCAAAACTAAACATTTATCAATATTTGTGGATTATTTAGGGTTTATGCCTATGAGTAGAATTTCTGGATGTTAAGCTTTCTTTTAACTTTACTAGACAACTGTTCTCTCTAATCAGGAAGGCTTTTGGCTGCAGGTTACAGAATAGCTAACAGTGGTTTAGGCAATAAAGATTTAATTACCTAACATTGTCAACAAAGGATCCAGCCTCTTTCCCTCCTTCCATTCTGCTACCTTTAATGTGCTGACTTTGGTCCTCTTGCTTGCCACCTCATGATCACAATATGTTTTTCAAAACTCCAGGCATCACAGTCTCAGTCCAGTGTCCCAAACAAAAGAAAAGATGTATGAAAAAGGAGTTTCCAAGACACATGCACCCGTATGTTCATCACAGCACTATTCACAATAGCAAAGGCATGGAATCAGCCTAGGTGCCCATCAACAATGGATTATGTGGTACATATGCACATGGAATACTGCGCAGCCATAAAAGGAATGAAATCATGTCCTTTACAGCAACATAGATGCAACAGGAAGCTGATATACTAAGTGAATTAATACAGTAGCAGAAAACCAAATACCACATGTTCTAACTCACAAGTGGGAGCTATGAGTACACATGGACAGAAAGATGAGAACAATAGATACTGGGGACTGCTAGAGGCAGGATGGAGGGAGGGGACAACGGCTGAAAACTGCCTATTGAGTACCATGCTCACTACCTTGGTGATGGGATCATTTGTACCCCAAACCTCAACATCTTGCAATATACCCATATAACAAACCTGCAGATGTACCTCCAAATCTAAAATAAAAGTTGAAATTATTTTTAAAAAAAAAGAAGAGAAAAAAAGAGTTTTCCTTCTTTAAAAACCCTTCCTGTGCTACAAGGACAGGCCACTTCTGACCTAGGATGAGGATGTGGCTAAAGAATAGAGAGGTTCCCTCCATTTCTCCCTTGAAGTCTTTCATGTCTTAACAACCAGACGTTCTACTCATATTTCCCTTAACGCCTCACTGCTTAGGATGAGATTGCATTGTCCTGCCTTGGTGTCAAGGAAATGAGAAAACAAGGCCGGGCACGGTGGCTCAAGCCTGTAATCCCAGCACTTTGGGAGGCCGAGACGGGCGGATCACGAGGTCAGGAGATCGAGACCATCCTGGCTAACATGGTGAAACCCTGTCTCTACTAAAAAATACAGAAAACTAGCCAGGCGAGATGGCGGGCGCCTGTAGTCCTAGCTACTCGGGAGGCTGAGGCAGGAGAATGGCGTGAACCCAGGAGGCAGAGCTTGCAGTGAGCTGAGATCCGGCCACTGCACTCCAGCCCGGGCCACAGAGCGAGACTCCGCCTCAAAAAAAAAAAAAAAAAAAAAAAAAAGGAAATGAGAAAACAAGTATCTGATAAGAGAATGGGAAGTTATGACTTGTTTAAATCAGACGTGATTTATAAACTGAGCCTTGGTAAACAAGGGAGAAGAGTGGCATGTCTAATCTTTGGCCATTAGTCCTGATTTCCATGCTTTCCAGAAAGATTATGCCAGTTTCAATTCTCAGGATCAGTGTCTGAGTGTTCCTATTCAGCCATATCCTTGCCAACGCTTGGTCTTATCAGGCTTGTTTTTTGCCAAAATGATAGGTATTAGCTGGGTGTGGTGGCTCCAGCCTGTAATCCCAGCACTTTGGGAGGCCGAAGAGGGTGGATCACTTGAGGTCAGGAGTTCAAGACCAGCCTGGACAACATGCTGAAAACCTAACTCCACTAAGATTACAAAAATTAGCTGGGTGTGGTGGCACATGCTTGTAATCCCAGCTACTTGATAGACTGAGGCAGGATAATCGCTTGAACCCGGGAGATGGAGGTTGCAGTGAGCCGAGATTGCGCCACTGCACCGTCCGGCCTGAATGACACAGCAAGACTTCATCTCAAAAAAAAAAAAAAAAAAAAGATAGGTATTAAATGGTAATTAGGATTTTGAGCATTTTGTCAAGATGGGTTTTTAGTCCACTTGGAATTTATTTTTATCTATGGCGTGAGGTCAGGATTCAATTTATCCTTCCCCCTCCCACAGAGTGACAAAGTGTCCCAGCACCTTTATTGTTTTGCAGTACAACCCCCGGCCCCTGTCATACGTCAAGTTTCCACAGGGAGGGGGTGGGGTGGGGATTCATTTCTGGGTACTTTATTCTGCTCCATGGATCTGTTTGTCTGTTTGTGTGCATTGTCACACAAGTGCATAAGTAGAAACTTGCAACAATCTTGACATCCAGTAGAACAAGTTTCTCTACCTTGTTCTTTCTCACAGGTACATTGGCTATTCTTGGTTCTTTGGTTTTCCGTGGGAATTTTAAGTGAGCTTGTCAAAGAATCCTCTTGAGATTCTTATTGGAGCTGCATTGAGATTTAGGTTAATTGGAAAAAATTGCCAACTTTATAATACTGGATCTTTCAGTCCTTGAACATGATACATCTGTCCATTTATTTGGGTCTTTAATGTTTTTGAATACAGCTCTATAACTTTCTTCATAAGGCTCTCACACATGTTGTCTTAGATTTATTCTTGTGTATCTTATATTTTTGCTGATATTATAAATGGTATTGTTTTAAAAATAAAATTTCTGTTTGTTGCTGATGATGTGTAAGAAAATTTATTCTGTTACTTTGTCTGTTGGGTCTCCTATCAGAGAGCTTTGCTTTCCTTTCTAATTCTTTTACTGTATTGCATCAAATTTAAGATATTTTGATTGATAGAAGGATCTTAATTTTAGAAGTGTTAACATATGAAAATAACTGATTAAGTCTGAAAATTTTGTCACTCTTTCTTGTCCTACTTTACTATCTAGTACTTCCAGTGCTTTATGGGAGAGAAGGGGAGATTGTTGGCAACTTTGTCTTGTTGAGTTTAAAAAGAATGCTTCTGAAGTTTCTTTATTAAATAAGATGTTTACTGTAGTTTTTGGTAGATACACTTCAACTTGGATGAGAAAGTTTCTTTTATTCCAGGGCTAAATGTTTTATATAAACTGATGTTTAATTTTATTAAATGATCTTTCTCCGTCTCTTTAGATGATCATATGATTTTTCTCCTTTAATCTTTTTAGTGTGGTTGATGATATCAGAGTGGCCAGTATTTTACTTAGAGTTCTGCATTTATGCTTTTAAGTGAGGCTGTTCTATAATTCTCCTTTCTTCTATTCTCTGTGTCTAGTGTTGTTAGGTAGGTTATTCCAGTCTCATGAATTGAATCGAGAGTAGTATCTCTGTTTCCATTCTGTGAATGTGCCTGTGTGAGATTGGGATTATCTCTTTCTTGAATATTTGCATAAGACGTGGATTTAAAATTATTTGGGCCTGGTGTTTCTTTTCGAGATATATTGTGTATGTCATAAATTATACACATATAAAAATGTTTGTGTATAATATGTTATACATAGACTATACATATGGTATATATTATTTGGTAAGTTATGTTTTTCTAATAATTTGTATATTCCATCTAAGTTTGAATACTTAGCATGAAATTTTCATAGTATCTTCAATTCTTTTAGCTGCTATATCTGTTTCCTTTTTCGTTACAAACTCTATGCGTTCTCTCTTTTTCCATGATCGGTATTGCCAGTGATTTGTCTATGTATTAGTCTTTTCAAAGAAATAACTTCGGTTTTAGTTACTGTCTTTGCCATATCTTTGCTTTCTGTTTTGTTAGTTTCTGTTTATATTTTTGTTAGTTACTCCCTCCTGTTTTCTTAGGGTATAGTTTTGTTGCTCTTCCTCCAACTTCTTTAACTGGAAGTTTAACTCATTAATTTTCTGTCTTCTAGTGTGGGCATCTGAAGCTGCACGTTTCTTAAGGGAAGCAGTTTCACTTCTTAACTTATGTAATTCTGCTTTTTATATATGTATTTTCGTACTCTGGTCATGTATTATTTTTAAAATCACAAAAGCAATTAAGCCCTATGTTGTAAAAAGAAAAAACAACTTTAAATAAATTCACAGATAATAGATCCCAACCTAGGCACTAAGATCGCTGGGAGGCGATCTTTCCTTTGAGGTTGCTGATGTTAAAAGCAGACAGGCTTTCCTGCCACGCGCTTTGGTGTCCCTGCCACGCAGTGCACCACCCTGGAGGGAAAAGTGTCTGCCAGGGTGCCTCAGTATTTGTGTCCCTGGAATACTTCTGTGGCTACATTCTTCATTACTAGAACATTTGTCAGCACCATCTTCGCCTTTTGTCCTATAGTTGGTAGTTTCTTTAGACTTTAAACCTCAGTTATTAAAAAAGAATGAATTGATTCATTAATTTCAACCCTTTTGTCTTAGGCAAGGTTTTCCAGAGAAACAGAACCAATAGTATAGATAAATAAATAGAGCTAGATAGATACACACAGACACAGACACACACACACGAGAGAGATTTATTATGAGAATTGGCTTATATGGTTGTGGAGGCCAAGAAGTCTCACAGTATGGTGTGTGAAAGCTGGAGAATCAGAGAAGTCATCAGTGGGAGAATTTAGTGCAAGTCTAAAGGCTTGAGCACCAGGGGAGCTGATGCTGTAATTCCCAGTCTGAGGCAGAAGGCCTGAGAACCAGAGGGGGTGAAGGGGCACTGGTGTAAGTCCCAGAGTCCAAAGGCTTGAGAACCAAGAGCTCCAATATGCAAGGGCAGAAGAAGATGGATGTCTCCGCTCAAGAAGAGAAAGAGAGAATTTGTCCTTCTTGTCCCTTTTTGTTCTCTCTGGGCTCTGCATGGATTGGATGATGCCCAGCTACACTGGTGAGAGTAAGTCTTCTTTAATCCATCTACTGATTCAAAGGCTAATCTCTTCCAGACTTGCCCTCACTGGCTCACCTGGAAATAGTGCTTCCAGCTCTTTGGGCATCCTTTAGCACAGGTTGTTTTTTTTTTTTTTTTTTTTTTTGACAGAGTCGCGCTCTGTTGCCCAGGCTGGAGTGCAGTGGTGTGATCTTGGCTTACTGCAACCTCCATCTCCAGGGTTCAAGCAATTCTCGTGCCTCAGCCTCTCGAGTAACTGGGACTACAGGCGTGTACCACTATCCCTGGATAATTTTTGTACTTTTGGTAGATTTGGGGTTTCACCAATTTGCCTAGGCTGGTCTCGAACTCCTGGCCTCTTGTGATCCACCTGCCTTGGCCCCACAAAGTGCTGGGATTATAAATGTGAGCCATCACGCCCAGCCAAGCCAAGTCAATTTGATGCATAAAATTAACCATCACATTCCTGAATCTGGCAATAGAAGCTCTCATCTCTTCAGTTCAGACTCCCCTCTCTACAGACCCTCTTACCTCTAGTATCATAGTTTATAGTCTCTTCTCAGGGTTTTTGGCATCAGGTCTTCAAGGAGTTCAATTGAGGACCTCAAGCATGTGTTAAATAAGCACTACGTGGAAGACAGGTGGAGGTACAAGGATGACTGGGCATTATTATGGGCTGAAGTGTGGTCCCCACAGATTCACATATTCAAGTCCAGTAGCTCAGAATGTGACTGTATTTGCAGACAGGGTCTTTAAAGAGGTGACCATGGTTAAGTGAGGTCATTGAGGTGGGTCTTAACCCAGTATGTCTGGTATTCTTTTTTTTTTTTTTTTAAGACGGAGTCTCGCTCTGTCGCCAGGCTGGAGTGCAGTGGTGTGATGTCAGCTCACTCTAACATCTGCGTCCCAGATTCAAGCGATTCCCCTGCCTCAGCCTCCCGAGTAGTTGGGACTATAGGCACCTGCCACCACGCCTGTCTAATTTTTGTATTTTTAGTAGGGACAAGTTTTCACCATGTTGGCCAGGATGCTCTCGATCTCTTGACCTCATGATCTGCCAGCCTTGGCCTCCCAAAGTGCTGAGATTACAGGCATGAGCCACCACGCCTGGCCAACTGGTATTCTTATCAGGAGAGGAGATGAGGACACAGTCAGACAGAGAGGGAAGATCGTATGAAGATGCAGAGGTAATAAAGCCATCTGTAAGCCAGAGAGAGAGGCCCCCAGAAGAAACCAACCTTGCCCATACCTTCATCTTGGACTTCTAGCCTCCAGAACCATGAGGAGATAAATTCCTGGTGTTTAAGTCACCCAGTCTGTGGTACTTGTTATAGTAGCCCTGGCAAACTAATATAGGCATATTCTCCACTGTGAAGGGTTTTGTATTCAGAAAGGAAACAGGAGTAATTACAGTGCGGGGGCAGGAGTGTGTAACTATTCTCCAAGAAGGATGAAAATGGCAGAAGGGATGGAGAGGTCGCTTGTAGTTGAGGGAATCTGAGACAACTTTGTGCAGGGAATGGGCTTTGAGCTGAGCCCTTACACATGAGATGGGAGAGGACAGCCAAGCAAAGGAAATAACATGAATGGGGCCCAGAGGAAAGCCCAGAGCCTTTTAGCAGAAAAGAACGTCATAGGGCAAGCTCTGTCTCAGTTTAACTGCAGCCCCTCAAAGTTAAAAATCAAAGGAATTGACAACAAGCCTGTTTCTTCAAAAGTGAAGCTCTAGACCGCCCATGTAGGACTTTAAAAGGTTGCCAAATACCAGTTTGCAACCCTTGGCACCTCACATAATTGGAGGATATACAAAAGATTAGAATTTATAGACAAGGGTTTATTGTACGCAAGAGATTAGAAATCTGACAGATAATTTCCCGGAAAAAGCTGTGCGAGGGCTGCGGGCAGTTTCCCCTCCTCCCCTCTGGGGTATTTTCCTTTCACCTCGAGCCAATTGAAATGGGCTTGAGTACACTCCTCAGAGAGGTGGACCTGTGCCCACTGGATTTTGTGGGGACAAGAGGCTGCTGCTGGATGCATGACTAGAAAATTCTAAAATCAAGAGTCCGTAACTGGACAATTCCATAGAGAATGGAGGTTTGGGAAACAAAGGATGCTTGAGTGCTTTTTGCACAGGCCAGAGGTGGAGAGAGAGCAGGCCTGCCCGAGAGCCTTGCCTGGAGTGGACTATGACCCTAACAGGAGTAGACTGCCCCCAAGCCCCAGAGTGGAGAGGACACTTAACAGAGCAAAATGCATTATCTGCATCAGGGAAAATGCAGGTATTTCTTCCAGGTGGGGCCTCCATGGACCCACAAATACACTTCCAGAGAAATACCATCTTTAAACTTGTCCCACTGGTAGGAAACCAGTACCAGGACCCACTGCTGCCAGTCAAGGTATGACCTTTCCTGCTCCCACCCTTTCCTCTCTTGGTGTCCCTCTCTATGAGGACCCTGGGCAGACCATCATGCAGAGGAGAGATAGAAGCATGGCTGGAAGCTCAGACACAGTAAACCGTGAAGCTGAGCACACTATCCTCTTCCCCTGCATCGGCCTGGAGCAGCCCACACTGGAAAGGAAGCCCTGCGTGGAATCTGAAGTCCTGACTATTATACATGATTGGACCGTTCAGGTACAGAAATGAGGCTATTCTTAGAACTAATAAGCTCTAGAGGACTTTTATCATCCATGAGTGAGCATATAAACTATGTGACCTGCTAAAACATCATGGAGAACAAAAAGTGCCCCAGAGAAGATTGAAGGGGCTGTGAAAGGAAGGAACCACACTGTCTTCTGATTGTGTCCTGAGTCCTGCTTGCATTCAGTGTTATGGTGTCAGTAGCTGCGTTTGGCACAAGGAGCAAAAAGAGGAACAATGGAAGACAGTGCTTTAAAGGTAGAGAGACCACATAATGCATCCACATAGTTTGGGATTTAGTCTAGGGGGGTCGGCCACAGGAGAAACTGAAGATGGTGTGAAGACAGTGATACCATAAGAGATTCAGGTAGGCTGATGTAGAGATGAGCTTTAGTGAGCGTAGAAGAGGAAATGCAGAGCCAACCACCCCAACCACTGTTCTGCCAGATGCCCTAATCCATGCTTCCAGGACACACTTAAGTGTGTATCTGTATATATGAAAATTTTATATTGAAAAGCAAAAGGATGATTAGTTCAAAAGTCTGTATAGTGGCTACCTCTGGGAAGAAGGGGGGGGTCTGCAATGGGGAGGGGCAATGCTAAAGATTCAGTGGGATGGGCATAGTGGTTCATGCCTGTAGTCCCAGCACTTTGGGAGGCCGAGGTGGGAGGATCACCTGAGGTCAGGAGTTCGAGACCAGCCTGGCCAACATGGCGAAACCCTTCTCTACTAAAAGTATAAAAAATAAATAAATAAATTAGCCGGGTGTGGTGGTCATGCCTGCAGTCCCAGCTACTCGGTGGGGCTGAGGCAGGAGAATCACTGGAACCCAGGAGGTGGAGGTTGCAGTGAGCCAAGATTGAGCCACTATACTCCAGCTTGGGTGACAGAGTGAGACTCCATCTCAAAATTAAATAAATAAAATACAAATAAAAGATGCAGGCGGGGCACTGTGGCTCATGCCTATAATCCCAATACTTTGGGAGGCCTAGGTGGGTAGATCACCTGAGATCAGGAGTTCAAGACCAGCCTGGCCAACATGGCGAAACCCCATCTCTATTAAATATACAAAATTAGCTGAGCGTGGTGACAGGCACCTGTAATCCCAGCTACTTGGGAGGCTGAGGTAGGGAGAATTGCTTGAACCCCAGAGGTGGAGGTTGCAGTGAGCCCAGATAGCACCACTGCACTCCAGCCTGGGTGACAGAGTGAGACTCCGTCTAAAAAAAAAAAAAAAAAAAATGCAATGGGAGATTGGCTGGGACAAGACATTAAATGTAATAGATAATAGAATCAAGGCACAAGTGGAAGACTTAATCTTTGAAATAAGCAGGGAGACTTTATCTTTTAAAAACAATATGGAAAGGATGTCTTTAAAAATTAGAGGGAGAAAACGAGCCCAGCATGGTGGCTCGCACCTGTAACCCCAGTACTTTGTGAAACTGAGGCAGGCAGATTGTTTGAGCCTATGAATTTGAGAACAGCCTGGGCAACATAGTAAATCCCTGTCTCTACTAAATATAGAAAAATTAGCTGGGCGTGGTGGCATGCATCTGTAGTGCCAGCTACTTGGGAGGCTGAGGTAGGAGGATCACTTGAGCCTGGGAGGGCTCCTGCAGGGAGCCATGCACTCCAGCCTGGTGGACAGAGTGAGACCCGTCTCAAAAAAAAAAAAAAAAGAAAGAAAGAAAGGAAGGAAGGAAGAAAGGGAGCAAATAAAGGAATCCTATCCATCATTTTAGTAAAGTGAAATTAAAGGTCATCTGCTAAGAATTCATGGTGGGCTGGGCATGGTGGCTCACACCTGTAATCCCAACAATTTGGAAGGCCAAGGTGGGATGATGCCTGAGTCCAGAAGTTCAACATCAGCCTGGGCAACAGAGAGAGACCCCATGTCTACAAAAAAATACAAAAATTCCCTGAGTGTGGTGGCATGCATCTGTGGTCCCAGCTCCTTGGGAGGCTGAGGCAGGAGGATCGCTTTGAGCCCAGGAGGTCAAGATTGCAGTGAGCCATGATTATGCCACTGGACTCCAGCCTGGGTGACAGAGCGAGACCGTATCTCACAAAAAGAAAAAAGAAATCCTGTCTTTTTCAGAGTTCAGGAAGCAGTGGGAGGTTGGATGTCAGGCTCCAGTGTCTGGAACATGGTTGTTGCTCAATAAATTTGCTTTGAGTGAACAACGAATAAGAATTTTAAAAACTGAAATAAATACTGTTGGTCATTTGCAAGGAAGTAAACCGTGTAAGAATACAAGAGTAGTTGAAGCCTTGTGGGTTCAACTGAGGTTAGCTAGCATGAATCTACTGTAGTAAAGCCAATTGGCAAGACACGAGTTTTAGAGAAAAAATAAAATGGTGGACTTGGGAAGGCAGGAATGACAAAAGGAGGCATTCTAAGGGGTTAGTAAAAGCATAATTGAAGTAGCCAGTCATAGGCGCAGGCTGACTGAAGAGGGAAATGAAGCCAGCCTGAGAGAGAAAAGAAGGATTGAGGGAGTAAAGTTCCTCTCTATTGAAGTTTCTCTCTCTACTGGCTCATTCCCATCAGCATACAAATTCGTGGTTATTTCTCTCATCTTCAAGCAAAATAAAAGAAAACAAAATCCTTCTCTTGACCTTAATTCCCTTGCCAGTTACCACCCCATTCCTCTGCTCTTCTCTGCAGTGAATGTCCTTGAAAGAGTTTCCTATACTCACTGTCTCAAACTTCCCTCCTGCCATTCTCTCCTAAACCCACTCCAGTGAGTCTTGTCTCCACTGATACTCCACTGAAAATACTTTGGTCAGGGTCACGAGTGACATCCAGTTTGCTAAATACAGAGGTCAATTCTCAGTTCTCATTTTACCAGGCAGCATTAGATACTGTTGGGTACCTCCTCATACTTAAGACAATTTCTTCACTTGGCCGCTAGGGTGCCATACTCTGGCTAGGTTTTTCTCCTACATTTATGACATTTCTTTGCTGGTTCCTTTTCTCCCTGACCTCTTAAACTTGGAGTATTGTAAGGCTAAAGCCTTGTTCCTTTTCTCTTCACTATCTATACTTACTCCTTGGTGTTACTATCCAGTCCCATGGCTTTAAATGGCATCTATACCTCCCAAATGTATAACACCAGGCAAGACCTCTCTCCTGAAAGTCAGACTCATGCAACCATCTCCTACTCAACATAATAGATATCCCAAATTCCATTTATCCAAAACAAAGCTTCTGGTTTCCTACTCGGCCCTGCTCCCACATCTGTTCTATCTATAGTCTTCTATTTCTCAGTTAATGGCAACTCCATCCTTCCATTTTTTCAAGCCAAAAGCCTCAGTGTCAGCTTTTACTTCTTTCTTGGATACTCCAGATCCAATCAATTGGCACCTTCTGTTGGTACTTTCAAAATAGATCTAGAATCCCACCATTTCTCACCGTACCCATTGCCTTCACTCTGACCCATCATATTTCATCCAGATGATAAGTAGAATGGCCAGAATAGTTTTGTAACAGGCCTCCCACCTTATACCTTTTCACTTCCCATCAACTCCTCCAACTCAACCTATTCTCAGTATGGCAGTCAAAGTGATCCTTTAAAAAAAAATTAGATCCTGGCCAGGTGCAGTGGCTCACGCCTGTAATCCCAGCACTTTGGGAGGACAAGGCGGGTGGATGACCTGAGGTCAGGAGTTTGAGACCAGCTTGGTAACATGGTGAAACCCCGTCTCTACTAAAAATTAAAAAAATTAGCCAGGCATGGTCGCGTGCACCTGTAATCCCAGATACTTGGGAGCCTGAGGCGGGAGAATCACTTGAACCTGGGAGGCAGAGGTTGCCATGAGCTGAGATTGTGCCACTGCATTCTAGCCTGGGTGACAGGAGTGAAACTCGGTCTAAAAAAACAAAACAAAACCCTGAAGTGGTCTCTTCTAAAACCTCCAATAGTTTCCTGTCACACTCAGAGTAAAAGCTAAAGTCCTTCCAATTGTCTATAAACTTCTCCACAATCTGCTCTCAAATTATCCCACCAAGCTGGTCTTTACCATGCCTCTGTCTCTGTTTCTCCACTTCTGCCTGCTGGACTCCTTGCCATTCCTAGGACTTACTGGGCCTGCGCTCGATTTAGGGCCTTTGCAGTGTTTGTTCCATGGCTTCACATGCTCTTCTCCTAGACCCCACAAGGCCAACTGTCACCTCATTCATGTCTTTGCTCAAGTGTCAGTGTTTGATTTAAAATCACACCAGTAGCATGCTGGTAAATGATTATCAGCTGCCTGTCTAGAGAAAAACAAGCTGAACTTCGTAGCATTTGCCAATTTCTTTTTTTTTTTTTGAGACAGTCACTCTGTCACCGAGGCTAGAGTGCAGTGGCGCGATCTTGGCTCACTGCAACCTCCGTCTCCCAGCCTCAAGAGATCCTCCCGCCTTAGCCTTCTGAGTATATCGGACTATAGGCACATGTCACCACACCCAGCTAATGTTTTGTATTTTTGGTAGAGACAGGGTTTTGCCATGTTGCCTAGGCTGGTCTCAAACTCCTAAGCTGAAGCCATCCGCTGGCCTCCTCAGCCTCCCAAAGTGCTAGGATTATAGGTGTGAGCCACCACGCCCATGTGCATTTGCCAATTTCTGAATATTGCAAATATTCAGTGACTTCAAGTTACCAAGGTGATGCCATCAAATGGGTGTTGCTGAACATGGAGTTGGGAAGAGATGCCACAATCAGCCAGCCAACTGCTGCACGCCACTGACTGCAACCCACCCCCAGCTCCCTGACCCCTCTTAGCGTGCTCTGTTTTTCCAGAGCACATATCACCTTCTCACCTAACATATTATGTCTATTGTTTATTATATCCCTCCTTGCCCACCATAGCCCCAGGGACTTTTGTCTGTTTTGTTTACTAGTGTGTTATAAGAAGAGTGTAAGGCACAGAGTAGGCTCTCGATACATCGTTGTTAAATGAACAAATACATTTCCCAATGAGGGTGATATAGTGCAGATATGGTGATAATGAGTGAATAGAGGAATGTACAGGGCAGAGAGCTGTGGTCAGATTAGAGATCTGAGTAGACAAAACAGATGTGGTCATGCTTAAAAAGGGCTGAAGTGGAGTGGCTGCCTTGGATCTGAGAACACTGTGAGACTAGGGAGTTCAGAGCAACTGTCACCTTTATGTGATTTTGGAACCAATCTCTTTCCTTGCAGTAATATCTGAGGGCATGATTAGAAAGCATGGGATTTTCTGAGGTTAAATAAGAGGCCCTTGTTCTGAAGCTTTATAGTTAACTAAGAGAACATTATCTTAGAATATGTCATTAGTATCCATTTGAATAAAAATAACAATGTGCGCTGGGGGTGGTGGCTCACACCTATAATCCCAGCACTTTGGGAGGTCAAGGCAGGCCAATCACCTGAGGTCAGGCGTTTGATCAGCCTGGCTGATCTCTACTAAAGTATAAAAATTAGCCAGGTGTGGTGGCACGTGCCTGTAATCCCAGATACTTGGGAGCCTGAGGCAAGAGAATGGCTTGAACCAGGAGGCGGAGGTTGCAGTGAGCAGAGATGGTGCCACTGCACTCCAGCCTGGGAAACAGAGAGAGACTCCATCTCAAAAAACATTAAAAAAAAAAAAAAGTATAATGTGCATAGAAAGTGAGAAAAGAGAATTTATAGGTGGGCATTTACTAAAGAAAGAGAAAGAATGCTCAGTAATTTAAGGAAGTAATTTACTGTCACTTTATTTAAATAATTTGCCCTGAGACTTCCTTTTATTCAGTGAATGTCTCAGTGCGACACATTCTTCACATCCTGATCCAGGGCCTTGCACATCTGGATATTTCCCCTCTTGAGAATGTATTCCCTCTTATGATTTAGCTATTCCATCACACCGAAACATCTAAGAAACATATTTTTTTCGAATGTGCCACATTAGTTCATTTATTCTCCATATGTCCATAGCCGTGAGACCATGCCAGTGAGTGGGCTGTTTCTATGAGTTTGAAGCCTAACCAACAATTGCCCTTTCTGAAACTTAATGTCATACTGTCCTCGCACTTGAATATAATCGGCCTCTGCTTTCACTGTCCTCAAATTCAAAGGTATTTAGTCCATTAACAGCAATCTCAAGTTTTTGTAAGCACATTTCCCATGGCAAGTTATTATCATTCATCCAGTTTCTCCAAAGGATAGCTTTCATGAATGACATAAATGGTGAGTGCCATTTAATATTTTCCTCTAACATGTTGCTAGGTTTGCTGTTTGGGTACAGGGAAGTCAGGATGAAAAATATTGAAGTAATGCTTATTTAATTCTATCTTCTTAAAAATTCTAAAAAAAAGAAAGTCATATCCAATGTGAATTCGAAAATCAGAAATGAAAGGAAGACCAGAATACAGGGACGTGTACATGCAGATTCTTGGCATTTACAATGAGTGAGACCTCCATAAGTGTCTCTAGAAGTGCAGTTAATTCCAGATCTGCTGGAGAATCATTTTCCACAGCTGTTTATTTTGGCCTAGGGAAAGCTTTGGCACGTTCAATGCGGGTGGCGATGGGGTGGCTGCTGTCAGCCATGTGGCTGTGGTGAAGTCCCTCCCTGACTCAGAGCCATCCCCACCCGCCCTGGGCCGGCCCACTCTGTTCAGAGGGGAGGTCTCTGCCCCTTCCCAGGATGGGCGCTTCCTGCTGGACATTTCCCTGCTGCTCTCTGCCCACCTCCTATGTTCCTACCCTGTTAGTCCTGCCTGATGGCCCCTAGTAAGCTTTCCATCTCCAAGCAAGGACTCTGTGCTGATCTGAGCTATGCCAATGCAGCGAAGGTGGTGACTTCAGGTCTGCCTAACGATTTCATGCTTCCCCTAGCTAGTCACCACCCCAGAGCTTGTCTTTGTCACAATAGAAGCCAAGCAACAGATGCCACTGGATCAATCCAAACTAATACCTCTATGCTCTGTCCTAGAAAAAATCCTTAAAGTCCTCGCTTTAGTGAGTCATTCACTTAATAAATGTTAATTTGATCTCTTCATTCTGGCATCTGCTTTCAAGAGACTATTACATGGGAGTCAGAAAATTAACAGTAAACAAACAACGGACAATCAGGTGTAGAGAGTGCTGGGTGCTATAAAGGATACATGACAGGGAGAGATAATAACTGGGAAATGAAGGGCTCTTTCAGAAAACAGGAAGCGGGTGGTTAGGAGTTCAATTACAATACGCACACAATGTCCCCACATTTAAATGCAACATACTCCTAAAACCAAGAATTGCGGCAATTCCTGGTATAATGAAATCCTACTCCAGACACACTAAGTTGTCACTCATGGAAACAGTAAAAAGAGAAGAAAGAAGGTAAAGTACATCGTAAATCTGAAATTAGGATGAGCCAAAAACGACACTAAATTCTAAGTGACCAAAGAGCCTAAATCCTCAAGGCAGGAAACAGGTGTTTAGGGAAGAAAGAAATCAGTGGTTTCTTAAAGATAGAATCATATCCTCTTTTAGGAAGTACTTTTGGTAAACATGTTTTGTCCTCTTAGAGCAAAGGAAGGTAGGTTTTTAGTCAAAATATTTAATAAGGGTTTTAAGACTTCTTAAAAGTCTTGAAAGACAGATTGCAGTACAATCTGTCCATAACCTGATTTTGAAAGAAAGTCGTAATAACCTATGATATTGGGAGAGTCCTTTGGGAATAATACATGGTTGTAGAATACTCATCCCTAACAGGTGCCTCTTAGAGAGTGTCCAGGCATTCCTATTATATTCATTCTGAAGAGGAAATGTTTCTCCAGAACTTGAATCCAGACCAGTTTCTGTGTGTGTGTATGGTTGGAGAGTGTTTGCATTAAGATACATTTGTGCAATAAAATGTTACGTTCATGATGTCAAGAAAAATTGTAAAAGACCTTAAAGTGGTTAAAAATAACTACTGGGTATCTTGTGTAGCACAACCTTCCAGGTTATCTCTACGTGCCATTGTCTTTGAATTATTTTCTATTATCATTATTATTTTTTAGAGATGGGACCTTAATCTGTTGCTCAGGCTGGAGTGCTGAGCAGCAGGTGATCCTCCCACCTCGGCCTCCCACAATAGTGGGATTACAGTTGTGAGCCCTGGCTCCAGCCTTGAGTTATTTTATACTGTAAATGCAGAAAATTGATAATAATTTAAATGATCATTATCCATCGAAATACAAATGAACCATGTCTAGTGGAATGCCATTGCTTATTGCCCTATTGATCTTGACCAGTTTTGCTAGTTTTGCACTTATGTGTAAATTCATTTCAGCATTTCTGATTGCCGGTATATGCCTGGTACTTTGAGTTCTCCTTTGAGTTGTGGCTTTGGGCAAAACTCTTAGCCCTTCTACCCATGAGTTTTCCCATTTGTTTTGTCTTAGGGTTCTTGAAGGATTAAATGAATTAATGCATGTTATACCCTTCACAGTGACTGAATATATGAATATGTGGTAAGTAGCTATAGCTAAATATATCACCATGTGAATTTTCAGAATGTTGCAAGAATAAAAATGGTTGAGAAGAACACATGGAAAGGCACTTCCTGAACGAGGCCAAGCAGGGCCAGGGAGATGCAGAGGAAGCTGCGGTGATTGGTGGGGGCAGGGTGGGGGTAGGGTGGGGGTGGATAGAGGGGAGTCACCAGTTAGCAGGTAAGCAGCTGGGAGGTTTTGTAGGTAAATGAAGTAGCCAGTGCTCTTCCTTACTGTGGAGAAGCCAGTGCTGGAGTTTCTAACACAGATTTCAAGGTCTATTAGAGCCAGACTCAGAATTCAGGCAGAGAAGCCACAGTAGGAAACTGAAAGGGTGACGCGCTTGGGTTTTTGCACCCATCCAGAGTTTTTGCCAGGGAGGCTAGCAGAGGCAAAGGTATGCACCAGGAAGCAGAGCCTGCCCTGCTAGACCCAAGAAAGAGCTCATGGTGTCAGTCAGGAGGACAGTTAGTCCCCATCCACTCGCAACAAGGCGGGTGGCGGTGGGCAGGTTGTGAGTGTCAAATTGTGATGCCCGAAGGCCCCTAGACTCAAAGATGAATAAAAAAGACACACACACACACACACACACACACACACACACACACATTTCTAAGCCTTTCAGCAACGGGCGGCCAATAGGCAAATCCTATCTGACAGGCGCGGCAGCAGCAGCTGGAGCAGCAGCTGACTTTTGAAACCCAGACACAGGGCATGTGTGGCTCAGTTTCTTCTCTTCCTATGGTTCTGTGGAAGCACAGACCTCTGACAAAAGAGGAAGGTGTGAAAATGTAGATGGGAGGTAGGTCACTGGACAAAATGCATAGGAGTCCCCAAGCCACCATCCGTGTATCCCTGAGGGGTGTTTCTTTTCATGAAATATGTATTGACCTGGCCCTTTCTTTTTTGTCTTTTTTCTTGCATTTTTAATAGAGTTGAAAAATTAATATAGGGCAATTCATATACCACTCAAAATATAGTTCTATGTTTAGCTGGACAAATCTTCTTCTGAAGTTCTTTCTTCCTTAGATAAGGGTGAGATGGGAACCCCTAACTGGTCAGTTCAATCTATGTCCTGGTTGCTTTTGATTTGACCTGTTCTTTTACAATGCAAATTCTGCATCTTTTAGATTTCTCCTTCAAGCCTTGTTCTTCCCAAGATAGTAACTATGGGTATGGATATGGATATTGTTATGACTTTGTTGAGGGTCCTGTCTGTAAGAGGACCACAGAGATCTCATGGCCCTCTGGTCCACACAGATATTTCCCTTCTTCTGGTTATCGGGAGACTCTGCCAGTATCTGCTGCTGAAGCCTGAGGCTGGTGGTTTGAGGCCTGTTCTCTTGGCATGGCCCTAGTCCTCCCTTGTAGACAGGGTCTCTGCTCTTACTGGAGCTGTGAACCCCTGAAAGTCCTAGCCAAGTTCTGCATCTGGCCTTTGGCTTAAATTGTCCAAACCACAGCCTTGACGCAGCAGTTCCCTCCAGGTTTCTTCTACAGTCATCATGGCAGTTCCCTTCAGCTACCTGCTGCACACCTAAGAAGCTTGCAAGTCTTTCTGGGGCCTTTCCATACCGCAGAAGAGAAGAGGGGCTTCCAGGGCACCAGTGCGACTTTCTCTCAGTGAAGGTGGCTGCTGTTTGCTTGGGACTACCCCCTATGTCTCCTTCCAGAGTTCTAACCAGGGAGTGCAGCACAAGGTCCCTGTCTTCCAGCTTCCCCGCACCCCGCAGCACCCACTTTTCTGGGGAAGTCAAAACCTAATTTCCTGTTTGCCTCCCTGACCTCCATCTTTTTTCTCCTTCCCCCTCTGCCCCGGGCTGGATGGGGATGGGCCTTCCACTTCTTGTCAGTGTCTGCTCGCACCTTCTCTTCTGTCTGGTTCTTCTTCCCCAGAACAGCAAGTCGTGCCCACACCTAGTTATCTCTTTCAACTTTGGAAGGAAGTCACCATCCGAGCCAGCCAAGCTTAGCTGTTAACCAGAAGCTATGGGACACCCAAGAGCCAGGGAATTTTTAGAACCAAAGTACATGAATTAACATTTCAAAAATGTATCCCTGTATTCATTCATGTAGCCATCAGGACTCACTGTGCACCTACACGTGGCAGGCACCGGTCTGACGTCCGAGACACAAATAGGAGAAAAACACGGTCTCTGCTGTCAGTAAGTTCTGTAGCCCAGTTGAGGAGGCAGCCGACAATGAATCATTATCCTCCAATACGAGTAGATTTAGAGTGCACTGGAGCATAGAGGAAGGAGGGAGCAACTCCACATTGGCTTGAGCAGTCTGGAAGCGCTGCTCAGAGGAGATGATAGGTGAGAGGGCGCCATCCATTCAGAAAAAAAGAGGGCAGCCTGCACAGTGCGGGGAAGGGAGCTGAGCCTGGCAAGGAAGTGAGGTGCCTGGAACGCAGAAAGAGGTTGGGTCACAGGGAACATATGGTTGGGGTGGGGTGGGAGGAGATGATGTGGCAAGCGGGGTTGGCATCAATTTATGATTTTTGAAGTTGAAGAATTTGGAATTAATCCCATAGGCAGGGGCGAATCTATTGGAGTACCATGTCCACACATAGTGTGCCACCCAGATCTCAGACTCCTTTGAAAGAATATTTGGGGAAATTCCTGCCTCCTGAGCCTGTTCCACATTGCGGTTGTGCCTCTTGCCACTCGCATTCCTCCTGGAGCTGCCATTGTTGTTGGTCACTGACCACTAAGCTACTCCATTATGCTACCTCTGTGTTGCCCTTGGCAGAAAGTGAATTTGGGGGCTATACCCTTTTTATTTCCCATAAAGTTGTCACACAGGCTACAAAGAAATATTGGACTCTGGATGGTTTGGAGTGATGGAGAAGCCATTTGTTATAGCGAGAAAGCTACCTGAAATTGAATCCAGGTCCAAATCCAATGATCTGAAATTCTTATTGCCAAAAACTCCTGCAACTGATTAAAAATGTTTATGCCTACCCGTAATGGCTCTGCTCTGTGCTATCGTTATTTGTTTATGCTTGCTGGAACAGCTTTTGGCTACAGGACTGAGTATGCTTTAAGAAAATGTCAGAGTTGGCCGGGCGCGGTGGCTCAAGCCTGTAATCCCAGCACTTTGGGAGGCCGAGACGGGCGGATCACGAGGTCAGGAGATCGAGACCATCCTGGCTAATACGGTGAAACCCTGTCTCTACTTAAAAAATACCAAAAACTAGCTGGGCGACGAGGCGGGCGTCTGTAGTCCCAGCTACTCGGGAGGCTGAGGCAGGAGAATGGCGTAAACCCGGGAGGCGGAGCTTGCAGTGAGCTGAGATCCGGCCACTGCACTCCAGCCTGGGTGGCAGAGCAAGACTCCGTCTCAAAAAAAAAAAAAAAAAAAAGAAAAAAGAAAATGTCAGAGTTAACATCAGCATGCTCTCTGGAGCCAGGCGCTCACATTGATTGAAATAAATATAGCCCGACTTGGCTATAAGACTAGAGATGAAGTCAGTAACATGGTAACAACAAAACAGTTTTCTAGAAACAATGGATCCTGAGAGCGTGCTGCCAAGACAATTAAAATGACAAACACACTTTTCTAGGTGTCTGAGAATGAGGGCCTTTTTGCTGTAGAATTTTATCTTGAAGCAGGATTTGTTTGTCCCACCAGACAGGCTTTTCTTGGCAGAACCGAAGGTGATTATTTCTTGTATAATCATACATGAATTTTTCTTAGCAACAAAAGTCACACTGGCGATTAGTCAAAGATAAAGTCAGAAAGTTAGTTCAGGGCAAAAAGGTGTAGACCTTGAATGGCAGCCTTTGGAATATAAACTTTGCTCTCTTAATGAGGGGTTTTAAAATACTTTTAAGCAAAGTATGCAAATACAGTTGATTCTTATTCATGGTAAGATTCCCAGAGCCTCTGATCACAAATACGGTCTTTTTTTAAAAAAAAAAAAAGAAAGAAAGAAAAAAAGGTCTCACTCTCTCCCAGGCTAGAGTGCAGTGCTGTCACCATGGGTCACTGCAGCCTCAACCTCCAAGGCTCAAGCACTTCTCCCACCTCAGCCTCCAGGGTAGCTGGGACTACAGGCTTGCACCACCACACCCAGCTAATTTAAAACAATTTTTTTTGTAGAGATGGCATTTCCCTATGTTGCCTGGGATGGTCTTGAACTCCTGGGTGAAGCAATTCTCCCACCTCAGACTTTCAAAGTGCTGGGATTACAGGCATGAGCCACCGTGCCAGCCAACATTTTCAACAATCGATCAATATGCAATCTTGTTTTAAGTGTATATCTATTTGAAGATACTTTATTTAATACACATTGTTGATTCATTAACATTGAACCCAGGACCAACAGCACTGCAACTGACACTTGAAAGCAACTTATCTAACACACATTTTTCTCTCTAAGGCCCATTACAGCCTTCTTGCATTAGGAACACTATAAGACACTTTAGTCCTCTACTGAAAAAAGCAAGAAAACGTGATATTAAGTAGACTATGCAAAGAACACTTATTTATAGTAAGAGAAACCATGAAACAGAAAGAGTTTCACCTTGTTAAATCTCAATGGAAAATGTTCCTATCAGGTGACTTGAAATTTTCACCTCTCTACACATCTGAGAGTGACCGTGAAAGTGCGGTGAGTACTGATATTGAGTTACAAATAAATTTTAGTGAGTAGACAAATTCACAAATACAAAATCTACAAACTATAAGAATCGATTGCATGAGTTTTGCATTTTGAAAGATAAATTCTGGTGGTAGTATCAGGAAAAACTCAATGAAAGTAGTGTTTATACAAATTATTCTAAATATGATGTGTTGGTTGGTGATTTAAGGTGAAAGAAAGGAGAAGAGAAATCAGTTAAAAGACTTTGCAATGGGCCCACGATGCTTTCAGTTAGAAATAATGCCTAGTAGAGAAAATGATTAAAGTAAACTGTATCGGCCAGATGTGGTGGTTCACACCTGTTATCCCAGCACTTTGGGAGGCCGAGGTGGGCGGATCACCTGAGGTCAAGAGTTGGAGACTAGCCTGTTCAATATGGTGAAACCCTGTCTCTACTAAAAATATGAAAATCAGCCAGGTGTGGTGGCAGGCGCCTGTAATCCGAGCTACTTGGGAGGCTGAGGCAGGAGAATCACCTGAACCCAAGAGATGGAGGTTGCAGTGAGCCAAGATCATACCACTGCACTCCAGCCTGGGCAACAGAGCAAGACTCCTCAAAAGTAAAATAAAACAAAACAAAATAAAATAAAATAAAATAAAATGTATCAATTACAATAAAGATTTATTCAATGTAACTCTGTAATTCTAATTCTAGTAGTCTAAATATATGAAAATAAAATAATAGGAAATAATCAGAGATATGAAAAAAGGAGATTGTAGATGTTTGTCATAGTATTAGTTATAGTAGAAAAAACCTGAAGACAATCTAAATATTTAACAAAATGGTTATAGTTAAAGAAATTATATATAAGTATATATACACATATATATATACTAGACAGCATATTATACAGTCATTTAAAATAATTATTAAGCATATTATATAGAAACATAAGACAAATATCAGCGAGCTAACATCAAGTATTAAAAAACAGAATAAAAATAATATATTTTAGTATCACCTGGTAGAAATCTATTTCAATGAAAAAATAATGTGAAAAAATAAAAATGTTTAATATGGTTATGTGAATATGTCAAGATAGTGGATATTTTTCCATTACAAATACATTTATTAAAAGTGAACTTGGGCTGGGTGTCGTGGCTCACACCTGTAATCCCAGCACTTTGGAAGGCTGAGGCGGGTGGATCACATTAGGCCAGGAGTTCAGGACCAGCCTGGCCAACATGGCAAAACTCTGTCTCCACTAAAAAAAAAAAAAAAAAAAAATTAGCTGGGTGTGGTGGTGGGCACCTGCAATTCCAGCTACTCAGGAGGCTGACACAGGAGAATCACTTGAACCAGGGAAGTGAAGGTTGCAGTGAGCCGACATTGTGCCAATGCACTCCAGCCTGGGCGACAGAGTGAGACTCCATCTCAAAAAAAAAAGTGAACTTGGTTATATTAATAAAAATATGATTCAGTTACAAAATAAGAAAATGTTCAAATATTATAAGTGGAAGTTGGTAAGGAGGAAAAAAAAACAAGGTAATGAAATAATGAAATGTGGTTTGTCCCTTGGCTTTAAAATGCTCTTCATACTTCACTTTTATATGCTGTAACCTGTCTTTCCATTCTTGGAGTAGCAACATGACTAGGTAGTTTACCACTTGCTGTTGTGATAAGGAACAACATGGTAATTTACATTCTGTCGTCTACTACTGTATTGTAACAGACAATGACTACATTTTTGCTCAACATTTTTCCTGTGTGCAGTATGTCTAGATATTTTCACTGAAATTGATGGCACAAATTATTCTGTGGTTTTCTTTTTAGATACTTGTAGCACAATCAATAAAAAGTGCTCTTTTACTTAAAATCTTCACATGATGCCAAAAAAAAAGAAAAAATGCACATTAATAATAAATGGATTTCTAATTGTCTTAGCTCAGGTTACTCAAAGTCGCTTGAAGAGAACTTTTTTTTTTCTTCTAAGTGGAAAATGAATGAGTGAGGGAAGGAGATGGAAGCTTGCCAATCTTGCTTTCTTCACATGAAATGCAGTGCCGCATGGAAGGCAAAGATGACAGACCACAGTTGCTACAATGGTAGCAAGAGAAAAAAATGAATGTTAATGATTGATTTCAAATTAGCCAGCTCTTTTTCTTTTGCCTGCAGCTGATGCCATAGGGGTTACTGAGTCTCAAGAGATTACTGGAGTTTAGGTGGCTGTAATTCATCCAGGCACCATTCAAGAAAAAAATACTTGCTCTGTTCATTTTCATGAGACTTATTGTTTTTAGCATTCTAATTGTGTTTGTTCACTACAGTGATGAAACAGATTTTTTCCCCAGACTGCTTTCCATCTGGTTGTTTTATAACTGTAAACAAACTGCATTAGAAGTAATTTTTTAAAGCCCAAAGTACCATTTTCTATTCTGTTTTATGTAGGTAAGCACTTGAATGGAATTATTTTCTGAAATAATTTCTGAATGAAATTATTATTTGTGCACATTTATTATTTAGGATGTGTATGTTTGTGAGTATATCTGTGTATACATGTATGCATATATACAGACCTAGAAGCAGATATATACATATACATGCATGCACCACTAACCTTTCTCCTGGATTGGCCCTTTAGAGATTTTTTTGATATTACTTCTGTATATTCTTTTAGATGATCATCATTTTGGGACTTGGCCTGTGACCACAGGTGTGTGGGAAGAAGCTGACATCACAGGAAGATGGGGTTTGTTTTGACGACTCTGTCAGGAAGGAAATCATTGCATAGATGTGTCCTGGAGAACTCAGCAAACATGTGTGACAATGACCTTGCATGGAGTGAGCACACACCACTGTGTTGGTCCCAGAAAAGCCAGCAAAAGAGGCTCCCTCCACTGTCTCTTTGCCCTGTGGTCCAATTAGGGAGGACCTAGGGCATGGGCCAAGCTTGGCCTGGCTTGGAAGGGCTTTCAGTGCAGTCATTGAAGATAAATTCACCCTACATCCGTTCTTTAAAATCAGTCCTATCTTCATGTAGAAAGATGTGGTGAGACAATGGAGCAGAGTAGGCAGAGGAGCTGGAATGGGAGATTAGCCTGCACCTTCTTTGTGTTCCCTGCAAATCTTCCCACACTAGCCTGAGGTTTCTCCTTTAGGGAAGAATGTCCTAGAACCTGGGAACTGGCTTTGTCCGCAGCCCAGTGAGCAGCCCAGGGTGGAACACTCATAGGAGTGCCTCCCATTCTACACTCAGTGGTGGCCAGATGCTGCCTGGTCCCCCACATCCCGAGCTATACACTGGACCTTCCAGGACTGGCTGTTTCCAGAATCCTGAGCACTTCTGCTGCCTGGGAAATTTTGCGTATCAGGGCCTCGGGAGAGTCGTGGCACTGAATGGGCTGGGAAAGTCATGCTGGGTCCTGTTTGAGCTAGTAAGATATTATGGAGGCAAGACCAGGTAGAGAGTGCAGGAGTGGAGGAGGAGGGGAAAGGCTTCTCTCTGTGTCCCCTGATAGAACAACCTGAGTGAAGCACGTATCCTACCCTTAGGTTGGTTTTGAATTTGTTTGTTATTTTGGTGGTCACTAGAGAAAAAAAAGAACAGTAAAAGAGAAAACTTCTCCTAAATGCGTACCCATTCAGCTATTCTTTTTTTTGAGACAGGGTCTCATTCTTGTCTGCCAGGCTGGAGTGCAGGGCACAATCATGCCTCACTGCAGCCTCTATCTCCTGGGCTCAGGTGATTTTCCCACATCAGCTTTCCAAGTAGCAGGAACTACAGGCTTGCACCACCACACTCAGCTAATTATTTGTATTTTCAGTAGAGACGGGGTTTTACCATGTTGCCCAGGCTGGTCTTGAACTCCTGGGCTCAAGGGATCAGCCCCCGTCAGCCTCCCAAAGTGCCAAGCTACCACACCTGGACAGCTGTTCTTAATTTACAAGACCCTTTGAGGATCTCGCCTCCTGTTCACATCAGAATCTGGCTCCATCAAGTATGTTCTCTTCAAGTCTTCAGCTTCCTCATCTTTCCTGACTCCTTTTGCCCAGCAGCTAGCCCATATACACATGCAACAGTACTAGCAAGGCTCTCTTAACCAAAGAAAACGAACATTCATTTGAACCTCCACTACCTCTATCATATGCTCCGTTGCTCCTTCCTTTTTATACAGCTTCTCAAAAGATTCGTTTACACCCAGCATCTCTACTCCTTTGCCCATCATTTGCTCAGCGTACAGTGATCTGTTTTCTGAGCTTATCACTGTTGGAATTGCCCTTGTTTTTCACCAAAGCTGTCCTGATTTTCAATCAAATAAACCCTATTCCTTCTTTATTTATATGAACCTCTTTGCTGCAGTGACATGAACAATGTAAATCACATCTGGGCAGGGATTTTTGTGTTGTTTACTGCTGTGTCCAGAGTATCGGTTGAATGAGTAAATTAGGGAGTTCTTCTCCAAGACTCACTGAAGTGTCCACTCCTGGACTTCAGAAAGCCTGGCACCCTCCTGGTTCTCCTGTTTCTCTCTCCACCCCTCTTGGCCAGGAAAACCTCCGCTCTCAGCACTCCCGTGTTTTGCTCTTCCCAGGGTTTCTTCCTCCTTAGCATCTCTTCTCATTCTACGTGTTCTCTTTTAGTAATCTCATCAAATTTATGTTTTGGATACTCCTGGATGCTGAGGACTCCTAAATTACCTACTCAGCCATGACCTCTCCCTGGAATTTCAGCTCAAATATCCAAATATCTGCTGGCCATCTTTCCTTTGTGTTCTGTAAGTGCCTCCGTTCAGTATTTCTAACACAGACCCTCACTCTTATCCCCAGATCTGCTCCTCCTCCGGGTCTCTCACCTGCAGCACCTTCATCCACCTTGTCACCAAAGCCAGTGCAGGGGGATGTCTAATGTGAGCAGCTGCTGGGTGTTAGGCATGTCTTGAATCCGGTGAGCTTCCAAATCTTGTTCACACAAGGGATTACAAGTCCTCTTGGGAAAGGACCCACCCTAAGGGAGGAATGGATAGGCAGATAAGGCTGTCTTGGAAATGCTGTGTCTGGGAAGCCTGATAGTCACCTTGACTCCTTTCTTTGTTACCATCCGTCTTTGACTTATACCAGCTTGCCTCTTAAAAGCTTTAAACATTTGGCTCCGTATCCTTGTTGCTTGCCTTGTACTTGTTGCTTGCTTGTACTTGTTGCTTGCTTGTTTGCCCTCAGAGCGATTCCGCCTGTGTTGTAGGAAGGTACATTTCCCTTGTCAACTGTCTTCCAGGTAGATTTGGCAATGAGAAGCACTGTCGGAAGGCTGGAAGGTGGGAGGAGGGGGAAGGTCAGGGTATTTCTCCTTCCCTTCTCTGCCCGATGGCATCTTCCCCAGGACTGCTCTTTCCTCAGGCCAGCCGGCCCCACCACCGTTGTAGCTCATACCAGCCAGCCCCAGTCTCTGGCTCCCATGACTCTACCTCTTCCCTTTTCCTGCCAGCTTCGGGACGGCAGTGCTTCCTGCTTTTGCTATCCTCCAAATTGCCGTCTTTCTCTCTCTTTGGCTTTTCATCAGTTTCAATAGATGAGCAATTCACCACATTAATTTTCCTCCCTGAAACACCCAGGGTAGGTTCTGTTTTTCTAACTTACAGTTAGAAACATGGGAGTGCTGAGAGCGGAGGTTTTCCTGGCCAAGAGGGGTGAAGAGAGAAACAGGAGAACCAGGAGGGTGCCAGGCTTTCTGAAGTCCAGGAGTGGACACTTCAGTGAGTCTTGGAGAAGAACTCCCTAATTTACTCATTCAACCGATACTCTGGACACAGCAGTAAATCTGTTAATATGTGTTATTAATATGTGTCTCCCCCTCATTGAACGGTGAGAGACTTAGTAATAGCAACTGCATTTCGTTCATCTTTGATTGTAGTGCCTGACTGTAGTAGATAATCAGTTAACAATAACAGGATAAATGGATGGATGGATGGATGGACAGGTAGATGGGTGAGTGGATGATGAATCCTTTTCTGATACAACGTCTTACACATATTTTGGGATCAATAATACTGTTCGATTAATTGAAAGTTCAGTTCCAAGATTTGCTCATTAAACCAAGCTACTGAACCAAAATAAGAACCAGATTGTTGATCTTGCTGCCAGTATTTTTATATGTCAGGAATATCCTCAGATCTGGATTAAGTTTAGCACCAGTTCAGAGGTAGACCCAGACAAACATGGAGCCAGATTGGTAGAGTCAGTGGCTGCCAGGGCTCCAGCAGAATAAGCAGCTCATTAACCAGAACTGTCTCTCTTAGATGTCAATTTACTAATTTCTCAATTAGCAATTAAATGCATTACTGTTATTCTTATCTTGAGAGTGTACTGAATTGAGAAGTCAGAAGCCTGAGTTGTTAACACCTGACAATTATTAACTAGGTTTTCTTGAGAAAGCCATTGACTCTCTCTAAATCAGTTTGTTCATCTGCAAAATGGGAGTAAGAATATCCACTCTGCCTATTTCACCAAATTGTGGTGAGAATCAAATGAGAACAGGTATGTCAAGAACTTTGTAAACCACTGGGTTTGGTGGCTTACACCTGTAATTCCAGCACTTTGGGAGGCCCAGGTGGGTGGATAATGAGGTCAAGAGTTCAAGACCAGCCTGGCCAAGATGGTGAAACTCTGTCTCTACAAAAAATACAAAAATTAGCCGGGCGCAGTGCCAGGTGCCTGTAATCCCAGCTACTCGGGAGGCTGAGGCAGGAGAATTGCTTGAACCTGGGTGACAGAGGTTGAAGTGAGCCGAGATGATGCCACTGCATTCCAGCCTGGGCGATACAGTGAGACTCCGTCTCAAAAAAAAAAAAAAGTTTTGTAAACAGTAAATTGTTATACAAATATTGGGCATTGTAATTAGATCTCACATTGTTTCTTAATTCCTCCTGTGATTTAGAAGGAAGTAGTGGAGTAAGATCATAATTTGATAGAAACATTTGCAAATTAAACTATGTCTTATCACTCAGGCTACTTGTCCAAATAATTCTTTAACCCATATTAACTTTAAAAGTTATTACTTTTATTTGGTAAAGTTTTGAAATACTTTAGTTATAAACAAATCTCCCTTTCTATAGAATCTAGCCTTTCTTTGGTAGTCTCAATTGAATGCCCAGAGATACGCCTTTTAATTCTGTTTTGCTTTTTTTTTTTTTTTTTTACAAATAAGACCTTGGTCCATAGTAAAACTATGCAATAGGTCTATGCAATAGGAACTACTTTTGCTGATACACAAATTTGTGTGTGCATGAACATACACATGTATATATGTTGGTGTGTGTGTGTAGACTGGTCACTTCATTGAGAACTGCATTTCTTTTTTGTTTTTTTTTTTCTTTTTTTCTTTTTTCTTTTCTTTTTCTTTTTCTTTTATTTTAGACAGAATCTTGCTCCGTCTCCCAGGCTGGAGTGCAGTGGCATAATCTTGGCTCACTTCAACCTCCATCTCCCAGTTTCAAGCGATTCTCCTGCCTCAGCCTCCTGAGTAACTGGGATTACAAGTCTGCACCACCATACAAGGCAAATTTGTTGTATTTTTTAGTAGAGATGGAGTTTCACCATGTTGGCCAGGCTGGTTTTGAACTACTAACCTCAAGTGATCCGCCCGCCTTGGTCTCCCAAAGTGCTAGGATTACAGGCATGAGCCTCCGCGCCCAGCCAAGAACTGCTTTTCTTTATTTCTAGTTCTACATTGTCTTTTTCTATTGGTATTATGTTTATTTGATCAAATATTAAGGCTGTTATTTAAACTATAACTTGTAGTAGACTGAATAAGATATGAGGTTCTAATCTCTGGAACCTGTAAATGTTACCTTACCTGGAGGCAAAAAGGTCTTGGCAGATGTGATTAAATAAAGGATTTTGAGATAGGGAGATTATCTTGGATTATCCAGGAGGGCCCTAAATTTAATCACAAGTGTCCTTGTAATATAGAGGTAGAGGGAGATTTGACACACCGACAAGGAGAAGACAACACGACTACCAAAGCAGAGATCAGTGAGATGCAGCCGCAAGCCAGGGGATACTGACAGCAGCTAGAAACTGGGAGAGGCAAGGCATGAATTCTCCTCTAGAGTCTCCAGAGGGAGTGAGGCTCTTGACAGCTTTGTTTCAGCCCTGTGAAACTGATTTCAGATTTCTGCCTCTAGAACTATGAGATAATGCATTTCTGTTGCTTTTAAGCCACCAAGTTTGTGAGAATTTATTACAGTAGCACTGGCAGACTAACACAGACTCTTCATGTAATTGGGAAGAAGGATACTTTATTATAAAAATTTTCTATATGTCAGTAATTCCCAGCCTTTTCTTCAAGCGTTTAATAAAAATGTGTTAATTGAGTCCAATGAGGTGCCTGGAATGGTGCTAGGTGCAGTGAGAAACGTAAAAGAAATTATCTCCTAGAGGGGCTTGTCATCTAGTTGAAGAATCAAAACTGAACAGTCACACATCTCTTAATGATGGGGGTGCATTCTGGGAAATGTGTCATTGGGCAATTTTGTGATTATGCTAAGATCATAGAATATATACTTAGATGAATCTAGGTGGTGTAGCCTACTACATGTAAGCCATATAGTGTAGCCCATCGTGCCTAGGCTACAAACCTACACATGATGTGCTATACTAAATACTGTAGGCAACTGTAACACAATGGTAAGTATTTATATATCTGAATACAGATATTGTACAGTAAAAATACGGTATTATAATGTTATGGGACCATTATCATACCTATGCTCCATCATTGACTGAGATGTTATGTGGCACATGACTGCAGATGTAAAACAGTTAGCACAATTCAAGACAGTGGCTAAATCGGGGATAAATTGTTCAGCATGCAGTTCTCAGGGAAGTGAATGAGTGAGCAAAAGCAGGGGCTAGGATGAGTGGGGAGCCTGGCAGACCCTTGGGTGGACAGCTTATGATGGGAGAAAGCAGAAAGAAGTTCAATGTTTAGGAAAGGTTTCTTTGCAAAGGAAAAATCAAGCAGTGGAATATCAGCCAGATATTAGAGGTAGCAGGGTGCCATTGACTGTTTTGGCACAGAAAGGTGAAAAAATGAAAGTCGTATCCAAGGAAGACTAATTTGTGTCTGATGAAGCAAGCTATATGCTCTAGTTTGTTTATCAGTCTCCTTTCTCCTAATAGGTACAGTATGACGTTAGCTTTTAGAATCTTTTTTTCTGAGAAACATTTAAGAAAGCTGTGATGCTGCTTAAGATAATGAGGAAAATGTTGGGATGTCATAAACAAAAGTTACAGCTCCTTCTCTCAATATTCCCAATTAGATGTGATTGACAGATCCTTAGATTTCACCAGCTTGTGACTTACAAACAACAGCTTCTCGTTTTAGTATTTAAGTTACAATAAAGCTCCCTTTCATAGGCCACAGGAAGCCAATTTTCCTACTGGTCTCACCTCTCAGGTGGTTTCTGGGCATCCTGGAGGAAGGTGTATCTATAGAACCCTGGCTTTCTGGAGCTCCACAAATCCTCTGGTCCATCCTGCATCTGGCTTGTCAGGCTGCCTGTACCCCTGTACCTGTTGCTCTGAGCAAGAACTCTAGTTACTCCCTTTAGTTCTCACAACTCAGCCATGACCAGACTGTGGTGGGACAAACAGACCTCCAGCATAAGGAGGAGCAGGCACTGCTGCTGGAAGGGAGCTCCTGGAGTCATGCACCCAGATCCAGTCTCAGAGCAAAGGAATTTGAAAGGAAACTTCCATCAGCCTTCCATATGGTGAGGCCAGATCAACCCCCACCAAAAACTATGGCCAGGTATCTACCTCCCTTGGAGTCCAGTCTCAGGACGAGAAGTTCTCACATGAGGTTGGTGGACATTTCTCTTGAGTAGGCTTAACCCACAAGCTTGGATAAGCTTCCCTCATGGCCCAGACAAGGCACTCAAATGGTTGGTTATATGTTTCCCAGACTTAAATATCATCTTGTTGGGGACACGGTTGTGAAATCTGGAAAGCCCTGGTCCAGGCCTGGCCCACCCCGCATGGCCTACCTCAGCTTTAGGTGAAGCTTAGGGTGGCAGCATGGCAGGCACTGCTCCCTCCTGCCATGGCCCAGGTCGCATACCTCCTGTGGGACATATTTGGAACCAAGACATGCAAATAACTTCAGGAAACAACAGGAATCTTCAAGGACAGTCCAATTTAAGCCCAACATTTCCTAACACCCCTCTTTAACTTGATGAGAGCAAAATCTCATGAAATGTACACTTAGTTTTTATTACTGTGCAGAACTTTTAATAAGTCAAGTTGCAATAGCCTTAGTTCAATGATGATTTTCTATTTTTCCCAAAACAATGTGTGCATTTTTGCTCCATATTTGTAAAAAGTAAAGGGCCCATTAATTATATCCAATGAAAAGAAATGTATTAGAGACAGAAATCTTTAACTGGTATTCCTCCAGCTTTTGAGAATAAATTAAAATCCTGTCTCCTCCGTGCTCCATTTCATACTTATTGAACCCCAAATGTGATCCAACACATATTTACTTATTCATTCAACAAATATTTTTATTTTATTTATTTTTAAGACAGAGTGTCACTGTGTTGCTCAGGCTGGAGTGCAGTGGCGTGATCTTGGCTCACTGCAACCTCCATCTCCCAGGTTCAAGCGATTCTCCTGCCTCAGCCTACTGAGTAGCTGGGACTACAGGTGCCTGCCAACACGCCCAGTTAATTTTTTTGTTGCTGTTTGGTATTTTTAGTAGAAACAGGGTTTCACCATGTTGGCCAGGCTGGTCTTGAACTCCTGACCGCAAATGATCTGCCCGCCTTGGCTTCCCAATGTGCTGGGACTACAGGCGTGAGCCACCATGCTCGGCCCATTCAACAAATATCTTTAAATGCCTACTGTATCAAGCACTGCTGCAGACACTTGGGGATACAGCAGTGAATGAAGTGAAATCCCTGCCTTCAAGGTGTCTGGTGTCTACATTCTTGTGAGGGGAAGCAGTGAATACACAAAAAAAGCTATGCTTTATCAATTACCAGGAACAAATAAAAACCAGAGTAAAGGGATAGAGAGTTACAGTGAAAGGATATTTTCAGAAAGGCGAAAAGGGGAGGTTTTTCTGATAAGAATATTATCTGAGCAGCATCCTGAATTAGGGAAGGGCTATGGCAGAGACTGCCACTACCCTCCAGCATCCTTTTTCCTCTTATTGTTTTTATTGATAGAGCCTTCAGAGTTTGTACTGAGCAAATGAATGACAGCTCCTGACTACATTTTTTCCCAGCTCTCCTTGCAGCTACATGTGCTGCAGACTAAGTTTGAACCAATCTGAATGTGAGCAAAAATGATGTGGCAACTTTTAGGTCATCTCCTTAAAGGCACATGTCTTTTTCCTGCCAACTGGGATATGGTGATAACTGGATGAATCTAGGATACCACATACTGAGGATGGCACAGCTGACCTGCCATCTCCACCTTTACATGAGAGAGAAATAAAATTCTGGTCTTGAATTAAATCACTGTATTTTGTTACAGTCACTTAGCTAATTTGGACAATAATTTGTGTGGGTATCTAGCGAAGCACCTTTCTAAGCAGAGGAAATAGTGCCCGCAAAGGCTTAAAATAGGAGCTTACATGAAATACTCAAGAAGCAGCAAGGAGGTCAGTGAGGCTGGAATGGAGTAGTAGGAGATGAGATCAGAAAAGCATCAGAGGACAGAGAATGGAAAGCCTTGGAACCTCCATTAAATGGGCTTGAGATTTCATTCTTGGGAGCTGTGAGTGCTCTGTTTGAGCAAAGGAGTGACATTACGTGACTTCTGTTTTTAAAAGACATTCTGGCTGTTGTGTTGAGAATAGAACAAGGAGACAAAGGTGGAGAAGCAATGAGACTAGTGTAGAGGTTATCGCATAGTTCAAGTCAGATATTATGGCTACTTGGACTAGGGTGGGAATGGTGGAAGTGCTGAAAAATGTATTTTTCTAAAGTGTATTTCTAAAGAAGAGATGCTTGAATGTGCTTATGCATTGTGAACAAGAGAGAGAGAGAATTAAGGGTGATGAATATAAAAGGAAAGGGGATTGGCATAGGAATTAGAAAATCACGTGCAGAGATCTGGAGGTTGGGTAGGAAGTGGGACTTGAACTTTCTTCACTCATGAGCTTCGGAAGAACACCTCTTTGCATGATGGTAATTATTTTCATCTCAACCTTCACCAATCGGATTCTACAAAATGAACTCAGCCTTCAGTCTCTCCTCTATGTGATCTTTGCCACGTCTTCCGGTCTTTATTCTGAACAATTACTTTGCCCATTGATCCTTTTGAAGATGTGTTTGGTGTCAGCAGAAGATAGTGATCTCTGAGTGGCATACCTCAATTATCTTCTCTCAAAAGCACTCAGGGAAAAGGAAAGTGAGAACAAGGATATGGAATCAATGTTGAGATATGCATTGTAATTCGAGAAAGGATGAGAGGTTCCTCAAGGTCAGAAGGAAGGAGAAATATCAGGCCTGGGACTGTGAGAAAGAGTGAAAATGGAGCAGCGGTAGAGAAAGAGCAGAGGGTGAAAAGTATCAATGACTGTGAAGTGAATCAGAGGCCAGGAGGGGTGGTGACAGCTCACGCTGGGGAAGAGCAAACACAAGGATTGACCTTGCTTCTCCTTCACTCTTAAGTGGTGCCGCCTTTAGGTATCCTGTAAATTGCTAGGAGTAAGTAATCTTGAGAAAGTAGCCCCAGGAAAATTGTCATGCCTTTCAATTGTAAATTAGATTTAGCCCAGTTAGTCTTATAGAAAAATATGGCAAATATTATTAAAATCTTTGTCCAAAGACATACAAATGACTTGATATAGAAAATCCTGGCCGGGCACAGTGACTCATGTCTATAATCCCAGTACTTCGGGAGGCTGAGGTGGGGGTGGATCAGGAGGTCAGGAGTTCAAGGCCAGCCTGGCCAAGATGGTGAAACCCCGTCTCTACTAAAAATACAAAAAATTAGCCGGGCGTGGTGGCAAGTGCCTGTAATCCCAGCTACTTGGGAGGCTGAGGCAGAGAATTGCTTGAACCTGTGAGGCAGAGCTTGCAGTGAGCCAAGATCCTGCCACTGCACTCCAGCCTGGGCAACAGAGCCAGCCTCTGTCTCAAAAAACAAAAAACAAAAAAAATCCTACTTCATTTCCAGGAGAAACACTCTCCATGTCAGTTGCATGCCATGTAGGATCACTCAAATCCAAACTTCAGGGATGGTTTTGTTTTTCATTTGCTAAAAGGATGTTTCCTACACTGAAAATGGAACAGAGACAGCCTTGACAAAGTCACCCTAAAGGTCGCAAAATATCCCGGACTATGCTGGGCATTGTAAAGCAAGATAAAGAAGGAAATATGTTTTAAAGCAGGGGAGTGACAGATTAAAAGCATGTTTAAGCAAGAGGTGCCTTCCTTTTTTTTTTTTTTTGAGACAGAGTCTCGCTCTATCGCCCAGGCTGGAGTGCAGTGGCTGGATCTCAGCTCACTGCAAGCTCCGCCTCCCGGGTTTATGCCATTCTCCTGCCTCAGCCTCCCGAGTAGCTGGGACTACAGGCGCCTGCCACCTCGCCCGGCTAGTTTTTTTGTAATTTTTAGTAGAGATGGGGTTTCACCGTGTTAGCCAGGATGGTCTCGATCTCCTGACCTCGTGATCCGCCCGTCTCGGCCTCCCAAAGTGCTGAGATTACAGGCTTGAGCCACCGCGCCCGGCAAGAGGTGCCTTCTTAATCGTGCTCTCTAATGATGATTTGTATCTAATGATCAAATTTAACATAAAAATTAAGATGACTAGAATTTCAGTATTATTTACATATAAGTTTCTGTTTGAACTTCTGAGGGTATAAAGGAAGTATGATCAAACCGTACATATTTTATGAGTCCCAAAACCATGTCACATTTGAGTCTGTTTCTGTTTCTAACAGCATTGAAAAAAAAAAAAATCAGACTGGGCACGGTGGCTCACACCTGTAATCCTAGCACTTTGGGAAGCTGAGGCGGGCGGATCACTTGAGGTCAGGAGTTTGAAACCAGCCTGGTCAACATGGTAAAATCCCGTCTCTACTAAAAATATAAAACAATTAGCTGGGTGTGGTGGCTGGTGCCTATAATCTCAGCTACTCAGGAGGCTGAGGCAAGGAGAATCGCTTGAAAATTGGAGGCGGAGGCTGCAGTGGGCCGAGATCACGCCACTGCACTCCAGCCTGGGTGACAGAGTGAGGCTCCATCTCAAAATAAATAAATAAATAAATAAATAAAATAACACAGAGGCCAAAGTGGTTGCTTCAAATCCAGGTACACCTGATAATGACCTCATGTTATTGTCATCTTCGTCATCATCATCATCACTACCATTGGTGGTGGCCATGGTCAGTAAACATTTATACAGAATCTACAAGGTTTAAGGCACTGGACTGGAGAAAGGAAAACCAAAAGACTATAAGATATAGTTTCTTTTTCCAAATGACTTAGGATCCAGTTGGAGACACAAATTAACAGATAAATACAGGTTAAAAGTGTGTACTAGTCAGAAACAGCCAGGTTATGCTCCAGAAATAAATAATCACTACATTTCAGAGGATGATAATAGAAAGGTTTTTTTGCACTCTTACTGCATGACCATCTCAGGTTGGCATGGGGGTTTTAGGCATTGTAGTCACTCAGGAAGCCAAGTTTAGTGGGGGCGTCCTACTGACACTAGCTTCTACAATCATCGAAGGAGGAGAAAAGGAAGGTCATGAGTCACCCAGTTGTTCTTACAGCTTCTTCCTAGATGTTACACTTGTTGCTTCTCCTCAGTTGTCATTATCTAAAGCAAGTGCATAACCACGCCTAACGTCAAAAGAGGGAAAGTGTGATTCTACCGTAAGCTGGGACAACACAAATGTCTGCCACAAAATGTACATGTTAAGAGTCAAAATAATTATATATTCCACATACTGTAGAAGTTTAGAGGAGGTAATAAGCCATAAGAGCTGGGATATTCATTCATTTATTCACTCATTCATTCATTCTTATATTCAATGTACATATATTGAGCACCTCCTAGTGCTGGGTACTCGTCTAAGTAGTGATCATAGAGCCTTAAACAAAACCGCCAAGAATCCCTGCCCTCCTGAAGATTACCTTCTAGTGGAGGAAGACCTGAGCAAGGCCTTGAAAGATGAGTAGAATTTACATAATTATAGAAGGAAAAATATTCTAAGCATAAGGAAGAGAATTTGTTTCACATGAAACCGGAAAGGCATCAGAAATAAAAGAATGGTAAAGTCACTTCATGAATATAACATTTGCTGGGGGGTGGGAAAATCCCTTGAGGCCAGGAGTTTGAGACCAACCTATTCAACAGAATGAGACCCTGTCTCTGTAAAAACATTTTTTTTAAGTAGCTGAGCATAATGGTGCTTGCCCGTAGTTCCAGCCACTTGGGAGGCTGAAGTGGGAGGATCCCTTGAGCCCAGAAGTTCGAGTGGCCATGACTGTGCCACTGCACTCCAGCCTGGGTGACAGAGCAAGACCCAATCTCTTAAATATATATATATATATATAATAAAGCCAGGTGCGGTGGCTCACGCCTGTAAGCCCAGCACTTTGGGAGGCCGAGGCGGGCGGATCACGAGGTCTGGAGATCGAGACCATCCTAACTAACACGGTGAAACCCCGTCTCTACTAAAAATACAAAAAATTAGCTGGGCGTGGTGGTGCGTGCCTGTAGTCCCAGCTACTCGGAGGCTCAGGCAGGAGAATGGCGTGAACCTAGGAGGCGGAGCTTGCAGTGAGCCGAGATGGTGCCACTGCACTCCAGCCTGGGCGACAAAACGAGACTCCGTCTCAAAAAAAAACAAAAAAACAAAAAAACAAAACAACAACAACAAAATAATTTATTTTACTCCTATGTAATTTAAGACCTATTTTACAAACCACAATTACATGGTTTAAAAAAATAAATTGTTTGCATAACATGGAATTAATATCGATGTTTTAAATTAATAGTTGAAATAAATTACATGAAATACTTTTAATCACTATGTTCTTATTAGATTATATACAATGATTTAGATATGTTTCACTAGTAATTTTTTAATATGTCTTTATTAAAATCCTTTGCTAGTGGAATAATGTAATGATTATTGTTAATAATTATGATCTCTCTCGCATTTCTAAGGACTTAGTTATTTCCTTAAAAGCCCTCAGAAACCTTAAAATTTCTGTTTGATTTTTGCATCCCTATGGAATATGTCATCACATTTGAAAATAAATTTTCTGGGATTCTGAAGGAAGGCAAAACAAGACAAATTTGTTTATACTTTCATATAAATAAAATCATGAAAATATCATCAAATACTCATATTAACACCTTTAGTTAATTTTAGCGGTTCATAAGGCCTTTACTAAACTCTAGATATCGATAGATGGAAAATTTTATTGTTAAAAATATTATCAAGCTACAAATTAGTGAGGACAAAGAGGTGACATCCTTTAACTTGAACAATACTCATCTATGGGAAGGGGGGATGACAAGATCTTCCCTGGCAGATATTTTCAGAGGATGGAAACTTACAGAAGATTTATGAAAAAACCAAAAAGATACTACCTCACACCCATTAGGATGGCTACTATTAAAAAATTAAACCCAGAAAATAACAAGTGTTTGAAGAGGATGTGGAGAAATTGGAACCCTTGTGCACTGTTAGTGCCACTGCTATGGTAAATGGCATGGCAGTTCCTCAAAAAGCTAAACATAGAACTACCATATTACTTAGCAATCCCACTTCTGGTACATACTCAAAAGAACTGAAAGTAAGGATTAGAACAGATATTTACATGTGTGTGGACATAGCAGCATTAGTCACAATATCCAAAAGGTAGAAGCAACTCAAATGTTCATATATAGAGGAATGGATAAACAAAATTTGAGATATATATATACACACACATATACATACATATGGCTGAATAATTTTTCTCTATATATCTCTATATAAAGATATATAAATATAAAAAATTATTCAGCCTTAAAAAGGAAGAAAATTTTGACCTGCTACAATGTGGATAAACCTTAAGGACATTAAGTGAAATAAACCAATCACAAAAGGATGAATACTATATGATTCCATTTACATGAGGTACCTAGAGTAGTCAGATTCAGAGACACACAAAGTAGAACTGTGGTTGCCAGGGGCCGGGGGAAGAGGAGAAATAAGGATTTGTTCTTTAATAGACACAGAGTTTCAGTTTTCCAAGATCAAAAGAGTCCTAGAGATGGATGGTGGTGATGTGGCACAACACTGTGAATATATGGACTTGACGCCACTGAATTGTGCCCTTAAAAATGATTAAGATGGTAAATTTTATGTTTATTTTGACACAGTAAAAATAATTTAAAAATATATAAAGACAAACGAAAACAACAGCAGAAATAAATTTAAAAATTTCCAGGCTTTGTAAAATCAGCAACCATTTCTTTTCTCTTCGGTTTGAGGCATCTCATTTTATGTTTTGCTCTAATTCCCTAATGTGATGCTTACACAGTCTCCACTGCCCAACACTTGATGGCTCTGCTTGCTGCTACATTCCAAGAGTTCCTATCCTAATTAACATTTCACTCTAATAAGATGTTCTGGCTCCTAAAATGTTGATCTATCAGTTGTTGACATATCTTGGGAGATGGCCAGGCATAACTACAGTGGGATGGGCAGCCTTGGAAGAGCTGGGGAAATGGACATCAGGGAATAAATTCCAAGAGAAAATGCAATCTGTAGAACAGGTAGCAGGGTAGGGCTAACCCACAAGTTAGCACGGAGCACTGTGTGGTTCATCGCAAGGTTGCAGGGTGTCCCAGTACGGAATTCTGGTGGGTGTTGATATTATGTGATCCAACAAGGACTTAGGCCAACAGAAGGTATTGGGGAAGGTTGTTACTAGTTTATGGTTAGGATGATCATCCCCAGAGGGGAGATTAGCAAGAGCAAGGCAAGGCCCTGAGCCTCAAGAGACTGGGAAATTTGGCAGGTTCGAAGGCAACATTCTTAGCACTCAGAATGCTGGTTATTAGGTCTTTCCACAGAGGTAGTCTGGCTAGGCTGACTGAGCCTGACTGCCAGAATGTGGGGCTAAAGTTTACGCTCCTACTGCATAAAGTCAAGATTGGCTCAAGGTTGCATAGGGCATGGCTTAGGGTGGTGAGGACCATGGGCTCGTCAACTAGTCAACCATGACTCACAATAAAATACAGTCATCCATTCTAGAGACACTGAGCTTCAGGGTTATTTGTATTACAAGCAGCTTCTCAAATATAACAAGACTGTTAGTAGTAAAGAATCTAGCACCCTAAAGACCACAATGCATGTTAGAATTTATAAACCCACAGCACAAAGGCTATTTTGAGGTGGAAGCACCTCGTGCTCTGGTCTGGAAGGAAAAATCTTGGCTAAACACCCATCTCTAATATTTCTTTGGTGTAATCAACAAGCACTGTGGGCTTCTACTTGGCCTCCCAGAGAGAAGCCTGAGTAGAGAGAAGCGGTTGACCCTAGTGAGGAGACCTCAAATCAAAACAGTGCTCTGTTTATGAAATATGATGTAATTTTATATGGCATCCACTTCAAGTCCAGAGGGGAGGGTGCACAAAACCTTGGGCTTCACCACAGAGAGACAGAGAACCTAAAACACCTGCAAAGAAAGAGCTTCTCCTTCAGGAGCTTCGGGGAAGTATCTGCTGTGGGTGCTGTTGTCAGAGCCTCTGAACTGGGTAGTGATGGCATTTTATTGAGGGGGAAACGAAGTCCGGGGAGCTGAAATTGTTTTCTCAAGAACAGTTGTTGAGGCAATGGCAGTCCTGACTGCCATTGAATAGGATCTGACCGTGATGAGGTTAAAGGAGAATGAACTTTCTCAGGTCTGCCTGGGTGGGGCTCACCACAGCACCCATCATTGTGTCCCGTGAAGCGCTCCTCAGAACCATCAGCTCTAGGAAACCTCTGCTCTAGAATGCAGTTGTGGGGTCCTTTAGACGAGCCAGCCTAGCCTTTGATGTACAGTGACTGCCTTTGTCCTTTAATAAAAAAAAAAAATCAGGACCGGTTGTGGTGGCTCACACTTTGGGAGGCTGAGACGGGCGGATCAAGGGGTCAGGAGATGGATTGTTAACATGGTGAAACACCGTCTCCACTAAAAATACAAAGAAATTAGATGGGCGTGGTGGTGGGCGCCTGTAGTCCCAGCTACTTGGGAGGCTGAGGCAGGAGAATAGCATGAACTCAGGAGGTGGAGCTTGCAGTGAGCCAAGATTGTGACACTGCACTCTAGCCTGGGTGACAGAGTGAGACTCCATCTCAAAAAAAAAAAAAAAAAACCGGTAAAATTACAATATGCAGGTGGACAGTTTTGTGATGTTTGCTGAGAAGTAGGAAGCAGAACCACCCTCCAGGGAACCCTACTTTCCTCGGCATCAGCTACCCACTCTGTTCTCCAGCATTTGGTCAGCTGCCTGAGTCTCGGTAGTTAAGCAGGTTGGCAGGTTGCATAACCGCTCGGGGGGCCAGACCTCTGACCTCTCTTGCTTTCCCAGACTGAGGACAATACCATGAACCAGCCTTGGAAGATTGAAATCAGGTATTTTAAAGAAAAATACCCCTGGACTCAGAAATGCTCTAATTCATAGTGTGTTGTAACTGACCAATAACACATCAATGTTAGTTTCCTATTGTTGCTGAAACATACTGCCACAACCTTGGTGGCTTAAAACAACACAAATCTCGGGTGTGGTGGCTCATGCCAGTAATCCCAGCAGTTTGGGAGGCTGAGGCGGGCTGATCACTTGAAGTCAGTAGCTCGAGACCAGCCTGGCCAACATGGTGAAACCCCATCTCTACTAAAGATACAAAAATTAGCCAGGCGTGGTGGCATGCACCTGTAGTCAGTCCCAGCTCCTCAGGAGGCTGAGGCACGAGAATCACTTGAACCTGGGAGCAGAGGTTGCAGTGAGCCGAGATCACATCACTGCACTCCAGCCTGGGTGACAGGGCGAGACTCCCTCAAAAACAAAACAAAAAATGCAAATGTATTGCATTTATGGAGGTCAGGAGTCTGACATGAGTCTCACTGGGCCAAAGTCAAGGTAATGGCAGTCTTGCTGTCCATTCTGGAGGCCATAGGGGAGAATCCATTTTCTCACTTTTTCCAGGTCCTAAAGGCTCCCACATTCCTTGGTTTGTGGCCCCTTCCATCTTCAAATCCAACAATGACTGCTGGAGTTTCATATCACATCACTCTGACCTTGACTCTTCTGCCTCCCTCTTTCACTTATAAGGACCCTTATGATTACATTGGTCCTAACTAGACAATCCAGGATATTCTTGCCATTACACGATCAGCTGATTAGCAACACTAATTCTGTCTTCAGCCTTAATTTCTTCTCGCCATTAACATCTCAAACATATTAACAGGTTTTGGGGACTATGGCGTAGACAGCTTTGGGGGCCATTATTCTGCTTACCAGAAGTTCCTTCCTTAGAACTTTTTTTGCAGGGATTGAGGGAGAAGAGGTAGGTAGCTAGAAAATACTGGGGCATGATAATGAGAAGAAGCGGGGAAGCTCAAAGCATCAGAGCAATCACTGCAATTTCCTGAGCCCCAGGATGACTCCACAATGTAGAGACCTGTTGTCATTTTGTCCTTATCTCTCAGTTCACCCCAGGAATATTTAAATTTCATCTGTTTGGTGGGAAGTGGATTCTCATTATATACAGTTAATGTGTATTTCAGACAACAAAGGAAAGGGTCTTTTCCCTAGGGCAGGTGGACAGTGCTCCTAAGTTAGTGGTTTTTGAAGTACAAGTCACAATCCATTAATGATTGTAATGAGTCCTGAGATGAGTTTAGTGGATGAGGGAGAGAGAGAGGAGGGTGGGTGGGGGGAAGAGAGAGAGAGAGGAAGAAGAAGAAATAGGAAGAGGAGGAGAAGAAGAAAGGGGAAGAGGAGGAGGAAAAGAAAGAGAAAGAGGAGGGAAAAAGGAAGGAAGGAGGGAAGGAAGGGAGAAAGAGGAAAAAAATAAAGATAAAAGAAATCAAAGTATACAGAATAGAAAATATGGCGCAGCCATCACATGTTTTGAGGCTAAACATTGTTGCAGTTCTACCTACACCTGTGTGCACTGGCCTATGGTGTAAGATGTATTTTTACAGTGAGACAGTCTGAATTGGAGGGGCCTTCAGGGCAACTGCAGATGTTTGCATGGAGGAGCCCCCGCTCAGAGGAGCTACCCCTAATCTGTACTGAGAAAGATGAATCTGCTTATCTGTGAAGAAGCTTTCGAAAGGGCTTGAGGGGACCGAAAAGGAGGAAAGGATGGGAACTGGAGCAAGGAGATCAGATCAGAAGAGGAAAAGATGAGAGTTCAAAAGGAAAAAATTAAAGTGAAATGAAATTAAGAACAGTCATGTGAGACAAGAACAAAAATAGTAGACTCTGACAAGAAATCAGCCAGGAAGATAAGCCCAGACTCAAATGCTTTCTTGAGTGAACGAACAAAGGGCAGAAAATCTAAACCCCAAACCAAAACAACCCTGCTTTCGTGTTCCTTCTTGCATCCACTGAGCCAAACCTCCAGCTGCCTCATGCCGCTCCAGGCGCTTGTGGCAAAAGCACACGTGAACCACGCTGGACATCAGAGGCTTGCTGGTGCCTAGGGGCCGTGTGACCTCCAGCTGCCCTGAGCTGTGAAATCAGAGCTGAAGGAAGCAAATGTGACAAGACCTGGTCTGAGCGATGGGCGGGGAGGTGGACTGACAATGCACAGCCCCCGGGGGAGGTTCATGTTTAATGCCTGCTGAACACCCCATGTCCTTGACCCAGACTCTCAACTCAACACGAACTCAGCTACAACAACAATTGAGCACGGTGAATGAACAGGTGTCACAATCCTGTTATGAACAGGGAGAAACTGGGTCTCAGAGGAGTCCAGGAAATGGCCAGGATCAGTAAGAAAAAAAGAAATCAAAGTATGTGAAATAGAAAATATCATGGCACAGCCATCGCATGTTTTGGATGAGTAAGTGACAGGAATGTGACTCCAGATGCCCTCTGAACTCCATGCAGGGCTGTTTTCACCGCAACAGGGACTCCCAAAGCATGTCTGGGGGAGACTGACACATGCTGCTCATGCAGAGAAACTGTACTTGCCATTTATGCCACAGGCTTTTATGCACCCCCCTCTCACCAAGTCCCTACTCTGAGATTCAGACAGTCACTGTGTAGAGGTGGGGTACGTAGGATACATTTGGTGGGAGGTGGGAAGCCCAGAACAAGCCTTTCTTCTCTCTCCCATCCAAGTACTGACCAGGCCCAACCCTGCAACCTTTCTTCTCTTTCAGGAATCCAGAACAGGCCTGGTGGGTAGAAGAAGGCAGTCCTTTCTTCACAAGAAGCTTAAGGTCTCCTTTCTTCTCCTAAAACTTGAACGCTAAGAAAAAAATGTCAATTCACTCCCATACAAAAATTTATGAACGCCTGGTTCTGTGTTATACTCACACCCATTTTATGTTCCCTTGGCATAAATACAAGGTCTCTTACCTGCCTCTGCTCTTCTTCCTAGTTTCCTTTTCCATTTCTCTCTATGTCCTAAAAGACCCAGTTCTGCCTGGGAGCTCAGGCAATGCCCAGCAGATTCTAATTGAGAGTGACAAGGAGGTGACATAAAAGCTCTGGAAAGGACATCCACTTCCAAAGTATGTCTGGGGAACTGAAACGGGAACTTTGAGTCCTGCTCACCTGCCAGATGAAATGTCCTTAAGAAGAGAATATCTAGAGAGGCAGGGGCTGAGGGAAGGGCATGCGGATGTGTGGAGGCTGGAAGAAGATGGGTGATGTGAGGGCTACTGTGACCTCTCTCACCTGTCATCTTCCTTCTGTGCGACAGGCTCTCACTAGGAAAGAGAGAGTGCTATCCTATTACCACTCAAGAGGAAACATTAGGTTAAATGAAATTAGGCAGAAGTCTTTACTTTAGGACATAATGAGATTAATAAACAAATTCCCAAAATCTGGTGTGGGATCCAGATTTGGGTGTCCTGAAGCTGATTTTGGTGCCCTGTCCCTTTTTTTAAAAAAATGAGATGAGGTTTTGCCATGTTGCCAAGGCTGGTCTTAATTTCCTGGGCTCAAATGATCCTCCCACCTCTGCCTCCCAAAGTGCTGGGATTGGTGGCCCTTTTAAGACAAGGAACACTAGGCGCAGGCAAGGTATATTCAGCGCCGTTCTACAGAAGAGGAAAGTGGGTTTCAGAGCGGTCCGGGAATATGTGATTCCGAGAACACAAATCATGAATATACCTTAGGTGTAAGTCTTTGGATGGGACCTATATGAATAAATCTTATACCTCCTCAGTTTATGGTCAATCCACCTCTGTACTCTATGTTTTCCAAACATTTTTTTTTTAACAATTTTTCTTTTTGGTGGGGGACAGTATGCAAGGGATCATGTTCAAAAAACACTTCCGGCACTCCGGCCTAGTCTACACAGAAAGGCTGCAGGGTCTTTGGTGACACACCTGGCTTTGCTGGGCAGATGGCCAGGCACACATGATGGCTCCACTTGAGTCCCTTTTTAGCACTGCTTTTCAAATCTCCTGAACAACGCAGTGGCATTTGGGCTGGTACTTCTCTGACACACGATGATAAAGAAAGAAACGTCACTGACACCTGGATGTTGGCTTCAAGGGATTTCTTGTTTTTGTTTTTTTTTTTTTTTTCAGACAGAGTCTCATTCCGTCACTAGGCTGGAGGGCAGTGGCGTGATCTTGGCTCACTGCAATCTCCATCTCCCGGGTTCAAGCGATTCTCCTGCCTCTGCCTCCCGAGTAGCTGGAATTACAGCTGCACGCCATCATACCCAGCTAATTTTTGTATTTTTAGTACAGACGAGATTTCACCCTGTTGGCCAGGATGGTCTCAATCTCCTGACCTCATGATCTGCCCGCCTCAGCCTCCCAGATTGATGGGATTACAGGCGTGACCCACTGCGCCTGGCTGATTTATTGTGGGGTTTTTTGCTTTTTTTGTTTTTGTTTTTCTTCAAGTCAGCTCTGTCGCCCAGGCTGAAGTGCAGTGGCGTGATCTTCGTTCACTGCAACCTCTATCTCCCAGGTTCAAACAATTCTCCTGCCTCAGCCTCCCTAGTAGCTGGGACTACAGGCATGTGTCATCATACCTGGCTAATTTTTTGTATTTTAGTAGAGATGGGACTTCACCGTGTTAGCCAGATTGGTCTCAATCTCCTGACCTTGTGATCCGCCTACCTTGGCCTCTCAAAGTGCTGGAATTACAGGCATGAGCCACAGCTCCCGGCTGGGTTTTTTTGCTATTGATTAATTCTGGACATGACTTAAAAAGCTGAGCCATCCCAAAAACCAGACCAGGAAGTGGTACCTTTTTTTTTTGAGACGGAGTCTCGCTCTGTCGCCCAGGCTGGAGTGCAGTGGCCAGATCTCAGCTCACTGCAAGCTCCGCCTCCCGGGTTCACGCCATTCTCCTGCCTCAGCCTCCCGAGTAGCTGGGACTACAGGCACCCACCACCTCGCCTGGCTAGTTTTTTGTATTTTTTAGTAGAGACGGGGTTTCACCGTGTGTTAGCCAGGATCATCCTGACCTTGTGATCCGCCCGCCTCGGCCTCCCAAAGTGCTGGGATTACAGGCTTGAGCCACCGCGCCCGGCTGAAGTGGTACCTTTTAAAGAGAATGAGCTTGGCCAGGCGTGGTGACTCACACCTGCAATCCCAGCACTTTGGGAGGCTGAGGTGGGAGGATCACCTGAGGTCGGGAGTTGGAGACCAGCCTGGCTGATATGGTGAAACCCCATCTCTACTAAAAATACAAAAATTAGCTGGGAGTAGTGGAAGGCACCTGTAATCCTAGCTACTCTGGAGGCTAAGGCAGGAGAATCACTTGAACCCAGGAGGCAGAGGTTGCAGTGAGCTGAGCTCATACCACTGCACTCCAGCCTGGGTGACAGAGTGAGACTCTGTCTCAAAATAAAATAAAATAAAACAAAATAAAATAAAATAAATAACGAGAATGAGCCAACACCTTGAAAACCAAATCCCTGGGATGCATCTTGGCCAGAGCAGCTGAAAACACTTAGATGTTGTTCCTTTCATTTTGCTGGCTTTTAAAATGCTGCTTATTTCTGATTCATGTCACACAAGTCAGTGTGTGACAATTGTCAAAGATGAACTGGGTCTGTGCCTTTAAGAGAACACTGCTAATATGTCTCTGATTACGTGAACAATGCCACTCTCTGGCATGTTAACTCATCACAGTTGATTGTCAAAAGCATATGCTCATGCTGAAAGCTCCGTGATAACATATTTGTCAATGTTTCTAGTTGCAATTTGGTTTAATAGTGATACAGGTTATCAGTAAGATCTGAATTAAATGTGAGATGACTGGTCTTAAATTAGAGCACAGAGGATTCAGATTAGCTCAGAAGAATTACTAACAGGAACAATTACTAAGCACAGAAATAGGTTATTAAGGGAAGCTGTGGAATCTGTTTCTCTGAAGGATCTTAAAATAAGGCAATGAGTATCTATAGAAGATCCCAGGATCCTGAAAGAAGGAAGAAAGCTTCATTTAGCTGTCAAGGTCTACGCACTAAAATCATAGATACTCTGCTGAAAGTATTAGTGGAAGAGCCTTATATCCTCATATGGTTTGTCTGTGTTCCCACCGAAATCTTATTTTGAATTGTAATCCCCACAATCCCCACGTGTTGAGGGAGGGAACTGGTGGGAGGTAATTGAATCATGGGGGGCGGGGGCAGTTTCCCCCATGCTGTTCTCGTGATAGTGAGTGAGATTTTAAGAGATTTGATGGTTTTATAAGGCAGTGTTCCCTGCTCTAGCTAGTTCTTTCTCCTGCCACCATGTGAAGAAAGTCTTTGCTTTCCCTTCACCTTCTGCCATGATTGTAAGTTTCCTGAGGCCTCCCAAGCTAGACAGAACTGTGAGTCAATTAAACCTCTTTCCTTTATAGATTATCCAGTCTCTAGCAGTTCTTTATAGTAGTGTGAGAATGGACTAATACAAACCCAGGTGCCATTTTGACTCCTCAGTGTCTTGCTGTTGCTATTTATGATAGAAGAGTTAGAAATTCCGTTCTGGGGCACAGTAACCTGGTATGAACTGACTGTTAGCTCATTAACTACACTAGCAGTTAGTCATTACTAACTCTGCAGTTCCTTCTGACACGCTCTGGTGATTACACCCTATATGGTAAGGCAATTATTATTTCCAATAGTATAATTATTATCTACCATTTTTGAGCACTTACTATACATTAGACACTATGCTAGTTCTTTACACATATCACATCGTTTTCCCCTCATAACAATATTTTAAGATGTGTATTATTATATCCATTTCACAGAAGTTTCAACTGAGTCTTGGAGAGACTAAGTAACCTGCTGAAGATCATACAGCAAGATTCAGACCCAGGCCTGTCTGACTCTAAAGCCTTTGCTTTTATGTAACACAAGATGTGGTTAATGTTTTTAAAAGCATATCAAATAGCATATAACGTTGGCTCTTATATGTAGTCACATTGGGCAGCTCTACTCTTCTGTGGGTGCTCAGAAGATGCTGGTATCTCTTTTGGACTTGCCTTCATTTCCACAGGCTTTTCAGAAGTTCACAAGGAATGACATAATTTCCATCGATTCCTGAAAATTCAAATAAGATGAGAAAGACCTTAATGAATATTGACTGTTTAATAACTTGAGGTTCTCCTTAGAAAAATAAAAGTTCTGCTGCTAAATATATTTAAAACTATAATACATTGTCACAAAAATTCTTCAGTTTCTTTAAGGACATGTTCTGGGGGAAAGGGAAACCTGAGGATTATTCAAAGTGAAACCTGGTGAATTGGTTGAATAATTAATCCATTTATAAAAAGTGAGGTGTGAATTATAAAATAATGATGTTGATTTTCTTATGGGACATTGTGACATAGGTGCTGACTATGTAGATCCTATATTCATATCACAGTCAGCTATGGCCCCATCTCTGGCATCCATCTGGGAGCTCACACAATGACCTAGTAACATCTCACCTTTTCAATGACCAGTAACCAAGAAAAGACCAAAATGATGACCTAAAGAAAATTATATATTTTAGCAGCTGGTGGACTTGGGAGTAAGACAGATGGTAGAGCTGATGATACTGCATGAAATGTTTTCCCTTGTTAGCAAGATTGTCAAAAATGTGCTCCTCTGCTATTTTCTCTATCACAGAGAGGGTGGGAGGTGAGATCTTCTTGGTGCCTGTAACATACATTTTCCTTACAGAAGATGTAGGTCAGTGATAAGCATGACTTTCATAAGTATATTTTATGCCTGTTATAAATGGGAAAAATTTTTAGCCCCATGACAAAAGAAACAGCACAATATTCTTTTGCTAAGAATTCTGAATTTATTAGATTTAAAGTCTTGATTACGTTTCTGATGGAGTTTGGGTGGTTACACTGGTTGTCATCTACAGCCAAATGCAGCCAAAACTAAGTTTATTTTCTCTCCTTGTCCTCCTTACAAATGCTTAGCAGGTCTGAAGTTCTCTTTGTTGACAATGGCTCCATCCTCCCGTCAGCTTTCTATGATCCTAACCTTGTTAAATCTTTTCCTCTATCATTTTGTCCAGAAAAATCACCAATTCCATGATTCCTTGTCCTACAGGATTTTCAAAGCTGTGCACTGTCTCTGTTCTCACAGGTTCAGACCAGCTTGGACCTAAGCATTGTTATTTAGACAATGGAAATAGCCTTATTGGTCTCTTGTGTCTAGCTTTCTTGGTCAGACCATCCTGGCCAGCAGCAAACATTCTTTTCATCACTTGCCTGACACATTTAAATCCGGATTATTCAGCAAGCATTCTGTCAGCTTATTACTCATCTCATTGTCTTGTATGCCTTATTGCAGCCATCAAACCCTTTATTGTTCCTTCCTTTAACCACATCCACTTCTGAGGCATCCACACACTCTTCTGCCTGCCACTTTCCACCAAGTGATCCACGTTGTCCCTTTCCAACACTGCCCAAGATTGTCCTTTGTCATGAAGTTTTCCAAGAGTATATGTGATTTCCCAAAACTCTCTTCAACATCCTTTGATCCCTTAGGCACTGAATTGTACAATATAACCAAAGGTGGAAATTAAAAATTTACATGCAATTTTGTTTGTACTTCTACCCTCACCATAAATTGTTCAAGCTTCTTTTGTGCAAGAGTAGGGTCTCCATTTTGGCACCACACCCAAACCTCGGGCGGTCTCTACACACAGGTCAGGTTTCCATCAGCTCATGCTTAGTCCAGTGTCATCTTTAAAAAGTTCCACATCGTCCTTTAAAACACTGAAGCCAGAAGATCCTTTCCTGTGCTATGTAACTGTAACTTCTCTTGCTGGATTTCATCCACCCACTCAACAACTTGATCTTATTTAAAAAGACTTTCCTCTGTAAGGAAATCATTGACTCTAAATCTGAGCTTTAAAATAATTCTTTCTTTTTCCTAAATCTTACTTACATGTTGAATGGCAAAAAAAAAAAAAAAAAGGATTTGAGATTTTTAAAAAGCAATTTCTGTCTGCAGACAGCCAAATTGTGAAACTGTCATCGTGGAGTTAAGATGCCCATGAAGCTATTCAATTAGAAAATGTTTACTTTTTTGTTTGTTTGTTTTGTTTTGTTTTTGTTTTTTTTTGAGACGGAGTCTCGCTCTGTCGCCCAGGCTGGAGTGCAGTGGCCAGATCTCAGCTCACTGCAAGCTCCGCCTCCCGGGTTCCCGCCATTCTCCTGCCTCAGCCTCCGGAGTAGCTGGGACTACAGGCGCCCGCCACCGCGCCCGGCTAGTTTTTTGTATTTTTTTAGTAGAGACGGGGTTTCACCGTATTAGCCAGGATGGTCTCGATCTCCTGACCTCGTGATCCGCCCGTCTCGGCCTCCCAAAGTGCTGAGATTACAGGCTTGAGCCACCGCGCCCGGCCGAGAAAAAGTTTATTTTGTTAAGAACTTGATATTTGTTAGGCAGATTCATATATTATGTAAACTTATCTTCACAGTAATGCTTTGCGATAGATTTCATTATCCTCATATTGTAGACAATGAAACCAAAGCTCAATACAAGGTCACCAAACTGCAGGTGGTAGAGCAAGATTGGTGCTCCAGTGTCTAGCCATCTAAGCCTGGTGTTCTTTCTTACTCCTGAGCCCACAGCCTCTGGTTAGCTCCAAGCCTCCTAATGAGAAGGAGGTAAAGGACCACACTGCATGGCTGACAATGCTGCTGAGGTCAACAGACCTGTAGGCAATGTGCCATGTTGGTCAGATATTTAATTCCCAAATGGATTTGGAATTATTTCCCGGTGTTTCATTCAGTTTCACTGTTTCGTCTGTTTATGAGTTAGTGTACATTTTTAGTTATCAAAACTTTATATTTCAGCATCTGGTAGAGCTAGTTCCTCCCTCATTAGATTTTTTCCCTTCAGATTTTTCTTTGTGCTTTGAATCAACTTATCTAGTTCACAAGACCATTATGAAATTTTTATCGTATATCAAATTTATAGCTTACATCAGGAAAGTTGACATCTTTTTTTATTTTTGAAACAGTTTCGCTCTTGTTGCCCAGGCTGGAGTGCAATGGCGCGATCTTGGCTCACTGCAACCTCTGCCTCCTAGGTTCAAGTGATTCTCTTGCCTCAGCCTCCCAAGTAGCTGTGATTACAGGCATGTACCACCATGCCCGGCTAATTTTTTTTTTTTTTTTTTAAGTAGAGGTAGGGTTTCACCATGTTGGTCAGGCCGGTCTCGAACTCCTGATATAAGATGATACATCCGCCTCGGGCTCCCAAAGTGCTAAGATTACAGGTGTGAACCACTGTACCCAGCCAAGAGTTGACATCTTGATAATATTTTGCATCTTCCTAATAGAACAAATATATTTTTCCATCTGCACTAGTGTTCTTTTGTGTTTCCCAGTACTCATGTCTTTGTGGCTTTCCTAATCATAAAGGTAAATCTTTCTGTCACTTTTTGAATCGTGTTTCAGTGTTGCTTTCTTTCCCTCTCTCTTCTCTCTTTCAAATAGCACATACGGCCACACATACAAACTTCATTGACAGAGTCATCAAGGGCATTTGAAAGAAATTGAAGAAAAAGGTCCAGGTCCTTTAATGACAAGCACATGATAAAGTGTTCTTTCTCTCTGGAGGAGCATGGCAGTCTGAAACACTCAGCAATCATAGGCTTCATGATGCAGGGACTTTTGTGTTTTGTTCATTGTGGTTTTTCCAAGTGCCCAGGGCAGTTCTTGGCACATAGTGACACTTAATAAATATTTGTTAAGTGAATGAATGAAAAACCCAGTACATGCCTCCCCAAATTCTGCTGAAAAGCAGTTATGTTCACCACTATACTATCGATGCCACCCCAAATCCCACCGAAACAAGGCCTTTGGTTTATATTTTCTGGCTGCTGAAACTATGGGTATTTTGTTGTAGAAAGTCTGTTGAGAAGAGAAGCAGTATATATAGTGTTATCGTCTTCCCATGTTGGTTAGACTGACCTATTTCTCCATTAGAGTATAGTAATAAATGCCCAACACTTTACTGAAAACAAATAACCATATTCCATTTTTGCTTCTTAGTAGCCAAAGCCTTGAGATTCACACTTGCACAATGATGACTTCCAAACTCCATCCTGACAGATACTTCTTGAGCTGTCATAAGGCCTATGGAAAACATCTGGTCAATGTGTAGGTTAAGTTGTCAGTGAACAATTATGGTGCCTCTGAGCCATGTTATAAAGCAAGGCATTGGGCCTCTCCAGTGCTGCAGCGTGTCTGGGCTGTGTGGGATGCAAAGTGTGTGCAGGAAACACAGTCACACTGTGGTTTTACACGGAAGCTCAGGTTGCCTCTTATGAATATGCATGATGGGGCTGGATCATGCTCTTGCCACTTGAGTTTACTTGAGCTTAACTTAACCCCCACATACCCATTTCCTGCCTATCATTTGAAGATGTTCCTTGAGGAGGTTTGAAAAAGTGAGTTGTTTCTCCAATTGTGGAGCATTTTCCTTTTTTTTTCTCTTAAAGATGATGACAAACTGCACCCTGATTTATTTTTATTCACTGTGAGTCACTTGCTAGTCTTATTTTATAGATAATATTTTATACCTCTTGCTTAGAAGCAGACGGGAAAGTTCAAGGAAACACCCCCTGCCACAGAGGAAAAGTACTCCGATCGAGATTGCGATGATGGTGTCCTTGCTGGAGTCCTGATAAGCAGCCCTGTCAGGCGGAAAGGAACAGATGGCAAATGGTCTTTGCAGAGCAGAATTTAGAGTGCTTTTTTCTTTGTTTTAGAAGTGATTGTTACTTTGCATTTACTGTGAGCTCTGCGTACTCCTGAGAATGCAGAAAATAAGCTGGAAACTCTTTCCTATTATTCATAAAACAGATCACTGGATGTAAAGGGTATTTGGCCAACTGGGAGCTCACACACACACACACACACACACACACACACGCCAATTGTTGTTACCGGTTATCTTTATGAGAGGAAATGGGGGAGGGGAGAGGAGCTCTAGCTGCTCTGTCGCCAAAAGGCAGTGCTCCAGAAAGCCGAGTGGGGAGCCGCATGCGCTGGGAAATGCCAGCATGTGTCGCTCCCCAATCTGGCGTACGCGCTCAACTCTTGTTTGACATACTTTACAAAGCAGACAGGGACTGGCAGGGGTGTTTCCTCTGGACAGACATTAATGAGTGAGGAAATGGGCAAATGTAGGTTGCTATGCAGTTGTTTTGCTGTTGATGTGGGAGCAAAGCCAGACAGCACTTAGACTCCAGGAATGTTCTCATGATTTCATGGAGGTCGCTACCCTCCCATACAAGAACTCATGCTCATGGTTTTTCCTTTAACGACAGCAGTTGGGGAGAAAATGTGCCTTCATCTAGATGTGCTGCTCTTGTTTCTCCTTAGGCTGTCAATCCCTTTCCGAGATCTGTTAGGCACAACATCAGGGCTATTCTATATTACCAGTTTCTAATGAACTGTCTGTTTTGTTTGTTTGGTTTTAGTGTTAGTCATTCTTTTTCTATATAACATTCATGTTTTAAAAATTGCTCAACACTGTTTTTGGCATTTAAAGTTCATGATGTAAGAGCTGATGGTTTTGCCTTGTCATTAAATGGTGAAATAACAGGGTTAAAGTGAGGTTAACAGGATTTAGAACGCCTATTTGACCAGAGTATTTCTTTCTCCTGAAAAATGGTGGGGAAAAGGAAGGGAGGAAGGAAGGAAGGAAGGAAAAAAGTCTATTCAAGGAAAAAATCTTAAATAGGTGAGATTATTGACTGAATTCAAGTTTATCTGAGCTAAACCTTTTCATATGCTGTTCCCATGTCATACTTTATTGATTCAACACATAGCTTTCAAGAGTATGTTCTGTGCCAGGTATATGAGAAAAACAGCATTTTGGCTACCATTTCATAATAGACTCTTTTAATTCTCTTCCCAAAAAGTAAGTTCTTTTTTCATTGTGTATCTCATATTCTTTTTTTTTTTTTTTTTTTTTGAGGCGGAGTCTTGCTCTATCGCCCAGGCTGGAGTGCAGTGGCCAGATCTCGGCTCACTGCAAGCTCCGCCTCCCGGGTTTTACGCCATTCTCCTGCCTCAGCCTCCCGAGTAGCTGGGACTACAGGCGCCCGCCACCTCGCCCGGCTAGTTTTTTGTATTTTTTAGTAGAGACGGGGTTTCACTGTGTTAGCCAGGATGGTCTCGATCTCCTGACCTCGTGATCCACCCGTCTCGGCCTCCCAAAGTGCTGGGATTACAGGCTTGAGCCACCGCGCCCGGCCGTGTATCTCATATTCTATCTCCACTGCCACCAGAGTAATTAGAGTACCTGTGACTTTTATTAACATAATTTTGTTTCGGGAAAAGTTTATGGGTTATCTTTTCCCTATATCCAGGTATCTTTACTCTGTTCAATTATCCTGGACCACACAACTTAATCCAAGGCCTCAGAAGCATGTTGTATTTTAGTCTTGCAAATTTGTTTTTCAGTGAGGTCTTTGCAGCCTTTCATCCCAGGCCCAGATTGCTTCTAGACACCTCGCTCATGAACTCCAGTTGCTTGTGTACTCATCTGTCTCCAGATAGGCTGTGAGTAACTTAAGGGCAGGGCCTGTGCCTTGTTCATCTGTGAAGTGATGGCAATATAGTCAGAACTTAATAAATATTTGCAGGAAGAAATGAATATTCCCAAAGATATCTTTGTCTACATATTCCAACCTTTTGGACTTCTCTTTTATAGGATTGAACTCTAAGAGTTAGTAGGTTTGTCAGCTGAAGTCTATATATGTTTTTAAATTTTAGTAGAGGTTGCCAGATTATTTCCCCCCCAAAAAACAAAAACAAAAAACAAAAGCAACTCTTTCTCCCATATTTCCACCAGTAACAGGTTGTATTGGTCTTTTAGATTTTTGCCAGTTTAGTAGCTATAAAGTGATATTGCTAATTTAATTTTTATTTTCCTGGCTATAAGTGAGCTTGAGTATTTATATATATGTTCGTTGGTTCAGATTTGCTGTTCTGTGAATTAAGGTTTTATGTATTTTGCCTATTTTAATACATAAAAGTTTGCACATATTTAAATATATTTACAAGCAAAAAACAACTCCTATATCTAAAAATTTCAAGCCACTTTACCTAAAAATTCTATGTATCCTACAGAAATACTTAGATATATAAACAAAAATAAATGTATAAGCATCTCATTAGCACATTCTTTGTAATGACAAAAGATGAAGTTTAATAAAAAGAAAGTAGTTTAGTAAGTTATGGTGCTTCCTTATTGTAGAATAGAATGTGGAGCTAAAAAGAATGAGTTAAGACTGGGTGCAGTGGATCATGGCTATAATCCCAGCACTTTGGGAGGCCGAGGTGGGAGGATCGCTTGAGCCCAGGAGTTTGATTCCATCCTGGGCAACATGGCAAAATTTTATCTCTACAAAAAATACAAAAATTAGCCGGGCATGGTGGCGCACACCTGTAGTCCCAGCTGCTAGGGAGGCTGAGGTGGTGGGAGGATCATCTGAGCCTGGGAAGTTGAGGCTGCAATGAGCTGAGATCGTGCCAGTCTGGGTGACAGAGTAAGAACCTGTCTCAAAAAAGAAAAAAAAAAAAGAAAGCAGATGAGGAGGAATATGAGAAGGAAACACAGGAGGACTGCTGGGACCAGCCTGGAGGGACCAGTACTTGGGATCACAGAGTTGGAATGGCATCCATGGCAGAGTTGTGATCTCTCTCCAGCAGAGACAGCCTGGGCTCAGACAGGGAGACATGAAGATTAACTCATTCAAGGTTGGGGAGTTGCCAGGCCAATGAAGGGCAAGGGAACTGAGACAGTGAAGAGAGTGGTTAAAGGGATGGCTCGTGAGAGCTCCGTGGGGTAGGGAAGCAGTGAAGTGAGGAAGACACTAATAGGGAAAGAATTCCAGGACTGGAATCACAAAGCGAGAGTCTTTTTGGGGTGTGGGAAGAGTAGCTAAGTGAGAAGTGGAAGAGGAGGGGACTGTGATTGGAGAGAAAAGTTCCCTATAAGACTAGACCACATTGGTGAGGAGGATGGAAAGGAAAAAAGGATTTAGATGTTCAAAAATGTAAGAAAAGAAAATATGACATGGTGGTGTTGCCTGATATCTCAAGTGGAGAGAAGAAAAGTTAAAAGAGAAGTGAATACTGGAAGACAGTGAAGGTTTTGTATAATTTAAAGTAAGTGGTACATAAAATAAAACTTCCAGGAGGTTCAAATGTATGTTTCATCAGTTGCGGTTACCCTAAGATAAAAGTTGAAATTATATTAAAACTTTCTGAAACTTTCAGAAGACCTAACATCTCGAAGGAGCTCGATTCTAGAAGGAAAACTAGTAGCTTGCCAATTCTAGTTCTGGCGAGGCATTCTTAGAATACCTTAGAGTGGGTTTTAGTCTTATAGGGTTTCTGCTTTCAGAATATCAACAGGTCTTGACAAAAAAACTTTTGAAATTTCCCTCTACTGAAATGCTCCATCTGCATTTCAGGACAGGGATGGAAATGCATAAGCTTCATTTCTGGCACTTTGATTGATGAACTTAGACTTTAATATGAAGAAAACCACTGTTCTTCTATCTAGAAAATGAAACTAAAAATAATCCCCTTGTCAGAGTGTCTGTGTTCTGTGGTTAAATTTAAGGCAACTTACAGAGTATTCATTACATGCTGGATACAAGCCCTTCCCTGACAGAGAGCACTACCTGAGGAGCCGGGACACACACCTACATGGAAGGCTGTGATACTTCTTAAGAAGCAGCTCTCCAAGCTACCCAATTAGCACAGTGCTCACTGTGGGCAAAAAGCTGAGAGCAACAATGTGGGGGCGGACTTAGCAGGAAAGGCCTCCCAGGCATTGCATAAATGCAAGAGGACAGAGAAAGAATTCACACCAGGGAAGGAAATTATTTATGGTATTGCAAGGGTGAAAAGATTTTTTTCAAATCTGGTATCTCTTACTCTGCCCTAGTGTTTGGACATATGGAGTTACCATTCCCATTAAATTATTAAAATGTACCAGAAGACTTGGAATCCCTCAAGAACATGTTGTGAGAAGAGCTAACACACCTCCAATTATGCCTTTGGCACAAGTGCCATGTCAGATTGATGTCTGGAAAAGGATTGAGATTTGGAAAACCACATAATGATTTCTTGTATTGTTTTATCCTTCATTTTGTGCAAATCACACTTACCACACCATTAGTAGCTTCCTCCCAACTCACCAATATAAGGATATGTTAAGAGGGACTTGCTAGCTAACTTGATCCCTAATAGAAACCTTTCACTAGGGAGGGCTGGATTTGATTCTGGGGTCAAGGCAAATACCCCTCGATGAGCCCATGCTCATTGAACTGCCCTTGTAAGTATATTTTTAACATTTTCATTGTTCCTTCTGCAGAAATGATATCTCTTCCTCCCTTCTGCAAATTGTCTTAGCCCAAAAGGATATTTTGTGCTTATTTAGTGTTATCTCACAGTCTGGGGCAATTATCAATAAAACAAGAAGTCAAAATCTAATAAGAAAAGGCAGGATATGAGAGGGTATGCATCTCTGCTGCATGAAGAGAAGACAGCAGCGCCTCTCATTTTCTTTTAGAGGCCATTCGGCCCCATGAGTTTATTAAAACAGAAGAAATAAGTTGAGAATGGAAAGGGGTGTGTGGGTGACATAGTTACTTAGCAACAGGGAAGCTTCTGGCTGATGTTCTGAATTGAAGAAAGAAAAACAGGACAGCAGGGAATAAAGGAATGGGGGGGAAAATGAAAGGGAGTAAAACAGATGTGGTTGGGAGAGAGGGCTAAGAATGGGTGAAAAATAAAAGTCAGGGAAAAAGCATGAACAGAAATGTGGTAAATACTTAGAAACAGGAAGACTGCGAATTTTAAAAAATGGGGGAAAAAAGCCACTGAAAGAAAGGTGAAAATAGCCAGAAGGGTAAGAAAACATCTGCAGTGGAAGCTGCTAGGCAAATGGAGGAATAAAATGCCCCAGTGCCATGAACTCTTGCTTAAAACTAGGCTCTTCTGGCAGGGCATGGTGGCTCAAGCCTATAATCCCAGCACTTTGGGAGGCTGAGGCGGGAGGATCACTTGAGGTCAGGAGTTGGAGACCAGCCTGGCCAAGGTGGTGAAACCCTGTCTCTACTAAAAATACAAAAATTAGTTGGGCGTAGTGGCAGGCGCCTGTAGTCCCAGCTACTCGGGAGGCTGAGGCAGGAGAATCACTTGAACCCAGGAGGTGGAGGTTGCAGTGAGCGGAGATCAAGCCACTGCACTCCAACCTGGGCGACAGCGCAAGACTTTGTCTCAAAACAAAAAAACAAAACAAAATAAAACAAAAAAACCCCACTAGGCTCTTTTGTGGTATGTGAGGTCACACCAGAGTGCTCCTGAGGCAAGGGGCCCAGAACAAACCCCAAGCCACCAGTCTGTTGAGTCCACTCAGAAAATGAACCAGTAGGCAGGGTAGCTCCAGGGATATTTTTATGGTATTTTATTATAGGCATGAACCCTTAGAATGACCCTAAAATAACATGCCCCAAAAAGGAAATTCCAGAAGAATTGGATGTTAGTCAAGAAAACTTCTAATTTCATCTTTGATTCCTCCAAAGAGCTTGGTATAATGTCATAGCCCAGAGTAGGTCAATAATTACAGGTAGGTATGCCTTTCCCAGTGACTTTGCCATGCCAGTTACACAATATCTTGTAGGCATGTGTGTGTTTATTTATATTATGTGACAGGTATAGTTTGCTTCTATATTTGTCTCTTAAAAGGGCCACCATGTTTCCTAGTCCATCCTCTATATTTTTTGATCATTCACATATGCGTATAAATAATTTTTGAGCATTTGCTCAGCAGAGATACATTTTTATTCATGAATTATAGACGTGTTATCTAATAATACATGGTCATTAGAATATGATGTACATATTAAGAATGATGAGATACAGATAACATTAAATACATTTTTAAAATTTTAATTGGTTAAGGATTTTATTTTATTAATGGAGCTTTCACCTCCCCATCTTCACTTTCATTTCCCCACACAACCCTCACCCGAAAGTGCCTACCAGATATTATAATACAAGAGCATGTGGTAGGCGCTCATAAAGCATTTGCAGTAAGCAGGAGTGGAATAGCATTTTCCCAGTCCCTGCTCTGAGTCATCGCATTATATTTTACAGGGATGCAAGGAGTTACATTCTTATATTTCACTCCCATAGAGATTATATGCTATTTCTGTTTTTCTGCATATAAAATAGGACTGAGTTTTAAAGTTATTCCTCTTTGAAAAAGTTATCTGGTGGGGCCTGGTGGCTTATGCCTGTAGTTCCAGCACTTTGGAAGGCTGGGTGGGAGGCTCACTTGAGGCTAGGAGTTCAAAAAACTTTTATCTATAATGTTTGATTTTTAATTAAGTGTGGTTGAATAACAACACGCTTTTTAGTTGGCTTCTTCCCCAAATTCCAGTAAAATGATAGCACATGAATCCTTATGAAAGGGTTAGTATATCAGTTTTTTATTACTGCATAAAGACTACCTCAAAACTTAGTGGCTTAAAATAACAATGTATTTGTTCAAAAAAGACAAAAAGAAAAGAAAAATACATAAGCAAATAAATAAAACAAAGAACTGCAGAAATAACAAATTAACCCTCTCCCCCCATCCCCCCCAAAAAACTGATTTATTTGTTTTGCTAGGTTTTCTTGAGGTCTTGTTCAGAAGTCACAAATCGTCACTTCTGCATTCTATTGGTAAAAGCAAGTTATAAGGACAGCTCAAATTTAAGGGGTGGTAAAATAAACTCCAGCTCTTTTTTTTTTTTTTTTTTTTTTTTTTTTTTTTTTTTTGAGACGGAGTCTGGCTCTGTCGCCCAGGCTGGAGTGCAGTGGTACGATCTAGGCTCACTGCAAGCTCCGCCTCCTGCGTTCATGCCACTCTCCTGCCTCAGCCTCCCGAGTAGCTGGGACTACAGGCGCCTGCCACCATGCCCGGGTAATTTTTTTGTACTTTTAGTAGAGACGGTGTTTCACCATGTTAGCCAGGATGATCTCGGTCTCCTGACTTCGTGATCCATCTGCCTTGGCCTCCCAAAGTGTTGGGATTACAGGCGTGAGTCACCACACCCGGCCAACTCTAGCTCTTGATGAAAAAAGTTGTAAACAATTTTGTGACTCTTTTTAATTCACCACATTTGAAAAATGTTAACTTGTTTTAGAAAGTGTAGGTTTTATCAAAAGGTCTACATAAAGAAATGCACACATTACTTTTTTCTCCCACTTGTTTCATTTCAACTACTTTGTAACTAAAATTGCAATTAATTGTTTTTCTTTTTGAGATGGGGTCTCCCTCTGTTACCCAAGCTGGGGTGCAGTGGTGCAATCACGGCTCACTGCATCCTTGACTTCCCAGGCGCAAGTGATCTTCCCACCTCAATTTTCTGAGTAGCTGGGACCACAGGCGTGTATCACCACACCTGGCTAATTTAAAAATATTTTGTATAGATGGGGTCTCCCTGTGTTGCCAAGGCTAGTCTTGAACTCCTGAGCTCAAGCAATCTTCCTACCTCAGCCTCCCAAAGTGCTGGTATTATAGGCGTGAGCCACTGTGTCCAGCCAAAATTTTTAAAATTTAAGTAAATAAGAGGTAGTCATTTTGTAGGTATATATCCAACTAGTCATAGTGAATGATTAAAAAAAAAAAAAAAAAAGACGGGCCGGGCGCGGTGGCTCACGCCTGTAATCCCAGCACTTTGGGAGGCTGAGGTGGGTGGATCACGAGGTCAGGAGATCGAGACCATCCTGGTGAACACGGTGAAACCCCGTCTCTACTAAAAATACAAAAAAAATTAGCCGGGCGTGGTGGCAGGCGCCTGTAGTCCCAGCTCCTTGGGAGGCTGAGGCAGGAGAATGGCATGAACCCGGGGTCAGTGGAGCTTGCAGTGAGCCGAGATCGTGCCACTGCACTCCAACCTGGGCAAGACAGTGAGACTTTGTCTCAAAAAAAAAAAAAAAAAAAGAATAGAGTTTCCACCAGAAAGTAAAAGCCCTATTATGCCAAAGCAGAGCTATCTGTGGAGAGTAAATATAAAGCAAAATATTAATGCATTTGTTTCCAAGATTGAGCATTAGCCCTAAAAATGCTATATTACTGTTATTCTTCTCTGCCTACTGGGTGAGAGAGAACATTTTTAGCTTCAATAGATGTTCCATCATATGGACCTTTTCTCTTCCTCCTTCCTAATAGAAACCCCAATTGAGAAACCTTTTTTATACCAGGGGCTCAAGAATTACATAGGTATCTTAAAAGGCACTTTGGCGGTTTTCATGTGCTGGGGTAAAAAGAGAATACTCCGTGGTTGAAAAGGGCTCCTGATTTCAATAGTGACACTAAGATGAAAAAGGGCAAGTAATGGCACCTAACTGGCAAATTTAAGGTGGGCATGCTCATTATAATTACAGCAGTAGAGCCCGGGTACGGTGGCTCACGCCTGTAATCCCAGCACTTTGGGAGGCTGAGGCAGGCAGATCACTTGAGGTCAAGAGTTCAAGACCAGCGTGGCCAACACGGTGAAACCCTGTCTCTATGAAAAATGCAAAAATTAGCCGGGTGTGGTGGTGCGTGCCTGTAGTCTCCGCTACTCAGGAGGCTGAGGCAGAAGAATCGCTTGAACCCATGAGGCGAGGTTGCAGTGAGCCGAGATCATGCTATTGCACTCCTCCAGCCTGCATGACAGAGCAAGACTCCATCTCAAAAATAATAATAATAATATTAATAATAGTAGTAGCAGTAGAGCTGGCATGGCATTCAAAATAATACATCCTTCAAACATCTCCAGAAATCTTTTACATATAATGGATTTACAAGGAAAAACAGATGAGCAGCCCACCAGGGGTCTAATTCAGTTGAGTATTGGAAAATCCTCCAGGATTAGTGGCTATAGCTTTGGTGATGTGTTCTTGAACTCAGTCGTTCTGGTGGTGTCTTTTTTTTTGAAGCAAGGTCTTGCTCTGTCGTCCAGTCTGACATGCAGTGGTGTGATCACGGCTCACTACAGCTTTGACCTCCTGGGCTCAAGTGATCCTCCCACCTCCGACTCCTGAGTAGCTGGAACTTCAGGCACGTGCCACCATGCTCGGCTAATTACTTAATTTTTTTGTAGAGATGGGGGTCTTGCTATGTTGCCCAGGCTGATCTCAAACTCCTGGGCTAAAGTGATCCTCCCACCTCAGCCTCCCAAAGTGTTGGGATTATAGGCATGAGCCACTGCATCCGGCCCATGGTGCCGTTCTGATACTTGCCTCTCTAGTCCTTCCAGTGATTTTGTAAGCACTTAATTCTCTGTCTTAAGACTCTTTGTATTTAAAATACTTAGCATGGTCCACTGCACTGAACACAAATGCATTCTAATAAGCCCCTGAACCCTCGCTAGGATTATTTTCAGTTTCTGGGCATATTATTAGTAAAAATGACCTCAGCAAATGACAGAATTCTGACACTGACCCTCTGACCTATAGAATGGAGTCTAACACAGTTATCATGGTTCAGAATGACTTTGTGAAAGCTCAGGGGGTTACCTTCACTGTCAAAATAGTAAATCAAAAAGTATTCTGTTATACTTCATTGAAAAAATTACTGTAATTTTTTTTTTTTTTTTTGCACTACATTCCTGGGGAAATCATAGAGCTGAAGGTCATTGTGCTTCCTATCACATCTCCACTTAATTCTTCAACTGCTGGCCAGTGAGAAAGACGGATGAGTCTTAGATAATTCCAGGGGATAACTGTAGGCTAAATCAAGTGGTAACTTGTCTTTCAAGTACATATGATCTTTCAAATGTAGTCTCCTTATCACAATGAATCAAGACACACTGTGGGATATCGATTGCAGCTTTCATCTGGACAATCTTTTTTTTTTTTTTCTGCTTCAACAAACAGAGAAAGATGGGGTTTTACATACTATCAGAAGTAGTATGACTTTACCTAAAACAGTAGAACTATATTTTCAACTCAGAGTTATGTTACTTCTCTATTCTCTGTGCCATAAGTTGCTCTAAAGGAACTTTGTCATCTCATCATCCAGGGCTGTGTTGAAGATAATATTATGATGACTCTGGAGAACAGAAAGTGACTAGTATTTTAGATTAAGACCATGCATGCCAGAAAGTAGAAATAAATCTCATGATAATTCAGTGATGTTTCTTGGGATCCAGTGTTGCATGACGTGAATTTATCCTTTCAGTGTCAAGAACAATTTATTTCTCACCTCTAGAAAAAAGTACTATGATGGATGGTGTTCTCTGGATTTTAGAAGCAACATATATCACATTTTGTATGCCCTTTAGCTCCTTTTCTTGAGTGATCTGAAAGGCTGACAGCTTTGAGTAGGGCCCAGAGGAAGGTTCCAGCTGGTCGAGGCTGCAGCTTTTTTTATATGGCCCTTAGGACCCAGTGGGACCAGTGGTGCTCAAAAATCAAATGAGTCTGCAGAAAGACTGAATATGAAGTTTGCAGCAGGAACGTCAGGGTTTTAGAGCAAAGCTGTAACTTCTTCAGTGAGTAGCCATTCATTCTTCTTTGAAGGAATAGCACTTGGCTTAATACTGGGCCCTGATAGAAACCAGGTGACTATGAAACACAAGCTACCTACCATGAAGTGAATGTTATCTGATCTACCCAGCTATAAAGTCACACATATTTGAGTGGAAATAGTATATACGTGAGTGCATCTGAGCATGTCCTGAGAGCTCAAGTTTCACATACTGATGACTTTTCTTCCTGGCATTCATCCTCATGCCACACCGCCACCTCTCCACCAGCCATCACGACTTCATGAATAGTTCTCTATTACCAGTTAACTGAAGAAAACTAGCATAGTTTACATATAGCTCTGAGAGTAAGCTGGCATCACTAAAAGTAAACGTACAAAATAGATTACTGAAGTGCTACTCAGTTCCACTCAGTCCCACCAAAGTGAAGGTGGAGAAGGAAAATTATCCTAGTATGCAGAGCTTGAGTGGTATATCATCCTTGATTTTTCTAGCAAAGAGAGAAATGCTGATGGACAGTAACAAATAGTTTGGTCAGATTTTCATGGAAGTGGAAAGAAAAAGACCAGAGGACTGGTGACAAGTATCTGGATGGGTCTCAAAATGGGACTATCATATGAAGACATTTGGGATTCATATAAATGTGACAACATTGGTTGTCAATCCAATAGCTATACCCCTTCTTTGTGAACAAAACTTCAGATTTGTACAGGTGTCCAAGTTCCTCCACGTGACTATGCTCCAGAGAAGGCTGGCCACACCTCTACCCTTGCAGATGAATCAGTGAGTCTAAGTGATCATGGTGATTCTATTCCCCTTGTGAGCCTCAAAAAGGGCCATACAACCCCATTTTAGCCAATGAGAAATTGAAGGGAGTCTGCTGTGGGGTTAGTTCAATGGGGGTTTATCTACTAAAATGCAAACAATAGATAGTCCCCTTTTCTGCCTTTAGATGTTAGTGTGAAGATGTGTCTCCTGAAGCACCTTAGTCTTCTTATGACTATGAAAGAAGCTAAGGTAATATGCTCAGGATGGCAAAGCGAAAAGATAGGAAGGACCTGGATCCTTAATAAAATTGTTGAGCTATCTAATCAACTACCTCTTGAGCCACCGTATCTTAGAGAACTTTTTAACATGTGAAGTAATAAATTCTTAATTGTTTATATCAACTGTCCAAAGTTTTTATTTTTTTGAAGTCAAAAATATCTTAACTGCTAACAACAACAACAACAAACCCTGTGGAGGCTTAGTAAGCCGGTGGACAAAATAATCCACCCTGTAAATGTTAGTCAGTCTCCTTCGCCATTGATCCTGGGGCTCACTCAATGGGCTCACGAAAAAAGTGTCTACAACAACTTGGATGCAGAGTATGCACAAGCTCAACAATATGGACTTTCCGTCACCAATGCTGGCTGTCACTGCTGAGTGCCCAACTAGATAGCAGCAGAAGTAAATCTTGAACCTCTGACATGATATCATATCCCAGGAGGCCATTCAGCCACAGGGAGGCAGGTCAATTTATTGGCTATCTCTCATCAGAGAAGAGATAGAAATTCATCCTTACTGTAGTGGTTACTTATTCTGGATTTGGATTTTATTTTCCTATCTAACGTTTCTTTTTCTTTCTTTCTTTTTTTTTTTTTTTTTGAGACAGAGTCTTGCTCTGTCACCTAGACTGAAGTGCAGTGGCGTGATCTCAGCTCACTGCAACCTCCCAGGTTTAAGCAATTCTTCTGCCTCAGCCTCCCGAGTAGCTGGAATTACAGGCATGTGCCACCACATCAGGCTAATTTTTGTATTTTTAGTAGAGATAGGGTTTCACCTTGTTGGCTGGGCTGATCTCGAACTCCTGACCTGAGATGATCCGCCCACCTCGGCCTCCCAAAGTGCTGGGATTATAGGCATGAACCACTCTGCGCCCAGCCTCCTAACATGTCTGTCTAACACTTGCTAGTACAACCATCCTGCATATACTAAATACCTCGTACAAAGGGGGATCATATCTGGTTTGCCCAAGTCAGTTCCATTTTACTGCTGTTGTCCTGGTATAATCAGTAGCCCTCATCACCCTCAAAAGCACTCCAGTTCAGATGACAAATTATAAAGGCATCTTACTTACCCACCATCACGGTATCTTGTACACATTACTTCTGATCTGAACATCCATTTTTAATTAAACAACCAGTAGAGCTTATGCTTATGACTTACCATATGTTTATTAACTAGAAATAGACAAATAGCTATAAGACAAAATGCAAAATTGTGACACTGTCCTTTAGAGTGTGACATATTCTCTGAACCAGTAGTTCTCAAAAGGTGATCCCAAGACCAGCAACATAAGCATCACTTGGGTGCTTGTGAGAAATGCAAATAATCTAGCCTCATCCTAGAACTACTGAATCAGGAAGTCTTGGAGTGGGCACAGCAACTGATGTTTAAACAGGCCCTCTAAAAAGTATTGGTGCACATTAAAGTTTGAGAGCCACTGCTCTGAAATATCAACCAAAAACTGTTGCTCTTTTTCCCTCATAGCCACAATATATCCTAAAAACCAAGCTGTGGAAGTAAGACTGGGTCACTCATTATTACTTATAATGATCCATTTGCAAATTATTTGTTTCTCATTTCTGTAATTCTGAACCTTGCTGGTTTAGAGGTTTTACTACCTCAAAAAGAAGATGCATCCACCAGAGGAGAAACAGTATTCCATTGAATAAGAAACTGAGATTGCCATTTGACCATGCTTATATCTTCTAATAACTTGGTAAGCAGGAAAAAATGGTTTACGCTATTGGATTAAATGATTGATTGTGTCTATAGAGAGTAAATGGGGTTGCTTCTAATGTTTAGAAGGAAAGAGTATGGGTGGAACAAAGAGGGTCTCTGGGGTACCTTCCACACTGCCATGTCTACAGTAAAAATTTAATGAACTATTTCAGCAACCTTACATAAACAGGACTACCTTTTGGCTCTGATCCCTTAGTAATAAAAGTCTAGGTCACTCCACCAGGGAAAGAATACTGACAATCCAAGATGTGGACTGGAGGGAAAGGGAACATGGGATGGCTGGTGAAATAAGGAATTTGTTGCTATATGGCAACTGCCAATTTGTAATCAATTGCAGAAACACATATTGTGGTATCTGCCCCCACTTTTTTTTCCATATTATGTACTGTATTTCATTGACTCTCCAAGGCATATGTATGTACCTTTATTTCTATGAAAGAAAAACACTTCCCACTGAACTATGATGTGATGCGCTTGCTTTCACTTAGAATTTTTATTTTATACCTCGAGAGAGAGATTTTGGGGTTTTACACACAAATTTCCATCACATGTCACTCTTCTGCATACACTAAAGTTTTTCTAAAAAATCAGTTAAGGTACTACTAAGGCAATGAGAATTACATCACAATTGCCACCCAGTTGATAGCAATTATAAGATGCTATTGATTGATTTCAGACATGATAGATTATTGGAAAAATGTATTTTAAATTGGTAAAATATGACACATATTTATATTTTAACTAATTTTCCTTTTATATTTTCTTTCTGTCCATTATTTTATATGAAGTGGTGGTAATGAATTTGAACAATGTAATTCATAGTTTATATCAAGATGGGATTATGATTGAACTGGGAAATGAATGAACATCATTATCCAAAAGTTCTGGACTTGAAGCTGGATGCAGTAACTGATTACATATTGGTTTCTCTTGGGAGAGCAGCTGAGTGTGTTTTTTGCTGTTTTGGATATATCTGCATCATATTAGGTAGACACATAAGTAAAGATAAATAAAGAAGAGAATAAATGTAGTTAGGCAGTCAAAGGTGTGGACTGTAGTGATCACTGTTTTTAGGTTTTTTTTCCCCTTCCTTCTATTTGGGAAATTCCTCACCACCTTTTGAGTCTTGCTGGAAGTCAAACCTCACTATTCACCCCAGAAGCCCAAAATGCTAGATACTTACTTTCCAGTCCTCCATGCAACATGGGTATATACTCTAGACTCAAACCCATGGACTTTGAAATTGGGGGCTAATTTTGCAAATAAGAAGAGAGAAGGGAACATTTCTGCTTGTGACTGTAGCAGCCATGTCTAGTTTCTAAATATAGCATGGCCAGCCACATCTACAGTAGTATCCAATGCATAATGCCAACAGTGTCAACTGGCCAGCTGTGATATCTGATGCTAAGTGGCAGCAGCAGCAATGTCCACATAGGACCAGCTTTGTGATATGATTTTGGCTGTATCTCTGGGTGCACAACCTCTGAGCCCGTTTGCTGTCCTGGACAGTGCAGGCTAACCAATAGCCTTTCAATAAATCCTTTTTTGTCCAAATCAGGCAGAGTCCATTTGTATTGTTTGCAGTGAGGCTCCCTGGATGACATAGATCTTCTGTATCATAAGATATTGTTCCAAAAAATTATTTTTGCAGCACTAACATTGGTTTCAGAATGAAATGTTTCTTTGCGAGTTTTACTTTTTGATAATATTAAAAGTTAAGAAAGACAAATGTTCATCCACCTACCAGTAATATTGTATGGGTCAATCTCCCGCTGGTATAAAAAATTAAGGAGGAAAATAGCTCTCTTTAAAAGCATGGAACTTTTTTTTTTCTTTTTTTCTTTTTTTTTTTTTGAGACGGAGTCTCGCTCTGTCGCCCAGGCTGGAGTGCAGTGGCCGGACCTCAGCTCACTGCAAGCTCCGCCTCCTGGGTTTACGCCATTCTCCTGCCTCAGCCTCCCGAGTGGCTGGGACTACAGGCGCCCGCCACCTCGCCCGGCTAGTTTTTTGTATTTTTTTTTAGTAGAGACGGGGTTTCACCATGTTAGCCAGGATGGTCTCGATCTCCTGACCTCGTGATCCGCCCGTCTTGGCCTCCCAAAGTGCTGGGATTACAGGCTTGAGCCACCGCGCCCGGCCAAACGCATGGAAATTTTTAAGAAATGTATTAATAATTGACTCAATGAAAGCAAAATATGAGGTTTGGAAATGGAAAATAAAGGCCATTCCTTCCGTAAAGCTGTGGTGCTAGCCCTTCACTGTACTTGCTGCTGTTCCAGAGGAGCAAATGGGCAGCTCTCTTAGTCTCACAGGGATTTTAAAAATTTATCACTGGACTATTATTGTTTATAAACTGAACGTAGTAATTTCAGCTGTTTTTCCAACAAGTTGGGTTAGAGGTCTCTGCTTTCCTTCTGCCTCATCTCTGCAGCTGGATCACATGAGTCCCACCTTCAGAATCTGTCTATGCCTCTTAGGCCCAATCCTAATTTGAAGTAAGAATTTAAATAGCCCCAGCCTTACATTTTGGCCTACTATGTGCTGGGCATGCTTCTAAGTAACAAGGGTGAAACGTCTTCTAAAAGACACAAAGTTCAAGCTTTAGTGGAACTTCCTAATGATTTCCTGCCTGCCAGCAAAAATCCCTGAAGCCCCCTTCTATCAGTGTATCTATACTTGCATCAATGTGTCTATGTCTTGTTTCTTCTGCCCTTAACTAGCTCACTGCGGTCTCTTCCCAAATCTGAAAGTGTGGTAGGAAGTCTTAATAGATTTTTAGATTAAAAGAGATTGAGCATTGCTGTTTTTCTTATTTGGGATGTTAATCTTTTTCTTTACTTTAGACGTCTAATTTTATGCTTTCATATAATTGGCATGATACATTTATGCCTTCCTTAATTAAATAAAACCCAGATGTTTCAAAGTAGTCAATGAGAGAGCATCTCTTCTTGATAGGGGAGGTTGACCTTACAGTCCCAACTCCTAGCTCTAAACACTCTCCTCAGGGATTATTTTTACTATATCACGTGCAGGCCTCGAAAGGCAAAAACTAATGCCCTGCTTTCAGTGCTTTGTCCCATATATGGACATACAGTTCTTCCTTGCATACCATTTAGTTCAACTGAGGCTGACGTGATGCCCAATTAAGCTTTACTGGAGGTTAGAATGTAACAAAATGGCAGCAAGTACTAAGAGTAGGACCATGAAACTAAATACTCTAACATATATTGCATAGCTTATTCATCTTCAGTTTTTAACCCACTGCAGGGCTCTTTCCTTTCTTTCTTGAGGTCTGTTTCTGCAAGTACATATTCTCAAATATTTGGCCTTGTCATCATTAAGACCCAGAAAGGGATGGCAGCTTCCATATACTCAGCCTTGTCCCCTCACCCTGAGTTGCTACCTGAGGGTCTCCCTCCTCTCCAGATAATTGATCCTAGTAATAACAAGCTTCATGGGGGAAGAAAAGACATCTCTAGGGACATAGCCTAACCCAAGCAATCCTACTCCGAGTAGACATAGCAAGTATTAGGCCTCTTCCAAGAGCAGGTAACAACATTTATCTCAAAGTTGCTTAAGAAAAATAAGTCATATAATTTTGCAAAGAAAAATTCTTTAAGAAAATGGAAAAGACAGATCTTGTTTGCTTCAGGTGTGGCTGAGTACAGAGGTGTAAATGATGCCTGTCTTTTGCCATTTTTTTTTTTTGGAGTTGGAGTTTTGCTCCTGTTGCCCAGGCTGGAGTGCAATGGTGCAATCTCAGCTCACTGCAACCTCCGCTTCCTGTGTTAAAGTGATTCTCCTGCCTCAGCCTCCCAAGTAGCTGGGATTACAGGCATGCGCCACCACACCTGGCTGATTTTGTATTTTTAGTAGAGATGGGGTTTCTCCGTGTTGGTGAGGCTGGTCTTGAACTCCCAACCTCAGGTGATCCACCCGCTTCAGCCTCCCAAAGTGCTGGGATTATGGGCATGAGCCACCGTGCCTGGCTAGAGATGGGGTTTTACCATGTTGGCCAGGCTGGTCTTGAACTCGTGATCTCAGGTGATCCACCTGCCTTGGTATCCCAAAGTGTTGGGATTATAAGCATGAGCCACTGTGCCTGGCCTCCTTTGTCATTTGACAGAGACTTTTACTCCTTGTCTGTCTTTTTCTCTTTTTCAGTCTCTTTCTTTTAAACTGTCTCTCCCTCTTTCTTTTTATCTTTCTCCTTTCTTTCTTTTTTTTTTCCCTGAGACAGGGTCTCACTCTGTCACCCAGATGGGAATGCAGTGGTGTGATAACAATCACTCTAGCCTCTACCTCCCAGGCTCAAGCGATCCTCCCACCTCAGCCTCCCTAGTAGCTGGGACCACAGAGAAGCACTACTATGTCTAGCTAATTTTTTATTATTTGTGGATATGAGGTCTCAATATGTTGCCCAGGCTGGTCTCCAACTCCTGGGCTCAAGTGATCCTCCTGCCTCTGCCTCCCTAATTCCCGGGATTAGAGACATGAGCGATGCCCAACCCTTTCTTTTCTTTCTATTGAGTCAACTTTAAAGAAAAATTCCCCATATTTTGGCAAAAATGGCCACCAGCAGCTTTGGATTTATGTTTAACTACAGCAATCCCAATGAAAAGAAAAAGATGTAACCTCTCTCCTAACGGTTTCAGCAAAATTACATGACTGGTTGGTCCAGTACGGCTCCCTGAACCAATCCTGGAACTGATGGTGGAGTGCAGTGATTGAGCAACCAATCCTGGAACTGGTGGTGTAGTGCGGTAATTGAGCAGTCTGGATGATGGACTCACTCCTGTGGAAGGGACCATAATGCCACGGGATTGAGAGTCCGGCCACGGAGCAGAGAGGTATTTCCTTAAAGGAAAAGCTTCAGGTCATTCAAAAAGTTACAGATCCATGTATAATATGGTATTCCCAATATTCATTCTGAAGATTTGGGTATAAAAGGGCAGGAGAGTATTAGAGTTATAGTTAGACATGACAAATTTGATATGGTCTGCAAGTCAGACACAGAAGAATGAGGAATCATAAATTACAAGATTGTTTCCATCATAAGCAAACTGAGGCATTGTATCAATCACCAAAAGTATAGAAAATGATCTCCAAAGTATTAGGGGAATCTACATCCTAAACAAGATCAAATGCCAAGACTGCTTCAGGGATAAAGAGTTGCTTTTAAGTAAACTGAGCTAATCAGAAGGAAGGAATCTGGGCCAGGCATGGTGGCTCATGCCTGTAATCCCAGCATTTTGGCATATCAAGGCAGGAGGATCGCTTGAGGCCAGGAGTTCCAGACCAGCCTGGGCAACATAGTGGGATCCTAGCCCTATTAAAAAAAAAAAAAAAAAAGAAGGGAGGGATCAGCATGTAAAACTATACCTGGGAGAAGAACTGCAAATAAGTGACTTCACTGAAGTGGGGAAGATAATGTACTCTTATAAGCAAAACATGTTGTGAACAGATAAGAATGTATCACTATTGCAATTTATCTCTTTTTATTAATCTTACTAAATGCTTGAATGAATGAGTTGTATTCATGAGGCTTCAAAACCAAAACAAAATGGTTGGTTCTTCTGCTGGTTGCAGGTTCCAATTACCTTAGCTTGGAAACGATAAGGCTGAGTTGGTTTAGTAATGAAGAGGAGATCATATTCACAAGCACTGATCAATTATTTATTTTAGCACTGTAGTCATTAATTTATTGATTTCTCATTCCACAGCAAATCTAATGAAGCAAAAAACTCCTTAAATTTTTTTTTCTGCTACATTCTATAGTAGAAAGAATTCCCCATCTCTTCTCATTCCTAATGGACTAGAGGTTTTGAGACTAGAGGTTTTGAGACCATTTTCCTCACAAAACACTTGAAACAACTGAAAAGTTGAAGGTTTGAAAACAAGCGAATGGACAATAATTTTCCTTACCAAATAAGAACCATCAAAATTATTGCATATGAAGTTCCATGCAGCATCCTAAAGTAGGAAGTTAAGAACTCAGAATTTAACTTGAAATATTTCAAGCTTAAATTTGAACAATTATTTTACAAATTTTTTTAATGATGTAACTCATAGGCCTAATTTGGCTACCCCTGAAAGCAGAGGTTGAGACAAAGACTTGGCTACAGGTTGTGTGTAGTGGGGAGGTAATCCCCGAAAACAGAAGTAAGGGAACAGGGAATACGACACAGGAGGAGAAGTCAGTACAAAAAGGTGTTATTCAAGTCTCTGCTGAAGGGAAGAGCGCATCAGTTCTGCTGGGACTTCTGGGAAGTGTAAATGTCTTCCAGAGCTTTCCGTTTGAAGGAAGTGTAGATGAAGGTGGTTCCCATGTTGGTTGATGGCTGATATTTGTACTGGGGAACATAAACATGGTCCTGAAGTGGTCCACACACATGCCCAATGGCTCTGGGGCATAAGAGAGGCCCAAGGCAGAAAAATAGAATAATTCTTTAGCTGCCTGAGGTGTGAGCCTGTCAATGAGGAGGTGACAGGAACTCTCACTGCAGCTGCAGCTGAAACAGGAGTGGGCCAAAGAAATGGAAATGAGGCCCCAACATACTTGCTACATCAAACAAATAGATGTGAGGACCAAATCTGGCTCATGATTTGTCAGTATTAGACTTGTGGTCAGTTGGCTTAGAAATTCACAAACTGATAAGAATGCAAAAGGTTTACTGGAAAATAAATAGATAAATAAAAATATAAATTTACACACAGAATTCATTGCATGATCAAACTGACTTCTCAGAGATTCTAGGGATAAAGTACAGAACTGTAAAAAGAGGGCCAATTTCTGCTCTTCATTTCTGCATTAATTTAACAAGTTTAATGAACATTTACCATATGCTAGGTGCTGGAGTTACATCAATGAAAAAGATAAAGTACCTGCCCCATGGAGCTTGCATTCTGTTTGGGAGATAGTCAGCAAGCAATAAGTTTCAGACTTTTCAGTTAAAAGTAAAACAGAGAGGCCGGGCGCGGTGGCTCAAGCCTGTAATCCCAGCACTTTGGGAGGCCAAGACGGGCGGATCACGAGGTCAGGAGATCGAGACCATCCTGGCGAACACGGTGAAACCCCGTCTCTACTAAAAAACACAAAAAACTAGCCGGGCGAGGTGGCGGGCACCTGTAGTCCCAGCTACTCAGGAGGCTGAGGCAGGAGAATGGCGTAAACCTAGAAGGCGGAGTTTGCAGTGAGCTGAGATCCAGCCAGTGCACTCCAGCCTGGGAGACAGAGCGAGACTCCGTCTCAAAAAAAAAAATAAATAAATAAATAAAATAAAACAGAGGACCAGGTGCTGTGGCTTACGCTTGTAATCCCAGAACTTTGGGAGGCTGAAGCAGGTGGATCACCTGAGGTCAGGAGTTTGAGACCAGCCTAGCCAACATGGTGAAACCCATCTCTACTAAAAATACAAAAATTAGCCAGGTGTAGTGGCAGGCACCTGTAATCCCAGCTACTTGGGAGGCTGAGGCAGGAGAATCACTTGAACCTGGGAGCCGGAGATTACAGTGAGCTGAGATCATGCCACTGCACTCCAGCCTGGGTGACAAGAGTGAAACTCTGTCTCAAGAAAAACAAAGTAAGGTAGTATTGTGAGAGATATGGCTGCTGTTTTAGATAGGGCAGGCTTCAAAGGCTTCTCTACATGAATGACATTTGAGGGGAACCCTGGATGAGAAGGATTGAGTCAAATGAATATCAGGGAAAAGTATTCTAGGCAAAGGAAATAGACTATGTATGAGCCCTGAGGTCAGAATAAGCTTTTATGTTTGAGGAGCAACAAGATTAACATGAGTGAAGTTGAGGGTGAGAGAAGTGGTTACAAGATAAAGTTAGACACGTGAGCTGAGGTCAGATGAGGTAGAGTCCTGTGGCTATGGAAAGGCATGTAGGCTTCATTCTCAGTGTGATGGGAAACCACTGGGAAATTTTAATCAGATGAGATGTGATCTGATTTTCTGTTTTTAAAAGTCCGTTCTGGTTGCCATGTGGAGAGTGTGTATGTGAAGTTTTGGATCCTAGAACTGTAGAACACAACAGGCCTAAATATTTGAGTTTTCCATGAACAGGTGGATCTCTTAGTTATGTTTTGCTTGAAACGCATGTAGGCATCCACACAAATACCTCAATACACAAGTGTTCTTGGCAGAATTACTTATAATAGCCAAAAGGTGGAAATAACTCAAATGACCATCAGCTGGTGAGTGGAAAAATAAAATGTGTTTATCTTCAAGCAGAATAGAAAGCCATTTAATAATAAAAATAAATATTGACACATGCTACAACATGGATAGCATCAAAAACATGCTAAGAGAAAGAATACAGACACAGAAGACCACACATTGCATGATTCTATTTATATAAAATAGCTAGAAAAAGAAAATCTATATATGGAGAAAGCAGATTAGTGATTGCCTGGGACTGGGAGTGAGAACAAAGAGTAAGTGTAACGAAGCAGGAGAGATTTTACTAGAGTGAGAGAAATGTTCTGAAATTAGTTTGTGGTGGCGGTTGCACAACAGTACATCTAAAAATTATTGAACTGTACACTTAAAACAGATGATTTTAAAGGTATTTAAATGATACATAAATAAAGTTGTCTCTAAAAAATATATATATATTGCCACATTTAGAACATATATCTTCCGAGCACATGGACCCTCCATCTCCACAGACCTTGGTTTTACCTGAAGTTACTTCTCCAACCCACATTTCCCTTGGTCAAGAGAGCACCAGGCTGCACAGGCCTTTCATGGTCACCCAGTGGCCCACTTTGGGAATGAATCAAGTTCCTGTCTTTCTTTCTCAACCTTGCTTCCTCTGGGGAATTATACACATTCCAAGCATTCCTCAATTCCCCTATTTTCAGAACTCTCAAGTTGCTTGGTTCTTCCTTAAGCAATGTTTTTATCATCTTTAACCCATGCACTTTTTTGTCTTACTTTTCCAACTATTAACAGCTATTTCAAGAACATTTTTTACTACCTTTTTCCTCCTTTTTCTCCTTTCTTCCTCTCTTTTCTACCTCTATTTTTTCCACTCTCATCCCTCATTCTTTCTTTATGTTTGTTCCATTTGTGACCCCTAAAAATAACTCTAATGATGGGAGAACAGGACTGGGGACATACTAGTATCAAGTGAAAGGAAAGTCTAAGGTGTGCTTTACCCTATCAACTTCTAAAGTGTCAAAAAGTTCTTCTCAAGAACATCCTCAAAATTTCCTTCTACTCACTATTGTTTATTTCATGAAAAATAAAAATCTTGTTGTGTTTTTAAAGTTTACTTGTGCTAAATAATCACACTTTAAAAGTATTTTTCATTGTGAGCTAGAATATTTGATTACAAAAAGTATTTTGTTTTTATCAACGTAAATACTTTTGTTGGCTGACCCAGTAAAAGGAACACTATATATCACATTATTTCTGTAAAGAAAAAAATGTCTGAAATCCAAGAAATGATTAGAGTTTATTTTTGGTTTATTAACTGGAGGCTGTCCTTACTTAACTTTAAAACAAGGTACTTAAAATAGTATCTTTACATCTTATTAAGTGCTATACTATACTTGTTCCATTGGTCAACCTCTTATGTTGTTTTATTGCAATTCTTTATATTCTTATATTCTTAAAAACAAAAGGACAATTACAGATACAATTAAGTAAAACTAAATTTCCCTTTTAGTAGAACAGAAGACAGGTTCTTCATTTTCTTCATCTGCCTTTCACATGAAGTATACAATGCTGGGAATAATTAATATATTAATAGTCTCTACTGTCAGAGTTCATTTCTTGGTTACAAAAATGTAAGAGAATGAGATTCTAACTTCCTTTAAAATTCAGCTTAAAGAGACCAGGCGCGGTGCTTCACACCTGTAATCCCAGCTCTTTGGGAAGCCAAGGTGGGAGGATCACTCGAGCCCAGCAGTTCAGGACCAGCCTGGGCAACATAGTGAGATCTTGTCTCTAAACCAATAATAATAATAAAAAAATAAAATTTAGCTTAAAGAAAACAACCCGGACTGCAGATCAAAATGCCTTGTTATGTGAGATTACAAGATTATGGGTGACTATTATGTCTTGTCTTAAGAGAGAAGGATGTACACCCACATGCCACGACAGACTGCATTCACGGGTGTAAAGAAAGTGTTTGGCCCCATCAGGAGTAGTGTAAAAAGAAACAACACTGGGCTTTCATTTCCTGCAGGTCACTCACAATTTATGAGATATTTATGAGATTTCTTTGTGGTGTCAAAATATCTGTAAACTTTTTTCTTTCTTTTTTTGTTTTTAGAGACAGGGTCTGGCTCTGTTGCCTAGGCCTGAGTGAAGTGATGCAATCATAGCGCATTGTAACCTTGAATTCCTAGTTACAGGAGGATTGTTCAAGCCGTCCTCCCAGCTCAGCCTCCCTAGTAGTTAACAGGCATGTGTCACCATGCCCCGCCAATGTTTTAAATTTTTTGTAGAGCTCGGGTCTTGCTGTGTTGCTCAGGCTGGTCTTTAAGCTTTATACATTTTTGTTAGGCCACAACAATGAAAACTAAGATCATCAACAGCAAAGATGCCATGTAAATGTAGGGGAGAATTTTCTAATGTAACCTAGGGGAGCGTTATCTTGCCAGAAACGGTGATGTTTAATGTTTTGATTTTTAATCGCTATTTTTTAAATAGGCTGCCAGAGAAATGGGTGTGAGTTTGTTTTAGCTTTGGTCTCCACTTCCTGTGTAAGTTATTTGGGATGGATGTTTAGTATAGATATGAAATCGTTGGGGAAAACCAAACAAAGAGAAAATATTATCATTGAAAAATTACACATTAATTTTCCACATAGCTTTTTGAAAGGAAAGTCAGTTTGGGAAGGCAAAAAGGGACTTTGGCAAAATGAGTGACTCTATGTCCTGCATCTAGGTTACCTGAAAAAAAAGCCCAGTCTTTGAAACGATCTTCTCCGGAGGCAAGCATGCCATGACCCAAGAAATGTCTCTGTGCCCCACAGGTCGAAGTTTGCAAGAAACAGCTGAGTAAGGTCAGGGCTTTCACAGAGTTGATCATGTTTTTGAATCCTGCCCTTTAATTAACTATATACTTTACAAAACTAGTTAGCTGTAGTAGACGTATTAATCACTTCTTAGTAAGAAAAAGCACTGGAATCTACAGATGGACATTGATCTGTTACCTATGTTGACAAGAACATTATGATCTTTGTCAAACAACACCGCAAATGCACCAGGATGCTGCACTGATTTTCCATGGTTACTGCTGGAGTTGGGAAAGGAGAAGGAAGATTGGTTGTAGTTTGCCATGGGGAATGTTACCCTCCTTTCCCTCTAGGCCAAATGACTCCTTACAATGCAGCCAATAAAAAGCAAAAAGAATAAGTGTTTATATAAAGATGCTTATGGTTCGTATCTTTCCATATAAACATTCAATGTGGGGAAAGAAAACCCCACCAGTTTGGCAAAAAAGAGATTAATTTCTCCCCCAAAGATTGGTTTGGAAGTCTTCCCAAAAGAAAGCTATCTGATGAAATCACTGCCATCTTAAGTGGTAAAAACACAATGCACTACATTAAAACATAGTTATTGGGTTTTCATAATCATAGTATAAGAACCCTCAAAATTATCTTGTCTGGAATCTCTAGAAAAGTACACACCTTTGTGATTTAGGATCAACTGCTACTTAGAGGCTACTAGGAATAACTACTCCACAACTTCTCTTAATAATAACTCCATGATTTCAACCTCTTTCATTGTTACGCCTGATAAAAACTTGTTCCTTCAAATTCAGGCCATATCTCCTGGTTTGGCATCGTTCTGGTGACTTTGTCCTCACTGCGGATATTATGACCCGGGAACTTCAAGAAAGACATAAACTTCTAGATCCAGGCTCTGAACACCTTTCTATATTGGAGCTATGAAGTCTAAAAATAACATTTTATTACTAAGTACATGAGCAAAAATTTAGAGCAAGGTAAAATTATGTGTGTGTGTGCATGCTCAGGCATGCATGCATATTTCAGGGGTGTAAGGGCTTTTTTTCTCCAGTTTGAAGCTATAGGGCATAATATTATTTGAAGTTTCACTTACCTCTACCTGAAGCATAAACCAAGAAAACATGAACAACTCAGCAGTGGAGGGGTTCCTTGTGCTCTTTGGGTAACAAGTCACTTGTTTCCTTATTCCACAGTGAAGTGTTCCTTCTTTAAAACATTTTGTTGCAATTAAACTGTGTACCGCTGGAGGTGAAACTTGTGTCTCACCTGCAGACAGCCTGTGTTTCTGAATTGCAGCATCTAGTATAATCCACTCGGGTACTTAAATAAAGTACCAAAGCATAACTAATGAATAAAAGAAAGCAATGAATTAGTAAGCCTATTTTTATAAACTGCTGCCACTATGAAATGTAAGACCTTATTTAATAAAATCAGTTTATGATATGTAGCTTAAAAGAACAGCTATTTCCTTTTAGAATATCCAAAACCTTAGAGACATCAATTATTTCTAAGAGTAATAATTTTAAAGTGAATTTTAATGTAGGTGAAAATCTGTTAAAACAGTATGATGATATTTAAGTGCAATACAGGCTTTATATTTCTAATTACATGTGGAAAAAATGGTCTGAACATGCAGTGGCCTGTAAGTAAGAAATATTATGATTAGAAGTAATTATAACAGTCCGGTTGTGGTGGCTCATGCCTGTAATCCCAGCACTTTGGGAGGCCGAGGTGGGTGGATCACCCGAGGTCAGGAGTTTGAGACCAGCCTGGCCAACATGGTGAAACCCTTTCTCTAATAAAAATACATAAAAATTAGCCAAGCATGGTGGCACACCTGTAATTCCAGCTACTCAGGAGGCTGAGGCAGGAAAATCGCTTGAACTCGGGAGGTGGAGGTTGCAGATCGTGCCACTGCACTCCAGCCTGGGCAACAGAGAGAGACTCTGTCTCAAAAAAATAAACAAATAAATAAATAATTATAATAGAATAATAAAGTAAAATAGATCTATTTATAATGAATTAAATTTTTCTAAACCCTCACTGGGGATATTCTTAAAACTCTATCGCAAAATATACCAGTGACATTGCAGGAAAATTTCAAGGGAAGTCCAAAATACTATTTTTAAAAATTACAAAAATTTTATAGGAAAAAAATAGAACTTCAGATATTTTGAAATCTGTTAGGTCTTCTTTGAAATTAACATGAGATCTGCTTACTATTAATAATGAACATGTTGAAAAAAATCGTCTAAATATGAGATTATTGAGGTTTCTTTCATTCCAGATCTCTGCTAATTAGTATCAGGGATAGTTACATCTGTCTCTCTAGTTCTTCTAGAGAACTACTTCTCAACTCCTCTCTCCCTTATGAGTCTACACATGAGCCAGAGAATACCTCAGCACAGAATGCTCTAACTGTAAACACAACACAATTTCCTGTAAAAAACAAACAAACAAAACCTGTGGTTCTGTTTATTGTAATGTGGTCTCATTTGACTTTTGAAATCCACATCTTTTAATGTTAGGAATTGTATTCAATGTTCTAAGGTCAAAAACTGTACTTTTCTATGTTGAATTACTGGTAAGAAGCTGGCAATCAAGTGAAAGTTCTTTATGGACTAGACTGAAAAGCTCTTGTGTACTGTCAACCCAGTATTCATTTCTCAAAGCAAATGTCACAAGCACAATGGTTCTGTTGTGGATTCAAAACCAAGTTCCGTTTCAGCAATAATAGCGCAGCAGTAAACTCCTCCTTGTTGTCAGGCCCTGTGGCCATCTGGTTTTAGTCAGGCACTTTAGAGTCATCTCAGAGTGTCTTTTTTGTTTTGTTTTGTTTTGTTTTGTTTTGTTTTTTGACACAGGGTCTCACTGTGTTGCCCAGGCTGGAGTGCAGAGGCATGATCTTGGCTTGCTGCAGCCTCAACCTCCTGGGCTCAAGTGATCCCCCACCTCAGCCTCCAGAGTAGCTGAGACCACAGGTGTGTGCCACCAACCCCAGTTAATTTTTGTATTTTTTTTTGTAGAGTCAGGGTTTTGCCATGTTGCCCAGGCCGGTCTCCAACTCCTGGGCTCATGCGATCAGCCTGCCTTAGCCTCCCAAAGTGCTGGGATTATAGGTGTGAGCCACTGTGCCTGGCCCAGAATGTCTTTATTAGCTATGTTAGATCATTAGTTACAGAAACCCAGCTAGTTAGAAATAAATTGCTTTCCTGCTTACCTGCCACCTAGTTCTGAGTGTACACATGTCAGTCCTACAATCCCACCTAATATCTGATGCATAAACTAAAATGATAGTCAAGATTGTTCACTGGTGGTGAAATTTTGAGGGATTATTTTTAAACTTTTCTGTATTTTTGAAATATTTTAACAGATTGTTGTTTTTTTAATAAGAAGAAAATAAACTTTGTCAAAAAAAAAAGCAACGCCAAGGAAAGACTTTTTTTTTTTTTTGAGAAGGGTCTCACTCTGTCGCCCAGGCTGGAGTGTAGGGGTGTGACCTGGGCTCACTGCAACCTCGTCCTCCTGGGCTCAAGTGATCCTCTCACCTCAGCCTCCCAAGTAGCTGGGACTCCAGGCTCATGCCACCATGCCCAGAATACTTTAAAATTTTTTTTTGGAGCTGGGGTGGGGGTCTTACTGTGTTGCCCAGGCTGGTCTGAAATTCCTGGCCTCAAGTGATTCTCCTGCGTTAGCCTCCAAAAATGCTGAGATTATAGGCATGAGACACTGTACCCAGCCACCTTTTTTTTTTTTTTTTATGCCAATGAAATTTCTAATCTGATTTCCTGGCTTCCTGGCAGAGAAGGAAGCCACTTCAAAAATAATTCTACTTTTTTATTAGAAATACAGAAACAACCCTTTTTTTCTACAAGGATGAAAGTGTCATTCATATCTCCTCCCACTCAGCTCCATTGTAGTTAAAAAAAAATGTGATTTCAAAATGTGTAAAAGAGGAGGCGGCAACTGGGGGTTTGTAGGCCACGTCAGGCCCTAACACTTATTCTGTTTGGTGACCACATTATTTAAAAACTGAAATTGAACGCCCCTCAAGTGGGCCCTTTGTTTCCCATAGGCTCACTGAACATTTAGACATTTAGGTAATCTTCCTGGACCCTGAAGGCATTTGATTTTGACACCCTTACACTAGCATCGCATAAGAAGTAGACTGGGACACTACATGACTAAGACATGTTAGGCAAAGTTACAACTGTGCTAATATCATTCTGCTCTTCAATTTGCATGTGGTAAACACTGATTTCAGGAAAGGAATTTTAGCAAATTCAGTGTCCACAGTCACTTGCCTCTAGGTTATCCTAACAATTTTCTCCCATATAACTCCCTTCCCTTTTAGTTCATTCTTCACATTACTTCCTAGTTAGTAATCCTAGAGCCTGACTTTAATCACTGTGTTTATTTTAATCACAAAAATAAACAATATTTATTGTTCGTTCTTTTTTTCTTCACTGTGTACCACGTCTCTATAGGTGCTAAGAACACAAAATAGATGAGGCTCAAGGTCTCATATCCCCTGAAAATAATCAGACATGTAAATTAAAAATAATAGGAGTGTAGTTGGTACAAAATGAGTTCTGAGGAAACACAGAGAGGGAAGATTGTGACTGTGCCTGGGAAAAAGTTTTCCAAAGGTAACAATTGAACTGACTTTTGAAAGAGAAGTAGATATTCAGCTGATGAGTAAGTCAAAGGCATTCTAGCACGAAAATTCAGGAAACCTCAAGTAGTTTGGTTTTACTAGAGCAACAGGGAGTAAAGAATGGGGAGAAAGGAAATATGCGTTCATTCATTTAATGTTTTCTTTTTTTTTTCGTTCTCTCTTTTATTTTTATTTATTTATTTATTTTACAGTCTCATTCTGTTGCCAGGCTGGAGTGCAGTGGCACGATCTGGGCTCACTGCAACCTCTGCCTCCTGGGTTCCAGAGATTCTCCTGCCTCAGCCTCCCGAGTAGCTGGGACTACAGGCACCTGCCACCTTGCCCAGTGAATTTTTGTATTTTTAGTAGAGATGGGGTTTCGCCATGTTGGCCAGGATGGTCTCGATCTTTTGACCTCATGATCCACCTGCCTCAGCCTCCCAAAGTGCTTAATGTTTTATTTTATAAATTGTTTAATGCTGCAAGCATTGAGGATAAAGCAATGATTTATATAGTAGCAGCATTTGTTGCACAGAGTTCACAGTCTAGTGAAGAATATAGAAAAGTAAAGAGAGAATAAAATAGAGTTCAGTAAATGGTATGATAAAGTAAATGCAGAGAGTCAAGGAAGCACAGAGGAGGACGTGTAGAGGTAGACAAGTATACGGTGGCTCATGGATTTTCTGATGTGCTGCTGAGATCCACCTTTGGGAATGAAGGACTTATTCTCCCAGTTTCTGACAATGATGCCAGAAGACAACCCTCAAATTGTAGCATTACCCAAGGTCTTTCTTCCTTCCAAAGACATCTTGCATCCAATGCTTGACCAGTGTGTTTTATAAAGCTTTGGCTCCCACTTGATCCAACTTGGAACAATTCTGAGCAGCCAGTCCAGCTCCAGAGCTACCCAAGGGGTGGGCTGAGCAACCTTTATTGGGGCTGTATCACAGCTCAACTTCTCCTTTTACCTAATCTGTTTCCTTCTCCATTCTTCTACAGATGTTGATCCATTGGGAACTCCCTAATAAATATCCTGTTTCAGAATTTTTTTCCTTGTACAAATTATGAAGTGTCCTTGAATGCAATTCTGAGTAACCCGGATTTTGTGCTATATACAACTAAGCCAGAGAAGGCTTTTAGCAGGGAAATAGCTTGGCCATAAATGTAAATTAGAAGGGTGCAAAATTGAAGACAAGATTATTGAAGAGGATATTATGGTAGTCCAACCAAAAAACATTTATAACCTAAATAAATCCATCCACAGTGGGGTAGAGAGAAAGAGATGAATGTAAGATGTATTCATGGGCAATATTGGCAGGACACATTTGGTGATTGACTATAGATGGTGGGCATGGTAAAATCATGTAAGTCTCCTAGTTCTTTGGCTTGGGGAAAGGGATACATCTTAGTATCACTAATCAAGATAGAAGATGCAGGAGAAGAAGCAGGATCATTAATGAATATGATAAGTTCACTTTTGTACCTGTTGAGTTTGAAGTAAATTCAACACAGTAAAAATGCAGATAATACTTGGTAGATGGTGGAAAATGTACTGGGAGATCAGCATGAAGGTCAATGCTAGAGATATAGGATTGGGAATAATCAGAATCTGTAGTAGTTAAATACACAGATGTGAATGAGCTCAGAGTGTCACTGTTCTGCTCTAAAATTGTCAGATCTCCATACTGCTTACCAAAGCAATTCCTAACTCCTCCAACTGGCACCCAGACAAAATAATGACACTTCAGCACTACGGACAGTGTCAGGATTGCTTGTACACCCTGCCCCCTTCTCACCTCATCCTCAAAATTTTAGTTCTGGTAGATAAGGACTTCCTTATTATCTTCTGCTTTCTAGCTTTCTTGCCTTACTTTCTATCTGTCTCCTGGCTCATATCTTTTGCTTAAGGAATTGTGTTAAAGTCATCTAGTTCAAGCTTTTCCTTTCTTTTTTTTTAAAGCAGATGAGGAACTTGAGGCCCAAAGAGGTGAAATGATTTGCCCAAAGCTACATTACTGGTAAGTAACAGAGCTGGGACCCAGATTTCCAGGATCATGCCTTAAGGTTCTACTGCAATACAACATGAAGTAGACTCCATAATTTTCCAGGCAGCAAGTTCAAGCTAACAGGCATTTGTCAAAAGAAGACATACATGTCGTCAACAGAGAAATGAAAAAAATGCTCAATATTTCTAATCATTAGGGAAATGCAAATTAAAACCACAATGAGATATCATCTTACACCTGTTAGAATGGCTATGGTAAAAAAAAAAAAAAGACAAAAGATAACAAGGGTTGACAAGGGCATAGAGAAAAGGAAACCCTGGTACACTGTTGATGAGAATGTAAATTAGCATTACCATTATGGAAAATAATATGGAGGCTCATCAAAAATCTAAAAACAGAATCACCATATAATCCAGCCATCCCACTTTTGGGTATATATGCAAAGGACTTGAAATCTGTATGTCAAAGAGATATCTGCACTTCAATGGTCATTGTAGAACTATTCACAATAGTAAAGATACGGAAGCAACTGAAGTGTCAGTGGATGAATGAATAATGAAAATGTGGTATATATGCATGATAGAATATCATACAGCCTTAAGAAAGAAGGAAATTCTGTCATTGCAACAATATGCATAAACCTGGAGGACATTATGCTAAGTAAAATAAGCCAGGCACAGAAAGACAAATATTGCATGAACTCAATGATAATGTGGAATCTAAAAAAAAGTTAAACTCATGGAAGCAGAGAGTGGAACGGTGCTTACCAATGGCTAGGGAGTGGGGGAGGGTAGGGATGGGAAAAGGAGAGATGTTGGTCAAAGGGTACATAGTTTCAGTTAGATAGGAGGAATAAATTTTAGTAATCTAAGTAGATTTTAAATGTTCTCACCGTAAAAGAATGTTAAGTAGGTGAGCTGATGGCTGTACTAATTACTTTGATTTAATCATTCCACAATGTATACATAGATCAAAACATCATAATGTACCCATAAATATATACAATTATTATTTGTCAGCTAAAAACAGACATTTCAAGCTGGCTAATGATAGTAAAAATATAGCAATAACAACAATAACAATAGTAATACAACACAATAAAAAAACAACTCTTCACCTGATTGGATCTTAACGTGGCTTGGCATTCTTTGGGAAATTTTTAAAAATTATCTCTTTGATTGTTGTTCATTCTCTTTGAAATCTTTTATCAGATATTCTAGATCCATCATCGTCTTCCATTAATACATCATCTTTTCTCTCATTTTATTCATTCCTTTATCACTTTTCTCTGAATGCTTCAAATTCACTGATTTGATTTTTGTCGCTTTCCAATTTTGCTCTTTACTGCTACCATTTCACTTTTTTCTTTTAGAGACAGGGTCTTACTGGGTCACCTGGCAGTCTCGTTTATGTTGTCCAGGCCGATTTTGAATTCCTGGTCTCAAGCAGTCCTCCCACGTCAGCCTCCCAAAGCACTGGGCTTACAAGGGTTAGCCACTGTGCCCAGCTTCCATGTCATTTTTTTTTTAATTCTAGCAATCTTATTTTTATTTCAAAACGAATCTTTTCTTTTCTTTTCTTTTCTTTTTTTTTTTTTGAGACGGAGTCTTGCTCTGTCGCCCAGGCTGGGCTGCAGTGGCGCGATCTCGCCTCACTGCAAGCTCCGCCTCTCAGGTTCACGCCATTCTCCTGCCTCAGCCTCCCGAGTAGCTGGGACTACAGGCACCCGCCACCTCGCCCGGCTAGTTTTTTGTATTTTTTAGTAGAGACGGGGTTTCACCGGGTTAGCCAGGATGGTATCGATCTCCTGACCTCGTGATCCGCCCGCCTCGGCCTCCCAAAGTGCTGGGATTACAGGCTTGAGCCACCGCGCCCGGCCAAAACGAATCTTTTCTAACCTTAAATTGTTCCTATTTTAAAATGTAATTTTTAAATGATTGACAGTTTTTTTAGATACCATAAAATTTACACTTTTAAAGTGCACAGTCTAGCGGTTTCTGGTGGTTGTACATTTTCAGAATTGTGCAACCATCAACATTATCTAATTTCAGAACATTTTTATCATGCACAAAGGAAATCCTATACTCGTTAGCAATCACTCCCTATTTCCCCCTCCCTCAGCCCCTGGCAATCACTAATCTACTGTTTCTATGAATTTGCCTATATATACAGACAATTCATACATATGTGGAATAATAAAATATGTGGTTTTTGTGTCGGGATTCTTTCACTTAGTATAATGTTTTCAAAGTTCATCCATGTTGTAGCATGTATCAGCACTCCATTTTTATTGCTGAATAATATACCCTTGTATGTGAGTGCATTTGTGGGTGTGTATGTAACACTTTGTTTGTCCATTTATGAGTGGACAGACATTTGAGTTATTTCTATTTTTGGGCTATTATGAATAACGTTAGTATGAATGTTTGTATATAGGTTATTGTGTAAAAATGTTTTTATTTCTTCTGGGTAAACACCTGGGAGTAGAATTGCTAAGTCACATGGTAACTCTGTGTTTAACTTTCTGAGGAACTGCCAAATTGTTTTTCCAAATAGCTGCAACATTTTACATTTCCACTAGCAGTGTATGAGGATTCCAATATCTCCACATCCTTGTCAATACTTTTTATGTCTTTTTTTTTTTTTTTTTTTTTTTTTGAGACAGAGTCTCGCTCTGTCGCCCAGGCTGGAGTGCTGTGGCCGGATCTCAGCTCACTGCAAGCTCCGCCTCCCGGGTTTACGCCATTCTCCTGCCTCAGCCTCCCGAGTAGCTGGGACTACAGGCGCCCGCCACCTCGCCCGGCTAGATTTTTGTATTTTTTAGTAGAGACGGGGTTTCACCGTGTTAGCCGGGATGATCTCGATCTCCTGACCTCGTGATCCGCCCGTCTCGGCCTCCCAAAGTGCTGGGATTACAGGCTTGAGCCACCGCGCCCGGCCAAAACGAATCTTTTCTAACCTTAAATTGTTCCTATTTTAAAATGTAATTTTTAAATGATTGACAGTTTTTTTAGATACCATAAAATTTACACTTTTAAAGTGCACAGTCTAGCGGTTTCTGGTGGTTGTACATTTTCAGAATTGTGCAACCATCAACATTATCTAATTTCAGAACATTTTTATCATGCACAAAGGAAATCCTATACTCGTTAGCAATCACTCCCTATTTCCCCCTCCCTCAGCCCCTGGCAATCACTAATCTACTGTTTCTATGAATTTGCCTATATATACAGACAATTCATACATATGTGGAATAATAAAATATGTGGTTTTTGTGTCGGGATTCTTTCACTTAGTATAATGTTTTCAAAGTTCATCCATGTTGTAGCATGTATCAGCACTCCATTTTTATTGCTGAATAATATACCCTTGTATGTGAGTGCATTTGTGGGTGTGTATGTAACACTTTGTTTGTCCATTTATGAGTGGACAGACATTTGAGTTATTTCTATTTTTGGGCTATTATGAATAACGTTAGTATGAATGTTTGTATATAGGTTATTGTGTAAAAATGTTTTTATTTCTTCTGGGTAAACACCTGGGAGTAGAATTGCTAAGTCACATGGTAACTCTGTGTTTAACTTTCTGAGGAACTGCCAAATTGTTTTTCCAAATAGCTGCAACATTTTACATTTCCACTAGCAGTGTATGAGGATTCCAATATCTCCACATCCTTGTCAATACTTTTTATGTCTTTTTTTTTTTTTTTTTTTTTTTTTTGAGACAGAGTCTCGCTCTGTCGCCCAGGCTGGAGTGCTGTGGCCGGATCTCAGCTCACTGCAAGCTCCGCCTCCCGGGTTTACGCCATTCTCCTGCCTCAGCCTCCCGAGTAGCTGGGACTACAGGCGCCCGCCACCTCGCCCGGCTAGATTTTTGTATTTTTTAGTAGAGACGGGGTTTCACCGTGTTAGCCGGGATGATCTCGATCTCCTGACCTCGTGATCCGCCCGTCTCGGCCTCCCAAAGTGCTGGGATTACAGGCTTGAGCCACCGCGCCCGGCCCTTTTTATGTCTTTTTAAAAAATGATAGCCTTTCTACGGACTGTGACATGGTATCTCATTATGGTTTTGATTTGCATTTCTCTAATGACTAATAATATTGAGCATCATTTCACATGCTTTATGGTCATGCGTATATCTTCTTTGGAGCAATGTCTATTCAGATCACTTTAAAATCAGATTGTCTTTTTGTTGTTGAGTTGTAAAAGTCCTGGATACAAATCCCTTATCAGTTATTTGATTTGTAAACATTTTCTCTCATTCTCTCTCCTTTTTTTTTTTAATTGAGACGGAGTCTTACTGTGTTGCCCAGGCTGGAGTGCAGTGGTGCTATCTTGGCTCACTACAATGTCCACCTCCCGGGTTCAAGCAATTCTCCTGCTTCAGCCTCCTGAGTAGCTGGGATTAAGGCACCCGCCACCATGCCCAGCTAATTTTTTGTATTTTTAGTAGAGACGGGGTTTCACCATCTTGGCCAGGCTGGTCTCGAACTCCTGATCTCATGATCCACCCGCCTTGGCCTCCCAAAGTGCTGGAATTATATACATGAGTCACCACGCCCAGCCCACTGCTTTTCTCTTTACTTTCTTGAGGTTTTCTTTGAAGCACAAATATTTTTAATTTTTATGAGGTACAACTTATTTTTTAAGTACAATCTATTTCTTTCTATTATTATCTGTGTTTTTGGTATCATATCTAAGAAACCACTGCCTTGTCCAAGGTCAAAAATATTTATGCCCCTATTCTCTGGTAAGAATTTTATAGTTTTAGCTCTTACAATTAGGCTTGTGATCAATTTTGTGTTAAATTTTGCATATGGCGTGCATATGGTGTAATGTTCTTTTGAATCTTGTAGGTAACTCATCATATTTCTAGATATTTTAAGATTTAGAGATTTTTCTAAAGTTTTTTTTATTTTGTTTTGGTTTTATTATTAACTCTGTCATGAGTGGGGTCATTTAAGTGTATTCCTCTGGTTAATTTCCTTTTTTACATTACAACTAAGTCTTTTAATCCAGAAGATGGTTCATTGGTTTGTTTATTCTGATGATTGTGTTTATGTCCATGGGTGGAGTTCACAGTTATTTTCAGAATTGTTTGGGGGTCCTGTTGAAATACTAGGTACACTCAATGGGAGAAAGGAAATTTCAAGATTTATCAGAATTACTTTAATAAATTGGCATTCCAATTGTCTGTGGAAGTAGGGCAGAGGTGGTAGGGCCCATAGATTTCACCATTGTGCCAAAGAATTTCTCCTTGGTTTCTGAGATACTACTCAGTATGCTGTCTATATGAAGGGCAAGCTGGGATGCCCTGAGGTATTGCTTTGTGTAGACTCTGTCTTTAATGGACTTTCTACAGATGCTGGTAGGACTGGTATTTGCCCCTCTCTGACTTCCCTATATGACACATTTGCCTCTAAACATAGAACACTTTACTGGAAATCTTCTAAATTTCACAGCAAGTGCCAATTCATATTTCCATATCCCTTTGGATATTCAATGGTAGTTTAAAACATGTAAACTCAGATTAATATCTTGAATCAGAACTGTTCTTTCAGCTTCTGATTTGGCCATCAGAACTGTTCTTTCAGCTTCTGATTTGGCTCTGTTTCTATTGATTATTCTTCGCTTCTATCTAGTGACCCTGACTAGTGCAAGTTTCTATTTTCTTCATCTTTAACTTTTATTTTGTGTTTATACTGGTATTTCCTGTGCCTGTCCTGCCCCCAACCTTGGCGACTAATTTCTTGATATATTAGAGCATTGCACTAGAACCAGGAGGCCAGATCATGCTTCTGTTGGAGGTTGCTGGTCCTTCCACATTGCCTCCCTCATCTTTCTTCATCATTCTTGGAGCGAACCTCAATTACACCCAAGGAAACCAAGTCGTCTTTGTAATGTAGACACATGGGAGCTCCTTCTCCTCCTCCTTCCTCCTCCTCCTCTTTCTTCCTCCTCCTCCCTCTTCTTATTCTTCGTTGTCATCATCTCTTTTCTTCTTCTTCTTTCTCCTCCTCTTCCTCCTCCTCCTCCTCCTTCTTCTTTCTTCTTCTGAGACAGGATCTCACTTTGTTGCCCAGGTCAGAGTGCAGTGACATGATCTCAGCTCACTGCAGCCTCTGCTTCCCAGGCTCAAGTGATTCTCCTGCCTCAGCCTCCCGAGTAGCTGAGATTACAGGTGCATGCCACCATGCCCAGCTGAGTTTTGTATTTTTTGTAGAAATGAGGCCTCACCATGTTGCCCAGGCTGGTCTTGAACTGCTGGGCTCAGTGATCCACCTGCCTCAGCCTTCCAGAGTGCTGGGATTACAGACATGAGCCACAGTGGCCAGCCATGGGGCGTCTTAAAGATTTAAGTATCTTATTTATTAATATCTTTATATTGTCCATAACGACTAGCACCATCTGAGCACATAGTAGATATTCAACAAATATTAAAGAAAAAATTAACTTAATAATTAAAATAATAATATAATATATCAGGCCTGGTGCAGTGGCTCATGCCTGCAATCCCAACACTTTGGGAGGCTGAGGTGGGCAGATCACTTGAGGCCAGGAGTTCAAGACTTGCCTGGCCAACGTGGCAAAACCCCATCTTTACTAAAAAATACAAAAATTAGCTAGGCCTGGTGGCATGCACCTGTAATCACAGCTACTTGGGAGGCTGAGAGAATTGCTTGAGCCCAGGAAGGAGAGGTTGCAGTGAGCTGAGATCGCACCACTGCACTATAGTCTGGGCAACAGAGTGAAACCAAACAAAAAAAGAGAATAATACATCAAATTCTTTGTAAAGAAAAACCTTCCTCCCTATTTCAAACAGCTTGAAGAAAGACAGTTTTTGTCCTTTTATTTATTTTGGGGGGATGGAGTCTCACTCTTTTGCCCAGGCTGGAGTGCAGTGGTACCATCTCAGCTCACTGCAACCTCCACCTCTGGGTTCAAGCAATTCACCTCTGGGTTCAAGCAATTCTCGTGCTTCAGCCTCCCAAGCAGCTGGGACCACAAGCATGGGCCACCATGCCTAACTGATTTTTGTATTTTTAGTAGAGACGGAGTTTCGCCATATTGGCCAGGCTGGTCTCGACTCCTGACCTCAAGTGATCCACCCTCCTTGGCCTCCCAAAGTGCGGCATTATAAATGTGAACCACCATGCCCAGCTTGTCTTTACATTTATTTTGATGATGAATTCGAAATCGTACCAATGTATATCAGTGCTTTATTCACAACACTGACATGGAGATATTTCAGAATAGAGAAACGCCAAATCCTGAGTAAGTTTTAACAACAAAAGGGTTGAGGGGTCAGTGATAAAACTGCATTTCTCTCTTTATTTTACTAATGGAAATTAATGTTTTCTTTTTTTAATAACAGTAGTGCTTTATGTATTCTAATTTCTACTCCCGAAAGGATTTAAGGTGGTTGACATAAATGTATATGATATAATAATACTTAATACTTAACATAATAACAATAATAATTTACAAGGAAAGCAGAAAAAGAGAAAACGAGTGTAGAAAAAATTAAATAAAACATGGAGGGGAAGTTGCTAAACAAAATGTATGCTGCAAAGTCACCTACATCCACTTGCTTATGGAGGGCCACATATTTGGCTATGACTTTTCCAGGCAATTCAAGAGGGCTCACAACCAGATAGAGACCCAGTGTCCATAAGATTCAAACAAACTTAGGATTCAAACTATTGCTTAGGATAACACAGTTTCTCCAGTTGCTGAAACCAGAGACCAATTTCTCCAAAACGTTGCCACAAAGACTACACTGTAAGTTACAGTGACCACCATCCTTACAGCCAACACAGTATAATTTCATAGGAATATTTCTCAATATAGCTAAAAACACAGTGTTTTCTTACACAGAAAAGTTCAGTACACTAATTTCTAGTTTTGCAGTATCCTCAGTACCAAAAGTCGTCCTACTGATGGTGCTAATCAGGAGAACATTTCCATGGTCAAGTTAAGATGCCTAGATGATTTCAGTTTAGTTCAACAGCATCAATAAAATTTTAAGGTCAGTAGGCATATTGTTGGATGGAATATAAGAAAAAAGTAAAACAGCAGAGATTTTTGTGTTTCTGCTGCAATAGTGCTACATAACCAACCGCAAATTTTAGAGGCTTAAAACATAACTTTCTATTTCTCTTGTTCAAGATTTTGGTCAGTTTAACATCCCCTTTTCTCATTCTTGAACCAGTGGCTAGCCAGGAGATTACAGAAGCAAAAGAAATAAAGCCACTTTTAAAGCCTCTGCTTAGTGAGACAATGAAGCAAACTAATACAGGAACAGAAAACCAAATACCGTGTGTTCTTACTTATAAGTGGGAGCTAAACATGGAGTACATAGGGCCACAAAGAAGGGAACCACAACAACAACAACAAAAAAGGAAACACAAAGAAGAGAACGACAGACACCAGGGCCTGCTTGAGGGTGGAGGGTGGGAGAAGGGTGAGGCTCGAAAAACTATCGGGTACTATGCCTACTACCTGTCTGGCTCTGCCGCCCAGGCTGGAGTGCAGTGGCCGGATCTCAGCTCACTGCAAGCTCCGCCTCCCGGGTTCCCGCCATTCTCCTGCCTCAGCCTCCCGAGTAGCTGGGACTACAGGCGGCCGCCACCTTGCCTGGCTAGTTTTTTGTAGTTTTTAGTAGAGACGGGGTTTCACCGTGTGAGCCAGGATGGTCTCGATCTCCTGACCTCGTGATCCACCCTTCTCGGCCTCCCAAAGTGCTGGGATGACAGGCTTGAGCCACCGCGCCCGGCTGACAAAATAATTCTTACAGCAAACCCCCATGACATGCAGTTTATCTATATAACAAACTTGCATTTGTACCCCTGAACCTAAAATAAAAGTTAAAAAAAAAAAAGCCTCTGCTCGCATCACATCTACTAACTTTAGTTAGCCAAAGCAAGTCACACGGGCAAGCCCGATATGAAGTAGGTGGGGAAATGCTACATATACTCTGCCCATTCTGGTAGAAGGTATTGCCAAGCCACTTGACAAATGCTTTGTCATTCTATCGCAGGGAGAGAGGGAAGAATTGGGAATAATTCAGTTACCACATCCATAATTCTATTTGCGACTTCTCTTTTCTCTTCGGTTCCCGTTCAGTACCTTGAAGATACAAAGTTGGAGGTCATCTAGTATGATCCTTTCCTTTTACACAAGAGTTATCTGGGGCCCAGAGAGCTTATGGGACTTGCCTAAGATCACACAGTCAGTTCACAGCTCTACCACATTGAACCAAATGGTTGTAACTCTAACTTTCCTCTCTATCATCTGCCTCCAAACCCCAACTCCACACTCCACAGGGAATTATAGGGGTTTAGTTCATGAGATAAATATATGAGTCAGGCCCTGAACTCCAATCTCCGGAGGTAATAGCCTAGATTCACTGTGGATATGAAGGGTTTTAGTAGTGCAATGAGAGGAGACCATAAATTCTAGGTTCTGACTTGGAGAAACTGGGTTTTCACAAAGTGACTGGTGTGTGTGGAGGGAGGGCAAATTTCTAATGAAAATATTTATAGACCCTAGTGGTTATTTAAAAGTAGGTAATATTTCCAGAAGGAAATGTTTAGTTTGTTTCCCAGTTGCCTTCCATTGTCTCCATGCTTCATCTAACAAAGAATCAAATGTAAGGAAGGGCAAGGGGGTGGGTAGGTGGAACAACAAGGGAAGACTGCCAGAGATGGAGGAAAGATATGAAATGCGGCCTTTTCAAGTTGACATTTGTTTTTTAAGTTTCCCTAATGCCGTCTCTAAGGTAAATCACCAGAGGCTATGTGTTTGGCTTACTCCTCAAAAGCAGATCTGAGTTGGTAAGCAACTGAAACGCATCAGAGGATGGTTGTTTTGAGAGAAGGGAACAGCTGTTCCTCCTGGAGTCCCTGGCAGACATGGAGCCCTATCTGTTACCTCCGTGTTCCTAGATGGTATTGCTTACAGCCCTTTTTGTGTTCTGTTTACTGTTCCAGTTCTGTAGGTCAGCTTGACTGGATATTATATATATTTTAGAGACACTTATAGCTAACATAGTATTTGTTATCGATGTCCTAAGTTCAAAAGTTTCTTTAACATTTCTTGGTTTTACTCCCAGTTTGTTTACTTCTGCAAATCAGCTCTTCTGGCAAGAAACTTGACTCCTGCGGATGATATTATCTTGGAGGAATGTAGGGCCAGACTACAGGGTAGTTTTTCTGAGAATAAATGATCTGACCACACTTAATAAACAAAGCCAGATAAGAAGCGGCCATTCAACATGAAAACAAAGAACAATAATTTAGATATATAGCTTTAAAATAGAAACACAGGAAAACATACAAAATATGTTTTAAAATAATTATTTCCCATCTTCATTTTGTTCTGTTCCCTTTATTTTAGCCTTGAACAGACATTCCTCATATTTTGAACTACAATTTCATTTTTAACAAAAAGTTTCACAGAGTCACACATAATAGTGTTCATACTTTTAGTAGAAGTTGACCAAAAATACATAAGGATAAACACATTGCTATGAATTCGGTAATGCTTTTTGCCCAGGCTGGACTTGAACTCCTGGGCTCAAGTGATCTTCCCACCTCAGCCTCCTGAGTAGCAAGTAGTGGGGACTGTAGGCACAGTACCACATCTGGCTTCAGTAATGCTTTTAATTGAAGGCATACTTTATTTATTTATTTATTTATTTATTTATTTGAGACGGAGTCTTGCTCTGTCGCCCGGGCTGGAGTGCAGTGGCCGGATCTCAGCTCACTGTCAGCTCCGCCTCCCGGGTTTACGCCATTCTCCTGCCTCAGCCTCCAGAGTAGCTGGGACTACAGGCGCCCGCCACCTCGCCCGGCTAGTTTTTTGTACTTTTTAGTAGAGACGGGGTTTCACCGGGTTAGCCAGGATGGTCTTCATCTCCTGACCTCGTGATCCGCCCGTCTCGGCCTCCCAAAGTGCTGGGATTACAGGCTTGAGCCACTGCGCCCGGCCGAAGGCATACTTTATTAAACAAAAGAACGTCTCTATCCATTTGAAGACTGGGTGTATATATCGGTGCAACCCACCTTATTCAGGTAAGCATACCTTACGGGACTTCAGGTCCCCTTGTAATAATTTTAAAACTCTGCAGCTGTCCATGGCTCATAGGTTGATATTTAAACTTTGCCTTTCATCATTTATGTCTGTCAACTTTGGGAGCTGTCCTATTTAATGACATCATTGCTCTCCTGCCTACACAGGCACGGCATATTCTTACTAACAGTTGGCTTGAACAGTATATAATGGTTAGAACTCTGTCTTTCTAAAAGTCAGAAGATTGGAATTTTGGATTGTTTTGTTGTTGTTATCTACTAATATATTTCTTTAAAGAAGTCAATGGCTTTGAGACTGTTTTGCTTTTTGCAAAACTAAGGATGGGGGATGGGGAGATACTTGCTCAACCCAACTCATGGATTATTATGAGGAACATAGTAGATTATGTAGCACTTAATCATATATACAGTAAATGGTCCTCAGTCAGTATTTTTGTAGAACCATTTAGAACAGAATTCTCAGCTTTTGCCGTGCTACAAAGATACAGTTCACCCAGACTTACATTGGCCTGGGTGCCATGCTCTCCAGACACACAGTGGGTAGTAGATAGGAAGGGGGAGATCTGTGCATTGGACTGGGCTGGGAGTAATGACCTAGGTTTATGATTTATCTCTGCCATTTCAGTGAGTCATTTAATTTCTCTAGGCCTTAGTCCCTTGTGAATAGAGAAATGAACGAAAATCTCAGAGGTGTTCACATTTAGCAATAAGGCTCTTTTTTCCTCTTCCTAAGTGAAATTAAATTGCAAAACTCCAATATATAAATCAGATACCCAGAAAATGCAGTTTTCACATGCAGTTTAAAATGTTCATTTGTTGCAAATGAGGCCCTAGGAGCACAGTTTGAAAACCACTGATTTAGTTCATGTCTAAGATCCACCTTTACATTAAGATACATTTTTTTTTTTTTGAGACGGAGTCTTGCTCTGTCGTCCAGGCTGGAGTGCAGTGGCCAGGACTATAGGCGCCCGCCATCTCGCCCGGCTAGATTTTTGTATTTTTTAGTAGAGACGGGGTTTCACCGTGTTAGCCAGGATGGTCTCAATCTCCTGACCTCGTGATCTGCCCGTCTTGGCCTCCCAAGGTGCTGGGATTACAGGCTTGAGCCACTGTGCCTGGCCAAGATACTTTATTAAAGTGAGGTATGTTTCTGCCCAAATATTGTTAGTTATCATCTACATGGGACTTCTTGCCTTGATGGTCTTGTCCATTCAAGATCATCAATCAAACCTTAGAGCAGCACTTTGAGTGTAAAAAGAAATCAAAGCAAGTTCTATATTCTTAAGGAATAGTTCCCTCAAGCAATGGTGACCCAATTTAATGCCCTTCTTCATGTTAGTAATTTTTTTTCTCTAAAGAACTGGGCCAGGAAATCTAGAATCTCAGCACCATCCCCCATAGACTAGTAGAGGAAGAAACGCTAATCATAATTCTAAAATTTGGAGCCACTCCAGGACTGAGTCTGGACCTGAAGGATACCTCTTTGTTCACTTGGTGCCTAATAGTACCTGACATATAGAGGACACTCAATAAGTCTTGAATGACTGACTGACTAAATGGATTGAGTGAATTTGTGGCAACTAATTAAGCAAGAAAAGACTGAATTACATGATTGGTTTTGAAAGCAGCCATTATAAGTTTATAATTAACTTTGTCACTGAGCAAATCTAGTCTATACCTTCAGACCCCAACAATTTTAGAAATTTTGAGTTTCCAAACCATGCTGGGGTCATTTTCAGGGAGCAGACTGAAATGTCACACCATAGCTGCCCCTGTTTCCTTATTTTTTTTTTAACTTAATCCCAAATGTGATAATAAGCTGCCTTTATTTTCAGCTGCTAAAAGAATGTCAGGGAGCTAGATCTTGAGGCTGGTAGAGAATAGCAGTTAATGATGAGAAGCACAGACACTGACTACCTGGGCTCTAATCCTGACCCTTCCATGTGTTAGCTACCACTATGGGTAGCTATCTCTGTTTCTATAAAGTGGGGTATTAACTAATATGAGGATTGAATGAGCTAATGCCCCTGAAGCTCTTAGAACAGAGCCAGACATGTCGTAAACATTCAATAGGTATTGACTCTCATGTATTCATCCTGGTATAGTGGAAAGAGCATAAGTATTGAGTTAGGCAAGCCAGGCTTTTAATTCAGGCTCTGACCCTTTTTTGGGGGCAGTCATTTAATTTCACCAAACTTGTTTTTTCATCTTGTGTAAATGCTATTTAAAACTATAGCAGACTATAGCTTTCTGATTTCTAGGACTCTTAAGTTTAGGAAAACACCTGTGTAAGTCCGCTTTGGATATGAAGGAGGAAGCCCCAGGCAGAGAAATAAAATGCTTTGCATAATAAAACAATAATTTTGAGCATCCCAGAGTTTGAGATGAAAGCACCAACCCTAGGAAAGAGAGAAGTCTAGCAAAGTAGCCAGAAATCTGGGGCTCTATTTGGGAAGACAGTTTTAATATCTGATATTAAGTTGTTACTTGGCACCAGAGTGGAACATTCCTTACCTTTTACCAAAAGTTAAATAGATGTCTGTTACCCAAGCAATCATATGTGGGTGATAACTCTGGGGAGTGAAGAAATTGGGGTGATGTGCCAAGTATTGCGTAAGGCCATATAGCAAAAGGGAACACAAACACCAGGGGGATGTAAAAAAGACATGGAGAATTTGGCCTGTGTAGGAAAACAGAATGTGAGGCAAGGAAGAGAAACCTGGAGATGTGGAGAGGAACAGAGGATTTCTCACCAGTGTGTGAGATGGCAATCAGGCACTTTTATTTTACACTAATCTTAGAGGATAAGAAAACTGGAGTCTGTTGAAGAACCTGAGTATCCTGGCGTTTGAATTATAGGCTGGTCAGGATTCTTTTTTTTTTTTTTTTTTTTTTTGAGACGGAGTCTCCCTCTGTCGCCCAGGCTGGAGTGCAGTGGCGCGATCTCGGCTCACTGCAAGCTCCGCCTCCCTGGTTCACGCCATTCTCCTGCCTCAGCCTCCGGAGTAGCTGGGACTACAGGCGGCCGCCACCTCGCCCAGCTAGTTTTTTGTATTTTTTTAGTAGAGACGGGGTTTCACCGTGTTAGCCAGGATGATCTCGATCTCCTGACCTCGTGATCCGCCCGTCTCGGCCTCCCAAAGTGCTGGATTACAGGCTTGAGCCACCGCGCCCGGCCAGGGTTCTTATGATTCTTAAAGTTAATGGATATGTCCTGGCACAATGGCTCACACCTGTAATTCTAGCACTTTGGGAGGCCTAGGAGGGAGGATTGCTTGAGCCCAGGCATTTGAGGCCAGCCTGGGCAACATGGCAAAACCCCATCTCTATAAAAAACATGAAAATTAGCCAGGCATGTTGGCACACACCTGTAGTCCCAGCTACTTGGGAGTGTGAGGTAGGAGAATCATCTGAGCCTGGGAAATTGAGGCTGCAGTGAGCTGAGATTGAGCCAGTGCATTCCAGCCTGTGCATCACAGCAAGACCCTATGTCAAAATAAAATTAAATAAAGTGAATGGATGTAAACTTCTACCACAAGTAATCATTTGATAAATGACACACCTATCATCTTGTTGATTCATGTATTATTCACTGAATATGTATCTAGCCCAAGGAAGCTGGGCAAAGAACAGCTGGTACACATGGTGGCAGCGGAACACACAGGTTCCCACTCATCTTACCCGTGGCTGAGACTTACCTACCGTCCCTCCTCTTACTCCCCACATCTCTATCGCCGGCATTTTTCTCCTGTCTGCACAAAGAAAGCATACTCCCTGAAGGAACAAAATGGGCTTCCAGGAGTACTAGGGCTATGTCTCTGGAGGAGTACAGGCAGGCTTGTGTGATGTGTGATGGTAAAGGATTTCTTCAAAGTCATGTTCATGTCTTAGAGAATGCCTGGAGACTATAAGTTTTTAAATTATTTCATTAATCAACTCACTGAAGGTAAGAGAGACAAGTAGTGTCCTAAAAACATGCAGTTATTTTACCTGTAATCCATTTTCCAGTAAGTGACTACTGAGATAGCTGGAGCACAAGAATAGGTAATGGCTTTGTTTTCCCAAGATGTAGTCACTGCGATTATTTTTAGATGAAAGATTTGGAGCCAGAAGCACAACTCATAATTATGTTGCTATGATTCTACAACCAGTTGTTATGTAGAATTAATTCAACTGTGAAAACTTTAAAGTTACCACATTTTCTGAAAAGCCTGAAAAACTGAAAGTAAAATGTTCTGTGACACGCAGTGCTGTTTCCTGAGAACATCTACCATCGCTCCACTTTGCAACTTTTATGCCTCCTGCTTAGCCCCCCTTTCATCCCAGTTCTTACCCTGCTCTACGAATTACTGAAGTCCACTGATAGTCCTTCCTTCGTGAAGCATTCCTGAAGACCCCAGCCTAGCAGATCTCCCTTTCCTCTGACCTCCTGTATTGGTAGTGTATTGTCTACACCTTTCTTAGAACCCCTCATTTTCTCCCGCGAATTCTAGTTTATTTTCGTGTCTATCTCACTATTGTCAAAGCTAGATTTGTACTACATAATATAGTTGGCTCTTCGTATCCATTGGTTTTACATCTGCAGATTCAACCAACCATGAATTTAACCAACTGTGAATTCAACCAGTGACTGATTATAACCATTTGGAAAAAGGTCAGGTGCAGTGGCTCACACCATAAGCTCAGGACTTTGGGAGGCTGAGGTGGGAGGATTGCTTGAGCTCAGGAGTTTGAGACCAGTCTGGGCAACATGGCAAGACCTAATCTCTACAAAAAAATACAGAAATTAGGCAGGCATAGTGGTGCATGCCTGTAATCTCAGCTATTCAGGAGGCTGAGGCAGGAGGATCACTTGAGGCCAGAAGGTCGACCCTCCAGCCTGGGTGACGAAACAAGATTCTGTCTCAAAGAAAAAAAAAAAAAATGAAAAAGGAAAAACTCCCAAAGAATAAAAAATAATAGTACAACAATAAAAAATACAATATAACAACTATTTACATAGCACTTACATTGTTTTAGGTATTGTAAGTAACCTGGACACGATTTAAATATACTGGAGGATGTGCATAGGTTATATGCAAATACTATGCCCATCTAAATAAGGGACTTGAGCATCCTCAAATTTTGGTGTCTTTGGGGATCCTGGAACCAATCTCTCTTGGGTACCAATGGACAACTGTAATTTTCCATTTCAACAACAGTATGTCAAATCTATATCAAAAATCTGGAAAAGAAAAAGAAAAGAATGCATCTTATCATTTTGACACAAATTGTGTACTCATTACTTTAGGCTGTTTCTTCCTAAACCTTTTTCTATGATTATTTTTTCATTGATTTAATCCTAGTGGATATGCAATTTTATATCCTTTTTTCAATTAATGTTGCATCACAATCATTACTCAAATTGCTACATAGTCATCATAAATATGTCTTTAAAGGCTGCAAAATACTGACTTCTTTTCTATTGTTAAAATTTTAGATTATTTATCATATTCCACCATTATAAACAACACTGCAGTTGACATTTTCACGCATATAGTTTTTCCAGTGTGTGTGTTTCTGTATGTACATGTACATTTTGATTTTTTTCCCTTAGGATAATGTCCCAAAAGGAAACTTACTGAACCAAAGAGCATGATTGTTTCTGTGGCACATATTGCCAAGTTGCTTTCCAAAAGAGTTGGTCCAATGTATATTATTTTTTTTTTTTTTTTTTTTTTTTTGAGGCGGAGTCTCGCTCTGTCGCCCAGGCTGGAGTGCAGTGGCCGGATCTCAGCTCACTGCAAGCTCCGCCTCCCGGGTTTACGCCATTCTCCTGCCTCAGCCTCCCTAGTAGCTGGGACTACAGGCGCCGCCACCTCGCCCGGCTAGTTTTTGTATTTTTAGTAGAGACGGGGTTTCACCGTGTTAGCCAGGATGGTCTCGATCTCCTGACCTCGTGATCCGCCCGTCTCGGCCTCCCAAAGTGCTGGGATTACAGGCTTGAGCCACCGCGCCCGGCCTCAATGTATATTATTTTAAGTGTATGAGAATATCAGTTTCTCCAAACCTTCACCAAAATTATGTTCTTAATTATTTAATATTTATATAAATGAAATGGGATGACTTTAGTCACTGCTTTAATTTTTTTTTTTTACCATGAATTGTTTTAAGCATACAAAAAAGTAGGCAGAAAAAAATATATAACCCCTGGTCCTGGTTTGTCAAATATGAACAAATTTCCACATTTTCATTACATTTTATAAAAATAAAATACTACATATAACTGAAGCCACTTGCACCACTTTCCCAAATCCATTCCAATGCCTTCCTCCGTCCCTCTACAGAGACAACTGGAATTTGACGTTTATCATTCCTTTACACTCCCGTGTCCATATGTTTTAATTGTTAAATCTTTAATTACCAATGAAGTCGAACTTTTTAATATACTATAGCTAATATTAAAGTGCTCAGATTCTAGAGTCAGGTGGAACTGTCTTTGAATTCCTGCTCTGCCACTAACTAACCATGTCTCCTGGGGCCTCTCTATGACTCAGTTGCCTCATTTATGAAATGGAGATAATAATTCATACTAATTTTTTTTTCTTTTGAGACAGGGTTTCTCTCCTATCACTCAGCCTGGAGTACAGTGGTGCACTCTCGGCTCACTACATCCGCCTCCCGGGCTCAAGCAATCCTCCTGCCTCAGCCTCTAGAGTAGCTGGGATTACAAGTGTGTGCCACCATGCCCAGATAATTTTTGTATTTTTAGTACAGATGGGGTTTCATCATGTTGGCCAGGCTGGTCTCGAACTCCTGACCTCAAGTGATCTGCCTACCTCAGCCTTCCAAGGTGTTGGGATTACAGGCGTGAGCTACTGTGCCCGGCCAATGCATACTATTCTTTATCACATTGTTATGAAGATGAAATGGGAAGTTGCATGTGAAATTCTTGGCATAGTGCTCACTTAGCATGCAATAATACCTTTTACCACTACTCTAGTTTTTTTGTGTGAATTCTTTGCCCCTTTTCTTAGCAAGATTAGATTACCTAAAACTTGTGCAGCACTTTTCCAACATGATCCTATTTATTCCTCACAATGGCTTTATGAGATAGTGCTGCAACAATCCTATTTGATCCCAATGATAAGCCAGCAGGGAGCAGAGCTGTATTGAAACCCAAGTCTCTGGTGCTGGCACCTCTTGCTTTGAACTTATTTGCTGCAGCTCCATCAACTTGAAAGTCATTTTGTGATACAACGTCATTGGTTTATGAGGTGGCTTTAGTACTGTTCTTTAATACAGTCGTTATAGACAGATCCTAGTTTCTCTCCAACTTATAATTGTCTTCCTTCTCTATTTTTTCCCTGAATATTCTATATAAAAATATTTTATTGTTCTATAAAACTAAATATACTCTTAAACTAAAAAAAAAATTACCACTAATAATATATTACATATACATTATTAGAGATTTAGGATGTTATAGAGTTGGTATTACTTTTTTTTTGATTGTTTTGTAAAACAAAGTAAAGATCTTAGGCAATTCCTGTATCCAAATTTCAATTTACTAATGCATTAGTCCTAAACATTTTAATTAAAATAAACCCTTAAGGATTCTGGATATTTATTAATAGTTAACTGGAGTACAATTAAAATTTTATTATTTATAAAAATGTAATTTTAAAAGAAAAAGAATAATAACAAACCTTATTGAAATGTATTTAGAAACCAAATTTTGAAATACCTTATTTTTAAGTTGGTTTTTCAAGGCACAAGAAAAAATACTCTGGATATAGGTTCTAATCTACTCTTGTGTGCATTAATAGGACACACGTATAAATACCAATTTTGTTTATACAAGTTTTAAGCTACAAGAACATCTTAAGATGATATTATATGGTAATCATATTTTACTCAGTTTATCAATATTACATTTTTCCTTTGAAAATTCTGACACCTTGGCCGGGCGCGGTGGCTCACACCTGTAATCCCAGCACTTTGGGAGGCCAAGGCGGGCAGATAATGAGGTCAGGAGTTCGAGACCAGCCTGGCCGACATAGTGAAACCCTATCTCTACTAAAAATACAAAAAATTACCTGGGCGTGGTGGCGGACACCTGTAATCCCAGCTACTGGGGAGGCTGAAGCAGAAGAATTGCTTGAACCCAGGAAGGCAAGGTTGCAGTGAGCTGAGATCACGCCATTGTACTCCAGTCGGGGTGACAGTGCGAGACTGTGTCTCAAAAAAAAAAAAAGAAAAAAAGACAATTCTGACACCTCTCACATTAAGTGACAGTCTCCTCATCATATTTGAGAAAACCAGATTCAGAGAACTCAGGGTGGGAGTTAATGAGGCAATTACAGACATTACACGACTCTAGGCATGGTGGAATGAGGGTATCCTCAAAGGTGTCTAGAGGAACAAGGAGCATCTTAAGACTCCTGAGGCATGTGAGTTATGGACACACAATCATGCAAAGGATATTGACTGAAATAAGTACGAAATACTTTGAAAAGACGTTCACTATAGATCCTGTGAACCTAATTACAGTGTTTGTTTTGGTTTTATTCCAATGGGAAAGTTATCTGGCTTTTTCTCCCAGAAATGATAGGGTTCAAATAAGTAGGAGTATGGGTTACTAGAAATCTATAAAAGCCATTGCGTTATAAATGACAATGCGGTCCCTTATCTGGCAATCTGCCAACTCCCCAAGCTCCTGACTGCAGCAGTACTCCTCAGCTGGCCTTTTGCCAGGATCTGAAAAGAGATCAAGGCATATGAGCTTCACTGTGGCTCTTACTTGACATCTTCAGCTGACACCGTCTCCAGGGAGGCTGGCAGCCACCTCAGCAGAAAGCCACCTTGAAGTCTATCAAGTTTATCTCTTCACAGAGGTTATACTTGCGGGCAAATGCCCACATGTGTACCAAATCATTTTAACGAAGCCCATTATAACCCTCCGGATGGAAATGCAACAGAAAAACTACAATGCCTGGTGCCAGTTCACATGTAGCAGGTAGGTACTTAAGGTGTGATAGCTACCTGTGTCACAAAAACGTGGAGACACCCTCTCATCTGCTGATTACAACTCATTTCCTCTAAGACTTTTTAAGCCATCTGTTCTAAAAGTTGGTATGTGGGGAAGATGAAAATTCTTTTTTAAAAAAAATTATGTGGTAACACCCAAAATCAAAACTGAAGCTAACGTGGCATTGCTCATTTCTGCTCTAATTTTCTGGAAAACAGTTTCAGGCAAGTTAGGACGGCAGCAGGCCCAGGAGCTGAACAAATTCAGGGGCCATCTTAGGGCAAGCTGCGGTGGGATTAGATGTTCCAGTCTGCACTGTTCTCCTAAGCCTGCCATGATCTGAAACTTAGATCTTGGGCCTGGGCCAGAACCAGACTGACCTTCAAGGGTGAGCAAAGAAGGCAACAGCATCCAGGCAACTGTGGTGACGAATTCTCTTGATATTGCCTTTTCTCTCTATTCTCCCGGAATGCTGATCAAATGCTCCTAATCTACCACCTCCCTTAGTGTCACTATAACTACTGCCTCCTACCGACATTTTATGCCTTTTTAAGATTATGAAAATAAATGCTAACTACTATGTCTTTTGGTCTCAGTTGAAAACAGTTATCCTTCAGCTATCTTTCACAGTATAAATAACTTGCCCAACTTTGCTAAGGCTAAAGTTTGCTCCATAACTTCATTAGGAGATTACTGTAATGGAAAAAGTAATTAATTAATATAAAGACTAATTATTATAAAGATTTGTATACTATCTCAATTAGAGAATATAGATTCATGTATATCTTATATATATATATATATATCTTTTCAGAATTTCTTTTGTCATCATCCACAGCATATGCATGAGGAGTATAAGTTAATTTTAGATGCTTTGTTCATCAGCAATTCATCTCATATTCTCTGTAAGCACTTGTAATAATGCATGTATTTGATATTCAGGTGGTTCTTTGTGTTTTCATTTTAGGAACTGGTGATTCAAGGTGCATAGAATATTAAAAAACTAGTGTTAATTACTATAATGAAAGTAGAGATTGGTTATTCTACTAGGTTTTTAAAAACTTTTAAGTCTTGCTTGTAAAAAAAAGTATGTAAGATTTTTTTCTGAATTCAGTTTTAGGTAGTATGTTAAAAATAGATTCCCCAAAATAACACTACAAAGTATTAGGGCTGTTTAAGAAATACCTTGTTTATGCTGCAAAGTAGAGGAAAAAAAGACCAATTTTAATTTAGTCTAGATATGTCCAAATATAATATGATTTTCCCTTTTTTCTTTTTTCTTTTTTTTTTTTTTGAGATGGAGTCTCGCTCTGTCGCCTGGGCTGGAGTGCAGTGGCTGGATCTCAGCTCACTGCAAGCTCCGCCTCCCGGGTGATTTTCCCTTTTTTCTAACGCATATTTTCAAAAGTGTATTTGGGACAACCTGATATATTAAACTTTTGAGATATAAGCAAAATAGTTAAATGTCAACTTAAAATATTTATTAATTTACTTATAACACTGATTAAATATACTGATTTAAATGTTTTTTCACTTTTATATTTAATATACATTTACAATAATAATTTCATAATTATTGAATTCCATTTTAAAGTGGTCTTTTAAAAGTTTATTTATTTTTATTTTTATTTATTTTTTTTTCTTTTCTTTTTTTGAGACAGAGTCTCGCTCTATCGCCCAGGCTGGAGTGCAGTGGCCGGATCTCAGCTCACTGCAAGCTCCGCCTCCCGGGTTTACGCCATTCTCCTGCCTCAGCCTCCCGAGTAGCCGGGACTACAGGCGCCCGCCACCTCGCCCGGCTAGTTTTTTGTATTTTTTAGTAGAGACGGGGTTTCACGGTGTTAGCCAGGATGGTCTCGATCTCCTGACCTCGTGATCCACCCGTCTCGGCCTCCCAAAGTGCTGGGATTACAGGCTTGAGCCACCGCGCCCGGCCTAAAAGTTTATTTATTTTTAAACATACAGGTTCTAGATTTTACAACTTGAATTTATGTCAGGCTAAGAGACTTCTGCAATCAGTACACTGTTGAACAAAATAAAATAATTAAGAGTGACCCATACATGAGAGATTATAAGGACCGCAGTACAAAGTAACTCCATTGTGTTAAAAACAAACGAAGAAGCCTTACCGTATAGCTATTTTATACTGTTTACACAATAGAAAATTAAAAAGCTTAAAGTGTTATAGTGAAGTAACTAATCCTTCACACTTGTGTCTGGTTTTAATTTTTCTGCCTTACTTTGGTACTCAGCAAATAATCGCCAGATGAATAATAATATTTCTAAATCATCTTTTTGTTTTTCATATGTATTATTGAAAAACCATAAAGAAATTGGTTCTCCCAGAAACCTGAAAATTGTAGTTAGACTCATCTGTTTCTCTGAATTTATTATAATAACTTGTTAAAATTCCAGAGCTCCACTGAAATCTTAGCAAAAAGGTCCACTCCTTAAATTAGCTCAGATTCCTCTAGGGATTGTTTAAGTGATGTTAACTCTATTTACAGTTCTGGAGATCCCTACATTCTTCCACTGGGTAAGCAATACGCTGAAAATTCTTTGGAATAAAAAAACCTTACCAACGGGAAGAGAGTATATTGAATTGAATTCTCTTCTACTACCTAGAAGTAAGGAAGCTACTATGAAAACTGTCTTAATGATTTAAAAATATTTGAGTAGTGAAATTGTAACTAATTAATGAATTAAACTCCTATTGACATAAATTAACTTCATGTAAATTTCACAAGTTTGTACTTTGCTCCTGGAAGTACTCTGAATAGTGGCAAACTTTTCTAATTGGGGGGCGGTAGCTCCCTGGCCCAGTCCAGTCAGAAGCATTGAGGACCTTCTCCTCCAGAGTTCCATATGCCCAAGTGGTATTCTGAGTCCACTTGAACCTGTCATGTCTGTCTTTCTTTCTGTTTTGGAGACAGGGTCTTGCACTGTCGCTCAGGCTGGAGTGCAGTGGTGCGATCTCGGCTGCAACCTCTGCCTCCTGGGTTCAAGCAATTCTCATGCCTCAGCCTCCAGAGTAGCAGAGACTACAGGCATCTGCCACAATGCCCAGCTAATTTTCTTGTTGTTTTAGTAGAGAGGGGGTTTTACCATGTTGGCCATGCTAATCTGGAACTCCTGACTTCAAGTGTTCTGCCCACCTTAGCCTCCCAAAGTGCTGAGATTATAGGCATGAGCCACTGTCCCTGGCCCAGTTCTCTCAATTCCGCCTTTCTCTGCTGTTCAAAACATAAGACATCTATACTCTTGTATAGTCTTAGTCTATGCTGCTATATGCTGCCTTCCTGGTATACAGTGCTCTCTGTGAAACATTTTCATCATGCTCTGTAGACCTCCTGTTTTCCTATTTAAAACAAAACCACCAATCTTCATCTTCCTCACAGAATGTGTCAGTTTGCTTTTCTGGAAAGCGATGCTAAAGTGGAACTAGGGGTGTAAGAGGCTTATTGGAAGGTAACACCTGTGAAAGATGAAAGGCCCAGGAAGCAGGACTGGAAAGGAAAGGCTCAGACTACAGTGCACATCTGACAAGTTCCCAGTCAACCCAATAGCAAGCTAGAGAGCAAGGACTGATGATTAGAAGAGCTCTGCATTGGAAAGAATGGTCAGGCCCCATTATCTCAGCTGAGATTTGTCACTGGCTGGGGATATCTGGGAAAAGCACAGAGTAGGGCGACTGTGGTTTACAATAATCTATTGTTATATTTTAAAATAGCTAGAAGAAAATAATTTGAATGTTTCTAGCATAAAGAAAAGAAAATTTTTAAGATGATGGACATCCCAATAACACTGATTTGATCTTTACAAATTATATGAATGTATTAAATTATCACATATATGCCCAAAATATGTACCTCTATTATGTATCAATAAAAAATAAAATTAAATAAAAAGGCTGAGGCAGGTCCTGCAGGCGCTAAAAGTTGGAGACTGTCAGCAAACTACATTCCTCATGGCTGAATATCAAGGTCTTTCTTGAAGGGAGATCAGAGAGATACACTCCAAGGTCACCTCACACATCAATTCCTCCACTGTCTCATCTCTCCAATCTTAAACTTCAGCATCCTCCTCTCCCACCCTAACATCATATCTTTCCAACTTTTACTCCCTTACTCTCATTATATTTGCTTTTCAATTGCAAAAGTTCCACTCCTTTATTCCCATGACCTTCTCTCCACATTTCAGCTTTGTCTTAACTGCTTTTTCCAGATACCCAGTTTCCCATCACTTCATCTATTCTTCCACCAATATCCTTACATTCTTTGCCCCTTTTTCCCATTTGAGTGCCCACACTGCAAAATCCTGTTTATCTATCTGCCTTCTTTCTTCCTACACTCAAACTGCTGGTTACAGCTAAAAGAAAACCATACACCACCGCAGATTAATGTCACACGGTTTCCAGTCTTAGCTGAACCCTAAACACTATACAGAAATCCTATAGTTAGGTATTTCCTTCTCATATGGCATCTGAAAAAAAACTTCCAGTTTTTATTTCACAGCATGTTGAAGAGCATGGTGGAAAAGGCATGGGCTTTGGAGTTACATGTATCAGATTTGAATTCTAGCTCTTGACTTCCAGTGTGACCTTCCCTAACTTCTCTTTGGTCTTTTTTCCCCATCCGTAAAATGAAGGTATTACTAACTACTCCACATCAAATAGGTAACTGGTTTAGTGAGAAGTCGCAAATCACTGAAAGTATATACTCAAATTTTTTTCTCCCCAAGTAACACTGCCAACTGTACACTGTTGAAAATCCCCTTTTCCACTGAGTACATCTCAATCCAATTCCCTAACATTTTGAACATTTTCAGCTTTCAACAGTCCTCTTCTCCACCAGGGCAGGTCAGATAGGAGGCTGTGTGTGGGTTTGTGTGTGAAGGCATGATCTGCTTTCTTGAATCCACACTTCCTTCTACTTACTGTCCAGTGTCTGAAAAAGCAGGCAGGCAGGTAAGGAAGACTTTGTATCCTTACGCACTGTCCAGGTTGCTGTCCCATTTCACTATAAATGATCTTGTTTCTTTTCCTAGGCTCAGGATGACCAGGTGGTTACCATCAGTTCCATTGACAAAGATGTCAGTCCTAAGCAGTTTCTGAAAGCATTGATGGTCCTTTGGAAGACTTTATCTGTTGGCGGAATTCTATCCCTCCCACACCCACTTCCTATCCCAAGGACTGCTTCAGTGGTCCATATTATATCTTCTTTCTTATTGGTTATTGCAACCCAACTCTGGAGTCAAAGGTACAGGTGAGATTCATTTTTTGTACCTCCCAGGAATCAGGGACTTGAGATGAGGTGCCCTTGTCCTCTTGGCCTCGCCATACCACCTAGCTACCTCTCCCTAATTTTCCTTCCTTTATTTTGGTAGCACTGGGCAGGAAATCACAGCCTAGAATGAAGGTTTCTATGAACCTGGCTCCCAAAAATTTGGTAAATATTTGTCAAGAGTGTACTATTTCACCATAATTCCTGGACTAATTAGTAACCCCAAAGGGTCAGGAAAAGATACCAGTCACTATTTTATTCTGACACATGTATATAAATTACCATATACAACTGACCTGGCCTATACCAATGAATGTTATTTTTTCTTGGTGAGCTATAACACAGTTACATTTCTAAATTGTATGTTTGTCTCTATTACCAATATAGGATGTACACACACACTGTTCTAACTATTTTACAAAGATTAACACGTTTAAACCCCACAGCAATCCTGTGAGGTAGTTATTATAATCCCCAGTTTGCAGGTAAGGGAATTGAGGCATAGACAGGTTAAGTAACCTATTTGTTTTCCATTCACCTATTTGAATTCTACCTGCCAGGGATCCAGTTAAGATATTCAAATCCATCTTCAAAAGAAAGAGTTTTTTTTTTTTTTTTTTTTTAATTATACATGATTTTTGGGATTACAACAATCCATAAAAAATTGGATAACTTGTCACCTTTATGATCTGGAAGAGGTTGTATAGCATGGTCCTTGATACACACTTGATATATAAGAATTGTCTAGTTCTTGGAATCTTTTAGAATTCATTCATAAATCTTTTTCTATGTAGTAGCAATAGTTCTTTAGGAACTACTTCAATTGTTATTGGTTGGTTTACTTTTCCTACACATTGTTTGGTTCTTTTGCTATTTTATATATTTTGTATTTTTGTAAATATAAAGTTCTCTTGAGCTTACCTCATATTATGCATGGGGTTTCCTTCTAATTTTATTTATTTTTTAGAGACAGGGTTTTGCTCTGTCACCCAGGCTTGAGTGCGGTGGCACAATCATAGCTCACTACAGCCTCCAACTCCTGGGATTAAGGGATTCTCCCGCCTTGGTCTCCCAAAGCACTGGATTACAGGCATGAGTGACTGCGCCTAGCTCTTCTAATTTTAAAGTATCACTTTTATCCATTGTAATATCCCTCTTCAGTTCTGTAGTTGATGTCTGCACAATCTGACAAATTTGAATCAGAAAAACACATGTAAGATAGCTCACATAAGATAGTAGGATAATCATAGTAAGATAATCAGTTCAAAGATTTATAAACAAATTTAAGAATTATAAATGCAACATTTATTTTTCACTTTTCAATAATGTCTTTTTCTGAAATGAAACATTTTAAACAAATAGTTTAATATAATTTAGTATTTAATATGGCATTTTTAGTACTATTTTCTTCTTTTGTGATCCAGTTTATATTCTTTAAAAGTCCCTTCTCAAAACATTAAATATCCTAATTTCATCTGAGCAATGATACTTATACAAACACACACACAGAGTCACTATTTTCTTTATTATTTATTTATTTATTTATTTATTTATTTATTCATATTTGAGACGGAGTCTCGCTCTGTCGCTCTGGCTGGAGTGCAGTGGCCGGATCTCAGCTCACTGCAAGCTCCACCTGCCGGGCTTACGCCATTCTCCTGCCTCAGCCTCCCGAGTAGTTGAGACTACAGGCGCCCGCCACCTCGCCCGGCTAGTTTTTTGTATTTTTTACTAGAGACGGGGTTTCACCGTGTTGACCAGGATGGTCTCGATCTCCTGACCTCGTGATCTGCCTGTCTCGGCCTCCCAAAGTGCTGAGATTACAGGCTTGAGCCACCGCGCCCGGCCAGAGTCACTATTTTCATTACTTATCTCTGCGCAGTAGAACAACTACCAAGACTGAGGTTTATTGAGGTTCAACGACAACTGTCTTTGCTTGTAAAATTCTCCTTGTAGTCCTAACACACTGTCACAACAAAAAAAAAATATGGCAGTTTACCACATGGGGTTTAGTAATGGTTAGGTAGTCCTTAGGTTCTCCAACTTGTGTTATGATAAATTTTAATTATTCTGAAAACCACGGCTGTATCATCCCATGTACATATCATCCATGTATCATGGATGTGGGGGGAAGCATTCGTTCAGTATATACTCAGAATTTATATGATTAAAACAAATGGATAGTTACTTTATCTACATAGTATTTCCACTTAGTATTTCAATTAATTTTAATTGCATTAGCCCTCTATCCTCCCAAGTTTAATTACTAGGGACACAAAATTTTTATCTTTGATGCCAAGTGCCAAAAGAGCAACATGTTTTTACTGTTTGCTTTTACTCTGTAATAGACAATGAAATATTTTAGATTCTTTCACCTTCGAATGTACTTTCTTTGTGTGTGTAGTAGCATGCCCTTTATATTGATAAAAAGATGTAGAAAACCTGAGTAAACGATTTTCTTTAAACACTGTTTAGAGTTAGGAAATTGGCAGTTTTGAAATAATAATTGTATTTTAAACTCGCAAAAGCCAAGATATTTCTGTAATATTTTATACACTTCTTAGAACTGCATCACAAATGAATTTCAAAAATTCTGCTCCTGAGACTGTGGTAACTACAAAGCATGAAAAAAATATGTATACTTTACATAGTGCTATAGCTTCTGCTAATTTTCTTTTTGGGACTTAAAAAAATCTATCCCCCTCAAGTGTTAGATTAAAAAGCTAATGCACATTTAAACCAGAAAAAGGAACCAATCACACTCGTCTTTCATGTTTCTATATCTTTTTATCATTAGAAACAGCTGACCCTTGGCCAACATTACATGATTTGGAGAAATAATTGGAAGTCTACCACAGGGAGACTAAATGTAAAACTCCAATCAGATAAATTACAACACGGATGTGGTAAGTTATAGAACACACACCCAAATGTCATTTAACTTCCAAGAATTTTAAGTAGTATTTCCCAATTAAAGTGTCTTTAAGGAAAAATGCAAATATGAGGCCTTTGTTAGCAAGATTCCAGAACAGGAAAAGCGGAACTCAAAGCCTCTCTAGTTAAGTGACCTGCGTTCTGGCTTACCTCTGAGTGACGGGCCTACTGCAGAGCCCGCCTCCCACCACAGTGCTGGCCCAGAATTTATTACACGAACTAGTTTGTAACTAAACGTTGGAAGCATCACCATATTGCCAGTGAGAAGTAAGATTTAAAAATAAAACGATGCTGTCCCTTTTCGCTCTTCCTTAGGACGTCTCCTCCTGCACTAAGGGTTCAGGTGAAGGGTGGAAACCGGCCAGGAAGAGGAAGAACGTGAACGAGTAGGGGGCAAGGAGGAAAGGACTCCCTTTATAGACGTTGGTGCCATTTTTACTTTCTGGTTGCTAATCTGAAACGTTATGCGATTACAATGACGACCCCTCTCCCCTCTCCCCCTAGGATCCTAATTACCCCCGGGCCTTTTTCGGTGCACATCCCTGTGTTATATTCTGGTGCCTGTGTTGCCCCCACGCCCCCATTAGTAAAGGAAAACCACCCCTTTTCTGCCCCTAGAGTCATCTATAAACGAAGGAATACAGATGAGGATTTAAATCCCAATCCTAATTCCTAGGGAGGCTGGAAGCCCCCTCAGCCGCGCCCTGGCTTGGCCCCTTCATCTCGAGCTGTGGTGACGCCGGGGGCAGGTCTTCCACGTGTCTTCACAGAGGTGACAGGAGGGAGGGCGTGAGGGATTACCCAATGGATGGGAGAGTATCGCAAAATAGGCCAAGTCGCTGTCCTCTACTCAACTCGCAGGGCGGGAGGATGGAGACAGGGATGCGGCAGGAGGGCGGGACAGCCCAGTCGCCGCCAAGGAGGAGAAGCGGAGTCGGGGGAGCCCACCCACCCGCCCGCCGCAGTCCCCGCCCTGCGCCGCGCCGCGCACGCCTGAAGTCATTGCCTGAGGCCCCGCCCCCTCGCGGCCCCAGCCGCGGCTCTGGCTCAGCCGGCGGTGGGGGCGGAGAGAACCCGCAGCTGCAACTTCGCCTGGAGCCTTTGAGCCTGGGCTCAGCCGGGGATCTAACAGCCGTCACCGCTGAGTCGCCGCTTCCCCGGCGCGGGCCTCAGCCCAGCCGGCTTGGCCATGGCAGCCGCTGCCACTGCGGCGAATCTGGCCCCTGCGGCGAATCTGGCCCCTGCGCTCCCCGCCCGTAGCTGAACAGCCGTTAACCAGCCATCCCGCCTTTCCTCCTGCCGGTGCCGCCGAGGCCCAGACTCCGCGCAAGTTTCCGCCACCGAAGAAGCAGGAGGACGGACGTGAGGAGTCGGGCGTCCCCGGCCCACCCGGCCCTCTCGCCCGCGATGTGGGGGCGCTTTCTAGCTCCGGAGGCCAGCGGCCGGGATAGCCCGGGCGGAGCCCGCAGCTTCCCTGCCGGTAAGGAACGAGACAGCGCCCAGGCTGGGGTGGGGGTCACGGCCGACCGCGGCGCCTCGGGACCTCGCCGCCGCTCCCCTCCCGCCTCAGGCCTGTCTTCCCCCGGCCGCCTCCCCGACGTCGCCGCGCGCCCAGTGTCCTCCCCGCTGCCAGCACCCGGGCTGACATCTGGCTTGCCGCGTCCCAGGCGCATCAGCTCCGCATCCCGTCGTCCCCGGCGCTCCTCCTTGGGCTGCAGCCCCAGCGCCCCCAACTTCCAGCTCGCTTGGGCCCCCGCGGGTTGGGCTTTATTGTCTGCCCGGCTTTTTCCTTTCACTCGTGGGGTGTGTGACCGGCGTGATAACGAGGCTTGTCCGTCGCTCGCGGGGACCCGGGCGGGAAGGTCGCTGCGACCGTGCTGCGGCGGCGGCCCGGGCGCGTCTCGGAGGGGCCGCAGTTCCGTGCCCTCCAGGCTTCTAGGAGGCGCGGGCCGGGGTTGGCTGTGCCCACGCCCACAGCCGCTACTTTTAGGGCGCGTTTTGGGGAGGGAGAATGCTGCCAGAGATGCGACCGCTGTCAGCCACCCCCAAGGGAACTTCAGCCCCTCGGAATCAGCCACCCCCAAGGGAACTTCAGCCGCTCGGTGGAACCTGGTCGCCGCCCCGCAGCCCCTCCGGCGTAAGGGGAGGGCGCGTCCTGCAGTAGCCAATGGACCATTGAGCAACCAGGTTGCGAATCCGTTTGGCTTTCCGTGGTCCCTTCAAGTAAAATTAGGGGTTTGCTGCATTCCGTGTCTGAAGGGGGCTGTTTGTATCAGACAGCCATTTCGTGCTTGCGTCGCTCAGAAGTTATGTAGGAGCTATAAAATTAGGATAGATCTTCCCCTAACTTGGGATAAAAAATAAGTCTTGGGTTGCCTGTGGTATGTTCTCTAACGATGATGGTCTTTCCAGGCACTTTTAATCTTAATTGAGTTTTGAGGCCTTTTGAGAAACTGAGTTATGTGGACCTTCTATGCAGAAAAAACAATGCCGTATATACATACGCAAAATTTTCCTTACAGTTTTAGCTGGTTCTGGGACTCCTGTTAAGTAACCTTGCTCCACACAGTGTTTAAGCTCGACTTGTGTAACTTAGAGATATTTTTGGATACATTTCCAAAGCGGTTATTTACAAAACATAAAAAGCAGAAGCAGCATTTGAAAAGGGGTATTTTGATGGTAATATTTTCTACTGTTTTTAAAAAAATCAGGCACTAACCGAGTCACTAATATCAGGCTATTGAAATTTCGAATAATGCAATTCTGTGATAGTTTAGATATTTGTGATGTGGTTTTTAAAAAGACATATATACATTTTAAAAAGCCAGAGTTAGATTTGAATCATTCACTTCAGTTTGGTCCTGAAACACTTTTAGAAATTTAATGTAGGCATGAATTTAGTAAAAAGCAGTATTAAGTAGGGATTTTTTTTTCTAAATTGTATGCTGTTTGTCCTAAGGAGACAGTAGTTCAGAGGTTTCCCCAGTTTACAGATTATTCACAAATCCTGTCATCTAAGTAACTTTAGTGATTGAGAAGCTACTTCATTATCCCTAGGGGCAAGAGGCAGTGGTTTCAGTTTATCTGAAAATGTCAAAAGCCATCTGTAATGTCTTGAACCTATTAAAATTTATTCGTGATAATAGCAGCTTGTTTGGAGGTATATCACTGAGGCTTGGCGTCTGTTTTTCATTGTTTTCTATGAAGAGAACATTGAAGTATTTAAAGTTGAGTAACGAAGGATTTTGTTATGTTGCAGTCTCTGGAGAGACATTTGCTATGGCATAGAATAATGGTGGAAGAAGATACTTTGTAAATACTACCCAAATTGAAAAAATTTGGACAGTGTAGCTGTACCAAAGCATGTATTTTATCTCAATTTGTCAGTAATAAACCATTGGCAAATCAGGACATGGCTTTGAAAAGTTTTTTTTTTCAGCTATATGCTGAAATAGTAATGTATTTATTGTGTTTTTTTCCTTTTTGAGCAAACATTTAAAATTATCTTTGATAATTTTAAGTTTTAAAAAGTTCTACCTTAGATGAAAAACTTGTGTTGCTTCTTGTGCAAATGAGCAGATGGTGAAGGTCAAGATAATGACCTCTGAGTTGATTCATGTAGAGATCTTTTTTCCTGAGAATTGGAAGGAAATTTTTATTTTTGAAATATTGTTCAGTATATCTTTTGAATAATTTGAGCAGTTATTCCAGTCCTAAAATTGGACCTGTCTGAAAACAAAGTGTGAAGGCAGGGATAAGTAAATAATTTCTGGTATTAAAGTGAGTTTATCTTAATATGTGGATTAATTCAAGGTGTCCTGAAACTGATTTGTTTATACAAATATATAACTAGACTAAAGGAAGAGCCAAAGGTACTATAGAACCACTTTCTAAAAATCAGAAGAAATTATGTTTTTAAAGAAATGGCAGTACAAAATAGGAATAATAAGTGTAGTTTGAAAAATACTGAACTTTAGCCTTCACTTTAGGATTCAGTTTGATTTGGCTTTTCCCATTTTTCAGCTTTATGGAGTAACTGTTGTAAACCAAAAATAAAATGAGTATTTATTTGTTTATATTTTGAGACAGAGTTTCCCTCTGTTGCCCAGCCTGGAGTGCAGTGGTGCGATCTCGGATCACTGCAACTTCTGCCTCCCAGTTCCAAGTGATTCTCGTGCCTCAGCCTCCCAAATAGTTGGGATTACAGGCATGTGCCACCACGCCCAGCTAATTTTTGTATTTTTAGTGGAGACAGGGTCTTACCATGTTGGCCATGCTGGTCTGGAACTCTTGGCCTCAAGTGATCCACTGGCCTCAGTCTTCCAAAGTGCTGGGATTACAGGCGTGAGTCACCCCGCCCAGCTAAAATGAGTGTTTTCATAAGTTTCCTTACAAAGGTCAAATAAAAGCCTCTCTTTTTTGTATTGGCAAGTGTGGTTAGAAAGGTAATTTAAAATAGAACAATAAGTATGTTTTTTATGCATGTGGTTGATTGCATTTGAGATTACCCTTTTGTTCAGAATGTATACCGGTTTCAAATTGGATGAAGGGTAGCCATATTTCCCGTAGGCTTTTGAAATCTAGCATGATAGAGTGATACTTTGAGTACTTCCTAACACCTAATTGTGCTAAGTATGTTCCTTTTCATAAATAATATTTTAAAAATGCCAACACAAGCCAGGCGCGGTGGCTCATGCCTATAATCCCAGGACTTTGGGAGGCCGAGGTGGGCGGATCACTTGAAGTCAGGAGTTCCAAACCAGCCTGGCCAACATGGTGAAACCCAGTCTCTACTAAAAATACAAAAATTAACTGGGCATGGTGGCGTGCGCCTGTAATCCTAGCTACTCGGGGTTGAAGGCAGGAGAATCGCTTGAACCCGGGAGGCTGAGGTTGCAGTGAGCTGAGATCATGTCACTGCACTCCACCCTGGGTAACAGAGTGAGTCTCTGTCTCAAAAAACAAAAACAAAATCTTATATATTCAACTCCTAAAACATTTTGAGGTAGAGTATTATACTTTTATAGTGTGTGAAAATAAAATGTTACAGGAAACACTTGAGCTGAAAAAAAAGTCATTTGTTCATTGCTTTGAGCTTTATATTTACCTCTTAGTTGATGCATTGCCATAAGGTGTTAAGTGATGTCATAATGATAGTGGTAATAACTGGTATGGTTACAGCAGGTAATATTGTTTTCTGCTGTGGGTCTGAATTAGATGGACTTCTAAGAGTACTGTAGTAACAATGAAACATAACTCTGGCCTAAACCCAGCTGGGCATGTTCTTTCATAATAGGTTGGGGGGGGCGGGGTAAGAGGTGAATCTTAACTTTAGTGATGACTTTTGTGAAATGAACTTGATTAATAATTGGAATTTGATCACTTACTGGCTTGAATGAAGCTGGTAAATTAATCTGAGACCAAGTAATAAATGGTGAGTTGATAACTTCTATTGTCATGTTGTAATATTTATGTGTGTGAACAGAAAGGGTTGAGAGAGTCGTGATTTTTCTGACTGAATGAAATGTGTATTTATATACTTTGAAAAGATGGTGAAGACATAAAGTCTTCTGGATAGTATTTTCCTGAGTTGTAGCCTAATTAGTTTACATACATTTTGCATTAAGAAAATGAAGAATGTGATCATCAGACACTTCTTAAGCCATATAATTTTTTTTTTTTTTTTTGAGACAGAGTCTCTGTCACCCAGGGGTTGACTGCACTGGAGTGCAGTGGTGCGATCTTGGCTTACAGCAGCCTCCATCTCCTGGGTTCAAGCGATTCTCCTGCCTTGGCCTCCCGAGTATCTGGGATTAGAGGTGTAAACCACCATACTTGGCTAATGTTTTGTATTTTTGTAGAGACGGGATTTTACCGTGTTGACCAGGTTGGTCTTGAACTCCTGACCTCCCAAAGTGCTGGGATTATAGCCGTAAGCCACCACACCCAGCCAATTTTTAAGCAATAACATGTTATTCATTATTATTACTACTATAAGGATTTTCATATTTTACACTGGCAAAATAATATTCTAAGAAGAGCAATTTATTGTGTAGGGTCATTTAAGGATGGGCATGATCAACATAAAAATAACATCAAATTACTTTACTTTTTTTTTTTTTTTTTTGAGACAGAATCTTGTTCTGTCGCCCAGGCTGGAGTGCAGTGGTACGATCTCGGCTTACTGCAACCTCTGCCTCCTGGATTCAAGTGATTCTTCTGCTTCAGCCTCCCGAGTAGGTGGGACTACAGGCGTGCACCACCATGCCCGGCTAATTTTCGTATTTTTAGTAGAGACAGGGTTTCACAATATTGGCCAGCCTGGTCTCGAACTCCTGACCTTGTTATCTGCCAGCCTCGGCCTCCCAAATTGCTGGGATTACAGGCGTGAGCCACCGCGCCTGGCCCCAAATCACTTTTCATACCAATATTTTGCTTTCTGTTTTCTTTAATTAAAAAAATGGTTACCTAGCATAGTGCTTGTTACCTTGGCATTAGAAATGTTTGTGAGTTATTCTTTAAATAAATATAGTGTGCTAGACATTGTATTAGCCTCTGGGGATATATCATTCAACAAGAAAGATAAGGTTGTTGCTCTAAGGAGGCTTGTATTTTATTTTAAAAACATTTTTTAGGTTTTTTGTTTGTTTGTTTTTTGTTTCGTTTTTGAGACAGTGTCTCGCTCTGTCAGTCAGGCTGGAGTGCTGTGGTGCAATCATAGGTCTGTGCAGCCTTGACCTGCCAGGATCAAGCAGTCCTCTCACTTCAGCCTCTCAGGCTCAGCTGGGAATACAGGCATGTGCCATGACTGCTGGCTCATTTTTGTATTTTTTGTAGAGATGAGGTCTCACTGTTACCCAGGCTGGTCTTGAACTTTTAGGCTCCAGTGATCTCCTGCCTGGGCCTTCCCAACTATTGGGATGACAGGCATGAGCCACCATGCTACCTGGCAGTGGCTTGCATTTTAGAGGGGAGGATCAGTAAGTGATCAGATAATGAGATTATTCAGCTAGTGTTAAGTACTAAGAGGAAAAGAAGATTGGTGAGGTGGCGGGGGATGGGCAGAGCTCCTTGAGTGGCTGGTCAGGGAGGCCTCTGAGGAGGTAACATGGTTACCTGAATGAGGAGAGAAGAAACCAGACATGAAGGGAGAAGTGTTCAGGTGGAGGGAACAAAAAAATCTCCAAGGCAGAAATGAGTTTGAGAAGTTTGAAGAACTCCAGTGAGTCTGGAGCTTAGTGAGCAGGACTGTGAGGTGAGGAAGGCCTGATAATAATGTTGGGGGTTGTAGGGAGTCTGGATTCTATTCTGCATGTCAGAAGATGCCGGGGAGTGACTTTATTCTTTCACTCCTGAGCACATTGAGTGCCTACTGTGAGGCAGATACTGTTCCCATGTATTGGGGACATGGAACAGATATTCCTTGTCCTGGGTGTTACAGTCAGTCTTGGCTATTCTGTGGAAGAAGAAATTGTAGAGGAGTGGGGCAAGAACAGCAGTAGGGAAGACAGCTAATAGGCCATTGCAGTTATTAGGTGAGAGATGATGGCTTAAGTTAGAATGGTTAGATTGGATTTGGAGAGAAGAAAATGGATTTGGGATATACATGAGAAATCTTAAGGATTTACTGATGGTTTGGAGTTGTCAAGTAAGGGAAAGAGGAGTCAAAGATGACATCTTAATTTTGGCTTCTTTGATTATAATTGATAGTGATGCCATTTCCTGAGATGGGGAAGGTTAGTGGGCAGAGGACAGTGGGGGAGAGAGTATAAGGAAGATAAATGGAATCAAGAGTTCTTTTTTGGCCATGTGAAATTTGAGATCCTTTAGAGAAATTCAGGTGAGATGTTGAGTATGAAGTTGGGTATAAATGCTGGAGCTCAGTAGGGAGGTTGCTGGGGAGAGCTAGGAATTTGAGGATTACTTGGGTATAAATGGTGTTTAAAGGTCATGGGTCACACCGAGAGAATAGAGAAGACAGTAGAGGACTAAGCCCTGGGACACTACATTTTCTCTTCAGGCAGAGGAAGATGAGCCATCCAAAGACACTGAGAAGGAGCAGCCAGGGAGGTAGGAGTAAAAGCAGAAGAATGAAGTGTTCTAGTAGACAGGAGTCTGAAGGCAGTAGTGATCACCAGTCTCATGCTTCCAGGTGGCCATGTAAGATGAGTCTGAAGAAAATGCATCAATGCATTTGGCCAGTTTCAGTGAGATACTTAAAAATTTGAAATTCGAGATTATCTAATCCAGTGGAGCTGACTTTATTGCATAAGGATTGATACATAAGTGTTTAATAAATGTTTGAATTACTTTCTCTTTACCACTTATTAAGCTAGGGTGACCAGTTGTCTAGGTTTGCCTGAAGTTTCAGTTTTAAAAAACTAGGGGATGTGTGTATAGGTCGCCTAGGACTGAAGGGTTTCATGGGATTCCTTACATTAACAGTGGCCAAGTCTTGACCAGAGTACTCTGTCTGCTCAGGGCATCTGAACCGGTGTTAACAGTGTTCTCACCCATCAGAATAGAAGATTCTCTCAATTAGGGAACCAGACTTTAGTACTGTATCTAGTTTTATTTCATGCTTATATTAACCTTTGTCTGATTTGAGAATCTACCTCAGAAAAGTAACTCTATCCCTACTTTTGCTTTTTCTCTCCTGCCATAAATTGTTTAAAGACTTCATTAGGTAGTGCTAAATTAATTAAAGTGGTTGATAGGATTTTCAGTTCCTTCAAAGAGAGAGTTAACGTAAGATCAGAAACTGTTGTATGCCTTTCTACACTGTTAGTGTGACTTATTTGCTTTATTGGTACTCCTTTTGAAAATAGTTTTTAGTATTAAAGTTTAGAGTTCTGAAATGAACTACAGTTTTTAGTTATATATTTCTCTGGAAGATTTTGGGATGAAAGATTTGGACTATGTTTCATGTAGTTTAACATTTTCTACCAGTTGGTTACATTGCTTTTGTAGAGGCAGAGATTACCTCCTGACCATAAGAAATTACGTATATATGGCCTTGCCATGACATTTCTGAAGCTTTTCTAAAGCATTCTCATTAATACTGAGCATTCTGTCTCATTTTAGGAATAATGTACTGAAAAGTTAGACTAGAAGTTAAGTGCTTTAATTTTGGGAACAGAAAACTTCCGTATATTTATAAATTTTCTCAATTATTTTGAAATATTTTAAGACTTTTTATTTTTCTTTAGCCATTTAAATGTATTGTTTATGGTTCTTACGTTCTAGGACAGTGATAAGCCTGTCTGAAACACCAAGTTGTATATATTTGTAGTGGTTTTATGAACAGCCTCATTAGTTGTTAACTGTACCTTATTTTCCCAGTTTTTAAACAGGAACAAGGACTTACAAAAAACTAAATTAAATACGTGGCTATTATTCCTAATAGTTGCCAAAATGCTTTTTTGAACACAACTTTTTTTTTGTTTTTGAGACAGAGTCTCTCTGTCACCCAGGCTGGAGTGCAGTGGTGTGATCTTGGCTCACTGCAACCTCTGCCTCCCAAGTAGCTGGGATTACAGGTGTGCACCACCACTCTGGACTGATTTGTTATATATATATATTTTTAGTAGAAATAGGGTTTCACCGTATTGGCTGGGCTGGTCTCGAACTCCTGGCCTGATCCACCCCCCTCAGCCTCCCAAAGTGCTGGTATTACAGGTGTGAGCCACCGTGCCCAGCCTAAGAAAAGCCAATTAGCTTAGATTGAGCTAGATTTTAATGTAGGTATTTTTTGACTAGTGTGTTTATGTGAGAAAGTATACTTACTTGATGCTGCTAACCTTATTTTAGCTGAGTGAAAGCATCTTCAGTGACTGCTTAAGTTTAATTCCCAGTCTTGGATTCTGATCTTATTTTATTCTTGATTCTTTCTTTCTTCTGGCCTAGAATTTTATGTCTGGTTAGAACCTAACTTTTCATGTCTGAGCAGATCTTTGGATCTCTTTTGGGATTGGAGCAGCATAGTTTCTCAGTTCCCCTCCCCATTTTGTTACCTGTTGTTTATTTTTTTTTTGACACATTGTTACAATCCTTTCATTAAAAGGGTAGGGTAGGTGTATGGCAAATGTTTTGAGACTATAGAGAATCAATAGACTCCTTATTTTTTAGACATGCCTAACAGTAAAAATTTCACCCAAGTGCTCCTGTTTTAAGTATACAGTATTTATTATACTTTATCAATTTTAAAATGTACTTTAAAAATGTTTTGGCATTTCTGATATCTGAATGCATCGTGTAATTCAGGGTGTCATTTAATTGGCATCCTTTTTTCTAGTGGTACATACAATTGACATATTTTAAAAATTATTTTTTCCAACTTGCGTATGCAGATACATGAGTCACGTTGATTTCCAATATGCCCTCTCCATATTGAGCGTTTCATTTGAAAGCATCATCTTTACCGTTATGGGGATCAATGGTTATTTTTTCAAACAGAAATTCTTGGTGACATATGACTGTCAGATCTGATTTTGTAATTTTTTTTTTTCTCTTGCACAAGGAATGTTGAAGAGTGTGCATGGGAAGCATCAACTTGACTATTTTCTTGCTTGTTTATAGTTATATTTTTAGTATTATGTTCAGGTTTTTCAACTTCAGGTTTCTTTGCATTAATATTTTAGAGCCACAAATCCATTTTGTGAGGTTGCTAAAGTAAAACTACATAATGTTATCGATATGCAAATCTGCTTAACCAGCCATGAACTGCAATGCATTACCACACGAAAAAATCAAATGAACGAAGGAGAGTGTCACTGTCAAGCCCTCTGTATAGAACACCTCCATTTATGTTATATATATGTAACATAACGCTCCGATAATCCGAGTAAGGGCACTAGTGTTAACCTGTATGTTAAATATTGTAGCAAAATTTAATATGTTAATTTTTCCTAAAGATACTTTTTGATATAAACAGTAGTTGTTTTCTTCCAGCAGCTTGCCAGTGGCTTGGCTCATGTACTCCCTGGCATGCATGTATTCATTTTGGAGATCGTAGGGATAGAAAGCTTATGCTTAATCTCTTGGAATAACGTTTAAAAAGTGGTGGTTATCAGAGAGATGGGCATTGGGTTTGTGTTTTGAAGAAGATAAGTAGTTGTAAACATGCTAGTAGGATGTTAATATTAACAGAGAAGCTGGTGACAGTGTGGATGTCCTTGATTGAATAGGGAGGGAAAAGAGCAAGGTTAAAAACTTGGAAGAGAGTGGGGTACTGTACCTCATGAGGAGCAGAAGAATTATTGTTATGTGGTATTTGTCAGATGATTTTTTTTCTCATTATTAAAGTTATACATGCTCAGTAAAATGTTTACTCAGTACAGAAAAGCTTAAAGTGAAGTAAGCTTTTTCATCTTCCTTTCATGCCAGTCCTCCACTCCATTTTTAATAGTTTTTAAGTTATCCTTCTGGAAAATTTCTATGCATGGACAATAATAAAAATAATAACATTTATTGAGATCCTAATCATACGCCTGGCACTTTCAAAAATATCTTTACAGGCCAGGCGCAGTGGCTCACATCTGTAATCCCAGCACTTGGGAGGCTGAGAGGGCGGATCACCTGAGGTCAGGAGTTCGAGACCAGCCTGGCCAAAGTGGTGAAAACCCATCTCTACTAAAAAAAAAACCCACAAAAGTAGCCATGCATGGTGGTGTGTGCCTGTAATCCCCACAACTTGGGAGGTTGAGGCAGGTGAATCTCTTGAACCTGGGGGATGAAGGTTGCAGTGAACCGAGATCACGCCACTGCACTCCAGCCTGGGCAACCGAGAGAGGCTCTGTCTCAAAAACAACAACAAAAAACTTTACATGTTCATTGATCACAACAACCCTATGATATAGGTACTATTCTGTAATTTTTTTCTTCTTACATATGAAGAAATTGAGGCACAGAGAGGTTAAGTGATTTATGAGGACTTACTGCTAATAAGAGGTAGAATGAACCTGAACCCAGGTAGCCTGGTTTCATAGTGCACATCTTTTCCACTGAGATATACTGGTAATTCTATGATAAAAGAAACAAATTAAGACTATTGGAGTCACTTACCCTAGAGATAAATAGTACTGAAATGGAGTGGAGGATTGGGATGGAGAAAATAACACTATGTGATGTTTCTGCCATCTTAGCTAGATATTCTGCACAGCGTAGTATAAGATTTGTTGGATTTTTCTTTTTGGCTACTGTTAATATGAACATTTTTTCTTACAGTTTAATGTTCTAATTTTTTTGTGTGACTTTTGTGTCTTTTTACCTATTGGAGACTGTTTTCCCATGTTAGGAATGTTGGCCGTCAGCTCTCTAAATTATTTAAAATTACTTTGAAAAAAAGCTGCGTTGATAGATATTTACTCGTCTCTAAATAGATACTTAAATGCATACTGGCTCAAGGGATAGTTTAAAATATCCTGGATTTTAAAATAAGCAGACAACAACCACCAAACAAAACCCCTGTTTTAATCCTTCTTCTAAACAGAAAGATATTTTTGTAGTTGTAAGGCTTCCAAAATTCTAATTTTATTCTGTGAACATTTGTTAGGTGTCCAGTGGTTATAATGACTACATTTATTGAGACCTTGTATAAGTGTGCAGCTCTATGCTAGGTACTGGACACTAAAAAAAGTTGCCTTTCATTTTTCATAGTTTGGTGAGAGAGAAGAAAGTCATATACATATGGGTTAATATAATTTAATAAATGTTGTTGGAATTTTGAATAATATATTGGGAGTAAACAAAGTACTAGTTATTTAATGCCACCTAGAGGAATCAGGGAAGACAGAACAAGTTAATTCTGAACTAGGACTCTTAAGATACAGAAGTGAAACAGCTTGGAGTCATGAAAGAGTCTCATCTGTTTGGAGGAAGTGATTAGGTAAGTGTGACTGGATAGTTTTTGTAGGTAGAAGTTGCAAAGTAAAGCTGACAATTGGTGAAGAACTTTGCCTAACTTAAGGAGTTTGAATTTTATTTCATATGCTGTAAGGGGCTCATAGATCTATGTAAGTAGAAGAATAACATAAACATGCTTGATTCTAGAAGATAATTCTGATAGTAGAGTAGAGGCTGGCTTGAGTGGAGTTATTCCAGCAGCAGAATAGGTTCTTCTTGCAAAAGTACTTGTTAATATTTCAGAGATGTTAAAATGTGAACCACATGCTACTTATGTAATATGAGGGTAAATACGCTTTATCTACTATTTTATTTGAAAGGGTTGGTTTCCAAGTTGATTTTAAGACCTAATGGGTGACAGATAATCTGCATTCTGAAAAACATTGCAATTTGTATTCTCGATTTGTATTCTGTATTCAGCTTATTTAAAACTATAAATCTGCTTTGTCAGTAGTATTTTTATTTTCTTCGATTTAGAGCTGTCATTAAAATATTCAGTGAGATTAGTTCTTGTTCTCAGTGCAGTTACATATATATTCAAATACTGTGGAAGACTTGATACTGTATGCATTTTTGCTTCCAATAAAAGAGCTTCAGAAATAGAATAGGTTGCTTTTTTATTTAATGCTAATCTTCCTGTCTGAGAAATATTCAGAATTTTTAATGTTATCCCCAGGCAGCTCAGTTTTCTATTTAAAAGAATTAAAATTAGTATTAAAAACATTACTATTGAAAAATGTAACATATTGTCTTCCAAAGAGGAGTTCCCATGTAGAGTATCTTGGGATCTTTGCTGTTCTTACAGCAGTGCTTTTGTCTTTAGGTAAGACATTATTGCCAGAGATTATTCAGCCTTATTTTAAGTTTTATGTGTATAGTGCATACTAGATATCAATATTCCCATTTCAGTAACACAGTCTTGTAACTATTCTGTGAGAAAATTTTCCTTATTAAATCACTTGGTCAGCATATTTCACATGTACTTCTTCCTGTATTGTGTTTTTGGATTGACTTGTCTAAAGTCAAGTCATGTCATTCTTCTCAGACTGTGAATTTTTTCAGTCTAAATTAAAAGATTAGAATGTTATTTTCATGACATTTGTTAATCATCTTCAGTGTTTGAGGCACATACAATACCAGATCTTCTTTTTAAAGATCTTTTTTTTAAAGATATTGCCTAAAAGCATAGTTATACTTAAAGGTTAAGGAAAATTAGTTCAGGTGGGAGGAGATCAATTTATATAGTTAATTCTTTTCTTTCTTTTTCTTTTTTTTTTTTTTGAGACAGGGTCTCACTGTGTTGCCCAGGCTGGTCTTGAACTCCTGGGCTTAAGCAATCTTGCTGCAGCTTCCTGAGTAGCTGGCATTATAGACATTTGCCACACATGATGTATATTGCCTAGTAGCCTATCAAAAGGTTGTGTTTTTGTAATGAACAAATTAACATTACCATTATCAGTGTATGGGAGTATCTAGGAATACTGTTGTTTTGTTCTTTTAACATTTTTGCTAGATTGATAGCTGAAAAATAGCATGTCTTCTGAATTTGATACTGCTTGTTTACCAGTGGGCTTGGATGATTTTTCAGAGGTTTTTATTTATTTGTGTTTTTCCCTTTGGGGTTTGTCCTTTGTCCGTTTAGACTGAGCTCATTTAGTATTTATTTATTTATTTTTTAGTTTGCTTATGATCTCTTTATAATTATGCATTAGTACCATATCTGCAAATATTTTTAGTGTTTACCTTTAATTTTTTAAATATATAGACAACTTTTTTTTTTTGAGACGGAGTCTTGCTTTATTACCCAGGCTGGAGTGTGGTGGCATGATCTCGGCTTACAGCAGCCTCAACCTCCCAGGTTCAAGTAGCTTAGCCTCCCAAGTAGCAGAGACTACAGGCATGTGCCACCATGCACACAGGCAAACATTTTTTTGTATGTATATTTTTTCTTTTGTAGAGATGGGCTTTTGCCATGTTTCCTAGGCTGATCTTAAACTCTTGAACTCAAGCTATCTGCCTGCGTTGGCCTCCCAAAGTGCTGGGATTACAGGTGTGAGCCACCCTGCCTGGCCTAGACAACAATCTGATGATTTATGTGGTTGCTTACTTTTTGTGTCCTTCTGTAAAAATCTGAGGTTCAAGTTTATCAGGTGATAGTACACTGAAGGAAATTTTAGGAAGACCATTTCTCTGAGTTGCTAAATAAAAAGGCTCTAAGTATGTGCTGTTCCATGATTCAAAGATAGAATTTAGAGTTTCTAGAGGGGTGGAATGATAGCATGTCTTAGATCATTTTCCCTGACATTTCTCATAGCTTTTTTTGTGTAAGAGCTAGATAACAGATAGTTGAGATTGTACTGATGTGCTTTGGAAATCTGTGGAATAGGTATCTTATTGAGTAGATGATACTGAGATACTGTGATGGAAATTGAAGATTACAACTATTGTTCTTTGCTAAATAGAAGACTGTCCCCACTTTCACATCTGTAGACAAAATTAGGTTTTTTCTAGTTTTCCCAATGTTGTATTCAAGTTGTCCAGAGAAACAGAGCCAATAGGATTTATTTAATTAATTAAGAATTGGCTCATGAGATGATGGTGGCTGAGAAGTCCCGAGATCTGTGAGATGATTTGGCAAGCTGGAGACCTGGGATTGTTGATAGCATAGTTCCAGTCTGAAGGTTGGTAGGCTCAAGCCCCAGGAAGAGATCAGTTCAAGGTTGAAGGTAGGAAAAAACCAGTGTTTTAGTCAAAGGGGATCAGGCAAGAAGAATTCTCTTTTGCTTAGGGGATGGTTAGCTTTTTTGTTCTGGTCAGGCCTTCAGCTGATTCAGTGAAGCCCACCCACATTATGCAGGGCAGTCTGCCTTATCTAGTCGACCAATTTGAATATTGAGCTCATCCAGACACCTTCATGGAAGTAATGTTTGACTGCATATCTGGGCACCCTAAGGTCCAGTCAAGTTGTCATGTAAAATTAACTATCACACGTATTCGACATTGTCCAAGAGTTCCATACCATATGGATAAACTGAGATCGCTTATTCTGGAAAAAGAAACCTAAAACACTTGTTGACATTTATTTGTCTTTGTAATCCTTCAAAAATCTTAGAAGTGCTTTCATGAATTGTCAGATTCTGAGCAGCCTGGCTTACTGATATGTCATCTAGGATGAGCTTACTTTTCTTCCAAATAAAGGATGGCTGGAGTTACTTATTATGAATCAGTTGAATTTTAGGGAATATTTTCAGTTAGAATGATTTTTTTACCCTACATCTCAGGAGTCTGCAAACTGGTTCCCAGGTTACATCTGACTTGTTACCTGTTTTTGTAAATAAAGTTTTATTACAACATAGCCACATCCGTTTTATTGTCTACAGCTGATTTAGACTACAGTGGCAGAATTGGCTAGTTGAGACTGAGATTGAGTGACCTACAAAACTGAAAATATTTACTATCTGGCTCTTGACAGAAAAGGATTTTGTTGAACTGTTTTTCTGGCAATAGTTAATTATACAAGACTAATGATTGAAGGTTATCCTAACTTGTGATAATAACACCATAGCATTAGTATATACAGTGGGGCTTTCCTCCCCATTACTGGAGTGAGTGAGTGAGTGGAGAGAGGGAGAGAGAGAGTGATTATTTCCTTTTAATCTACAGATTGCTTATTGGCCAAGACTTGTCAGCAATAAATAGGGTGGAGGTGTGTTGTGGGCTTTAATGAAGCGTGACTTTATACTGCTCAAAATAGTTATATTGCCTAAAAGCAAGAGTTTTAATTTTAGCCATTTTATGCAGCTTTTGTAAAAATTGTTACGAGGAATCTGAATTTATATATCTTGATCTATAGCTGGTTTCTAATCTCAGAATCAAATGTTGATGTAATCTGTAAATCAGTATATGTAATTTTCAGCCTTTCCCCACATAAACTGGTAGAATGAATAATAATAGTAACCAAAGATGGAGTAAATGTTCCTGTAATGTATTTCTTCCTTTAGTAAAACATAGTCAGTGTTAGCATTTAGATACAGAGCTCCCGAAAGCTTCTTCCATGTATGTAAATGTATAAACTCTTCTCCAGCTGTGGAATCGTATTATGTATATAGCTGTGTAAAATGCTTCTCTTCCATACACACTTAATGTATTTTGGATGTTCTTCCATGTTAAAAAATAGGTTGATAAAATCATTTTTAGCACTTAAACATTATCAACGAATTTACAAGTATATATTTTGTTCATAGGCATTTACTTACTTTAAGCAGTGCTGTCAGGAATGTCCTTATACTCATGTTTATTTGTACTTGTCTGATATTTCCTTAGGATAAATTCTCAGTAGAAGGTCATGTCTATGTTGAAATTTAGATACCACTTTCCAGTTTGTCCTTTAGAAAGGTTGTACCAATTTGCAAGGCCACAAAAATATATGAACATTCCCCTCACTTGGTTGACACCAGTCTTTCATTTGTCAACTTGATAGTTTTAAAAATCCAGAAAATTTATTGTCTTTTTCGCTTCTCCCACTATTAGTGAGATTTGGTATCTTTTCTTATATTTATTTTTCATTTACATAAAGTTCCAGCCAATTTATGCTATTTGGTGGGTATTCTTAAAAAAAAGATTATCCAGCTAATAGGTTTGCACTTGTGAGACTAGGCTGGTTGCCATTTTTGATAATGGTTTAGGCAGGACTTTGAGCTCATTTAGATGGGATGTTACCTGATTGAAAAAAACATTTTGGTATAGATTAGAGACCCTAGATCAGAATTAGAATAGATCTGGTGACAGAATGCCTTCTTCTGGTGCTTTAATGTGAGCGTCGAATCACTTGAAGTCTCATTCTGAGAGAAGTCTGGAATCTAGAAAGCTTTAAGTGGTTGTTCTGGACCTCAAAGCTGGTAAAAGTGTCTCTTTGGACAATATTTTTCAATTTTGATTTGTTAATTTACATGTATAAGGCTTTTAAGGCTGCTTAGATACTTTATACGTCTGTAAAGTATATACGTCTAAATTTAAGTGATAAATTGCATTTAAATAAAACTTTAAAATAATGTGACAGTGTTTTATTAAAAATGAATCATTAATGTTGAGCTTAGTATGATAGAAGTAGCTTTAGGTCTGGTTTTATTAATTTGTTAATACGTTTTGATTTTAATATTAACATAGAGAACGACTGTTCCTCAAAGTGTGGTTAAAAAAAACTGGTATAATTAATTTTATGCATGTTTGTTGTTTTGTTACCCTTATGTTTAAACTGCCAGAAGGCATTCTTCGCATGCCGGTTTCAATAGGGTATCACGGAATAATTCTGTAAAGCTATCTTGTTTCAAATAATGGTAAATACCCAGTGATGTCATTTGCTCTTTACTTAGAAGCAACTGCTATTTCAACCGTAAAACACAGATGGGGACATTGAATTACGTGATAAATCTTTTTAAGGTTGCTATACAGATATAGGAGCATTGAAATTTTGTGGAAATAATGTGTTAAGGTGGCTATTTAGATAATCTGTAATGTGCTTATTAATTTTTTAAGAACTGTCATTGAAATGAAAGCCTAAAATTCATGTGGGGAACTTCTTAACTTTTTATGAATAATTCTATAAGCCCCAAATTGAGACTCACTGTGTTAGGCATTAGTAAAGATTTGTGCTTCTACAGGTTTTATATAAAGTTTAACAAATTAAAAATTTCTCTTTCTAATTATAGTACAATAACAATTTCTAGATGCTTATTTATTTCTGCATCTCACTTGTAACAAATGGTACAGATTGGCACTGGTCCATGGATGTCCTTTGAGTAGCACTGTACTAGACAATAAAATAAGTGATGGGTAAAACAGAAAAAGTCAAGTAAAAGTTAAGTAAAAATGGGTAAGTGAAAATAAACATTGAAAGAACATTGAAAAACCTTAAATTAGCTAAAAAATATTTAAATTAAAAGGACAAATCAAGCTAAGAATGGGAAAATGCTGTGCTATTAAACTTATTAAAAAATAATTAAGGAAATAATTCAAATTAAATAATGTAAAATAATTAAAAATTTTAAGTGATGATTGTAGAAAAAATTTAGTAGATAGTAGAAAAAATGGATTGTTTTCATATTCCATGTGGATATCCTATTTATATTATCATGCATTATTATTGAATTTTTCCTGAGCCCTGATTATTCTCAACTAATGCATGTGTGTGGAATCACAGATGCCTACCTATCAATTATTCTAGAGCAGAGTACTGACATTTGAAGATAAGTGGATAGTTTCAACATTTTTAATAACACAGCAGTACGTCTTTAAAAGTTTAATGCCCAGAAGCAGAAAACAGAGTTCTTCAGCTAGAAAAAGCTTATGTAATCACACTTAAATGATATATGTGTGATATATACATTTATTTGGTTATGGATCATTTTAAATTATTTTGGACAGAAAAGAACATTTTATACCTTTTATACCCTTGTGTATTTTCCACAAGGTAAAAAAAAAATCTTCTGCCTATTCAGATATATGTGTTAACTGTTACATATTTCCCTTTTTAGGCCCAGATTATTCATCAGCATGGCTATCTGGTAATGAATCATTGTGGCAGGCCACAACTGTTCCATCTAACCATCGAAATAACCATATCAGGAGACACAGTATAGCTTCTGACAGTGGAGACACTGGCATTGGAACTTCCTGTTCTGATAGCGTGGAAGGTGAGCTAAAATTCTTATTGTTTATATGTGAATCTTTGAAGAGTGGTTGTGGTACAAGAATATTCAGGGGATATGTTTTATTGTTTCATACTGAAAATTATAGTGTTTGAATATTTAATAATGTTCAGTGTTACTATATATCAAATAAAAAAATTGTCCCTCTACTTGCTCACGCCTATAATCCCAGCACTTTGGGAGGCCGAGGCGGGTGGATCACGAGGTGAGGAGATAGAGACCATCCTGTCTAACATGGTGAAACCCTGTCTCTACCAAAAATACAAAAAAAAAAAAAATTTAGCTGGGCGTGGTGGGGGGCGCCTCTAGTCCCATCTACTCAGGAGGCTGAGGCAGGAAAATGACGTGAACCCGGGAGGCGGAGCTTGCAGTGAGCTGAGATCCGGCCACTGCACTCCAGCCTGGGCAACAGAGTGAGACTCTGTCTCAGAAAAAAAAAAAAAAAAAAATTGGCCCTCTAGTCATATTAGAGTTTTTCCTTCATCTTTTTAACTAAACTTCTTATTTTGAGATAATTATAGATTTACTTGCAGTTTTAAGAAATAATTGTGTTGTAACCAAGGTATTGACACTGATAGAGCCGAGATTCAGAACATTTCCAGATACCTCATGTTTCCTACACCCACTTCTCTCTCTGCCCCATCCCCTTTATCTCTTAACTTTTAGAAGCCACTTACTCTCCATTCCTATAGTTTTGTTTTTCAAGAATACTTTATAAATTAAATCATAACAATATGTAACCTTTGAAATTGGCTTCTCTGGATTTTCATCCAGTTGTCACATGTGCCAACAGTCCATTCCTTTTTATTGATGAGTAGCATTCAGTAATGGTGGTATTGGAGAGAATCCACTTTGTTTAACCATTTACCTATTGAAAAACATTTGGGATGTTTTCAGTTTTTGACTATTATGAATAAAGTTGCTATAAACATGTAGGTATAGGTTTTTGTGTGAACATATGTCTTCATTTATTTGGGTGAGTAGATGCCCAGGAGTGCAGTTGCTGGATTGTGTAGTAGTTGCATATTTAGGTTTTAAAGAAACTGTCACACAGTTTTCTAGAGTGACTGTACCATTTCCATCAGCAATGTATGTATAAGTGATCTAGTTTTCTTTTTATCCTTGCTACCACTTGGTGTAAAACAATTTAGCCATTTTGATAGTATAATGGTATCTCCTTGTGGTAGTGATGTCTCATTTTAAAAAACAGTTTCTTTACTTCCAATTATGTGGTCAATTTTGGAATAAGTGCGATGTGGTGCTGAGAAGAATGTATATTCTGTTGATTTGGGGTGGAGAGTTCTATAGATGTCTATTAGGTCCGCTTGGTGCAGAGATGAGTTCAATTCCTGGATATCCTTGTTAACTTTCTGTCTCGTTGATCTGTCTAATGTTGACAGTGGAGTGTTGAAATCTCCCATTATTATTGTATGGGAGTCTAAGTCTCTTTGTAGGTCTCTAAGGACTTGCTTTATGAATCTGGGTGCTCCTGTATTGGGTGCATATATATTTAGGAGAGTTAGCTCTTCCTGTTGAATTGATCCCTTTACCATTATGTAATGGCCTTCTTTGTCTCTTTTGATCTTTGATGGTTTAAAGTCTGTTTTATCAGAGACTAGGATTGCAACCCCTGCTTTTTTTTGTTCTCCATTTGCTTGGTAGATCTTTCTCCATCCCTTTATTTTGAGCCTATGTATGTCTCTGCATGTGAGATGGGTCTCCTGAATACAGCAGACTGATGGGTCTTGACTCTTTATCCAGTTTGCCAAAATCTCCTTAAGCTGATAAGCAACTTCAGCAAAGTCTCAGGATACAAAATTAATGTGCAAAAATCACAAGCATTCTTATACACCAGTAACAGACAAGCAGAGAGCCAAGTCAGGAATGAACTTCCATTCACAATTGCTTCAAAGAGAATAAAATACCTAGGAATCCAGCTTACAAGGGATGTAAAGGACCTCTTCAAGGAGAACTACAAACCACTGCTCAGTGAAATCAAAGAGGACACAAACAATGGAAGAACATACCATGCTCATGGATAGGAAGAATCAATATCGTGAAAATGGCCATACTGCCCAAGGTGATTTATAGATTCAATGCCATCCCCATCAAGCTACCAATGACTTTCTTCACAGAATTGGAAAAAACTGCTTTAAAGTTCATATGGAACCAAAAAAGAGCCCGCATTGCCAAGACAATCCTAGGTCAAAAGGACAAAGCTGGAGGCGTCACGCTACCTGACTTCAAACTATACTACAAGGCTACAGTAACCAAAACAGCATGGTACTGGTACCACAACAGAGAAATAGACCAGTGGAACAGAACAGAGTCCTCAGAAATAATACCACACATCTACAGCCATCTGACCTTTGACAAACCTGACAAAAACAAGAAATGGGGAAAGGATTCCCTATTTAATAAATGGTGCTGGGAAAATTGGCTAGCCACAAGTAGAAAGCTGAAACTGGATCCTTTCCTTACCCCTTATACGAAAATTAATTCAAGATGGATTAGAGACTTAAATGTTAGACCTAATACCATAAAAACCCTAGAAGAAAATCTAGGTAGTACCATTCAGGACATAGGCATGGGCAAGGACTTCATGTCTAAAACACCAAAAGCAACGGCAGCAAAAGCCAAAATTGACAAATGGGATCTCATTAAACTAAAGAGCTTTTGCACAGCAAAAGAAACTACCATCAGAGTGAACAGGCAACCTACAGAATGGGAGAAAATTTTTGCAACCTACTCATCTGACAAAGGGCTAATATCCAGAATCTACAAAGAACTCAAACAAATATACAAGAAAAAAACAAACAACCCCATCAAAAAGTGGGCAAAGGATATGAACAGACATTTCTCAAAAGAAGACATCCATACAGCCAACAGACACATGAAAAAATGCTCGTCATCACTCGCCATCAGAGAAATGCAAATCAAAACCACAATGAGATACCATCTCACACCAGTTAGAATGGCAATCATTAAGAAGTCAGGAAACAATAGATGTTGGAGAGGATGTGGAGAAATAGGAACACTTTTACACTGTTGGTGGGATTGTAAACTAGTTCAACCATTATGGAAAACAGTATGGCGATTCCTCAAGGATCTAGAACTAGATGTACCATATGACCCAGCCATCCCACTACTGGGTATATACCCAAAGGATTATAAATTACTCTACTACAAAGACACATGCACACGTATGTTTATTGCGGCACTATTCACAATAGCAAAGACTTGGAATCAACCCAAATGTCCATCTGTGACAGACTGGATTAAGAAAATGTGGCACATATACACCATGGAATACTATGCAGCCATCAAAAAGGATGAGTTTGCGTCCTTTGTAGGGACATGGATGCAGCTGGAAACCATCATTCTTAGCAAACTATCACAAGAACAGAAAACCAAACACCGCATGTTCTCACTCATAGGTGGGAACTGAACAATGAGATCACTTGGACTCGGGAAGGGGAACATCACACACTGGGGCCTATCATGGGGAGGGGGGAGGAGGGAGGGATTGCATTGGGGAGTTATACATGATATAAACGTTATGCACATGTACCCTAGAACTTAAAGTATAATAAAAAATAAAAAAATAAAAAAATAAAAAAAAAAAAAAAATAAAAAACAGTTTCTTGCGGGGCACGGTGGCTTACGCCTGTAATCCCAGCACTTAGGGAGGCCGAGGTGGGCGGATCACGAGGTCAGGAGATCGAGACCATCCTGGCTAACACAGTGAAACCCTATCTCTACTAAAAATACAAAAAAATTTGTCCCAGCTACTCGGGAGGCTGAGGCAGGAGAATGGCGTGAACCCGGGAGGCGGAGCTTGCAGCGAGCCGAGATCGCACCACTGCACTCCAGCCTGGGGTCAGAGTGAGACTCCGTCTCAAAAAAAAAAAATAAAAATAAAAATAGACTTTCTTTTTTAGAGCAGCAGGAAAATTCATTGGGAGGTACAGAGATTTCCCATATATCTCTTATCCCCACACATGGACAACCTCCTCTAATATCATCATCTCCTACTAGTATAGTGTATTTGTTACAATTGATGAATCTGCGTGGACACACTGTTATCACCCAGTGTTCATGCATTAGGGTATCAGTCACCAATCTTTTTGGCACCAGGGTGTGGTTTGGTAGAAGATAGTTTTTCCATGGACCAGGGTGGGGTGGGGTGGGGTGGATGGTTTTGGGATGATTCAAGTGCACTGCATTATATTTATCATTAGATTCTCATAAGGAGTACACAACCTACATCCCTTGCATGTGCAGTTCACCGTAGGGTTCTCGCTTCTATGAGAATTTAATGCCACCGTTGATCTGACAGGAGGTGGTGCTCGGCTCCCCTCATTCACCTGCAGCCGCTCACCTCCTGCTGTGCAGCCGGGCTCCCAACAGGCCACTGAGCGGAGCTGGTTTGTGGCCTGGAATTTGGGGACCCTTGCATTAGGGTTGATTCTTGGTGTTGTATATTCTGTGGATTTGGCTTTACTCACTTAGTAATATGCATTTAAGTTTCTCCATGTCTTTTCATGGCTTGATGGCTCATTTGTTTTTAGTGCTGAATAATATCCCATTGTCTGGATGTACCACAGTTTATCAACATTCACCTACTGAAGGACATCTTGGTTGTTTCCAGGTTTTGGCAATTATGAGGAAAGTTGCTGTAAACAGCCGTGTGTAGGTTTTTGTGTGGACGTCAGCTTTCAACTCTGTCAGCTGAAGAGTGATGAGGTTTATAGATTTGGAAAGGAGAGCTTCATTTCTCACAAAGGTTTGCAGTCTGTGTAGGCCATTCTGACAGACAGGGAGGCACAGTCTCAGCAGAAGCTGAGAGATAAGGCATTTCCAGGCAGGGTGGAATTGGATGGGGTAAGGGTTTAAGATAGGAATTTATGCTGATGATTGGCCAGGCATACAGCTATATTCAACAGGTTACAGAAAGAGCCATGAATATTCATGAAGGAGATCCACACACATGTGTTTTAGGTTTACACATGTATGTAACATACCTCCCATAATCACTTTGAGGTGGAGATTTAATATTTAAATGCATTGTAATTAGGTTCTATATGTAAAAGGTGAAATGTAGGGAAGAAGTCTGTAAACTGTGAATCCTCAGGTGACTGGCCAGAACCAAAAGTCATTTATCAATAAGAAAATCTTTGTGGCCTAAAATAGTTGTCATGTTGAAACTGTAAAAACAGGAGAGGGGTGTGTTTAGATGACTTGAACGAAGGGGTCTTTTGGACTTTTGTTTTCTCATACTGGCTTTTGAGAACATCCAGTGATTATTAGAAAGGGGGAGGGGGTTGGAAGCAAATGGATCATGAACAGCCTTCTGTCTTGCCATGGCTGCTAACTTAAAATTTTGGGATCTTTTAGCCAAAGGAGGGTCCAGTAGTCTGTCGGAAGGGTTTAGGACTTTTATTTTGGTCCCCAACTCCCTTGCCTAAATACTTAGGAGCTCAATTGTGGGATCATGTGGTAAGAGTATATTTAGTTTTGTATGTATTTAATTTTGTATATTTAGTTTTGTAAAAAAACTGCCAAACTTTCTTCCAAAGAAGCTGTACCATTTTGCATTCCAGCAATACATGAAGGTTCTGTTGCTCCACATCCTACTTAGCATTTGGTGGTGTCAGTGTTCTGGATTTTGCCTTTCTAATACGTGTGTAGTATTTTGTTGTTTTAATTTGCATTTTCCTGATGATGTATGAGGTGGAACACCTTTTCATATGCTTGTTTGCTGCCTGTATATCATCTTTGATGAGGTTTCTGTAAAGGTCTTTATAAAGTCCATTTCTTAATTGGGTTGTTTGTTTTCTTATTGTTGAGTTTAGAGTTCTTTGTATATTTGGATGACAGGCCTTTATCGAACATGTCTTTTGCAAATAAAGACATCCTTTGGTATTGTGGAGGCTTGGTTCCAGGACACCTGATACCAAAATCTGAGGATGCTGAAGTCCTTTATATACAATAGTGTATATTTACATATAATCTACACACTTCTTCTGTGTACTTTAAATCATCTCTAGATTCCTTACAATACCGAATACAATGTAAGTGCTGTGTAAATAGTTGCTATACTATATATTGTTTTTAAAGTTTGATTATTTTTATTGTTAATATTTTTGATCTGTTGTTGGTTGAGTCTGCAGATGTGGAACCTGCGGATATGGAGGGCCTACTGTATTTTCTCTCATTCTGTGGCTTTTCTTATTCTCTTGGCATTGTCTTTTGCAGAGCAGATGTTTTCTATTTTAATGAAGTTAAGCTTATCAGTTGTTTCTTTCATGGATTATGCCGTTGTTTTATCTAAAAAATCATTGCCATAACCAGTGCCATCTAGGTTTTCTATTATGTTATTTTCTGAGAGTTTTATAGTTTTGTGTTTTACATTTAGGTTTGTGATATGTTTTGAGTTAGATTTTGTGAAGGGTGTAAGGCACACCTTTTGTAGTTGTCCCACAATTCTTGGATATAATGCAATTTTTTTTTTTTTTTTGAGATGGAGTCTTGCTCTGTTGCCCAGGCTGGAGTGTAGCAGTGTGATCTTGGCTGACTGCAGCCTCTTCTTCTTTCTTCTTCTTTTTTTTTTCTTTTTTAAATAATCATGTTCCATTTTTGCCAGCCTTTTTTCTCTGTATTTTCAGTTTTAAGAGTTTCTGTTGACACATCTTCAAGCTCAGAGATTTCTGTGCTGAGTCCAGTCTACTAATGAGCCCATTAAAGGCATTCTTCATTTCTATTAGAGTATTTTCGATCTGTAGCATTTCTTTTTGATTCTTGGAATTTTTATCCCTCTGCTGACATTATCCATCTGTTCTTGGATGATGTCTACTTTTTCAGTTAGAACCTTTACCTTATTTATCATAGTTGTTTTAAATTCCCGGTCTAGTAATTCCAACATTCTTGCCATATTTGAGTCTAGTCCTGAAGCTTGCTCTATTTCTTCAAACTATTTTCTTTTTTTTGCCTTAAAGTATGCCTTGTACTTTTTATTTTTTGAAAGCTGATTGTGATATACTGGGTAAAAGAAACTGGTGAACAGACCTTTAGTAATGTGATGGTAAGATGTGTGGGGAAGGGAAGTGTCCTATGATTTGGCCTCAGTGTTTTAGTGAGTCGGTGCCCCTGGGTTTTAACTTCACAAATGCTTCTCAGTTTCTTTCTGGTTTTACTAACTTGAGTGGGACAGAATGGCTACAGGGAGCTTTAGTTGGGTATTTCCCTTTAACCACCCGGAAGGCTAGAATTGACTGGAGTTTGTTATTTCTCTTCCCCGAGGTAAGTTAGGCTCTGTTAAAACTACAAAGAAGTTAGGCTCTGGTTAAATAGTTTCTCCTGAGGGCAGGCCTTCTTAAGAACAGAGTGCTCTGGTGTATTTCAAAATGGCCCCTTTTATCTTCCCTTTTCCGGAGTCATGAGGGGATTTTTCTCTGGTAATTTGCTGTGAGAACCAGGTCAAACTCCTGGAAGTAAAACTCATGAAAGTGTGGTAGCCTTTTGACAGGTTCATTTTAGAATTTTTAACCTCAGACGTCTTCATACTCAGCCTCCAGCAATTAATTATAATTCAAGTTTTCCCAGCCGGGTCGTGTGTCCCACACAAGTTTCAAGCTCTAGTAATTGTATTATGTACATTTGCCTAGTTGCTCTCTTCTGTTTTGGGGGCAGCGGTTTGTACTGTGATCTCAGTTCTCTTTGGGATTTAAGAAGAGTTGTTGCCTTTTCACTTTGTTTAGCTTTTTACTAGTTAGATGATGACTTTCAAGCTTCTCACATGCTGGCCTGAAAACCAGGTGTTAATCCCTGTAAATTGACCAATTTTTCATATGCTTATTTTCCCACCTGTCTGTTTTCTTCAAATCATGAAGAAATGAAGAAAATTTCTTCAAATCATGAAGAAATGAAGAAAATTTCTTCAATCATGAAATGTCTCTTCATGCCTTTTACCCATGTTCTGATTGTATTGTTTCTTTTTTTCGAGATGGAGTCTTGCTCTGTCACCCAGGCAAGAGTGCAGTGGCGAGATCTTGGCTCACTGTAACCTCTGCCTCCCAGGTTCAAGTGATTCTCCTGCCTCAGCCTCGTGAGTAGCTGGGATTACAGGCACCTGCCACCATGCCTGGCTAATTTTTAGTAGAGATGGGGTTTCACCTTTTGGCCAGGTTGTTCTCGAACTCCTGGCCTCAAGTAATCCACCCACCTTGGCCTCTCAAAGTGCTGGGATTACAGACATGAGCCACTGTATCCGGAAGTTTTCTTCTTTACTGTTGCATTTGAGAGTTCTCTGTATATTTTAGATACTACTGCTTTGTTGAATAAGTTGTTTGCAAATATTTTCTTCCACTCTCTATCTTGTCTTTTTATCCGTTTGTAACACCCAAGGTTCTTCGCCTAGCCACACCAAAGAATTGGTGTGGTGGCTGACTGCAGCCAGTGACAGAGACTGGGACTGAGAGAGAGAATTGTAGGTTTTATTGAGCAGAGTGAAAGTACAAAGCTTCCACAGCATGGAAGGGGTCCTGAATGGGTTGCCACTGTTAACTTGGATGATTGCCTTTTAAACTCTTTAAGGCAGGAGATACGTGAGGCAGGAAGCATGTTACAGGATCGAGAAACAAAGGCAGTAAATTATTTTGTGACGTGCCTTAGATTTTGAGAAAAACTGAAATTGCGACTTATGCTTACCTGTTCTATGTCCTTGCAGCTGCACAGCAAGAAAAACAGGATCTTATAGAACTTACAAACTGTGTTTACGAGGAATTGGGTCCACTGATCACAGAAAAATGGGCAGTTAATCTTTTCTTTAACTGGTTTCGGTGGTGGGGCACATAGGAAAACTTACAGCTAAAATTGTCGCTGTTTATAGCTTTCTTGGGGAAGAAAGTACATAAGCAAATCCTCGTGTTAGGAATATTTTAAGCATATATAAATGTTATTTATCCAGAACCGAAGTAAGTCCTGATATAGGAAATGAGTGAGTTTACAGCTTTCCAAGCCCTTACTCGACCCAGGAAGCCCAGCGGCATTGCCTCTCAGTCCCCGCTCTAAACAGGACACCCCAACTGCTGTTGGGAACTGGGCGATGACTGCTCTTGCTACTTCCTGCTGGTTAGGGGCAAAGATGGGGCCCTGCTGTTGTATTATCCTCCAGAGGGGAACTTTCTAGGCCAGTCAAGAGACCAGTGGGTTGATCCAAGGGTCCTTGGTAGAAGCTGTGAGTTAAACTCATTTGAGGTTCCATTTGTAAGGCCATTTGTAGCTTGATGGCCTTGATCCTGGAGGAAACAAAGTTGACAAGGAGGTTAAAAATATAGGGCCCAAAGGCGAGTAATAGCAAGATGGCTGTTACAGGGCCTAGAAAGGGGAGAAGTCAAGATACTCACTGGTTAAATATACTCCAGGGTCCTGAGAGTTGGAACTCTTTCTTTCTACGTTCTATTCGTTCCCTTGGCTCCGGGACCTTTTTGGCAATAATTCCTGACTAGTTGATGAAGTAGCAACAATCTTACCCTAAGAAGAGGCAAGTTCTTCCTCTTTTAGCTGTTAATAAATCTGGGGCCCTTCGGTTTTGGAGGGCCACCTCAGTTAGAGAATTAAGCTGGCTTTGTAGGGTCATCAGGGAGTTAGCAACCCATTCCATATCATCATTTAATTCTTGTGATATTTTATAATAGAATTGGATGAAGGAGGTTATACCTCCAATTCCAGTCCCAAGCCTGCCCAATATTCTGGCTCCTACCATAAAAGGGAGAATAGGAGCTTGTGCTTGGTGGGACTGGGGTATAAGGAGACTTTGCAACTCTTCTTCAGTATAAATGGACATGGGGGGTGCTAGAAATGAGAGAAAGCATAACTTTTGGGGTGCCATTTAGACATCAATAAGCTTAGCACAGATGAAAAAGATGTCTGGAGTTAGGTGAAACCTGAGGTAACCAGTATCCAGGATTGACATTGGGAGATGTTTCTATTTGGAGGCACGCTGAAATTTATACATGTGAGATTTGAGGCCTTGTGTGGCTGGCAGATTGGTGACTAGGGAGCCAATTATCCCGGTGCTGTTTAGGACTAAGGTGGATAGGTTCCAGTGTCCTGGGACAGGGACTACTGGGAACATATGGTTGGAAATGCAAGGGAAGACACATCCAATAGTTAGTTGGATTGTCAGGAGAGGCCTCCTGCATTCCTGTGAGTGTGGTGTTAAATAGACTACAGAGATGGGAATGAGAGTCAAGAGTCTTTTGTAACCTGGAAAGGTCTAGTTTCTTATATGGACTTGGAGTGTTAGATGGTTGGACCAAGTTTTTAATTACTTGTTGGACATGTTTTTTGGCTTTATCCTGGACACCTCCTTCATCAGTTATACCCACACTGGTGTAATGTGTCCAACACTGGGTGGTCCCTATGGCATCGGGACAGTTGGACGGGGTCATTTTTCCTTGGTGGTATGTACAGCCATTGTGGGAGCAGAGAGAAGCAACACTATAACATTCCTTTCTCATATAGGTGTGGGTAGTGAAGCCTGATTTAGTTTTAAAGAACATCCTTTCGAAGTTGACTGCGTCAGTGTTTCTGGGAAGGGGAGGAGAGCATGCATTAGAGAATCAAGTGCAGCAGGGGAGGGATGAAGAGGTGTCAGAAGGAATACTTAGTATTAGGAGAGTTAAAAGAAGCTTAGAGGAGATCCTTATAAAGGGAGTCATGGCGCTCTGTAGGTGGAGCAGTGGTGGAAAGGAGGAGGGAAGAAGGAGTAAATTGTGTTAAAAGGAAGGACGCTAGAAAAAAGGTTGATGTGATCAGGACTTTTGTCCTGTCAGGAGCTACAGTATGTGATCCTACTGCAAAGAGTATGGTTAGTATACTGTTTAATGTGATGAAACAGTATAAGGACTCCATTAGAGAGAGCAAGGAGAGAGGTCAAAGATCATGTAGGTTTTCTACTTATCCTCTTTTAGGTAGAGATGAGTTTTTCTTCTTTAGGATTAACTGTAGGAGTCTTTTTAGCCTGGGGTGCTTCCTTCTGAAATAGGAGAAGCAGGGCCTCTAATGGCTCACAGGTGTATCAAGGCTGGTCTGGCTGATCTTGAGACTCCTGAGCTGATAGTCAGGGGGTGTCCAAGGTGTAACTCGGGTGTGGTGAATCCAGGATTCCACTCCTGCCACCTTAACTGCAGTGGGGATAGAGAGGATTACCGAGTATGGTCTCTCCCACAAGGGATCCATAGATGGGAAGGTAGAGGGGAGGGACTTGACCAATACTAGATCTTCTGGTTGGAACAACTGTCTTCCTTTTTTCCTGTCACACCCTTTGGGTAAAGTTTTAAGGTTTTGTTGATATTTTGCTAGAGAAGTTATATCTTTGACCAAATTGGCCGTTTCCTGATTGAGCAGGAGGTCATTTGTGAGAAAAGGCCATGCGTACAGCATTTCATATGGACTGAGCCCCATTCTGTGAGGGGAATTTCGGATTCTTAACAAGGCCATGGGCAGGAGAGTGGGCCATGGGAGTTGCTTTCTCAAATGCCTCCTTAGTGTTTCATTTGCCTTTTCGACCTTCTCTGAGGATTGTGGCCTCCAAGCACAGTGAAGGTGATGTTGTATTCCTAGTGCCTTGGAAATTCCTTGAGTTATTGTAGCTTTTTTTTTTTTTTTGAGACGGAGTCTCGCTCTATCGCCCAGGCTGGAGTACAGTGGTGCGATCTCGGCTCACTGCAAGCTCCGCCTCCCGGGTTTACGCCATTCTCCTGCCTCATCCCCCGGCTAGTTTTTTGTATTTTTTAGTAGAGACGGGGTTTCACCGTGTTAGCCAGGATGGTCTCGATCTCCTGACCTCGTGATCCGCCCGTCTCGGTCTCCCAAAGTGCTGGGATTACAGGCTTGAGCCACCGCGCCCGGCCGAGTATTGTAGCTTTAAAAGCTGGACCATTGTCACTCTGTAAGCTTTGGGGAAGTCTGAATCTAGGAATTATTTCGTGAAGAAAGATTTTAACTACTTCTTGGTACTTCTCTGTTCTGCAGGGGAAGGCTTCCACCCAATTTGTAAAGGTATCAACACAGACCAACAAGTGTTGAAATCCCCTTGACTTAGACATATGGGTGAAGTTTAACTGCTAGTCCTGTCCAGGATAGTGCCCTGTTTGTTCCCTGAGAGGGGCCTTATGATGGACCAAGCGATTATTTTTTTGGCACACCTTGCAGGTCTTGACTACCTGCTGGATGGTTTTGAGAAGGTTTGGCCCTGTAAATAGGGATTTGGCCATCTTATGGGTACTTTCAATACCTATATGAAAAGTTTGGTGGAGGGTCTTAAGTATTTTCCACTGGCTGGCTTCAGGTATGAGCACCTTTCCCTCTTCTGTCGCTAACCACCCTGAGGGGAGAAAACTATGTCCCTGCGAGAGTCCCCATTCTGTTTCGGTTGGGGAATACTGGGGCTTAACCTCCTGGAGGGGGTTGCTCCATGCTAAGGGTCCTTCCATGGACATTTCTAAAGGGAAGTCCTGCTTAGCAGCAGCTTTGGCCTCAGCATCTGCTCAGCGGTTTCCTTCTGCTGCTCCTCCTTCACCTTTTTGATGACCCTGGCAGTGTGAGACTGCCACCTCCTTGGGTTTCTGCATTGCATGCAATAATTTCATGATTTCCTTGTGGTACTTAATGGGTGTCTCCCCGGAGGTTATAAACTCCCTCTCTTTCCGTATTGCAGCATGGGCATGTAGAACTAGATAAGCATACCAGCTATCTATCTACACATTTATTCTTTTTCCTTCTCCCAGTTCTAAGGCTCAGGTAAGTGCCACTAGTTCTGCTAACCGGCTGCTGGTCTCTGGGGGAAGAGGCTTACTCTCAAGTACTGTTGCATTGCTAACTATGGCATAGCCTGCCCTTTGTACCCCATTTTCTATAAATGAACTTCCATCAGTATACAGGTTGAGGTCAGGGTTAGTGAAGGGGACTTCTGAGAGATCCTCCCGGGCAGCATAAGTCTGGTCGATAATTTGGTGGCAGTTATGCTCTATTGGCTCCACATCCTCTGGGAGAAAAGTGGCAGAGTTGAAGGCTGCACATGTGCGTATTTGAAACACTGGTCCTGGCCGGGCGCGGTGGCTCAAGCCTATAATCCCAGCACTTTGGGAGGCCGAGACGGGCGGATCACGAGGTCAGGAGGTCGAGACCATCCTGGCTAACACGGTGAAACCCCGTCTCTACTAAAAATACAAAAAACTAGCCGGGCGAGGTGGCGGGCGCCTGTAGTCCCAGCTATTCGGGAGGCTGAGGCAGGAGAATGGCGTAGACCCGGGAGGCGGAGCTTGCAGTGAGCTGGGATCCGGCCACTGCACTCCAGCCCGGGAGACAGAGCGAGACTCCGTCTCAAAAAAAAAAAAAAAAAAAAGAAACACTGGTCCTTCAAGGATTACTGCCTGGTGTTTGAGTAGGTGGTTATCTGAGAGCCACAAACTTCCTTTAGCATTTCATATGCCACTTACATCATGAGTAGTGCAGACAGTGAGATCCTTTCCTTGTATTATTTTGATAGTCTCTGATACTGAGATGGCCACTGCTGCAACCACCCATAAACAGTGAGGTCAGCCTTTTGCTACTACGTCAGTTTCCTTACTTAGATATGCCCCTGGTTGTAGGGCTATCCCATGGGTCTGAGGAAGAACTCCAAGAACTATTCCTGCTCTCTGTCCGACATATAAAGATAAATTTTGTCCTGTGGGGAGACTTAGGGCTGGAGCTTGTACTAGGGTCTGTTTTAAAGTTTTGAAGGCTGCTTCCACCTCTGGTTCCCATCCTCTTAGATGGGTATTCGCCCTCTGGGTCTCCTTTATCAGAATATAGAGTGGCCTGGCCATCTCACTGTATCCAGGGATCCACAGTCGGCAAAAGCCGGTGATTCCAAGGAATCCCTGCACCTGTTTCAATGTCTCAGGGCGAGGGTAAGCCAGTATAGGCTGACTTTGTTCTTTGCTGAGGGCCCTAGTTCCTTTGGCTAGGATTAGGTCTAGATATTTAACTTGTTGTAGGCAGAGCTGGGCCTCTGACTTAAATACCTTGTACCCTCTATTAGCTGGAAAATTCAAGAGATCTAGAGTAGTCTGCTGATATGAGGTCTCCAAACTGGTAGCCAAAAGTAAGTCATCCACATATTGGAGGACTAGAGTGCCTGGACTTGAGAATTGGCCTAGGTCTTGGGCCAGTGCCTGACCAAACAGATGAGGGCTATCCCTAAACCCCTGGGGCAAGACCATCTATGAAAGTTGGGACGTGTGGTCTGTAGGATCCTCAAAGGCAAAGAGGAACTGGGAGTCAGTGTGCAGGGGAATGCAGGAGAAGGCATCCTTGAGGTCCAGAACTGAACCATTCTGCTTCCTCTGGTACCTGAGAGAGCAGGGTATAGAGGCTGGGTACAGCAGGATATAAATGAATTACTGCCTCATCGATGATTCTGAGGTCTTGCACTAGTCTCCACTGACCATTTGGTGTTTGTACTCCTAGGATTGGGGTGTTGCAGGGACTGTCACATTTTCTCACTAAGCCTTGAGCTTTTAAATGCCTGATAATATCCTCTAGTCCTTTACGAGCTCCAGGCCTTAGGGGATATTGCCTTTGATGAGGGAAAGTGGTGGGGTCTTTTAGCCTAATTTGAACTGGATGGGCGTTTTTTGCCCTACTGAATTGTCCTTCCAATGCCCAGACTTCAGGGTTGATTCCCTCCTCGAGTAAGGTGCAACAAAAGGGTAACTTGCCTCCCCGTATTCATGTAGATAATAGCTCCAGCTTTGGCTAATATGTCCTTCCCTAATAAGGGTGTGGGACTCTCAGGCATGACAAGAAACATGTCAAAAGAGCAAGGTCTCCCAATTGCAGCTGAGGAGGTGGGAGAAATACCTGGTTACAGGCTGTGCTAGGATTCCTCGGATGGTAATGGATCTTGAGGATAACCATCCAGGGCAGGAGATGAACAGTGAGAAGGCTGTGCCGGTGTCCAGGAGGAAATCGATTTCCTGGCCCTTAATGGTTGAGCTTACCTGGGGCTCCGTGAGGGTGGTATAAGCTGACGCTTGCCCCGGGGACCCTCAGTCCTGTTGCCGAATAATCTGGCTGGGGGCCTCTGGCCCAGAGAGCCTTCATTATCTGGGGCAGTGCACCTTCCAGTGATTTCCTTGGCATATTGGACATGGGCGAGGGGGCTGTTTGTTTTTTGTTGGACAGTCTTTTTTAAAGTGTCCTTGCAAACCGCACTGATAACAAGCCCTACCAGACAATTGTCCTGCTCCATTTTTTGTGCTCTTTGAACATCCAAGGTTTGCTCGTCTGAGGGCCATGACCAAGGCTGCGGTCTTTCTCTTATCTTACTTTTCTCTTTTGGCCTGTTCCTCTCGGTCCTTTTTATAGAACACCAAGGTGACCAGGTTTAATAATGCCTCCAAATTTTGTTCTGCGCCTAAGGCAGACTTTTGGATTTTTCTAATATCGGCTGCTGATCGGGTGATAAATTTATCCTTTAGAATAAGTTGGCCTTCCAGGGAATCTGGAATTAGGGAGGTATACTTTCTTAGAGCCTCCTGTATCCTTTCTAGAAGAGCTGAGGGGTTTTCCTCTTTTCCATTTGTAATTGTGGATAGCATTGAGTTGTTCATAGGCTTCTTCCTATTCTTAACCCTTCCAAGATACAAGTTAGTAAATGCCTGCGGCTTCAGTCTCCATGATCTGAGTCAGTATCACAGTGAGGGTCTACAGTGGGGACCGTCTGTTGTGGTCTCCTTCTCCCCTGGGGCCATTCGATGTGTTTACCTGGCTGAGATACCATAAATCCCTAAAATGCTGGGCTGCCGCTAAAGCTGCCTCCTTTTCAGTAGGACTTAAGGTCTGATCAAGGAGCAACATGATGTCACTCCATGCTAGATCAAAGTACTGCCTTAACCCTTGTAAGACATCTATATAGTTATTGGGATCATCTGATAATTTCCCTGTGTCTGCCTTTATTTGTTTTAAATCTGAGAGTGAGAAAGAGATATGCACATGAGTGGACCTAAATTCTCCTCCTACTGCTTATAAGGGACATAGTTTGGGTGCCTGGTTTGCACAGTTTACGTTTTCTTTTCGGTGTGCCTCTAACACTTTGGTGGGGCTGCATGGAGGAGAGTCAGTGGGGGAGGAGAGTGGGGCTGAGGAAGGAGGCCCTGAGTATGGAGGCAACTGTGGGTTTTTGTCATTTGGGCAAATCTTGCAGGCTTGGCATACAGCAGTATTGTCACGAAGGGCAAAGCAAGCCTGTACGTCAGGTACTTCACTCCATTTACATTCCCGTTTACAGAGAAGATGTAGTTGTAGAATGGTGTTATAATTAACACTTCCCTCAGGGGGGCCAAGTTTCTCTGTTTTGTGAGGAGTACCGAGGCCAGGCATTGGTGCAGAAGAACATCAGCTGCTGCTTTTTTAAGGTCTCAGGGTCGAACTTGTCCCATTTATTCAGGATACATCTTAAGGGAGTGTCTGGTTTTGAAGGTGTGGTGCCCATCTGGAATTTTAAACACAGGTATACCCGCACACCTGGTTAGTCTTAGGGACTCATCTTCCCCTTAGGGCACCCCCTCAAGGGTCAAGTCCAGTTGTGCTTGGAGCACATGGTCGTCCCTGAGCCTTCCATTTACTGGATTTAACCATGCTTACCGGCAGAATGGAAATCGTCCTTGCCCCCTGCCGTGCACCCATTGACCACTAGATGGGGCATGAGGACTGTCGGATTTATTGTGGCCCCTTGGCCAACATGTCCTATCTGTTCCAGGGTGGCAAGGCCTGGATCAGGGTAACCACTGATGCTTGCATGGCCAAGGCCCAAAGGCCCAATTTACGCGGGCCTGGCCATAAAACTGTCCTTCAAGGAGGAATCTCTGAATTAGCAACAGGAGGCTTAGTAAGTTCAAAAGGGGTGGTTGATGTCCTCTAGGCCAGGGTCGAGAGAACAATTGCTGTATTCTAGCCTTTTGTCCCCACTTTACATCACAGGAGTAAGCCCCCCTCTTAAGGTGGTACCAGTATCCTGTGTCTCAGATGACTATATTTTCTTCCTTCAAATACCCATGATGGAATGGTTGAAATAGCAATTCAACTGCTCTAAGGGGCGTACCCACACACCACAGATTGTACTTGAGAGGCACCAAAAAAAAGAGAAGTTCATCTGGGGAACAAGGAAGGAAATGTCCTAGGGCCTCTACTATCCACATGGAAATTACAGATCTGTCTTCAAATTGTCCTGATGTGGGAGACCATACATAATGGTGGGAACTGGCCTTTCAAAGTGGCAGTCAGATGGCAACACTGCCTAAATTCCGGAGAGCACCATGGACAGGGAACCTCTGGATGCCACCTTAAAAACTTAAGGCTCCTACATAGGGATTCTTGGTCCTGTCTAGTGGGAATAATCTTGCTTACGAGGTGAGGAAAGAAGTCTAACCGGCAGATATTTGTACCCGGGAGGCAGGGGTCAGAAGATGTGGCTGTCTCATGCTTAGTAACCCGTGCTGTGGGAGCCTCTGGTGGGCCGTGGTCTCAACCAGGATATCTGGGAGACTGTGACGTTTGCTGAGCACTCCCGGGTATACTTCTGGACCACCACGGAAAGTGAAAGAGTTAGAACTGGTTCCGGGCAAACCAATGTGCCCGACTTCAAAGGGTCGGGGGTTGTCAGAGAACCTTTCCCAGAAAGCGTGACGCCCCTGTCTTTAGTCCCGTGGTCATGCTAATTACCTTTAACTGGCTGACAGGTGCCCAGTGTTTAGCTTCCAAATTCTAAGGAAGGACAGGACAGAATCGCAAGCAAAAGAGGTCCGAGGGTACTCACTGCGTGGTGATTGGGATACTCTTCCTGGAGTCTCCTGGCTGACTCGCCAAGATGTAACACCCAAGGTTCTTTGCCTAGCCATGCCAAAGAATTGTTGTGGTGGCTGACCACGACAAGTGACAGAGCCTCGGACCGAGAGAGAGTGAGCTGTAGGTTTTATTGAGCAGAGCGAAAGTACAAAGCTTCTACAGCGTGGAAGGGGTCCTGAATGGGTTGCCACTGCTTGCCTGAGTGATTGCCTTTTAAACTCTGTAACGCAGGAGATACGTGAGGCGGGAAACATGTTACAGGGGCGAGAAACAAAGGCAGTAAATTATTTAGTGATCTGCCTTAGATATTGAGAAAAACCGAAATTGCGACTTATGCTTACCTGTTTTATGTCCTTGCAGCTTCACAGCAAGAAAAGCAGGACCTTATAGAACTTACAAACTATGTTTACAAGGAATTGGGAGGATAGATAAGGTCTGCCGATCACAGAAAAACAGGCAATTAATCTTTTCTTTAACTCTGGTTTTGGGGGAGGGCACACAGGAAAACTTACAGCTAAAATTGTTGCTGTTTATAGCTTTCTTGGGGAAGAAAACACATAAGCAAATCCTGGTGTTAGGAATATTTTAAGCATATATCCTCAATATTATTTATCCAGAACTGCAGTAAGTCTTGATGTAGGAAATGAATGAGTTTTATAATTTTCTAAGCCCTTACTTGACCCAGGAAGCCCAGCTGGCATCACCTCTCACTTTCAATTGTACCTCCTACAAAGTGCAAGTTTTTATTATTTTTAAAACTTAATTTTTATTTTTTTTTAGAGACTGGAGCTTGCTGCGTTGCCCAGGCTGGTCTTGAACTCCTGGGCTCAAGTGATCCCCTCCTACCTCAGCCTTTCTTTTTTTCTTTTTTTCTTTTTTTTGAGACAGTCTTGCTCCATTACACAGGCTGGAGTGCAGTGGTGCTATCACTGGAGTGCATGGCTCACTGCAACCTCCGCCTTCTGGGTTCAAGTGATTCTCCTGCCTCAGCCTCCTGAGTAGCTGGGATTACAGGCATGCGCCACCATGCCTGGCTAATTTTTCAACTTTTAGTAGAGACAGGGTTTCACCATGTTGGTCAGGTTGGTCTCGAACTCCTGACTTCATGGTCCACCTGCCTCAGCCTCCCAAAGTGCTGGGATTAAAGGCGTGAGCCACTTCACCTGGGCTTTTTTTTTTTTTTTTTTTAAAGACAGGGTCTTGCACTGTTGCCCAGGCCAGAGTGTAGTGGTGCAGTCTTGACTCACTGTAACCTCTGCCTAATGGGTTCAAGCATTCTGCCTCAGCCTCCCAAGTAGCCGGGTTTACAGGTGCCTGCCACCACACCTAGCTAATTTTTGTATCTTTAGTAGAGATGGGGTTTCACCATGTTGGACAGGTTGGTCTCAAACTCCTGACCTCAAGTGATCTGCTTGCCTCAGCTTCCCAAAATGCTGGGATTACAGTTGTGAGCCACCATACCCAATCTCCACCTCAGCCTTTTGAGTAGCCGGGATTACAGGTGCGTACCATCATAGCTGGCCACCGAGCACAAGTTCCCTGTCCCACCCCCTTTTTTTCCCGCTTTTTTGAAGATCGTCTCACCCTGTCACCCAGGCTGGAGTGCGGTCGTGCTATTATGGCTCACTTGCAGCCTTGACGTCCTCATCTCAAGTGATCCTTCTGTTTCAGCCTCCCAGGTAGCTTTGGTTACAGGCTTGTGCCACCATTCCTGGCTTTTTGTTTGTTTGTTTGTTTTGTTTTTTTGTAGGGACAGGGTCCTACTATGTTGCCCAGGTTGGTGTCGAAGTCCTGGGCTCAAGTGATCCTCCGGCCTTTGCCTCTCAAAGTGTTGGGATTACAGACGTGACCCACCATACCTGGTCTCACGGAGCACAAGTTTTAAAATTTGAAATTCACTGTACTGGTTTTTTTCCCTTTATGGTTTGTGCTTGTTATGTCAAGTTTAAGAACTCTTTGCCTAGTTCTATGTCTTGAAGATATTTTCAAAGATATTTTCTCATTTTTTTCTTCAATATTTCATCATTTTATGTTTTATCTTTGTGATCCATTTTGAGTTAATTTTTTATATGTGTGTGTTTAGGATTCCCCAAGGCTTCTCCTAGACTCAATTGATTTTCATAAAGAATCACAGAACTTAAAGTTGTTATACTTATGGCTTGTTACAGCTAAAGGATACAGATTTAAGTCAGTGATGGAGAAAGAAGCAAAGGACAGGGTCCAGGAGACACCAGGCCCAAATTTATAGTTGTCCTATCACTGTGAAGTCATGTGCACAGAGTTCATTTCTTCCAGAAGTGATGTATGAGAACATGTGGAATACTGAAAACTAGGTAAGGTCAGCTGAGCTCTGTGGTGTCCAGGGTTTTTTGGTAGGTGAAGTATGTAGATGTGGTTGACGGCCCTCATGGATGACTTCCATCTGCAGCCATCCAGCTGCTGCCATTTGGTCCAAGGCCCCCACAATTAATCACATTATTAGCATAGACTATATGGAGTGGCCTAAAACCTCCAGGTAAAGAAAGACTTTCTTACTAGGCTGGACATTCCAAGGGCTTAGAGGTTACATCCTAGGGAGCTGGGCAAGGGCCAAATATTTCTCGGAATGTACAAGGTGTGGGAAACCCAGACTTGCTGAGTTAATTAATCCTTATTGCACAGTGTGAGACATAGACTGTGTTGTTGTTTTTTTTTTCCTCTTTACTTTTTGGGTAGAGTTATTATGTCTACTGTATCGTTTTTCAAATTGTGTTAGCTCTTCTAGTTTCTTTTCCTTTCTATGTAAGCTTAGAATATTGAAGTCTGGGTATTGGGTTAAAAAAAGGAAAAAAGAAAAAATAAGCTTAGAATAATCAAGGTACTGGAAGTAAAACTCATAAAAATTATGAGTTTGTACAAGAAAGAATACAAGAAAATCTTCCTGGGAATTTGATAGAAATTGTCAGATTGGGGAGAAATAACGTCTTTTCTTGGTGAGTTTTCCAATCTATGAAGATGGTGTCTTCTCCATTTATTTAGATTTTTTATTTTGCTCACCAGTGTTGTATAGTTTTTAACATACATTTTCTATACATACATTGTTAGATTTACACCTAAATATTTTATATTTTTGGAGTGATTGTAAATCGTATTATATTTTCAAGTATTGAGACATAGAACCCAGAAATAAATTTAGAAATGCATTTATAATATAGAAGTACATTTGCTTTTAAGAATATAAATTTATCCGTCTGTCTGCCTGTCTGTGTATCTGTCTATCTGAGATGGAGTTTCGCTCTTGTTGCCCAGGCTGGAGTGCAATGGTGCGATCTTGGTTCACTGCAACCTCTGCCTCTTGTGTTTAAGTGATTCTCCTGCCTCAGCCTCCCGAGTAGCTGGGATTACAGGCATGTGCCACCACCAGCTAATTTTTTTATTTCTAGTAGAGATGTGATTTCTCCATGTTGGCCAGGCTGGCCTTGAACTCCTGACCTCGGGTGATCCACCGGCCTTGGCCTCCCAAAGTGCTGGGATTACAGGTGTCGGTCACTGCGCCTGGCCACATTTGCTTTTTGTATATTTATCTTGTGTTTGTTACCTTGCTGAACTCACTCATTAGTTCTAAGAGTTTGTTTTGGAAGTTTGAATGTAGATAATCACATTGTTTATAAATAAAGATGGTTTTTCTTTCTGATTTGTTTGCCTTTTGTTTTCTTCTCTGGACTTACTGCAGTGACTAGAAGAACATCCAGCACAATGTTGAATGAATAGTAGAAGTGGATATCCTTGCCTTGTTCCTGATTATACAGATACAGCATTCAGTCTTTCACTGTTAAGTAGCAGTAGTATAGCTGTGAGCTGTAGTTTTTTATGGGTACCATTTATCAGTTTGAGGGTATTTTTTATTCCTAGTTTGCAGAGGATTTTTATTATGAATGGGTATTGGATGTTGTCAATTTTTTTCCTGAGTGAATTGATTTGATTTTCTTCTTTAGTTTGTTGATATGGTGGTGCATTTTATTACTTGATTTAAAAAATGTTCAACCAGCTTTTTATCCCTGGAATAAGCACTACTTGGTCATGGTATGTAATTCTTTTTATATGTTGCTGAATTTTGTTTATATTTTCTTAAGGATTTTTTTCTTGTGTATCAATAAGGAATATTGTCCTGTAGTTTCTTTTTTTCTTTGGTAGTCTCTTGATATCAGGGTTAATACTATAATACCTTTATAAACGAATTGGGAAACGTCTTATTTTTTGTAAGAGATTGTATAGAATGGTATTGATTGTTTTTTATACGTTTGGTAGAATTTTCAGTGAAATACTCTGGGCCCAGATTCTTTTTTTTTCTATTCTTTTTTTTTTTTTTTGAGACACAATTTTGCTCTTGTTGCCCAGGCTGGAGTACAATGGTACGATCTCAGGTCACCACAGCCTCTGCCTCCTGGATTCAAGCGATTTTCCTTCCTCAGCCTCCTGAGTAGCTGGGATTACAGGCGTGTGCCACCACGCCTGGCTAAGTTTTGTATTTTTAGTAGAGACAGGGTTTTGCCATGTTGGCCAGGCTGGTCTTGAACTCCTGACCTCAGGTAATCCACCCTGCCTCAGCCCCGCAAAGTGCTAGGATTACAGGCATTAGCCACCACACCTGGCAAATGGGCCCAGAGATTATTAATTTTTGAAATTTTAAAATTATGAAATCAGTTTCCTTAATAGTTATAAAGTAATTCAATTTGTCTGTTTCAAATTGGATGAGTTGCTTTTGTTTTTTAGAGGAAGTGGTTGATTTCACCTAAATTATCAAATTTATGTGTGTAGAATTGTTTATAACATTCTCTTATTATTTGTTAGATGTCTGCAGGCTATGTGGTAATGTCCCCTGTTTCATTTCAGTTATTGTTTTTCTTTTTCTTTCCTTTTTTTTTTTTTGAGATGGAGTTTCACTCTTGTTGCCCAGGCTGGAGTACAATGGCGTGATCTTGGCTCACTGCAACCTCCGCCTCCCTGGTTAAGCGATTCTCCTCCCTCAGTCTCCTGAGTAGCTGGGATTACAGGCACACACCAGGATGCCTGGCTAATTTTTGTATTTTTAGTAGAGACGGGATTTCTCTGTGTTGGTCAGGCTGGTCTCTAACTCCTGACCTCAGGTGATCCGCCCACCTCTGCCTCCCAAAGTGCTAAGAGTACAGGTGAGCCACCGTGCCTGGCCTCATTTCAGTTATTGTTAGTTTGTGTCTTCCTGCCTTGTTTTTCAGTTTTGGTAGCAGTTTGTTGATTTTACTGATCTCTGCAAAGAACCATCTCCTGGTTACATTAATTTTCTCATTTGTTTTCTGTTTTCAATTTCAGTGATTTGTGCTCTTTGTTAGTTCCTTTTTTTCTACTTGCTTTTGGTCTGTTGAACTCTTCTTTTTTTCTAGGTTCTTAGCAGATTAGATTACTGATTTGAGAGTTTTCCACTTTTAAAATATGCTATTATAAATTTTCCTCTCAGAACTGCTTTAGCTGTGTCCCACAAATTTTGATATTTTATATTTTCATTTTAGTTCAGTTCAGTGTATTTTTTGTAATTTACCTTATGACTTCCTCTTTGCTTCTCAAGACTGTAAGTGTGTTGTTTAGTTTCAAAGTGTTTGGAGATTTTCCTGCTGTATTTGTTATTAATTTCTAGTTTTTCCGTTGTAGCTAGAAACACTTCATGTGATTTCAGTCCTTTAAATTTGTTGACATTTGTTTTAGGGCCCACCATATGGTATATTTGATATATGTTCTGTGGGTACTTGGAAAGAATGTGTATTCTGCTCTTGTAGTGGGGGAATGTCCTATAAATGTTGATTAGATCTTGTTATGTTGAGTTCTGTATACTTGATGATTTTCTGTCTAGTATTTCTCTCAGTTGTTGAAAGACGAGTGTTTAAAAATCTACATTATTATAGATTTGTGTATTTTTTTATTTCTATGTTTTTGCTATATATATTGCAGCCACATTGTTTGGTGTGTACACATTTAGAATTGCTATTACTTCTTGGCGGATAGGCCCTTTTATCATTGTATAATGTCCCTTTCTGTCTTTGGTAATTCTCTTTTCTCCAAAGCTTACTTTATTTGATAGTAATATAGCCAACATGCTTTTTTTGTTAATGTTCACATAGCATATGTTTTATATCCTTTTACATACAACCTATCTATATTATTATTTGAGGTAAATGACTTCTAACGGCATGTAGTTGGGTCATGTTTTCTCATCAATCTTCTGTACCAATTTCTATCTTTTAATTGGTATATTTAGAGCATTTATATTTAATGTAATTATATATGTTAATACTTAAGTCTTTCTATTTGTTCTCCATTTCTGTTTTCATTATCTGTCTTCCTGTGACTTACTTGAACATTTTTAGAATTCCATTTGGATTCATCTGTGTTTTTGAGTGTCTCTCTTTGTGTAGTTCTTCTAGTAGTTGCTTTAGGTACATTGCTTTTGGTACATTAGATATACATATGTATCACAGTTTACTGATGTTATTTTACCAGTTTGAGTGGAGTGGAGAAATCTTACCACTTTTTATATCCCTTTAGCCTCCCTCATTTATAATAAAATAGTTTCACATATTTCCTCTACATACATTTATAACCACATCAAACACCCGTCAAACATAATTTAAGAAACTCAGGAGCAGAAGGAAAGCCTATTTTATTTATTCATAATTTTGTTTCTTGTGTTTTTTCTTCCTTTGTGATGTTCCAAGGTTTCTTTTTTTATTGCTTCCTTTCTGTTTAGAGAACCTCCTTTAGTCATTCTTCATTCGTTTAGATCTCCAATGACAAATTATCTTAGTTTTCTTTTAACTGAGAATGTCTTGATTCTTTGAGGATAATTTTACTGGGTACACATTTCTAGTCTGACACTTCTTTTCTTTTACCACTTGAAAATATTTTTCTACTTCTTTCTGACCACCGTGATTTCTGATGACAAATCTGCTGTCATTTGAATTGTTTTGTGCCCTCCCTCCCCCGTTGATAAGTTGCCGTTTTTTTTTTTTTTTCCTGGCTGATTTCAATATTTTTTTTTTGTTTTTCTTCAGTTTTCAGAAATTTAATTATCATGCACCTTTGGGTGGATTTCTTTGGATCTTGTAGTTGAAAGTGATGGGGCATTGTCTCCTTATTGCCAGGTGGAGATGTAAGTCCCAATTTCCCACATAGCCTTTGCTGATACTTGAGGGATAAGGAAGAGCACCTTGTTACTGCTGGGTAGGGGTGAAAGTCCAGAATTCCCAGGTTATCACCACTGACACCACAGTGTGAGTCGCCTTATTACTACTCAGTGATGGTGAAAGTCCTCAGTCTCAACCAGGCCTCCTTTGATACCACCTAAGGGTAGAGTGGAAGGGGTGTCCCTATATTGCTAGACAAGTGTAAAGGCCCTGTCTCCCTACTTGGCCTTCTTTAATACTATTATGGTGGCACTTTTAGGGTGTTTTATTACAGCCTGGCAAGTTTAGAAGTCTAGGTACCCTACTTGGCTTTTGTTAGCATGGGTGTAGGGTCCCAAAAGATAAAATTAGTATTATGAATTTGATGAAGGGCTTGAGCTGCATTTAAAACCTGCTATTACTTATTATAGTTATCTGTACAACCTTGAATAATTTTGCACTTCTTTGAGCCTCACTTTAAAAAGAAAAATCTCTAAATTGGAGATAACTCTATGTGTGGTGATGATTTAATACGATGACTTAAACAGCTTAGCACAATTTGCATCATTATCATTGCTTAAGAAGTGATTCTTGTTCTCCTTCCTTGCTCCCTTATGTTTTCTTATGTTTCTCTTCTCATTTTTTTTCCCCTAGAAATGTTTCCTAACTGACTTATCTGAAGTGATATTTCTACTGCCACCCTCACAATTTTGTGCCTGCTGCTTTATTTTGGGTTTGCGTATTGTTTGTATCATAGGACAGGAACTGGTTTGTACTGGGTGTTCAATTTTGTTGAATGTAACAATGAACATGTAAACTCTCAGTTAAGGTTCCTGTTTCTACCTACTTTTTTTTTTTTTTTTTTTCAATCCTGGTTTTGAACGTGGTATTTCTGAGGTTGCAGTGTACATTCTTCTGTTCTGCTTAACACCCTTTGTTTTCTGTTGTCAGGAATTGTGTTCTAATCTCTTTCGCTTGATGGTCCCGTATTGTTCACTGGTGTGGGTTTCTGTGTTTTACTTTTTGTTATTTCACTGGGTCTTGGAAGGGAGGGAATATACGTGTATATACTCAGGCAGTGATCTTGAACCAGAAATCCTGTCATATAGGTGTAAGTGAAAAAGAAAATGAAGAGAAAAAACTTGAAAAGAGATGGTCAAACTTGTCCTTAATTTCAACTACTATTAAGTATTTCTTCTCATTTTTCTTGATTTATAAAGGTAATAAATACACATTTACAAAAGCATAAAGGTGAACATTGTTTTAAAAGCAAATTCATATTTCAGGTATTATTCATGGATTTGAAAAATTTGACTCCACGTAGAATTATTTTGAAAAATTATATGGAGCAAAAAAAGAAGTCTCCCTTTATTTCATTTCCTTCTTTAATTCTTGCTTTTCAAGAGGTCGCCAGTGTTACTAATGTGTTGTATGTTCTTTTAGACCTCTTGCTGTTCATTTATTCACATACACACAGGCTTTTAAATAAACTGATCATTCCATACATGTTTTATGATTTGCTTTCTTTGGGATTTCTTTAAAAAATAATTTTTATTTTGAAATGATTCACATAATCTAATTCACACCACCTGAAGTTCCTAGAATTAGTTTATTCTCCAAGGAGATTTAGCCATTAAGATAAGCTTAGAATTAGGTTTGATCTCCATGGGCATTTAAAGAAGCAAAGAAGGCTTTTGTGGGAGCCTTTTTTCTGTGTTGGAAAGAACACATATAATTAATAAAAGTCCTGCCAATTTATGGTATATGAGCCAAACAAATCAGAGAATAAAACAAAAACCTAGAATTTCTGTTCCACCATTTGGTAAAAATACCCCCATATACATACATACATGTTTATATGTATAACACATTTCTGTAGCAGGCATATATTAACTTAATTTTTAAAAACACATGCATATATGGACATTTAATACGTGATATAAAGATAGCATTTTAAAGCAGTAGGGGAATATTAGGCCTGAAAAAAGTGGTAGTAGATCTCTACCTCAAACTATAACAAATTTGAGATGAAATAAAGAACTATTGATTTCCTTTAAAAATCATAAAAATCTAGGAGATATGAGATTAATTTTATATTCTTAGGTCAGAAATGTTCTTTTTTTTTTGAGACAGAGTCTTGCTCTGTCACCCAGGCTAGAGTGCAGTGGCACAATCTTGGCTCACTGCAAACTCCGCCTCCCGGGTTCACGCCATTCTCCTGCCTTAGCCTCCCGAGTAGCTGGGACTACAGGTGCATGCCGTCACGCCCAGCTAATTTTATGTATTTTTAGTAGAGATGGGTTTCACCATGTTAGCCAGGATAGTCTCAATCTCCTGACCTCGTGATCCGCCTGCCTCGGCCTCCCAAAGGGCTAGGGTTACAGGCATGAGCCACCGCGCCCAGCAGAAATGTTCTTAAGTCACAAAACATTTAATAAAAATTCAAATAAATTGAACATTGATAAAAGATACGAAATAAAAAAGACACATATTGGAAGCAAATGTTTGTAATACAATTGACAAGGAAATAGAGTCTCTGGTGCCTAAAGAGCTCCTGTAGGCTGCTCTGTCTATAGAGCAGCCATCCTTTTATTCCTTTACTTTCTTAATGAACTTGCTTTCACTTTGCCTTGTGGACTCGCCCTGAGTTCTTTCTTGCATGAGATCCAAGAACCCTGTCTTGGGGTCTGGATCAGGACACCTTTCCTGTAACATATTTCTGGTGACCATAGAAGGGACTATACTCACAAAACCCCTGACCCAAAGGCTAACTTTGGGTAAGTGGTGGGATCCAGTAACATCTTTCTGGCCTCCACGGAAGCGACTATACTGCAGAAACCCCTGACCCAAAGGCTAAATTTGGTTAAGTGGTGGGGTCTAGTAACATTTTTCTCATGAACCACAAAAGGGACAATATTGAGACCCCCGACCCAAAGGAGACAGACTGCAGCACTGATTGGACAACTTTGGATAAGTAGCGGGGTACCTGGGTAAAGGTGGGATTGGGTTAGAGGCCCAACTTAGGGGAGTTAGAGTGTCTCCTAAGACAGAGTAGGTTAGAGGACCCTCTTAATAAAAAGCAAGGGTGCTTGACTGACCTTGGATTAGAGGCCCAACTTAGGAGGGTTAGAGGCCCCTCTCATCACTATTGCATGTTAACTGCTGTTCTCTTTGGATTAATCTGCCTTGTAGTCTTTGCTATGGCTATGGGTGGAGGATTAGGCATGTACAGGATTGTGGGACATGGGGAGCTTTTTCCTCCCTAAAAGGGGAAATGAGAGCTGATGAGACTGGCTGGAAAAGATTCCTTTGGTACTGAGAAGCAGCCACCTGAACTTTTCAGTGTTGTTGCAATGGGTGGGTCTTTCTCTGGCCTCCGTAAGCTCTTCATCTTCCCCACCCTGCCATAGGCAATACTTTCCTTCTCTACTTTTCCTTTCCTATCTTTTCTATTACTCAGGGTGACCATCTTGCCCAGAGACCACGTGTTGAAACTCCAAGTTGGAGTTTGGATTAAAGATGATGGGGCCCATCTAGGGGCAAATTTAAACCTTGCCAGTTTGATACTGGGTGCTAAGCAGAGTGGCTAATGTCTGTGTTTTAGCACATGTGTTTTGCTCTGGCCAGAATGAAAAATACAATTTTCCTTTCCACCATGGCTATGGTGCTGCAAGCTGGATCACTAAGGCTGCTCAGGGAAAGGGAACTTAGAAGCCTGGCATGCCAGCAAAAGGGTAAGAATTTCTTACCAGTCAGATTTCAGGCTTCTGTCTCTCTGCAAATGGTTGACTGAATGCTTAAAAAAAAAAAAAAAAAAAGAAAAGAAAATCAGTTTTTATCTCTATGTAAAGTTTTGATTAATGCAAAAAATAATTCTTTTTTTTTTTTTTTGAGACGGAGTCTCGCTCTGTCGCCCAGGCTGGAGTGCAGTGGCCAGATCTCAGCTCACTGCAAGCTCCACCTCCCGGGTTTACGCCATTCTCCTGCCTCAGCCTCCCGAGTAGCTGGGACTACAGGCACCCGCCACCTTGCCTGGCTAGTTTTTTGTATTTTTTAGTAGAGACAGGGTTTCACTGGGTTAGCCAGGATGGTCTCGATCTCCTGACCTCATGATCCGCCCATCTCGGCCTCCCAAAGTGCTGGGATTACAGGTTTGAGCCACCGCGCCCGGCCAAAAAAAATAATTCTTAAGCTAGTGTATTTTGTGCTATGAATTTGTTATTCTGTGTTGAGGGGTACTTTAGGATAAAACACAGGCTTAGAACACCTGTAAGCCTGCTTTTCAAGAAGACCCAGCAAGCTGGTCAGTAACAAACTTGGCTGGAGGTCTCTGAAACAAACAAAAATATTGGATGAAGTCTCCACCTTGTTTTATGTCCTTGGGAGCTTGACCGTGTAACCATGTGGCAGTACTTTTGGTCTCCCCTTTCCTGGGAACAGGAATTTTAGGGTTCATGTCATAGTTAGCTCTAAAAATCATATTAAATAGTTAAAAGCGTTTGTAAGCTCAAAATTAACTACTGTAGACTCGTTCTGGGAAATGGGGAGTGCCCCTTACTATAGCTCAGTAGCTAACATTTTGCAGTTTCACAGTGACAGTCCTGGTTCAGTTCTCCGCTAGGAAGTCATTTGTGTGATTTAATATCTGTGTGATCTTGTCTATTCTCTTCTTCTCCATGGACTGTATAAAGTTCAGAACACCTTTGATAAAGTTCAGAAGGTAGAAATATTGGCCATTTGGGAAGGCTAAAGTCAGATAATAAGAGATCGGAAAGGATTTGTTTTTTAAAGAGCACTGTGGTTAAAAGTCAGCTTAATTAAAAATGGATAGACAAGCTATAGATACATTTAAAAGGCCTTTATGTTTTTCTCTTCTTGGAACTTGCTTTTCTGGAAATAGGTATTTTCTTCTCAGTCGACTAAATTATTTTTCTCCATTTGTTTTTTGTCTTTCCACTCTTAATGCACACATGAGAGGCCCCAAGATAACTTCTGGTAGCCTGAGACCCCTTGAGAAAAACAGAGGAGGTGCCACAGACTCTGTTTTGGGGAAAAAACCCTCTGTTTTCCTCATGAAACTCCAGGAATTAAAGCAGATGGATCCCTCTCAGAATTAAAGGCTCTGTTCGGTTTTGCATTGTGTGGTTTTGAGTTTTGGGGGTATTAGAAATTGCTTTGCATTATGAGAGAGCTTTGGTTAGGAAATATACTTTAAGGGACAGCTGATAGTAGTTAGGGAGGGGTACTTGACTCTTTGCACACTTGGATCAGGGAAGCATACTCTTGGCTACCTGGAAGATAAGGAAACATCCCTACCCCGCACTGGGAGATGAGACTCCCATGAGGGATGGACTGATGACAAAATGGGCTGATTGCCTTTGGGTTGCCTTGAAGTGAAATGCAGAGTAGAAGCACTGTACTGTCTTCTCTAGTATTTCCCTCCTTTTGGGGATCCAGGAACCAGCATAAAATGGTACCCTTAATTTTGGGGATCTGTCTTTGCCCTCAGCTGCATATTTGGCCCCAGAAATGCATGCTTTCCTGACCCTGTTCCTCCAAGGGCTCCACCTTGAAGCCAGTAATCCACTTAAGAAACTGGTGATGAAAAATCTTACACATGCAGAATCTTCTGTCTGTCCATTTATTAATATGTGTTGTATGTTTATGTATAAAAGAGCTCTAATTGCTTAGAAAAATAAGCACTTAATATTTTTTCAGAAAAATGGAAACAAAAATGCCTTTTTGTTCACGTGACTTTAGTAATCTTTTGGAAATACAGTTGTAAAAATTATTGGTAAAATATCTTGAAAATGTAGACATTTGGTCTAAATTAAGGTCAGTATCAGATTTGCTAAATGCTTTAAGGTTAAACTGTTTCTTTTGGGAACTGTTCAGTTTACCTGCTGTAAAGCCGTTAGATTCTAGATAAGGCCTGGGGACGTGTAGAGTTAGCCACGCCCCCTAGTTATGCTGGAGAGTCAGCTCTTATCTGCAGTTGTGCCTGGTGTGTCCTAGTAACACGAAATTGCTAACTAACCAGGGTTTTCACCAAAAGTAAAAGTTAACATTGTAATATGTAATTGACACTGTTGTAGAAACAGTTCTACATGCAAGGTGTCTAAGGAAAAGTAAAAGGTACTTTTGGTAAAAGATTATAAGAAGGCATGGGAATGTGGATTTTTTGCCTAAAGAGTTAAATAGTTATTTTAAGTTAGAATAAAGCTAAAAGTTTGAACAGTTGTGGATGGCGTGAAAAAAATTGTTAAGAGATTCTGTGTGTGAACATATTGACTAAAGTTAAAGGGGTATTATTCAGTTTTTCCGTAAATTAAACATTGAAATAAAAGCATAACAGGTTTTTCTTAGAGCACTAATCTGCTTTTTCACAAAAAAATATAAATGGTTATAAAAGGTTTATAAGAATCTTACCTTACAGTCAAACTGATTAAGATTGGATAGACATAAAGTTTTATTAAGAATTGGGTTTAACATTAATAGGATATTAATATAAAGGTGAAATTTGGCTTATTTGGTGTAAAAGTCATACAGGAAGCATCATTATCAAATGTAAAATAGTGTTTTGCTTTCTTTGGACTGTATTTGCATGATTGTGTTACTGGAATATGTTCCAAAGTTATGGGAAACTCCTGTAATTCTAATATGACTTAATGTTTGTTATTTATAATTGTTATGTGAAATTCTGTATGCCACAAAATTAACCAAATTTCCTTATCAGTTGTGGCTTTAATAGTGGCTAGCCTAAAACTTTTTACTACCCACAGACAATTGTCTTGTTTTAGTCCTCTTTAGAAGGCGGTTTATAATCAACTATGGAACTCTAGCAGATATTCTTAAGTGCAAGTTTTCTGATAACTTTGGAGATTATGACATCAGAATAAAGGAAAAAACTTTCAGAACTCTCAGAGCTAAAATGTTCATAACCATCCAACAGAAGTTAACGACATGGACTAAACTGAAGAAGTCTAGTCTTTTTAACTTTTCTTAAAACGTTGCTGATCCTTTGTTTTGTTTTTCAGAGTCAAGAAAACTTCTTTTAAGCTATTTACAGGTTTTACACTTAACTGTTAAGTACACTTGTAACAGTTAAGTATACTTGTTAAGTACACTTAACTGTTAAGTACTCCTATGAACAAAATTTGGAGCATATTTATTTCTCTCTACCTGATTTCTCCAGAATTTGGAAACTAGTTGTGAGTATTCTTAACTTAGAGCAATATGGTTATTTGCATAGGTGCAATAAGAATCTGTTTTCTTTTGTAACAGGACACAATTGGATAAATTGGTTATTTTACCAAAGCTTTGACTGGAATGGTGTGTTTTCCTTTAAGAAATTAAACTTGACTTATAGAGCCAGTTAAAGCCCCTTGGGGAACTGGCCTCATTCCTTGCCTACACAGTCCCTGTAAACAGGGTTTCAGACCTGTGGTAAGTAAAGAATGTCAGTTTCTGTCAGGTCCAGGAGCTCCAAGTTAGCTTGGGACCCCAAGAAGAGAGGAATTTACCCAACTTATTGCTATTTGAGGGTACAAACCCAAGGCTGGGCTTGGCTTTAAAAAAGTCTTATCTGGGGCTGGGTGCAGTGGCTCACACCTGTAATCCCAGCACTTTGGGAGGCCAAGGTGGGCAGATCATGAGGTCAGGAGTTCGAGACCAGCCTGGCCAACATTTTTACTAAGATGAAACCCCATCTCTACTAAAAATACAAAAAATTAGTTGGGCGTGGTGGTGGGCTTCTGTAATCCCAGCTAATCAGAAGGCTGAGGCAGGAGAATCGTTTGAACACGGGAGGTGGAGGTTGCAGTGAGCTAAGATTGTGGCATTGCACTCCAGCCTGGGTGACAGTGTGAGACTATATCTCAAAAAAAAAAAAAAAAGAAAAAAAAAAAAAGTCTTACCTGAAATTCCATCTATGGAGCAGAGTTCCATCAAAGCCAATTTAAAAAGAGCTTATATCAAAAATAATTGTTCTTGCTGCACTTCATACAAATAATCAGGCCAAGTATTATAAAGCAAATCATTCTTTCTATAATTTGTCTTTAGTAAAAATGAGAAACTGGAGAGGGAAATACTATGTTTCAAAAACTATGGTACACTTGTTATTAAATTCTAGTCTCAATTGTTTTTAAGTTTGTTTTTGCAATGTAGGCTAACCCTGCTTATTCCTGTGAACCAACCACGTGATCTCTGACTGCTCAGAACAAGTGGGATGGGTGATGTAAAAATCTGAATCAGTATTCTAATTCTGGGCACATTGCGATCAGCTAGCAACCCCATATCAGCTTGGTTTCAACAGTTGCCCAGTTCATGGAAAACTTTCTAATTTGGTTTTCTTGGAATAACTTTACTTATTTTGCTGTACTCTTGTGGAATATGTCGCTGTTATACTGTTCATCTGGGAATACAGGACAAGCTTATTGAATGTTTTCTTAAACATATTATTTATTCGATCATTGATTTATGCCAATATAGACTATGTGGATTTGTTTTTTATTTTTGATTATGACTCAGTAATAATATTTTGTTGTTCAAATTTTACCATTGAGAACTCTTTCAGGTTTGTTCCGGTGACACTTTGACATGGACACCACCCAGCCATCCTTTTGTTTTTTGAGCACTTCATTACTTTCAGATACCACAAAATGTTCCATGTTCATCTTAGTTTCCTATTTTAGCCCTTGAATCCATCATTTCACCAGTGAGCTCTGGTTCTTTTTATTGGAGAAAGGTATTCAGAAACCAAGATCTGGATGCCAGACATACTTGTTATTATTGGGATGCCATTGCTTTTAGGCCCTTTCAGAGGACAGGGCTAGGTTATGCAAGTATGTGTATACTAGCCTATAATACACATATATCTAGAACTATTTCTCTGTTTATTCATCAGTATTAGTATTGAGCTAAACAGGAGTTCCTTCAAATGTCTTTGACTCTAATTCAGACAGCAGGATTTATGTTAGCCCTTCTCCCTTGCTTGTCTGTAACTTCCCTCTCCAACAGTTAGAAGCCTCCCACCATCTACCATTCATTTACTTGTTTACTAGGTCCCCAGTATATGTGTATAAAGCAGATTCAGAACTGTTAACTTCTACTCCCCTGTATTAGTTTCCTAGGGCTACTGTAACAAATTACATGAACTAGAGGACTTAAACAACAAAAACATTTTTTTCTCACAGTTTTGGAGACTCTAAGGTTCAAAATGAAGGGGTTGGCAGGGCCCTGTTCCCTCTGAAGGCTCTAGAGAAGAATTCTTCCTTGCCTTTTCTAGCTTTAGGTGCTTACTGACAGTCCTCAGTATATTATTCATTGGCTTGTGGCACCATAACTCCAGTCTTTGTCTCCTTCACATGTCCTTCTTCCCTGAGCTTTCTGTCTTTATATCTTTCTCTTTCCTTATAAGGATACCAGTAAGTGGACTTAGGACTCACCCTGAACCAGCATGACCTCATTTTACCTTGGATTACATCTGCAAAGACCCTATTTCCAAATAAGGTCACATTCACAGGTTCTAGGGGTTAAAATTTTAATGTACTTTTATGGAGAACATAATTCAGCACATTCTATACATACTATGTGGTTAAATAGAAAAGCATTAAAAAGTGCTAGAGAGTAATTTAACAAAGTTGAGTTGAGAATAAATCAGAACTGTGTGGAGGTCTTTTTAAAATGAGTTTTAGCTGTTTGGTCTTATTAATAAACATTAAAATTAACTTTGAGGGAAGAATGATGTGGGAAATGAGGATTGAGAAGTTGAAGAACAGATGCTCTGAGATTTTCTTTAGTGTTATTGTAAAAAGCTGCTGTAAGCAAATCATATTATTTTTAAAACAGTGTTCCTGTGTCATGTTATCAAAAATTTACTTGCAGTTGAGGCAAACTCTTTTATTTTTTGAAGCTTTGGCTTCGAAGCTCAATAATCTTTTTATAGTCAGTTACTTCAACCTCGATAGAGTATTATGATATTAACCTGGGTCCAGTAGGGAGCTAGTTTGGCTAAGGAGAGCTTAAAAAATAACTCCTATTCTCAGACTAGGCCTCACATGGTGTCCAGACTGGGATGCTGCCTTTCTCATGATAATGGCTAGCTGAAGAACTGAAAAACGCCTCACTGGAAAGATGACTATAATCGTTATCTTTTTCATAAGTCTCCAGAAACCCTTTGATCCTGTTGTGTATTGTTTCATAATTACTCACCTTTTCTATTGCTATTTAGAAAACTGCCTTTTCTTTTTATTCTTTGAATTAATTTAAAACCAATTTAGTTAGCAGTAGCAACTATCCCTGTTTTTCTCACTGAATAATTCATCAAGTGTTAAATATAAATTTCTATAATCTTTTAGAGATGGGAGAGTATGATTTTCACTTTTTCCTTGAATTGGATTGATGTGAAGATGTTAAAATTTTTGTTACTTTCATTAGTTCTTGCCATTACCTCCAAGCTGAACTTCGACTCTTTTTCTCCAGCAATTTTTTATTAATGCATGAAACAGTGAGTGATTGCACCGGTATGTTACATAGTTCAGAATACAGAATATTCTAATGGAAAAGAATCCTGAGTTTAAGGCATGATTAGTAGATACTGTTATTTAGAAGCTATTCTACATAGATAAAGCAGTGTCAGAGTTTCAAAATCAAGGGTGTATTACTCTGTTCTCATGCTGCTATGAAGAAATGCCTGAGACTGGGTAATTTATAAAGAAAAGAGGTTAAGTTGACTCAGAGTTCCACGTGGCTGGGGAGGGGAGGCCTTAGGAAACTTAGAATCATGGGAGAAGGTACCTCTTTGCAGGGTGTCAGGAGAGAGAAGTGTTGAGCAAAGAGGGAAAAAATTCCCTTATAAAACCGTCAGATTTCATGAGAACTCACTCGCTATCATGAGAACAGCACGAGGGCAGCAGCTCCGGTGATTAAATTACCTCCCAGCGGGTCCCTCCCACGACATGAGGGGATTATGGGAACTACAATTCAAGATGAGATTTGGTTGGGGACACAGCCAAACCATATCAAAGGGCAAATCGTTCTAGGAAAGAGGCATAAAGAATGGTGGATAAAAATAAGATGGAATAGTAAGATTCTGGAAGACTTACAATAAATAACAGGAAATTGAGACTTCTGTGGAAAATGAATTGGAATTGTGGTTTGAGTGATTGGTGCTGGTAATGAATGATACTGGTTGCATTTATTATTGATTGTCTGGAAAGGTACTCTTGTTTTTTTAAAAAAATCAGTTGTATTAAGATATTACCTGAATATAAGAAATAGCTTTAGCAGGCATAATAAAGACTATTTAGAAGGAAAGCCTGCTGTATTTGTTGATGTAACACTTGGTTCCAATTAGTGTATTCTTTCCTTCCTTAATTCATGTCTTTCTGAAGTTTTCTTGATTTTTACTTTATGGGATCTTTTTGTTCATTACCTTATCTGTTGTTTGGTAATTGTGCTTACCAAGTCCTGAGTCTCGTAGTTTATAAGCATTGTTTTTCGTTGTTGGGTTTGCCTCATAGCTTATCTGTTTATTGTAAAGCACTCAGGAAAATAACCACTGTGGAAGATTACTGAATATTGAGAATAACCTGCATCAGAACATAAAGAATAGGTTGATATTTATAACATAATAGCAACTTGAAAACATGCTATATATCAGATTGTGTCATATCAGTGTCAAGTGGATATGTTTTTTATTCTTTGGTCTTTGATTATATAATTTTTGGGGGTCATCCATTAACCACAGGTCTATAAGGTGTTCATTTTTTTTCTCATTTATAAAATTAAACGAATCTATGCTAGCTAAATTCCAAACATTTTAGAATAACCTAAAATACGTTTATCTCCTTTGTATTACAACACCCAGCTGAGAATTACCATGTCACATTATTATATTAATTTCCAAATAATGTACATGAAATTTGTGTATTATCAAATATAATTTTACTTTTAGCTTGTATCTACAGCATATTTTAGTTAGCTGTCTTCAACTTTATTACTGTTACTATTTGGCTTGAAGTAAGCATTTCTTCTTGATTGGTGAGACTGTGGCGTGAAGTGCTGCATTAATTTGGTTGTGATAATTTTTAGGTGAAATATGTGAATACACTTAAGTTCTTTTTTAAAAGACTGATTATTGTAAAAACCTCAGGGTACATATTAAATAATGACATGATTTACATGCTACCTGGGAGTTGACCAATACACCTTATAATTTACACACTTATTATACTTCATGCATTATATGTATGACACTGTTAGTTCCTTTCAGGAGATATTTGAGGTAGTGGTTGCCTCTTCTTCCTTTTTAAACTGTAGCTTTTAGAATGTTTATTCATTTATTCACTTAATATATATTTATTGAATACTTACTGTGTTCCAAGAATGGCAGAATTGCAGGGAGATAAAAATGGTGGAGGAGAGGATTCCATCAGAATCTCAGCAGCAAAGGGATTCTAGTATAGAAAATTATTCTAGACTTACCATTGAGGAATTTTCTTTTAGCCAGGATATTTTGAGATTTCAAATAATGCTAAATAAGTTGTGCACTAACATTAGCAGCACCACTTTTTAGCTGTTGTAATTTGTTCATGGAGTTTCAAATTCCAGGTTGAAAAGAAATAGGTCTATGACAATGAGGATAGATGTGTCTACCAGGCTACCACATTGTAACATAAGCTACATAGCTGATCCCTGATGTTTTCCTAGGATTTCTTTGCGGAGACCTGGAGGCCATGTAAATAGCTACTGTTGCCACAGATATTAGTTTGAGGAAGTTGTTTTTGAGGTATGCAGCACTTGTACATAGCATAATTTTGCTATGGCACCAGAGTTGAGTGACAGAGGGATTGTAGAGGAAACTGGGAGTATAGGACCTTGAGGCAAATAAAAGAAACTTTTTGCTTAGGCTTGGCTCTGTAACCTTCCTCAGGATAGTCTTTCTCTACTGTATCACATGGCTCCTGATAGGCAGGCTATCAGGCAATTCATTTATCTTTTTCAAAAATCTGAGTTCTTAAATACAGTTTTTAAGTCTGTTTTGGGCTGATTTTTAAGCCTACTTACATATTTTATTTTAAAAAGGTACAGATAGTGTTAAGTTTTTTCTTTTGATAATTCCCAACTGCTAATTTGTATTAGAGATAATTTTCTTACCTAATTAACCTATTTTATTTTAAATAGGGGCCGATAAAAATGAACTTCAATTTAATCGTATCTTCATTATTGGTTGTTTTTACTAAATAGTAGGGTTCTTGAATACTTTAAATTTTGAGGTCATCCTCTGGATATATATCAGAAAGGAAGAAACAAGTTATCATTTGGTACACTGTCTTCACTTTTTTGTGAGAAAACAATGGCCATATAAAGATAAGGACTTGTTCGATTATTTATTTGTTTAGCCAATATTAATTGAATGTCTGTTGCACGGTAAGTACTGTGGTGGGAGTAGGAATTAAACAGATATTTCCCCTAATCATTGTATATATGAAGTCTAGGGGAGAAGACAGTAAATAGTTATGAGCATTATGATAGGCAAAGTACACAGGGTGGTAGGGATAGACAACAGAGGGACATGCAGAAGTCCAGGGGATTAGGGAGAAGACTCCTGGCAGACGTGTTGTTTAGGTTGAGGCTCAAAAAGGTGAGCAGGAACCAGCAAGGCAAAAGGGGTTTGGGAGGAGAGTAGTCTAGGCTGAGAGAATAGCTTGGTCAAAGGCTGGAAAGTAAAAGAACATTGTGGATGATGTGTTGAGGATGGATCACATCCCAGAAAACAAAACTGGAAGCTAGGAGACCACTTGCTGTGGTAACTTGTTCATAAAAAGAGACAGGGGAAAAAGAAAACTAGATGATTCTGGAGATGTTTAGGAAATCAAGACCATACATTGTTTTTTTTTTTTTTTTTTAAACAACGTTATTGAGATGCACGCCACCCCCCGCACCCCTGCCAAATCTCATGTCAAATTATAGTCCCCAATGTTGGTGGGGCCTGGTGGGAGGTGATTGCATCATGGGGGCAGTTTCTCATGAATGGTTTAGCATCAACCCCCTAGTGCTGTTCTCGTGATAGACTTCTCACAAGATCAGGTTGTGTAGTGCCTCTCGCCTTTCTCTCTTCATCCTACCATGTAAGACACCTTCTCCTGCTTTGTCTTTCAATCAAACCTCTTTCTTTTATAAATAACCCAGGCTTGGGTATTTTTTTCTTTTTTTTAAGTTCCTTTTCAGGTATTGATAGCAGTGCAGTAATGGACTTATACCATACACCCATTTGAAGTGTACTATTCACTGGCTTTTAGTATATTCAGAGTCATACATCTATCACCACTGTCAATTTTAGTACATTTTTATTACACCAAAAAGAAATTACATTCCCTTTAGCCATCATCCTTCAAACCCTCTATTTTCCCAGCTGTAGGCAACCACTAATTTTGAAGGACAATATGAAAATTTCCTAGGGGCTCTCTCTCTTTTCCTTGAGCATGTATTTTATTACAATGATTAGGTTTCATTTGTTCATTCGTTTGCTTTGCTAAATAGTTTCTTTAAAACAACTCATCTTAATGTAAAATATCTTCTTGTTCTCACCATCTTTTTCTTTTTTTTCCATAAAATGTCAAACATACACCAAAGTAGAAAGGAGGCAAAGTGTTGAACCCATATGTGTACACACCAAATTTATAGTTATAATACATGACAATCTTATTTCAGCCATTACTTCTGCTCATCCATATATACCCTTGGTACTATTTTTAAGCAAATAGAGAACTCCCTTTTAACCTTTTGGTAATAATGATACTAACATTTATTGAGCATTTACTATTTATAGGGCATCATGATCATGATAAGAGGTTTGCATAAATTTTTCACTTAATTAAAAAAAATTATATGTGGTATAATTATAAACCCATTTTATATATAAGGTAGGTAATATTTCAACCGTTCTCTAACCTGTTCTGCTTTTTATTAACAGTCATTTCATTGGTGAATAATACTATGTTTTTGCAGCTTTGAAACTTTCAGGACTCTGATAATGGATATTCAAATAACATGACTTCCAGATATCACAGTGGATTATTTGGTCAGTTAGCCTTAAAATTAACAAAAATATCACTCATAAAATTTTGCAATATGTTACACATTATATATAACTTATTTAAAAATTCTTTTATTATGGAATCCTTTTGAGGTAAAATACAATTATCTTCTTTTTACTGATTAAAGAAAAAGACTTAGAGGATATTAATGTATCCAGGATTATATAGCTTTTCAAGTGGTGGAGACGAGATTCTCTTAGTCTGTTTGTTTAACCCCAAGCCCTGTTCTTTAACCCATGGTGCTAGATATCTGCACTTGGAAGGCAGAATCCAAAGGGAAAAAAGGCCTGAGAGATGTAATATAGGATAATGTAGGTAACACTAGATTGAGAAACAGGATACCAGGATTTTATTTTGAGCTCTGTTCTTAGTCAAGTAATTTAACTTCTTTGTACTTTAGTTCTTTATTTATAGATGATAGTAGGTCAGAGGTTATACAGAGAACTTTTTTGCTTGTGAAATCGTAATTTCAAGGCAGTATTCAAAACAATTTGTTTTTTATTCTTTTGTAAATCAAACAACTTTGTTCCTTATCTCTAAATTCTCTTAATTTATGTTATTGCTGAAAATTAAATATTTGAATCATAATTCTTTTTTTTTCTTTTCTTTTTTTTTTTTTTTTTGAGACGGAGTCTCGCTCTGTCGCCCAGGCTGGAGTGCAGTGGCGCGATCTGGGCTCACTGCAAGCTCCGCCTCCCGGGTTCACGCCATTCTCCTGCCTCAGCCTCCTGAGTAGCTGGGACTACAGGCGCCCGCCACCATGCCTGGCTAATTTTTTATATTTTTTTTTTTTAGTAGAGACGGGGTTTCAGCGTGTTAGCCAGGATGGTCTCGATCTCCTGACCTCGTGATCCGCCCGTCTCGGCCTCCCAAAGTGCTGGGATTACAAGCTTGAGCCACCGCGCGTGGCCTTGAATCATAAATTCTTAAACAGGATGTATAATGTCATTATAGCTCTGTTACCGGTGGAGGGCGTCCAGGTTCTTGGTGCTTTGAACAAAGAATTGGACAAAATACACAAAGCAAGGAAAGAATGAAGCAACAAAAGCACAGATTTATTGAAAATGAAAGCACACTCAACAGAAAATGAAAGCAGGAGTAGGCTCAAGCAAGCAACTCAAGGACCTGGTTACAGAATTTTCTGGGGTTTAAATACCCTCTAGTCTAGTTTCCCATTTTGTTACGTAGTGTAACACCTTATGTAAATGAAGTAGTGTCCCATGATCAGTCTGATTGGTTGCAGAAAGCGACCAATCAGAGGCTGAAGTGAAGTTACAAAGTTAACACCCTATGCAGACGTCTGATTGGTTGTGGAAAGTGACCCCTCAGAGGCTGAAGTGAAGTTGCAAAATTACACTTCTATGCAAATGAAGACGTGGCCCATGACCAGCCTGAGTGGTTGCAGGAGAGGACCTATCAGAGGTACTTTCAGTTTTTCATCTGCCACACAGAAAAGGCAAGGCAGGTGGAGGGCGTTTGCAAAGGGAGCAGTAGCCTCTGATGCTTTTGTTACTTGGGTATGAAAAGGGGATTTGTAGTTCTAGGAAGTCAGCGTGAATTGGCCTTAGGTTCCCTGCCTCCAGACCTTGTTCTCCTGCCTCAGCTCTAGTAAGTTTGCAGAAATTAAAATTGTTGGAGGCATAGTTTTGTATCTTTATGGACCTCAGTTTTACCTTCAGTATGTATCATTCATTCATTCATTTTTGCCATCATTTTGCTTCTCAGCCTGGTAGAGAGTATGATTGCCGGACCCTTAGCCAGCTGAGCTGAACTGAATTGATTTTAGAGATGTGTGATGAACCCATGGACCTGGAAAGGCTGTTGTCACACAATTACGAATGTAGGTGGTATGGCTCCGATGACCGGAGGAACACCAGGGTCCTTTGTCTTGCACCGGCTTAAATAAAGTGACACAGACACATGTGGAGTGCTTTTAAGGAGCAGAGAGAGTTTAATAAGGGGGAAAGAAGGAGGAGGCTGTCCTGTGCAGAGATGGAGGGGGTCTCCAAGCTGAGAGGGGGAACTTCGAGTGTGGAAAATAGCTACTTATATTAGGAGGCTGGAGGAGGCAGTGTCTGATTTGGGGCCCAGGGGATTGGTTTGACCAGGTATGTCATTCACATAACCCGCCAAAAAAAGGGCCCTCCCACCCTAGCCTTTTAGTATGCAAATGCAGGGGGCTATGATGTCCTATACATGTGGGGATATGTGGCAGTGGCCATGATGCTAGGCACTTGTGGTGACAAGAAGTCGAGGCAGGAATTGCCATATTGAATGGACCCAGTTTCAAATGACTGGCGTTTGCATATCAAAGCTTGCCGGCTCAGCCCTTGGAGCTGGTTTTCTGCTAGGCATGAACGTTTCTGGAGCTGCTTTAAAAGAAAAAAACCTTGCCGAGGACCCCTTGTCCCATCTGCCTAAAATAATTTTTTTTTTTTTTAAGTTTGTAAATGTTTATTAACTGTCAGTGACTGATACAGGGGAATCAGATGATGGGAGTTTGCAGCAGGCAGTGCACGTTGAACAGGAAACAGAGTGAGGGGAGCTTGCCCAGGACTCATTAGTGGTGGGGAAAAGCAGATGGAGATGCTTATAGTGGTGTTCTGTGCGTGCACGCGCCCGTGTGTGTGTAAATGCAGAGAAAAAAAATCTGAAACACCTAGAACTGGCCTCAGTAATCACATCTGGGGAGAGGGGAGGGTAGTGCTGTTCTATGCAGAGAATACCTGACAGTATGTGTTTTCTGAGGTAGGTGCATGGATACACAAACAGAAATATGCATTAACTATGTCTTGTTCATCAATGAAAATGCAAATATCTAACAGGATGGCACACTTTAAGAAAATACAACGAAAATGCTAATACCAAACTCTTGGCACACTGTAAGAAAAATGACGCTCAACTTTTTACTGTCGTGAACTCCAGCTTTCACTTGCTATACGCCTGATGGTGAAGGGTTCGCAGCCATGCCCATGCTGGTGAAAGGTCACCAGGTTCTGTTTCTCATCATGGGCATGCGTCCTGTCCCTGATGGGAGTTATTCATCATCTTCCTCAGGGTCGCCGATCTCTTCATAAATCATTAGATACTTTCTCTCTTGCAGTCTGTGGGTCCAGACATATTCCCCCTTTTCTTGGGTCCAGATGTCTTATTAGTCTTCTCAGAGGTACTTACTTTTCCCGGGGGACACAGCTGTTTCCCATCGCTTTGTGAGCCAGATGCTTCTGGCACTCCCTTCAAATCATTTCCTTCCTCTGCTGGCTTCTTGGGCATCAGCTTTGGAAAGTTTCCATGTAGCATGCCAAAAGCCATCTGAGGATGTTCATCCTGATTCCCACAGTTTTAGTCTGTATCAAAGTCATTCCCTGGAATTCTGCGGCCCATTTATTGTACATGAAAGGTGGGAGGGTGGCCTAGAGACCTAGTTTAGTCATGGTCTCATAGTTTCTCTTCATATACACATAGGTGATTTTCTCTGAGTTTTTCAGCCTTTCCCACTCTTTCTTAGATAAGTATCTGGCAGTATCATTGAAGGCCTTGTTTGTGTCTCTTCTCTGATATCTGAGCATCATCCCTGGGTCTCTCTGCAAAGATGCTGTCTCCGTTCATAGCATTGGGAGCAGTCTGACCTCGGAGACGAAGCAGCCATGGCGAGGTCAGCAGCAGCAGCGGCAGTGAGGGCAGTGGCCAACTAATTTTTTAATAGTTCCTGTAACATTCTCCCCTGAGATGTCACCCTAACTGCTGGTTAAGTGTTTCATTTAAAAGTGCACAGGTACCTCCCACTTCAACTGTAAGGACATCTAAGGCCTGTCTATTCTGTGCTCCTACTGAGGCTAGAGAGTCTATAGATTGTGGTTGTGCCTCTATGGCCCCTACAGTTGCTTTCCATCTTCGCTGCATTATAAGAGAGATATTAAGTATTGATCTTTCAAGGAGAGGGGATACCCATAAACCAGAATATATCTCTGGCTGTAGAATTTCCCATCCATGGTTTTTCTAAGATGAGATTGTCATGTGCATGCCCTCCCCAGTTAAATCTCCATATGAGGGCATAGAAATGATAGATCTCTTTGTCCGATGTATTCAAAATAGTACAGTTTCTAGAAAAAGTTAGGTATGTCCCCAGATGATGCTGCCATCTTGGTAGAATTTAAAAATAATAAGTTGGGAACTACTGGAGCTATAGTACAAGATCCCTTCCAATGCCTTGGGAGGGCTAAGTGTATCCAGGAGCCACAAAGAAAATATAGCCCTGTTCCTTGAAGGGATGGTTCTAAGTTGTGGCTTGTGAGAGACACTGGGAGATTTTTCTCATATCTTAGAAGTTGCCTTTCTTTACGTATAATAGAGGCATCCTTGGGATAAAGATAACCATATTTAGTCATTTACGATGTCATTTGGAATTTGACATGCCAAGTGAAAAGGGTCCACCTGACAAATGGAGTTTTGAAAAATTAGAGACGAAATAGGGCCCTGGTGAATATCTCAGATGATTTTTGTGGCAAGGGCTGTCAGTCCAGATGTCTTCAGTTCGCCCACAGATGTGTAAGCTGCCACTATTAGCAAACATCATACAAGGGTCTGGGATTCCATGGGTAGGGTGGAAGTTTGGAAAGACCCATGTGTTATTTTTTAAGTCAAGGTGGTTACTTAGAGCATGCCACTCCCATCGGTACTTCCAACCAGAAGGAGAGGCTAGATTCTGAAAGCCCCCCACTAGGGCTTCTATCCTTGTAGATCACCCTTGTTGCACTCTCCTCAAATCTTTGAACTATCAGCAGTTACAAGTGTGATGTTAAAATATCTGAGATCTCCCAAGTGTGATCCTTCTCCACTACTTTTAAAGCAGAGGGAGGCATTTGCTATTACTCAGTCAACTTTTCCGGGCCTGAGGGTGTGAAGCTTATCTTTGGGAGAAAGTTCTTTGATGCTGGGGCAAAGTGTTCTCCCGGGAAGAGTTAGTCACCCAATTGAAAGTGTTCCCATACCATGTCCCATTTATGCCTGGTAGGTCTTTAAGCGTTAAAGGTAAAGCCAACAAAGGGAATCCTAAGATGCTGAGTTTCGGGTAACTGTAAGTTTCCTTAGTGTCACTGAACTGAGCGAACCACTTAGGACAGACCCGACAATTAGTCTTGTTGTACAAATGGGCCATGGCAGATATTGTAGGAGCTAAATGGTGAGATGTATTACGAAGTCCAATAAAAAGTCGTAACAGATTTAGTGATAGTAAAACTCTCATGTTTACTTCCTGTTAGTAACCGTTATTCCTGCTGTGAGGTTAATAATTAAGCTAAATGCTATAGTAATTGAGATTCTCTCTCTGACATTCCACCCTGGGGGTGCTGCAGTATATAGTTCTACTGCAAATAGCAGAGTGAGTATAGCAATTCCTGCAAGGAGTAGTAGTAAACAATTTCCACCAGAAAGAAGTTCTGATATTTGACTCAGAAGGAGAGGTAGAAATGACAAAACGTATTTGTTGAGGTAGGGGTGAGACTGAATAAGATGATGAGTTCTCATTCAGTTACTTATTTTTTGTGATTTTCAGCTTAAGATCTTCTGTTTTTTCACATTGCTATTCAGCATGTTCCTCTGGGCTGTCGGGGGTTGCTCCCTCGGCTCTCCAGGCTTTGATTTGAGTGTGATGTATCTATGAGTCGGTTGATTCCTGTACCTTTTATTGTTGGGTGAGCTGGAAGAAGAACAGTGTAATTACAGCCCTTCCTAGGTTGGGCTTAGGGAGGGAGAGAGAGAAGGGAGAACCTTTACCAGTACCAAATCTCCCGGGTTAAATAGAGGTGGTCCAATTTCCTGGGATTGGGCTTTCGCTAATTGTGCTAATTCCTGCTGAAAGTGAGCCAGAGAGTTTACATGCTTAACTAGCTCAGAGGTTTCCCTATCTAATAGAAAAATCATTGGTAAGGAAAGGGTGTCCATACAGCATCTCAAAAAGGCGAAGACCTGATTTGGAAGGGGTATATCTTACTTGTAGTAAGGCCATGGGAGGAAGAGTGACCCAAGGAAGGTGAGTTTCGGACAATTTTCTGAGGTGTCTCTTGATAATATCATTAGTTTTCTCTACCTTTCCTGAGGATGAGGGTCTCCAAGCCCAGTGGAGATGATATTCTATGCCTAGTGCTTTTGAGACCCCTTGTGTGACAGCTGCGTTAAATGAGGGCCCGTTGTCACTTTGTGGGTAGATGAAAGCAGGGAGTTATTTCATTCACGCTTTTATTACCTCAGAGGCTTTTTCTGTACGACATGGAAATGCTTCTACCCGGTTACTGATGGTATCTACCCATACAGCAGGTATTGGATGCTCTTTGTCTTTGGCATGTGGGTGAAGTTTATCAGCCACTCCTCCCTTGGGTATCTTTCTGTTCTTTGGGTTTGAGCAGGAAGGAGTCGCCTGTTCAGGGGATTATTTTTAAGACAGACTTCACAAGCATTAACAACTTGCTTGATTGTTTTTAGTAAGTTCTCTCCTGAAAACAATCTCTGGGCATATTGATGAGTTTTATCATTTCCCAAGTGAAAATCTTGGTGAAGCACTTTAAGGACTTTCCATTGGCTGGAGGCTGGCACGTGGAGTTTGCTGTCTTGCGACTGTAGCCATCCTGAGGGCTGAAATGTATACCCTCGAGAAGTGGCCCATCCTATTCCTGTGGGTGAGTACTGTGGTTTAATTCTCTTACGAAGCCTTCCCAGATTAGAGGGGTTTGAAGTGTGTTGTCTTGAGCCTTCCTTGCCGCTGACTTAGCTACCTGATCAGCTAATCTGTTTCCTTTGGCTATCTCATCTGTTCCCATTTGATGTCTCCTACATTGCATCACTGCTGTTTCTCATGGGAAGAAAACTGAGGATGATAACCTGTGATAATACTTTATAGGAGATCCATTGGTGGTAAGAAAATGCCTTTCGTTCCAAATGGCAGCATAAGCAGGGAGAACCAGGAAGGCATATTTGGAGTTAGTGTAAATATTAGCTACCTTTCCTTTGCTTAATTCAGTTGTTCTTGTAAGAGCGATTAGCTCAGCTAATTGAGCGCTTGTGCCTGGAGGGAGTGACGCACTTTCAGTGATGTCATGTAGAGTGACTACTGTGTGTCCTGCCTTACAGATCCCTTGTTCTACAAAAGAGCTCCCATCTGTCAACAGGGTCCAGTCTGGGTTCTCTAGGGGAGTTTCCTTGAGATCTTCCCTGGCTGCATAGGTTTCTACTATGATTTGTTCACAGTCATGCTCAGATTCCCCAGTTTCTTCCTGGTGGAAGGCGGCTGGATTTAGGTGAGAACAGGTCTTTAATTGGATGTTGGAACCCTTTAACAGCAGGGCCTGATACTTAAGAAGTCAGCTATCTGTTAGCCAAAGGCTCCCCCTAGAGCGCAGTAGTCCTGCCACATTAGGTGGGGCATAAATAAATCATTTTCCAGGGTTAATTTAGAGGCTTCTGGGACCAAAAGAGCCACTGAGGCAATGGCTGGGAGGCATGCTGGCCATCCTTTAGCCACCAACTCAAGTTCCTTACTTAGGCAACCCACACTGGCTGTTGACCTGGGCCTGTGTTAATACTCCCAGGGCCATTCCCTTCTTTTCTCATACATACAGATTGAAGGCCTTCCCTATAGGAAGGGTGAAAGCTGGTGCCTTAAGCAAGGCTTGCTTCAGCTGGTCAAGGTTTGAGCTTCAGGTTCCCAGGTTAAAAGATGAGTTTTAGCTCCCTGAGTTTCTTTTATGAGGTTATGTAAGTTTATTTTATGAGGTTATATAATGGACAGGCTATTTCACCATACTCAGGTATCCATAGTCTACAAAATCCTGTAATGCCCCCAAATCCTCTGAGTTGCTTGAGGGTTTTGGGGAGGGAAAGGAAGAAATAGTCTTAACCCTCTCCTTCCCTAATGCTCTGGTCCCCTCAGACAGCACTAGGCCTAGGTATACTTCACTGAGGTTTTGCAGAGCTGGGCCTTGGATTTTGAAACCTTATATTCTCTGTTAGCTAAGAAGTTGAGAAGAGCTTCATTGCCTTCCTGAAAAGCATCCTCTGTTGGGGCACAGAGCAGAATATCATCAACGTATTGCAAGACCTTAACTTAAGGATGAGAGAACTCAGAGAGGTCTTGTGACAGTGCCTGTTGAAACAGGTAAGGACTATTTCAAAATCCCTGAGGCAGCACCGTCCATGTTAACTGGGCCGTCTGGCCGGAGGGATATTCGAAGGCAAACAGGTATTGAGAGTCAGGGTGTAATGGTGTATAGTAGAAGGCATCCTTTAAATCTAGGACTGTAAACCATTTAGTTCCCTCAGGTATTTGAGTTAACAGGGTATAGGGATTAGGGACCACTGGATGGGTTGGAACTACAGCTCCATTAATGAGGCAAAGGTCCTGAACTAGGCTCCATTCCCCATTGGGTTTCTGCGTTCCTAGTATTAGGGTGTTGCAGGGGCTGTTACAGGGTTTGCGGAGGCCCTGCATCTTTAGGTTATTAATAATGGCTTCTAGCCCTTTCCTAGCCTCTGGCCTTTGGGATAATATATCTGGTTAGGAAAAGAAGATATCCTTAAGATAGATCTGGACTGGCCTAGCAGTTATAGCTCAACCTATTCTTCCTTAAGTTGCCCACACTTCCAAATTAATGTTAGCTTCCATCAGGTGGAGACAGAGTTTGTCCTGGGGCAGTAAAGATGCTGCAGGAGCCCATGCAAGCTAGAATGTATCTACCTAATAAAGGAGTGGGACTTTCAGGCATGATTTAAAAGGCATGTTTAAATAGTAAGTCTCCCCATCTGCAAAAGGGGTTGAGAAAAATATCAGGTTAGAGTTTTTCCTGATACACCCCTTATGCTAGTGCTCTGGGAAGAGGTGGGGCCTGAATTAGAGAGGAGGAGAAAGAGACTGGCTCCAGTATCCAGAAGGAGATCTACCTTCCTTCTTTCAATTTCCAGAATCCCTCTGGGCTCCTGTGCTGTAATGGCAGTCTGAGTCGCTGGAGCCGGGGGTTTAAGCCCTGGGACCCGTCAGTCCTACTGAACCATCTGTGAGACCGGTTCTGAACCCACTGACCTCTGCCTCTGGGGGCAGATCCATCTCCAGTGGTCTCCGCCACAGGCTGGACAGGGTCGAGGTGGCTTCGTCTTGCTGCCTGGGCATTCCTTCTTAAAATGCCCTGACTTGCCACATTGATAACAGCTAGTGGATGCACCTCAGGGATCCTGAAGTTTACAAGCTTGCAAGGCTACTACTAGAGCCTCTTCTTCACTTGTATTTCCTCTCCTTTTCTTGGACCTCCTCCTGATCCCTACTGTAAAAGACTGAAGTGGTTATTCTCAGGAGGTTCTCTAGGGTGCTATCTGGTCCTATAGCTTGTTTCTGTAGTTTCTTTCCAATATTGGGAGCTGACTGTGTAATAAACTTGTCCTTCAGGATTAACTGTCTCTCGACTGAATCAGGATAAAGAGGTATGTTTTATTAGTGCCTCTCCTTAGCCTTTCCATAAAGGCTGTGGGATTCTCATCTGGTTTTGATCTATCATAGATAGAGTAATCGAGAGGTTTGGCCCTGGTCTTCCATGGGCTGTCTAATATGGACCTTAAGAAGTGCTTCCTTTTCTATTCATTTCCTGAGTTATTGGGGTTCCAATCAGGGTTATCTGCCAGAATTGCTTCCCTTCCTAGTGGGAGTGGAGTTTCCACTTATTCCTTACTTTCTTTGTCTCCTCTTTTTCTCCTTGGTCTGCTGTAGGAGGCATGTGCTCATATGCATATTTTTCTGCTGCCTGTGGAACTCTGCCGGCTTTTCAGCCCCAGTGAGGGTCTGACTTAGCAGCAACATAACATCCCTCCATGTGAGATCAAACACCTGAGTTAAATTTTGAAAAATTTCTGTATACCTATTGGGGTCATCAGAAAATTGGGCCAAGTCTCTGTTTATTTGCTTAAGGTCCTGTAATGAGAAGGGAACTTGAACCCTCGTGGCACCATTCCTGTCAGGCATTTCCTACACAGGTAAGAGGGAAGCGGGGAGAGTGGGATATACTGGAGATAGTGGACCTGGAGGAGCTGGTAGTATGATTAGAGGCGGACTGGAAGGATTGGGACATTCAATAGCTGTCTCAGATTGCTCCTCTAGAACCTGCTTTAGCTCTGGGGAACTATTCCCTGTGGCTGCTAAAAGAACTGGGTTGGTTGTACAGAACTTGTAAAGGTCTGGGCTGTTTCACAGGGCAAAGAAAGTCTATACATAGGGGACCTCAGTCCATTTGCCCTTCTGTTTGGAGAAAAGATCTAACTGTTGGATAATATTAAAATCAAGGCTCCCCCTGGCAGGCCGAGTTTGTCTCTCCCCAAGATAGTAAGAAGGCCATTCCCTTGTGCTATAGAATAAGAGTCACTTTTTCCTCAAAGTCTCAGGGTTGAAGGAGTCCCAGTGGTTTAAAATACATTCCAGAGGAGTGCATGCTGAAGACGATCTGTTGCCCATCTAGACAGAGAAGTGAGAATAAAAGTGTCCTTTTAGTTTCCTTTTGGTGTATGACTCAGGGTGGAGAAGAAAACAGTAGGGGGCATTCCTCTAACTATTTTCCCTTCCTGGGTCCCGGCACCCAGTTAAATGTGCCGCCCGTGGCTGTAGGTGTGACCTTCCAAGCCGTGGCGCCAGAGAAACTAGACTTTTGAGGCCTAGTCACACTCACCCAACTAGCCCTAGTCCTCTGCTTATTATTTCGCTTTGACCTCCTTAGACTTGTGGGACCTGTGTGCCTCCCAAAAAAAAAAAAAAAAAAAAAAGGGGATCTCAGGGAAAACTGTGTAATTGGGCAAGGCCCCAAGGATTATGCCAGATTCAACTCTATATCCTGCTACTATGGCCCGTGCTAAAGCATTTATCCTTAGAAAAATGGTTCTAGTTAACTTCTGGACTTAAAATCCCCTTACTAATTAAGTACTGTCTCAGTTGGAGACAGAAAAGGTGACTTAAAGAAATGTAGGAACCAAATGGCCGTTTTCCTGCTGATGGAACAATATTGAGACTAAAATTTGGCTATGGAAGACATTTAATTCCTAACTGTTGAAAGCAGAATTTTCCCATTCCTGTAAGAGGCTTAGAGCCTGATTTCTAGCAGTGCAAAAGGAAGCTGCGGTGTTAGCATTGAAAAAAAAAGTGCCTCATGTAGAGGGTTTCTGATTCCACTAGGTGGCACTGTTGGCTCAGAAATACTATGAGCTCCTCAGACACGTGGTAGAGAGACCTGGAAATGCCATGTGCTCTCCAGACCAAGGGGCTGAGAGAGAAACGCTCACTGTCTGGGAGGAACCCTCTGTTTTAGAAGATTGCAATTGCATTCCTGAGTTAAACTCCCGGTTACTAAATTCCCACACAGTCGACACACACAGGGAGAGTAAGAGACCGTGGATAGAAAAGGAAGGAAAGTTTCGTGACTGAATAGCTGAGGATTCTCTGCCAGCACCTGAAATGGGCTGTTGGACGCTGGGTCTAGTCCAGAGGCCTTTGAATCACACCAGGGTGTGCCCTGCCCAGATATGCTCAGTTGCCTCAGAACTTTTTCCAGCCTTGCGCAATGGCGAGGTCTCCCCATGAAAGGAAACTGGTTAGAAATATGGCTAACATTCCCAATGACCTGTGGGTATTGGGGGTTCTCCATGTTCTTACCAGCAAGCCTCACATCTGAGTCTTTAGAACGGCAGCCAACGATAAATGTGTCTAACCAGCAGATGGATGCCTTTTGATTGATTTGATTTGATTTTAAAATAGAGGCCAAGAGCACCTTGGAATGATAGAACAGATTTTAAGCTCACTTTTATAATCACCACTCTAATGAATGTTGTACCTCGGATTCCCGGCCAGTGCACCGAAATGATAAGACTCTGATGACTGGAGATCAACACCAGGGTCCTTTTCTCATGCTGGTTTAAATAAAACGACATGGATATACGTGAAGTGGTTTTAAGGAACAGAGAGAGTTTAATAAATTGGCGAGAAAGAAGGAAGAGGCTCCCCCATACAGAGATAGAGGGGGGGGGCTCCAAGCTGAGAGAGGGAACCTTGAGTACAGCAGAAAACAGCCAGTTTAGGAGGCTGGAGGAGCTGGTGTCTGATTTCCTTAGGGCTCAGGAGATTGGGTTGACCAGGCGTGTCATTCATGTAACCCACAAAAATCTGGCCCTCCCACCCTAACCTTTTAATATGCAAATGCAGGGCACCATGATGTTCTACAAACCTGGGGAGGTGTGGGGGTGGCCACGATGCTAGGCACTTGTAGTGACAAGAAGAAAGTGGCTGGCATTTGCTTATCAAAGCTTGCTGGTCCGCCCTTCAAATCATTTTTCTGCGATGCAAGAAACGTATCTGGAGCTGCCATAAGAGAAAAAAAGTTTGCCAAGGACCCCTTGTCTTCTCTATCTGCCTAAAATAATTTCTTAATAACTCCTATAACATAGGGAGATTATTGACTCCATAGCTCTCCAAACAGTGCAGGTAGATTAAGGACAAGATTATCACTTATTATCTGTCCTATCATAAAGTAATAGTTTTATTTCTAAGAAACTTTATGTTTTCAAAACTTACATCCCATGATAGTTTGATTTGTAAAAATTTTTGTAGGAGAAAAGTAACACTTACGGCTCTCTACAGGTCAACTGCCTGATGAGACTTAATCTTAAATTGAAACTAGTGTGAGATGTCCAGAAAATAGTAGAGTTGAATGACATTTTAAAAGGCAGGCAAGAAAAAAATTCTATTTTTTTGGTAAATATAAAAAGGAGCCTTTTTTTTTTTTCTGACCAGCTTCCCGCCCACCCCTGCCCCTTGACTGAATTGGAAAATATTTTACTTTGCATTGTTGACCTCTTTGAGCCATACATCAAATTGTTCTTTAAATTGGTAGTAATCTGGCCAGAGATCAGAATGCCTGTTTTTTTGTTTTTTTTTAAAAAACAGCTTTTCAGCCAGGCATGGTGGTTCACGCCTGTTCCCAGCACCATGGGAAGCCAAGGCAGGCAGATTGCTTGAGCCTAAGAGTTCAAGACCAGCCTGAGTATCATGGTGAAACCATGTACATTCCACAATAAATACAAATTCTAGGCAGGTGTTGTGGCACATGCCTGTAGTCCCAGCTACTTGGGGGGCTGAGATGGGAGTATTTCTTGAGCTCAGGAGGTTGAGGCTACAGTGAGCCAAGATTGCACCATTGCACACCAGCCTGGGTGAGAGAGGGAGACTTTGTCTCAAAAAAAAACTCAAACAAAAAACCAATGTTAGAAAGAAGTGCTTGGTGCTGCAAAGAAGTAGCAGCACTCAGGCAAGAAGTTTTCTCAGCAAGGCAATTTACTTCTACAGAAGGGTGCTGCCTGCATCAGTCACGCTCACAAGAGCACACCTAACAAAGGAGAGAAGGGTTTTTATTCCTAACACAGTTCCTGTTTCTGTGTCCTTTCCCCATTGGCTGCGGTTGGACCAAACAATCTAAATTAACCCCACTGGCTAAGACTTAAACCTTTCTAAATATGGTGAACACACAGTTTGCTAAGAGAGGAGGGGAGGGAGAGACTGTCTGTTGCTAAGGTGGGAGGAGTTGCCTACAGAACAAGTTCAAGGTGTGTTTCGACATGTATGGGTTCAACAGTTGTTCACAGAGTAACAGGTTTGCTAGTTACAGATTAAGCTGAGGAACAAGCGCTCATTACAGATCAAGCAGAAAGGGCTGTGTACAGAGCAAGAGACCAAGGGAACTTTGAAGAGGAACTTACTGTCCTTAACAATTTCCCCCTCTTGATTTTATAGTTCTTCCCCTTCAAATTTGTTTAACATATTTTAGATTTGTTGTTCTTCTTGTTCGTTTAGGAGTAGGAACTTATTTGAGTAGGGTAGAGGAGAATCGAGAGGGGTTTTTGGTGAGGGCTTTTTCTATAAGCCTTTGCACTAATCCACAAATACAAGCTATGATGCAGCAACCTACAAGAATGAGTACACCTGTAACAATTGCAAGGGGAGTAAAGGTTATGAATCCTTTCCATTTTCTAAACCATTTTTTCCCATGAGACTAGAGAAGAATTATAGAATTCTATTCTAGAATTTTTGGCTAATTCATTTGCTAGGGTGGTAAGGCTCTGTAAGGCTTTTGTAATTGTTCCATCCGGTGCTGTGTTGTTAGTGATAAAAGCATTGGGCCCCAATTATGACACAGACCCCACCTTTTTAAGCTAATATTATGTTCAGGGCTATTCTCTTTTCCCAGGCCATCTGGCTGGTGAAGCCTAATTGTTCAGCTGTTCCTTTAATGGCATCCCTAGTATAACTGACAAACTGCTGTTGATTATGGTAAATGTAATTTATCCAGTTTACATTTTTCTTTATAGTTACCCACAAGAACAATATAGATTCAAATCCTTCAGCTATTTGATTTTGGGCTTTAAATTCATTTGGCACCCCTTGTGGAACTCCAATGACATCTATAGAAATGTGAGGGTCAAAGGACCTGTGGGGGGTACTTCTTTTTTCACGATTGTCCTTTTTGCTTGGTTGATGAAATGCCAGAGTGAAAGGGATTGCCGATTGGATTAGAGCACAAGTGCTGCTCCAGTTACTTGGCAGAGTACCTAGTAGTGGTCCACTGCGGTACCACCATACATCCGCTTGGGGATGAACAAGGGCAGACTGATTGGTTAGCTCTTGAAAAGGCATAGATTCACTGCATCCCGTTAGACTCCCAAGGAATGCCAAGTTTTCCCCTTGCTGTGAGAGACATGAGATGAAATTGATATTTGTAGTAGAAGGTTGGATAGCTCTCAGGGGCCAACCTGCAGGGCTTTTCACTTCTGGGAATAGCAGCAAGAGGGTTTGACATGCCTTATTGTCCCAGGCCGTGGGATTTTGGAAGAGGGCTACCGTACAATTAATGCCCGGTTGGTAAGAGGATCATCCAAGTGGAAAGGGGACAATTTGGGTTTCTGGCCTACCTGTCGCACAAGCATAACATTTGCTTTTGTTTAGTGTGCAGATGGAATATTTAACCCATTCCAGCCAAACATTTGCATCTTGGTACCGTGTTTCAATGGCTACGGTTGGCTTTAAATCTTTACTTTTTACAATGGGTAAGTACTGGGTTGCAATGATTAGATTGACAATCAGAGGGGGTGGCCCCTTTGGTGAAGTGTAGGTATGGTTGTAGGGCAGTGCAACCCTGTGAGGAGGTCCAACCCTGATGTTTAGTAGTCCATAGGACATCTGCCCACTGAGAACATAACCCCCAAGGGCCTAACTCTTCCTCTGAGAATTCCCACCATACACAAGACATGGGAATATTAACTCTTTCCCCAGAGGGGCAGAAGTACTTTTCTGCACAAGCTAACTGTCTTTGACTTTGGAGATCTCCACAAGGTAAGACTAGACAAGCATAGTTACATTAACAATAAGATATCCTTGAGTAGCTAAGGGGCGGAGAAAAAGACAAACCCGTTTGAATGTTAGTTTTGAGGCTGTTGGTCCTGGAGTGATGGTCCATGACTTTGCCAGAGGTGGAGCCTTCTTCACTCGAGTGTGGTGGGTTCACCCTTTTTCGGCTTTCCGGACTGCTATTTCAGTTGTTAGGAACACCAGGTAAGGTACTTCCCAGGTGGATTTGAGCTTTCCCTCTTTCCAACCTTTGACAAGGACGTAATCTCGCTAGGAGGCCTTGAGTCCTGAAGGAGGAAAGAGACAGACAGACCAAGGTCTTTTTGAGGAGGGCAGTTTGGATTCTTGGTAAGGCAATAGGAAGACAACTTGTCCATGGTAATCAGGTTTCCAGAATTAATTTGGTTAGGTGATTTTTTTAGAGTTTGATTCATTTTTTTCCCTACTTTCCCTGATGAGGACAGGTTCCAGGGAGTATGATATTCCTATTTTATTTCTAGTGCCTGGGTATATGTTCTAAGAGGGCTTTGACTACACTACTGGCTGTTGTCCTTGGGAAGGGGAGCGCTTCTACCCAGTGGGTAAGGTGGTCTACTATTACTAGTAAATACCTGAGGTGGCCTACTGGGGGCATTTCAGTATAGTCAACTTAGACTCTGGCATGGCCTTAACCCTGGATTTCTTCTCCCAGGAGGTTGATTTTTTAGGGTTCGCTCATTAGTTTTTCTGCACACCGTGCAACTGTCCACTACTTACCTAGCGAAAGTGTGTATTCCTATGCACCCATAGACTCTAAGGATTGTATCCATACAGCTTGAGGACCCCAATAAGTTCCTTGATGAAGCTGAGACAATATTTCTCTCAAGAGGTTTAGACAACATTTCCCTTCCATCTGGTAATACCCACTTTCCTTCTGGGTTTTCTTCATCTCCTAATTTTTTTTGCATTTGCTTGAAGGGGAGGGAAGTTAGAGGTGTTTGGCAGGGGAAGGTGATCTAAAGGGTAAATAGTTTCTGGCTTGTCTCCTGTAGTTTTTAGGGGATATAGGATGACAGGCACCTGCCGCCAACACAGGGCATAATTTATTTCCTCCTGGGAAACAGGACTATTGTCATTGACATATTCTATTAAAAGTTGAGAAATCCAGTCCTCACTGGACTCAAACCTTGGCCAGAAAACTGAAGGCTTGAGAATAGGTTCTTTGGTTTAAATAAAGCAAAAATATTTTATTATTTGTTGCTTCTTTTTATGTTTGGTGCTTTCATCATCTCTCCAATATTTTAACATGAGACCTACAGAACTATCAGAGGGAATTATATTGTCTGTCTTTTCTTTTTTATTCCCTGCCTTGTCTGGGGTATTTCCCATCCTGGAAGTTTTAGGTGCTTCCTGAGTTTTCCTGAGTCAGTGGAGCTCAACCTCTCCTAATAGAAATTTCTTGCACCCTTTCTCTAGGGGCTCAACCTGAGTTTCCTGAGTGTGTGTGGGGCTCAACCTCTCTTTACTAGAGATTTCTTGCACCTTTTCCCTGGAGGCTCACCCCCCTGCCCCGCCAATTGGAGGTTTCTTGCACGCCTTTCTTTCGGGCTTCGTCCTCTGGCCACTTCCCTCGTAGGAATTTAGGTCAGTATAAACCCTTGACAGAAAAGCTACCCTAAGCCATATCAGGTGACCACAGAACCATGGATTCGGACTCCACACTCGCTTCGCACTTAACTGTGTGTCTCATTCACACACTTTCAACCTCCAGGATGTCCTCAACACCAAGGAAGTACTTTGCTGCCTGCCCCCTGGCTTTTCTTACCTTGATCTGTGCACAGAGTTACCTCGTCACTGTGGTATCTGTACTGTAGGCTTTTTCTTCTTGTGTTGCTGAGAGTCTGGGTTTATTCTTCACGCCAGGTAGGTTCCAATTCCCTATCCCTGAGGCCACTGCAGTGAGGCAGCAGGATGCTTCTCATGAGAGGTGACTGGAGACCCTTCCCTGTAGGAGAATGGTATCCCGGGCGGGTTCTTCTTCTTCAGCTCGGTGCTGCAAAGAAGAACCATCTCGCAGGCAAAACGATTTCTTAGCAAGGCAATTTACTTCTGCAGAAGGGTGGTGCCTGCCTCAGTAATGATCACAAGAGCACATTGGAACAAAGGAGAGAAGGGTTTTTATCCCTAAGGCAGTTCCTGTTTCTGTGTCCTTTCCCCATTGGCTGGGATTGGACCAAACAATCTAACCTGATTGGCTAAGACTTAAACTTTCAAACTATGGTGAGCATGCAGTTTGCTAAGAGAGGAAGGGAGGGAGAGACTGTTGCTAAGGTGGGAAGAATTGCCTGCAGAACAAGTTCAAGGAATGTTTGGACATGTCTGGGCCGACAAAGAGTTGTTTACAGAGTAAGAGGTTTGTTAGTTACAGATTGAGCTGAGGAACATGAGCTTATTACAGATGGAGCAGAGCTTATTACAGATGGAGCAGGAAGGGCTGCATACAGAGCAAGAGACCAAGGGAGCTTTGAAGAAGAACTTATTGTCCTTAACACCAGCTTTTCATCTTGTTTTATAAAAGCATATAAGAATAAATTTCTTAGTTTGTTATTAATGGTTGCTAAGAGACAGTGTACAAAAAGGACTTGGTATATTCCTATAATTATTTTAAATAAATACTTTTTTTTCTGTCTGAAGATTTGAAATAGCTTCTCAAGATACAAATATGAAAATATAAAATAGTGAAGAAAACAAGATTATTTGTAATTATTTGTAATTGTGGTTAGATCATAAAATGAGAACCAAGATTTACACAGAATTACATACTATTGCTGTTATGTACAGTTGCTGAAAGAATAGGTCAATCACTTGCCTATATGGAAACAAACAAAAGTGTCTCATTATCGAGATATAACAAATAAAAGCACAGGAAAGCATGCTTTTCATGATACAGATACCTGAGGTATAGTTCTCCTAATGTTCTTGACAATTATTTTTGTGTGATTATTTCTTGTAATTAGACTCTATGCAGATACCATAATACCAAAATAGGATTTAATTATTTTAGGTGTGCCTCTTGTATACATTTAGCTGGATTAAAAATATTTGGGCAATGCTTGTCTTTTAATGGCCTTTCACTTACTGTGATGATTGTTATATTTTCATGCATTTTTTTCATGTATTTATCACCATATTGTATGTTTTCTATTCTGCCTTTCTCAAGTTTTTTCTATCTTGCCTTCTTTTAGTTGACTCTTTATGCCATTTCTTTTGTCTATTAGAAGTTATACACTATCTTTTAAAAAGTTAGCTTTATTTTGATGCAATTAACATACCATATAGTTCGCCCATTTAAAGTATACAATTTTATGTTTTTCAATGTGTTCTCAGAATTATGCCATTACCACGATTTGAGTTTAGAACATTTTCATCCTGCCCCTAAAAGAAACCCATTAGCTGCTACTCCCCATCCCTTACTCCCAGACCTAAGCAACCACTAATCTTTCTGTCTCTATAGATTTCTTTATTCTAGTCATTTCACATAAATGGAATAATCTATTATGTGGTCCTTTGTTACTAACTTCTTTCACACAGCACAACGTTTTCTTTTTTTTTTTTTTTTTTTGAGATGGAGTTTCACTCTTGTTGCCCAGGCTGGAGTGTAATGGCGCTATCTGGGCTCTCTACAACCTTTGCCACTGGGTTCAAGCGGTTCTCCTGCCTCAGCCTCCCAGGTAGCTGGGATTACAAGCATGTGCTAACCACGCCCGGCTGATTTTGTATTTTTAATAGAGAAGGAGGTTTCTCCATGTTGGTCAGGCTGATCTCGAACTCCCAACCTCATGTGATCTGCCTGCCTTGGCCTCCCAAAGTGCTGGGATTACAGGTGTGAACTGTAGCATGTATCAGTACTTCATTTTATTGCAAAATAATATACCATTATATGGGTAATCCCACATTTCACTTATCTGCTCATTGGTTGATGGAATTTTGGATTATTTCTACCTTTTTGTTCTTAAAAATAGTGCCTCTGAATATTCTTGTATATGTTTTTGTGTGAACATATGTTTACATTTCTCTTGGGTATACACCTAGGAGTGGAATTGCTGGGTCATATGGTAACTCTGTGTTTAACTTTCTGAGGAACTACCAGATTGTTTCCTAAGGGGCTGAACCATTTTACATTCTTACCAGGAGCATATGAGGGTTCCAGTTTCTCCATATCCTTGCCAACATTTATCTGTCATTTTGAGTCTAGCCGTCCTAATGGATATGAGGGGGTATCTCAGTGTGTGTGTGTGTGTGTGTGTGTGTGTGTGTGTGTTTTAATAAGGCACTTTAATATCATTGTGGCTTTGATTTGCATTTCTCTGATGACAAATGATGTTGAGCCTCTTTTCATGTGCTTTGTAAATAAGGCCATTTGTATATACTCTGTGGATAAATGTCTATTCATAATTTATGCCCATTTTTAAATTGGGTCATTTGTGTTTCTATTACAGAGTTTAAGCGTTCTTTATGTAATATTATATAAAAGTACCTATCAGATACAGGATTTGCTACAATTTTCTCCCAGTTATGTGAGTTGTCTTTTAACTTTCTTGATGATATTATTTGCAACAAAAAATTTTAAATTTTGATGAAGTCTAACTTTATTTTCTTTTGTTTCTTGGGCTTTTGGTGTTGTACCTAAGAAACTATTGCCTAACTCAAGGTCGTGAAGATTTCTTCTATGAATTTTATTTAGTTTCTTCTAAGAGTTTTGTAGTTTTAGCTGTTACATTTAGGCCTATTGATTCATTTGAATTAATATTCATGGGTACTATGAAATAGGGGTCTAACTTTATTCTTTTGCCTGTGACTATCCACCATACACCATCTCTATGTATCTTCTGGTTTTTAATGTAGAGATTTATAATATATACCCATAACTTGACTATCTATCTATAATGGTAATCAGAATCTTTATTCTCTTCTGGTAAATATGAGGACTATAAAATGTTGGAATGCCAGCCACCCCTGTTGTGAGTTATATGTCATGGTTGCTAAGTATATATATTTTTTATTTTACCCACATGTTGGATACTGATTTTATTGTTACTGTTTTTTTAGACTTTTAATCACAAGCTTACCATTTCTCTCTTTGCTCTTCCTTTTTTCAACTCAGAATTCATTATTCTTTATTCTGAAATAAACTCAAGGAACTTTAGCAGTTCTTTCAGTGAGTCTGCAAATTCCGTTTTTGCTTAGCTGAAAATATATTTTTCTATCGGGAAAGGCAGTTTAGTTTCCCTGCAAAAACAGTTTTTGGATGTCAGTTGTTTACTCCACTCTTTGAAGATATTAGTCCATTGTGTTCTGGATTCCATTGTTGCTGTTGAGAAGTTGACTATCGTTGATAGTTGTTTTGTGAATAGTTTGCCCTTTCTCCATGGTTCACCGCTTCTCATTGTCTGATGTTTTGTTTTGTCATAAGCTTTAGTCCTGCTCTGCAGCTGTGAAATTGTAAGCCCTTAGCGGAAGATCTGATTTGTTTTTTTTTTTTTTTTGAGATGGAGTATCGCTCTTGTTACCCAGGCTGGAGTGCAGTGGCGCAATCTCGGCTCACTGCAACCTCAGCCTCCTGGGTTCAAGTGATTCTCCTGCCTCAGCCTCCCTAGTAGCTGAGATTACAGGCGCACGCCACTACGCCTGGCTAATTTTTTAATTTTTTAATTTTTATTTATTTTTATTTTTCATTTTTTTTTGAGACGGAGTCTCGCTCTGTCACCCGGGCTGGAGTGCAGTGGCCGGATCTCAGCTCACTGCAAGCTCCGCCTCCCGGGTTTACGCCATTCTCCTGCCTCAGCCTCCCGAGTAGCTGGGACTACAGGCGCCCGCCACCTCACCCGGCTAGCTTTTTGTATTTTTTAGTAGAGATGGGGTTTCACCGTGTTAGCCAGGATGGTCTCGAACTCCTGACCTCGTGATCAGCCCGTCTCGGCCTCCCAAAGTGCTGGGATTACAGGCTTGAGCCACCGCTCCCGGCCCATTTTTTTTAATTTTTAGTAGAAATGTGTTTTACCATGTTAGCCAGTCTGGTCTCTTAACTCCTGACCTCAGGTGATCCGCCCGCCTTGGCCTCCCAAAGTGCTGGGATTACAGGCATGAGCCACCATGCCTGGCCTCATATTTTTATTGGGATTAATATATTTGTATTGTCTTTTCTACATAGCATAATGCCTTGTACATAATACATTCCTAGGAGACTCTTCAGATGACTGATTATATAGCCCCGTTCCTAGCAGTGTGTGGTTTAGAATATTAAAATATATTTACCTAAAAATATGGAGAATACTTTGAACTGTTTATTTATTTATTTGAGACAAAGTCTTGCTCTGTCTCCAGATTGGAGTGTGATGGCACGATCTCGGCTCACTGCAACCTCTGCCTCCCGGATTCAAGTGAATCTCCTGTCTCAGCCTCCCAAGTAGCTGGGACTACAGGCGACCACCACGACACCCCACTAATTTTTTTTTTTTTTTAAAGTAGAGACAGGGTTTCACGATGTTGGTCAGGATGGTCTTGATCTTTTGACCTCGTGACCTGGCAACTTTGGCCTCCCAAAGTGCTGGGAATACAGTCTTTTTTTTTTTTTTTTTTTTAAAGGATGGGTTACATGTAGCATAAAATGTTTTTGTTTTCTTTTTTTTTTTTTTCTACGTAACATGGTATGATCATGGCATTAGCAGGAAGAGAAAAAACTCATTGTGTTGTATAAAAATTATTGCCCGGGCCGGGAGTGGTGGCTCACGCCTGTAATCCCAGTACTTTGGGAGGCCAAGGTGGGTAGATCACATGAGGTTGGGAGTTCGAGACCAGCCTGACCGACATGGAGAAACCCCGTCTCTACTAAAAATACAAAGTTACCAGATGTGGTGGTGCATGCCTGTAATCCTAGCTACACAGGAGGCTGAGGCAGGAGAATCGCTTGAACTTGGGAGGCAGAGGTTGTGGTGAGCTGAGATCGTGCCTTTGCACTCCCGCCTGGGCAACAAGAGTGAAACTCTGTCTCAAACAAAACAAAATTGCCTTTGTGGTTAAATAAAAAAGTTTTTTAAAAATAAAATATTTGTTATAATATTTTATGTTGACTGATAAGTATATGAAAATGTTATTTTAAATCAATGTTTTGATACAGGGTTGTATAGTTTAATGATTATTTTTTAAACTGTGAAGACTCATGATTTATTGCTATAATATAGATCTGGAGGGTGGGAGGGAGTGGTCTTTTTTGGCATTTAATTCTTTATTACTACCAGAAGGATAGAGCAGAGAGAGAGAGAGAGTGAGAGAGACACCATCTCTGTATATAAGAGAAGATAGAGTCAATGTTTTCATTTAATACCAGATGAGAATAACATGACAGTGAAACAGAAGATTGAGTTTTTGTCTGGAATTGAGAAATATTTTGTCTTAAATATAACTCACTTGCATTATCAGGTTATAGCAATGTCCCTTTCTTATATTCTGGCCTTTAAAACTTAAATCTGTCTGAAACCTGTGTCATCTGTGCCTACTGTCAATGCTGTAAACCACATTCTTGAGTTTTTAAAAGGACTACCTTCTCTTGGTTTCAGATATCACTGTTGTAAATTAGATGTGGGCTAGATACTGTAGTAATAACTTGCATTTGGGATTTGTGGCTACAATTAGGTAGCCTAATCAAGCACATTAGGAATTGCATTATATCTACCTCTAATTAACTGTGTTTCCTTAGGGCAAAATAACATTTTTAAGTGTTGAAATTGTTAAAGTTAACATTTTCTGGACTCATTTCTGTCTAAGATATAATGATGACCCCTTTCCCACCTAGATACTCATACTGGGGGAAAATATTTAATTCTTTGTTCATATATTCTTAAATATTTAATTTTAACATTTTAATTCTTATGTTTAATTCTCTTATAAGTACTAAATATTTAATTCTTTCAAATATTCTTTTTTCATTTATGTGTTATATGTGCATGTGTGTTTATGTGCATATGCATGTCAGTAGACAGAGCTTTGATCCTTAGTTTTGACAGTAATGAATTCTGAATGTCACAGTTAATCAGATTTTACACTAGAACTTAGATACTGGTTATGGTTGAACTTGGGATATTTAAGCTTAAAGACTTCAGAACTGGAATCAGACCCATATGGAATGATGTTATAGTAAATGAAGCAGCAGAATCACTTATTTGAAGTGGTATTTCCTAGGCCCTTCTCTACTTTTACTGGATCATAATCTCTTGGAGTAGGGCATCAGCTCTCAGGCAACTTTTTTTATGCTAAGATTTGAGAATTTGTAATAAGGGAATTTTAGGAATAAATTCTATATTCAGTATGATAGTCCATGGACAGCACATATCAACTGCTTTCAGATTTAGGGAATAAACACTAGTCTGATGTGAAACTGATTTTTCACTCATTGCTGATTTTTCTTTGCATTTGGAAAGTACTGAGTTAGTAAAGTCAGGTTGGAAAGTAGCACATTATTGGATACAAGAAGCAGCCAAACTGGGTCTTATAGTATTCCGCTGTGACATGAAAAGTGAGAAAATTACCTATTTAGATTATTCATACTTCAGAAGTATTTTAAACTCTTCGAGGTCACAGAACAATAGAATACCTGTGCAGAAGTTTGACCCCATGGTCAAGTTATATTCCTTGGAACACAATTAAAATAAGACATTGTATAAAGTAAAATGTGGAAGTAGTTTTCTCCTTTTGTCCCCTTTCCACTATGTAGAGGTTACCTTTGTTTATTAAGTTTTGTGTGTATTCTTTCGGATCTTTTCTCTGCACATTTCTACATATCTACATATGTGTGTTCATGTATGTGTATTCATATTTTAAACAGTTATATGTACATATTGCCTCTCTTTTTCCAAAGACTATAACAGTTTACGTTCCCATCACTGTAGTATATTTGCAGCCTTTAATAGTTTTGAGTATGATAGAGAATGTACCTTTACTATTAGTGAGTTTGAGGATTTTTAAAAAATATATGTATTCTCTAGTTGTGTTTCTTGTTTGTTGATTTGCTTATTGATTTTGTTTTTTTTTTTTTTTTGGCCTATTTTAAAATTGAGTTGCTAGGGCTTTTTGTTGTTGTTGTTGATTTGTTGGAGCTCTTTATATGTATGGGTATTTATCCTTTGTTTGTTACACTGAAATTCACATTTACTTCTAGCTTTTTAATGACATAATAATAACATTTTGCTTTCTGCCAGGAATGCTTCTATATATTTTATGTGTTTTGGTTTAATTCTCACTGTTGTCATCTCCATTCTATGGAGGAGGTAACTGTTAAATAACATGTTTGAGCACGCATAACTACTGAGTGATAGAGCCAGAATTTGAATCTAAAAAGGCTCTATATTTTACTTTTTTTTTTTTTTGAGACAGAGTCTAGCTTTGTCACCCAGGCTGCAGTACAGTGGCATGATCTCTGCTTACTGCAATCTCCATCTCCAGGAACTTTGAACCTCCAGGTTCAAGTCATTCTCTTGCCACAACCTCCCATGTAGCTGGGATTTACAGGCGCCCGCCACCACACCTGGCTAAGTTTTGTATTTTTAGTAGAGATAGAGTTTCATTATTGTTGGTGAAGGTGTTCTTGAACTCCTGACCTCTAAGTAATCCACCTGCCTTGGCCTTCCAAATTGCTGGAATTACAGGCGTGAGCCACTGCACCCAGCCCTATATTTTACTCTATGAAATCAAAACTGTTTTACTTAACCTTTGCTCTATATTTTTATCTGCAACTTGATACAAGACTAATTTTTTATTTTTTTAAGATATCTTTTAGAGGCTCTAATTATTTTAGTATAAGTACTCCCTTAGTAATATTAATAAAAATATATGTAAGATATATATAATTCTATAATATGTGAATACAAATGTTCCATAAACTTTTGGGGATGTCCTATTTCTATTTAGAACCAACCCTCAGTAGCATATTCCCCTTTATTTTCTTGTTCTCCTGATTACCAGAATAGTCTGTTAATCACTGTGTTTGCCAGTTGTTTTGCTTTAATCCATTGGTGACTCTGCTGTCAGAATAATCAGTCATTTTAAATACAATTTTGATCATATCATTCACTCCCTTGTTTGGAAACTCAGTGATATCATGTTTCATGATGAATGAAGGCCAGGCTCTTTACTTACAGAGCATTTGAAGATGTGTGTAATTCTGCTTCACCTTTACCTATCCGTTACCTTGACAGCTTTCCTTGGTACTTTTAACTCCATACTGTAGATACATGGATTTATTTTTCTTCTTATACAGCCACATTCTTTTGGCTTCATGATTGGATAATTTAGTGTTTTCAATTAGCAGAAGTTGTTTACAGGCTGGTTGAGCACATAGGAAATTTACTTAAGGATATTTGGTGCTTCCTAAAGGAATTTTTAGGAAGGTTGGAGAACCAGTCTTAAGGATAAGCTTCCAAATAATATACCTCAAGTCATATATGAGAACTGTCAGTCTTCTGTCACCAAGCTGCCTAGCTGCTGCCAGTGGGATAGAAATTTTGATTCTGCAGCCACTGTGGGGCCACGTCTGTCACTGCTGTTGTGGAAAGGTGATGCCTCTGCTGTTGCCTATACCACCCAAAAATGGTAGCTCCACACCGAGTCCATTTTATCATGTGACTTACTTCCAAAACCGCAATTTTGTGCTGCTGCCTCTGAATGTCTGCATCGTAGTTGCAGGGTATACTGGGATTTTGAGGTCTGAAATATATTTTGGGAGGGATGGAGTCAGTAATGTGAGAATTTTCCTGAATGCAGGAAGTTTCTTTAGAAGCTGATAGGCAGTCTTGAATATGATATCCCCTACAATGCTTTTGCTCATATTCCTTCATTTGTAATGTTTTTCCCTTTTCATGTCCAAGTTAACAACATCTGTGCCAAGACCCACTGGAATTTTATTTTTTGAGTTAGTCTACCTGGCTCGTTTTAATCTGAATTTTCTTACAACTTTATCAACATAAATTTTTCCATAAGACACTTTTAAGAGAATACAAGTAATAAGTATCTTCTGGTGTAAGAGTCGATCAGTGTGGGGAGATACAGAATAAATTGCAAAGGTCTCCATCACTCACTTCCTCCCCACACACCAATTTAAATTGCTACTGCCTTTCTAGATATCCCTTGATTATAAAATTACAGTCTTTGGTTTTAATTTGATATATATGATGATAACATGGCACTTGATGGTGAATTTATTGAGTATTTAAACCCTTATTTATCTTTCAGCCTTTCATTTAGTCTATTGAAACTATTCATTTGTATAGAAGAGTGTGATGTGAGGGCCTGACCTAAGGTAATAGAAATTCAGCTATTTTGGAGGTAAAAATGTACAACTTGGGAATTTAGTAAATATAAAGAGAAAGGAATCAAAGTAGACTCTAAGGTTCTAGCTTGGGTGAATATAAATATATATATACACACATACATATTCATACATATGTATACACACACACATATATATATGCCATTAAATGATACTGGAAGTGAACCCTTTGGGACTATTTTTCATTATTGAAGGAGCACCTTTACTCATATTTCTCATTTCAATTAGAGTTTGGGGAGGTTCTAAAATGTTCAGATCTGGCATAGATTTTCACAGTTCAGGAAAGACACTGAAAAATACCATTTTTCCGACAAAGTTGTGTCTGAGACTTCATTGCTGGATTATGAATAAGACGTCTCAGTAAGGAGTTGGATTTTTCCTTTTAAAGATACAATACTTTAATTAGGGTAAATATAAACCTATTTTAAATAACTTTTCACCTGTAAGTTCAGTAGATGGTAAAAGGCCGTATACTTTATTATGTATCCATATTTGGAAAATCCAATTTGAAAGTATGTTGACTTTTTTCAGGTAAAAGGGTAATAGTAATTTACTCATTTTGAGGAAGTATTTTTGAAAAGCTTGTGCTGGGCTGGGCACGGTGACTCATACCTGTAATCCCAGCACTTTGGGAGGTTGAGGCGGGCAGATCACCTTAGGTCAGGAGTTGGAGACCAGCCTGCCCAACATGGCAAAGCCCCATCTCTACTAAAAATACAAAAAATTAGCTGGGCGTGCTGGTGGGCGCCCAGAATCCCAGCTACTTGGGAGGCTGAGGCAGGAGAATCGCTTGAACTCAGGAGGCGGAGGTTGCAGTGGGCTGAGATCTTGCCACTGCACTCCAGCCTGGGTGACGAGCTAAAACTGCGTCTCAAAAAAAAGCTCGTGGTATGAAACCAGGTTCAGATTTTTCTTTTGGCATTTTGCATTTTGCCTCATTCTCTTTTGTCTGTTAATTTTAACTAATTTGACCATCTTTTTTCTTTCCAGATCATTCAACTTCAAGTGGCACATTATCTTTTAAACCTAGTCAATCATTGATTACTCTTCCTACTGCCCATGTGATGCCGTCTAATTCCAGCGCTTCAATTTCCAAACTTAGGGAATCCTTGACACCAGATGGCTCAAAATGGAGTACAAGCCTCATGCAAACATTGGGAAACCACAGTAGGGGGGAGCAGGACTCTTCACTAGACATGAAGGACTTCCGGCCACTTCGGAAATGGTCATCTTTATCCAAACTCACTGCCCCGGATAACTGTGGCCAGGGTGGCACTGTATGCAGAGAAGAGTCAAGGAATGGTTTGGAGAAGATAGGGAGGGCTAAGGCTTTAACATCACAACTGAGGACAGTTGGGCCTAGCTGTTTACATGATAGTATGGAGATGCTTAAGTTAGAGGACAAGGAAATAAATAAAAAACGGTCATCAACTCTGGACTGCAAATATAAATTTGAGAGCTGTAGCAAGGAGGACTTTAGAGCCTCTTCCTCAACTCTTAGGAGACAGACTGTAGACATGACATATAGTGCCTTACCTGAAAGCAAGCCCATTATGACAAGCTCAGAGGCTTTTGAACCTCCAAAATATTTATTGCTTGGTCAGCAGGCAGTAGGTGGAGTTCCCATTCAGCCTTCTGTAAGGACTCAGATGTGGCTTACAGAGCAGCTGCGGACAAATCCTTTGGAAGGTAGAAATACAGAGGATTCTTACAGTTTAGCTCCTTGGCAACAGCAGCAAATTGAAGACTTTCGACAAGGAAGTGAAACACCAATGCAGGTAAGGCTCAAAATCTAGTGTTTGCTTCCCTCCAGTGGATGTTGTGAGTACAGTAGCACACTTGCAACAAGCATATGACAAGTGTCCACAGATTGTTTTGCTTTTCCTTTTTCCTGCAAGTTAATTGGCAGAAATGTTACAAACCTGAAAAGTGTTGTTGGTAAACAAAACTGACAGCATTTGAGACTAATTAATGTGAAAATCTGAAAACCTTGTACCTAGCTTGTTCTTTTCATTTGTTAAATGGGCATAAAAATAAAGCAGAACATACTCAATCTAAAGAAACTCGGAAACAGAAACAAAAACGCTAGCATAGGTATAATAGAAAGAGCGTCAACTTGGCCATATGAGGTCTTAGATTTTGTTCTGTTAGATTTAGAACCTGGATGATTTTTTTCACTTAATTTCTCTGGGCCTCGGTTTCTTCATCTGTATGATGAGATGGTGGAACTACAGTCATTTGTAAAGTTTTGGTGATTAATGATATATTTAGGTTTATAAATCAGATGTACTTATTGAAAAAATTATGTGTCAAGACTTATTAATCAGTTTATAGAAAGCACTTTATGATGATAGCATATATAAAGAAAAATAGTATACCGCCCCCAATTAGTCTAGGGAATACCATGTAAATGTGTACATTTCTTAATCTGGGAATGTTTTTTATTCTAAGACAATTTTCTGTAGCTTGTTTTAACAAGGAAACTAATTTTCTGATATAAATCCTGTCATCTATTTTTTGTCATCAGAATTTTCTGAAACAAATTAATTCTACTAAAAATTGCAAATTTTCCCTAGAGTAAAAAATGTAAAATTACTATTCATTACTACTGCTAATAAAAACAAGTAGAAAAATGAACATAGGCTATGAAAGGATAAGGAAATCACTTGTCCAGGAACCTCACAAATATGAGTATGATCTCAAAACATAGAACCCTAACATGCTGCATTCATAGGAGAACCTTTAAGATATCGCATGTGCCTTTTTTATTCTTATTTTGGACACAGTTCTTACCATTTTGACTATGTATTTAAACCACATAATCAAAACAGAAGAATCATTGTGATCGAATTAGAAATTTGTGATTTATCCATTCAAGTGATTAAAAATAGGAAACCTAATTTTTCAAATACTATCACGTTTTAGTTTTCAAATGTTTGTCATTATAGTAAAACAGAGATCAGGCAGTTGTTTCTCCAGCTGGTGTCTTTACACAGAATTGGAGCTGTCCAGTGGAGCTGAGTATACTATTCCAAGCTAGAGTAGGTGTGATAGAGATAATTGGGCAAATTTCAAGGAGTAAATACTGTTTCCTGCTTTTTATTCTGCTTGGACAAACCTCTAGTTTAAACAAGGTGTTTTTCTTAGCCTCAAAGCAATGCAGAGTAGGGTAGGGAGATTGGGGACACACTGTTGAGAACAATTTGTTTTTAAATCTTCTTTCTAGTGCATAGTAGAGAGAGAAGGCTACTAACGAGCAAAATTTGCATATACCCTGGAAAGCCCTACTTCTTGATTAACTTTGTTTGGGATGGTCTCTATAGTACTTTTAAGTTTTGGAGTAGAAAGACGAATTCAGATAAAGAAAACTAGACAAACTAAGTTGTAATCATTAAATGACTGCTTCCCTTCTAATTTCCTCCTTGGAAAACTACAGAAAAAAGTTGTTAAATACCTTCTTGGAGCTTCCAAGTAGTTTTCTCTTTATTTTAAAAGCTTTCATCGTAGTTGTTTCTTAAAAGCCTCTTTGAAACCTTGACTTCTGGCCAGGCACTGTAGCTCACGCCTGTAATCCCAGCAATTTGGGAGGCCGAGGCAGGAGAATTGCCTAAGTCCAGGAGTTTGAGACCTGTCTGGGCAACATGGCCAGACCCCAACTCTAAAAAGCAAAAAAGATAAAAATCATAGAAACACTGGTTTTCTTTTAGTCTAAGTTTTACGTAAAGAGAAGAACATTAATAAGGACCAGGCCGTCTGATAAATTGTGATTTACAAGCACAACTCCTAAACACTGACCATGAAAAAACAGTATTTTTACAACTAAGAAGAGGAATTTGGTTGAAAGTCATGATCTAATACAACCTTAGATTTATATGTTACAGAATTCTGTAACTTTCACAGTATTTTATCTCATTTGATCCTCACAGCTCCCCACTCCCCAGGTTAATTTGTAACATTGAAGGTTTGCTCTTCCTAGGACTTAGTCCAGGATAATTATTGAGACAGCCACACATTCTTATGTGTGTGGTGTTCCTTGATTTACATGATTTTCTGCTAAACCATCAAGAGTATAGGAGTCTAGTACTCTGAAGCATTTTCCTTTGTGAATGAAGAGAAGCCATTATGCCCTCAGATGGTTTATGACAGAAGGCTCCATGTGTAATGTCTACTGCTAGTCTTTGACTCTTTCCTCTGTAGTACATCACATTTCTGCTACCCACCCCCTGCAACCCCTAAGCTGCCTGACTCTGTAAGGACTATGACAGAGGAGAAAAAGCAGTCTGGTCTTCTTTCTGGGAAGAATCCTTCCCTTTCCATGGCCCCCTTGAGTTCCTTTTCTTAGGGGAAGGTAGGGTGGAAGGGTGGAGGATAAACACTTCTACACGTAGTGGCAGTGTCCGTTGGATTCCTGTAAGCCCACGATGGATCTCCCAGACAGTAGTGAAATAATAGTAGCCTCTTTATTGACGAAGTTGTTTATCCTTTTTTCCCTAGGATGTTTCTGAACTTCAGGTGGCAGTCATTAAAAAGATGAAATTTTGTTCCTATTTAGTCATAAGGGTGTTTGAACAGTTGTGGTATTGGCACCTATGCATATTTTACTAGAGATTTTCCCTTGTATAGACAAAAAATTTGGACCAAGCATAGTAACTCACCCCTGTAATCCCAGCGCTTTGGGAACCTGGTGGGGGGGCAGATAGCTTGAGGATAGGAGTTTGGGACCAGCCTGGGCTAGTGAGACCCCATCTCTACAAAAATTAAAAAGAATTAGCCATATGTGGTGATGTGCCCCTATAGTGCCAGCTACTTGGGAACCAGGGTTGGGGAATCCCTTGCACCCCAAGAGTTCAAGGCTGCAGTGAGCAATGATCATGTGACTGCATTCCAGTGTGCATGACAGAGTAACATCCTCTCTTGATTCAAAAACAAAAAATTGATAAAATGAGTTAAAGTAAAATTACTTTTTGTCTAACATGAAATAATAATGAAAAAGTTTTATCTATAACTTGAGAGTGTTTAATGTATTCTGTTATGTCCTGTGAAAAGAAAGTTTTCTTATTTTCATTCTTTCTTATTTTTGTACTCTGTTCTGTCTTTTATTTTTTAACTGTTTGAGATAATTTATATATTCAAAGATGTTAACACCATGACACTCCCTACATTAGGATATGACACATTCATTAGGTAGTTAAAAAGGACTTTTATATACATGTTTTAATGAATAAAATTAGTAATGTGTTTGACTCTTTTATCTGTCAAGTTTTCTATGTAATATTGGAATAAAATTCTGGACTTTTTAAAGTGTGCTGTTACTTAGCAGAAGAGCAGATCTTTTCTGAAAATGTATTATAGCCCTACTTCGCAAGAAGACTCAAAAATAATCAAAAGATAAATAATTGTCTGTGTAGTAGCAATTCATTATCTTATATAGGTCTGCCCTCTTGTGTGTCTGTACTTGTGCATCTTGATTTTGTTTTTTTTGGGGAAAGTCACCAAAAAAACCCCTGTAAAATCAAAACTAAAATTAGAATTTTTGATCGGTAGTATCAGTTGTAAGCGTATTGAGAGCAGCTTCACTGAGTTTTCAAGAACCTTCATTTTAATATAGTGATTCTGATTTGCATTAAACAAATATATATTCTTATCCAATTAAAACATAAAAGGTAACATTAAGCATTTTAAAATTGTTTTTAGTACCCTGTAAATTAAGATAAGAACTTATTCTATAGTAGAACATATTTGAGCATTTAGTATATTAAATTTTAAAAATAAATTGTTTTCTTGTATCTTATTTACACTTTGTGATGAAGAATAATTAAAGAGTTTATTCTATTTCACAATTTGAGTTATAGTATAGTATTCTATAATCCTCACAGAATAAGATTTTAATTTCTATCAAAGAATGAAGAACAAAAAAATTAGTTATTTCTGTTTACTGAGAAAAAGACTGTAACGAACAATGTAATCAAAGGAGTATGACTAATCAGTTCAAATTTTCCACTTGTTTTTAAGACCAGTGCAGCTTATTATAGAGCTTGGATACTTTTTGTGTTGGTAATTTACTAAAACCAGTGAGGTGAATGTATCACCTGTTGTTTATAAGCTTTTTACTTGTTATTAGGGATTTCCAGCTTGTAGATGAGGCATCACTTAAGAAATCTCTACCCTTCTGTTCTTCAGATATCCCTGAACCAAACACTTTCCACTCCCCATCTCCAGTACCTCTCATGGGTTCAGAAAATTTAATGGTGTCTCCTTCACTATTGAGTTAGCAACACTTGTGTAAGAAACCAAGGTCAATATTGATGTTACATATTCTTTTAGTAATCATGTTTTAGAAGATATGGTTAATTACACATCCTCTACTCTTTTAATAATAGTTATATTAGTAACATGTCTTCAACTGAAATTAAAATTGTTGGATTATGCAGTATAGGTGTAAACTATTTTAGACTTAATTTTAAACTTTAGTCAACTTAAATTACCAAAGTTTGGTGAATATATTTTCCAGCACTAAATTTTACTTCAGTTGTTTTATGAGTTATTGGAAGATGTTCTGAAATGATCAGAGGAGAAATTGAAAATGTATTCATCAAGAAAATAATTATAGGTAACATTGCTGGATCTATAATTTAGCTCAGTAGAGTGGCCTACGAAATAGATGCTTGCCATTTGGTTGATAGATGAAGAAAAATAGCTATGTCCTGTTACAGTTGACCCTTGGACAACAAGGGCTTAAATAGTGAGGGTCCACTTATACATGAATATTCTTTTCCCCTACTCCCCACACCCCTAAGACAAGATTGCAAGACCAACCCCTGCTCTTCCTCCCCGTCTTTCTCTTTCTCTTCCTCCTCTCGATGTGAAGACAATGAGAATGACGACTTTTATGTTGACCCACTTCCATTTAATGAATAGTAAATATATTTTCTCTTTTTTACGATGTTCTAAATAACATTTTCTTTTCTCTAGCTTACTTTATTATAGGAATACAGTGTATAATACATATAACATGCAAAATGTGTGTTAATTTACTGTTTATGTTATCAGTAAGGTTTATGGTCAACAGTAGGCTATTAGGTAGTTAAGATTTTGCGGACCCATGGATTCTCAGCTCCCCTAACCCCCATATTCAGGGGTCAGCTGTAGATGTAATAGATGGGCCAACAAGTTCATTTCAAAATATAATCTAAGAATTAGTTAATATTTGGAGAGATAATTCATACTTTTATTTTTTTAAATACTTGAGGTGATTTTTTTTTTGTCACTGGGAATCTTTTATTATTTTCCTTGCCTGCATTGGGTGTTAGGTTGGAATGGAAGACAACCTGTAAAATCAGTCTGAAGTCTTAAGGTTTCATGATTCCAAAGATACAGTGTGGTAAACTAGGTAACTCTAGGTCAGATAATTCACTACAGTGTCTTAAATGAAGATTAGATTCTGTTCTGTTAGTCTATTAGTGATATGACTAATCTCACTGTCACATACTAACCCCCAATTCTCATCTGTTGATCATATGTCTTAGAACAGATTTATGGTTTACCGACAGGTGCTAGAATTCTGTGATTCTTTGAAAAAATTACTTAAGAGTAATTTTATTATGTAAGAGTGTGGCCTTACTTTTCCATACTTGATTCTCATCAACTTTAAAAAATGTTAATGTGGCATAGCAAAAATGCAATTTCTGTTTTAGAATGTTACTACAAAGAGTTACTACAGAGTTCTTTATAATAAGATAACAGATGTGAGGAGTCAGTGGACTGTTTTGAATAATGACACTTCATTTGTGTTGTTACTTTGATACTTGGTGAAGACCTGAAAAATACTTAGTATTAAAGAAGATTTTACAGTGTAATATAAGTTATATTCACCTCAAAAGAGTAAAAATAATGCTTTATATATGAAGTGAACTTGTTGGCAGTGCAGTTTCAAAACTAAACTCTTATTTCATCTTCAGAAAAGATTTGGGATACAAATTTGTGAGCCATGTTGAGGAAATCAACAGTTACATTTTATACACTTATTTTAAAGTTAATTTTTGAAAATAAAGCCCTTTTCACGTTTACAAGATCCAGCAGATGAATACATTTGCTAACAATAAGTTTTAGTCTTAATCTTGACCTTTTCACAAAGAAACTCTTCTACTCAGGAAGTGGTCTATTTTACAGTATTGTTTTCCCGTCTGCATGGGATGACAGATTTTAAGCTGATGTGGCAAGTTGCAGATCTAGAGGTTGTAGCAGAACTTCAGAGAAGCATCACGATGATACAGATCAGCAAGAGACATATTAAGATGAGACAGAAATTGATAAATAGATTCTGTAGATTTTGACGTGCTTGTTGAGGCATTTCAATGGTTGAGGCTCTTCTTATAGCTGAGCGAGTGAGGTATTGGACTTTCTCCATGATACCAGCAGGAGAGGAAGTCTGAAGTTTTAAGTGGTCGAGAGAAAGATAAAAAACTGGCAGCCAAATATGAGATAACTGTCTTCTTTTAGGTAGCCTGGAATGTAAAAATAATAAATGGATTAGAATAATATATGTAACCTATTATCAGGACAAAAAATACAAATTTGTATTAATTCATCTTCCTCAGCACTATTGTTATTTATAACATCAAGTGTTTCTATAGTCTCTCTCTCTCTCTCTCTCTCTGTGTGTGTGTGTGGTGTGTGTGTGTGTGTGTGTGTATGTGTTTCCATGTGTCTGTCTCTATTTCTCCTTTTTTGATGGGGCACACCATGACAGTCTCATTTGTGTTAGGAATAGTAACTTCAGTCTTTGCCTTTTTCTCCCAAATTTACTACAAGTATTGCAGTAATCCTCAGTGTCATCCATAAGTTCCTGGAAATCATGACTTTCTGCAAAACAACATATAACAAAACCATTTTTACCGTAGGCTGATTGATGTAAATAAGAGTTAAGTTCCTATAGCACATTTCTGGTCACAAGAACATCACCAAACTTCTCAATAAAGACCCCAAACACTTGTAATATTAAACATTGAGAGAAATATGAACTAAATATACATTTAAGAAAGATTAATAAAAACCAGATAGGCCGGTGCAGTGGCTCACGCCTGTAATCCCAGCACTTTGGGAGGCCAAGGCGGGCAGATCCTCTGAGGTCAGGAGTTTGAGACCAGCCTGGCCAACATGGTGAAACCCTGTCTCTACTAAAAATATAAAAATTAGCTAGGCTGGTGGCATGTGCCTGTAATCCTAGCTACTTGGGTGTATCGCTGGAGCCCAGGAGGCAGGGGTTGCAGTGAGCCCAGATCATGCCACTGTACTCCAGCCTGGGTGACACAGCAAAACTCTGTCTCAAAAAAAAAGCCCACAAAGATAATTACCCAGTATTTGGTGAATCAGTGAGTAACAGTGGTTGTGATGGTCAATTAAAAACATGGAATCGATGTTTGAGAAATACAATGGGATCTCTGAGTGCTTTTGTGCCATAGCATTTATTGTCATGCATTTGTATGATCACCCTAGACTTTACCAATTTTTATTTGATAATAATTTGTATTCATCCATTCATTCATTTTTCAACCCTCTTATTCTGATTTGGGTTGCTGGTGGCTGGAGCCAATCCCAGCAGCTCAAGGAGGGAGGAACCCACCTTGGATAGGAGACCACTCCATCACAGGATACACTCATGTACACACTCACGCTCAATCCAGGACAACTTAAACACGCCAGTGAACCTAATGTGCACAGTTTTGGGATATGGGAGGAAACGAGAGTCCCACAGATATGGGGAGAACATTCAAGCTGCACACATACTTAAATGTTAGAACAAAATGACATAGAAGGAAATGATGTTATTTGAGGACCTGCTGTATTTGGTTTAAGGTACAGCTTGTTTTGGGTTATTCTTTTGGGTAAAAGTTCTCACATATAGTTTCTTTAAATCTGTTACTCTGTAGATGTAATTGGTTTGAACAGTCACTGTATTAATAGCTCCAGAGCCAATCTCATAAAAAGGAAATGCATACAACAAATTGTTCCCTAGATCTTGATTTTAATCCAAAATAAAATAATGTTAAATGGGAAGTGTTTTACCAAAAATATGGATTCAAATTGTCATTCCTTTTTATGATTTTACATCTTTATAGAATGTTATCTTAACAACATTTTAATAAGATGTTAAGTACCGAAGACGATCAAGCTTGGAATGCGTAGTAATTATTATTATCTCACCATCTACCACAGACATTTTCTATTTACAGACCTCTACTTAATAGCAGTAGTTTCCATCATGCCTTCTTTCAGAGATCCCACAAGTTATTGCTGCCTGTGGGGTCTATACTTTGATGATTAGTAAAACAAATAAGAACTTACATGTTATTACAGAAAAATTATATATAGACTGAAAATTAACTGTATTAACTGTCCAGAGATAATGGTTATTAACACTTGGGGGACATTTTGTTTTCAATCAGGATACTTCTGCATCAATTTTGAAATAAGAAAAATAAAAAATGGAATAAAAAAGTGATAATTAATTGCCAGACGTAGTGACTGTTAACATTTGTTGATATATTATTGTTAATCAACGTATTACTACCTTACCCCAGCTGTCAGATTTTATTTTCTCCTAAGTCTTTTTATACATCTCATAAAAGCCTGTCTCAACCTGTTAGCCCATTCCTGAGAGAGGAAAGTGCTGAAGGGAACAGAAGGAAGTACTAAAAGAATGGCAGAGGGGAAGGTAGGTATCAGGCATGACCAGTGAGAACCTGGCATTTACTTTTACAGAGAAACCATATGGTTTATGGTGTTTAGATTCTGTAGTGTTCAATAGTTCAACTTGGCTCTATTATATTCTGAATTATATAGTAGACTGGGCCTTTTTTGGCTTGAGACCCTGTCCTCCTTAATAATATTGGTCTGTAGCAAGGAGTTCCAAAGAGCCAACTTCTATCAAATTTTCTTTCCTTAAAGAGTTATTAACAACCTGTATTTTTCTAGCATGTATTCTTCATTGTCTAAACGGTGGCTAACAGCTGTTATTCAGGTTGTTTGTAACACTTCTACTTAGAAAATAGCAGCCTATAAAAGCATAAAAGCAGAACTACCATTTGACCCAACAATCCCATTACTGGGTATATATCCAGAGTAGTATAAATCTTTCTGCCATAAAAACATACACGCACGAATGTTCATTGCAGCACTATTCACGATAGCAAAGACATGAATCAGCCTAAGTGCCCATCAGTGACAGAGTAGAAATGTGGTCGTATACACCACCCAGTACTGTGCAGCCATAAACAAGAAGGAAATCATGTCTTCTGTGGGAACATGGATGGAGCTGGAGGTCATTATCCCTAGTAACAAACTAACACAGGAAAAGAAAACCAGATACCACATGTTCTCACTTTTAAGTGGGAGTGAGATGATAAGAACTTATGAACACAAAGAATGAAACAACAGATGCTGGGGTCTGCTTGAGCGGGGAGGATGGGAGGAGGGAGAGGAGCAGAAAAGATAACTGTTGGGTACTAGGCTTAATACCGGGGTGATGAAATAATACAAACCCCCATGATGTGTGCTTACCTGTGTAACAAACCGTCACACATACCCCCAAACTTAAAAGTTAAAAAAAAGGAAAACAGCAGCTTAAACTTGACATATATTTAATGATGTTTGTTTGAATTCTTCAGGTAAAATAGAAATAGATTTTCTTTTGTTCTTTATTAAGATTCATCCTTTAAGTTGTTTCTGTTGATACTTGATTATTATAGATCTAGTGGATTGGAGAATTACAGGAAGATTTTATTTATTTATTTTTTTGAGACAGAGTCTTACTCTGTTGCCCAGGCTGGAGTGAAGTGGCGTGATCTTGGCTCACTGCAAGCTCCACTTCCTGGGTTCACACCATTCTCCTGCCTTAGCCTCCCAAGTAGCTGGGACTACAGGTGCCTGCCACCACGCCTGGCTAATTTTTTTGTATTTTTAGTAGAGACTGGGTTTCACCGTGTTAGCCAGGATGGTCTCGATCTCCTGACCTTGTGATCCGCCCGCCTAGGCCTCCCAAAGTTCTGGGATTACAGGCGTGAACCACTGCGCCTGGCCGAGTAATCAGCTTTTATGAAGATATGTAGCAGAATACAGTTAAGAAAGGAATAATAATTAGCCTTGGTAATTCCTATTTGAATATATGGTTTTGTGAGGTTTTTGGGCTTAGCTGGTCTTAAAAGGTCAGAAATTTAAAAAATTACTTTGAGGCAAAACATGGGAAAGGAGGGAGTTGGCCAGGAGTTTATCATGAAGCATATACGGGAGTCATCCCCTACCTTGACACTGATAAGTTGTACTTCAGTCACATGAAACAAGTCACCTTTCCATAAATACTCCATTCCCTTTTGTGATTTTATTCTTTGCACATGTTGTTCTATCTCTGCCTGGAATACATCCTCCACCTTTTGATTCTCTGCCAGGCAAGCTTCAGTTGATTCTTAAGGTTCAGTTTAAATATCACTTCCTGATGAAACCTTTCATTAGTTATTAAGGTGGAATTGGTTGTCACCTCTACTGGTTTTTAATAGGGCTTTAGTGTTATCTATATGAGGATATCTATCAGATTATAGCACAATTTCAGTTTACATGTTTGTATCCCCAACTAGACTTGATAGTTTCTGAAGTAAAGAAACCATGTGTTCATTTAGTATCCTAGTACTTAGTGCATAATTGGTATGTTTCAATAAATCATTAAAGTTAAATAAGGGATTTTTATGACAAAAACTATTAGAAAATTGTTAATAAAAAATAATGCTGTGGGCAGGTCATGGTGGCTCACATCTATAATTCCAACACTTGGGAGGCCTAGGCGGGGGGAACGTTTGAGCCCAGGAGTTCGAGACCAGCTTGGGCAACATAATGAGACCCCATCTCATTTTTAATTAATTAATTATTTTTATGAATGGATGAATGAACGACAGGGTCTTGCTCTGTCACCCTGGCTGGAGTGCAGTTGTGCAATCATGGCTCACTGCACCTCAACTTCCCAGGCTCTAGTGATCTCCCTGCTTTAGCCTCCTGAGTAGCTGGGACCACAGATGGGCACCACCATGCCTGGCTAATTTTTGTATTTTTGGTAGGGACAGGGTTTCACTGTGCTGCCCAGGTTGGTCTCAAACTCCTGAGCTCAAGTAATTCCTGGGATTACAAGCATGAATCACCATGCCTGGCCCTCATTTTTAATAATAAGTTAAAAATTTTTAAAAATAATGCTGTGATTGACAGATTAGTTCTAATAACAATTTATTAGTTGAACATTTAAGCTCTAATATTCTCCTCAAGTCTCTTTCTATCACAGATGAGAAAAATGAGGCTTAGAGGATTCACCTAAATTAATGGTCACCTGATTAACATAATATTAATCTGAACTAGACTTTGTATAAATGGGTTTTTAGTATTTGTGAAATACAAAGATGTGCCCAAAAGAGATGAGCTCTCTGCTGCTTAAAGCATAATTAACATACTTTAAAGATGATCTTATAATCCTATAACAGCTAACTGTTACTGAAAAACAAGAGTTTGTTTCTGGAAACAAATTGGGTATAAAGGAGATGACCAAAAATAGTATCCTGTTTCTTGTCAGATTTAGAAATATGCTGTAATCCTAAAGTTATTTGTAACTGTTTTATAATTTTATGCCTAAACTGAAAACAAATCTGCTTTACATGCTAAAATGTTAATGATACACATTTAATTTATTGGGCTCAATTTTTTACAGTGGTATAATCTGAAATGTGTGGAATCCTAGTTCTATTGAATACCAATATTTGTATGGTGATAATTAGGCCAGATTTTGTCCATAGAAGATGGGGTTTCCTGTCATATGTTGAGAATTGAAAACCTTTGTGTGGGAACAGCATAATCCTATTTTTGGAGTTGTCTGTGACCTTTACTACGTTATAATTCATGGTTGTCAGGTGTTTATCATTCTCTTCTCTGCACTGACAACCACCATATGAGTTTCCTTTTTTTTTTTTCAAAAAATAAATTCCTTAACAGCCAAGCTGTTTAATAATTTTTGATGGAAAGCATAGAAAAATAGTTTAGTTTTATTTTCATGTTATCTGATCTTTTTAGAGCATTCTATTAGTCTAATCATAAATAGTTTTGGGATTTTCTGAACTTGTGTCTGGCCGAAACAACCATGGAAACTGAAGTTACTCTCCACCCTCTTATTAAAAGAATGACTATATATATATATAATATATATATATATATAAATTGATTGTTTTGACACAAGAGTGGTATTCACTTATAGATGAATTTTAAAATCAATTTATCTTCTAGGCCCTAGAATCAAGAGTATTGAAAACATGAAAGGTGCTTGTTAGGAGTTTGGGTGTAGAAATGCCAGACTCCTGTCTCTTGAGTTGCATATCACAGGCAGAAAAGTATCCACAGAGTATCTTATGTTTGTAGATCCATGAGTACTCTACTTTTTAGGGGAATGAGAAGAATAAAAATAAAGAATTCTTTACTATTCTTTGTGGGATTTATAAATCCTTTGGTTGTCTTCTTTTCCTCAAGAAAAGTGACACCGGAAATTTAAAAAAACAATCAAGTTCAAGATAGTATGTTGTTTTTTTTTTTTTTAGGTGGAAGAAGGAAATAGAAAAGCCATTAGGCAACTCTAATCTTCTGACTAATGTCGTATACCATGTTAGACAGCATGTTTGGTGGAAGGTAGTATATCAACTCCTTCAGGAGTCCTTACTTTGTCTGCAGTGAGTCCTGTTTTAGCAATATAATATCAAATGCATTCTTGTGCAGAAGGAACCTCAATAGTCTTCTGAAAACTTTTGGTGGCCTGCTTTATGACTTGCTAGACAATTGATACTTTAATGATGTTGTATATGCTGAGCATTAATCCCCACCTATACTTTAAGCATGTTCAGTGCTTGTGGAACTTCTCAAACTTCAGCATTTTTGGTGGTATTCCTTTTGCTGAAATAATAAATTCCTGAGATTCTTTATATTTGTAGAATTTTGCCTTTCTCCTTTTATTTTTGGTTTATTCTTTTAGTAAACATGGGAGTATTGAAGCAATACTTTATTAAATTGAATTCAAGTAATATCTAAGGCTACAGTCTGATATACTCTAGGATGTTTTTTCCATCAGATTGGTTTAGAAGATTAGAATTTTCTATAGATTGAATTTGAATGAACAGGGCTTGTCTATATTTGGATTATTTGGAATTTTATTTTATTTTTCTACTACTTTCTGACATTTCCACAGGTAAGCGATAAGTGAATGTATATACACCCTTTTTTGGACTTGTGGTAATAAATTAGGACAATTCATCATTAGATTTATGATGAATCTGTTGACTTACAAAAGTTCACTCCAGTGGAGTCATTTTCCTTTTGAGATTGCCTAATACTAAACTTGGACATTCTATTTGAAGTTACTTTGTGGTAGCAACATTCCAGAGCTTTGTTGGTCCAGACTGGCCGTTTGAAAGAATCTTCAAGCTGCTTCTGTCTGGTTATGAAAATAATTGTATATGCATAAAAATCAATATATTCTCACTCCTAAATTGACCTGTAATGAGGTGCTCCTCATGTTAAGTCTTGAGGAGAATTCATTAAACAACAGCACAGAGAAATTTTTCTCTCTGAAATTGACAATTTAGCTTATTGCTATTGCTACATTGTCTGTAGGTTTGCCTTCGTTATTGTTTTTTAAATATTGAAACAATGCTTTACAAGTTTTATTTACAAGTAAAATATTCTTCTTAACCCTGTAGGAGTTGAAACTTCAGAAACTTTTTGGGGGGAAGAGAATATGGAGGGGTATATTGAGAAAGGCTTACGGAGAAATGAATGTCACTTAATAAATGTACCCCCTATTAATGTGAGTGTATTGGTCAACCTTTTTTTTGCGGGGGGAGCAGGGGATGGGGGTTGAAAACTAAAGATGGAGTACCTTTTCAAAGGCACTAGAGGTCCTCAGTTGACTATGAGTATGCTGTACATCCAGGCTTCATTTTCATGTGTTTATTTGGTAACACATGCTTCAGAATTATTCTGGGTAAGAACTTTGATGTACTATTTCTGCAAATATACAAAGAGACTACATCTTATCTAATTTATGCCACTGTAATTTAGAAGGATTATTTTCTTGATTTTTCTGCTTTTAGGTTTACTTTGCTAGTATGATCATTTCTTTGTTAATTCACAGTTTTGATGAAAGTGAGGGATTTTTGTAGCAAATAACAAAGCAAGATTGATCAAACATGTCAAAACAAATAGTTTTGGATATTTAAAATGGTAGAGTATGGGGAGAGGGGAGTTCAGAAATAAAACTGAGGAATGCTGAGGACTGAGGATTTAATAGAGAACCTAGAATAAAGTCTCGAAATGTGGTTTTTGTGAAAGTTTTGAGGAGATACTGACTTGGATTTTAGGTATCAGATGAATTGAAGGCATGAGTATTTTAGCAATGAAACAAATAAAAGGAAACTTTGATTGATTGAGGTATGTTATGGTTTTTTGAAGTCTCTACAGTTAGTTTGAATTTTGCCTTCCAGGAGGTATGCTTAACAGCTAAGGACATCTGTAATTTTCGTATTTTTCTGGTTTTGAAAATGATCAGTAGAATATAATTTAGGCTATTAATAATGTAATGCCTGATGTATAAATTGAATTTAAGTGAAATGGAATGGTTTTAAATTAAAATAGAAGTTTGTATTCTCTGAATTTGCCTTTTAGAGTATCATTTACAGTGTTTGGGGGCTTTCAAATTTGGTTTATCAGTGTCATGATTTACTTCAAGCCATGCTGGTCAGTATATAGAGGATGTGCGTGTGGCTTAGTGACAAAACCTAAACTTCTGCTAAGGTTTCCCTCTTTTCTTAGTTATGTGATCTTGAGCAGTTCACCTTTTTGCATCTTTCCTAAATTGTAGAATAGGGATGCAGTATCAAATATATAATTAAGAGGACCAAATGAAATATTTGTGTACACCAGTATATTAGGAAATTGTTCTTTAAGAAGAAGTTTTAATTGGCCCTCCTCATTTCTGGGATTGGTAATATATTGTCTAATTTAGAGAAGTAACTAGACTTTAAATTTAAGTTTTTAAATTAAAAATTTAATATATTACATAATTTAATGTTACATGTGTAATCAGTACATTAAAACATTAAAATACATTAAAATTTTCTGAAACCCTTGTGTTAATGCAGTATTTTCTTATTGTTTCTTAATCTCACTGATTAAAGATATGATTATATACCCAAATGCAATTATTTTCCTTTATGCCTACTAAAATACAAATAAAATAGATTTGATATTTGATTTTGGGAAATGATAGTGCTGTCATGCCTTTTAGTAAAGCATGTATTCTGACTCATGTGTTTTTAAAACTTAATACTTCTTAATTTAAACATCTTTCATATTTTTCCCATTTATTTCATCTAACACTTTTTTAAGCACTTAGGTTTAAACTACATGTCTTCATAAACAAAGACAATACTTAACTGTCACCTTAAGGTATAGATGAACTAGTTGGGACATAATGTATGGTACTACCACATTATGTTTGAAATTTTAACAGTCTCTATAACTGGAATTTCTATTAACTGAGACATACTAGTGAGCTAAGAGTAACTTTAATAGAATTTCTGCTCTTTCCAGAGGTTGTGTACTTTTTAGAGCAATATGTGATAAAGCAAAATTCTGATATAATAAAATAACTCATGGACACCCAATTTGAAGTGTGAGAATGTAATTTGATATTTGAATAAAAATGCACAAATAAGCATATAAGACACCTACACTGAATGACTTTTGTGTAATATCAAAGGAAAATTATGAGTATAGAGATATGGAGACGCAATTAGGATACCTCAATGGTAGACAAAAATGTTTCTGTATGTCTTAAGGAAAACCGCTTGCAGAATTACAAAGTTCATATTTGTAGTGAGCAATAGAATTAACATTTGTCATGGGAATTGAGAATTTTAGAGGTAAATTTTAACATATATATAAAATATGAAAATTAAAATAAATAAAATATATGTAATTTTCTGTAAGTCCTGACAGAGATCTGAGAATGAGGAAACGTTTCATTTACTAAATTGAGGATTGTAACATAAAGAATAGGGTAGAATTCAAATGGAAGTCATAAAATTAATTGTGGCATCTCCATTCCTGGCATTTATTTTATTTTCTCCTTTCTTTCTAAATCTCAGAGAGGAAATGGAGTAACACTGGAGGATAATAACTTGACAAAACTATAGGCATTAATAGGCAGAAATCCATTTAATCAAATTTGTGTGAAAATAAGATACTTAAGAATATTCGTGTGTCAAAATAACTTTTTAAGGTGTCAAATTATTCTCTAACACTAGATTTTTATGTGTTTGTGAAAAGTGTTTTAAAATTTCTAAACTTCTTTATGATACAATATTGAATTTAGTGTCAGTAACTCAATTTATTAACAGCATGGAATTTTTAGAAATGTTTCTTAAAAGTTGACTGGACTTTAGAGGGGAAACATCCTCAAGGGCACTTTAAAAGTAGCTTGTATTATATATTCTTAAGCTCCATTTCATTATTATTCACTGTATGAAATTATGATAATATTGCAATAGGCATGCTGATAATGTGCATGTTTATAGTCAAATGACTATTCATATTAGTTCAGATGTAAATAACTCAGTTCTGCACTGTTTCTCAGCAGAGCAATAAATAACAAAATTAAGTCATTGTTTTTGTGTGGAGAAATTAACCACTACTGCCAAATATGGTAACATAATTGGAAGATTTTTTTAATTGGCAGAAATTAACATTTGAAAAGCAAAATAAAAGTGAAAGTCAAATTAAAATGACAAACAAATAACCAGGATCAAAGATGAATATGACCTTTTTCATTTCAAAGTTGTCTCATTTTTACTGTCACTAAATGGATAAGCATTTATAAATTTAAGCATTTTGTCATGTCATTTTATTGCTTAAGTTTGAACTGATATTAATAAAATTAACTTATTTTAAAAGTTCAGATTATAGAAATTATAGGAATTAAGAATTACAGAAAGTAAGAATTACCAAAGTCAGTGAAATCTGTTTCTTACCTTGGCTGCTGTGATCATCACAATAAAGAGTATTGTGTTGTATGAAGTCTTATGGGTGTTTAGCTGGGGAGTTTTCTGACTCTGTCACCCGGTTTATGGGAACAGTTGCAGTAGGTGGAGGAGAAAAAGTGTTCTAGGGAGGTCTTATGATGTCACATAGGAATTCTGAAGTTTCGATTGGTTAGCCATAGTCTTAGTCTGAGCACAACCAAACTTTAGAACTTCTTACTTTAGGTATGGAAAAGTCATTAACACTTTGTGCTTCATCTTTTGTTTCTAATTTAAAACAGTATATGGCAGATAAATGAAAAAAAAAAAAAAGTAAATTTGAGGTGGTAGAAAGCTTTTGTTAAAGATTCATGCATCTTCAGGGATGATTGAATGCATCTTCAGGATGATTCATGCATCTTAGAGATAATTGAATATTAATGGTGAAGATGTTGAAGAGCCAAAATAGTTACTACAGGAATTTTAATTATGAGAAAAATAAACACAAATATAAGCAAAACAACTTTCATTGAATTCTTGCTGCTGTTGCTTTAATACCACGTCTTCATAATGTTAGCTTTCAACAAGACAAAAGTGAAATATTTTTACACAATCAAATTTTATACCTGTTTTCTTATTTTGTTCTTGTTCTTGTGTGTATGGGAGAAAGAGTGTGTATGAGGAAATCAGGCTAGTAACTGCTTTTTGTTTTAAAAAATGATTTTTATCTTACAGTTAAAGAACTAATAAATGTATTTAATTCATTCATATTTTCTTCAATTAGCAGTTTAACAGTATATTTGTGAATAGTAATTCTTATATTTAAACTGTTATATATAATCCCCCCAAAATAACAATATGCTACTTTTAAGTATTTAAGATTTTTTTAAACAATTGCATTAAATTTTACACAATCTTAACAAATTTTTTATAAACAGATGCAGTATTAAGGGCAACTTTATAGCAAAAAAGAAATAATTACAGATTCCAAATCAGTTACATCTCAGTTAATGAGGCTTTATAGGTTTGATGTGTTGAAATTTAAATTTTGTAATGTTTTTAAAAGGATGTGCCTCATTTAATCTAGCAGGTGCTTTCCTGAAAATTACTATACAAATGAGATACTAGTAAGTGAGGATATTTTGAACTTCCTAGAACAGTTTATCTCCAGTAGAACTGGGGAAATAATTTTTTTGTAAAGCCGGGCCTCATTCTCCTCTGTTTATCTAATTTGTTGTCTTACATGTTAGATTTACTTAAGTCACTACACTTGAAAATATTAATTCTTAAATCTCTTCTTTAATTTTAGAGGAGGTACTTGTAATTTTTAATTTTTTAAATATTTATGACAGAGTGAACTTAGCCCACTTCACTTTCTTATGGGTAACTAAAATGTGTAGCAGCAGCTGCTTATGTGCCCTTAAATGGAGATGATCTTGGCTTCTTCCAAAGAAAGAAAATCCATCTCTAGAGCAAATCATTTGTTATTTAAAGAATCAGCTTAAAACTAAGTGAAAAACAATATTTTAGCAAAGACATTCTGTGAACATTGCCAAGGGAAAATTTACAACTTAAAAGTAAAACCCAAGTTAAGGAAATCGCATGAATAATGTTTGTTATTTTTCTTAGTGCTACAACCATTTTTCTTTCAATCCTTACATAATGAGGATCTCTCAGTGCCATCAGTTACCAATGATGATTGATAATATAAAACCTAGAAACCTAAAGAGGTTTACAGTAATTTGTCAGAGATAACCAACTGCTAAAGAACAGACTGAGGATTCAAATCCAGATCTGTCTGTTTATAATTCCTAATCTCTTGGCATATTGTGGGAAAAAATTATAATTTGAATATAGCTTTCATTAGAGTAGCCTGTAGTAACTAAGAAATTTTAAAGATGTAAATAGGTGCATTCTTGAGCACTGTTAATAGTTTTAGAAAGTCTGCTTTAAATTTGTCTACCAGTTATACATTCATTTGAAATTTAGGTGATAGATCATTGTTCTAAGAACTTCTCATTCTAAGAAAATGGAATTAGTAATACTTAGTTGGATAAACCAAGAAGCTGCCATAGATTGAATAAAATATGCCCTAGTTACCACGAGTTTACAAGTTTACTTCAAAAGTATACATAGGCATATACACACCTTAGAAGGAAACTAACAACTGTGTGTGACATAGTTGGAAAATGGATTCAAAAATTAACTTTTATATTGGTATAAGAGTGGGGAGTTTTTGTGTTTACCTTTTTCCTCTGGGTTAGCTAGTGAAGATGACGATGATGGTGATCCCACGTGGAACTCTAGGAAGTATTATATTTTCGTTTTAACTAAACATTGTTTTTATTGCCCAAACAGAAAGTTGTTTAATAGGAGTATTAATGAGTTATAGTGTTATCAGTAGACTGTCCCTCAATGATTCCTCAACTAGAGGCTGGAAATTTTTTTTGAGGTGCTTTGTCGCAGTCTTCATTTGGAGTCACACTATAGTTTGAATGTATTTTTGGTCACATGACTTTATACAAATAACTTCCTTAAACAGCCTAATCTGTGCAGTAGTATTTGTGATGGTTTAGTGACACGAAGTGTACATAGTGATTATCAGAGATCCTGCAACGGTGTTCATTTAGTGTTAGTACTTATTTTCTTTTTTCCTTTAGAAGGTGGATTCTTAAGGGTAAAGTGTCTTTGAAGTTGGATGGGAAAATAATTACAAATTTATTTTTACTAAGCTCTAAATGAAATTTAGTATTTCCTCAGTTTTAACTGAATCCTGGGTTCATGTCTTTACTTTTGTTTTTATATAGTTTTGTAGCATTTTAAATGTATTCCTCAAAAGTATTACTAATTTTTTTTTTTTTTTTTGAGGCAGAGTCTCACTCTGTCACTCAGCCTAGAGTGAATGGTGCGATCTCGGCTCACTGCAACCTCCGCCTCTCGGGTTCAAGCGATTCTCCTGCCGCAGCCTCCCAAGTAGCTGAAACTACAGGCATGTGCCACTGTGCTCAGCTAATTTTTGTATTTTTGGTAGAGACGGGGTTTCACCATATTGCCCAGGCTGGTCTCAAACTCCTGACCTCATGATATGCCCGCCTCGACCTCCCAAAGTGCTGGGATTACAGGTGTGAGCCACCGCACCCGGCTGTATTACTTTTTGTAAAGGACACTGTGATGTATGTAGTAATCTTTTACATTGAGTATTTAAACTCCAATCTGTAGTGGTGTATCTGGAGGGCAAAGAAGCTTCAAGATAGAACAGTTTTTTGGAAATTTTTGACCAGAACTTAAGTGATGACTAAATTAAAGCATTTTAATATTTAGACAGATATACAGTAAAATGCAAGCTTCAAATCAATTTTTGTGATGTCCACAATACATCAAAGATAAGGAGTTTTTTAAGATTAGATCTCCTAGACACCCAGGAGGAAGATTTTACCTAGCTCTTGAGGGTACTTGAGGGCTTATTGATAATTACCATCTTAAATTTTAAAGCTACATAGGGGAAAGGCCTGGTTCAAAAAACATCTAAGCAAAACTACGAATGAGAATAGTGGTCTGAGATTGAGAGGATGGAAATTCTCTCCCTAGGGCAATAGGGAGGAGAAAATAAGATTTACTCATTAACTGGGGTGGGGGGAGCTGTGAATCCAACCCAATGATAAAGTAAACTAGGTCATTTTGGGGAGCTAGTTTCACTTTTCACTTGATTTGCCAGATAATCTGGAGACCCAAACATTTTATTTTTTCATAAGTATCTGAATTCTGGACAAATTCTCTTTCCTTATCTTGATGAGGGGTGGAGAAGAGAGTCAAGAGAGGCCAGATGGATTAAGAAAAGGACTCAAAGAGGTCTACATAATTTTTGGAAAGTTGTTAAACATTCTAAGTGATAGAAATGCTATAGCATGCTATGTGGCTTCAAGGAAATTGTTGTTCATCAGTGTACAAGTCATATGGAAATGAAAATTTAACATGTGGAAGGTAACCACTAGTGCAAGATAACACCAGGAGAAAAAGAAATTCCCAATTGAGTCAAACGAGCATGTGTAATAATAAGCAGTATGACTTCTAAGAGAAGTGTATGTTTTGTACAAAGGAAACAGAACCAAAGCCAAAAATAACAAAGGGAAACACATATATCACAAAACAAATTTAACAGCAAAAACCAACCCTTAGGTCTCCAGATACTTGCTTCAAAATTCTATAGAGTCCAGATCATGATGCTGTTACATTGTTAAGAAGGTTCCAGTTCAATTTAATGGTTGTAGTGTTTCTCCAGACACATTAAATTTCTTATCTTTGTAGTTGATATCTCAGCCCTTTGAGCTCCTCGCATTCGCAAACTTTGTGGTGCCACTATCACTGATTTTGATACAAAATTGAAATTGGAGGCTCATGCCTTTTCTGGGTTCTACCAGACTCCCCATTCACTTAGAAACCAAATGCAGATTGTGAAATACAAGTCTTTGTTCTCATAGCCTGACCAGCTGTCCTCTTAACTTTCATAGAGGTTTATTAACTAGTTTTTCTACCCTCTGTCGTGACCCTTTTCTACTCAGTTTTTACTCTGATATCCAAGTGCACATCTGATTGTCATTCATATGCTAAGAACTTTTCATTGATTTCTCTTTCAAGATGAAAAACCCACTCTTTACAGAATTATAAAAAAAAACTCTTTCCTGATCTGTCCATTGCCATGTATGCCTCCCATAACAATTTGACAACTCTGCCATTATATGTTATTTCTTCTATCTGAAATATTTTCCTTACTGTCTTGTTCTTATAGAACTCCTTCATTATTCAGAAGTAGGTGGGGAGAAGCCCTGTCTTGTTCTTAATTTCTAATTATATAAGTAATAAGTGAATATCTCTTATAATTCAGAAAAATCAGATAAATCTGAAGTTGGAGGGGGACTTTCTATATTATATAGGTATATTTATTTTCTTTGTCATAAACTTCATGAATAGAGACTGATTTATTTTTTCTAAGCTCTACACACTGCTTATCCCTTTGAAGGCTCAATAAGATATTTTTATAGTTAATGAATATTTAGAATATTGTTTTTCCATTACAAGTGAACTCATAAAAAGGGTAAGTTGAAAGAAGAGAGAATAAAGGCCCTCAGAAACTTAGATAAACTAATTTTCTTTGTCCCTAATGATTGCCTCTGAAAAGTTGAGATTTTTCTGGCACTTAATTCTTTAACTTGTTCACACTCTGACATGTGTGTAACATCAAAAAACAAAATTTCAACAAATTGAGTTTAATTATCTAATTGGCTTTGATTAATGATTCATGAATTTGGGCAGTATCTCTATAGTAGGCCATCAGATGAGCTAAGTGGAGGAGGTGGGCTTTCTAGGCAGAAAGAGGCTAAAGAAAGAAGGAACAAAAAGTGAATTGGTTATTATAAGTTACTTATAAGGTTAAAACAGACTTCTTTATCATGCTAATTCAGGTAAACTGGGCCCTTTCCTATTGGTTGCTGTGAATATCCTGTTGTTTTTGGAAAACTTGCTGATGTTGACGTTCAGTTTGATTATGTGGCTCCCAGCAGGAGTGGCTCCATTCTTGTTTGGTCCGGTCTGTTAAGACTGAGTTCAAAACAAACCAGAGTGACTCCATTCTGGTTTTGTGTGGGCAATTAAGGCTCAGTCCAAAAAAATGGCTTTCCATAGGTTTGTTTAACCATAAGAGATTTCTGGAGTGGTTGTAGGTTGGTCAAGGAATATTAATAAGGAGTTGAATTGAAACTGTCATTCTCATTTTTTTGTCCTCTCTCACTACCTTACTCTGTGATTTTCAGAAAATAAATCTTTCTGTACTGTAGTTTTCTCATAAATAAATGGATGTCAGATTGAATTAATTTCTAAAGTCATTTTGAAGCCTAAATGTTCTGATTATACTAAACTAGCTTGAAAAATGTAGTTATTTTTAAAGTAGCTATTAATTTTAGCTAATTTTTTAAAAATAATTAGACGTGTAAATTTCACAAAAAGTCAGCTTTTAATTAGTTTCTTTAGTTAAACTACTGGTTTACTGGTTGTCAGGCACTTTGTTAGGTAAGGAATGCAGTTTAAAAAAAAAGTCCTTGTTTTCAGGCATGTTAAGCTTTCAAAAACTCTATAAAAAACCCTAAAACATCACCTGTTCATTGAAGAATAATTTTAAATATGTTTGGGTATTTTTATGTGCTATTTATTAAAAATATATGTTACAAATTTTAATGACTTATTTTTACTATGTAAATGTGAGTTTGGCATATAAATACACCATAATTTGTGAATTGTCTTATTGCATATCAGGGGATATAATTTTTGCCATTATAAACCTTAAAAAACAACACTATGATTACCATCTATGTAAATAAATCTGAGAAATTCTCATTCTTCTTCTGTTGGTTCTGTAAACTTGTTATTCCTAAACATTAGTGCACGTAAGGGTGATCAGGCTCGTGAATGAATTTGATTTGTATTTGAAATGTAATAATTTTCGAGATTTGGTCAGTTACATTTCTTTAGAGAAACTTCTTTGAGAAAATGAGCTAAAAATACACATTTTTGGGGTGAGAATTAAACTCTGAATTAGTAAACATCCTGAGTGACATGACTATACCAACTAAGCAACTAAAGAAATTGCACTTTTAGTTTAGATCAAGTGGCTTTTTGATCAGTGCTCCTGCTTTAAGGATGAGGGGGAGGTAATCCTACCTTAATGTAGATCTGAGCTTTTATTTAAAGACTTTGATAATATCAACATTTAAGATAGGTTCTTGATTGCTTCAGGTGGGAACCTCTAAAGCGTAATGGCTTCTATGCTTCAGTTACACAGCCCTCTTTAAGTTTGTATAGTAAAATTACAACTGACCCTTGATTTTTCAGCATAGATACATTCTTGAGAAGGTTATGAAAATAGATTTTGATATGTGGAATTCATATTTACTTTATAAAGCAAAAGATGTAAAAATGTCCCAGTGGAAATAAACCCAACTTCCTAATATGTAAGCATTGTAACTTTTTGCCAGCAACTTAATTAAGCTACTGAGAGTTGTACATGGTTTTGCTATATTTCAGGAAAGCTGTACTTCATCCTTAACTCATCTCCACATTAAAAGCTTGCATAGCATAGCAAAAGGACATGAACATCTCATCATCTGCTGATTCAGTTTGCCCTTGAGTTGGTCAAAGATGATGAGTGGGCTCCAGGACCAACATTAGGATCAAGAGGATGCCTTTGGCAAAGTCATTTATAAGGCTGCCCTGTTAATGTATTCTTTTCTCAATGGACTTATTGCTTAATTGAGGATACTGTGGATGTCTGAAAAGTTGATTGTTGACTCCAGTATTAATACATTGATTTTTTTTCCCTTAGCTAACTTAAAAAAATAAAATAACCCAAAATTCACTATTTGGATAAGTATGAGTCCATATAATGAATGTTAGACAATAAAAATATGCTCTTGAAACTTCACACTTCCAAAATAGAACAGAGTATGGCCATTGAAGACTGTCTTTCAAATTTATGTCTATATTATAGCAAACTAAAATTAGTTGTGCAGATTAGTCAAAGTTTCCTAGGTCTGACTAAAATGAGGCTAGACCTGAAAGGTCAGAAAGCATGATTTATTTATTTGTTTGTTTGTTTATTATTTATTTTTGAGACAGAGTCTCGCTCTTCTGCCAGGCTGGAGTGCAGTGGCATGATCTTGGTTCACTGCAACCTTTGCCTCCCGGGTTCAAGCGATTCTCCTACCTCAGCCTCCCTCATAGCTAGGAATACAGGTGTGCGCCACCACGCCCAGCTAATTCTTGTATTTTTAGTATAGAGACAGAGTTTCACTATGTTGGCCAGGATGGTCTCAATCTCTTGACCTTGTGATCCGTCCGCCTTGGTCTCCCAAAGTGCTGGGATTACAGGTGTGAGCCACTGTGCCTGGCCAGAAAGCATGATTTTTAATCAAACATAGGTTTGCATGCTGATCTTTGAGCTATAATCTTTTAAGTGTAGATATTTCTTACTATTACCCATATCATTGCTAACAGAATGGTAACCTTCTGTAGAAATCTCCAAATTTTCATACCAGTCAGTAGTTAATAAACATTGTCAGGTGCTGTGCTGAGTATCAGGGCACAAACTCATGATACAGGAGAGGAACCACTGCCATAATTACTATTATAGTATGCTAATTACAATACCTGTTTTTGCTGTTGGAAATACTTTTGGATTTTTTTAAAGGCTGATAAATATCCCTAGGGTGTTCTAGCTACTTATCCTCTTTTTGTTAATTGTGTACTGTAGACCAGTGATGAACTAGACTCTGGAGATAAAAAAAAGACATCGGCATCAGCAATCAACTTGTTCCTGTTTTATGACCTATGCATATACAGGGAGCTGTCTGAACTCCACTCAGCAGTTTCACCATGAGATTATTGTTGACTCCTGAGACCATTTTAAATATGGTATTTTTAACATATGAAAGAAGAAAACATTAGTGACCCATAACTGCAGAGATAGAAAATAAAAAAAAATATGTAAATGGTAAGAAAATTCAGATAAATCCCAATTGATAGAAAGTAAAAGCATGCTCTCTCTCCTCAAGATAGCTCCCTTTAATAGTTTTTTTTTTTTTTTTTTTTGGAGGAGGGAGAGCATCATGATAAATACCTAATGCATGAGGGGCTTAATACCCAGGTGATGGGTTCATAGGTGCAGCAACCACCGTGGCACACATTTACCTATGTAACAAACCTGCATGTCCTGCACATGTATCCCAGAACTTAAAATTTAACAAAAAAAAGTAAAAAATAGTTTCTTTTATATCCTTTTAGAAAAATTCATTGCTACATTTCAAGATAATGTAGGCAGTGCTTTGGTCCCTTAACATATTTGTCACTTAATGACAGGAATGCATTCTGGGAAATGAGGCAATTTCTTTATTGTGTAAACATCATAGAGTGAACTTACACAAACCTAGCTGGTATAGCCGACTAACGACTGCACACCTAGGCTATATGGTATTTGCTCCTAAGCTACAAATCTGTACAGAATGTTATTGTACTACTGTAAACAATTTGTAACACAGTGTTATTGTGTGCCTAAATATATCTAAATATAGAAAAGATACAATAAGAATGTGGTATAATCTTAAGGGTGCAGCATTTATAGAAACATTATTATGCAGTGCATGACTGTCAAATATTTTTATCCCTTGAGAATATGATAGAAGACTTGATTAAATATATGCTGTTAGTCTGATTTTTAAAATAAATTAAAATGTTAGCACCTGTGCTATAGCTTTCTTTTAGTAGAAGCTGGTTATATAGTGTAGCACATTTGCTATTCATAACCTGGGGCAAGATCCGAAATAGAACCACCTTGTATTAAGTACTTCATTTTGATAAACTTCTTTTATTTCAGTTTCATAGATGCTTGTTTTCATAAAATGTCAATTTTATTATTAATTTTTTTCCATTTTTGTTTTCTGGTTTGTTAATTACAAGGGATTTGATTCATTAAATTCTGTTTATATTTTATCTTAAATTTTAAAAAGTAAGTTATAGCAACAAAATGCTTGGAAAACACTACATTCTGTTTGTTTTATAAGTAAAGTCCATGATTAACCTTAATTTGAAAACAAGCTTCATTTGTTTTGCCTAATCTTCTAATTGATTTGCTTAAAGAAAGTAAGTTACTGTCTGTCTTGGATAAACCATTTCTTCTCTTCACTTTTGCACTATGATTGTAATGAGATCATGTTACATGCATGGCTCGTTTGTTGGAATTTTTTTAGACATGATAATACTAACAGATGAGATATAAACTGCATTGATTTTTACGAGGAAATATGTTTCTCCCTCCAAAAGAAAAGAGATAATAGTAATTTAGTTGTTTAGCATGTTGGAAATCAGAAATACTTTGAGTTCCCTTTATCTTCATGCATATGCATTTTTAAGATGTTATATATATATATATATATAATCAGTTTCTTTTTATCATTTTTTTCAGGTTCTTTTACCTTTCAAGTAACTCAATTTACTTGAATTGTTATTTCAGTAAATCGTATTAGGATGTCAAAAAGCTTACAGAGTTAGTGATAAAAACACATTGAAGAAATAATTAGATTATTAAAAACAGTTTCTTCTATAATATAAACTTAGAGGGTCAAGATGCAGACTTCAGTATAATGAGTCATTGAGGAAGGGGTGACTGATAGAAGGATTTTTTTGTTGTTTTTAGAGAAATATGTAATAATGCACTCCATAAATAATTACAAGGGCTTAGTTAAGATGGAGATTTTATATTAAATGCACAGTTCTTTTAGTAATAACAATTCATATTTTCCTTCTCTTGGTGAATAAAGATTCTTTAAATTTTATGTTATTTGTATTATTTTCATCTTCATTACTGAGCTTTGTTAATTTATTTACCTTTTAGTTAAGGTGTGATTCCTTTACCGAAAGCACTCGTAGAGTATCTCTTCAGATAGACTATTCCAGGAAACAGAGGAAGATTTGCTGTGTTACGTGACATGTTGTGAGTGATGAATAAGCTCAGAGACAAGGCAAGTGAAGGAGAGATAACAAACTTGAAGAACCGCAGAGGTTATATTCCAGTCAAGTGTGGTAGCACTGGACTATCTAAATTTAACAGTATTTATCCAGGCCAAAGAATTCTGAACTATTTTCAGCGGCACTACAGTAAACTTTTATTAGGAGCATGTTTGGCCATTAACTGACATATTTTGGCAACTTTTCATAGTATCTGGATTTCATCTAAGTAGCGTGTGTTTGGGATTGTTATAGATGCCTGCTATCCACACTCAATTTTAAGAGTGGAAACTTGTCATTTCCAATAAGAGGTACCTATGGTATGTTTTCTGGGTCTATAAATCTATATGGTTAGGGTCTACATGCCTACATTAGGGTTATAGTTCTTCTTTGGCTGGTAAACTATTGTTTTATTCTCTAAACCCCAAAGAACAGTGTGTCATATGCATTTTTAAGTAAAACATCTGAATGAGGCCTTCCCAGTGCTCCCTGAGTTTGGCGGCTACTAAAGATACATAAAAAGTGTTTACTTGTAAAAGTGTCTCTGTTTCACCTATACACATTTTGAAATGTTACTTTGATGGCATACTTTCTGTTTCTTCAAATTAACTCACATAGTTACAAGTTTTATAACTACCTTTTACATTGCATGTTCATGTCAAAGTTTTATTAATATTAATAAGTTGTAAATTATGTTTAGATTAACATGTTCTTGATTACTTATATTGGCTACAGTGATGTAGAAACATGATAGATTACTTTGAAATTCTAAATAGAACAGCATAACAACAGTAATTTTCTGATATATCAATAGGTGAATTTTGATACATGTTTTTCTATCAAAACAAGTACCTTGCTTTTCTGGGATATGGTCAAGATGTGTATTTTACTAGTAATATGTAACTGCCATGCAGTGGTATGCTTCTCAAAGCCAGTTATAACTTTATTGAATAAAAATTCTTGTTTTCTAACTACCTGAGAAAAAATGTGTTACTAATGGGATATAGGGGAGAAGTTGTTTGAATATGAAATCGTTTCCTCTTTTCTATATTAGGAAGCAGAATTGTCTTCTGCCGTAATAGAAGGCTTCTTTGTTCTCCTAGAGTTCTGACAGCTCCTAAAAGCCAGCTGTGGGTTGTTATCAACTTCATTCTTCATTCTTGCATTCTTGGTGTAGGGTATATACGTCATCTGGCCTTTTCTCTTATCTCATGGCTGGTTGCAGATGTGGAATTGCACCAAAGTGATGACGAGATAGGAACTTACAGCCACGACAGTGCATTCTGTCATCTGTAGTACATCTTGGGGACTTAAGGATTCTTTTCTCACAGATGAGGCCTTTATTTCCATTCAGTACTTCTTCTAAGGTAGAGAGTGAAATAAAGTATAAGTATTTCCTGTGATTATTTTTTGTTGTTGATGTCTAACATACAGTGAAGTACATAGCAATATTAATCTTTAATAATAGCTCCATTCCAATACACACCCACATACATCCCTCCTTATAACCACTGCTCAGGTCAAGATACAAAATTTCTAATGCCCAATAGGTTTAGCTTGTGACTCTTCAGAGTCTATATGGTGACACCTTATATCCTACCCATTTCTAGTGTTCTGACTTACCATCATTGATTATTATGGCCTGTGCTAGCATTCTTGTGTTTAGCATAATGTCTCTGAATTTTATCTATGTTGTTTAGTATGACAGTAGTTATGTTTTGTTGCTGTATAGTATTCTAGTGTATACTTCTACCACCATTAATGATCTATTCCTTTGTTAACAGACATTTGGGTTGTTTCAATTTTATTATGACGAGTTCTTTTTGCTTCTAGTGTTGTTGAGTGGGATATATGTAAACATTTACCTGCAATTTTAGAAAAATCAAATTTTAATATGATAATTGAAATATAATTTACATGCAGCTTTTAAGATTTTTAAAGATTACGTTTACATAAAATGCTATAATTTGAGTTTTGAAGAATGTATACAGTAGTCCTTTCTTATACCTATAAGATTTAATTTAGGCGTAGTAAGAAATTAACAATAGCTAATAATAAAATAGAATAATTATAACAATATGAGAGCATCACTACTCTTGCACTTTGGGGCCATTATTAAGTAAAATAAGGATTACTGGAACACAAATACTGCAATACTGAGAGTTGGTCTGATAACCAAGATGGCACTACCTGCCAATGGGTGGATAGCATATACAGTGTGGATGAGCTGGTGAAATGGATGATTCACCTCCTGGGTGAGATGCTGTGGGATTTAATCACACTACTTAGAATGGAGTACAATTTATAACTTGTGAATTCTTTATTTCTAGAATTTTCCATTATTCATATTTCCAAGCAGCAGTTGACTGTGAGTAACTGAAACCAGAGAAAGCGAAACTGCGATTCTATGGGGATCATTTTACTACAAGAGAAGTGTATGACATTTCCATCACTCCAGAAAGCTGCTTTTTGCCCCTTTGTAGTTGAGTCCTCACCCCACTTGGCAACCACTGATCTGATTCCTATTGTTTTGCCTTTTGCAGAAGTCCTATTTGTAGAATCAGATAGTTTATAGCCTTTGAGTGTGGCTTCTTTCACTTTTCATGCTGCTGTTGAGATTCATCCGTGTTGTTGCATGTTATAAATTTGTATGTGTGCTGAATAGCACTGCGTTTTATGGATGTAGCACAGTTTTTATCTATTTATCCTATGGACACATGGGTTGTTTTTTGTTTTGGATGATTATGAGTAAACATTTGACTATGGTTCTATGTGGACATGTTTTTATTTTTATTTGAGTATTTATTTATACTTATTTATTTATTTATTTATTTAGAGAAAAGAGGTTACTGTCGTGCAGGCTGGAATGCAGTGGCTCAACTGTAACTGCAGTTGCTCACTGCAACTTCCTGCCTCCCAGGTTCAAGCCATTCTTGTGCCTCAGCCTCCCAAGTAGCTGGGATTACAGGTGCGCACCACCACACCTGGCTAATTTTTATACTTTTAGTAGAGGTAGGGTTTCACCATGTTGGCCAGGCTGGTCTCAAACTCCTGACCTCAAGTGATCCACTTGCCTAGGCCTCTCAAAATGCCGGGATTACAGGCGTGACTTACTGCACCCGGCCTTTATTTGGCATTTATAAATACTAAATTCAATTTCCCATTTAATTACCTTTCCCCTTTGTTGAAAATTAGTTTACTATATGCATCATTAGATTTGTGAATCTTTATTCTGTTTCATTGGTCTGTCTATCTTTATGTCAATAATACAACCTCTGCCACCTGGGTTCAAGTGATTCTCCTGCCTCAGCCTCCTGAGTAGCTGGGATTACAAGCATGTGCCACCACACCCAGCTAATTTCTGTATTTTTGGTAGAGACAGGGTTTCGCTGTGTTTGCCAGGCTGGTCTCGAACTCCAGACCTCAGGTGATCCGCCCACCTCAGCCTCCCAAAGTGCTGGGATTACAGGCTTGAGCCACCATGCCTGGACAATTTTTTAGTGATATTTTATAGTTTTCAGGGTACAGATCTTACACATAATTTATTACATTTTTATTTCTAAGCTTTTAATGTTTTTGATGTAAATGTTATTATATTTTTAATTGCGCTTTTGTTGTTAATATACAGAAATACAATTGGTTTTTTAAAAAAATTGACCCTGAATTGTATAATCTTGTTAAAGTCACTTATTGGTTCTAGTAGGTTTTTAATTGCTCTATTAATGTGGTATGTTGCATTGATTTTTTTTTTCTTTTTTTTTGAGATGGAGTCTGACTCTGTTGTCCAGGCTGGAGTGCAATGGCACGATCTCAGATCTCAGCTCACTGTAACCTCCACCTCCTGGGTTCAAGCAATTCTCCTGCCTCAGCCTCCCAAGTAGCTGCGATTACAGGCATGAGCCACCATGCCTGGCTAATTTTTGAATTTTTAGTAGAGACAGGGTTTCACCATGTTGGCCAGGTTGGTCTTGAGCTCCTGGCCTCAAGAGATCCACCTGCCTCAGCCTCCCAAAGTGCTGGGATTACAGGTGTGAGTGAACCACTGCGCCCAGCTTGCACTGATTTTTAAATGCTAAAGTGAACTTGCATTCCTGGGAAAACCTTATGCCAAACGTAACATCTATCTATATCTCTGTGTCTGGATTGGATTTGGTTTGATTTTGTTAAAGTTTTTTGTATCTGTGTTCATGATGGATGTTGATTTGTCATTTTCTTTTTTTCCTACTGTCTTGTCTGGTTTTGTGATCAGAGCAGTGTTGACCTCAATAAAATGAGTTGGGAAATAATTCATTTTTCTCCCCCCCGAGCTTGCGAAGGATTGGTGTTAATTCTTTAAACATTTGGTAGAATCCTACAGTGTAACAATTTGGACCTAGAGATTTCTTTTTTGGGAGCTTTTTTTTTTTAAATTATGAATTCAGTTACTCTAATAGTTTATAGGACATTCAAATTATTTCATATTGGATGAGTTTAGGTAAGTTTGTGTTTTTTAAGAAGTTGGTCTAATTCAAGTTATTGAATTTGTGTGTGTAAGAGTTGTTCCTAGTAATTACCTTATCTTTTTAATATCTGATGGTCTGTAGTGATCTCTATTTCACTCCCTAATAACTTGCCTCTTCTTTTTTTCTTTCTCAGTCTAGGTAGTGGTTTATAAATTTTATTAATTGTCTCAATCAACTAGCTTATCTTTCCACATAGATTTTTCTGTTTTAAACTCTATTGATTTCTGTTCTCAGCCTTCTTGTCTTCCATCTGCTTGCTTTGGGCTTATTTTCTAGTTTCTAAAGATGGAAGCTTAGATTGAGAGCTTTTTCCCTTTTTTAATATAACTACTTAGTGCTGTAAATTTCCCTCTCAGTACTGCTTTACTTGCTTCCTACAAATTTTGGTATATTCATTTTCAGTCAGTTAAACCTGTATATTATTTAGAAGTGTGTTGTTTAATCTCAGTGATCTCCCAAAATGATAGTATTGTATTAATTTGAATTCTGTATTTGTTTTAAAATTTATTATTGTTTTAAATACTGTCAATTTATAACATGCTTCATTATTTTTCAAGCCCAGCCTTATTTCCTTTCTCAAAATTTTTTATCTTCTACTGTTTTATATTTTCTTTAGATTTAGGTAGAAACTACCCAAAAAATCAGTACTTCATTTTAGGAGTAGACTTATTTTTTCCCCAGTCCTTCCTATGATGATTCAGATACTGTATCTCAAGAGTTAATTTTGATAATTGATATTTTCTTAGAAAGTGATCCATTTCATCTAAATCTTTAGATTTATTGTCATGGTATAAAACACATTACAGTTTTATTTACTTTTTGCCCTCAAACTTTTTTATTCTAACGTTTATTTTCGGGTTCAGGAGTACATATCCAGGTTTGTTACATGGTTAAATTGCATGTTACTGGGGTTTAGTGTACAAATAATTTGTCATCCAGGTAGCAAACATAGCACCTAATAGGTAGTTTTTTTTACCCTCACCATCCTTCCACCTGCCCCGCTCAAGTAGGCCCTGGTACCTGTTGTTACTTTCTTTGTATCCACGTGTATTCAGTGTTTAGCTCCCACTTATAAGTGAAAACATGGTATTTTGTTTTCTGTTCCTATGTTAGTTCTCTTAGGATAATGGCCTCCAACTCCATCCATGTTGCTTCAAAGGACATGATATTATTCTTTTATGGCTGTGTAGTATTCCATAGTATATATGTACCACATTTTCTTTATCCAGTCTGGTGTTGATGGGCATTTAGGTTGATTCCATGTCTTTGCTATTGTGAATAGTGCTGCGATGAACATGTGTGTGCATGTGTCTCTGGTAGAATGATTAATATTCTTTTGGGTATATACCCAGTAATGGGATTGCCAGGTCAAATGGTAATTCTGCTTTGAGTTTTTGGGAAATAATCAAACTGCTTTTCACAGTAACTGAACTAATTTATCCTGCCAACAGTGTTTAAGTGTTCCCTTTTCTCTGCAACCTTGCCAACATCTGATTTTTTTTTCTTTTTAGTAACAACCATTCTGACTGGTGTGAGATCGTATCTCATGGTTTTGATTTGCATTTCTCTAATGATTAGTGATGTTGAGTGTTTTTTCGTATGCTTGTCGGCCAGGTGTATGTCGTCTTTTGAGATGTGTCTGTTCATGTCTTTTTCCTTCTTTTTTTTTTTTTTTTTTGAGACGGAGTCTCGCTCTATCGCCCAGGCTGGAGTGCAGTGGCCGGATCTCAGCTCACTGCAAGCTCCACCTCCAGGGTTTACGCCATTCTCCTGCCTCAGCCTCCCGAGTAGCTGGGACTACAGGTGCCCGCCACCTCGCCCGGCTAGTTTTTTGTATTTTTTAGTAGAGACGGGGTTTCACGGTGTTAGCCAGGATGGTCTCAATCTCCTGACTTCGTGATCCACCCGTCTCGGCCTCCCAAAGTGCTGGGATTACAGGCTTGAGCCACCGAGCCTGGCCTTTCCTTCTTTTTAATGGGGTTGTTTTTTGCTTGTGAATTTGTTTAAGTTCCTTATAGATCGTGGATATTAGACCTTTACTGGATGCATAGTTTGCAAATATCTTCTGCCATTCTGTAGGGTGTTTGTTTATTCTGTTGATAGTTTCTTTTGCTGTGCAGAAGCTCTTTTGTTTAATTAGGTCCCATTTGTCAACTTGGTTTTGTTGCGATTGCTTCATGAAATCTTTGCCAAGGCCTATGTCCACAATGATATTTCCTAGGTTATTCTCCAGGGTTTTTACAGTTTTAGGTTTCATATTTAAGTATTTAATTCATCTTGAGTTGATTTTTTGTGTATGGTATAAGGAAGGGGTGCAATTTCAGCCTTCTGTGTATGGCTAGCCAGTTATTCCAGCATTGTTTATTGAACAGGGAGTTCTTTCCTTTTACTTGTTTTCCTTTTACTTCTTTTACTTGTTTTTGTTGACCTTGATGAAAATCAGATGGTTGTAGGTGAATGGTATTATTTCTGAGCTATTTTGTTTCATTGGTCTGTGTGTTTCTGTACCAGTACCATGCTGCTTTGGTTACTGTAGCTTTGTTGCATAGTCTGAAGTTGGGTAACGTGATACCTCCAACTTTGTTCTTTTTGCTTAGAGTTGCCTAGGCTATTCAGGCTGTTTTTTGGATCCATATGAATTTTAAAAGTTTTTTCTAATTCTGTAAGGAATGTCATTGGTAGTTTGATAGGAATAACATTGAAACTGTAAATTGCTTTTGGCAGTATGGACACTTTAACAATATTGATTTTTCTTATCCATGAGCATGGGGTGTTTTCCCATGTTTTTTTTTGGGGGGGGGGAATCATCTCATTTCTTTCAGCAGTGTTTTGTAATTCTTGTTGTAGAGATCTTTCACCTCCCTAGTTAGTTGTATGCTTAGGTACTTTATTCTTTTTTTGTGGCTATTGTCAATGGGATTGTGTTCTTGAATTGGATGTTGTTGGCATATACAAATGCTACTGATTTTTGTTCACTGATTTTGTATCCTGAGAGTTTGCTGAAGTTTATCAGATCAAAGAACTTTTGGAGAAACTATGGAGTTCTCTAGGTATAGAATCATATAGTCTGCAAATAGAAATAGTTTGACTTCTCTCTTCCTATTTGTATGCCTTATAGTTCTTTCTCTTGCCTGATTGCTTTGGCTATGACTTCCAGTAATATGTTGAATAGAAGTAGTGTGAGAAGCATCCTTGTCTTGCTCTGGATTTCAAGGGGAATGCTTCCAACTTTTGCCCATTCAGTATGGTCTTGACTGTGTTTTTTTTTTTCATAGATGGCTCTTATTATTTTTAAGTATGTTCCTTCAATGCCTAGTTTGTTGAGGGTTTTTATATGTATCACAAAATATTTTTCTTTTGATTTTTTTCAACCATTTGAAAATATTAATTTAGGTTTAAGTTTGCAGGCTGTGAAAAAACAGACAGTGAACTGGATGCCCGCTCTACATGGTCTCTTAGAGGTATACTAAAGTTGGCAATATGACTGTGGGTTTATTTATGTCTCCATTTATTCTTAATAGTTTTTTTCTCAAATATACTATTAAATGTGTAAACATTTGTGATTATTTTATCTTTGTGGTAAATTTTATCTCTTACCTTATTAAGTTTTATGAAACTTTATTTTTATTTAAGGATTTTTTTGGCCTGGATTTTATTATATCCAGGAGTGATACTGTCACTCTGCATCTACTTTTTCATGTTAACCAGTATTGTGCAAGAACATAGTTTGCAAGCCACAGTAGCTCCTGATCTATAATAAAACAAAAGAAAACATTAACATTTATATTGGGCTTCATTTTCAATAACTTTTAATGTGAAGGTTTTAAGGCAATTGCGTTTGACTTTCCTCCTTTCCACAATCATATATTAATGTGCCAAAGCTAAGACAGTGCTATCTAGAACTTTAAAAGTAGATGTTTATGTATACTCAAAGTTGCCATGGCATCACAGTCAGAGGGTAAGGGCTTTTTCCCCTCACTGCTTTTGGGCATAATACTTGAAACTTAATAGATGATTGATATTAGTAAGAATTTTTTTTTTTTTTTTTTTTTTTTGAGACAAGAGACTCACTCTGTCGCCCAGGCTGGAGTGCAGTGGTGCGATCTTGGCTCACTGCAAGCTCTGCCTCCCGGGTTCACGCCATTCTCCTGCCTCAGCCTCCTGAGTGGCTGGGACTACAGATGCCTGCCACAATGCCCAGCTAATTTTTTTTGTATTTTTAGTACAGATGAGGTTTCACAGTGTTAGCCAGGATGGTCTCGATCTCCTGACCTTGTGATCCACCCACCTCAGCCTCCCAAAGTGCTGGGGTTACAGGCATGAGCCATTGCGCCTGGATTTTTTAAGTTGTTAGCGTATGTGATACATATAAAAACACTCATCAAATGTGTAATTAAGAGAAGATAATTTTGTCTTATAAAGGCAGAAAACCTTTAACATTTGCAGACACATTAAATTGACAGTTTTTGAATAACTTCTCTGTAGGATTGTAATGTGGAAATGTGAGGAAGAACCGATTTGAACATATCTAATTCTCTTACCACTATTCCACCTTTGTTTAGGTCTTTTAAAAGACATATGGTTCCAGGGCAGATACCTGATTCATTTCCACATGTAGTGCAAAATGATTCTGTGTTATTTCTATCAGATTTTCTTTTAGCTCTCTCAAAACTATTGCCTAAACTATCAATTATAATGAAAATACATTTTCATTAATTGTTCCTTTTCTGTATGCCTTTAGTAGTGTATCAGTTGTTTATAGAGAATGCAGAATCATAAAGGTATAGTTGCCTTGCTGTTTGAGACTTCACAATATGATTTTTTTATTCTTGAATTTTACTAGGTACTTCAAATTCCATTCTGTAATTTCATTTAATATAGTATAGATGCTGGCTTCATTATAAAAGCCATTCTCCTCAGAAGGTAAAATGTGTCCGTAACTGTCGTGTTTAGAGGCAGGTAGATACACATGGCTTTAAAAAATTACTTTTAAGTCAACCTACAGCATTTGGTAGGATGTCAGGTTTTGTTCTCTCTTTTAACTATTTTATGAATCAGGGTGTAAGTTTAGTAAGGAAGACTATCATAAGCTAGACTGCTGCTGGTTTGGTAATTTTTAAATATATTGCATCTTCTTAATTACAGGGAAAGGAATCCTTTTTCTTTATTCCTGTTTTCCCAGTTTCAGAGCTCAATTTTTGTTTATTTCTAAAGGGTTTAGATCAAGGGAGTTACAACACAGAATAATACATTCCCTTTTTTTTTTTTTTTTTTTTTTTGAGACGGAGTCTCGCTCTGTCGCCCAGACTGGAGTGCAGTGGCCAGATCTCAGCTCACTGCAAGCTCTGCCTCCTGGGTTTACGCCATTCTCCTGCCTCAGCCTCCCGAGTAGCTGGGACTACAGGCGCCAGCCACCTCGCCCGGCTAGTTTTTGTATTTTTAGTAGAGACGGGGTTTCAGCGTATTAGCCAGGATGGTCTCGATCTCCTGACCTCGTGATCCGCCCGTCTCGGCCTCCCAAAGTACTGGGATTACAGGCTTGAGCCACCGCGCCCGGCCAATACATTCTCATATTTTGTTTTGTGTATATTTATGGAAGTATTTGGCAAGTACTTTAGCAGTCCATCCTGCCAGTGGTTCAAAGTGCTATAAACACAAATAGTGTCATCAGTTGCCACTTCTCTTTATGCAGAGTTGTTCCTTCTGTTTAATCTTTTTTCTTGATGCCAAGAAATGTTAAAAAAAAAAAAAAAAAAGAAAGAAAAGAAAAGCAAGAAAAGCCACCTTCTTAAGGTAATTGTCAGCCACGGGAAAAATTTTTTAGCAGATGACTTGTGAAGAGTAAAGTAGCTTTAATGTCTTCTTGAGAAGATCATCATCTGTTGCCTAAGTACTTGTCTTACTGAAATAGACACAAGATGTATAAGGTGAAACATAGCTTCACATAATATGGTGTAGATCACTGCTGATGTGTGGTCATTGGAAATAGAGAATCTACCTATTTTAGATCTTTGAAAGAGGAGACCGTAAGTCCTTAATCTAGCTTAGAAGATTTTTGTTAGGCATATTAATAATATACAAAATAATATAATATACATAAACCAATACCTAATGTACATGCCAGCTGTTACTAGGATTTAAATAATGTATAACCCAGTAGGTAAATAAAAAAAATATTTATTTTTAGTCTCCAAGTAAATGAAATATTAGTATTATAAATTATAGCACATTTAATAATTCACCACATCATTTTAAGCATTTCCAAATCCTACTTTGAGTTTTGGAATTAGTGATAATGCTCTTTTGTTTAGCTTTTACTAGCTTTATTAAATTTCCTGTTTGAGCCACAGTTTGACAAAAGAGATTTTATCAAATGACTTACCCATTAAATTGATAATCAGTAGGTAATCGGAGTTTCATTAAGTAGAGAGTTTCTGTTAATAATATTGTTTATAGTGTTAAATTTTTTCTCACAGTCTAAGAACAATTACTTTCAAAACAGTTTTCTAGTCCTTCTGATGACATTTGGAATACCTAATTAGGCCATAGTGCCACAGGGAAAACCCCAAAACGGGTTCAGCCTGGGAGGCCACATGGGTTCTTGGCTTTGTGCAAGAAGGAATTCAACAGCGAGCCGACAGTACAGGTAAAGCAAGTTTATTAAGAAAGTAGACCCCGGCGCGGTGGCTTGTGCCTGTAATCCCAGCACTTTGGAGGCCGAATCGGCAGATCACCCGAGGTCGGGAGTTTAAGACCAGCCTGACCAACATGGAGAAACCCCTATCTCTACTAAAAATACAAAATTAGCTGGGCATGGTGCTGCATGCCTGTAATCCCAGCTACTCAGGAGACTGAGGCAGGAGAATTGCTTGAACCCGGGAGGCAGAGGTTGCTGTGAGGGGAGATCGCACCATTGCACTCCAGCCTGGGCAATAAGAGTGAGACTCCGTTTCAAAAAAAAAAAGAAAGAAAGAAAGAGTGGCTGTGCCATAAGCAGAGCAGCCCCACGGGTTGCTGGTTGGCTATCTTTATGACTGTTTCTTGATCATATGCTAAACAAGAGGTGGATTATTCATGAATTTTCCAGGAAAGTGGCAAGGAATGCCCAGCATTCTCCTTCACCTTTCAGACCATATAGGGTGACTTAAGGATTTTGCCATGGCCTTTGTAAACTATGTTATGGTATTGGTGGGAGTTTACTTTAGTATTCTAATGTATTATGATTAGCATATAATGAGAAGTAAAGATGACCATCTTGGTTTTGGCAGGTTTAGGCCAGCTTTTTTACCCCTTCCTATTTTATAAGCCGGGTCTTTGTGATTTGTGAAGCCAGTTCTGCTGCAAACCTGTCTCAGTAGTAGAAGCAGTGGAACAATGTGGTGCTTAAGATCAGGTGCTCCTTTGTTGGGCTGCCTGGGTTTGAATCTTAGCTCTGCCAACTAACTGTAAATAAGGTTGTAGGTAGTGTTTATTTAATTGGGAAGATTTTGCGGGACTGACTTGTACACTAACTAGCTAATCAGAAAGGATGCCTATTTATGGATGGAGCGGGGTCCTGAAGGTCCCTTGTTGTGCTGGGGAGCAACTGTTTTATTTGTTGGATCATGGGGCGTTCTGGAGAGTGGCCTGGGCAGTGAAAGAGACAGTCCGCACAGTGGTGTAAACAGCAGTTAATTACCAACCACAGTGAAACTACTTCAGTATTCTGACAACTAACATTATCTGTACTGATGCATACTGGCTGAATATCAGCCCTTATTGTATATTAGGCAAGGGAAAGAATGAAATTTAGAGGCAGATGTCTAACCTGCGCTATAACACTATGTGTCACATTTGAAATATCTTCCCATCTGACAAAGTATGTACCTTCTTACCAACTGATCTCTATCCTTGGTCTGTTCATCCTATTCTGTCTCCTACATGAAACATCCCATCCCAATATTACTTGACAGTCATCTCAAAGAGTTAATCTGTGACTGATTGATGTCATGCAATTAGTGGTTTATTTTGAAGGTCTTATTAATAGCATTTTTGGAAAGTAAAGGATAAAAATATCACCACACTTTTGAATTCTCTTGAAGTTGCTTTGTGGTGTTTATACAACATCTTTTGGCTTGCCAAAGAACTTGTGTTCCTATATGATTTACCAGTTATACTAGGTTCCTAGAGATGACATAACAAAGTATCACAAATGAGCTAGCTTACACAAGAAATTGTCTCATAGTTCTGGAAGTTGGAAGTTAGAAATCAAGGTGTTGGCAGTTGGTTCCTTTGGATGACTGTGAAGCAGAATCTGTCCCATGCCCCTCTCCTAGTTTTTGGTCTTTGGCTTTCCTTGTCTTGTAGATGTGTCATTCCAGTCTCTACTTTCATATTCACATGGCATTGTCTCTGTGTCTCTTCACATAGTCTTCCTTGTGTACATAGGTCCAAAATTTCCCCTTTCTTTAGGGACACCAAACACTGAATTAGGCCTCATCTTAAGGAGCTCATCTTAGCTTGACTCATCTGCAAAGACCCTATTTCCAAATAAGATCACTTTCTGAAGTTACAAGGGGTTAGGACTTGAACTTATCTTTTTAAGGAATACAGTAGAACTTATAACACCAATATTTTTTAAATGCTGCTTTTTCAATGGAAGAAATATAAGGATATCTGCCGTGTTAGTTTTTACCGTTGATTTATTTAAATATCTGAAACCTTTCTTACATTCTAAGCAATTTTTTCTAAGTGATATATTTCATCCAAATTATCTACTTAATAGATGGTTATATTTTCTATATTTTCCATTTTATATGGATATACTTACTACTGTTGTAGAAAAAAATTAGGTTCTTATCACACGACCAGGGAGGATTAGGCATGCAGACACTTTGCAGGGTGATTGGAGAGGAATTTATTGATGAAAAGGAAAAAACAAACAAGCAAACAAACAATCATCAAAGCAAGACAGAGTCCTGCTAACAGGCCCTCCACCTCACAGATTGATTTCCAGGTCACTAGGTGAGCTGAAGAGAGCAGGCTCCTCCCCTGAGCTGAAGAGAGCAGGCTCCTCCCCTGCATAAGGCAGGAATTCCCCGTGGCTCCACCCATTTCCCCTAGTGCGCATATTGGGCTCCAGTCCACTATGGGCATGCCCACACAAGACCTGGGCAGGTTTCCTCATCTGCACAGAAGCATCTGATGTGGACACCTGTGGGGTGGGTCAGAGATTGTCCAGGGACCCCTTTTTATCTGCCTAGGCATTTGGTTGTCTCTACTTTGTGAAAATATTTGTGGTTTTGAAATTTTAATGTAAATAAATGATTATGTGATGCATGTCAACTTGAAATCTGAATACTACAGATACTGCTTTTATTTTCTTGTGGAAAGTCTCCTGCTAATGTTTGTCTAGTTAAGCCATGGCACATTCCTTCATTGTATAATTCCTTTAATGATTAATCTCCTTTCCAGAAAACTTCCACTTCCACTTCCACAAGGTAATGGGAATAAGATCTTATACGGTTTTGTTTTGTTTTTTTGTTTGTTTGTTTAGACAGAGTCTTGCTGTGTCGCCCAGGCTGGAGTGCAGTGGTGCAATCTCGGCTCACTGCAAGGTCTGTCTCCTGGGTTCACGCCATTCTCCTGCCTCGGCCTCCCGAGTAGCTGGGACTACAGGTGCCCACCACCATGCCCGGCTAACTTTTGTATTTTTAGTAGAGAAGGGGTTTCACCGTGTTAGCCAGGATGGTCTCCATCTCCTGACCTCGTGATCCACCCACCTCGGCCTCCCAAAGTGTTGGGATTACAGACGTGAGCCCCGGCGCCTGGCCAAGATCTTACATAGTTTTATAATTGGCCAGGATAAACGTTCTGTTGTCATTAATTCTTCATTAGACTTGTACATTTCCTTTAGAACTTCCTTGAAATTGTTCAAGTTATGTTGTGTTCATAGTGTGAATTCTGAGAGTATTAAAAAATCAAAGAGGAAATTCTCTTTTTTAATGTAAATCTTTGGGAACATATTAGATGGTATATAAATATTTTCTTTAAATACTTTTAGTATACTAATTGTGTAAACATGTTTGTGCAGGTTTTGACTGGATCATCTCGTCAAAGTTATTCACCTTCTGGCTATCAGGATTTCAGTAAGTGGGAATCAATGTTGAAAATAAAAGAAGGACTTCTAAGGCAGAAAGAAATTGTAATCGATCGGTGAGTCTATTTTAAATTATTAAATTTAGGCCTACAGAAATTTAGATTAATGAAACAATTAGCTTTGTGTCCACTACATAGAATTTAAGATCTAGAACCTTACAGATTCACTGATGCCACATTTCTGCCCCTCCTCAGTCCCAGTCCTTTAAAGAACTGCTATCAGAGCTGATGGTTTGTTTATCTGTCTGATTTCTGTCATCCCTCCCATTCACTTTAGTGAATTATTTCATTATTTGGAATCTCCTTTCTGTCTTTTCTGTACGTGAGCTATTAGAGCTACAAGATAATGTCTTCATGTTTTACCCTTGAGAACTATCCAGTTAGAAAGCTAGTTTAAAGCAGTCATTTCCTTTAATGTATGCTAGGTCTGAAGCCACAGAAACTACAAAAATGATGAATGTTTAAAATGAAATGACTTACAGTTAAGAATTATGGCAGTTTTGGGGGATGTTCTAAAATGTTTAAGAGTTTGAGCACCTAAGCTCTGAAAAACAATTATTTATAGACAATCTCCTGAGTATTGTGAGCAGTAAACCCTCATGTTACATCGTTATATTTTCTTTAACATATATTCTACATCATTTATGTATGCTTTTGGGATAATTAAATGTGTTGTATATCATAATAATTGGGAAGTAATTCCAGGAGACTTTTTTTCTTAATCAGTGCTCATAATTACTTACTTTCATGTGCTTGCATAGGATAATGCAGTAGGTGTTTCAGCCTTAAAATTGTAATTCAACCTTTAAATGCATTTAATAGTTGAAATTTCACAAGATTTTACTTAGAAATTTAGCAGTGTTAACGAAGATCTAGTGGAATATAAAGTAGACCACAGACATCTGCACTTTCTTGTTCTCCACTATATTCCCCATTTTTTTTTTTTTTTTAAGAGTCTCAGTCTGTCACCCACGCTGGAGTTCAGTGGTGCCATCTCAGCTCACTGTAACCTTCACCTCACAGGCTCAAGCGATTCTTGTGCCTCAGCCTCCCGAGTAGCTGGGATTACAGCTGTGCACCACCATACCTGGCTAATTTTTCTATTTTTTTAGTAAGGACAGGGATTTGCCATGTTGGCCAGCCTTGTCTTGAACTCCTGACCTCAAGTGATCTGCCTGCCTCGGTCTCTCAAAGTGCTAGGATTACAAACATGAGTCACCATGCCCAGTCTATTCCCAACATTTTGAAGAGAGCCTGGCATAGTATATGCCTTAAAACTTGATACTTCCATACTTGACAAATGAAGGATTGTGGAAGATAGTTTTAATTGATTTTAAGAAAAATCTACTTTAAAATATTAGTTGTTTCTAGTACAAGTGAATATTATATACGAATAAGTACAGGCCCAGTGGATATGTATTTTTAATACCTATAATTTAATATAGTTACAGTTTCACATACTTGAAAATTAATATTCGCTCTTGTTGCTCAGGCTGGAGTGCAATGGCACAATTTTGCCTCACCACAACCTCCACCTTCTGGGTTCAAGAGATTCTCCTGCCTCAGCCTCCCAAGTAGCTGGGATTGCAGCCATCACACCCAGCTAATTTTGTATTTTTAGTAGAGATGGGGTTTCTCTATGTTGGTCAGGCTGGTCTCGAACTCCCGACCTCAGGTGATCCGCCCGCCTCGGCCGCCCCAAGTGCTGGGATTACAGGCATGAGCCACCATGCCCGACCTGAAATTAGTACTTTTAAAAAATAGACTGAAATTCATTTACTTATATGGATTTGCCCTCCCTCAAACAATGGGAATCAGTTGGCATTATTATTATTTTTTGAATACCATTCCATTGGATATAAGTTAATAGAAAATGCAGAAAATTATTGACAATCTAATAAAACATATTTCTTAATTGTATATATTGTAGAAGCAGACTAAAGAATAATTCAAAATAACTCAAGTTGCTCATTTGGCTAATTCTTCATCTAGGCTTATTTATGCATCTATGGTAGCAGGTAGGGGATGGGCGGCCTAGGATGGGCCATGGCAGGATGGCTTGTCTTACTCTGCATGTTCTGTCATCCTCCAGAAGGCTAGCCTGGGTTTGTTCAAGTGGTGGCTGGGTGGGATTCTAAGAAAGAATGAAGCATATGAACTCTCTTGAAGCTTAGACTCAGAACTGGCCCAACATCACATCCATTATATTCTGTTAGTCACTAGGCCTGTAGTAGACTTCACTTCCGGACAGTGGAAACAGCAAAATCACGTTGACAGGAGGCATTAGTAATTAGGGAGGGTAATAATTGAGGCATTTTAGTGAGTAATCTACCCAGTATCTTAAATAATCTTTGGTTTCTTTATGAGTTTATTATAAGGTTTTTGATAATCAGTGCATTTGATATTGTATAAAACAGAAGAGAAGTTAAGCAGCTTTTGTTTCTAAAGCAGCATAACTATCATTTAAAAGTAAAAATGTTTGTATATACAAATTTCTATAACATATATAGTACCTAAATTGGAATCAAATAATAACATTTCTGTTTTTGAAGAAGCAGACTAGAATAATGGCCTTTAAAATGATGGCACATGTAGAGGCTATTTCAGAGACAGACTTCATAGGATTTGGTGTCCAGTTGGATGGAATTGAGAGTAAATCTGCCGAACTTTTTACTTTGAGATATGGTGTGGTGATACCTTTCAAATCACTTAACTAAAAATTACATGTTGTACATTTGAAAGTGATACCTTTCAAATCACTTAATTGAAAATAATATGTTGTATATTACTTCTGAAAATATATTACCCAAAATTACATGAGAAAAATGTGTTTTTTTTCACACTGCATATAACTTTCATAGGAGAAGACTGGATTATTAGGGTAAAACAGAGAAAGGGGGAAAAATAACTGCTATAGAAACTATTCCTAAATGCTCCCCATCTCATGAGAAAAGGCATATGGATAAATTTCAGGAACAATTCAGAAAAACATTTGCTACTATAACCATTTAGGTGATTGAGTAGTGCTTGACCTTTTGCACTTAATCTCCTTAACTGCCTGGGTGAAGGAGTTTCACCACTTAAACAAAAATGAAGTTTTTTGAAAGTTTATCTCGTAGAAGTAGAGACTGGAATAGTGGTTACTGGAGGCTGGGAAGGCTGGGGGAAGTAGTGAATACAGAGAGGTTGGTTAATGAATACAGTTGCAGCTAGATAGAAGTTGTAGTGTTCTGTTGCACTGTAGGATAACTATAATAAACAATAATTATATTTTTTTCAAATAGCTAGAAGAGAGTACAAAGAAATGATAAAGGTTTGAGGTGATGGATATGCTAATTGCCCTAATATGATCACTGTACATTGTACACATGTATCTAAATACCACATTATACCCCACAAATATGACAATTATGTCAATTAAAGAATATATATTTTCATAAATGTTTAAATATATAGAAATAAAATTGGCTTTGTATCCTGCAGTCTCATCTCACTAATTAGTTCAAGTAGTTATAGTTTTTTTTTTATAGATTCAGTAGGATTGTCTACATAAACAATCATGATGTCTGTGATTAAAGGTGGATTTACTTTTTCTTTTTCAATATAGAGTTTTTTCTTTTTCTTGCCTTCTATTGAAGTAAATAGAGCCTCCAATACAGTGATGAATAGAAGCAGTGAGAGTAAACATCCTTTTCCTTGTCTTGTCCCTAATTTGTTTTAGGCAAAAGTCTTCAGCCTTTCACCATTAAGTGTGATGTTAGCTGTGTTTCGTAGTTGCCTGTTTTAGATTGCGGAAATTCCTCCTATTCTAGGTAGTTGATGAATTTCAGATGTAAAACCTACCATGGTGTTTCTGGGATACACCCCCTTGGTTATGATGAATTTTCCTTTTTATATATCTTTGGATTCCATGTGTTAAGAAATTTTACATTTATATTTACAATATATATTTATATATATTGGTCTGTGTTTTTCTTTTCTTGTAGTGTATTTATCTGATTCAGTTATTCGTCACACTGGCCTCATAGAGTTGGGAAGTATTCACTGCTTTTTGGGATACATTGTGTACAAATAGTATTTTTTATTTCCTAAACTTTCAGCAGAATTCTTCATTGAAGACTCCTGACCCTCCTGACCTTTCTTTATCGAAAGGTCAACTAAAAACCCAATTTCTGTAATATACATAGGACTATTTAAATACTTTGGAAACTCTAATTTGGGTTTCATTTGTTCTTCTTTTTCTAACTTCTTTTTTTGAGACGGAGTCCCGCCCCGCCCCCCAACTCCACTGCGTGACACACACGCACACACACACACACACACACAAATAGTCTTGCTATTGTGATAGTCTTGCTCTATCACCCAGATAGATCGTGTGCAGTGGCGCAATCTTGGCTCACTGCAACCTCAGCCTCCCGGGTTCAAGCAGTTCTCCTGCCTTAGCTTCCTGAGTAGCTGGGATTATAGGTGCCCGCCACCCCACCCCGCGCCTCCCCCTCCCCCCGATTTCTGTATTTTTAGTAGAGACGTGGTTTCACCATGTTGGCCAGGCTGGTCTCGAACTTCTGACCTCGTGATTTGCCTGCCTTGGCCTCCCAAAGTGCTGGGATTACAGGCATGAGCCATCACACCTGGTCCTTTTTTTTTTTTCCTCTAACTTCTTAAAGTGGAGGCTGAGATAATTTGAGAGCTTTCTTCTTTTCTGGTATAGGCATTTAGTCTCTCAGACCACAGTGCAATCAAATTAAAACTCAGGGTTAAGAAACTCACTCAAAACCGCACGACTACATGGAAACTGAGCAACCTGCTCCTGAGTGACTGCTGGGTAAATAATGAAATTAAGGCAGAAATAAAGATGTTCTTTGAAACCAATGAGAACAAAGACACAATGTACTGGAATCTCTGGGACACATTTAAAGCAGTGTTTAGAAGGAAATTTATAGCACTAAATGCCCATAAGAGAGCAGGAAAGATCTAAGGAAAGCAGGAAAAATCACAGGCATTGCTATACACCAATAACAGACAAACAGAGCCAAATCATGAGTGAACTCCCATTCACAATTGCTACAAAGAGAATAAAATACCTAGGAATAGAACTTAAAAGGAATATGAAGGACCTCTTCAAGGAGAACTACAAACCACTCCTCAAGGAAATAAGAGAGGACACAAATAAATGGAAAAACATTCCATGTTCATGGATAGGGATAATCAATATTGTGAAATGGTTATGCTTCCCAAAGTAATTTATAGATTCAATAGTATCCCCATCAAGCTACCATTGACTTTCTTCACAGAATTAGAAAAAACTAGTTTAAATTTCATATGGAACCACAAGAGAGCCTAGATAGCTAAGACAATCCTAAGCAGAAAGAACAAAACTGGAGGCATCACGCTACTTGACTTCAAACTAAACTAAAAGGCTACAGTAACCAAAACAGCATGGTACTTGTACCAAAACAGATATATAGACGAATGGAACAGAACAGAGGCCTCAGAAATAACACCACACACCTACAACCATCTGATCTTTGACAAACCTAATGAAAACAAGCAATGGGGAAAGAATTCCCTATTTAATGAAGGTGTTGGGAAAACTGGCTAGCCATATGCAGAAAGCTGAAATTGGACCCCTTCCTTACACCTTAAACAAAAATTAACTCAAGATGGATTAAAGATGTAAACATAAGACCCTAAAACCATTAAAATCCTAGAAGAAAATCTGGGCAGTACCATTCAGGACATAGGCATGGGCAAAGACTTCATGTCTAAAACACCAAAAGCAATGGCAACAAAAGCCAGAATTGACAAATGGGATCTAATTAAACTAAAGAGCTTCTGCACAGCAAAAGAAACTATCATCAGAGTGAAAAGGCAACCTATAGAATGGGAGAAAAATTTTCCAATCTATCTATCTGACAAAGGGCTAATATCAAGAATCTACAAGAACTTAAACAAATTTACAAGAAAAAAAAAGCAACCCCATCAAAAAGTGGGTGAAGGAGATGAACAGACACTTCTCAAAAGAAGACATTTATGCAGCCAACAAACACGTGAAAAAAAGCTCATCATCACTGGTCATTAGGGAAATGCAAATCAAAATCACAATGAGATACCATCTCACACCAGTTAGAATGGTGATCATTAAAAAGTCAGGAAACAACAGATGCTGGTGAGGATGTGGAGAGATAGAAACACTTTTACACTGTTGGTGGGAGTGTAAGTTAGTTCAACCATTGTGGAAGACAGTGTGGCAATTCTTCCAAGATCTAGAACCAGACATACCATTTGACCCAGCAATCCCATTACTTGGTATATACCCAAAGGATAATAAATCATTCTACTATAAAGACACATGCAAACGTGTGTTTATTGCAGCACTATTCACAATAGCACAGACTTGGAACCAACCCAAAATACCCATCAATGATACAACTGGATAAAGAAAATGTGGCACATGTACACCATGGAATACTGTGCCCAGCCATAAAAACGGATGGGTTCATGTCATTTGCAGGGACATGGATGAAGCTGGAAACCATCATTCTCAGCAAAGTAACACAGGAACAGAAAACCAGACACCACATGTTCTCACTCATAAGTGGGAGTTGAACAATGAGAACACATTGACATAGGGAGAGGAACATCACACACTGGGGCCTGTCGGGGGGTGAGGGTCTCGGGGAGGGATAGCATCAGGAGAAATACCTAATATAGATGATGGGTTGATGGGTGCAGCAAACCACCATGACAAATATATACCTATGTAACAAACCTGCACGTTCTCCACATGTACCCCAGAACTTAAAGTATAATAAAATAAAAGATAAATAAATTTCTAAGCTTGTTTATCAATATTTTACAAATTTTAATTTGTTTGGTTTTCATTTTTGTTCACCTCAAAATACTTAGTTTTTCTTCTTTGACCCTCAGGTTATTTAGTTATGTTACATTGTTTCCAAATATTTCAGGATTTTCTAGAATTCTGTCTGTAATTGTTTTCTGATTTAATTTCACTGTGGTCAGAGAATATATTCTATATGAATTGAATTCTTTTAAGTTTGTTGGTGCTTGTTTCATGGCTCAGAGGATCATCTGTTTTAATAAGTGTTTCATGTATCCTTGAAAAGGATATGTACTCTGCTGCTTTTGTCTTTTGTGGGGAGTATTCTAGAAATTCCTTTTAGGACAAAGTTGATAATGCTTTTGTCTTTTATATTCTCTTGATTTTCTGTCTACTTATTCTATTAATGTCAATTATTGAGATCCAGGTGTTACAATATCCGGTTATAATTGTGGATGTGGCTGTTTCTCTTCTGTTCTATCAGGTTTTTTTTGCTTCATGTATTTAGATGCTGTGCTCTTAGGCCCAAATGTCATGACGTCTTAATGAATTGATCCTTTTATTATTATTAAGTTACAATTTTTGTCCCTGGCAATATTCTCTGTTCTAACAATCTGTTTTGGCCTGGCAAGTTGGCGCACATCTGTAATTCCAACTCCGAGGAGTTGAGGCGGGAAGATCACTTGAAGCCAGGAGTTTGAGACCAGCCTGGGCAACATAGGGAGATTTCACCTCTACAGAATTAAAAAAAAAAAAAAAAAAAAAAAAAATTAGCTGGGCGCAGTGGAGCCTATATATAGTCCCAGCTATTTGGAAGGCTGATGGCTTGAGCCCAAGAGTTCAAGGCTGTAGTGAGCTATAATCACACCACTGCCTTCCAGCCTGAGTGACAGCGTGACACCCTGTCTCTAAAATAGAAAAAAAAAAAAATCTGCTTATACGAATATTAATATAGTTACTCCGACTCTTTTTTGATTATTTTTAGCACAGGTTTTCCTCCTTTTACTTTTAACCTGTTTGTGTCCTTATGTTCAGAATGGTTTTCTTTCTTGTAGATAGTATATAGTTAGGTCCTACTTTTTATCCATTCTGCCAGTGTCTGCCTTTTGATTGGGATTATCTAAACCATTTATTTACATGTTGTGATTATTGATATGGTCAAGTTTAAATCTCCTGTCTTGGTATTTCGTTTTCGTTTTCTTTTCTCTTTTTTTTTTTTTTTTTTGAGACAGAGTCTTGCTGTGTCTCCCAGGCTGGAGTGCAATGGTGTGATCTTGGCTCACTGCAACCTCTGCCTCCCAGGTTCAAGCCATTCTGCCTCAACCTCCCAGGTAGCTGGGACTACAGGCATGCATGATCATGACCAGCTAATTTTTGTATTTTTAGTAGAGATGGGGTTTCACCATGCTGGCCAGGCTGGTCTCAAACTCCAGACCTCAAGTGATCCACCTGCCTCAGCCTCCCAAAGTGCTGGGATTACAGATGTGAGCCACTGCGCCTGGCATTGCTATTTGTTTTCTTATTGTCCCATCTGATCTTTGTTCCCCTTTGCCTTCTCTTGAATTAGTTGAATATTGTTTTACAGTTCCTGTTATCTCTTTTATTGGCATATTAGCTATAACTCTATTGTTATAATGATTGCTTTATACTTCCTTAAAGTATAGCAGTCTATCTTCAAGTAATACTATACTGTTTTATGTATAATGTAAGAATCTTATAAAGTATACTTCCATTTTTTTCTCTTCTAGCCTTTGAGCTATTTTGTCATACATTCTACATCTACAAAGGTTATACAACCTGGATATAAATTTTTTTTTGCCTTAAACAGTTTGTGATCTTTTAATGAGATTTAAATAATAAGAAAAATATCTTATGTATTTATTTGCCCATTCTTCTTTCTTTTGTGTAAATTCAGGTTTTCATCTAGTATATTGTTCTTTTGCCTGAAGGTATTCCTTTATCATTTCTTGTAGTTGAAGTCAAGGGTGATCAGTTCTTTCAGCTTTTAAGTTTCCAAAAAAGATCTTTATTTAACCTTAAAAAAATATTTTCCATGGGTAAAGTATTATAGGTTAACAGGGTTTTTTTGTATGCTTTTTGTGTTGTTTTTACAATTTTTCTTATGTCAAAAAATTTAAGTTGAGAGCTTTTAAATTTTAGTACTTAAAGTACTTCATTGTCTTATTTGATTGCATTATTTCAGTTGAGAAATTTGCCATCCTCTTTATCTTTGTCTCCTTGAATGGATTTATCTTTTTTCCCTCTGGCTGCTTTTAATATTTTATCACTGTAATCTATTTGATTTAGATGTACCTTGGCTTAGATTTCTTCATGTTACTTTTATTTGGGGTTCACTGCTTTTAATATTTTATCACTGTAATCAATTTGATTTAGATGTACCTTGGCTTAGATTTCTTCATGTTACTTTTATTTGGGGTTCACTGCTTTTCTTGAATCTGTGGGTATACAATTCTCATCAGATTTGGAAAAATTTTGGCCTGTTTTACACAAATATTTTTTCTGTCCCCTACTCCCACCTTCTGTCCCCTACTGCCACCTTCTTACTTCTTCTTTAGAGATTCCAATTATACATATATTTGGCCTCTTATGATAGTCTTGCAGCTCACTGATAACTCTGAGCTTTTCTGTTTTATTTGTTTGTCCTTTTTCTCTATGTGTTTCTTTTTGGATAGTTTCTATTGCTGTTTTTAAATTCACTGTACTTTTGTGCTATAATGCTTAATCTTTTCATCACCATTCAGTGTGTTATTTGTCTTGTATGTCTCTACTTAACATGTTCATTCTTCTAGCTTAAACATATGAATAGTTATAATAACTAATTTACTATCCTTGTCTATTCTAACATCTGTGTCAGTTCTAGCTCACTTTTAGTTTATTGGATTTTCTTATTATAAGTTACATTTTTCTGCCTTTTTTGCACTCCCAATACTTTTTTGATGCCAGGCATTATGAATTTTAACTTGTTTTTGATGTTACATTTTTTGTATTCCTGAACTTTATTCTGGGAAGCAGTTTTTGTACTTGCTTTTAAGTTTTGGTAGGTGGCATTAGAGCTGTTTTATCGAGGGTTATTTTTTCCCCACTGAGACAAGACTCATCTTACAAACCCCGGGTTTCTCAGCCTCAGCACTGTTGATTTTTTTTTTTTTTTTTTTGGATCAGATAATTCACTGTTGAGGGTGGCTATCCTGTTCGTTGTAGACATTTAGTAGCTTCTGTGGCTTCTACTCACTAGATGCCAGTAACATTCTGCCCCAGTTGTGAAAATTGAAAATGTCTCTGGATGCTGCTAAATGTTAACTGGTTTCCAACCTGTCCCCAGTTGAGAATTGCTGATGCCTCGGGAATCATGAAGCTTTTTATTCTGGCAGTTGGGAATAGCCAGTGATTCCAAGGCACCCTGAAGCACTGTTCCCTCTGATATTTTTTTTGGTTGCCCTTCTACTCTACACACACCTTCAGTAGTTTCCTCATGCCTGTATTAATTAGTATTCAACCGAATGCCCAAGGGTCATCCAGTACTGTGAACTAACTACAGCTGCCTTGGTTTCTCCAGATTCTCAACTTTGTCTTTTCAGTTCAGGCAGACTACCATTCCTGTGCTGGGGCTTGAAAACACTCTCAGCAGGAAGTGCAGTCAGTCATAGGGCCCACCTCTTTAGTCACCTATCTCTGAGAGATTACTGTTCTTAATTGCCTGATGGCCCAATGCCTGGAGAGTCTTCACTTCGTATATTTTGTCTTTTTAAAAAAATTGTTTCAGGCATGAGGGCAAAACTAGTCCCTGCCTGCTACTCCACCTTGGCTGGAAAAGGAAAGGTTTTTTTTTTTTTTTTTTGTAAAGCTTTAAATTATTTGAAAAGTGTTATATGACTAATCTCTCCTCACTTATCTCCTATTTAATGTTCTATATGTAGATTTTCTTAAAGGTTAGCAAATTTTAGAAATCATCCTGAGTAGAACAAGGTCTTTTGATGCAGCCTGAAACATACAACTTACTTGTTCCAAAACAAGTAAGTAATTTTGGAAGTAATTTTGGAAAACATCAAGCTATTTGTTTACTCATACTATCTTTATTATTCTTTAAAAGCTCCCCTTTATTTATTATGAGACTTACTAAATTTTTGAAGTTGAGAGATACTACATACAAAGCTCTTAGCATCATGCCTGGCACAAAACAGTTTTAAGATTTGTAAGCATACGTATTTACAGAAATTAAATAACTTGCTTAAAGCAAGCTATGAGTTGTTGAAGAAAGCAGGGTGTGACTGTTAGCATCTAAGAGGAACATTCTACAAAAGACCACATTGTAGAAGTACTCTACAGTATAAATACATTGTTACCTAATTCCATACATGGTATTTTGTTTTATAAAAAGATTTTCTGTTATGATTTTTTAAATTGATAATACTTTTAAATTCTTATGTAAAATTATTAGGCTCCTTAAGGTTTTTCTAACTATTAGAAAATTATTACTCATAATGTGACCTTGATTTATGTTTTGCAGGCAGAAGCAACAAATTACCCACCTGCATGAGAGGATAAGGGATAATGAATTACGGGCTCAACATGCCATGTTAGGACATTATGTAAATTGTGAGGATTCTTATGTGGCTAGTTTGCAGGTAAGATTGCAAAGGATTTTGCAGTTGTTTTAGTAATAAAGCTTGTGTTAATAATATACTTATCTTGTAATATAAGGACATTTTAAATCAACTTAATAATGTATTCAGTGCATTTGCATGATTTATATTTATTTATATGTGTGGTAAAAGGTGTCCAACTATAGCCTTCCATCTGTCCAGACTGCACACCCCTCTCCACACACATACAGAAACTACTGTTGTCAGTTTCTGGTGTATCCCTTCCAGAGTTGATGCATATCACAAGCAGATACAAATGTATTTTATCCTCCTTCTACATTAAAAAAAATATAAGAATATGTACATTATCTGGCACCTTGCTTTTTTAAAATATTATATAAAATTATGTAAAACACAATGGTTATTTCTCTATCGTTACCTAGATAATACCCCTTTCCCTTGCTTTTGCAGTTATACGATTTTCCATTTTATGGAGATAGCATGATTCATTCTACCTGTCCCCTAGTCATCAAAATTTGAGTTGTTTTCAGTTTAGGGTTATTGTAAATGATGCTGTAAAGAATAACCTTTATAAATATTGTTTTGCTCATATGCAAATATTCTTGTAAGTTACATTTCCAGAAGTGAAATTTCTAGGTGTTGAGTTTGTGACTTTTACTAATACTGTCAAATTGCTCTTTAGGAGAACAGTGTATAAAAACCCTCACTGTCCCACTCCCCAACTCCCAGCCATGCTAACAGAGTGTATTATTAAACTTGGATTTTTGCCCTTCTAGTAGGTCTATATAGAAGACAGGAGAGATTTATCTCCTTATGGTCATATGGTTTTAATATGTATTTCTCTTAAGAGTGATGTTACATTTCTTTTTATAAATTTAAGGGCCCGTTCACATTTCTGTGAATTGTCTTTTCGTATCTTTTACTCATTTTTTATGTTAGGTTTTCGGTTTTTGCTTATTGTTTTTTGGAACCCTTTATATATAAAGGAAATTAGCTTTTTGTCTATAATTTAATTTGAAAATACATTTTCCAATTTTATCATAATATTTTCTGTTTATATTATTTCTTTTTCCTCTGTGTAGTTTTTTGTACCATGAAGTCTGATTCTAATGAGTATTTTATAAATGAATCTCACCTTTACAAATGAGCCTATTTAACCAAACAATGAATTAACATCCACTGTGCTGAATTCTGATGTCTCAAAAGTGAAAAATAGTTCCTGCTTTCATGGATCTCAAAACTTACAGAGGGAGAGACCATATAGGAAAACAAGTTTGTCTGTTCCTTCTAAATTTATTTGCATTCACTGTAGGTAAGACACAGTGTCTATGCCATATGAATAGAAATGTAAATGAGGTTAGTTTTGCCCATAAGGAGAGTATAGTCTAATTGGAACACAGATAATAGAGTCTATGAGGCCCATTAACAAAATTTATATGGCTGGAATGGCTACTTTCCCTAATTATTACCCAGTTTTTGAAAGAGCTTTACTTAAAACTTGTTTCCATGTTTTTTTGATATAAACTTTATATTTGTTTATTTCCCAAAGAAAAAAACTGTTGGCATACTTGTTGGGATCTAAAGTGAGACCTGATGACTTTGTGGTGGTATATACTTATATTTGTGGATGTTGTTGTTGTTGTTCTCGTCATTAAGATCTTTATTCCTGGATTTTAAGTTAAGTGCAGTTGTTTCCTTCATTATATCTTCAAATATGTTGTTTATAAATACTAGAGACATTGGTATATTAAAATCAGGAAATATTGATGAGAAAATAACTATCAGATTTACTTGAGGCCAGAGGCATTTAAGATAGAGATTCCAACTTGCCTTTTATACTTTAGTTATGAATACATCATGTTACAATTTGGTCTCATCTTGGACTTCTGTCACATGATAGCAAGGCTTTATACTGAGAATAATGTACAGTTATTTGAAAATGGTATTTCTATACTATGGAAGTAGTGTATCTTGCTTTGATAACAGCATTTTAGTAGACTTGTTCAATTTCTCTTTAACATTCTGTCATTCTGAATAAAGGCTTTAATTATATAATTATCATATTACTGAAAGCATGTTAAAAAAATAGGTATCTGAAGGATGAAGCAAATGTTCTTTTGACACAGCATCAGGCCAGTAGAGGGCTCTCCAAGTCAGTGTGCAAGGACAAATAAAAATATTAATATTTGAAAGGATATGTCAAAGGGGTTGTTAAAAATATTAGGATTTTGAAGTATGTGAGGAACTGAAATATTATTAAGAAATCCGATTTTAAAAGATGAGAGCAATTCATAAAAGAGAATACAAGGAAAATCTTAAATACTAAATGGGTATGATAAATATATAAGATAAACTTTTATCAGTAGATAGATACAGAGAACCAATAAAATGGTGAGGGTTAGAAGAAACAACAGATACAGTAATAAAATATTTCTTTAGCAAAGGGTTTTTTTAACCTTGGATCTTTGAATGATTTAATTCTTTATGCATAACATTTTGTATAGGCACATTTTTCTGATCCATAACATATTCATCCTAATTCTATAGACACTAGACAAAGAAAATTATGCTTTTAATAATAATTATTGAAATTAATGTGTATTCTAGAGTAAATAAGTTAGTAAAATAAAAGTAACATTTTAAAATTAATTTATAGATGGAAGACATACTCTTAACAAGTAACTTCTATTTGCTTATTGATAATTTGACTAACCTTACAATTAAGATGACCCTAGAAGTAGATATCACTCAGTCTCATTGGTAGAGAATGAGAACCATGTCTTTATTTTAAAATCCAAACTTTCTGGATAGTTTTAATGGTAGATTGGTAGAACCAAGGAGTAGTTTGTATTTCCATTTGTACCTAAATTTCCATCTGTGGTTAACAGGCGTGGAATAAACCGAATATGAAGGACCCTTTTTCTTTACTTAAATTGAAGAGGAAAGAGGTCTCTTCTGTATATATGTGAACCTTGGAAAGACTAACCAAATAGTAGTTACTATTACTAACTTTCATTGATGCATCATTTCTTTTCTTTCCATTTTATTCTTTTTCTTTCCACTTATATCATTTTTTTTCTATTTCTTCTTCAGTTGGTTTGTTTCTACCACCAAATCTGTGTTAATGAACATTTAATAAAAGGAGTCGCACCTTTACAAATGAGCCTCTTCAACAAAACGTTAAACATCTAATGTGTTAAATTCTGGGGACACAAAAGCAAATAATGGTTTCTGCCTTTATGGAACTAAAACCCTACAGAGAGAGTATATCAAAAAAATTATCCATTTCCTTAAAAATTGTTTATTTTAACTATGGATAAGGTTCCATTTATGCTGTAGCAATAGAAATGTGAATGAAGCTGATGTTGCCCTCAAGGAATGTGTAGTCTAATGGAGAACACAGACAACAGATAGTTGCAGTGTGTCGATTCCCACAAGGGTTATGAATGAAATGCTTTGGGAACCCCAACTATGAATATAGAAGCTAGTCTTCCAAAGGCCTGGCCAGGCCCCCCGTAGAAAGTGATAATCTGGTTTCAGAACCTGATGAACTAAATGAATTGAGCCAGGTGAAGGGGGTGAAGGAATAGTGTTTGAGGCATAGTGTATGGCATGTGGAGAAGCTTAAAGGAATGAGGAGAAATATAATGCATTTGGAAAACTACAAATTATTCTGTATCGATAAAATGTAATATGAGAGAAAGGTAGTGATAGATATGTGGTTGAAGAGGTAAGCAAGGGCCAAGTGTTACCAGTGACCTGAGGTGTAAAGGTTTGCTTAGGGCTGGCCCAGTTTATGCCTGCTGTGCTAATAAATTTATTAATAGTGCCATCTTTCATTCTCCAGAGTATTCTAGTTTGGTTACTCTGATGGCATAATAGAGATTGGATTTAAGATAGATGTTATTGGAGGCAGGGAAACTAGTCAGGAAGCTGTCTCAATAGTCCAAAAGTTATGTGAACATTTGAATTTTATCTCTAGTGGTCAGAATGAGGAGAAGACTGTTGATTAAACATCTGTATGGCCAAGCCTTGGTAAAATGGGCCAGATTTAATGACACATTTAATGTGGTGAGATAATTTTTGTTGGCGCCTAGTTTCAGATGCCAACAATTGATTGGTTTATAGAGATTACTATGTTAAGGATCTGTTTAGAGGAGGAAAATAGTGAGTTAAACTTACACATTGTAAATTTGGGGTTGAGTGAAGAATGAGGGTAATATTTGTGGGTGCAGGTCTGAGCCAGAGATAAGAGATTTAGGTGTTGTCAGTCTAGGTGGGTGGTTATTAAAGCCTTGGGCATGATCAGGTGTTCAAGGGAGGGTTTGTGCAATGAGAAGAAAATAGGATCCAGAACTAGAGACAGGGAACAGCAGCATTTTAGAAGGTAGCAGAAGAGCACAACTTGTGAAGGAGCCTGAAGGGAGTTGTTCTAGAAATGAAAGCAAGCAAGGCTTTTTCCACAGAAAGGAAACAGTTGTATAAAAGTCAGAGAAGGCAGATAAAGGCTGAAAAGATGTTACTAAATGTAGAAATTAAAACATCTGGCCTCAGATTTTTCTTTTTCTATATGATTAAGTTCACATAGAGTTTCAACTACAACTTGTCTTGGTACAAAACACATTTCTGTGGTGCAGATTTGCTCATACACAATTGGTAAATAGGAGAATGATGTCTGCTAAGTTTTCTGGATTGGTTCATAAGTACTTTCCCCCCCAACTCCCTAGGCAAGGGGAGTTACAGTATTGTGAATAAAATTAAAGTATTTGGCCAGCAAAGCAAAAGGCTTAGGATTACCTACTATATTAGCAGAAGCTTTTTTCAGCTTACATAAGAAAATTGTAAAAGAGTACCTGTCCTTCGGGTGCTGTTCCTTGAGAGGTGCACTTCCTTCTTTATAGACTTTCAATTCACGCCAGGTTATGTTCCCTCTGTATCACAGAGTCTACCTGTATCGTCTGAACACCCACCAGACCTCTAATTAAAGTACCACCAGCATTTTGACTGTGTGTGTATGTGGTTTAAATATCACTGTGACCACCTGTTCAGACTGTCCCAAGTTATCTCCTGAGTCACGGTTTTTGTTAGTGCACTAGTTAAAATTGCATCAGTTTGAATTGAGTGTTTTTAATCCTATTCGTTCCATATGCCCTATTATTTTTAGTGTGTGATTTTTCAGGAATGTCTATATTGCGTTATAGTAGAAGCACCTGTGTTAACTTTTTAAAAATTTATGAACTTTACTTTTTAGAGCAGTTTTATGTTTGCTACAAAATTGAAATAGAAGTGCCAAGATTTCCCATATCTTCCATATCTTCACATGTGCACAGCCTCCCCCACTATCAACGTTTTGTATCTTAGGGTACATTATTTACAATTAGTGAACCTATGTTGACACACCATTGACACTCAAAAGCCATATTAGGATCACTCCTGGTGTTGTGCATTCTAAGGGTTTTGACAAATTAGTAGTGACATGTATCCACCATTATAGTATCATGCAGAGTAGTTTCACTGCCCTAAAAATTTTCTGTGCTCTGCCTGTTCAACCCATTGGACCCCTAGCAACCACTGAACTTGTTATTGTCTCTATGGTTTTGCCTTTCCCAGAATGTTATGTAATTGGAATCATGTAGTACATACTATTCAGACCATCTCTTTTTAAACTGGCTTCTTTCACTTAGTAGTATGTATTTAAGTTTCCTCTATATCTTTTCATGACTTGATAGTTCATTTTTCTTTAGTACTGAAAAATGTTCCACTTTCTGGATATATCACAGTTTAGTGCATGATTTTCCAGTGGTTTTCCAGGAATGCGTATATTTGTATTATAGTAGAAGCACCCATGTTTACTTTTTTTTGAGACGGAGTCTCAGTCTGTCACCCAGGCTGGAGTACAGTGACGCGATCTCGGCTCACTGCAACCTCCACTTCCTGGATTCAAGCAATTCTCCTTCCTCAGCCTCCCGAGTAGCTGGGATTACAGGAGCGTGTCACCACACTCTGCTAATTTTTGTGTTTTTAGTAGAGATGGGGTTTCACCATGTTGGTCAGGCTGGTCTCGAACTCCTGATCTCATGATCCACCTGTTTGCCCCCCCGCCCCGCCCCCCCGCCCCCCACAGTGCTGGGATTACAGGTGTGAGCCACCGTGCCCAGCCCCACCTGTGTTAACTTTTTAAAAGTTTATGAACTTTATTTTTTAGAGCAGTTTTAGGATCACTACAAAATTAAATGGGAAGTACCAAGATTTCCCATATCCTGCGTATCCCCATACATGCACAACCTTCACCTGCTGAAGGACATCTTGATAATTTCCAAGTTCTGGCAATTGTAAGTAAAGCAACTGTAGTGATACAGGAAAAACCAAAGATGCATTTTTCCCACTCTACTCTGCACTTAGCACAGTACTTCTGAAACCACATGTATGGTATTTGTTTCCCTACACACCAAGCAGTCAGTTCTGCATATTCTTCAGCAGGCACCATTTGGGTGTCTGTCTTCTAATTTAATCCTGACACTGTATGTGTAGAGATCGTGTCAGAACCCACAGATTGAGGACTCACTACCACAGGACTGCCCTCCACTTCAGATGCCAATTTCAAGTCCCAGATGCTTCTTACCAACTAGCTATAAATCAGAGTTCACATAACCCCCTCCCTGGGTTTGATTAACTTGCTGGAACTCAGAAGCATTTTACTTACACTTACCCATTTGTTATAAAGGATATTAGAAAAGATAGAGATGAACAGCTAGATTGAAGAGATACATAGGGGAAGGTATGAGATAAGGAATGCAGAGATTCCATGCCATCTCCAGGGGTGCCACGCTTCAGGAGGGAACTTCTACATATTCAGCTATCTAGAAGGTCTGTAGACCTAGTATTATTTGTTTTTTAATGGAGGCTTCATTATGTAGATATGATTTTTTTTTTCTTTCTTTTTTTGAGACAGAGTTTCTGTCTGTTGCCATGGCTGGAGTGCAGTGATGCAATTTCAGCTCACTGCAACCTCCACATCCTGGGTTCAAGCGATTTTTCTGCCTCAGCCTCCTGAGTAGCTGGGACTACAGGCATAAACCACCACACCCAGCTAATTTTTGTAGTTTTAGTGAGATATAGGGTTTTACTAGGTTGGTCAGGCTGATCTTGAACTACGGGCCTCAAGTGATCCACCTGCCTCGGCCACCGAAAGTGCTGTGATTAGAAGTGTGAGCTACTGCGCCTGGCCTGTTATTTGTATATTTTGGATAACAGGTTTTTTTTGTTTTTTTTATTTGTTTTTAGATCAGATGTGTCTTTTACAAATATTTCTCCTGGTCTGTGGCTTGTTTTCTCATTCTCCTGCCATTGTTTTTTGCAGGGAAAAAAATTTTAATTTTAATGAAGTCCAACTTATCAGTCCATCCTTTCGTGGATTCAGTGTTGATGTTATATCTAAAACATCATTGCCATAGCCAAGGTCATCTAGATTTTCTACTTTTTTTTGAAGTTTTATTGTTTTATGTTTTAGGTCTGTGATCCATTTTGAATTAATTTTTGCAAAAAATATAAGGCCTGTGTCTAGATTCTTTTCTTTCCTTTCCATGTGGATGTCCAATTGTTCAGCACTATTTGTTGAAAGGGCTGTCTTTTCCTCTGTATTGCATTTGCTTCTTTGTTAAAAATCAGTTAACTATATTTATATGTCCTATTTCTGGACTCTCTATTTTGTTGCATTGATTAATTTTATATTTTATCACTAATACCACATTGTTTTGATTACTGTAGTCTTATTATAAGTCTTGAAGTTGGGTAGTGTCAGTACTCAAACTTCGTTCTTTTCCTTTAATATTGTGATGGATATTCTGGGTCTTTTGCCTCTCTGTATAAACTTAGAATCAGTTCATTGAATCCACTAAGTAATATGCTAGGATTTTGATTGGGATTGTGTTGAATCTATAGATCAAATTGGAAAGAAACAACATGTTCACAGTATTGAGTCTTCTATCCATGAACATGGAATATCTATTCATTTATTTAGTTCTTCTTAGAACATTTTTAGAAGAGTTTTATAGTTATTTTCATATAGATCCTGAACATATGTTGTTAGATTTATACCTATCTTATTTTTTGATTGCTAATATAGATGGTAGTGAATTTTTATATTCCACTTGTTCATTGTTGACATACTGAAAAATGATTGACTTTTGTGTGTTAACCTTGTATCCTGTAACCTTGCTATAATTAGTTCCAGGAAGGTGTTTTTCGTTTGTTTTCACTGTTCTGAAGTTTAATTAAAAACACAGTTTACAAATATTTGATATCTTGTGAAAGCGTTTTTAGGTTAAGAATGGAAATGTGCATAATACATAATCAAATGCTAGGAGGCCTCAACTCCCAGTAGGTCCACACTCAGTGTCTTTTTAGGTTCTTCAGGATCTTCTGTTAAATCTATAATGTGAATCTCCTGTTGCAGTGAACCCATCATTTAAGTAGGACTCTTGGTATTCTCTTTTAAATGTAGCTTTCTTATTGTGGGCAGTCTTAGAGTCTTCTGCTCTCTCATCATTGAGTCTTTCCTTCTTTCGAAGAAGCTCTCCAGTGACATTTGTTTTTTATTCATTTTAGCTAGGGTTAGCTTGTGAGCTTACCGAGACTGTGACTGACACAAGTGCACAGTTGGGAAAGAGGCGTGGATGGAAGTGGGAAATCAAATAATAGGCAGACCTTACTCAAACTAAAATAAGTGTTGGATTCTAGCTTAAAGCCTGCCACCAGATGCAACTGTATAATTGAAGTACATCAACTCACTTGCCACTGCAAAGACTGCCACTAGATGTAACTTAATTGTTACTTGTCACTCACTGATAGGGTTTTGATATACATCTGCAAGCAATTGATTTATTATGGTCTCTGTGCAGTCAGACCTCTCTGCTAATGTTAATCTGTATTTGCAGCCGCTTCCTAGTGCTAGAATTACCACCGCAGCTCCACCTCAAATCACCAGGCATTGGATTCTCATAAGGAACACGCAACCTAGATCCCTTACATGGACAGTTCACAATAGGGGTCACACTCCTATGAGAATCTAATGTAGCTGATCTGACAGGAGGCGGAGCTTGGGAGGTAATGCTAGCCATGGCAAGTAGCTATAAAAATAGATGAAGCTTCACTCGCTGGCCCACTGCTTACCTCCTGCTGTGCAACCCGGTTCCTAATAGGCCATGGGCCGGGGACCCCTGAGGTCAGAGTTCTAGGCTGAGGGTTTGATTCTCTCAACACTTTCCATGTTTGCATGGTTTCTGAGGCAAAGCTGGATGTAATTTGTTTCTCTATTAGTAAGGTTTTCTCCTTACCCTGGCTTTTTTCAGGAGTTTATCTTTGCTTTTCTGATGTTTAAATATAATATGCCTATTTGCAGTTTTTTGTTTTTTTGTTTGTTTGTTTGTTTTGTTTTGTTTTAGTGTTTGTCTTACTTGTTGTTTTCTGACCTTCCTGGATCTATAGTACGGTGTCTGATGTTAATTTGGGGAAATAGTTATGGTTCCTTCAAATATAGCATCTGTTCCCTTCTCTATTTCTTCTCCTTCTATTCTCGTTACATGTATTTATACCTTTTGTAGTTTTCCCCCAGTTCTTGTATATTGTTTTTTAAGTTTTTTTTTTTTCTCTCTCTCTCTCTTTTTCAGTATTGGAAGTTTCTGTTGTCATATCCCCAAGTACAGGAATTGTTTCCTCAGCCAGGTCTACTCTGCTAATGAGTCCCTCAAAGACATTCTTCATTTCTGTTAGTGTTCTCAATCTCTAGCATTTCTTTTTTATTCTTTCCTAGAATTTTTATCTCTACACTTAAATTATCTGTATGTTCTTGTATACTGTCTACATTTTCTGTCATAATCTTATTAATCCTAGTTGTCGAAATCCCTGGTCTGATAATTCTGACATTTTTGCCATATCTGACTCTGTGTCTGATGGTTTTCAGTCTCTTTCAACTGTGTTTTTTGCCTTTTTGCATGTCTTGTGATTTTTGTAGAAAGTAGGCATGATGTCCAAGGTTTAATAAGTGTAGTAAATAGAGCTTCAGTAATGCAGTGGTAAGGTGTACAGGGAAGGGGGAAGTATTCTATAGTCCTGTGATTAGGTCTCAATCTTTTGGTGAATTTGTTCCTCTGGATTGTGAACTTCAGTTTTCTTTTTTTTTTTTTTTTTCCTTTTTTGAGACGGAGTCTCGCTCTGTCGCCCAGGCTGGAGTGCAGTGGCCACTGGATCTCAGCTCACTGCAAGCTCCGCCTCCCAGGTTTACTCCATTCTCCTGCCTCAGCCTCCCGAGTAGCTGGGACTACAGGCGCCCGCCACCTCGCCCGGCTAGTTTTCTTTTGTATTTTTTAGTAGAGACAGGGTTTCACCGGATTAGCCAGGATGGTCTCGATCTCCTGACCTCGTGATCCACCCGTCTCGGCCTCCCAAAGTGCTGGGATTACAGACTTGAGCCACCGCACCCGACCTGAACTTCAGTTTTCTAAGATTTCATCTTTCCCCACCCTTAGGCAGGACAGGATAGCAGGAGGGTGATGGAGTTGGTATTTCCACAGGGAAGGCCAAAAGGAGCTTGATTTGTGTATTAACCCTCCTCTATGTGGAAGGCTGGAGTTGGCTGGAGTTGGGTTATTTCCTTTACCCCAACTAGGTTAAGCTCTGATGAAACCCCAGCAGTTTAGGCTTTGGTAAAATAGTTTCTCCTGAGGGCAAGCATTTTTAAGAACAGAATGCTCTGGCATATTTTAAATGGTTCCTTTTCCCGTCCCCTTGCCAGAAACAGGAGGGGATTTTCCTCTGATACTCACTGAAGATCTTGTAGAACTCCTGGAGGTAAAACTCACAGACTGTGGAAGCCTCCTGTGTGACTGGGTCCCCATGGCATTTTTAACTCTCAGATTTGTCTACACCAAGTCTCTAGCAATTCATTAGTTACAGATTTTCCCACCCTAGCTCTTCTGCTTATGGGGTTTTGCTTTATTAGGTTATGATCCTCTGTTTCTACCTATCCTTTTTTTCCAGTTTTGGAGACAACAGTTTGCTCTGTGACCTCATTTCTCTCATAGGTTTTAGAAGACTTGTTGATATTTCAGATTTTTCAGCTTTTTATTTTATTTTTTAGGACTGAGTGGTGACTTCTGACCTCTTTACATTCCGGGCTAGAAACTGGAAGTCTGTATTAACTTTTTATAGTTTCATAGCCTAGCCATCTTCCTGAGTTCCATATCTACCTTTCTGCCTGATGTCCATCTCTACTTGTACGTTCAAATGAAATCATAATCATAGACTCTAGTTATATTAAGTATATCTGCTTAAGTATAACCTATTTTTTCTATATAACCGACTGTTCTTCTTTATATTTACTTCTGCCCAGAATATAATCTTTCATGTTACTTAGACAAAATCTTAAACCTTGGTTATCTTTAATATTAATTTTCCATTCACATCTTTAAACAATCATTTTCTCTAAATCCTCTCACCCTGCTTCCAGTTTCTTCATTCAGTTCTCCATGCTCTGTTTCAGCTCCTTGTTTCTTTTCAGCTAAATTAATTAGAATAATTTCTTTAAATGATACATCCATATTCATTCTCAGTGAGTCTTGTTCACTGCATCTAGCTTTGTCCTATTTCTTCTAGCACTCTCCTGTCTTTTTCCTCTCTTCTTTTCCCTTTCATCAGACTTGCTGAGAGTCTAGACGCTAGACTGAATGCCGGGGAATATAGAGATTTACAAAGCCAAGTTCACAATTCTTGGAATTCTACAAGAAGGTTGAGACCTAGATTTGTAAGTTTTCCCTTTTATTCAGCCCACTTGTAACCTATAAACATGACAAGATACTCTTTGTATATTCTTTTTAACCTTTTTAAAAATGTTCTTTCTGGAATGCCTGTTCCTTTTTCCATTCTTGCCAGAATCTCCCTATTTCTCAAAATCTGTCTCAAAAGCCACCTCTCCAGAAAAGCCTTCTCGTCATTTGCTCAATGTCTTCATGTATCCTACTTCCTCTCAATACTTTGTACTTAACATGGCCTTTATTTGGCTACCATATTCATTCTGTTCTGTATTATAATCATCTAAAGGCTTCTCTTATGCCTCTGATTAAAATTTGAGTTTGTAAAGGGTGAGTCTGACATCTTTGAATTAGCCTGGACGTGATAAATGCTATTTATGTAATGGTTGAATTGCATGCTTACCTTTTGGGAAAGTGTCAGTTCTTCAAGGCCTAGTTCAGGTTTACTTCTGTAACACCCTCCCTTAGCTACTGCACATGTAACTATCTTAGCACTTAGTTTCCATTGTCTTTTTTTGGTCTTTTTGTGTGTGACACATTAAACTAGTGGGATCTTATTTTATTAACTGTAGAATCCCCAGCATCTAGCACAATGCCTAACATATGTGCTTAGTAAATATTTTTTAAATAAATGGAAAAATAACCTCTTTTTTTGCTTTTACAGTACTTTGTTGATATCTTTTACAGCACTTAACCACATGCTGGGTTGTTTAAAGGAATATTTGTATTTCCTGCCTTCCTCCTCCAGATTTTAATCTACATAGGGGAGAGGGAATATCTTCCCTTTGAAAAGAATTTCCTTCAAAGCTTTGCCCATAGAAGCAATAATACATTTATTCATTCAACAATTATTTTGTGAGTGCTTATTTTGTGCCATTTTTTCTATGCAATAGGGAATATAAGATGGACACTTTGAGATGGACAAGAATCCCTGATTCATGGATCTTACTTTCTAGTTAGAGAAACATTCTATTAGTGCATATTGAATTTAGTATTAGCTGGAAATGATTACCTGTGAAGACATTTTTCTTTAGTTTTTATTTATTTACTTAGAACTTTCACTTTTATATGGTTAATATATATAGTACTATTTACATGTTGAAGTATACTTTTAAGTCAAATAATAGCTGTCTTTCATGAAATTTCTCCTATATGCTCGGAACCTTACATACTTTATCTTTCTTCAAAAAATGCTGCAAAGTAGGCTTTATTGTTTCTGTTTTAGAGATGAGAAAACTGAAGTTTTGAGATGATAAATAATTTGCTTTAATTATGGTGCATAACTAGGAAGCAAGAGAACTGGAATTTAAATCAAGGTGTGTCTGTTCATACAACCTATATGTACTCCTTATATTACACTTCATTTCCAATTTCTTCACATTTGTTCAAGAGAAACTTTTAAAGTCTTACCTCCTTTTTTCTTTCCTAACAGCCACAATATGAGAACACTTCACTCCAGACACCATTTTCAGAGGAATCAGTTTCCCATTCCCAACAAGGGGAATTTGAGCAAAAGCTTGCATCTACTGAGAAAGAAGTTTTACAGCTTAATGAGTTTCTCAAACAAAGATTAAGCCTATTTAGTGAAGAGAAGAAGAAACTGGAAGAAAAAGTAGGTATTTGTAATAAAATTGAATTAGGTCAACATTTCATCAGCGTATAATTATTTGTCTGTCATTTACCGTGTCAGGTGTCATACCAAGGTTATATATACGCTTATGTGGAGGTGATTAAATTTGTAGTAACTTTTGAGAAGCGTTCTGCTATCTGTAGAAATCCAAGGATTTTCTTTGAGGATAGAAATGCTCTTGTATATCTTTATAACAAATAGTGAAGTATTTTTAAAAATCAATTGTGTACACCAAATAACTGTTCTTTTCCATATTGAATCTATGATTTCATTTTTTTTTTTTTTTTGGCATGTTGGGCATAAAGGGTTGGTAAATGAAGGTGGCCTATCTTTAATAGTGATGCAACTTAAGTTATTAAACTGAAGCCCCTGATTCAAAATAAGCTAAAAGCCAAATATACAGACAGGAACACTGTTTGATCTTTCTGCCTTTATTAAAAGTATTTTCACATATTTTGTTCCATTTTATTATCATTCACGATTAAGTAGGACATGTGCCTAGCCCTAACTTATTGAAGAGGTACAGATTCATGAGCTGCATAGTGGCAGCAGTGGTTTTAGGCTTCTCTTTTAATCTACTCAGCTTAGTTTTGAGCCTCCCATTCAAGTGGTCATAGAGCAGATCACCATGATTTTCTTTTTTCTTGCTCATCAATGCTTACTTTATTTTTTTCAATTATAGTTCCATAGTTTTTGGGGAACAGGTGGTTAGTTACACGGATAAGTTCTTTAGTGTTTTTTTCTGAGATTTTGGTGTACCTGTCACCTAAACATTGTACACTATAGTGTGTAGTCCTTTGTCTCTCACACCCCTCCCCCCATGTTCCCAAAATCCATTATAGCATTATTGTGTCTTTGCATCCTCATAGCTTAGCTCCCACTTAAAAGTGAGAACATATGATGTTTGGTTTTCCATTTCTGAGTTACTTCGCTTAGAATAATAGTCTCGCACTCCATCCAGATTGCTATGAATGCCATTATTTCGTTCCGTTTTATGGCTGAGTAGTATTTCATGGTATACATACACACACGCATATACATGCACGCCACATTTTCTTTATTGATTCATTGGTTAATAGGCTGGTTCCATATTTTTGCAATTGCAAATTGTGCTGCTGTAAACATGTATGTGCAAGTGCTTTTTATGTAATGACTTCTATTCCTCTGGACAGATACCTAGTAGTGGGATCAAATGGTAGTCTTACTTATAGTTGTTTAAGGAGTCTCGACACTGTTTTCCCTTGTTGTTGTACTCGTTTACATTCTCAACAGCAGTGTAAAAACATTCCCTTCTATCTCATGCCAACATGTTTTTTAAAATTTTTAAATTATGACCATTCTTACAGGAGTAAGATGGTATCTCATTTTGATTTTAATTTGAATATCCCTGATAATTAGTCATGTTGAACATTTTTTCATATGTTTGTTGGTCATTTGTATATCTTCTTTGAAAATTATCTATTTATGCCCTTAGCCCGCTTTTTGATGGGGATTATTTGTTTTTTCTTGCTGATTTGTTTGAGTTCCTTATAGATTCTGGATATTAGTCCTTCGTTGGATGCATAGTTTGTAAATATTTTCTCCCACTTTATAGGTTGTCTGTTTACTCTGACAATTATTTCTTTTGCTGTGCAGAAGCCTTTCAGTTTAATGAGACCCCGTCTACTTATTTTTATTTTTATTGCATTTCCTTTGGGTTCTTGGTTACAAACTCTTTGCCTTAGCCAGTGTCTAGAAGAGTTTTTTTGATGTTGTTATATCCTCTAGAATTTTTATGGTTTCAGGTGTTAGACTTATGTCTTTGATCCATCTTGAGCTGATTTTTGTATAAAGTGAGAGATGAGGATCCAGCTTTATCCCAGCACCATTTGTTAGTAGGGTGTCTTTTTCCCACTTTATGTTTTTGTTTGCTTTTTTTTTTTTTTAAGACGGAGTCTCACTCTATCACCCAGGCTGGAGTGCAGTGGCGCGATCTTGGCTCACTGCAAGGTCCGCCGCCATTCTCCTGCCTCAGCCTCCCGAGTAGCTGGGACTACAGGCGCCCGCCACTGAGCCTGGCTAATTTTTTGTATTTTTAGTAGAGACAGAGTTTCACCGTGGTCTCAATCTCCTGACCTCATGATCCTCCCGCCTTGGCCTCCCAAAGTGCTGGGGTTACAGGTGTGAGCCACCGCACCCGACCAATTGTTCCTCACTCTTTAAGTTGATACCTGTATATTATATAAAATAGCTATCACTTCCACTCCTCACAGACTAGCCTTAAACAGGGGAAGACCTTCACTAATCAGTCTTGCCGGAGAGGGGGGCTTTTCATATCTTTGTACTAGTTTAACTCTTTTTTTTTTGTTCTTAGCATCCTTCAGGCTTCAGGAGTATTCTAGGTCCCATCAGTACTCAGACAAGCAAAATTTCAGCCAGTCTCTTGACCAGACTTCTGAAAAGTCAGATTGTTGGATGTTCTGTCCATTGCTTTCCCTGTACAGGGAGAAACTTCAATCTGTCTCCACTCATTGCTGTGTGCTGAGCTGGAGCTGTGAACTATGGAAACTGCTAGCCTCATCTCTGATCTCACTGATCCCAGGCAGCAAGAGTGTCATGGTCCTATTTGTGTTCCAAGACAGGCAAGGCAGAAGCCAGTCTTCTGAACAGCACCCAGAAAAGTTGGTATGTTGGATGTGTGATCCAACTATTTTCTTTCCCAGCAGGTTTCCTTCTGATCATATGCTGTATTGGGGGTAGGATTACAGAAGGTGTCTTGCATTTCCTTAATTGCTTCAATGTGCCTGATTTTGCATTCACCCAGAGTGCAATAGCTTTTTTGTTTTGTTTTATTTTTTGAGACGGAGTCTCGCTGTGTCCCCAGGCTGGAGTGCAGTGGCGAGATCTCGGCTCACTGCAAGCTCCGCCTCCCAGGTTCATGCCATACAATAGCTTCTTGACTAGTTTTTGGATTTCTTAAAAAGGGAATTTGTTCATGTTGGGGGTTTTATTATTTTTTTAATTGAATCCACATTTTGGGGGGAAGGAGAGTCCAAGACTTGCTCTTCTGCCATCTTGCTGACACTACTCCCCAGGTCTTTAAAAATATAAATCAAATTCTTCCCATGGCCTGAAATACATTTCCTAATTATATATCCGTAGGTTCTGCCAATCTTTCTCTGATAAACTGTGTATTGATACCCTGGGTGTTACAGTTGCTCAGACAGCTCAGGCTTTGTTTCTGGTATCAGGATCTTTACACAGAGTGGCCTTTTTGCCTGGTAAATACGTGGCTGCTTTTTTTCTCCCACTTTCAAGTCATCTATTTATTTGTTCAAATCTAGCTTAATATTTTTCCCTTCTACTCCTCCTTTCATATGCTTATAGAATTTTATTCTTTTTTTTCTAGGGCTCAACCCAATTTGTATAATCCTTATTTTTTAAATTTCTCTCTAAGCTCCTTGAAGGCAGGGGGATTGTATTTGAATGTGTCACTGTGGCATATGTAGCACCATTCATGGTGCCTGGCATATTGAATGTATTCTGTCAGGTAATTTTTGCCAGAATGGAAGAGAAAACAGTAAGGTAGACTAGGGAAAAAACAATGAGAGAGAGATCAGAGTTGTCAGAGTGGGTGCATAATGGAGCAAGTTCATAGGAGATATAGGGAAGGGTTGAAAACAGATGTAAATATGGTAGAGCTACTCTTGGAAAAGAAGAGGAGTAGCTTCTGTGTGAGTGAGGCAATTAAGAATGGAAATAATATACCAGAGAAATTTGAGGAGAGGGAATAAATGTAGAGGGCAGAGTTTGTGTCAGGGCATATGGAGATGACTTGAGTTCTTGAAGGGAGCACATAGGTTAGAAAGAACAGGCTCCTTGATAACAAATCAACTAAACAAACAGCACTTTGGGTCCACACAAGATTGGATCATATTGTTTCTTTTGGCATTTACTCTGTAATCCTTATCAAAGACAGATTCTATGACAGAAAAAACAATGTGATAATAATAATAGAATTCTTTTGAGTTCTTTCTTTAAAGAGACAGACAATAAAGAAAAGTAACCGTTTGTGAACCTCTTATAAAACTTGTCCTTCCTATTACCTTCTAGGAATGATATCAGTATTGCATCATTCTTCTTTGAAAAGAAAAACTTAGCCTTGTATGAATAGAATAGAGAAGATTTGTTAATGACACCTCATTTATCTGGAGGTGATTAATGCAGTTCAGACTTGAGTAACCTCTATTTGTATGGAACAACACAAACTTGGCAGTTTAAAAAAAAATGAAACACCAAAAAACAAAACAAAGAGTTTGTTATCTGTGAGCAGGGCTGAAAAAAAACCCAAGACCCAGTGAATATGTATGATCAACATGTGACCAACAAATAACAGAGACAGTGTCCCGTAGGAGAGTGTTGGCAGCAATTTGTGATCAAGGGAAGCAAGCTTGATGTGACAGCAAAGAGAGTTGGCCAACCAAAAGAAAAAGAAGAACAGTAGGACATCTTTGCACACAGACCTATGCCAGTCACTGCTTTTTGAGGCATCATTTTGTCACATTTAATACATTTAGACAGTTGAGTCCAAGTTAGCATTAAGTAAACATAGGTTGCTTTATCATGTTTACCTCTGTAATGTACAGGGTCATTTGCGAAGACGAGAGCAGGCTCGGTTGATGGGGAATCCAAGCACAGCTGGTTACTGAAATAAGAACCTGATAATGAGTCATAAGGAAGAACTGAAAGAAAGTTGATTTTCAGTCAGATGATCTAGATTCAAATTCCACTTCTGATTTTATGACTTGTTAAGTCACTAAAGATCTTTGAGCCTCACCTGTATTAAGGGATTGTATTATATGGTCACCACCAGTGCCAACAGTATGTAAGGTTTTCCATTCTGATAGATCACAGGGTAAACTGTCACACCAGCACATTTACCTTTAATCCTAAGAAAGCCTCAATAAATAATAGGATGTGTTTGTCTTACCAGTGTTGCTCCTTACCAAAGGTCATAAGTAGATCCTAACATCACTGGTGAAATGAATAATTTTTCCACATGAAGTTTTAAAAATTGTTATACATTTGACCTGAAAGAAATTAGAAAATGCCTGAAAGAAACTAGTTTCTTTCAAATTTTATTAAAGCTAAAGAACAAGTATTAGCTTTAATAAAATTTGAAAGAATAACCTATCTTACTGCTAATTATTACCAGTTATTTTCCCAGTGAATATGGGAAAACACTGTAAAAATATTTTAGAACGCTGTAAGTTTGAAAAGAGGATTAAATGTTTGGAAGATTGGTAATTTAAGGTAAATAGGAGTAAATGTGAAAGAGCTTTGACTGTGAGATATGAAATTTAAAGATTGCATATTTCATAGAATGGTGAGTAAAATACCTGAAAATCTGACTTTCAGCCTGTATGAATTGGGATTTACTAGAATCATTATCATGTGTGTACATACCATGTGTGAAATAAGTGTTCAGTTACCATACTTTATCAATCCTAAAATGACATCAATAGTAAGACACCTTTATTTTATGGTTTTTAGAAAGAAAATATGCTACAAATTCAATTATGACACAGTACCTTAAACAGTAGTGTTGCTTGAGGTGTGAATTAGTTTCACTAGTCCATTATCTGCCCCTAAGTATTTGGTATATTCTTTCAGCTTTAGTTGCATTGTTTGGTGCACGATAAGCAATTTCTCTGCAAGTCTGTTAATAACGAAATAGTTTTAGTTACTTGCAGTATCTTCCTCTCTTCGTTCACGTAAAGCATTTGGGTATAGCTATGCAAAAACTAAGAAATCGGAGTCATTCCTTCAGAGATGAATACTTCAGTGATTTCAAAGGCTTTTTTTCTGTGCCTGTCTGGGCACCCAATGACATTGTTCCATACTACATTGTAATGCAACATTGTTTAGGCATTTTAGACATCTTTTAAACTCAACACATAGTTTGTACATATATATAACAATATTGAAATGACAAGGATATGAACAGCCTTGACCAAATTTGCACATGTGTAGGCAATAAAAACTACATCACTACTGCCCCTTGATTGATGGCAATTTATAGGATGCCATCCATGGTAAAAGCAAATACCCCCTAAACTCTTGATTTCAGTGACATAATTTTTTTTAGGTGTAAATCTTTGTTTGTTTTTTGTTTAAATTGAGACAAAGTCTTGCTCAGTTGCCCAGGCAGGAGTGCAGTGGCACGATCTCGGCTCACTGCAACCTCTGTCACCCTGGTTCAGGTGATTCTCATACCTCAGCCTTTCAAGTAGCTGGGACTACAGGCACGTGCCACCATGCCCAGCTAATTTTTTTGGTATTTTTTTAGTAGAGACAGGGTTTTGCCATGTTGGCTGGTCAGCCCACCTCGGTTTCCCAAACTGCTGGGTTTACAGGCATGAGCCACCACACCCGGCAAGTGTAAATCTTAGAATGAAATAAGGTAAATCTTAATTGAGTTGCTAGTGGCCTTCGCTATAACCTGAAACTGTTGGTGAATTCAGCAGTGTCTAATAGTGAAGTGTTGGTTTTGTTATGTCTTTTAATGACTCAAAACTAATGAAGATTCGTAATTGTTTTCTTTAGCTTAAAACTAGAGATCGGTACATTAGTAGTCTGAAAAAGAAATGCCAGAAGGAATCCGAACAAAATAAAGAAAAGCAGAGAAGAATCGAGACCTTGGAAAAGTATCTGGCTGATCTTCCAACTCTAGATGATGTACAGAGTCAGAGTCTACAGGTAACATGAAATAAAATGCTTATCTTTAAATGACATGAAAACATGTTAACTTGACTCTTTAGAAATTTGGCTAACTATAAATTAAATCTATGTGTTTAATTGCTGTTTTGGGGACTTAATTCTAATAAGAAACTTTGTTTATCTAAGCATGCATAAGTAGATATTTCTTGTCTGTTAATAAGTGATTACCTTATTAACAGTGTTGTAACTCTGTTAACTACTGTAGAAGTTACTTTCTAAACCAGTCTGCCAACCCCTACCCCATACACACACATGCACACACCCCCAGTTCTGGTGCTTTCCAACAATCTCTAGGATTTACCAAGGCTCGACAAGACCTTTGTTGAGTATCTTTCTAGTTATTTATTTTCTTCATTCTTCTTAACCTTTATATGTATATTTTTTCTTTCACCTTGACCTATGACCTCAATTCACTCCTCTGACTTCTACTTTTTTTTTTTTTTTTCTTTTCTTAACAATACCTCAGAGTCTTTCTCCTAACTCAGGTGAGGCCCACTGTCTTGAAACCTTATTTATAAATCCACTAGATCTACTCTTCATTCTCTTCCCAGAGTTGTTCTAAGCCAGGGATTCTCAACCTCGGCACTATTGACATTTGGAGGCAGATAACTGTTTGTTACAGGGGTCTGCCTTGATCATTGAAGGGTGTACTTCTACATCCACATATCTGCCCTCTACCCACTAAGTGCCAATAGCAATGCTCCTTCTCCTTTATCCCAAACCCAAAACGTAAACAGATATTTCCAAATGTCCTCTGGGGGTAAAATTATCCCCACTTGAGAATCATTAGTCTAATCTAAGGAGTGTCACTGTGCATACTTTAAGACCTATGTTGCATTCTCTATTTTACATTAATTTATAAGTTGTAAAAACTAAGGTTAAAGTCAGGAAGGAACTTAAGGACTGCAGGAGGTTGCATGAGCAGGAACAGAGGGCAATGTGTATTACAAAATATGTAAGAAAATACCTAACATCCATTGGGGTGGCAGTTAAGGGTCTTGAACAGATATTTGTACACTCATGCTTATAACATGATTATTCACAATAGCTAAAAGGTGGAAGTAGCCCAAGTGTCCATGACCAGATAAATGGGTAAACTAAAGGTGGTATATACATAGAATGAAATACTATTCGCCTTAACAAGGGGAGAAACTCTGACACATGCTATCATATGGATTAACCTGGAGGACATTTTGCGAAGTGAAATAAGCTAGTCACAAAAAGACAAATACTGTATGATTCCACTTAATGAGATACCTTAAGAATTCAGTCAGAGAGACAGAAAGTGGAAAGTTGGTTACCAGGGAATGGGGGGAGGAATAGATGGGGAGTTGTTTAATTGATACAGAGTTTCAATTATGTAAGATGAAGAGTTCTGGAGATTAGTTGCACAATGTGAATATACTTAACACAACTAAACTGTACACTTGAAAATTGTTAAGACAGTATAAAGTTATATATTTATTACAATTAAAAAGAAAAATAAATTTAAAATGAGAATATTAACCTTTCTCCGTCTTCTACAAATTTCTAACCCCATTCTCTTCCTTGTAATTCCATTCTTGTAGGTGCCTTTCACACAGAGGAGATGGGAGTGTTAAATACTGTAGATAAAATGCAGTGTGATTTCTTTTTTTTAGCTACAAGTCTGTCAATCCCTGCCAACACAGTAACAGTTTCTAATAGAAGCATATTTAATATTTCATGTGTAATGAACTGTAAAAAATGTCTCCTTAGCTGCAGATTCTGGAAGAAAAAAATAAGAATTTACAAGAGGCTTTGATAGATACAGAAAAAAAGATTGAAGAGATCAAAAAGCAGTGTCAAGATAAAGAGACACAGTTAATATGCCAGAAAAAGAAAGAAAAGGAGTTAGTAACTACTGTTCAGAGGTAAGAAAATTTTCTGAATCCTTTTATGTTATTTTATTCATATTTTTCATAAAACATTTTACTTAAACTAATTTATAAGTTATTTTACTCTCCTTAATTTAAGGATGTACTACAGGATGCTCATCCCTTTTCCAAACTGCTTGTGAGTAGGAATGTTTTAGATTTCAGATTTTTTCGGATTTTGGAATATTTGCCAGGTACTTACCCACTGAAAATCTCTAATCTGACAATCCAAAATCTGAAATGCTCCAATGAGCATCTCCTTTGAGCGTCATTTCCATGCTCAAAAAGTTGTGGATTTTGAAACATTTCAGATTTCAGGTTTTTGGATTAGGGAGGCTCAACAGTATATTGATATCTTGCCGAAAGTTTCTGTTGAAAATAGTAAAAATAAAAACTCATACAAATGAAGACTGAAAATATTAATACAAACCCTTTATCTAATGGCTTTATTAAAAAAATAAGTAAAAATTGTAAATAACAAAAAAGGGGCCAGCAAAATACTCAAACTGCACTCCTTAATGGAATATATCAAATTGAAGTAATTGGCTCCTATTTCACTTTACTGCAAGTAAAAGATACAGCAGTTTTGCCATCTATCTTCCAGATTTACTTACATATCTTGCCTCATGGGACTCAATTAATACAGTTGTGAAAGTACCATTTGCAAATTCAGTTTGTGTTTATTAAACTTGGAAATTAATATTGGATCCCTGAAAAACCTAAGGAAGTATTTTATATGTATAGATATGGATGTTCTGTTTTGCAAAACTTAAACCTTATTATTACCAACTATAAATAGATAAAACTATCCTGAAGAATAAAACAACAAAGGAACAGAAGCGAAATGCAAGAAATGCAATCTTCATACTTACATCAATTTTACAATTCAATTTATTCTTAGCTTTTAAATAAAAATCCATCTGATTCTGTGTTAATTTCATATCAATATTGCTTTACTACTACTTTTGAGTCTTAGATATGCCTTGTCCTACTTTTTTCCTTGGGTTTCAGTGCAAAAAAATTTTTGATTTCTGGGACAATTCAGTTTGAATGAGAAAACACATGTTTCTCATCATCTCAGCTCCCAAAAAAAAATCATATACCTTTAATTCTGCTTTTGTCTCCTATTTTCTGCTGCTTGTTCTTAAATTTTCCTTTCTATAACTTTTCATCTTATGCCCTGTTCTTTAGTGTCAGAACAGCTTCCTGATCTGCACTAATTCAACCATATAGCTTTTTCTTTCATCTTTACTGATAAAATGAAAAGAGACACTATATCTGTTCTGTCATATAGAGCATTATAATTATAAATTAAAGCTATGTTGCTTTAGGAACAGAATTAGCAACACCTGAAAATAATTTGAATGTTGCTTTGTTCTGTTGTGTGCTTTTACATATTTATATGATTATATGCTTTCTCTTTTATTTAGACTTTATCTTTTATTAGGTTCTGTGGAAACACTGAGCCTCATATTCTTGTTTTGGAAAGATTTAGTACGGTGCATTTCAGATAACATTTTCCACTTTTAAATTTCATCTTGATACTATCAGAGATGATACCATGTCTGAAAATTTCTCTTGATTTCAAATAGATATGAAGGATCAAAGGGTTGAGGATGGTATCACAGTTTTTTCAGCTCTATAATATAATATTCCTTTAGTTCCAAAGAACTTCAGTAGTATATGTGACTGTGAATTATATAATTACTTTTATCTGTTTTATGTAATATTTCTAAGCTTCCTGTTCTCTGAATACTTAAGAACCTTTGCAATTTATACAATAAATAAGAAAAGCTTCCCATTAGACATGAAAATTAAAGTAAAAAAGATGGGTGAGCTCCTTAGTAATGCAGTAGTAGGTATCACTTTAAGAGATACTTTACTTTTTGAATTAAACATGTTATATAACCTAAAAATGTATATATGAAATAAAATTTATTGGGCATTTTGCCATGACAGTTCTTCTCTTCATAGCTGGCTCATTTTTTTATTTGAAAGACTTTAATATTTTTAATGCATATTGTGTCTCATGAAATGTCTGGAAGTAGTGTCTTGACACTGAATTGGTAAAACAAAACACAAAACAAAAAACTCATTCTGAAATAGAAATAATTTGTTTTATACTTTACACTGAAAAAAGCAAATAATTATGACAGTGTATTACACAGCAGTATACTACATCGATAATAAATACAGATTTCTCTGGCACCATTATTTGTAAACATCTGAGGCCCTTATTGTACCATCTAGGACTGTCAGTTCTCTTTTCACAATCTAGATAGGACATTTCTTCTGTTTTTGAAAGATAAAGCATAGAATAGCCATAATTCTTGAAAAAAAGAAAAATAATGAAAATATCAAAACCCAATTTATAAGAAGTCTTCCTTTTAGTACTCTGCAAAGCTTGAGTATGATTCAAGCTAAAGTAGAGCTATTTCCAGTTTCTTGCTGCTATTGTTTTGGTTTTGTTTTGGTAATTATTGTCTAATGATGTGACTTCTTTTAACAAAACATTACTATTCTTCCTTTCTAGCACCTTCCCCCTCTGCCCCTTTTGCCTTTTTATTTTGAATCTGCAGTCTTACTTTTGTTGTTTCCCCTTCTAAAATGCAACTGTGTTCCATGGATAGCATAAGAAAGTGTTCTGTCAAGTTATAATGAAGAAGAACTCACGAACACAGAGAAGGGAACGACAGACACTAGGGCCTACTTGAAGGTGGAGGGTGGGAGGAAGGAGAGGAGCAGAAAAAATAACTTGGGTAGTAGGCTTAGTACCTGGGTGACAAAATAATCACACCTGTGCAGCATACCTCCATGACACGAGTTTATCTGTGTAACAAACCAGCATGTGTACCCATAAACCTAAAGTAAAAGTGAAAAAAAAAAAAAAAAAAAGGAAATGAAAGGGAAATGTAATTCTGATGGTTTAGGCAACAGCTATTCTTACAAGCAAACTTCTGCTGAGCTTAGAATAAAGGACAAAAGATGTGTATACATATTCTTAGGTTCTGTACAACAGTCATCTTAATCAAGGAACCCTGCTTTTAGAGGAAAAGTAAAGAACACGAGTTAGACTTCAGAGCTCAGATTTGGGTAATGAAGAACTTCATCTGGGCCTAAGGATGTCACATACTGAGCAACTCTGGTCTCAAAATTTGCCATTTCTGAAAAGGTGATCAGCCTCTAGCTAACTATGGACCCTTCTTACTTGTATGAAATATAGATAACACTTTTTCATATACTGTCTGTGGGTCTTGCTTATTGGTTGATTAAAAAATGTAGAACCTAAAAAGGACATCAGTTATGTTGAAATCATTACCAAAATCAGCAAATACAGCTTATTTTCATCATATAATTGTCTTTTGAAATAGTTTGCAACAAAAAGTAGAAAGATGCCTTGAAGATGGAATCCGCCTTCCCATGTTAGATGCAAAACAGCTTCAGAATGAAAATGATAATCTCAGACAACAAAATGAGACTGCTAGTAAGGTCAGTAGATACCTTGATCATAAACGAGAAATCCATACTAAGTGGATATGTGTGTATAGATACATAATTTATAGCTACTTTATGTGATTTATATTTTGTTAATATTTAATTGCTTATATAATTTCTAGTTTGAATGTCTTTGTTTGAAGGACCATAGCAATTCAAACCAAATTAAATAATTGAAATAAAAGTCAAAACAAAAGGATATCTTTTTCATTCCTTAATTATTCAGTCTGTCTCAAAGTTATTCTTAAAAATTGTATAAATTTGAGAAAAGTTTTATCAAGAACTAGAGGAAGTCTTCTGTAGTTTTATACTTGTGTGATCCAAATCATAAGGATACTTTCAGTTTTTTAAAAAGACCCTTCTTAACAATAAATTTATAAATTTCTGTGCTATGTTTTCTTGAAATGTTGGTACTTTTAAGAAGCCATGTAAAAATTATTTGAATCAGATGTATTTATTTTTTTGTTTTAGATAATAGACAGCCAACAAGATGAGATTGACAGAATGATTTTAGAAATTCAGGTAAGGAATATTTTGTGCTTATTTTAATTTAGCTATATTCTGATATACTCTTTATGCTTATTTAACCTGCATATATTAAAGCATGCATATATTGTATGGAAAGATAATATGTATAGCACTGAGGTAGAGTTGCAAATTCTTTAATATTAATCTTCCAGTTTTTGCTGTTTGGTAAATTAATCCTTCAAAAATTATAAAGATTCATCAGTGAACAAGTCACATGCCTGACCATTCTAGTGGGGTGAGTTGGAGAGAATACAAAACCAATATAATGAATGCCAGGTGCCATGAAAAAAATTGCTGTTAAAAATGTTATTTTAAAAAATTAAGTAGGCTGGAGAGTGCTACATTTAATAGAGTGGTCGTGATGTTTTTCCTGAAGAGGCAATATTTGAACAGGGATCTGAATGAAGACATCCAGGGCAAGAGCATTTCAAGCAAAGGGAGAAACAAGTGCCCTTTATATGACTGGTATGCTCTAAGAACAGCACAGTCTGTTAGCCTGGAGTTCAGGAATTGTGAGGTAGTTATTCTAAGTGTGATGGGAAGCCATTGGACATCTTTTGCTGAAAAATGTTTAGCTTTATACCTCCTAATTTTATTGTTACTTCTTAAAATCAAAGTAAAAGTAGTAAGTGATTTGCCATTATATACAGTCTTCTTTGTTTGTCTTTTGTTTGTATTATTTATCAATAAATGTATGAGCCTGATGGATTGATTGACAAAGGTTATAAACTTTATTTTGTATTCCTACAGACATAACTTCAGTTGTTCCATAACCCATTAGAATCTCTAGATTGTTAGATTTTCTCAGCCATTGTTATGTGACTTATTCTGGACCATAATTCAAGAAATTTCTATTTTACTTGGGCACATTTTCCAAGTAGTAAATCTAATACAAGTTATCTCAATCTAAATTAAGAATAATCAACACATGAACTTTGGCATTGAAACTTTAATGACTTGTAAGATTTCATTTATCACATACTGTCACATTATAGGTGTTCAGTATATATTTGCATTCATTGAAATGTGCATTTTTTTCCCCATTTGTGGAGGCATCTTACTGCAATTTACTCTTACATGTTAACCAAGTCTGTAGTCACATGTAAATATGTCATGACCATACATAAATGAATATGTAGAAGAATATGCAATTATAGGCCATACTGTTCTTTGTTATTAAAATGCTTCAGCAAACACAAATCTTTTATTTCTTCAAGCTATGTGGAGAATTGAAATAAAATTAATGAGATGCATTTACTTCCAAATATTTGGGCCTAGACACTCTAATCATTAATTCTGTTGTCTTGTCTTTTGAATCAATGGCTATCTTTTTTGGATTTCTTTTCTTTTTTGTTCTTAGCATCTCATTTACCCATTCTGACCATCAAGGTCTGCAAATCTAGAGACAGAGATCTATAGATTTAGGTCACAGAGACAGACAATAAGTGTTGGTAGCTGGCCAAAATAGCTATATTTGTGAAGATGGTATTTGAATAGCAAAGCTGGAGATGAATATGACTCACATAATGAGAAAATTCTTTACTAGTTTTAAACTCATGTTATTTTTTGGCCCCTCATCATTTAAAAAGACAGAAATTTTGTTTGTATTTGGTCATTTTTGACAACCTTTTTCTAAAAGGTATATGCTCTATAAAAACCTGAAAATATTGCTTATTCTGAAAAGAGGAACACTAATTACTTCCCTAGCACTGGAGACACTGAAAAGAACACTTTGGGTTGAAAAAATATTCCTGTTGCTTTCTATTGTGGTTAATAGACATAATTAATGGGTATATTATCAAACTGATATACCTAATAGAGCAACTCCCTTCACTTCCTACTTCTTTAAAGCTGTCTGATTTTTCCTTATCTGCTTACATAAAGAATGGCCAGCTTGTACCTATGTAGATTATGATGTCCTTTCCATATGCTATAGCTCTGTTTTTGAATTTCTTCAAATATCTCCGCCTATCCAAAATAACACAAAATACTTATATTTATATTAAGTATATTAATACTTATATTATAAGTATATTATAAGTATAATTAAGGATAGCAGAGAGCCTCCCAATTATTTCTAATTATGCATTTTGACTATCACTATAGTACTAATTTTATGTAAAAACTCACTGTCGCTATAGTTTGGATATTCTTTCTTCCTCCACAGTGCTTGGATGTTTTTCCATTTTGGAGTATTCAGTAGGCAAAGATAACTTGGTACTGTTAGAATTTCATGTGTTACTGCCTCTTTATGTCTTTGCAAATTGTCGAGAACACCAAATTCGTTTGAAGTTCATTTGTCTTGATTTGGTGCACTGCATTTCCTTGGGAATAAGCAAGTTATTCATATAGTTCAAATTTACACTCAAAAGGGAAAAATAAAATCCCAGGCCATGTACATTTTATGTCCAATTTATAGGAGATAAAAATAGGGCATTGTTTCATATTTAGATGCTGTGTTCAAAATACAGCTATAGTTTATTATTTTGCCACAGAAGTCAAATACTTACCTATTATAGATCACTGGCACGTTTATTTATTCACAGCTTTCGAAGTTGGAGAGAAATAATTCCTCTACTAGTTATACTATATTTGTTGTTGAATATAGAAAAAGTAATACTTCATGTAAAAGTATATGCTAATTTGGAAATTGAGTTTACTGCTGTAAAAATACAGATTTATCTACTGTTTTGTTCAGCTGTCTAGGTCATATTGTTAACTGACATAAATACCTTGTTTACTCATTGACCTTTTAGAAGTGTTGCCCTTCGTTATATCCATAAAACTAGTAGAGCTAGCCTGGCTGCTTCTTCTATAGGTTTTTTATTCTGTCAGTATACAGTATATAAAGACATTTTGCGGTAAAATGTTCCATGTCAGTTCCATGAACATATGGCTACAGTCAGAATATGATTGAGTTCTTCATTGGGCATTACCTTCCTTCTTACTTATTTCTCAAAAGCACATTTTACATCCGTAAGCCTTTTTCAGTGACCTGTTATTGTAATCTTTTGGCAGAGGATGTAGAGGTTTGTAATGTTTGCTTGTTTTCTCTGACATTAAAATATTTACTAATTGCAAGAACTTAGGCATTTAAATGGCCTGTCTGAATTGACAGCTATCAATAGCAAATTATACTGTGACAGAAGACAGAATAATACGTTAGAGGACATTTAAGACTGTTTACTCGGGCGTGGTTGGAACCACCAGTCTCAAAATTGTGACAGTCTGTTCTATTTATAACACATCGAGATGTTCCCACAGCCTAAGAAAATTCTATTCCAATTTTTAGCAGATCTCATAAATCCTTCATCTAGCAGTTTTTCTCAATAGAAATAGTGGGAAAATGGATCATAAGTCAATGGAATGTCTTATAGGTAGAACATAACTCCTTTAAATATCGATTGCTTTAATGTTTTCCCATTAACATTGTGTGATGTTTATCTCCTATTTTTTTTGTTATCCGAATTGTTATGTCTTGAAATAAAGTACTTTTTCTAAAGTTTAATTTTGAAACCATTTACTTCTGTACAATTGCATATGATGAGTGAAAAACTAAAAGTATTCTTATTAGAAATTAATACTAAATTTTGAAAAACCTGACAGCCAAATAATGCCTTCTATGAAAAGAAAAGTGGCTTAAAAAAAAAAAAAAAAAAACACTCACTATAGTCTTTGTGCTGGTAAAGAGAACAGTCTTTACTGTTCATGTAGATCTGTTGTATGCATGTTATAGTTGCATAATTAAGATACGTCAGAAAAAATGTGTAAAAGGTGGATTTAACTTTTGAAAAATCAGTTATGTCAGGGTGGGGAGTTGTACGAGGGAAGACAGCTCACTTGAGTCATGGAAGAATGTTCTTGGGCCTATTTGTGCTGTAAGTAGTCACCAAATCTATATGAATTTTCACATTATTTGTAATACTTTTTAAGATATGTATTTCTGGGCCCTATTGTGAACCTAATGAATCAGTGTCTCTGGGATGAAGTTGAATTATGTATTATTAAGTTCCTCAGGCAGTCCCTAACTTTGCCATATGGTCTGGCAGTAGAACTAGAGCATTTAGGAAGTATTACAATCCTCAGCATGCTCAGTGGACCAAAGAGTGGGAACTGGAGAGAAAGACTGAGATTTAAATTTAAAAAACAAGTTTAGTTTCTAAGATACTTAGGTGTCATCAAACACATTTAACGTATTTTGGTAGATCTCACTTATAAACCAGAAAATACATTTTTTCCAGAAGTTAGAAGACAAGGAACTCAAGCAGTAATAGTTTTATTAAGATATAAGTCACCTTCAATTCGTGTTCAATTCAGTACTTTTTAGTATATTCACAGATAAGTGGAACCAAGACCACAGTCAATTTTAGAACATTTTTATCATCTCAAATGGAAGCCTCATTTTTGTCATTTCCCTAAGCCCCCATACACTTCTCCAGCCATAAGCAACCTCTGATCCACTTCCTATCTCTATAAATATACCTATTTTAAACATTTCATACAAATGTGTATGTGGTTTTTTGTGACTCTTGACCATATCCAGCTGTTAGGCTCCACTAATTGTCAGCCAATCATTCTGTTGTTTTCAACAATACCCTGTGGCATAAATTGCTTCGCAAACTGATCCATTCTAGCTCTTTTGAAGGAATAGTTCATTAGGTTAGTGTTTGAGATTTGTTCTGACCTCAGGAGTATTCTTCACAGCTATTTCTCTGTTTCTCCCTGGGAAAGTAATTAGTCTATGGATTTAGCTTATAGGGCTAATGGGTCTAATAGTATCCTGCCCACTGCCTTTCACCACAACCTCCAATGTTTTTGAGTGCTCTAAGGCTTGAACGTCCCACTGTTGCAAATGAAGTGAATTCCTATAGAGAGACATTTGGAACTTCTAGTTCTATGGCCTACTTTTCCTCAGGAAAATCTCTTAAGCCAGGTTAATTGGTGTGGGGACAGTGACAAACTTCTGAATGGTATCCCCACTCTAGTAGCTGAACACTCACTGGAGTGAATTGGGGCAGCAGGTCTACGTCTTTTTTTTTTTTTTTTTTGAGACGGAGTCTCGCTCTGCCGCCCAGGCTGGAGTGCAGTGGCCGGATCTCAGCTCACTGCAAGCTCCGCCTCCCGGATTCACGCCAGAGAACTGCCTCAGCCTCCCGAGTAGCTGGGACTACAGGCGCCCGCCACCTCGCCCGGCTAATTTGTCTACGTCTTTTTGACTTGCCTCTCCCAGCATAGAACCAGTGCCCCACAAGCTGGGCCAAGGGTCAAGGGTTCTGCACTCAATGTAAGCTTCCATCCCATAAGGGGATCTGGGTAGAGGGGAGCCCCCCACCTCTTGGTTGTATGTGCTTGCCTAAAACAGCCTTTGCTAGGATGATAAATGTTGATCCCCTATCTTTTCTGAGAAGAGAACTCTCTAACTAGGATTTGGGAGGAGAGGGAATCCTGTGTTATTGGCTCTGTCAGTCTGAAGTAGAATTTCCATCCCAATGAGATGTGAGAAGGCAGAAATGGAGTTGAGTTTTGTTTCATTTTTTTCCTCCTAGAATCCTTTTGTGAAGCAGAGATTTTCTTGAGTAAATGTTTCTTCATTTGCTATATGCTCTTAGGACCATTTCCAGAAATTTTAAATTATAATATTCATCAATTTCATTGAGGGGTGGGTCTGTGGAGCTCCTCACCTTGTCATGCTAGAAGCAGAACTCCAGACATTTTGTTTTCAAAGTTTTATCAAGTTACAAGATGATAACTAACTTAGGAAAGGAATTTGAGCTGTACGTTGTCTTAGATTCTTAGAAACATAAAAAAGCCTCTTTTTTCTATCTCTTATCTCCCCATCACCAAAATAAACACCCTGCTATATACATTTCAGACTTCCTATTAATGGCATCTGTGCCCTTCCATTTGTTCAGTCCAGGTATCCTGGACTTATCCTTGACTCCTCACTTACCTCGCATTTGTCAGCAAATTCTACTGCCTTGAAAGTATGTCTAGAATCTGACCTCTTTTCCTTGCCTCCTCCACTGCCACCCCGTTCCAAGCCATCTTCCTTTCTCATCTGGGTTATTTCTTTATGCTTCTACCCTTTCCTGTGTACAGTATACTCTCATTAGGTTAAGTGATCCTTTTGAACAAAAATCAGATTACATCATGTCTGTGCTCAGAACTCTTCAGTGGATCCTCATTTTTTTCCAGAATAAAAATCAAAGTTCTTATACTGATTTCTGAGGCCCTATACAATCTGTTCTGTATGCTGTCTTCCTTCTCTGACTCTTTCTCCTACTATTCTCAGCCATCCTGGCTCTCTTACTTTTTCTCAAACACAGAAGACACCATCTGTCCCAGAACCTTTGTAGTGACAGAAACTCTCTGGGTATCTCTGGGACACAGTCTTTCATCCTTCAAACCCTTGCTTACCTGAGATTTCAGCCTCCTGACCCTTACTGTGCTCTGTTTGTTCTCCACAGCACTAGTCAAATTCTAATATATGATACTGTGTAACTTGAATATTTATTTTATTTCTTTTGGTCTTTTTTCTCCTGGTATAAAGTTTCACAGGGGCCAAGAGTTTTGACTGTTTTGTTCACTGATGTATCACTCAATGAACAGAGCAGTGTTTGGCAATGATTTTTGCTGAATGAATGATTGCATGAAGGAAAGTTCCTTGTGAATTGCTTATGTGGTTAAGCATGTTTATGTGTATATATGTGCAGTAAAAATGTTAACATAAATTTACTTTCAAAATAATTCCTTTTAAATTAGGTTTGTGGATTATATAGAATCTGTTAACTAAGGCGCACCTGGTTTTCCCTCATTTAAGCTATTTGTAAATGGGGCATTTCTCGATACTTACATCAAAACAGTAAATTTGCTTAATACCACTTTTCAACTTCAAAGATGATCATTATAAAGACCTTGTAGGTTAGTACCTTAGCAGAATTTTAAAATGTCATGATTAAACTGAGAATTTGAGAGCTGTTGTAGGTTTTTGCAAATTAATTTTTAATTTTGTTAATCCACTACATGTCTAGTGAATGATAAACCGTTATTGTGAAATTCACAAAGCTAAACACTCATTTCAGAAAACATGAGATTATTTCATTTATGCATTGTAAAGTACTACCAGTTTGAGCAAGTATATTTTAAGAGCTTAAGAGATTTCAAAAAAAATGCTCTGCAAAAGGTATTTGTAAAATAACACACACTATTCTTGATAGAATTTCTTTCTTGTTTTCTTATCTTTTAAACGTATCTTAATGCAATTTAGGATAGAGAATTAATGTTTCAGACGAAATGTTATTGTCAGACAACTATAGCACTCATACCTAGTATTATCCTAGAGATTGTACAGCACTTGGTCCTTTCAGAATAAGCCTATCTGCAATGTCTTTTACCTATTAAAGTGCTTCTTGATAACTTCCCTTGAACTCAGGCAACATAAGAGAAATCTGATTTTCCTTTTTGTGTAAATGACACTACTGCCAGACAGTTTCAGTTTTTCTGATGGAGAAGATTGCCTGTTTCTGCATTGATTAAAATCAGCCTTACATAGGGACATATTAGTTGGATTTATTAGCTAATTATTAGTCACATTCAACATGACTCTGAATTGGTACAAATATAAAACACTTTTAAAGAACTATATTCTATTATAATGTATCATTATTATAATTATTCTGTTATATATATTAATTATATCGTGAAAACACGCCTCTTGGGTTTAGTTTTTTGTTGTTGTTAGAGTGTGAGTTTGAGTAGTATGTCTATGATGCCTTTCTTCTGTAATTCTAATAAACAGTCACAAATCTTGAGAAAATTTAGGTTGAATTCTGGATTCCAGCCAAATAATCGTGTTAAGCCAGAAAACATAGATCTTCAGCTAGGTGAATAAATCTCCATGTTCATTTAATCAAATAAGGTTTGATTCAATCTAATGAAGTTACAAAGGAAATTTCAGTTTTCAATAATGCACATATTCAGAGAGCCACATACTGACTTTGTGCTGTGAGACTCATCTTTGTGGAATATAAAACAACTTTTCCCTGGAAGGAGAAACACTTGTTACAGAATTTGATTCATTTCTATCCAACTTCGGAGTTACTAAATGTAATATTTTTTTTCAGAGTTTAGCAGACAAATGAAATTTAAAAGCAACAAGTTTGAATATCTGTTACCGATAAAACTGCTTTATATTTATGGAGTCTTATTTCAACCCATGGTGATAGCTATCTTTTCTTATTCCATCCAAAGATAATGTGAGGAAAATATCTTTGTAGTAGATTGTGTGCTATTTAGGTGGTCAGCAACCTGTAATATTGTCAGAATTGAGACTAAATACAGACCTGAAATCAAATGATACCTCTCTAGGTGGTCAGCAACTTGAAATATTGTCAGAGTTGAGACTAAATACAGATCTGAAATAAAATGATACCTCTCTTCTGGTCATATGTTTATTGATTTTGTCATCTAATAAAAGGAAAATAGTTGATAGAAACGCTTAGAATTCACTAATGGGTGTATGGAATTTTTTTCGTTTAATATATAAGTGAAAAATAAGACACTAACCAAAGACTCAAAATGTCCTTTATGCTGCTTTGGCATACTCACCATAGTGTCATGTCTAGATAATTTGCAATTTTATAAGGAGTAAGAAGGAAATTAGCTTATCAAATTCCCATAATAGACCTTTGACCAGAGTTCACGGTATATTTACTGCTTGAAATACTATACACTGAAAGGTGGGAGCTATGTTTCAAATGATAGAAAATAGGGATGATATCATGATCTTATTATCTTGCATCTCATTAACTGTAAGCAAAATGTAAAACAAAAGTATAGATTTGTTGCTAATACACTCTCAACATATAAAAAGTTAATGAAATAAGAACTGTTTGTAATACCACATTAAGTAGGAACTTCAGATTTGACATGTTTTATACAAATTAAAAACTTCCTTGGTAAAAACTGTAATTTTTAAAAATCCAAATGTATTCTGGGAAACTGGCATTTCTTTTTCTTTTTTATTTGGATTCAGCCACTCTCTAACTGATAAGGATTAATTTAAAAGTGAAGGCTTCATTCTCCAAGGGGATAGGGAGGAAAGAAGATCTAAAGTATTCAGAGCCAACATTCCAACTTACTTCTGTTTGAGATTTCTCTTTACATGTTAACCTGTTTTGCTTTCCAATTTTTAAAAAATTCTAGTCTATGCAAGGAAAGCTTTCTAAAGAAAAACTGACCACTCAAAAGATGATGGAAGAGCTGGAAAAGAAAGAAAGAAACGTACAGAGATTAACAAAAGCATTGCTTGAAGTGAGTAGAAGAAATTCGATTTGCTTTGAAAGAATGATTCACTACCTATTTAAGCAGATGCTTATTTTTATAGATATTAATAGAGCATTTTCAGATTAAAGACATGATTTTGATATGTCTGTTAGTTAATTCCATTATTTCTTACCAAAATTATTATAAAAAGACAAGCCTTTAGTTCTGTTGTGTTTTAGAATACAGTTTCACATAATTACAGTACAGTATATATTTATTATATTTATTAGCTGGCATTCATCTATAAAAAAGTTTTTTCGCCATCGCCCCAGGCTGTTGAGTTATTCTGAAATACAGTTCCAATTGGAAAGCTAATTAAAGTTACCTTTAATTAGCAGTTTTCAGGATAAGAAGGTAGCAATTTTGGGGGTCAGCAATTCAGAGTTGTTGGGTTTTTCTTTTCTTTCTTCTTTGATTTTATACTTGTATTTCTTTGTCTCTTACATTGAAGTTTTTGCTTCTTATCAACCTTAACATAGATGCTTTCCTCCCACCAACATGCAAAAAGTAGTTTCAAAGTAATTAAATCACTATTGCTACTAACAATAAAAACCACAGAGTGTGAGGTTCAGAGTTACTTTGTAGTTCTTTTTATTCTTGGAATAAATCTCATTATAGAAAAATACAGGCTGGGTGTGGTGGCTCACACCTGTAATCCTAATACTTTGTTTTGGGAACCTGAGGTGGGCAGATCACTTCACCCCAGGAGTTTGAGACCAGTTTACGCAATGTGACAAAACCCTCTCTCTACAAAAAAATACAAAAATTAGCCAGGCGTGATGGTGTTTACCTGTGGTCCCAGATATTCAGGAGGCTGAGGTGGGAGGATGAGCAGAGCCTAAGGAGGTCAAGGCTGCAGTAGTGAGTCATGACTGTACAGAGTGAGGCCCAACACAGAAAAATACATACACAACCAACATGCTTATTACGTGAGAGACTCCTAGAAACAGAGACTGGATTTATGTTTCCTCCTTTGGATATACACTAAAGTATCAGATGGCACAGAGAAACAATTTCCACTATTTAAATTGTTATTTTTCTATGTGTGTTTTTTTTTTTCCACTGCATATTTGTAGTTGAATTTGGTTAGTGTGCATACAATATGACTCCACTGTTTTGTTGATAGACTTGGGGGAAAATGTTAACCTGTATGGCTTTGAGTACCTTTCCTTTCTTATAACAATCTGATGTTTGTTTTATTTATCCTTGCAGAACCAAAGACAAACAGATGAGACATGCTCTTTATTGGATCAGGGCCAGGAAGCTGACCAATCTAGGCAGCAGACAGTTCTTTCCAAACGGCCACTATTTGATTTGACTGTGATTGATCAGCTGTTCAAGGAAATGTCCTGTTGTTTGTTTGACTTGAAAGCATTGTGCAGTATTCTTAATCAGCGTGCTCAGGGCAAGGAGCCTAATCTTTCATTATTACTGGGAATAAGATGTAAGTGTCTGATGACTTGTCCTTACTTTGTGGCAATTAGAAACGTGTCTTCATGAATCAGGAACTTCTGACTGCCTTTTCTCTGTTTATTTTTGTAATCTCCTTTCCTACTTAGAATCAGTCTGTGGGTTTATGTATACCTGTTATTACTTCATTGCTAGAAGTGAGTGGGGTTATAGCTGACATTTACTGCCACTTGGCAGAATGCCTGGTGATGTTTCCTATCTTGAATCTGTAAATAAGTGAGTAGAGTGATAGTTAGGTGTGACTTCCCATTGACTCTCCCAAAAATAATGATACCTTCTATTTGCTTTTATGTGTTGGTTGCATAGATTAAGCGACCCAGCCATATTGTCCACTGGTAAAACGTTTGAGAAATATTTTGCTTTCCAGTGCAGTGTATGTTCTATGGCAGCTGCTTCACGTGAGTGCCAGTGATTTCACATGAGCCAGTTTTCACAGCCTACAGATCTGTTGCCTTTGTCATGCATACCTGCTGGCTTAATGTGACATCCATCCACTCTTGGCCTCAATTCTATCTTCCTCCATACATAATTGTGAGAGCTGCCACAGTAATAATCCCAGTATCCCTTCCTTTCTGTGCTACTTTTGCAGAAACGCCCGTCTCTGCATGTGGTTCCAAATCAGGATGTTAGTCTCTTTTCAATAGAGAATAAATGAACTTGAAAGGACATAGGAATGGAGTAAGACCACATAATAAGGTTTATGAGCCAACATGTATATTTAGTAGCTGCCTAATATAATGGTTAATGTATGACTAGAGGGGTGACTGGTTTTGTTCCTAGTTTCATCAAAAAGATTCCACCATTTTGCATCATGATAGTTATTGGCAAATCAATGCTCTTGACCAAAGTATATCACTTGTTAAATAAAGCATTATCTGTGCTCAATTATGTCCCTTTCATTTCATAGACATTTGTACACATACACAAGTGTGGATATGGAAAAAAAAACATAATGTTTAAGTATATTCACTCACGGAGTAAACATTTATCAGATGCCTTCTGTGATCCAGACACTAAGTAGATGCTGGTAATGCAGATAACCTGAACACAGTCCTTGTCCACACATTAACCAAATTATTAGAGCATTGTGATAGGTGCTATAGTTGAGATGAGGACAAAGGACAGTGGGAGCACAAGAGGGAAAAATCAGTTAAATCTACATGGGAAGGGCTGTGGAGACTCCACAGAGTAGCTGGTGTTCAGTGTCACTCTTAAGAGGAGGAAGTGGAGAAGTTTGCCAGGTGAACATGGAGTGGTTTAGTATCTTTTGGGAGCAAGATGCAAAGCTCACACACAAAGGGAACTCATTTTCTCCACGATTTTAGAGCTGGTCACCTTTTTAATTACTTTAGAGTCTCCTTCATTTTCACTATCATAAGGTAGGGCTTGTTAAGTTTTTCAGTAATAAAGTAGTAGAGCTATCCTAATATGAATCTTACCACCCCCACCTCCCAATGCTCCTTCTAGTCTTTAAAGTTTGACCCCAGAATCCTTACCTTATATTTGGCATTGTGAAAATTATACCAGCCAGTTGATTTGTGAAAAACTGGTCGATTAATGGCTCCATTAGCTCACCCTGTCCTTCTGAAAACTGCATACCTTGGTTTCCATGACATCATTCTCTAGGTTCTGCTTCTGCCTTTATGACTGCTCAGTCTCTGTCTTCTGTGGACTTCTCTGCCACTTAATTATTGGTATCCCCAGAAGCCTTTTGTTACTGGATTTTAGTCTGTTTCTTTTTATTCAGTACTTTATCTGAGTGATCTTATCCACTCCTGTTGTTTCTGTTGCTGCCATACCTTTCACCTAGACATTTATCTCCTTTACCCAGACGTTTATCTCCTCTGGGTTGCAGATTATATTCCCATGTATATTAGAGTTGGCTGTTTCGAATGCATCACAGACTCTACACATTCAAAACCAGAACACACTTTCCTTCCCTCCCTGAACTGTTCCTCTTCTCAGTGAGTAACACCACCATTCACCTGTCACTTGAACCCAGATTTTATTCTCCACCCTGCTTTTTCCTTCATCTGGCACCTGTGCCCAATCCCTGCCCCTCACTCCAGTTGATGATGATTGAGTGTTATCAGTTCTGTCATCTGCTTACTACATCTAACATTCCTGCCCTTCTATCTCCATTGCACTGTTGCCTTAATTTAAGTTTGCATAACCGGTCACCTATACTGGTCTCTCTGACAACCATCTTTCTCACCCCCTCCCCTTAATCCATTTTACATTGTTGCCAGACAGATCTGTCTCAACTATAAACCTGGTTTCCTAATGCTTACACTGCTCTGTGGTCAAGATAGGTAGCTTCTACCTCCTACCTACGTCTATAGTCTTGTTTCTTGGTACTCTCCTTTGTCACAATTTGTACTCTACCATTTTAGAGCCTAGATACTGATTTTCTTAGGTTTCTCAAATTCTATCAGATTGTCTTGCTTTCTGACTCCACTTCTGTTCATTTTGCAGTTTGGCCCACCCAGTGAACAAGCAACTGTTGCCTCTCCAGTTAGGACTAGTTGTTTGTTTTCTTCCTTTTATGCCACTGCAACTTGTGTATAGTGGTAGGTTACCTGTGGTACCTCACTGTGCTCATTTGTTTATGGAATTGTGTGTAAAGCATCGAGAATAAGCCACTGTGTCCGTTCCTTTTCTGATTTCAACATCTAACAGTTCCTATATCATGGCAGACGTTCAGTTAGCATTTGTCTCTTATGCTACAATAAACTACTATGAAGGTATAAGGAGAGGTTTCTTTTGTAATCACTGGCTCTGCCTGATTTTATGTCGAGATATACTTACAAAGAGAAGAACTGAAGTAAATAATTAAAAGCTAGCTGACTCAAGGCCCTCAGTTATTTAGCCATAAGGCAACCAGCTATCAGCCTGATTCAGTTGTTTGGGATTGTAAGGTCCTAGCTTTCACTCTTCCTCCCCTCTCCCTGTCTGTCTCTTTAATTTGCCCTCCCGGCTCTCCACTCTGTGTGTGTGCGTGTGTATGTATGTTTGTGACACTATGTATTTGAAAATTAATATTTTCATGGCAATAAACCCACTTTGCATTCGTAAATATTTAAGATGCCACTTCTCACTACACAAATGGTCTTCAGATTTTGCCAAATGGGAAAAACTGAGTGCTCTAGTTGAGCTTGAAGAGAGACATTAGAGTATGCTCTTTTTCACTTTGGAATATTGTTACCCATTAAACATGCTGAACTTGTGTGTATCACTGTGTGAATTTAATTCATTTTAATTTGTGAAATTTATAAAGGACCAAGTGGATAAGATCTGTTTAGTATTGAATGATGTATGATTTAAACATAACTTGAACCTGGGCCTCACTGGTATTCAGTGTGCAGCATTTATATTTCCATGATGATTAAGGTGGAAAATTCTAAAATGTCGTTGTTCAAAAAAATGTGAGATATTCTCTCCATGTTTTGTTTACACAGCAATGAATTGTTCAGCTGAAGAGACTGAGAATGACCACAGCACAGAAACACTCACTAAAAAGCTGTCAGATGTGTGCCAGTTACGAAGAGACATCGATGAATTAAGGACTACAATATCAGACCGCTATGCTCAGGATATGGGAGACAGCTGCATTACTCAGTGATCAAGTGTTAGTCCCACAGCAATAATGACCTGTTGTTTAAATGCTGCTGTGTTACAGACTCATAATGGAAGGTTGCAAGTGACATGACTTGCACATAGGGATTTTTTTTCTGTGGATTTGTTTTATTGAAGGGGAGAAGGGAAGTGAAGAGATTTTGAAGGAGCTTGTCTAATCAGGCAAAAAAAAAAAAAAAAAATCAAATTACCTTTGGAAAATATGATAAAATCTACAAGAAAAAAAATGTCTGTATTCTCAAACTACTGATTGTAGGACCAAGCTGTGAAGAGTACCCTTCACATGAAGGAGCAGGCTTCCTTTTAATCCTATAGCTTCGTGTATTTGTGTGTGCATGTGTGTGTGTTGTGTGTGCATGTGTGTGTGTTGTGTGTGTGCATGTGCTTTATTCACAAATTTGTAAGGGTTTCTAGGGTCAGAGCAGAGCTTCTGAGAAAGGCACCTGCTGTTTATTCTTATATTTCTTTCATATAGAAGCTTGTGTTGTACTTTCAGATTTTCAGTGGCTGGCTGAACAAGAGTTCCAACAGCAGGCAAGTGTTGTAATGGTAGTACAGCGGGAAAACCATTTGTATTTTGAACACTTACTGCACTGATAGGATGTTTTGTGGTTGAGCTGATTTTAGTACTGTAGATATGTCAGCTGTTTTTCCAGAGTGATTGTGGATTTCCCAAGAGGTGTGAAATTTTGACATGATGCTCTTTTTCCTTAGCGTTGTAATGTATGTGTTACAAGAAAGGTTAACATAACTTGAACTAATTTTAACATGTTCCTTACTATTTACAATTTTTTATTTATATGTTTTATATTTACACATATATATATCAATGTAAACAAAGCCATATCTAATTAATAAAGACATTGGATCATTATTATAAAAGAAAGATTAACAAAGTTACCCTGAAACGATAGCTTACTTATCCAAATCTCAACATTTACATTTTAACAGTTTTGTATCTGTTTCAAAGTTGAAACTACTGTAAGAGAAAGCCAATACTATTTATATCTGAATCAACAGTAGCATAAAAATTTTTAAATTGAAATGGTATTTTAATTCCTTTTATTAGATAAAGTACATTAACAACAGAGTTTTTCATAGGATATGAACTTGACGAGGTTAGTTCTTCATCTGAATTACAGGGTATTACTATGAAATGCAATTGATTTTCCAGCAGACATACAGTCATTTAAACTTCCAAATGAGTTTTGTCCATGTTTCTCTTGGTATTTTGGAATGATTATACGTTTTATTGCCATCAGCATTGATTATGTTCTTTTGAATAGACTTAGTTATGGCCAAAGCCTTCCTTGTCCTTTGTAAGTTGATTTGATCTTGTGATGCAACCAAGTCTCATTTAGGTCAAGACTAAATAAGAGATGGAGGGGCAGAGGGTGTGACTCAAGCAGGATAATACTGATTTTATAAAGAGCATATCACATGCCTGTTTTCTTGCCAGATAAAGGGCATAGCACATGTCTGTTTTCTTACATTCTAGAATAAAGGCTAGGAAATCTAGGAAAGATTTTGCTTAAGTATTTAACAGTGAAAATGTGAGACAAGGCCTTCAAGGAGACTACCCAGGAAGATACTCAGTTTGAAATATTGGCTTATACAGCTCTTAATAGATTATTTTATAGTTATGGTTGAATAATCAGTTATAATACACTGTAAAGACATCGGATTTTCATTCTGTTCAGTGCCTGAGTCCTTCCTGCTCTTCTTACTTCTGAGGATCTGGGCACTAAGAAATCAGTACATTGTAGTGCTTCTGCATCCCAGAGTCCTTGAGGGTCTTAGTCACTAGTAAGAATTTGACTTTCTAATTATATTCACTTGGTTTTTTAACATTAGTAGCTTGAAGATATTCAGGGTATAGTAAATTTCTACCAAAAATATGATGCAAAGAATTCTGCCTTGGTCCTTTATGGTAAAGTAGATAAGAACATCTAAAATAGATCAGCCACAAGTGCAGCAAACATTTTTACATTCTCTTTGAATAGAATCCCAACCACCCTCCCCCACGAGTTTGGAAATAAAGGCTGCCTAAAATAATAGAACAAATTGGCAAACAATCACTAATTGGATTAGTAGGTTCTTACTTAAATAGCTCTCCTAGATTTTTAGTGTATGTTTTGGGATTTTATGTTTGTTTGTTTTTGTTTTTAAGCAAGCGTTACAGTTTTTTAAAAATCTGCTATAGATACATTTTTGTTTTTTGGCTTAGTTGGGGATAAAATAATTTATTTGTTTTTGTAAGTTAGCTTTCTAAAACTTATAGAAATTAGTTTAATTCACATATCTTAAAAATAAAATTCTAAAGTTAAAAAATTTTTGACTTAGTAGGAAGTTAACAAACTACTGCTGATGCATTTCAGTTTCCAAAATCTGTAACCCCCATAAAAAAAGGAGTTAAGATGTGCTAGTTTAGTTAGTTGAATTATAGATTGGTCCTCTTAAAATCTGGAGTTTGTAAAGGGGTCTAAACAGTAGATAGACTTGGGGGGATTTTGTGGGGGAATTGAAACTAACAGTATTCTGGTTTGTCAGTATTTACTTTTTTATTTTTATTTTTCAGAAAATTTTCCTTTCCCAGGACACCCTCTTGTATTAGAACGTCCTCTTCTGTATCACATTAAAAACAGATTTTACTGTTAGACCAAATAAACTGGGCAAATAGCAACACTAGAGCATCTAACCCAGTTTGAACTAGGATGTTCATGGAAGTTACAACAGCAGTATATTCCTGAAATGAAAATTCACCTAAATTTTAACGTGAATCTATTTGAAAATTTCCTTAGATAATGAAACCTCGTTTTATTTATGCTTTTTGTGAATCCAACACTTGTTTCCTTACGAAGTATCTTATCCAGTATTCATATTTTGTTCTTTTGGGTTTTAAAATTGAGCTTATTCGGCCTCAGTCACATTACAGCAAGGATAAACTAACAGTTGACTCAATGAAAGACCCAAACTCCCTGTACAGATAAAATTCACTGAATCAAAGGCACAATAGCTGTCTTTTCACTTGAGGTCAGAAAAGTAAGATGACTTAATTTGAACTGTTAATTTTCAGTGGCCTCTAATTAAACAAAAACAAAAAACCACAAATACTGGCCAGGTAAGATATTCCTGAGGTTATTTTAAAAGAAGTGTGGTACCTAGGATTCAATATTTAATGCTAACAGTATTATATTTTAGCGAAATTTATTTTGGTGGTGACAGTTTATTAAACCTAATTAGACTTCTTTCAATAGCGTGTTGTAGAGACAATCTCAAGGGCTGGAAAGTGTTGCTAAAATGAATATCATACATTTCTGATATATTAAGGAGCTTATCAAGTAATTCTGTCATAGTGCAAGAATTATTAATTTCTTAGAGGATATTTTTAAAGGAGCTACTTAATTGGGAAAATGTTCTTTAAATATCAGTAATAGTTCATTAAGTAACATAGTAGCTGAGAACATGGACTCTGTTTTTACAAAGCATAGTTCAGCTTAGGCACACCTTTAGCTGGGATTATTGGCATTCTCTTACATAGGAATTGCATCATTGTAGATATGTAATTATGGTAATAAGCAGTTTTCATAACCATGCTCACTCAGACTATATCATTTGAAACTGCCAGTGGCTGTAACTCCCCAAGCCAAAGTTAATTCCTTTTTGTTTCCATTTTTGACAATTCACTGTTCACAAAACAACAAAAATGATTTCCTATTTGGTATAAACAGCAAAATTTCCAACTTTGCCCCAAAATGCCGTGGGTGGCATATTGCCATATGATTATATCATACATTTAATCATGTAGGGGAAAGATTTTGGATTTTTTTTCTTATTTAAAAAAATGCTAAATATAAGAATATAGTTTTAAATCAACAAGTCTAATAACACTATTGCAGCTGTACACAGAGAGAACCTTTTGTGCCTTTTTGCCTGCAGTAAGCATTTATTTCTATGTTATATGAGTTCTAAGAATGTTGATGATTATTGCACCTTGTTCTTGTGTAAATAGACTTGATTAAGGGATTTTTTTTTTTTAAGCAAGGAGCTGTTTTTTATTACTAGGTGGATACCTTAGTAAACATGAGAGGAATTATCAGATATATGGCTTTGGAGCCCAGCCTTCCCTGTATAGTGAGCTGGAAACTCCTTTAGAATGTATTCATTGGTGTGTGTGTGTGTGTATGTACATATATGTATAGGTAAATACATAAACATGAAACTTAACATCGCATTGTTGTGATGACAAGAAGTAGTAAGGTGCTAGGTGGTTGCATGAAAAAGCACAGCACAGTGTATAATCAGTCACTATGACTGGTGGTTTTGTAAACTAGGTTCAGTTTTTGAACCACCCAGAATACCTCATGTGTAAATACAGTGTTCATGACTTAACTGAAATACAGTTATTGTAAAAAAAAAAAAAAAAAAAAAAAAATGTGAAGCCACTGGTTGGCTTATGCCTTCTAATCTATCATTCTTGCCTCTTTTTTTGTAAAGGGATTTTTTGTTGTTGTTGTTTTGTTTTTTAATAGGGTTTACAGCTAGAATTTTGAATGCCAAAGTTCTATTTATTAAATTAAGAAAAAAGTTTTCAATGTTAATGGCTAGTATTTTTCCACTGGACTATTGTTTGTTGATGTTGGAATTTGTATTTACAGAGAAATAAATTTTTTATGAAAAGATTTGTGTCTTTCAAGAGCCTAATGTTAATATAAGAATGTATTTGTACTTTCAGACTGTCTATTCTGAATTCTCAATGACAAGAATATGGTGTCTTGACTTTTAGGTAAAAGCTTTGTATAAATGCACAGGAGAATCTTTGACTAAAACATGGAGACTTCTGCCTTCTCTCTTATGATTTCTTTCCAATTACAAAAAAGCTTTTTCTCAGGGCCTTCTCACAAAGGGTGCTGAGATTTTCTGATGGCAGGTACTGTAACATAGGAAATCATGCCTGTGTCCATTCCAGTTAATAGCACTGTGTCTCGTTTCTGACGTTCTAATCCCTATTTAAACCGGGAGTCTTCTTTCTTGTTTTCCAACAGACAGGATCTGACTTCAGTATTCTACATTGCTGAAAGGTTCGATTGGTGAGTCAAATCTTTTGTTTTCCACCCTCTAATCAAAGGTAAGACATACACAAATAAAGCCTTGTTAAAAGGTTGCTCTACAGGGGCCTTGACATCTCAGCTTTGATGGTTTGCCAGTCTAGTCTCAAAAGTGCCCTGCGGATGGCATCCTAAGTCCTTGTTCTAACGTATATGGGTTATAACCTCAATTTTTTTTTTTTTTTTAATGAGACGAAGTCTCGCTCTGTTGCCCAGGCTGGAGTGCAGTGGTGCAATCTTGGCTCACCACAACCTCCGCCTCCCAGGTTCAGGCGATTCTCCTGCCTCAGCCTCCCACGTAGCTGGGACTACAGGTGCACACCACCAGGCCTGGCTAATTTTTGTATTTTTAGTAGAGACGGGGTTTCACTATGTTGACCAGGCTGGTCTCAAACTCTTGACCTTGTAATCCACCTGCCGCAGCCTCCCAAAGTGCTGGGATTATAGGCATGAGCCACCACGCCCAGCCTATAGCCTCAATTTCTACAGGTAGTTGGTTCATGTTTGGATTAGCAGTATCTGTTTCCAGTTGAGATAACTTGGCATTGCTCTGTCAGAGTCTTTAATGAGGCATCTAATTCAGTTAATAAGGAAAGAAGCACTTTGGAGATCCTGCATCACAGGTTACTTAGGTTGCAAGCAAGTATCTTAGAAATAAGAGCAGGATGGATAAAATCCTAGAATATTACTAAGGTGACCGGTAAAGAAGTTTCTCCTTCAGAATGAAAGGATTATTTTTGATCTGGAAAAAAAGTTATTTGATGGGGGAGGGAGGTGGTCAACAAAAAGTTTTTGATAATGTACATCCCAGGAGTTTGCCAATAGTTTGAACTTCTTTTATGACAAGTTTCTCCAACCAAACAGAATCATTCTATGTCGAAGAGCAGAGGACTCAGTTAAAAAGAGGTATGAAATAGGATGTCAGTAATGGCACAAAATGGCAGAGTGGATCCAGTAGAGCAACAGTTTACAAATGGATAGATCTCTAACATGTCAATTACGACATTCTCCTTGATTTAGAGGAGATTCCAGTTTTGGAAATTATGATACACGTTTTTTTTTAAAAATTTAAGTAAAACTGCTGTCCTTGGCAGATATCTGGGGTGATCACAAAAAGAAAAAATCTTTTCATTTTAGCCAACATGTTTCTAAACAGTCCCACTTCATCTCTATTGAGCCCCTTCTAATAAAAGTTTTAAACTAAATGTACACATGCCCTTGACCAGGAAATTCTACTCTTAGATGTTTATTTGAGATGAATAAGAACATGTCCACAAAGGCACTTGTAGATGAATGTTCGCGGCGGGTTATTTCAAAATAACCCCAAACTGGAAACAGCCCAGATGTTCGTCAGTAAGATCTTTCCACCCAGAGTTGAAAAACAGCCTTCTTTTACAACCTTGTGTTCTAATTGATTGAGAGTCACTTTATTCTTTATACTTCTTGGAAAATGGAGTAAGTTTAATACATAACAAGGTAGTGGATAGGAACTGGACAACAGACCTCCCATTTACCGTAGGACTTTGGTTTACACTTCCCTCTGGAGGACTGCCCTTTGTCATGCTGCCACCCTTGTTCCATGGGTCTCCCCAGTTAAGGTGAAGCACTTGGTCTCATTCCCCTTGAAACAGACTTTTTATATCATTGTGTTTGAGTGCAGTTTTCCACCAGACTTTGAGCTCTTTTAGGACAAGCACCTTGTCTTATTAAACTTTGTGTTTAATTAGCAACTAGGATAAACTGACTTCCAGAAAAGTGTAAATATCTGCCCTTTGCCCCAGGATGGAGCTCTGTTTTCAAGGAGAAAACGTAGTCTTTTAAGCACAGCCCTAGAAGGATATGGAGCTTTTAACGGAAAGAGGGTATAGTGATAAGTCCTACTTAAGCAAGTTGCATTATCCTCCTTTTCTTGGAACCCTTGTTAGTATCTCCTGCAGCTGTACACTTTCTACCCTTCTGTAGGTCCAGGCCACAGGATTGGACACAGTTGTTTCCCAGTTCCAGTGCTCCCAGAGGATAACATTCTCACTGGGCTTTAGGCCAGCTGCGTAGATTTTGTAAAAGCAAATCCAAGGTCTGGCTTAAAAGTAGGACAAAATATCAATTCTAAAACTGAATTGCATGGCTGGGCATGGTGGCTCACACCTGTAATCCCAGCACTTTGGGAGGCCAAGGCGGGTGGATCACTTGAGGTCAGGAGTTTGAGACCAGCCTGGCCAACATGGTGAAACCGTGTCTCTACTAAAAATAGAAAAAATTAGCCAGGCATGGGGGCTTTTGCCTGTAATCCCAGCTGCTTGGGAGGCTGAGGCAGGAGAATCGTTTGAGCCAGGAGGTGGAGGTTGCAGTGAGCCAAGAACGCGCCACTCTACTCTAGCCTGGGTGGCAAAGTGACGCACTGTCTCTAAATAAATAAATAAAATTAAAATTAAAATGAATACAGCTGGGCACGGTGGCACATGCCTGTAATCTCAGCTACTTGGGAGGCTGAGGCAGGAGAATCGCTTGAGCCAGGAGGTGGAGGTTGTAATGAGCCGAGATTGCGCCACTGTACTCCAGCCTGGGTGACAGAGTGAGATGCCATCTCTAAATAAATTAATTAATTTAATTAAAGATGAATGCAGCTGGGCATGGTCGCACACACCTGTAACCTCAGCTACTTCGGAGGCTGAGGTGGAAGGCGGAAGGATCACTTGGGCCAAGGAGTTCACGATTAACCTGGGCAACATCACAAGAACCCATCTCAAATAAACAAAAACAAATGGGGGCCGGGGGTGCACAGAAAGCAAGTAACAAGTTACACCCAAAGAAACCAATCAAAGGCAGAATTACTTTTCAAAATGAATGCAGTTGCATCTGCATATATATGCACAAGTCTAGAATATTTTAAATAGTACAGTTGACAATGCTTATAAACAGGGAAGCAAGGTAATTTACATTCTTCATTCCTACACTGACCATACAGTCATAAGACAAATGATTGTTTAGTGGCCTGTGGTGACTAAAACACTGCACAGGAAGTGTGCCTTCTATATCATCATCATTATTAACCAACATTTGAGCACATGCCACGTAGAAAGCCCTTGCATAAATTATCCCATTTATTCCCTATATAATACCCTATGAAGTAGGGCATTGTTATTATCAGGGTGCTATTATTATCCCCACTTCAGGCAAACACATTGAGACCCGGGGGTTTATATATCTTGTCCAAGTTGGAACAGCTTGAAAGAGGCAGTGCTGTAATAAGAAAGAGTTTGCTTTGTGTCCCTCATGAGACCGCCTCTTGTCCCACGTTTGTGCTCAAAATTAAATTCATTTCCTCCTTCCCAAGCCTTATTGGGAAGGCTTTGTCACAGGGCTTCACCATCTCTGTGAGTCGCACCTCCATTCCAAGAATCCTTCTGGTGATTTCCTCTCCATCACATCTAATTTTTAGTAGTTTCCTATTGCTTCTGTAACAAATTACCAAAAATGTATTAATGTATTATCTTACAGTTCTGGAGGTCAGAAGTCCAAAACAAGTCACACTGGGTTAAAATCAAGGTGTCGGCAGGGAGTGTTTAGGTGAGAATCTGTTTTTCGTTTTTTTCCCAGCTTTTGAGGCGATCACATTCCCTGGTTCATGACTCCATTCTTTGGTCTTCTAAGCCAGCACTATCAGGCTGGGTTCCTCTCACAATATCATGTCTTTGGGTCTCTTCTGCTTCTCTCTTTCCCCTTTAAGAACCCTTGTTATAACCTTGGGCCCACTCAGATAATCCAGGATAATCTCCATATTTCAAGGTCAGCTAATTAATAACTTTAATCTCAATGCCTCCTTGTCATGTAATTTAATGTACTCACAAATTTCAGGGATTACGATGTGAACCTCTTTTGGGGGGCCATTATTCTATCCTTCCACAGCGCATCCTAAACAAATTATTTCTCAAATCTGAACTTTAAGAAGAAAAACAACATTAAATCTTTGCAGAGAATTTCTGAACTTTTTTTAACATTGCCATTTGTCAATGTCTTAGAGGATGTGCCATAATCTGGATTTGTCTGTTTTCTCATTATTAGATTCAGGTTAAACATTTGTAGCAAAAATGCTACATTGGTAATGTGTATTTCTCATTCATCATATTAGGAAGCTCATGATAAGAGTTTATATTACCATTGGTACTGCTAAATTATATCATGTGGTTAAGCAGCAACACCTTTAATTTTAAGTTAAATAAAGGACAAGTGACAAGGCTTTGGTCCATGTAAGGTAGGGAGTTGGAACTAAGATATTTACGTAAAAAACCAAGATTCTCAAAATATCACATTTTCAATGAAAGGAAGAGATAGAAAATCTACCCCTTAGTCAAAGGAAATTAGAAGATTATTTGGTTTTCAAGGACTCAGCTCAAGATGAAAAATGTCCCCTTGAGAATTTGCAACCATATTCTTACATTCATGTAGAGTGGAGTTTGAACTTGTTTTTGGGCCCTAGAAATCCTGAGGCCAGAAGGTGACTTAAAGAATTCTTAGTTGGTAACTTCCTGGGAATCTTGGATGAAACAAAACTGATCTTCCCTGGCGTGATTCCTCACAGAACTCCCTCTATACATGAGCTCAATATCCAAAAATGTTTAAAAAGTCAATAGAATGAACAAATGACCTAAGTTAGATCCATTTCAAATAATGGAATTATCAGATGTAGATTATAAAATAGGAATTACTGTATGATTAGATGTTGTAAAGTTCTGAACCGTGTAAAACTTACCATGAGATAGAAGAGTAGAAAGAGCACAAGGTAACTTCTGGATTTCTGGGAATGTTCCCTTTCTCAGTCTGTGTGATGTTTATGTAGATGTGTTCACTTTGTGAAAATCATCAAGCTGTATTCATAATGTGCGCACTTTTCTATATATCATAATTTTTTTTTTTTTTTGAGTCAGAGTTTTGCTCTGTTCCCCAGGCTGGGTACAGTGATGTGATCTTGGCTCACTGCAACCTCCGCCTCTGGGGTTCAAGCGATTCTCATGCCTCAGCCTCCAGAATAGCTGAGACTATAGGCGTGTGCCACCACAACTGGCTAATTTTTTGTATTTTTGGTAGAGATGGGGTTTCGCCATGTTGCCCAGACTGGTCTCAAACGCCTGAACTCAAGACAATCCACCCATTTCAGCCTCCCAAAGTGCTAGGATTACAGGCATGAACCACCATGCCTGGGCTGTCTATGTATCATAATTTAATTAAAAGTTTGCACTAAAATCACTAAAAATAAAGAAATTCGAAAAGGAATCACAATTTTTAGAAGTGAAAAATATGGCCCGGGCACAGTGGTTCAAGCCTGTAATCCCAGCACTTTGGGAGGCCGAGACGGGTGGAACACTAGGTCAGGAGATCGAGACCATCCTGGTGATCACGATGAAACCCCGTCTCTACTAAAAAACACACACACACACACAAAAAAAAAAACTAGCCAGGCGAGGTGGCGGGCGCCTGTAGTCCCAGCCACTCGGGAGGCTGAGGCAGGAGAATGGCGTGAACCCAGGAGGCGGAGCTTGTAATGAGCTGAGATCTGGCCATTGCACTCCAGCCTGGGCGACAGAGCAAGACTCTGTCTCAAAAAAAAAAAAAAAAAAAGAAGTGAAAAATATGATAATTAAAACTCAGTGGAGAAGGCAGCCAGCATCTGAAGGAGCTGTGATCGCCATCTCCAAATGCAACCATGAAGTTGAAGAAGACAAAATCAAGGTCAAAACCATTGAACTATTGGAAATTTCAGATGAAGGGAATCAAGGTTGTGGAGAAATGGAAGCAAGTGAAGGTAGACCCAAATATGTTTGTAAGTGGACAGATGGCTGATGTGGTGTGCTTTCAGGAACAGAGATTACTGATGGGTCTCCTCTGCCAAGAATTCCTCCAGTCTCTTCTCAAAGGAGGAATCCAAGAAGAAAAAGGCACCGTCTATTTGAGAAAAGGAGGAAGTATAAAGTGTAGCTCCTCAAAGAAAATGATCAAGTTGAAGAAAAGTAAAGATGTGGAAACTGAAGGAATTAGTGTCCAGAAAGAGTTTGAAGTCAAAGATGCTGAACCAGAGCCAAATCGGAGATGGTATGATTTGTCCTGACACAGAGGAGAGGAGATGGCATCAGAAAGCCCTGCCCAGATTGTTCCAAAAGAGAAGAAAAAGGGAAAACAATTGAGCCTCCCCATCGCACTGTCCCAAAGGTGCCCCAAAAAGCAAAGACATTGATGCCTGGCTAGAAGGTGAATGTATCAGTTTGAAGGACCTTTTGTGCCCAAGCCATTCTCCAAATGGTAGGTTTTCTAGGTTTCTCTGCATCTACACCAGTCTAAGAAGCCCTTACTTTGACACCTGTCATCTGTGACAAACTAAACATCCTTGGGGATGCTGAGACAGGATGGGGGAAAACTCTTGTCTTTGTCATTTCAGTGATTCAGGCAGTATCGGCAGTGCTGGAGGCGTAAGCTTGCCCCTAATTCACAGTGACACTAAATACCACCTGGAGAGCCCAGAACAGTCCAGAGCTGAGGCTGGATCGCTAAGCAAGGCTGGAACTGAGTCTAGAATGTTGCCTGATGAGACTGGAATCGAGAGCGAAATACTCCCCTGTGAAGTTGAGCTAAGGCTAGAGTACCACCCAACAAGGCCAGAGCAAAGACCAGAGCTTCCCGCTCAAACCAGGTGCTGCTCTTCTATGATGATGATGCCGGTAAAGAACTCTTCCCTTATCAAGGAGAAGCTTGTCCCCAAACAAGATGAGGACAAAGAGAAAGGGTTTGATAAAGAGCAAACTGGAATGTCAAAACAAGAGTTGAATGGCAAAGTTGCTACCTGTAAAGGACATCTAAAACATCCTCTGCTTGGACTGGTTCTGATTCCCACTTAAGAACTGGCCATTCCAGGTCTAATAATCCTTTGATGCTGCAGCCAAGTTTATGGGAATTAAAATTGCTATTTTGTTTGGTAGAATATTCATGCACAAATAGCAGAGGATGCTCAGGTGTCAGCCTGATATTGTGATCAGCAGTTAAAGCTGGCTGTGGGAGCTGGTTAAAGAAAAACACCTTCATTTGAGCAGCCTTCAGCAGTTCAGGTGCCTGGTGGTAGATAGGGCTGACTGGATGATTGATAAAGGCTACTTTGCTGAGCTCTCACAGTTGCTAGAGATGTTCAGTGACTCCCAATACAACCCAAAGAGACAGACACTTGGATTTTCATGCCACAGTGATGCTGGTACATCAAGCTCCTGCATGAATCCTTTATAAGAAGCACACCAAGAAAACGGACAAAACTGCCAAACTCGACCTTCTCATGCAGAAGATTGGCATGAGGGGCAAGTCCAAGGTCATTGACCCCCACAAGCAATGAAGTCACAAAGGAGATGCTGACAGATACCAAGATCCATTATGAGACTGATGAGAAAGACTTCTACCTGTACTACTTCCTGATGCAGTATCCAGACCTCACCTTAGTGTTTGCCAACAACATCTCTTACATCACACACATTTCTGGACTCCTCAAAGTCCTAAATGTTGCTGACCCTACATACTTGGATGCGCCACAAGCAGAGACTCAGATACCTGGAGCGGTTTGCTGTATGGAAGACTTTTCTTCAGGGAACAGATGTGGCCGCTTAGGATATGGATACTCCTAAAGTCCAACATGTCATCCATTACCAGGTCCATTGCACCTTGGAGATTTATGTCCGCTCAAGTGGTTGAACTACTTATGCCACCAATGAAGACCTCAGCCTAATGCTGATTAGGCCTGAAGACAAGATCAACTTTAATAAGATTTACAAAGCCCTCTAGAAATAAAGTGCATGAATGTGGCCAAGGAGCAAATCCTTTGCTTTGCAAAGAAAGCTGAATATTCGAACTTCCAGGTGTGTCTGCACAGTTCTTGGATTGAGGGTGTGGTGTCTGTTCTGGAAATTGAACAGAGATTGAACAAATTGTAAAAAGAGATATATAAAGGAGGAAAAGCTGATCAAGAAAAAGAGTGTTGAAGACAAAAGCAGGTGAAGTTCCTACTAGAAGGAGCCACACTGTTTTCCCAGCCATTAAAATATGACCTGAAATGCAAGTATCCAACTCAATTGAGTAAGATGTCTGTGCTCATGTCTGCCCCCAAGAAATGGTGAATCTGCTTTGAACTGCCTCTCCAAACAAGGAGGAGGAAGAAGAGAAAAAGGTAGGAGAGAGAGGGAGAGGAAGGAGGGGACAAAATTTGTTGGTGACCACACCGTGGTATCTCTGTTCTCTGATCATATGTGAAAACCTTTTCTTCACACCCTTTAATTTTATTCCATAATCAACATCAATTAGAAAAATATTCTCTTCCACACCAACAGCCTGTAGCAGGAGAGACTTCATGCAGATTTGTGGATATCCCTAAAGTCCAGCATGTCATCCAGTCCATTACCAGGTCCATTCCACCTTGGAGATTTATCTCCACTCAAGTGGTTGAACTTATGCCACCAACGAAGACCTCAGCTGAATGCTGATTAGGCCATTTGGAATTAGAATTATATGCAGCAGCTTCATATTTATTCCAGTGCACAGGCTTCCTTTATGGTCAACCTGACTTCCTAAATTAAAAATGATGGTCAGAAAAAAAATCAATGTAGCAGTTAAATAGCATATTAGATACAAATGAAGAGAGAAGTAGTGAACTAGAATATAGTCAAGAAGAAATTAGGAAAGACGTTTTAGATATAATGATATAGTGGCAGATATAGTGAGAAGATTTAATAAAAAATTTAATTGGAGTTTTCAAAAGGAGAGAATTGATAAAATGGGAAATAGGAAATATTTAGAGATCATATTTATTTGAGCAATAGTTCAGGATTGGTAAATTTTTCAGGAGACAGGACATGAATTTGGAGATTCATGAAATGCAATGAAACCTAAGGCAGAAAAAATTTTTTAAAATGCTACCTGGATACATTTAGTAAAATTCAGAATCTGAAAGTTTAAAATGTACTTAAAGGAGGTAGACAATCAAAGAGAGTAACTTCAAAGAAGCCATCAGACCAACAGAATTCTCAATAGCAATAACAAAAGATGGAAGACAGTAGAATGATATCTTGTAAATGCTGAGACAAAATAATTCAACATAGAATCATGTAAATTATTCACAAATGAGAGCAAAATATATTTTTCATAAAAACAAAGCTTGGAAAGGCTTTAACATCAATGGGCCTTACTAAAGGAATTCTCAAGGATTAATTTCAGGAAGAAAAAAATTAAATCCAGAAAGGAAGTTTGAGAAGCAAGAGCAACAGTGAACAAGGAAATTGGTATACAAATAAACACTGACTGTATAAAACATGAACCAATACAAGTAATATCTACTGTGTAGCCTTTATTATATTGAATAATTTATATCAGTAAAGGGTATTGAATTTTGTTGAGTGCTTAATCTGCATCAGTTGAAATGAATATGTGAGATTTTTATCTTCATTCTATTAATATGGTATATTACATTGTTTGATTTTTGTATTTTGAACACCCTCCAGGAACAAATCCCACTTAGTCATAGTGTATAATTCTTTTCATTAGCTGCTGACTTTGGTTTGCTAGTATTTTGTTGAGGTACCTTCAGACTTTTTTTAAAAAAATATTTTCTGTTTTTTGTTTTTTTATTTTTTTACCAAAAAAAAAAATTGCACTTAGAAGTGTTATTGTTTATATTTTATTCCTGCTTAGATTGAATACAGCTCTTTGATTCTGTGGGTCAATGTCTTTCATTAGTTTTGGAATGGCGTTTTTATTTTTTATTGTTTTTTATTTTTTATTTTATTTTGGAGATGGAGTCTTGCTCTATCACCCAGGCTGGAGTGCAGTGGCCTGGTCTTGGCTCACTGCAACCTCTGCCTCCCAGGTTCAAAAAATTATTTCTTTATTTTTTTTTTCTCACTCTTCTTGTTTTTTTCTCACTCTCCTCTTCTTCTATGACTCGATTAGTCCATCCTCACACTGCTATAAAAACTACCTGAGATGGGATAATTTATGAAGAAAAGAGGTATAATTGACTCAAAGCTTTGCAGACTGTACGGGAAGCATGGTTGGAGAGGCCTCAGGAAACATACAATCATGGCGGAAGGGCAAAGGGGAAGCAAGCACCTTCTTTATGTGGCAGAGCAGGAGAGAGAGAGAGTGAAGGGGGAAGTGATGTGAACTTTTAAACAACCAGATCTCGTGAGAACTGCATCATGAGAACAGCAAGGAGGAAGTCTGCCCCCATGATTCAGTTACCTCCCACTAGGCTCCTCCTTCTTCACATCGAATTATAATTTGACATGGGATTTGGGTGGGGACACAGAGCCAAACACATCAGACTCCAATTACTTGTACCTTCTCTTTTTATCTCTATATCTCTTATGTTTTTTACTATTTATTGCTCTTCTTCATTCTGAATATTCTCTTTTGATGTATTGTACAGTTCACTATTTATTTAGCTGTATCTGTAAAATCTATCCATTGACTTCTTAATATGAATTGTATTTTTCAGCTCTAGAATTTCCATTTGTTTCTTCCTTAAAATTTTCAATTTTTTTTTTTCCTTTTTTTTTTTCTTTTTTTATTTTTTATTATACTTTAAGTTCTAGGGTACATGTGCATAACGTTTATATCATGTATAACTCCCCAATGCAATCCCTCCCTCCTCTCCCCTCCCCATGATAGGCCCCAGTGTGTGATGTTCCCCTTCCCGAGTCCAAGTGATCTCATTGTTCAGTTCCCACCTATGAGTGAGAACATGCGGTGTTTGGTTTTCTGTTCTTGTGATAGTTTGCTAAGAATGATGGTTCCAGCTGCATCCATGTCCCTACAAAGGACGCAAACTCATCCTTTTTGATGGCTGCATAGTATTCCATGGTGTATATGTGCCACATTTTCTAATCCAGTCTGTCACAGATGGACATTTGGGTTGATTCCAAGTCTTTGCTATTGTGAATAGTGCCGCAATAAACATACGTGTGCATGTGTCTTTGTAGTAGAGTAATTTATAATCCTTTGGGTATATACCCAGTAGTGGGATGGCTGGGTCATATGGTACATCTAGTTCTAGATCCTTGGGGAATCGCCATACTGTTTTCCATAATGGTTGAACTAGTTTACAATCCCACCAACAGTGTAAAAGTGTTCCTATTTCTCCACATCCTCTCCAACATCTATTGTTTCCTGACTTCTTAATGATTGCCATTCTAACTGGTGTGAGATGGTATCTCATTGTGGTTTTGATTTGCATTTCTCTGATGGCGAGTGATGACGAGCATTTTTTCATGTGTCTGTTGGCTGTATGGATGTCTTCTTTTGAGAAATGTCTGTTCATATCCTTTCCCCACTTTTTGATGGGGTTGTTTGTTTTTTTCTTGTATATTTGTTTGAGTTCTTTGTAGATTCTGGATATTAGCCCTTTGTCAGATGAGTAGGTTGCAAAAATTTTCTCCCATTCTGTAGGTTGCCTGTTCACTCTGATGGTAGTTTCTTTTGCTGTGCAAAAGCTCTTTAGTTTAATGAGATCCCATTTGTCAATTTTGGCTTTTGCTGCCGTTGCTTTTGGTGTTTTAGACATGAAGTCCTTGCCCATGCCTATGTCCTGAATGGTACTACCTAGATTTTCTTCTAGGGTTTTTATGGTATTAGGTCTAACATTTAAGTCTCTAATCCATCTTGAATTAATTTTCGTATAAGGGGTAAGGAAAGGATCCAGTTTCAGCTTTCTACTTGTGGCTAGCCAATTTTCCCAGCACCATTTATTAAATAGGGAATCCTTTCCCCATTTCTTGTTTTTGTCAGGTTTGTCAAAGATCAGATGGCTGTAGATGTGTGGTATTATTTCTGAGGACTCTGTTCTGTTCCACTGGTCTATTCTCTGTTGTGGTACCAGTACCATGCTGTTTTGGTTACTGTAGCCTTGTAGTATAGTTTGAAGTCAGGTAGCGTGACGCCTCCAGCTTTGTCCTTTTGACCTAGGATTGTCTTGGCAATGCGGGCTCTTTTTGGTTCCATATGAACTTTAAAGCAGTTTTTTCCAATTCTGTGAAGAAAGTCATTGGTAGCTTGATGGGGATGGCATTGAATCTATAAATCACCTTGGGCAGTATGGCCATTTTCACGATATTGATTCTTCCTATCCATGAGCATGGTATGTTCTTCCATTTGTTTGTGTCCTCTTTGATTTCACTGAGCAGTGGTTTGTAGTTCTCCTTGAAGAGGTCCTTTACATCCCTTGTAAGCTGGATTCCTAGGTATTTTATTCTCTTTGAAGCAATTGTGAATGGAAGTTCATTCCTGACTTGGCTCTCTGCTTGTCTGTTACTGGTGTATAAGAATGCTTGTGATTTTTGCACATTAATTTTGTATCCTGAGACTTTGCTGAAGTTGCTTATCAGCTTAAGGAGATTTTGGGCTGAGACGATGGGTTTTTCTAAATATACAATCATGTCATCTGCAAACAGGGACAATTTGACTTCTTCTTTTCCTAACTGGATACCCTTGATTTCTTTCTCTTGCCTGATTGCCCTAGCCAGAACTTCCAACACTATGTTGAATAGGAGTGGTGAGAGAGGGCATCCCTGTCTTGTGCCAGTTTTCAAAGGGAATTTTTCCAGTTTTTGCCCATTCAGTATGATATTAGCTGTGGGTTTGTCGTAAATAGCTCTTATTATTTTGAGGTACGTTCCATCAATACCGAATTTATTGAGCGTTTTTAGCATAAAGGGCTGTTGAATTTTGTCAAAAGCCTTTTCTGCATCTATTGAGATAATCATGTGGTTCTTGTCTTTGGTTCTGTTTATATGCTGGATTACGTTTATTGATTTGCGAATGTTGAACCAGCCTTGCATCCCAGGGATGAAGCCCACTTGATCATGGTGGATAAGCTTTTTGATGTGCTGCTGAATCCGGTTTGCCAGTATTTTATTGAGAATTTTTGCATCGATGTTCATCAGGGATATTGGTCTAAAATTCTCTTTTTTGTTGTGTCTCTGCCAGGCTTTGGTATCAGGATGATGTTGGCCTCATAAAATGAGTTAGGGAGGATTCCCTCTTTTTCTATTGATTGGAATAGTTTCAGAAGGAATGGTACCAGCTCCTCCTTGTACCTCTGGTAGAATTCAGCTGTGAATCCATCTGGTCCTGGACTTTTTTTCGTGGGTAGGCTATTAATTGTTGCCTCAATTTCAGAGCCTGTTATTGGTCTATTCAGGGATTCAACTTCTTCCTGGTTCAGTCTTGGGAGAGTGTAAGTGTCCAGGAAATTATCCATTTCTTCTAGATTTTCTAGTTGATTTGCGTAGAGGCATTTATAGTATTCTCTGATGGTTGTTTGTATTTCTGTGGGGTCGGTGGTGATATCCCCTTTATCATTTTTTATTGCGTCTATTTGATTCCTCTCTCTTTTCTTCTTTATTAGTCTTGCTAGCGGTCTGTCAATTTTGTTGATCTTTTCAAAAAACCAACTCCTGGATTCATTGATTTTTTGGAGGGTTTTTTGTGACTCTATCTCCTTCAGTTCTGCTCTGATCTTAGTTATTTCTTGCCTTCTGCTAGCTTTTGAATGTGTTTGCTCTTGCCTCTCTAGTTCTTTTAATTGTGATGTTAAAGTGTCAATTTTAGATCTTTCCTGCTTTCTCTTGTGGGCATTTAGTGCTATAAATTTCCCTCTACACACTGCTTTAAATGTGTCCCAGAGATTCTGGTATGTTGTATCTTTGTTCTCATTGGTTTCAAAGAACATCTTTATTTCTGCTTTCATTTCGTTATGTACCCAGTAGTCATTCAGGAGCAGGTTATTCAGTTTCCATGTAGTTGAGCGGTTTTGATTGAGTTTCTTAGTCCTGAGTTCTAGTTTGATTGCACTGTGGTCTGAGAGACAGTTTGTTATAATTTCTGTTCTTGTACATTTGCTGAGGAGTGCTTTACTTCCAATTATGTGGTCAATTTTGGAATAAGTGCGATGTGGTGCTGAGAAGAATGTATATTCTGTTGATTTGGGGTGGAGAGTTCTATAGATGTCTATTAGGTCCGCTTGGTGCAGAGATGAGTTCAATTCCTGGATATCCTTGTTAACTTTCTGTCTCGTTGATCTGTCTAATGTTGACAGTGGAGTGTTGAAATCTCCCATTATTATTGTATGGGAGTCTAAGTCTCTTTGTAGGTCTCTAAGGACTTGCTTTATGAATCTGGGTGCTCCTGTATTGGGTGCATATATATTTAGGAGAGTTAGCTCTTCCTGTTGAATTGATCCCTTACCATTATGTAATGGCCTTCTTTGTCTCTTTTGATCTTTGATGGTTTAAAGTCTGTTTTATCAGAGACTAGGATTGCAACCCCTGCTTTTTTTTGTTCTCCATTTGCTTGGTAGATCTTCTCCATCCCTTTATTTTGAGCCTATGTATGTCTCTGCATGTGAGATGGGTCTCCTGAATACAGCAGACTGATGGGTCTTGACTCTTTATCCAGTTTGCCAGTCTGTGTCTTTTAATTGGAGCATTTAGTCCATTTACATTTAAGGTTAATATGTTATGTGTGAACTTGATCCTGTCATTATGATATTAACTGGTTATTTTGCTCATTAGTTGATGCAGTTTCTTCCTAGCCTCGATGGTCTTTACATTTTGGCATGTTTTTGCAATGGCTGGTACCGGTTGTTCCTTTCCATGTTTAGGGCTTCCTTCAGGGTCTCTTGTAAGGCAGGCCTGGTGGTGACAAAATCTCTAAGCATTTGCTTATCTGTAAAGGATTTTATTTCTCCTTCACTGATGAAACTTAGTTTGGCTGGATATGAAATTCTGGGTTGAAAATTCTTTTCTTTAAGAACGTTGAATATTGGCCCCCACTCTCTTCTGGCTTGTAGAGTTTCTGCCGAGAGATCTGCTGTTAGTCTGATGGGCTTCCCTTTGTGGGTAACCCGACCTTTCTCTCTGGCTGCCCTTAAGATTTTTTCCTTCATTTCAACTTTGGTGAATCTGGCAATTATGTGTCTTGGAGTTGCTCTTCTGGAGGAGTATCTTTGTGGCGTTCTCTGTATTTCCTGAATTTGAATGTTGGCCTGCCCTACTAGGTTGGGGAAGTTCTCCTGGATGATATCCTGAAGAGTGTTTTCCAACTTGGTTCCATTTTCCCCCTCACTTTCAGGCACCCCAATCAGACGTAGATTTGGTCTTTTTACATAATCCCATACTTCTTGCAGGCTTTGTTCATTTCTTTTTCTTCTTTTTTCTTTTGGTTTCTCTTCTCGCTTCATTTCATTCATTTGATCCTCAATCGCTGATACTCTTTCTTCCAGTTGATCGAGTCGGTTACTGAAGCTTGTGCATTTGTCACGTATTTCTCGTGTCATGGTTTTCATCTCTGTCATTTCGTTTATGATCTTCTCTGCATTAATTAGTCTAGCTGTCAATTCTTCCACTTTTTTTTCAAGATTTTTAGTTTCTTTGCGCTGGGTACGTAATTCCTCCTTTAGCTCTGAGAAGTTTGATGGACTGAAGCCTTCTTCTCTCATCTCGTCAAAGTCATTCTCTGACCAGCTTTGATCCGTTGCTGGCGATGGGCTGCGCTCCTTTGCAGGGGAGATGCGCTCTTATTTTTGAATTTCCAGCTTTTCTGCCCTGCTTTTTCCCCATCTTTGTGGTTTTATCTGTCTCTGGTCTTTGATGATGGTGACGTACTGATGGGGTTTTGGTATAGGTGTCCTTCCTGTTTGATAGTTTTCCGTCTGACAGTCAGAAGGACTGTCTGTTGGTCTGTTGGAGATTGCTTGAGGTCCACTCCAGACCCTGTTTGCCTGGGTATCAGCAGCAGAGGTTGCCAAAGATAGAATATTGCTGAGCAGCGAGTGTACCTGTCTGATTCTTCCTTTGGAAGTTTCCTCTCAGGGATGACTCCACCCTGTGAGGTGTGGGGTGTCAGACTGCCCCTAGTGGGGGATGTCTCCCAGCTAGGCTACTCAGGGGTCAGGGACCCACCTGAGCAGGCAGTCTGTCCGTTCTCGGATCTCAACCTCCGCGTTGGGAGATCCACTGCTCTCTTCAAAGCTGTCAGACAGAGTCGTTCGCCTCTGCACCGCCCCCGCTGCTTTCCCTATTGGACCTCAGCTGTGGGCTGTCCCCAGAGGTGGAGTCTACAGAGACAGGCAGGTTTCCTTGAGCTGCTGTGAGCTCCACCCAGTTCGAGCTTCCCAGCGGCTTTGTTTACCTACTTAAGCCTCAGCAATGGCGGGCGCCCCTCCCCCAGCCTCGCTGCTGCCTTGCGGATAGATCGCCGCAGATGGCTGTGTTAGCAGTGAGGGAGGCTCCGTGTGCGTGGGACCCTCCCGGCCAGGTGTGGGATATATTCTCCTGGTGTGCCTGTTTCCTTAAAGCACAGTATTGGGGTGGGAGTTACGCGATTTTCCAGGTGTTATGTGTCTCAGTTCCCCTGGCTAGGAAAACGGATTTCCTTCCCCCTTGCGCTTCCAGGTGAGGCGATGCCTCGCCCTGCTTCAGCTCACGCTGGTCAGGCTGCAGCAGCTGACCAGCACCGATTGTCCGGCACTCCCTAGAGAGATGACCCCAGTACCTCAGTTGAAAATGCAGAAATCACCGGTCTTCTGTGTCGCTCGCGCTGGGAGTTGGAGACTGGAGCTGTTCCTATTCGGCCATCTTGCTCCGCCCCCCCAAAATTTTCAATTTTCTACTAACATCTGCAATTTTTTCATTTATTTCTTGAACATATTAAGCATGAATATTTAAAAACCCATCATCGGCATTCCCAAATTGTCTGTTTCTAGTGTCTGTTGTTTCTCTTCATTTTAATAAACTTTTGTTTATAACCTTTTGTTTCTTCATATACCTGAAAATATTTTCTCGAGAGCTGAATATTACATATGAAATATTTATAGACATAATTTGAAGTTCTGGGTAACTGTGAACCTATCTTCCAAATTGCAATACCATTTTACACCACAAGCAGTGAGTGAGACCTACTATCATTCCACATGTTTGTCAGCATTTGGTGTTGATTTTACCTATTCTAACAGGTATGTAGTGATAGTTTATGGTGGTCTGAATTTGTAATTCTCTATAGATATGATGTTGAACTTCTTTTGTATGCATATTTGCCTTCTGTATATCTTCTTTGGTGATACGTCTGTTTGGATCTTTTCTGCATTTTTTAGTTGGATTGCTTATTTTCATATTGTTGAGTTTTTAGAGTTCCACATACAAGTGCTTTATCAGATATACATTTTCCAAATATTTTCTCCAAGTTTATGGCCTATCTTTTGATTATCTTAACAGTGTCTTTCTTAGAAGTTTCTAATTTTAATGAAGTTTATTTTTTCAAATGTGAAGGATTGGGCTGGAGAGTGTATTTCTTTTTCTTCACTTATTTGTGACATGTAAATTGCAAAATTATTATTCAGGTATAATAGCTATTGAATTGTCTTCAAGCAATTATTTTTAAAATTACATTACTGTCTATCTTGACTTTTAATTTGCAAAGCAAGCCAAATGAACTCACATTCTCTATGATTTTATCCCAGATTTCCTTAGCCCTGAAACAGCTAGCCTGGAAAACTTTCCAGCCAGAAGTTATCAAAACTGGAGACACTACGGAAAAACAGTATATTTAATGACCTTGAGCTGTCAGTCCATCTATCCAGGGATTAATGCTTTCATACAAGAGTGCTATGCTTAGAATATATGATAGGAATATGTAAATTCATTTAAATTTAATTGAATGATTAGATTCAATTTTAAGTAAAAATTGAAGCTTCTTTTCAACTTGAAAATGGTGAAGTGTTTTGTTTCATAAATCTGTAAAAGGATAATTTTCCAAAAAAAGTAACATCATGACTGCTATGAATATAAAATGAACAGATGCCAAAGATTTTATTTAGCTCATTAATTAAATGAGAGAATTGGAAAAACTTTTTCAACTGATTCAAGAGAGAACCCAAAGAATGAAGACACTTACATATCAAGAATATTGAAATGAATTTGCAAGTGGTTGCAAAACTGACTTTCTATCGTGGGGGAAGGGAAGTTAATTGAATTTCCACTAGACACAATTTGTTGCATATCCATAGACAAGAATTGTCCATAGACAATTATTTTGCTTTGTTATCAGTCACCTACAACTTTTAAAAGTTGTAAAATAGCTCAATGGCAATGAAAGGCTTACATCATGTAACTTGGAAGACTGTGCTCTAAACAATGCATAATTTCTATTAAAAATAACCACAACCATTTCTGCTTATTTCACATTTTCTTACAAATTTTTTTCTTGAGACAGAATCTCACTCCATACCCCAGGTTGGAGTTCAGTGGTGTGGTCCCTGCTCACTGCAACCTCAACCTGCCAGGCTCAAACAATCTTCCCACCTCAGCATCTTCAGGAGCTGGAACTACGGGTGTGTACCACAAAGCTAGCTAATTTTTTAATTGGTTTTTTTCTTTGTAGAGGTGGGGGTCTCCCTTTGTTGCCTCGTCGAGTCTCCAACTCCTGGGCTCAAGCAATCCCCCCACTTAAGCCTCCCAAATTGCTGAGATTACAATTGTAAGTCACTATGCCAGGCCAAAGTTTTCTTATGAAATTTTCTGTGCTTCTATTTTTCTTTAGATTATAGGGCATTTGTATCACTTTAAACATTATTGAGGCTTATGGGAATAGGAGATAATACGGTTTGGCTCTGTGTCCCTCACCCAAATCTCACCTTGAACTGTAATAATCCCCCTGTGTCATGGGAGGGACCTGGTGGGAGGTAATTGAATTATAGGGGGTGAGTTTTTCCTATACTATTCTCATGATAGTGAATAATTCTCATGAGCTCTAATGGCTTTGAAATGGGCTGTTCCCCTGCACATGCTGTCTCTTTTGCCAGCCACCATGTAAGACATGCCTTTCTCCTCCTTTGCATTCTGCCATGCTTGTGAAGTCCCCCCAGCCATGTGGAACTCTGAGTTCATTAAACCTCTTTTTTTTTTTTTTAATAAATTACCCAGTGTTGGATATGTCTTTATTAGCAGCATGATTTTATTTTCTAAATAAAAATATTTTGAAAAGATATATTTACTTGATAGATTTTATTTTCAGTATGTTGGAAGCCTGCTTCCTTTATGTTTTGCTCATTACTGACTGGATAGTTTCATACTATGTATCACATTTTTTTCAGCTTCTACATCTGAAACTTAGGCAATGCATGTGCAAGAACTCTCTACATCTTGATGAGGTAATACTTCCTATCATTAATATATTAACTAGTATTTGTTATTTCCTCTGTATTCTTTCTTCATACAGATCTAGGTGTTTAGAAAGAATATCACAAAAGAGCTGGTTGTGGTGGCTTATGCCTATAATCCCAGCACTTTTGGTGACTGAGACAGGCAGATCACTTGAGTCCAGGAATTTGAGACCAGCCTGGCCAACATGGTGATACCATGTCTCTACTAAAAATACAAAGAATTAGCTGAGCATAGTGGTGTGTTCCTGTAATTCCAGTTACTTGGGAGGCTGGCTTGAACTCAGGAGGCAGAAGTTGCAGTGAGCAAAGATTGTGCCTCTGCACTCCAGGCTGGGTGATGAAATGAGACTCTGTCTCAAAAAAAAAAAAAAAAAAAAAAAAGAAAATTATATTTTCCTAAACATATAGGAATTCCAACTACGTCCAATGTTATTATATTTTTCTCTGCTAAAATGTAATCTCTGTGAGAGCAGGGAGTTTTTGTTTGTTTTGTTCAGATGTTCTCCCAGTGATGACATCAGTGCCTTGCACACAGGCAATGCTTAATAGTAGTTGTCGAGTGAATGAACACATTTTACATAATTACCAAACACTGCAAGACAATCTTATCTTCTCAGTAGGAACTCCTGCTACTGAGCAGCATTTATTAAATGAAAATTAAAGTCTATTAAGTTATACTTTATTTGCCCCATAAAAGGATCCTCACTACCTATGCCTGACTGTGAACCCTACTTGGAAAATCACAGATCTGAACTCTACAGCCTACCATTGTATTTTATTATTTTTTTCTCTTTTATTCTGACTCAGAGGCATTCAGGTACCACTGTGTTTTAAATACTTGCTACTCAAAGTATGGTCCAGGAATCATCAGTATCTGTACCAGCAGGAGCTTGTTAGGTTGATTCCATAACTTGGCTACTGTGAATAGGGGACAAGATTCTGCATTTCTAAGTGTCCATCAATGGATGAGTGGATAGAGAAAATATGGTATACATGCATAATGGAAGATTTTTAGCCATAAAAAATGAGATTCTGTCATTTGCAGCAACATGGATAGACTTGGAGGACTTTCTATTAAGTGAAATAAGCCAGGCAAAGAAAAACAAATACGTCTGTGTTCTCACTCATATATGGGAGCTAAAATAGTTGATCTCGTGAAGGTAGAGAGTAGAATATGGTTACTGGAGGCTAGGAAGTGTAGGCAGGACAGGGGAATCAAAACAGACTGGTTAATGGGTACAAAAATGGAGTTAAATAAAAGGAATAAGTGACTTCCAATTCCAAAATCAAAATGGTGTCATAGAAGCAAGCTGGCTTCACTTCCCCCATCCCCCATAACAGAAAACCCAAACTAAATATACAGCACCAAGATTATTACCAGAAATATCCCAGAACTCAAACATAAACTTGAGATACTTCCTGGGGCCACTGACAAGTGAAAAAAACTCTGAGTGGACGATAAGAGAATTAGACTTCCACATTCACAATGCCCCTCCCTACTTTCTCCCTGTAACCAATTGTGTGAAAAATGTCCCCCAGGCTCACTTTTTCTATAGTAAAAAAAGTGAAATTGAGGTGTACAACCAGCTTCCCTACCATCTTTGGTTCCCTAGCAGGAGACCTGTCCCTACCTTAGCTGACAAAAAGCGTCATGAATGCCTGAAGGAAGAAATATCCTTGAGGACAAGCAGAGACAAAGTGAGGCAGGACTCCCTTTTCCAGCCCTGGAAACTCTGCTCTGTAACTCAGCCAAAGAAGATGCCACATTTCTATGGTTATTCAGCAGCACTGTGCTCTAGGAGGTTTGTCCCACAGGCCTCTGGGCATGAACCGCTAGCCAGCCTTCCCACACTCCCAGAATATTTTGGGGGGGACCTCCCTCATTCAGGAAAGGCAGCTCTCCGACTGTTTCCTAGAGCTGAGGCAAACGTAGGCTTAAGGTGCTACCTGGAGCCAAAAAGGAGTGGTGACTGGGCAGTAAAGAACCTGTAAGCAAATCTATCCAAAAAACCAAACAAACTGAACAGAGAAGACTGGAATGAATAACTAATCCTTCAAAGCAGAGACATAGATGTGCATCCACAAGAAACAACAGCAAATAGAGAACCATGAACTGATTCCAGGCCTAAGCCCTTGGATAGCATTTCTGGACCTACTCTGAGGCAGAAAGGAGCCCACAGACCTGGCAGCATTCACCACAATCTGACTGAAGAGACGTTGGTCTTTAAGTGAACATTGTTAGTGTCCTGGTGGAACTCCCCATGGGCCACAGGTGGTCTTGGCCGCAGAGAGAGGCTTCTCTGGCTGTGAAAAAGGGAGGAAAGAGTGGGAAGGATTTTATATTGTGGTTTGAGTGCCAGCTTAGCCGCAGTAGAATAGAACATCAGGCAAATTTCTAAGGTTTTTGACTCTAAGCTCTGGCTCCCAGACAGCATCTCTGGACCCATCAAGGGCCTGGGGTAATTTGCCACCCTGAAGGAAAGGACACAAACCTGGCTAGCTTTTGCTACCTTCTGATCATAGACCCCTAAGGACTTAAGTGAATGTAAGTGACATCTCAGTAGTGGTTACAGCAGGCCTTGGGCAAGACGCACTGCTCTGCTGTGTTCAGATCTGACGCAGCATAGTTTCTGTGGTGGTGGCCACAGGCTGCTTACTTCACCACACTCCTAGTTCCAAATGGCTCAGCAAAGAGAGAGACTCCATGTGTTTGGGATAAAGTAAGGGAAAAGAACAAGAGTCTCTGCCTGGTAATCTAGAAAATTCTTCCAGATCTTATCCAAAACCACCAAGGAAGTACCTTCACAAGTCTGAAAATACTACAAAATTATTGGACTTGGGGCCCAAGTCCCTTCAAATACCTGGAAATCCTCCTCAAGAAGGATGGGCACAAACAAGCCTAGACTGTGATGACTACAATAAATATCTAACCTCTTCAATGCTCAGACACCAAGGAACATATACAATCATTAGGATCCTCCAGGAAAACATGACCTAATCAAACAAACTAAATAAGCCACCAGGACCAATCCTGGAGAAACAGAGAATTCAAAATAGCTGTTTTGAGGAAACTCAAAGAAAATTCAAGATAATACAAAGAAGAAATTTAGAATTCTATGGGATAGGCCAGGCATGTTGGCTCACACCTGTAATCCCAGCACTTTGGGAGGCCAAGGCAGGCAGATCACCTGAAGTCAGGAGTTCAAGACCAGTCTGAACAACATGGTAAAAACCATCTCCTTACTAGAAATACAAATATTAGCCAGGTGTGGTTGGTGGGTGCCTTAATCCCAGCTACTCAGGAGACTGAGGCAGGAGAATTGCTTGAACATGGGAGGCAGAGGTTGCAGTGAGCCAAGATTGTGCCACTGCACTCCAGCCTGAGTGACAGAGTGAGACTCCAAGAAAAAAAAAAGGAATTCTATGGTATAAATTTAGCAGAGATTGAAATAATTCAAAGAATCAAGCAGAAATTCTAGAGTTGAAAAATGAAACTGACATACTGAGTAATGTATCAGAGTCTCTTAATAGCAGAACTGACAAGCAGAAGAAAGAATTAGTGAACTTAAAAACAGGATATTTGAGAATACACTGAAAGGACAAGAGAAAAAAAGAATAAAAAATAATGAAGCACCCCTACAAGATTCAGAAAATATACAAATCTAAGAGTTATTGGCCTTAAAGAGTAGGTAGAGAGAGACATAAGGGTAGAATGTTGCTGAAGGAAAAAAAATTTGACCCTAGAATAGTATATCTGGTGAAAATATCCTTCAAGCATGAAGGACAAATAAAAACTTTCCCAGACAAACAAAAGCTGAGAGATTTCACTAACATCAAGCCTGCCCTAAAAAAAATGCTAAAGGGAGTCTTTCAATATGAAAGAAAAAAGGATATTAATGAGCAAGAAGAAATCATTTGAAAGTACAAAACTCAATGATAAGAGTAATCACACAGAACAACTCAGAATATTATAACATTGCTTTCATGGTGTGTAAACTTGTCCTTTCTTAAGTACAAAAACTAAATGATGAAACAATAAAAAATAATAATTACTATGACTTTTCAAACATAGACAGTATAATAAGATACAAATAGAAACCATAAAACTTTTAAAACAGGGGGATGAAGTTAAAGTGTAGAGATTTTATTAGTTTTCTTTCTTTTTACATGTTTGTTTATGTAATCATTGTTATCACCAGTTTAAAATAATGGGTTATAAGAAAGTATTTGCAAGTTTCATGGTAACCTCAAATTTAAAAAAATAAACAACAGGTACACAAAAAAATAAAAAGGGAGAAATTAAATCATACCCACTGAGAAAAATCCCCTTCACTAAAAGGAAGACAGGAAGGAAGGAAATAAGGAAGGCAAGACCGCAAAACAACCAGAAGACAAGTAACAAAATGGCAGAGTACATTTCTACTTCTCAAGAATACCACTGAATATAAATGGATTAAACTCTACAGTCTAAAGACAGAGAGTGGCTGAATAGTTGAAAAAACAAGACCCAATGATCTATTGCCACCAAGAAACACACTTTACCTATGAAGTGAAAAAAACACACTTTACATATAAACTATGTAAATAGTTTTTACATATAAACTATGTAAATAAAGGGATGGAAAAAGGTATTCTATGCCAACAGAAATCAAAAAAGAGCAGGAGTAGCTATACTCAGACAAAATAGATTTCAAGACAACAACTATTAAAAGAGACAAAAAAGGTGATATGGTTTGGCTGTATTCCCACCCAAATCTCATGTTGAATTGTTGTTCCCATAATTCCTACATGTGGTGAGAGAGACCCAGAGGGAGGTAATTGAATCATGGGGGCAGTTTCCCCCATGATATTCTCATGATAGTAAATTCTCAGGAGATCTGATGGTTTTATAAGGGGCTTCCCCCTTTGTTTTGTTCTCATTCTTCTCCTTCCTGCTGCCATGTGAAGAAGGATGTGTTTGCTTCCCTTCTGCCACAATTGTAAGTTTCCTGAGGCCTACTTAGCCGTGCTGAACTGTGAGACAATTAAACCTCTTTCCTTTATCAATTAATCATTCTCAGGTATGTCTTTATTAGTAGCATGAGAACAAACTAATATAGAAGGTCATTATCTAATGATAGTCAATCCAGCAACAGGGTATAATGATTGTAAATATATATGCACCTGACATTGGATGACCCAGATATATGAAGCAAATATTATTACAACAAAAGAGAGAGATAGAACTCAATAGCTGGAGACTTCAACACCTCACTTTGAGCATTGGACAGATCTCCCAGACAGAAACTCAACAAAGAAGCATTAGACTTAATCTGCACTATACACCAAATGAATCTCATAGGTACTTAGAGAACATTTCACCCAAAAGTTACAGAATACACATTCTTCCCCTCAGCACGTGGGTAATTTTCAAAGATAGACTATATGTTAGGTCACAAAACAGGTCTTAAAATATTTTTAGAAATTGAAATTATATCAAACTTCTTCTTTGATCACAATGGAATAAAACTAGAAATCAACAACAAGAGGAATTTTGGAAACTACATGAACACATGCAAATTAAATGATATGCTCCTGAATGACCAATGGGTCAATAAAGAAATTAGAAGATAATTGAAAAATTTATTGAAGCAAATGATAATGGAAACACAACATACCAAAACCTATGGGATATAGAGAGAGCAGTACTAGGAGGGAAATTTATACCTGTAAGTGACTACATCAAAAAAGAAGACAAACTTCAAATAAATAACCTAACAATGCATCTCAAAGATCTAGAAAAGTGAGAGCAAACCAAATCCAAAATTAATATAAGAAAAGAAATAATCAAGATTAGGGCAGAAATAAATGAATTTGAAAGTAGCAAATAAAAAGATCAACAAAAGAAAGAGTTGGTTTTTGAAAAGAGAAACAAAATTGATAAAGTTTTGGCCAGACTAAGAAAAAAAAGAAGAAGACCCAAGTGAATAAAACAAGAAATGAAAAATGAGACATTACAGATGATATCACAGAAATTCAAAGGATCATTAGTGGCTACTATGAAAAACCATATGCCAATAAATTGGACAATCTGGAGGAAATGGATAAATTCCTAGATACATACAACCTACCAAGATGGAACCATGAAGAAATCCAAAACCTGAACAGACCAATAACAAGTGATGAATCAAAGCCATAATTTAAATTATCCCAGTAAAGGAAAGCCTGGAACCCTATGGATTCACTGCTAAATTCAACCAAACATTTAAAGAACTAATACCAATCCTACTGAAACTATTCTGAAAAATAGAGGAAGAAATACTTCCAAATTCCTCAGCATGACCTTGATACCCAAACTAGACAAAGACACATGAAAAAAAGAAAACTACAGAATGATATCTCTGAAGAATACTGATGCAGGAATCCTCAACAAAATATTTTACTCACAAACCTAATTCAACAAACATTAAAAAATTGTTCATCACGACCAAGTAGGATTTATACCAGGCATGCAGGGATGATTCAACATATGCAAATAAATCCATGTGATACATCATATCAGCAGAATGAAGGACAAAACCATATGATCATTTCAACTGATGCTGGGAAAACATTTGATAAAATTCAACATCTCCTAATAATAAAAACCCTAAAAAATCTGGGTATAGAAGGAACATACCTCGACATAATGAAAGCCATATATGAAAGACCCACAGCCAGTGCCATATTTAATAGGGAAAAATTGAAAGCCTTTCCTCTAGGATCTGGAGCACAACAAAGATAGTCACTTTCACCACTGTTCTTCAGCATACCACTGGAAGTCCTAGGTAGAACAATCAAATAAGAGAAAGAAATAAAGGACATCCAAATTGGAAATAAAGAAGACAAATTATCCTGTCTGACATGATCTTATATTTGGAAAAATCTGAAGACTCCACAAAAGAAAATTAGAACTGATAAATTTAGTAGTTTCAGGATACAAAATCGACATACAAAAATCAGTAGCATTTCTATATGCTTATAGTGAACAATCTGAAAAAGAAATTTTTAAAAATTCAATTTACAGTAGCCACAAATAAAATTAAATACCTAGGAATTAACTTTACTAAAGAAGTGAAAGATCCATATAATGAAAACTACAAAACACTGATGAAAGAAATTGAAGAGGACACAAAATGGAAAGACATTCCACGTTCATGGATTGGGAGAATCAATATTGTTTAAATGTCCATGCTACACAAAGCAATTACAGATTCAATGTAATCCCTATCAAAATACCAATGACATTCTTCACAGAAATAGAAAAAAATTCTAAAATTTATATGAAACCAGAAAAGATTTAGAATAGCCCAAGATATCCTTAACAAAAAGAACTAACCTGGAGGGATCACGTTACCTGATTTCAAATTATACTACAGAGCTATACTAACCAAAGCAGCAGGCTACTGTCATAAAAACAGACACACAGACCAAAGGAACAGAATAGTGAACCGAGAAACAAATTCACATGCCACTCATTTTTGACAAAGTTGCCAAGAGTGTAGGGAAAAGACAGTCTTTTCAATAATGATGCTGGGAAAACTGGATACCTGTATGCAGAAGAAGGAAACTTAACCCCTATCTCTTACCATATACAAAAATCAAATCAAAATCTAAGAACTCAAACTATGAAAACACTACAAGGAAACATTGGGAAAACTCTTCAGGACATTGGTCTGGGCAAAAGTTTCTTCAGTAATACCACACAGACACAGGCATCCAAGGCAAAAATGAACAAATAGGATTACATCAAATGAATTAAAAGCTTCCACACAGCAAAGGAAGCATTCTGGGACACAGAACGGGAGAAAACATTTGCAAACTACCCATCTGGCAAGGGATTAATAACCAGAGTATATAAGTAACTAAAACAACTCTATAGGAAAAAGTCTAATAATCTGATTTAAAAATGGACAAAATATTTGAATAGGCATTTCTGAAAAGAAGTCATATACACAGCAAGCAAAAAAGCATATGAAAAGGTGCTCAGGCCAGGCATGGTGGCTCACGCCTGTAATTCCAACACTTTGGGAGGCTAAGGTGGGCAGATTGTTTGAGTTCACAATTTCAAGACTAGCCTAGGAAAGAGGGCAAAATCCTATTTCTACCAAAAAAAAAAAATTAGCCAGGTGTTTTGGTGCCTGCCTGTAGTCCCAGCTGTTCAGGATGTTAAGGTGGGAGGATGGCTTGAGCCCTGGAGGCAGAGGCAGAGGTTGCAGTGAGCCAGGATGGCATCACTGCACTCCAGCCTGGACCATAGAGCCAGACGTTGTCACAGAAAAAACAGAAAAGAAAGGGAAAAGAAAAAGAAAAAGAAATAACAGGAAATAAATGCTAGAGAGGATGTGGATTAAAGGCACCCCTCATACACTGTTGCTGGGAATGTAAATTATTACAACCACCGTGGGGAACAGTTGGGAGGTTCCTCAAAAAACAAAACAAAACAAAAAAACACTAAAAATAGAGCTACCATATGATCCAGCAATTCCATTTCTGAGTATATACCCAAAAGAAAGGAAATCAGTATATTAAAGAGATATCTGCACACCTGTGTTTGTTGCAGTACTGTTCACAATAACCAGGATTTGAAAGCAATTTAAATGTCCATCAACAGATAAGTGGATAAAGAAAATGTGGTCCTTATACACAGTGGAGTACTATTTAGCTATAAGAAAGAATGAGTTCCTGTCATTTGCAACAGCATGGATGGAACTGGAGGTCATTATGCTAAGTAAAATAAGCCAGGCACAGAAAGACAGACATTGCATGTTCTAAATTTTTTGTGGTATCTAAAAATCAAAACGATTGAACTCATGGAGGCAGACAGTAGATGAATGGTTACCACAGGCTGGGAAGGGTAGTAGGGGAGTGGTGGGGAGGTGAAGATAGTTATTAGGCACAAAACAAATAGTTAGAAAAAATGAATAAAAACCTATTATTTAGCACAACAGAGTGTCTATAGTCAATAGTAATTTAATTGTACATGTAAAAAATAACTTAAAGAGTATGATTGGATTGTTTGTAACACAAAGGATAATTGCTTGAGGGGATGCATATGCCTTTTGCATGATGTGATTATTATACGTTACATGCCTGTATCAAAATATCTGATGTACCACATAAATATATACACCTACAAGGTACCCTAAAAAATTAAAGATTAAAGAAAAGAAAAAGGAACCACCCAAATAAATAACATCAGAAAAAAATGAGACATAACAAATGAGGCCACAGAAATACAACAAACCATTGGAGACTATTATGAACAACTATATGGCAATAAATTGGAAAACCTAGAAAAAATAGACAAATCCTGGATATATACAACCAACCAAGATTAAGCTATGGATAAGTAGAAAACCTCAATAAACCATTAACAAGTAATGAGATTGAAGCCTTAATGAAAAGTCTTCTATCAATGAAAAGCCCAGCACCTGATGGCTTCCCTGCTAAATGCCACCAAATAGTTAAAGAAGAACTAATACTAATTCTACTCCAACTCTTTAAAAAATTGCAATGGAAGGAACATGTCCAAACTCATTCTATAAGGTCAGTTTTACCCTGATACCAAAACCAGACAAGGACACAATGGAAAAAAATAGGCCAATATCAATAATAAGTGTAGATACAAAAAGCCTCAACGAAGTACTAGCAAACCAAATTCAACAACACATTGAAAAGATCAGTCACCATGATCCAGTGGGATTCATCTCGGGGATGCAAGAATGGTTCAACATAATAGTCCAAATCAATAAACATGATACATCACCTTAACAGAACCAAGAACAAAAACCATATGATTATTTCCATAGATGCCAAATAAGCATTTGATAAAATTCAACATCCCTTTATGAAAGAAAAAAAAAAACCCTTATCAAATTGGCTTTTGTATGAGAATATCTCAAAATAGAAAGACCATATATGACAAACCCAGAGTTATCATACTGAATGGGGAAAAATTGAAGGCCATTCCTCTAAGATCTAGAGTAAGACAAGGATTCCCACTTCCACCACTTTTATTCAATATAGTACTGGAAGTCGTGGCTAGAGTCATTGGTTAAGACAAAGAAATACTGGGAATCCTAACTGGGAAGGAAGAAGTCAAATTAACTTTGTTTGTAGATGACATGATCTTATATTTAGAGAAACCTAAATAATCCACAAAAAAAAACTGTTAGAACTGATAAATTAAGTAAAGTTGCAGAACACAAAATCAACATACAAAAAAATCAGTAGCATTTATATATGCCAACAGCAAACAATCCAAAAAAGAATTCTAGAATGAATAATTTCTGGTGTATAATAGCACAGATTATAATTAGCAATAATTTATTGTACAGCTAAAAGATGTGGGATGTTCCCAACACAAAGAAATGATAAACATTTGAGGTGATAAATATCCTATACTTACCTTGATTTAATCATTACACACTGTATGCATGTATAAAAATATCACATATACCCCACAGATATGTAAAGTTATTATGTATGAATAAAAAAGGAAACTTAAATGCAGAATCTGAGGCCCCACTCAGACCTACTAAACCAGGATCTGCATTTTACAAGACCCCCAGGAAATGCATGTACATACTTGAATTTGAGAAGCTGCTTTAAGTGTTGTAGTCACTGTCATAACAAGAGTCAGCTCTGATCCCCTGGGCACTGCACCCAGCCAGCTCCAAACAGAGGCGAGTGTAGACAGCATGAGTCAAGATGTTAATCCATCAGCTAAATATATATTGGGCATCTCCTAGCTTCCAGTCACTATGGTTGCCACGCCTTTAGCTCTCAGTATATCTCGCTCCTTGTGTTGTATGAAGTTCTCACTGTTAATCACACAGAGTGTTAGAGTTGAGGGGCACCTTTCAGATGACATTGACCAACCCCTTTATTTTGCCTATGAGGAAGCTAAGGTTGTAGATAGCTCAGGACATACAGAACAGAACTATAGTCCATGCTTTGTTTGCATTACGCTTGATTTCTTTACTTATGCTTTGTTTACATCACATTTATGCTTTGTCTACATCGCACTTGATTCTTTCTCCATATATAAAACTCTGGAGAGATGTTATTAGTTTGACCCCTTTACACATGGTGTGGGCACCTGAAGTGGAAAGAGCTTGTCTCCAGAAGGCTCAAGTAGAAGTGACATATGTCACTTTGGAAGTGACCTTGTTACATGTACTTTCTTTCTTCTTCTTCTTTTTTTTTTTTTTTAATTATACTTTAAGTTCTGGGATACATGTGCAGAATGTGCAGGTTTGTTACATAGGTATACACGTGCCATGGTGGTTTGCTGCACCCATCAACCCATCATTGACATTAGGTATTTCTCCTAATGCTATCCCTCCCCAGCCCCACACCCCTCCAACAGGCCCCCATGTGTGATGTTCCCCTCCATGTATCCATGTGTTCTCATTGTTCAACTCCCATGTATGGGTGAGAGCATGTGGTGTTTGGTTTTCTGTCCTTGTGTTAGTTTGCTGAGAACAATGGTTTCCGGCTTCATCCATGTCCCTGCAAAGGACATGAACTCATCCTTTTTTATGGCTGCATAGCTTCCATGGTGTATATGTGCCACATTTTCTTTATCCCGTCTATTATTGATGGGGATTTGGGTTGATTCCAAGTCACTGCTATTGTGAATAGTGCTGCAATAAACATACATGTACATGTGTCTTTATAGTAGAATGATTTATAATCCTTTGGGTATATACCCAGTATGATTTTAGGTCTTATGTTGAAGTCTTTAATCCATCTTGAGTTAATTTTTGTGTAAGATGTAAGGAAGGGGTCCAGTTTCAGTTTTCTGCATATGGCTAGCCAGTTTTCCCAACACCATTTATTAAATGGGGAATCCTTTCACCATTGCTTGTTTTTGTCAGGTTTGTCAAAGATCGGATGGTTGTAGATGTGTGGTGTTATTTCTGAGGCCTCTGTTGGTCTTTATATCTGTTTTGGTACCAGTACCATGCTATTTTGGTTGCTGTAGTCTTGTAGTATAGTTTGAAGTCAGGTAGCATGATGCCTCCAGCTTTATTCTTTTTGCTTAGGATTGTCTTGGTTATGTGGGCTCTCTTTTGGTTCCATATGAAATTCAAAGTAGTTTTATCCAATTCTATGAAGAAAGTCAATGGGAGCTTGATGGGGATAGCATTGAATCTATAAATTACTTTGGGCATTATGGCCATTTGATGATATTGATTCTTCCTATCCATGAGCATGGAAAGTTTTTCCACTTGTTTGTGTCCTCTCTTATTTCCATCAGTCGTCGTTTGCGCCTTGAAGAGGTCTTTCACATCCCTTGTAAGTTGTATTCATAGATATTTTATTCACTTTGTAATAACTGTGAATGGGAGTTCACTCATGATTTGGCTCTCTGTTTGTCTATTATTGGTGTGTAGGAATGCTTGTGATTTTTGCACATTGGTTTTGTATCCTGAGACTTTGCTGAAGTTGCATATCAGTTTAAGGAGATTTTTGACTGAGATAATGGGGTTTTCTAAATATACAATCCTGTCATCTACAAACAGAGACAATTTGACTTCCTCTCTTCCTATTTGGATACCCTTTATTTCTTTCTCTTGCCTGATTGCCCCGGCCAGAACTTCCAATAGCTCGTTGAATAGGAGTGGTGAGAGAGGACATCCTTGTCTTGTGCCGATTTTCAAGGGGAATGCTTCTAGCTTTTGCCCATTCTGTATGATATTGGCTGTGGGTTTGTCATAACTAACTGTTAGTATTCTGAGATACATTCCATCAGTACTTAGTTTATTGAGGGTTTTTAGCATGAAGGGGTGTTAAATTTTATCGAAGTTCTTTTCTGCATCTATTGAGATAATCGTGTGGTTTTTCTCATTGGTTCTGTTTACGTGATGGATTATGTTTATTGATTTATGTATGTTGAACCAGCCTTGCATCCCAGGGATGAAGACGACTTGATTGTGATGGATAAGCTTTTTGATGTGCTGCTAGATTTGGTTTGCCAGTATTTTATTGAGGATTTTTGCATTGATGTTCATAGGGATATTGGCCTGAAATTTTCTTTTGTTGTGTCTTTGCCAGGCTTCGGTATTAGGCTGATGGTGGCCTCATACAATGAGTTCAGGAGGAGACCCTCTTTTTCTGCTGTTTGGAATAGTTTCAGAAGGAATGGTACCAGGTCCTCCTTTTACCTCTGGTAGAATTAGGCTGTGAATCCATCGGATTCTGGGCTGTTTTTGCTAGTAGGCTGTTAATTACTGCCTCAGTTTCAGAACTTGTTATTGGTCTATTCAGGGATTCAGCTTCTTCCTGGTTAAGTCTTGGGAGGGTGTATGTGTCCAGGAATTTATCCATTTTTTCTACATATTCTAGTTTATTTGCATAGAGGTGTTTATAATATTCTCTGATGGTAGTTTGTATTTCTGTGGGATCAGTGATGATATCCCCTTTATCATTTTTTTATTATACTTTAAGTTCTAGGGTACATGTGCATAATGTGCAGGTTTTTTGCATATGTATACATGTGCCATGTTGGTGTGCTGCATCCAATAACTCGTCATTTACATTAGGTATGTCTCCTAATGCAATCCCTCCCCCCCCACTCCCCACAATAGGACACGGTGTGTATGATCCCCTTCCTGTGTCCAAGTGATCTCATTGTTCAATTCCCACCTATAAGTGAGAACATGCGGTACCAGCGAGTGTTCCTGTCTGATTCTCGCTCTGGAATCTTCATCTCAGGGGTGTACCCTGCCGTGTGAGGTATGAGGTGTCGGTCTGCACCTAGTGGGGGATATCTCCCAGTTAGGCTACTCAGAGGTCAGGGACCCACTTGAGCAGGCAGTCTGTCCGTTCTCAGATCTCAGCCTCCATGCTGGGAGATCCACTGCCCTCTTCAAAGCTGTCAGACCGGGGCATTTACCTCTGCCGAGGTTTCTGCTGCTTTTTGTTTAGCTATGCCCTGTCCCCAGAGGAGGAGTCTACAGAGGCAGGTCCGCCTCCTTGAGCTGTGGTGGGCTCCACCCAATTCAAGCTTCCCAGCAGCTTTGTTTACCTAGTTAAGCCTCAGCAATGGCGTACGCCCCTCCCCCAGACTTGCTACCACCTTGCAATTAGATCTCAGATTGCTGTGCTAGCAATGAGGGAGGCTCTGTGGGCGAGGGACCCTCTGGGCTAGGTGTGGTATATAATCTCCTGGTGTGCTGTAGGATGGGAGTTACCCAATTTTCCAGGTGTTGTGTGTCTCAATTTCCTTTGGCTAGGAAAAGGAATTCCCTTTGGCTAGGAAAAGGAATTCCCTTCCCCTTTGTGCTTCCCAGGAGAGGTGATGCCTCACCCTGCTTCAGCTCTCACTGGTTGGGCTGCACCCGGGGACCAGCGCCAACTCTCCGACATGCCCCAGTGAGATAAATCCAGTACCTCAGTTGAAAATGCAGAAATCAGCTGTCTTCTGTGTCACTCACGCTGGGAACTGGAAGCTGGAGCTGTTCCTATTTGGCCATCTTGGGCACGCCCCCCAAAGTATATCCCTTTGTCATTTTTTTATTGTGTCTCTATGATTCTTCTCCGTTTTCTTCTTTATTTTTGTAATTATTATTATACTTTAAGTTCTATTAAGGTTAATGTTGTTATATGTGAATTTGATCCTGTCATTATGATGCTAGCTGTTTATTTTGTCTGTTAATTGATGCAATTTCTTCATAGCATTGATGGTCTTTACAATTTGGCATGTTTTTGCAGTGGCTGGTACTGATTGTTCCTTTCCATATTATGTGCTTCCTTCAGGAGCTCTTGTAAGGCAGGTCTGGTGGTGACAAAAATCTCTAAGCATTTGCTTGTCTGTAAAGGATTTTATTTCTCCTTCACTTATGAAGCTTTGTTTGACTGGATATGAAATTTTAGGTGGAAGATTCTTTTCTTTAAGAATGTTGAATATTGGCCCCCACTCTCTTCTGGCTGTAGGGTTTATGCCAAGAGATCTGCTGTTCGTCTGATGGGCTTCCCTTTGTGGGTAACCTGACCTTTCTCTTTGGCTGCCCTTGACATTTTTCCCTTCATTTCAACATTGGTGAATCTGACAATTGTGTGTCTTGGGGTTGCTCTTTTTGAGGAATGTCGTTGTGGTGTTCTCGTTGTTCTCTGTATTTCCTGAATTTGGATGTTGGCCTGCCCTGCCAGGTTGGGGAAGTTCTTCTGGATAATATCCTAAAGAGTGTTTTCTAACTTGGTTCCATTCTCCCTGTCACTTTCAGGTACACCAATCAAACGTAGATTTGGCCTTTTCACATAGTCCTGTATTTCTTGGAGGCTTTGTTAATTTCTTTGTACTCTTTTTTCTCTAATCTTGTCTTCTCATTTTATTTCATTAATTTGATATTCAATCACTGATATCCTTTCTTCCACTTGATTGAATCAGCTACTGAAGCTTGTGTATGCTTTATGAAGTTCTCATACTGTGGTTTTCAGCTCCATCAGGTCATTTAAGCTCTTCTCTACACTGGTTATTCTAGTTTGCCATTCATCTAACCTTTTTTCAAGGATTTTAGCTTCCTTGCGATGGGTTAGAACATGCTCCTTTAGCTCAGAGAAGTTTGTTATTACTGAACTTCTGAAGCCTACTTCTGTCATCTCATCAAACTCATTCTCCACTCAGTTTTGTTCCCTTGCTGGTGAGGAGTTGTGTTCCTTTGGAGGAGAAGAGGTGTTCTGGTTTTTGGAATTTTCAGCCTTTCTGCTCTGGTTTCTCCCCGTCTTTGTGGTTTTATCTATCTTTGGTCTTTGATGTTGATGACTTATGGATGGGATTTTGGTGTGGATGTCCTTTTTGTTGATATTGATGCTATTCCTTTCTGTTTGTTAGCTTTCCTTCTAACAGACAAGCCCCTTAGCTGCAGGTCTGTTGGAGTTTGCTGGAGGTCCACTCCAGATCCTGTTTGCCTGGGTATCACTGGTGGAGGCTGCAGAACAGCAAATATTGCTGCCCGATCCTTCCTCTGGAAGCTTTGTCCCAGAAGGGCACCCACCTCTATGAGGTGTTTGTCAACCCCTACTGGGAGGCATCTCCCAGTCAGGCTACATGGGGGTCAGGGACCCATTTGAGGCAGGATCCCATCAGTTATCAGAGTTTTAACACCATACTGGGAGAGCCACTGCTCTTTTCAGAGCTGTCAGGCAGGGACATTTAAGTCTGCAGAAGCTGGCCGGGCGCGGTGGCTCAAGCCTGTAATCCCAGCACTTTGGGAGGCCGAGACGGGCGGATCACGAGGTCAGGAGATCGAGACCATCCTGGCTAACACGGTGAAACCCCGTCTCTACTAAAAATACAAAAACTAGCCGGGCGAGGTGGCGGGCGCCTGTAGTCCCAGCTACTGTGGAGGCTGAGGCAGGAGAATGGCTTAAACCCGGGAGGCGGAGCTTGCAGTGAGCTGAGATCTGGCCACTGCACTCCAGTCCAGGCGACAGAGCGAGACTCCGCCTCAAAAAAAAAAAAAAAAAAAAAAAAAAAAAAGTCTGCAGAAGCTGTCTGCTGCCTTTTGTTCAGATATGCCCTGCCACCAGAGGTGGAATCTATAGAGGCAGTAGGCCTTGCTGAGCTGCCATGGGCTCCACCTAGTTCAAGTTTCCCTGCCTTTTTGTTTACACTGTGAGCACAGAACTGCCTACTCAAGGCTCAGCAATGGTGGACAACCCTCCCCCTGCCAAGTTCCAGCATCCCAGGTTGATCTCAGTCTGCTATGCTGACAGCAAGCAAGGCTCCATGGGCATGGGAACTGCCGAGCCAAGCACGGGAGGGAATCTCGTAGTCTGCCAGTTGTGAAGACCATAGGAAAAGCACAGTATTTGGTCAGGAGTGTGCCATTCCTCCAGGTACAGTCACTCATGGCTTCCCTTGGCTAGGAAAGGGAAATCCCCCAACCCCTTGCATTTCCTGGGTGAGGTGATGCCCCACCCTGCTTTGACTCACCCTCCATAGGCTGCACCCACTGTCCAACCAGTCCCAGTGAGATGAACCGGGTACCTCAGTTGGAAATCCAGAGATCACCTGTCTTCTGTGTCAATCTCGCTGGGAGCTGTAGACCAGAGCCGTTCCTATTCGGCCGTATTGGAAGCGACCTCTCTTTTCTTCTTTATTAGTCTGGCTAGTGGCCTATCTGTTTTGTTAATCTTTTCAAAAAGCCACCTCCTGGATTCATTGATTTTTTGAAGGGTTTTCCGTGTCTCTATCTCCTTCAGTTCTGCTCTGATCTTAGTTATTTATTTCTTCTACTAACTTTTGAATTTATTTGCTCTTTCTTCTCTAGTTCTTTTAATTATGATGTACATATACTTTCTATTGTGGATGAGATAGCATTAGAAAAGAGAATTAAAGTGCAGGTCAGGCTTTGACAGAAAAAAATGGGTAAAAGGGAGAGTATTCCAGGCACCAAGATTTTCCCAGAGATGAGGCAATAGAGGTCATGTATGAACTAACGGTTCAGTTTGGCAGGAGATGAAGAAATTAGGGTAGATTATGGAGTTCAGGTTACATCTTGGAGAATGTTAACTGTAAACAAAGGATAGGAAATCACTGAACTTGTATAATCTTTAAATCCTCCCAAATTATTTTTTCTAAAGCCAAACTTTGTCTTACTCCCTTGGCTCATAGCTTGACAAAGGGAATTGCTTTTTTCTTCTCTGTGTAATTGGTTTCTCTTTTCTAAGTACTCTTCCACACATCTACCAGCCATTTGAAACTCCACTTGGTCATGTTGCCTACTGCTCTGAAAATTCTGAGAACCTAAAATAGAGGGAAAAGGCATAGCTGCTTAGCCTGACATTTGGTGCTCTCTACAATCTCACTCTGACTTTCCTGTTCAGTTTTATTCTCTGTGAAATGCTCCAGATCTTTCTGCTCCTGCCTAGTTAGATAATTCACTGCTTTATGGTAGGTTAAGTGCATTTCTGTCTCATGGCCAAAAACCCAGCTGTAATGCAATTTTCCTTCTCCCCAAATCCATGAGTCTCATCTTCCTTCTGCATCCAGCCCACGTCCACCTCCTCTAAGATTTCCCTAACCCAACCAGCGATAAACATCAGCTACCGTTCTCTTACCAATATCCTTGGCAGTTTTGTTAAGCACTCATTCAGTGACTTACACATTCTTTGATTCTGCTGAAATTCGTAGGATGCCTGCTATGTGTCTGGTGCTAGGAAGATAAATGTCTCAGTCCCAGCCCTGTTGATAATTTAGTGAGGGAGATAGACAATCACAGTTACAATAGAATGTGAGAGATGCAATAATAGCAGTAAAACTGAGTAACTTGAAAGCACCTAGCACAAATTGGAAATAGAGAGGAAGGGGAGGGAGGGAGGGAGGGAGGGAGAGAGAGAGAGAGAGAAGGCTTCCTGGTAGCAGTGATTTCTCAGCTAAGCTTTAAAGGATGAGTTGTAGTAACAAAGTGATGCTGTGATGTGGGCAGGATCAGTACATGAGAGAGTGGCTAATTTGAAGGACCACAAAAGCTAACTCAGCAGATATTGGTTACTAATAATGCTTGTAGAAATGTATGATTTGCTCCATGCTTTTATGAACAATTTTTCTTCAGTTCTGTCCTGTCCCTCTTCAGATGAGGGACAGGTACATCATCTATCACTTTTTGTCACTAATCAGTTCTAGTCACACCAAGCTGACAACTGGAAAATTATTTTTAAAATCAGCAAATATTAAAACTGTTCCAAGAAACAAGCTCTTTCAGAGGGGGACCTGTGTCTTTTCTTCACTAAACTACAGATGATTATGATGATGAATTACTGCTGACTTTTTATTCCTCTTCAGTCAATAACGGAGACTGTTATAGTAAAACCACGTTCATTCAGCAAATATTTGTTGAGTGCTGTATCACACTCCTCTTAGGCACCACTCCGGTTCCTCTCCCCCTCACCTGTCTCTGTGTTGCTCCTACCAGCTTTCTCCAGGGGCAACTATCCCACACTGAGCTACTTGCTTCTTTTCTGTTGACCACAAGGAAGGAGGCTCTGGGGGTCCCTGTACAGCACCCATGCATACACAGCTCAAAAAGGCAAGGGAGGCCAGGCAAAATGGGGTTAGTGGATGAATTCTTCCCCCAGAGGACTGTCTTGAGGTGCAGTTTCTATGCTTAGCAGAAGATGATATCTTGAGATGGGCAAATATTTGCACTTGGTATTCATCTTAAGGAATGGTTCTCCCTCTTGCCTCATAACCCCTTATCTTCATCCTCACTTTTGCTTCCCTGGCATTTCATTCACAGGCAAAGTAGTTGAACTTAAAACTCTTATCTTCAGCTTTGCTTTCTGGGGAATTCAAGGTTAAGACAAACACTATGTGCCAGGCACTGTTCTAGGCTCTCAGAATACAGGGAACAAAGACCACTGTGGTTTATCTTCAAAAGGAATGTGAAGGTACAAATCATGTCCTTTGTATCCATGCAAACATTTTATTTTTCAGAAGACTTTTCTCTACAATGTTCTCTGTTAAAGGAAGAAATGATGGGGGAGTATTAGGATAGAACATTTAATAAGTTATATTTTGTATAAGTAGAGCACAGGGCATATGGAGCTTTGTGACAAAGGATAAATAGAAAACAAAGAGAACAGTCTTCATAGAACAATCCTAGGTCCTATGGCCGCAGGTTTTTCCCAGAATATATTTTATTTCTCACCTTTTATTTCAGTTGTAGATACTTCTTTCTGGATTCCCATGCCAAGCCTCAACTTCTGTTCCCTTAATAATCAATTATTTCTTTCTCATTTAATGCCTAAGGTTAAACAACTGTTTCTTTTTTTTTTTTTTTGAGATGGAGTCTCGCTTTGTCGCTCAGGCTAGAGTGCAGTGGCACGATCTCGGCTCACTGCAAGCTCCGCCTCCCAGGTTCACGCCATTCTTCTGCCTCAGCCTCAGAGTAGCTGGGACTACAGGCATGTGCCACCATGCCCGGCTAATATTTTGTATTTTTAGTAGAGACGGGGTTTCACCGTGTTAGCCAGGATGGTCTCGATCTCCTTACTTCGTGATCCGCCCGCCTCGGCCTCCCAAAGTGCTGGGATTACAGGCGTGAGTCACGGACAACTGTTTCTATGAGGCTATGACCTTCTTTACAGATCTATGATCAACACATTAGGATGTCTGATCATTAGAGCATGTTTTGGGAAGACTGAGGATTCAAAGTTAAATCTCAAAATTAATATATCTTTTTATATGTTCTTAATACTTGGTGTCTTAGAGTTCACAATTGCCATGCTAATGGCATTGTAAGTTATTTTAAGTTTTTCTCTAAGCATGGGAAATGGCCAAAGAAAGCACATATTTTTATTACTGAAGGCTTTGAAAATATGTTAAAGGGAAGATATTTTCATTTTTATTAGTCATTTTATTATCTTTTCTTTTTTCTTTTGTTTTTCCTGTTTTTTTTTTTTTTTTTTTTTTTGAGACAGAGTCTAACTCTGTCTCTGTCCAGGCTGGAGTGCAGTGGCCCAATCTCGGCTTAGTGCAACCTCTGCTTCCCGGGTTCAGGTGATTCTTGTGTCTCAGTCTCCCGAGTAGCTGTAACTACAGGCTTGTACCACCACACCTGGCTGAGTTTTGTATGTTTAGTACAGACGGGGTTTCACCATGTTGCCCAGGCTGGTCTTGAACTCCTGGCCTCATGTAATCTGTCCACCTCGGCCTCCCAAAGTGCTGGGATTCCAGGTGTGAGCCACCGCGCCAGGCAATTTTAGCAGTCACTTAAAAACATTCTACAATGAAGAGCAGGTGCCATTATTTTGGTATTCCTGAATGATCTTCTGAAGCCTATTCTGATCCCTAGAATATTTGAAAAACATAACATCTCATCTACCACCCCCACTAGCTCTCCCCCAACTTTCCCCCGTCAAATTAGAATCTTTTCCACCTCCTCCTTGTCAAGGCTCTGCCTGAATATGGCCAGTCATATGGAATTCCACATAAGTGCCTCAACTGCCAAGGGATTTCATTGACCTGGGGTAGATGGATATGGTCCATTGGTCACTATGGGAAAGAACACTATGGAAGTGTTGCTTAACTGGGCTTCTCTTAGTGGAAGCAGCCCTTGGCGATGGCTCCAAATAATCACCAGTACCAGCTAATCATACACTTATGGAGGCAGGTGAAAAGTCAGGAGATAGAAAGTCTGCAGTCAGACTTCGGAAATTTGTTCTCTGGCAAACAGGGCGTCAATATACTGAAAATCTGAATGGAGCATACAATAAGCAGTTGTTACTTTCTTCTTCCTGGTTTCAGATTGGCTGGGTTTCAATGCCAATTTTAGATTCTGCCTCCTGTCAAAAAAGTCAATCACTTTGCAAAGAGGACTGCTTCCGCCTCTTAGAAAGTAGCAGGAGGCTCTACTCGTAAAGGGAAGCATTTGAAAAGATTAAATTTTGGTTGCTACCTTAAAGTAGGATTTAGCATTTAATACAATATTTTTTGGCAAGAGTTTGGCTGATTTCTTCCCTGCCCAGAACTGTTACTGGCTGTTCTTGCTTTATTATTAGCCTCCTTTTTAAAAAGCAGCACCCCCACTGTTTTATGCATCAGTCAGAAGGCAGGGTTCCTACTCTTAGTTTCTTGAACTGAGCTGGAATTTGTGGTTTGATACTAGGAAGTGTGTTTTCTGCACTTTTTTCTTTCTGGTAAGTATAAAAATGGAATGCAAATAAAAGTTAAAAGTGTTCACTGACTTTTAATACCACATGAAGAGTTCCTGCAGAAGCACCTCAGCTTTGTAAAGAATTATCAGAGACTCGAATTGTCCCCTAAATGACATATTTTTTCACAATGCCAACTTCAGGGCAAACTTGCCTAACGGGCCATATGTTTTAGGGGTTCGGTTGGTTGGGAAATAGCTAATTTTCAATTAATAAGGGTTGCCTTTGGAGTTCGTAGGGGACTTTCACGGATATGATAAAATGATACTTGTTTTCTATTTGGCTTGCAATATTTGAGTGCATCCTCTTGGCCAGATGCTTAGAGGAAGGGAGTTATGAATCTTAGGACCCTGGCCCCCAATAATTGATCAAGGCTAAATCCTGTTATCAGGTCTCAATTGTTTCCAGATGGATGATTTGGTACTATAATGCTGTTACCACATGATTCTGAGGGATCTCCACTACTTGGAGACTTCTTTTTCTGAACCTTATGACCTTATGTCAGAGACCCAGATTCTAATGCTGGTGGAGACTTTAGAGTTCTGGCTGATAGACTATAAACACAGGAATGAGTCAAATGGGTACTAAAATAATGACAAAGATGGATTCTAGAATGGAACTTGAACCTTAGGCCAATGTGGATGGAGTTACCAATGATTTCCCCTGAATTAAAGACAATTGGGCCAACAGAGAGGAGAGCCAGGTTTATTATGCCTCAGACACAGCTGTGCAACCATAGAATGGCTTGCCCCTTCTGTGGGAGAAGGGGAGTCCCAACTAAGGGGTCTACTGCATGGAGTCTAGAAGTACAGACACCTGCCATGCATGGTGATAAGTAGGTCAAGAGGCCAAGGGAGAGTCAACAAATGGCATCTTGTTTTTGTGACATCTACTGGTGTGATAGGCCAATTGGATGAGGCACCTCTCCCAAGAGAAAGAGCAAGTAAGAGATCAGAAAGACAAACTGGAAGTGTTTTCTCTGAGGAGATTTCACTGGTTCTCCCTTTGGTAGGCTTGGTCAGAAATCCTCTCTTCTCCATGGAAATATGAGGATTAGTGGAGAAATTTTAGGCTTATAAAAAATAACATTTACAAACATTTTATACAACATTTAAAATGTTTTATAACATTTTAAACATTTAAAAAGCATAAATATTTTAAAAGCATTAAAAACAAGTAATTACAAAATCACATAAGTTGTGAATGTACAGTTTAATGAATAATTTTAAAGCTATGCTCGTGGACACCTCCAACCCCCACCCATCCAAGAAAAGAAAAAGAACGCTGCCATTACCTCCAAAATCCCTTCCGATAACTATGTTGTTGGTCGACTTAGCTGAGCTGAAAATATGCTTCCCTAAATTTTCTTCCTGTATGGTTTTGTGTTGGGCTTAGCAACTAGGGAAATTTGCATGGGATTTGAAAGGAGGGAATAAAGGAGTATCTGTTTTTTTTAAAAAAAGTTTTAATACATTTTTAATTGACAAGTACTTGTCTATATTTATGGGATATGTTGTTTTGCTATATGTATACATTGTTGAAAGAAGAAATCAAGTTAATTAACATATCCATCCCCTGACCTATTTTTTTTTTTTTTTTGGTGAGAACATTTAAAATATGCTCTCCCAACAATTATGAAATATATAATACATTATAGTTAACACAGTTGCCATGCTGTGCAATAAATCTCTAAAATGTATTCCTCTTTTATAACTGAAACTTCATATTCTTTGGCCAACATTTCTTCTTTACCTATCCTCTGGTGACCACCATTCTACTCTCTCTCCCATGATATCAACTTAAAAAAAATATTTTAAGTTCATGGGTACAGTGCAGGTTTGTTACACAGATAAGCTTGTGTGTTATCTGTTTGTTTGTTGTACAAATTGTTTCATCACTCAGGTATTAAGCCTAGTACCCATTAGTTATTTTTTTCTGATCCTTTCCCTCCCCCCACCCTCCATCCTCTGAGAGGCACCAGTGTGTGTTGTTTCCCTCTTTGTGTCCCTACGTTCTCATTATTTAGCTCCCACTTATAAGTGAGAACATGGGGTATTTGGTTTACTGCTCCTGTATTAGTTTGCTAAGGATAATGGCCTCCAGCTCCATCCATGTCCTTGCCAAGGATATGATCTCATTCTTTTTAATTGCTGCATAGTATTTCTTTTTAATGGCTGCATACATGGCTACATGTATATGTACCACATTTTTCTTTACCAAGTCTATCATTGATGGGCATTTAGGTTGATTCCATGTCTTTGCTATTGTGAATAGTGCTACGATGAAAATATGCGAGCATGTCTTTTTATAATAGAATGATTTATATTCCTTTGGGTGTATACCCAATAATGGGATTGCTGGGTCGAATGATATTTCTGTCTTTAGGTCTCTGAGGAATCGCTACATTGTCTTCCACAATGGTCGAACTAATTTACACTCCCACCAATAGTGTATAAGTTCCTTTTTCTCCACAACCTCATCAACATCAGTTATTTCTTGACGTTTTAGTAATAGCCATTCTGACTGGTGTGAGATGGTATCTCATTGTTGTTTTGATTTGCATTTCTCTAATGATCAATGATGTTGAGCTTTTTTTCATATGATGCTGACCGCCTGCATGTCTTCCTTTGAGAAGTGTCTGTTCATGTCCTTTGCCCACTTTTTAATGGTGTTTTTTTTCTTGTAAATTTGTTTAACTTCTGTACAGATGCTGGATATTAGACCTTTGTTGGACGCATAGTTTGCAAAAATTTTCTCCCATTCTGTAGATCATCCGTTTACTGTGTTGACAGTTTCTTTTTGCTGTGCAGAAGTTCTTTAGTTTAATTAGATCCTATTTGTCAATTTTTGTTTTTGTTCCAATTGCTTTTGGCATCTTTGTCATAAAATCTCTGCTCATGACTATGTTTTGAATGGTATAGCCTTCGTTGTCTTCCAGGGTTTTTATAGTTTTGGGTTTTACATTTAAGTCTTTAATCCATCTCAAGTTACTTTTAGTACATGGTGTAAGGAAGGGGTTCAGTTTTAGTCTGCATATGGCTACCAGTTATCCCAGCACCACTTATTGAATAGGGAATCCTCTCCCCATTGCTTGTTTTTGTCAGGTTTGTAGAAGATCAGATAGTTGTAGGTGTGTGGTCTTATTTCTGGGTTCTTGATTCTGTTCCATTGCTGTATGTGTCTGTTTTTTTATCAGTACCATGCTGTTTTGGTTACTATAATCCTGTAGTATAGCTTGAGGTCAGGTGGTATGATAACTCCAGCTTCATTCTCTGTGTTATTATTGTTATTATTATTATTATTTGAGATGGAGTTTTTGCTCTCTCATTACAACCTCTGCCTCCTCAGTTTAAGCAATTCTCCTGCCTCAGCCTCCCAAGTAGCTGGGATTAGAGGCCCCACTACCATGCCCAGCTAATTTTTGTATTTTTAGTAGACATAAGGTTTCACTATGTTGACCAGATTGGTCTCAAATTCTTATTTTTTTTTTTTTGAGACAGAGTCTCGCTCTGCCACCCAGGCTGGAGTGCTGTGGCCGATCTCAGCTCACTGCAAGCTCCGCCTCCCGGGTTCACGCCATTCTCCTGCCTCAGCCTCCTGAGTAGCTGGGACTACAGGCACCTGCCACCTCGCCCGGCTAATTTTTTTTTGTATTTTTTTAGTAAAGACGGGGTTTCACCGTGTTAGCCAGGATGGTCTCGATCTCCTGACCTCGTGATCCGCCCGTCTCGGCCTCCCAAAGTGCTGGGATTACAGGCTTGAGCCACCGCGCCCGGCCTTGGTCTCAAATTCTTGACCTCAGCCTCAGCCTTGGCCACCTGCCTCAGCCTCCCAAAGTGCTGGGATTGCAGGCGTGAGCCACTGTGCCCAGCCCCCAGCTTCATTCTTTTTGCTTAGAATTACCTTAGCTATTCAAGCTTGTTTTTTATTCCATATGAATGTTGAAATAGTTTTTTTCTGGTTCTGTAAAGAATCTCAATGGCAGTTTAATAGGAATAGCATTAAATCTATAAATTGCTTTGGGCAGTATGGCCATTTTAATGATATTGATTCTTTCTATCCACGAGCATGGAATGTTTTTCCATTTGTTTTTGTCCTCTGATTTCTTTGAGCAGTTGTTTGTAGTTTTGTGTGTGTGTGTGTGTGTGTGTGTGTGTGTGATAAGGTTTCACTCTTGTTGCCCAGACTGGGAGTGCAATGGTGCAATCTCGGCTCACCACAACCTCTGCCTTCTGGGTTCAAGCATTCTCCTACTTCAGCCTCCTGAGTAGCTGGGATTACGGGCATGTGCCATCACACCCAGTTAATTTTGTATTTTTAGTAGAGATGGGGTTTCTCCATGTTGGTCAGGCTGATCTTGAACTCCCAACTTCAGGTGATCCATCCTCCTTGGGCTCCCAAAGTGCTGGGATTACAGGCATGAGCCACCATGACTGGCTGTAGTTCTTGTAGAGACCTTTCACTTCCCTGGTTAGCTGTATTCCAAGGTATTTTATTCTTTTTGTGGCAAATGTGAATGGGACTTCATTGCTGATTTGGCTCTCAGCTTGACTGTTGTTGGCATATAGGAATGCTAGTGATTTTTGCACACTGATTTTGTATCCTGAGACTTTGCTGAAGTTGTTTATCAGCTTAAAAGCTTTTGGGCTGAGACTATGGGGTTTTCTAGTTACAGGATCATGTTGTCTGCAAACCAGTACAGTTTGACTTCCTCTCTTCCTATTTGGATGCCTTTATTTCTTTCTCTTGCCTGATTGCCCTAGCCAGAACTTTCAATACTATGTTGAATAGGAGTGGTGAGAGAGAACATCCTTATCTTGTGCCATTTTGCAAGGGTAACGTTTACAGCTTTTGCCGTTTCAGTATGATGTTGACAGTAGGTTTGTCATGGATGGCTCTTATTATTTTGAGATATGTTCCTTCAATACCTAGTGTATTGAGAGTTTTTAACATGAAAGGATGTTGAATTTTATTGAAAGCCTTTTCTGAATCTATTTAGTTTGAATAGGTTCTCAGATCTGATACATTTAAAATGACCCCATTTCCAGTGTAAAAGAGGCACTGGTAGCTTATAGCAGGCAGTGAGAAAATAGTTACTTAAATTTCACTTGTGAACTGTCTATTGGAGACAAGGTTTTAGATGACCAAGTAGCTGCTTTCATAGAATACGGTTAGTGACAATAAAGAATATAAGGGTTTTCTTTGCCTTTAAGTGCAATAGAGAACTTGGTGGGGAAGGGAAGTGATCAGTTCACAACTTTAAATTATGGATTTGTCTTTAGTTCTGTTTATGTAATGAATCACATTTATTGATTTGCATATATTGAACCAACCTTGCATCCCAGGGATCAAAACTACTTGATCATGTTGGATAAGCTAACTGATGTGCTGCTGGGTTTGATTTGCCAGTATTTTGTTGAGGATTTTTGCGTCAGTGTTCATCAAGGATATTTGCCTGAAGCTTTCTCTTTTTTTTTGTCAGGCTTTGGTATCAGGATGATGCTGGCCTCATAGAATGAATTAGGGAGGAAGAGTCCCTCCTCCTCCATTTCTTGGAATAGTTTCAGTAGGAATGACACCAGCTCTTCTTTGTGCATCTGGTAATAATTCAGCTGTGAAGCCATCTGGTCCTGGCCTTTTTTTGGTTGGTAGGCTATTTACTATTGCCTCAATTTTAGAGCTCATTATTGGTCTGTTCAGGGATTCAGTTTCTTCCTGGTTCAGTCCTGAGAGCATGTATATGTCCAAGAATTTATCCATTTCATCTAGATTTTCTAGTTTATGTGCATGGAAATGTTCATAATATCCTCTGATATTTGTTTGCATTTCTGTGGGGTCATTGGTAATATCCCACTGTTTGTTTCTCATTATGTTCATTCAAATCATCTCTCTTTTCTTCTTTATTAGTCTAGCTAGTGGTCTAACTATTGTATTAATGTTTTCAAAACCAGCTCCTGCATTCATTGATCTATTGAATGGTTTTTATTTCCTCAATCTCCTTCAGTTCAGCTCTCACCTCTGATTTTGGTTATTTCTTCTCTTCTGCTCTCTTTGTTTTAGTTGTGATGTTAGATTGTTAACTTGAGATTTTTCTAACTTTTTGATGTAGGCATTTGGTGCCATAAATTTCCCTCTTAACACTGCCTTATCTGTGTTCCAGAGATTCTGATATGTTGTATCTTTGACCTCATTAGTTTCAAATGACTTATTAATTTCTGCCTTAATTTCATTATTTACCCCAAAGTCATTTAGGAGCAGGTTATTCAATTTCCATGTAATGTATGGTTTTGAGTACATTTCTTAGTCTTTGTTTAATAATTTGACTGTGCTGTGGTCTGAGAGACTCTCCATTATGATTTCAGTTCTTTTGCATTTCCTGGAGTGTTTTACTTCTGATTATGTGATTAATTTTAGAGTTTGTGCAGTGCAGCAATGAGAAGAATGTATATTCTCTTGTTTATTGGGTGTAGATTTCTGTCGATATCTGCCAGGTCCATTTGCTCCAGTGCTGAGTTCAGGTCCTGGATATCTTTGTTAATTTTCTGTCTTGATGATTTGTCTAATATTGTCAATGGTGTGTTAAAGTCTCCCACTATTATTGTGGGGGAATCTAAGTCTCTTTGAAGGTCTATAAGAAGTTGCTTTATGAATCTGTGTACTCCTATATTGGGTGTATATATATATATATATATGGTAGTTAGATCTCTGTTGAATTGAACCCTTTACCATTATGTAATACCTCTCTTTGTCTTTTTCAATCTTTGTTGCTTTAAAGTCTGTTTTGTCAGAAACTAGGATTATAACCCTTGAGTTTTTTCTGCTTTCCATTTGCTTGATAGATTTTCCTCCATCCCTTTATTTTGAGCCTATGTGTGTCATTACATGTGAGATGCATCTCTTGAAGACAGCATAATAATGGGTCTTGGTTCTTTATCCAGCTTGCCACTCTGAGTCTTCTCATTGGGGCATTTAGCTCATTTACATTTAAGGTTAGTATTGATAGGTGTGAATTTGATCCTGTCATCATGATATTAGCTGGTTATTTTGCAGACTTATTTATGTGGTTGTTTTATAGTGTCACTGGTCTCTGTATTTTAGTGTGTTTTTGTAGTGGCTGGTAATGATCTTTCCATTCCATATATAGTGCTTCCTTCAGGAGCTCTCGTAAGGTGGGTCTGGTGGTAACAGATGCCCTCAGCATTTGCTTGTCTGAAGCTTAGTTTGGCTGGATATGAAATTCTGGGTTGAAATTTCTTTTCTTTAAGGATGTTGAATATTGGTACATAATCTCTTCTGGCTTGTTTCCAAACCCTTGCTGGAGACGTGATGTGGTCATTTGGAGGAAAGAAGGCACTCTGGCTTTTTTCAGCGTTCTTGCACTATGTCTTATCTTTGTGGGCTTATCTATCTTCAATCTTTGAGGTTGCTGATCTTTGGAATTTTTTTTTCTTTTATCCTATTTGATAACCTTGAGGGTTTGATTGTAGGAAAATGTGGATTCAGCTAACTGACTTCATTTTTGAGAGATTTTAGGGGGCCAACACTCAACTCCCAATTCCTGGACTATGTGCTATACCTCTGGGTGACTTCTAGTGTCCCCAGCTTTGTTCTCTGGCTCCTCAGGGTATCAGGTCTACTGCACTGAGGGTGTCAAGGTGTGGCAGCAGTGCTAGCAGATGCAAGGGTGCCTGCCTCCCTCTGGTCTTTCACCACAGTGGCAGAGGCAAGGCAGCTGGGGGGAAGCGGGGGCCCCTGCTGGAGACTGTGAGCAATGTTGCACTGGAGGTGGTGTTGGCTTGGGGCAGGGTGCTGGCCAGCACAGGTCTGGGTGCCTTCTCTGTGCCCTGAAAGCAGGATGATTACTCACGGTGTGGGAGATCCTCTTTTCTCTGCACAGCATTAATGTAAAGGTGGGGCACTGGTGGTGGTGGGGCTTGCTGACCGTGTGCCTGCTGAGGCTCTGTATAGGGGCTGCCTTGCTGGAGCTCTTGACCAGTGGTCCACTGATGCATAAGTTATGGTGTAGAACCCCAGGGCACCCAATACTGCCTTGTAAGCAGGCATGCCAGGAGAGGCCAACAGACCAAGGAGTGGTCAGATTGGACCAGCCTTGTTTGATGTGAAAGACCACCCTGCAGAGATCAGGTCTGGCAGTTCCTCTATGGCTAAAGTCTCATGGGAGCAAGTGGAGCCTAGAAGAATGACCATCCCTGGCCACGCTCTGCTACGGATGCTGCCACACCAAACCCTCTGGGCTCCACATCAGCTGGCTTGCTGCCCCACATTTGCTTGTCTCCTGGGGGCTCCACCCCAGAAAGATGTGGGTCAGCAATTGCTCAGTGCAGTCATCCCAGGATGGAGGGGCTATGTTGTGAGCTTAGGCTAGGAGCTCCCTGTCTGGTGATGAGCACTTGTCAGGGGGAGATGTGGGACATGTGGGAGACAGACTGGCCTCCTCTCCTTGGGTGGATGGCAGCTCTTTGGAGGTGTAGATAAGGCGCTTACAGTAATGATGTGCTTCTTCCTTAGCCCAAGGGTAGCAAGGACAGCTCCACTGAAGAGGCAGTGGCAGAGAAGGTTCAGTTGTTCCTGGGGGCTCTGTCCAGGGAATTGCCAAGTTGCTACAGGCTCAACAGCTGTGGTGGGAGGTGGCTAGAGGCCCAGGCCTGGAGGACCTACCTAGTGAGGAGATATGGGAATGGGTGCCCAGGTAACAGTCTAGTCTCCTTTCCATAGGACTGCTCTGGTATGCTGGGGATCTGCTCCAGTCTCTGGTTACCTCAGATTTTCCAGTACCTGGAGGTATCACCAGTGAAGGCTGTGAAACAGAAAAGATGAGAGCCTGCTTCTCCCTCTATGAGCTCTGTACCAGGGAGGTACAGACCTGTTGCCCATCTGAACACATCTGTAAGAGGTGGCTGGAGACCCCCCAGTGAGGAGGAATGAGATCGGGGCCAACTTTAAAAAGGAGTCTGGCCATGTTTTTGTAGAGCAGATGTGCTATGCTGGGGTACCACTTCCATCTCTGGTTGGCTTGGACTCTCCAAAGCCCAAAGGCTGAAACTGCTAAGTTGCCCTAACAGCAAAGATGGATTCCCACCGCTCATCCTAGGAGCTCTGTCCCAGGGAGTTTTCAAGTCTCCTGTAGGCCAGAGAACACTGGCAGGGGGAGGCACAGCACTGCTACCAGTGACTGGCCGAAATTCCAAGTCAGTGGGTTTATCCTTTGAGGCACCATGGAAGTGGGGCCCACAGACTGTCACTGCTCAGACCCCTGGATTCAACCTATTTCCGAGGTGTATATGTGGAGGTCTAACCTCCCACTTTGCTAGAGTTGCAGCTACTTTTGCCGGGAAGCCCGGAAAGCCAGAGTATCTAAAGTTCCCAGGTCTCCGTATGTGCCTGGGCAACTGCTCTGCTGAGACACCATGTATCTCTGTGTCAGACTGAAGGCCCTGGTGGAGTGGGCTCATGAGGGGATCTCCTAATCTAAGGCTTGCAAAGATCCATGGGAGAAGCTGGGGTCACACATTCACTCACCACTTTCCTGGGCAGGGGAGTTGCCCTTGGCTCCATGTCACTCCCAGGTTGGCTGTTGTTCTGCCTTGCTTTTCTCTGTTCTCTATGGGTTGAGTTGTTTTCCTTGATTAGTCCGAATATGAGTGCCTGGATGTTTCAGTCAAAGGTGCTGTATTTGCTTTCCCCTTCTGTTCCTCTCCATGTAAGCCATGTACACTAGCTGCTTCTAGTTGGCCATCTTGGCCACTCTCACCCAACATCTGTTTTATGATCTGAATATTGGTGTTGGGTGTTTGGCCTGTGGCAACTTGCACATGCCTCAATGAAGGGCTAACTTGCCTTGTTGGTGCGGGACAGCACTCAGGCTTGTGGTAGCTTCAGCTCCTGAGGGGTCTCCTTTCTTGACTTCTTTGAGACTGGTGCCAGGTGTGTTGAAGCTCCATGATAAAGGTAACAGCTTCTCCTGCAGGTTATCTGCTGTATGGATTTTGGAGGCAGTTAGAGACAGACTCAGGCTCTAGTTTTTCCTCATGAGTTCCAGTTTGTTCTCATGGATTCTGTCTCCTCCTTGTGCACTCCAGTTTGTTTTTGCTCTTGCCCACTTCATGGCTAGCTCTTTCCTTTGACTGCCAGCCTGGCTGATTTATAACTACTGAAGGCCCATCACCAGACACAAAGTATAACATGTATTCCCTATAGTTAGTTCCTTATTCTACTACATCACTCATGGTGGTTCCACTTCTTGGATCAAACCTTGATTGATACTGAATTTGGTGTTGGAAGTAGTTCTAGGGAAACAGAACACAAAGGATGGGTTCTCTGAATCGGTTCTAGGCTACCTGGAATAGGTTCTCAGATCTGATACATTTAAAATGACCCTTTTTCCAATGGTAAAGAGACACTGGTAGTTCATGGCATGCAGTGAGAAATAGATACTTAAATTTCATTTGTGAACTGTCTATAGAAGGCAAGGCTTTGGATGACAAAGTAGTTGCTTTCATAAAATACTTTTAGTGACAATAAGGAATGTAAGGGTTTTGATTTTTTGCCTTTAAGTGCAATAGAAAATGTGGGGGAAAATGATCAGTTCATGGCTTTAAATTATCAGCTCAATATATAGGCAAACAATGTGAAGATTATAATAATGTCCTAACAGAAATCTCTCATGACCATAGGACCAAGATTTGGAAAACCAAACCCAAAGTTTAATGATAAATGGCTGAATTACAAGGCAAATTGAATTCTCAACCTTACCAGATGTCTATGTTAAAGTTAGGCCATTGACTGGGAAGGAATGGGGCCCTAAAAATTTGATGTGGACATATACGCTGATTCTGTGGAAGTTGAGGACCTTCCACCCGTAAATTTCACTAAACCATTTTTTGCCAGCAGAAGTTATCCCTCTCTCTTCTGTCTGATGAGGATAGCTCCCTTGCTGGAGGAAGCAGTATTGACCTTCTTTGAGGAGACTGCTAATCTTCTGTAGGACATACCTCTACCACATCTCATTGTTTCTTGACCTATAATAAGACTCAATTTTTGCCAGGCCCCAGGTAATAAGGTATAAAGTGTACCTATAAGAAGATACAATTAACATGTAAAAAAGATAACAAGATTTTGCCAACTTATACCACCAGAAACCTGGGAAACTGGGAATTGATCCTACAGGTACTGGATCAGGGTGAAGAAATATGTTAGTTTGGAAGGAGTTTGTTGATATAGGTTTACCAAGTCAAGATTTTGGATTTCCTGACTTAGTTCAAATGGTTGAGAGTGGCTCTAATAGTTTGATCAGTCTGTTGACAGAAACCTCCACCCAGAGGATCCCTTACATTAAATAAAGTTTAAATGCCAGAACATTCATGAAACCCTGTAGAAGAAGGTATCCAAAGACTTAGTGATCTTAGGATGCTAGAATGAATTGACCATAAACGTTCTGCTTGTTCATGCCATTATTCATGCCCACACCCCTAGAAATGTCCCAAGGATGTTTCCTCCATCAAGGCTCTAGAAAATGCATCTGTGAAGTGAACCACAGCATCATTGAAAAGCTCTGTGGTGGCTATTCTCTGTAGTCCAGAAATAACAGCAGAAAGTACTGCCAATAACTGAATTCAATGAGAATGACAGCATCCAGGAGTGGCAGGGGCCAAGTAGTAGCACTTAATGGACAGCAGAGCTGAAGTAGCCATGAGAATGGTCTGAGCTGTAGAAATCTTTGGTATTGGTAATTGATCATGGTATCCTTAGAACTGAAGTAGATAGACATCTTAGTAAAGTCTTACTCAATTTGATAAGTAGCTCTAGGTCTGGCAAACAAGTCTGATTTGAAACACCATAATAGAGAGTCAATATACTCTCAACCAATCCTCAGACTTTATTCTCTTGATAGATACAAAGTCCCTTGAATGAAGGATCCCTTAAATGAAGGATCTTTGACTATGGAATCCCTTTGAGAATTTTTTGAGGAAAAACCCATTACACAGGCAATATTTATATTATAATACTCCTCCTAGCCTTCTCAAAAGGGACTTGTAGTCATTTCCCAGGATAATTGAGCATTGGCAAAAGAAGAATAATCAGACTTTGTGATTCTGATTCTGAATTGACACTAATTCCTGGAGAAATAAAATGCTACTGTGGTCCACCAGTCAAAAGAGCGTTAAATGAAGTCAAATGATAAATAAGCTTTTGACTTGTGTCAATCTAGACGTGGGTTCAGTGAGTTCCTGAACCTACCTTGTGTTTAATTCTCTAGTTCTAGATTGCACTGTTGGAATAGACATATTTAGAAACTGACAGAAGCCCCAAGTTGGTTCTGTATCCTTTGAGGTAAGAGCTGTTATGGTGGGAATGGCTAAACAGATGCTACGAAAACTACCTCTACCTACCAAATTAGCAAACCAACAGTAATATTGTATTCTTAGAATGATTGCAGAGATTAATGCCATCATCAAGGATTTGAAAGATTCAGGTGATTATTCCTACTAAACCTTTATTTGCTATTTGGTTTGTGAAGAAGATGGATCTTGGAGAATGATGATGGCTTATCATAAACTTAATCAAATTATAGCTGCTGTTCCAGGTGTTTCTTCATTGCTGGGGCAAATCAACATATCCCCTGAGCACCTGGTATGCAGATATTGATTTGGTACTTTTCCCTTTTTACCTGTTCTATTAGTAAAGAGTATCAAAGCAATTTGCTTTCAACTGGCAGGGCTGGCAATATATTTTCACTGTCTTACTTACAAGCTGTATAAACTTTCTAGCCCTAAGTCAAAATCTGGTGGACAGGGACCTTGATCATTTCTCCTTTCCACAGGATATAAGCATGTTTATGATATTATACTGATAGGACCTAGTGAGCAGGTTGTAGGAACTGCTCTAAACGTCTTGGTAAGGATACATGTGCCAGAGAGTGGGAAATAAAAGTTCACAAAAAATCCCACAAAAATTCACAAAAATTCAAGGGTGTTGTATGACCCAGCAGATCAGATGGTACTTGAAGTGTCTGTAACAGACAGGGATGCCAGAGGAGCTTTACATAGCGTATATAGGTGAATTATAGTGGTACTTTTAAGATTTGGAGCAAAAGCGTGACATGCTCTATGGATAACTGTTTTTCTCTTGAAGGAAACAGTTCTTGGCTTGCCCTTGGGCACTAGTAGAGGCTGAGCATGGACTACCAAATTACTATAAGACCTGAATTGCCCATCATGAACAAGATGTTTTCTGACCCACCAAGCATGAAGTTTCACATGGATTGCAGCACTTCATCATTAAATGAAAATGTTTCATATGAGACTGGGCTCAGTAACTAATCCAAATGCCCATGGTCTTTACTCCTGCTACATAGGTTTCTCTCTCTCAGTCTTCATCCATGGCCTCATAGGGGATTTCCTATGACCAAAATGGAGGACAAAAATATCTGGGAATTATTTACAGATGATTCTGCACAATATTCTGGCTTTACCCAAAGTGATGATTGTAGCACCACAGACCCACCATGGGATAACCCTGAAGGACAGTAGGAGAAAATCATCCCAGTGGGCAGAATTTCCATCAGTGCACACACCTTGTTCTTCATTTTAGCTAGGAGGGGAAATGACCAGAAGTTCCGTTCTATACTGATTTACGTTGGTTTCTAATTATTTGTCTGGATTGTCAGGAAATTAGAAGCAGTAGGACTGAAAGACTGGTGATGAGGAGGTCTGGGGAAGAGTTATGCGGACAGACCTCTGTAAATGGGCAGAGTATGAAAATACTTGTAATCTTAATCTAGTATTAACTAAAATGCCCTTCTCTTTCCCAGTTTTCTTTCTGGGAACATCTAGGAAAGGGTTTACCCCTTTTTTTTCTATCCTATCTTTCTACCTGGGCCTCTGAAACTTCAGCTTTTTATTGAAGGAAATTGTAATTTTCTTCTCATTTTTTTCTGTCTGATTCTGTTTAAGATTCAAACTTGCTTTTGCACTGGTCTTTTTCCTTGAGTCTGAAAAAAGTAACTTTCTACAGATTGTCTAACACAGGCTTTCAAAATGTCTTCTTTGGGATGTAATAACTCCACTGGTATTTTTCATTACAACTCAAATAGTTGGTATATACCCTGTAACATGAAAGATCCATTCTTTGTCTACATTATAACAAAATGTATTTTTTCCTGACTAGGCAAGATTACAATCATGTTCAAAGCATAAGTAATTAATTCAGAATCAAATTGAAACAACATAGTAGAGATGATTCTTGATGCCTATGTTCAAGCCATTTTGGCCTATTCCCTTAAAATTATATCTTCTTTCTAATTGGTTATAGTCCAAACAAGGTAAATTTGAACAGAATTTGAGCTTAGCATAGAAATGCAAAGTCCTGAATAGCAGCCACAACAACTACAATACCATTACTTTGATTATCTTTTGCCCATGTTTTATAGCTATAGTTCTGGTTAAGTAATTTTTTAAAATATTTTTTCGAGAAATTTTCTTCCCATTTATGCCTATCTTCTAAGGTTCTGATGGCCCTGAAACCAACCTTATCAACATGCAGTAGGGACATTGTGCCCTACGGTCCCTAAAGAAGTAAAGTCAGCACTCTAGTGTAAACTTCCAGAAAGACCCTCTCTCAAATACAGAAGTGAATTTCTCTACACTCAAGAACATTTCTTCTCATTTAACTTTAGTTTCTAGAAAAACCTATTCATCCAAAAATGAAGCCATTTCTTTCTAAACGCAGACTAGGCCCTGTGCCTTAAGTTACTAGGCAACACTGTAATTAATACTTAACCATTTAAGCTTGTGGTACCATGCCAGTTACTATCCAAACCCCTGAGAGCACCAGCCACAGGAAGCATTCCAAAATGCTAGGCTCCCTATGAGGTTCTTTGCCATCCAAATGCTACTTTCTGGTCAACATGTCCTATGTTAGTACCTAGGGTGCTAATTACTTAGAAGTAACATTATTTCTGGGTTCTTAATCAATTGAACACAGCCAAAGGAAGTAAAATGCACCTTGCAGTGGAGTTTCAGTCTTGTTGACTTGGTAACCCCTAACAAATATTAGATGGTTGAGCTTAGGCTAAGTTGGCATGAGGCCTCTCATTTTCTTCTTCTTCTAGGCCCTGTTCCTCATGTGTAGGGAGGGCTGTTTCTGCAGAGCACATATTTTCCTGAGCCAACCATACAGAGGATGGTGACTGTTCAATAGTCAGCGTGTGGCAGAACAGAGAGGCTAGCATGCTGCTGGGCTTTCAATGCTGTGCCTCAGCTTCTCCTGGCAGCATGGTCAATGTGTGTCAGATTCTTCTTTTCTCAGACAGATTTGTTTTTATTCTAATAAGGAAGAATCCATAAAGGGGCAGTGAGAAGATCTAGAAGTATGTCACCCCAATACTGCTCTATCCCTATGGAAATGTAGAAGGAGAAGCAAGTATTTTCCCAATAGATATCAACTGAAATGAGGACAAAGCTCTTGTTTTCACAAAAGTGTTCTTGTTGGATGTTGCAAGTGGATGAGCTATATTAGACAAATATTCTTAAAACTTCAGAAGCTCAGTTTTGGCTTTTAAATTCCTTTGCAAATAGCCAGTGGATTAATTTTTTAAGCTTATTATAAAGCAGGATAGGGTATTTTTCTTGCTTGGTTCCCTTGAGCCCAGAGTCTTAGAAATGGGAAATCTGGTTTACACAGAAACAAGTTCAGTTCTCAAGGTCGAACAGCATACTGATGAGCTAGAAGGTCTTTATTTATTGAATCAGCTTACTCTGCCACACTTCAAACAGTGTTGTCCATATGCCTTTCTCACAAAGAAAGCCGTGGGATATTGCATAAAACTGCTGAATCATCGTCCTGGTACAGACAAATGCACAGTCTTCAGGGACAGCTCTTCTATCAGCAAAGATTCCCTGAGCAATTTCTTACTGTGTTCCATATGATGCTGAGATAATTCCTGGGAATATAGTGATAGGTGTTGTATTTTCTTTACCTTTCACAAACTTCAAAGTGCCAAGTTAATACAATATTTAGTCTTTTACATACAATCTTATAAATTACATATAATTCTGGTTGATAAGTGCAATAAGAGCTCTTTTAAAGAGCACCTTGTAAGTCTACAGATCTGGTCACAATATAAACCAAATTTCAACCCCCTTCCAGGCATCTCTGTCACTGTAATGTAGGAAGAATTGACAATGCTTCCCACATGAATATGTCACATTATATGGCATTTACCAGAGTTACCCAAGATAAAATGCTTATTGGTCATGTGAAAAAAGGAATATATAGGCTTAGGTAACTGGGAAGTCCAAAGAGCATCGGCTTCAAGCAAGTTTTAAATTCTGTAATGTCATTAGTGTCCTGCTTCCCTTTGTGTATCATCATGTGTTGGAGAGATGGTCAATGGTAACCTCAAGCCTATGTTTGCAACTCCTCATCCCAGCCAGCATCCATTCACAGCATTTTAAGGAGGACTCTGTCTCAGTTTGGTTCAGATGTTCACGCCTGACCCAGTGGCCAGGGTCGTGGCCAGTGCTATGAAGTACTACGAGTGGTTAGACTCAACTCATGGGCCCACCCGAGGCAAGGGAAGGCTGGGGTCTGTGGACTGCCACCCTTTGGTCCAACTACACGAAACGAGAGAGGGAATTCCCTAGAGAAAGGGGTGTTCATACAAGATGAACAGGGAAAGGGTGTTGGGAAACAAAAACCAAAAATATCCAGGGAGATCACTCTCTAAAATAGTCTTTCCAATCTATTTACACCTGGAAATAGCAAGATTCTTATTCTGTTAGGTACTAGGGTGTTGGAAAATGTTAGAAACAACTAGAAGTCTGGAGAAAAACAACCTGATTTGTACCATGTGGCAAATTCCATGGTACAAATACTCCTATATGGCTGCTCCAAGCTGCCAACCTCACATGACTGCACATGGAGCTGGGAAGAAATATGTGTAGTAAGCAGCACACCATCATATTCTATCCCAGATACAATGCCTATAAATGACCACTAGAACACAGATAATAGTAAAATGCAGTAAAATTATGAGGAAGGGATGATTTTTATTACATTTGTTTTCCATATGGTGTATGGAAATTCCATACTTAATTGCAATTCCATACTTAATTGCAAGTTTATATCATATACTTTTTAAATAATGGTTTTAATATGCCAGCTCTCATAGCCTCATTTAATTTCAAATTCATACTCCTTCTTCCACTTCCTACCTTGGATAGTTTACACATTTACCTGTCTGGACTCAAAAGGTCCTCATGAAATTTTTTATTATCCAGGTTATATTTTTGACAGGGCAAAGTGCATTTCTCTCTTTTTTAAGTGGAAAGTAAATATATGGTTACTTATCTCTTAACAACTCTTCCTCCGGCTACCAGTAAATTTAGCTACACTGAAATAGAGGAATTTGTTCAAGATTTAATTGTTATTTTTTGGATAAACTCTTAAAATATATAAAACATATCCCCACAGAAAATAGGTCAAACACAAACTACATCACATTAAATGAACAAAATACAGCCTTAGAGGAACCAAAAGGTAATGAAGTAACATCACTAGTTAAAACCAAGAACTCAATGTAGATACATTGATAAAACAAAAATAAAAGCAACTTACCGCAGAACTACTCTTCAAAGTTTAAGGAAAGAACATGGAAAAGTTCAAAGACTTGCTAGCCAGCAGCTCCTATTCCTTTTTCAGGGAAGAGGCCAGAAAGGGGTCAGAAAATTTTCATTTTGTGTTTTGATCTACCTCTAAGATAACATATTCTGCAAATTTTATGACCCAAATGGATAGGCTGAAATTACTCAGAGAAAAACTGAAAGAGCTCAAAGAAAGAAGAGCTTGTAATGTCAGGTGAATTATTTTTTATTAGTATGTGTGGGGATGAAGGGTATGCAGGGAAACAAGCAAGGATGAGAGATCACTCTGGTCAAGAAGAGAATTCTCATCTTAGACCTTGGATTTAATGTCCAAGGTCCAAGGTTGGATCTACGCAAATTGCAAGTTGCACCAAATTAATTTCATCGGCACACTAGAAGGCATGGGGTTTCTTCTTGTCCATGACTAGTAATTTCTTAAGAGAGAAAAATTATAAATCCCATTCTCACTTTGGGAGTCAAGTGCTATTATCTGAAATATTTGTTCTCTGCACAGTAGAATAAAGCCACAGGCAACAGAAATATTTCTCTTTAATTAATTTTCACCAGGATCACTTTCGATTACAGACCAATGTTTAATCCAATTTTCCTACAAGTTGTGTGGGTTTGGCTTTCCCTAATGTTCTGTTTATAGCTTCTCAGTGTGTTGCTTGGAAAATGATGATGAAGTTATAAAGATAGCTTAGTGACTTCATCCAAGACAGGAGGAAACAAAGAGGTGGCTCAGGAATTAGAAAAATCCTTTTTAAGTGCAGATGCCCTCTTAGGAATGGGTAACAATGGCAACCCTGTGAAACAAGCTACCATCCTCCTCACAATAGGGCAATTAGTTTGATGTGTTCAAATGAACTCATGTACTTCAAGAGTATGTGTTATAAATGCTCCTCATCTCTGAAATTCTCTCAATATGTATTAAAAAATCCCAGTGTCTTTATTCTGGGCTTTGAGAAATCTGTGGGAAATTAGAATATTGTGAAAAGGAAAAGATGACTGCTCTGAGACCAAAAACTTATCCTTAAACCTCCCAGTGCATCTTTATTCAGAAGAATGTTTCTGAATGGAAGTTACTATTTCTCAGCTCTGTGCGAGGAAATATTGAGCAAAGGTTCACTGAAGTCTGCAGCTGTCAGTTCTGGAAGCCCTGTGAGGTTGAGGCAATGATGCTTCTTGCCAACTTTATATAGGACTTCATAATCTGATTAACTGGATTTAGTGGTCTCTGGGCTTCAAAAGGGTGCAACCAGTGCAAAAAAAGGAAAAGGTGGGACTATGTGAAGAAAGAGTGTAGGGGCTGACATTTGAGGAAGGAGCTTCATACTCTGAATCCAAGGGCAAGAATGAAGATCTAAGCAGACTGCAGGAAGTAGGGAGACATGGAGCTATGGAAGAGAGAGCACAGGGAGGTGACCCAAGATGGACCCCTGAATTCGTCTCTGAGTTCATCTCTGTCATCTGGATTTCCATTTTCACAGGTCAGAAAGACCAATGGTCAGATGAATTTGTTGCCTTCTTTCTCCTCATTTCTTGCTCTGGTTAGCTTATGGAGGCTAGTCTGGGAAGGTCTCTTACTGGAGGCCACAAGACTGCTATGTCCCAGGAATTAGACAATGAACCCATGAATGTCAGAAGGCCATTTGCATAAGAATAGGGTACTCTGTCTTAGGAAAAATATGATGATGGGATGTAGATGTAGAAGTTGTAGAATGGATGAACTTTGACACAATAAGGTATGACAGTAAACCGCTGTGTAATACCTCTATGGGATTGATGATTTGACTGTAGCCAGGCCTGCTGCAAGCTTGATGACACAGCAATAAATAGGAAGCAAAAGTGCATATGTACAATTAAGCAAGAATTTTTCATGAGTTAATAGGATGAATTATTGAGTACCAACAACGTAAAAGGCTAGGCTTTTGTAACATAGATAATTTTTTCCCACAGATGTTAACTTTGCACAAATTTTTAGGTGGACCTCTGTGAGAAAAGAGGAAGGCCTCAGGAACTATTTGCACTCACTTCTATCAGTTAATTCATTTATTCAACAAATATGTTTAAGCACCTGCTATGTGCCACGTGCTGTTTTAGGCACCAGGAATATAGCAGCAAACAAAACAGGCAAAAATCTCTGCCCTCTGAGAGCTTATATCTGGCAGGGGGAGTGAGACAGTAAAACAAAATGAATTGGTCTAGATTGAAAAAATAAATAAAAAATATTTGTTCAGGAATACATGTACATGTAGTAAAACCGTAAAGAAAACTAAGAGAATACTAAACATAAAATTGTTGGTTTGGCAGTAAGCTGAAGTGAAAGGGACTGTAGATGCATCTAGGAGGTCACACTCAGGCGTTCTCAGGCCAAGAAGAGCTCTTTGTGGTTGAACTCAGATCTGACGCATTGCTGTTCTGTATGGCGCTTAGCACCTTAGCCCAGAAACAGACTGTGGTTGGATTTAGGTAATTGAAGTAAAAAGCTCCTAGTCAGATAATTTGTGTGTGTAGGAGTTGGACTAATGTCTCTGAATATTCCAGCAGTCCAACTTCTTACCAGGGTGCCTGTATTCATCAGCATGGACTGCTGTAACAAAATATGAGATAGTTTGTATGATGAGGTAGTTAATATGATGAGGTAGTTTAAACAATTCATTTTCTCAGAGTTCTGAAGGCTGCAAGTTCCAGGTCAAGATGCTGGCTGATTAGTTTCCTGGTGAGGGCTCTCTTCTTGTTTTGCAGACAGCTACCTTCTTACTACATTCTCATATGGCCTTTCCTCTGTGGTGAAGAGAGAGAGAGAGAGAGAGTGCAAACACAAGCTCTGGTATCTCTCTTTTAATAAGGATACCAATTCTAAAGAACTAGAACTCACACTTATGACCTCATTTAACCTTAATTTACCTTTCTATATAAAGATCCTATCTCCAAATACAGTTACACTGGCACTTCAATATATGAATTTGGGAGAGGGTGGGTCCAATTCAATTTATAACAATGCCTATGATAACATATTCTGCTGGGAAACATTCTTCTGCTAATGTGCTCAGGAGGGCCCTCTGACCCGGGCACTTTTGCTTTTGCCACTTGTTCTCTGAATCCTCGCTTAAAGTCTGACAAGTGCTATATGAGGTAGTTGGAATGGAGTTTCCACAAACAAACAAGCTAAAGCTAGTATTTTAATTATGTCACTTTCATTCTTCTCTTATGAAAATTCATCAGTCTGTTACTGGACTTTCAAATGAAAACCAGTGTCTTTATATATAATTCTACTATAATTTTAGATTTATCTGACCATTATTGTTTGGAATGGTCCTAGCAAGGAATCTGTTCTATCAAATTCATGCCCTTTTAAACATGGCTGTTTATTAGCTATCTTTCTTTGTTTTTATTTTGTATTAGACCACAGCTACTCAGAATTAGAGTAATCAAATTCCTGCTTCAAGATACTCATAACAGGCCAGGTGCAGTGGCTCATGCCTATAATCCCAAAACTTTGGGAGGTTGAGGCAAGAGGATTGCTTAAGGCTAGGAGTTCAAGACCAGCCTGGGCAACATAGTGAGACTCCATCTCTACAAAAAAAAATTGAAAAATTAGCCAGGCATGGTAGCGCACACCTGTCGTTCCAGCTACTTGGGAGGCTGAGGCAGGAGGATGGCTTAAGTACAGAAGTTTGAGGCTGCAGTGAGCTATGGTCACACCACTCCACTCCAGCCTGGGTGATAGAATGAAATTCTATCTCTAAAAAGAAAAAAAAAAGTTGGTGAAACCTCATCTCTACTAAAAATACAAAAAATTAGCTGAGTGTGGTGGCAGGCACCTGTAGTCCTAGCTACTCAGGAGGCTGAGGCAGGAGAATGGCGTGAACCTGGGAGGCAGAGCTTGCAGTGAGCCGAGATCACGCCACTGCACTCCAGCCTGGGCAACACAGTGAGACTCCATCTCAAAAAAAAAAAAGTTACTCATAATATTGCTCCATGTATGGCCTCTTTTATATCTGTTTGTTGGTTAGTTACCTTTAATAATGTCATCATCTTTCATGAACCTGCTACTCAGAAAAAAAAAGATAGCCTACATATGCCTTTTTGGTCCCCTTCCATGGTAACCCTTTGCTTCCCCTCACTTAAAGTAACCTCCATCTTGAAGATGTGTTCATCATTCTCTTTTTTTTTTCTTTTTATTAAAATTATTTTTAAGGTTACAAAAATGAATATCAAATTGTATATTATCTTCTAAGAATTAGTTTTATTCACTTAATAGTATATTGCTAAGATGCTTTCATATTATTATCCATTATTGAAGGTCGTTTATTTTAACTACTCTATGAAACTTTATATGCATATGCTGCTGTTTCTTCACCAGTCTCCTGTCATGAACTCTTAGGTTGTCTACATGTTTTGTTAATATGAACAATGGTGCTATGTGTATTGTTTCTGTGGAATTGTTGCTTACAGGGGGTGTGAATGTTCAACTTTATGATACTGACATTGTCTGAATGTTTGTGTTCCCTCAAAATTCATATGTTGAAATCCTAACCCCCAAGACGATGGTGTTGGGAAGTGAGGCCTTTAGCAGGTGATTAGGTCATGAGGGTGGAGCCCTCACGATTGGGATTAATGCTTTTATAAAGAGACCCAGAGAGTTAGCTATCCCCTTCACCATGTAAGAACACAACAAGAAGGTGCCATCTAGGACCCAGAAAGGAAGCTCTCACCAGACACCAAATCCGCCGGTGCCTTGATCTTGGACTTCCCAGCCTCCAGAACTGTGAGACAAAAATTTCTGTTGTTTGTAAACCACCCAAGTTATGGTATTTTATCTTAGCAGCCCGAATGGACCAAGACAAATATCAAATTGCTTTTCTCATGGTTTTAATATTTTGCATTCCCACTAGCAATGTAAGAGATCCTGTGGAACCACATTCTCTAAATACTTGATATTGTAAACTTTATTTTTTTTTTACCATTTGAAAGAATATGATATGCTATTAACTGTGTTTTTGAGTTGTGTTTATGCCATTGCTAATGAAGTTCAATATTATTTCAAATCTTTGTTGGCTATGTATATTTCCTCTTCTATGAAATGCATGGGTGGGATAATATTTGGAAAGAGATAAAACTAGAACCTTTCCACATTTCATATACAAAATCAGCTTCAGATCAATTGAGGACTTCAATATAAAGAATGAAGCTTTATACTTATGTTAGAATGTATAAGTAAATATGTCTTAGACCTTAGTGTAGCAGAAGAGTTCCTTAACAAGACATAGAAACTGTATCTGTAAGACCAAGATAAATTTGATTATATTAAAGTTGAGAAATTTTATTCATCAAAATACATATTCAAGATGTGAAGAGACAAGTTACAGACTGAAAGAAAATATTTACAATACACACAACCAAAAAAAATTAGTATCAAAGTAATATCTACATTAAGAAAACCTCTAAATCATTAAGAAAGACATTAAAAAGCTCTAGAAAAATAAGCCAAAGGCAGGGTGATGTATTTCTTTTATTTCTCATTATATACCTATCTATTTTTAAAATTAGATACACAAGGCAAAATGATTAAGAATGTGAATTTTGGATTTTAAAAAAGCCATGGTTCAAATCCTTGCCCTGGTACTGATTAATTGTGTGATCTTTGGCAAGTTTTCTTAAACTTTCTAGGTTTCAATATTCTCAGCTGTAAAATGTTATTGTGCCATTAATTGATGAATAGATAAACGCAATGTGTTATATCCGCACAATAGAATATTATTCAGACATGAAAATGAAGTAATGACAGCTGCTACCACATGGATAAACTTTGAAAATATTATGCTAAGTTAAAGAAGCCAGGGACAGAAGGCTGCATATTGTATGATTTGATTTACATAAAGTATCAAGAACAAGCAAATCCATAGAGACAGAATGTAGATTAGTAGTTGCTATGGTTTGAATGTGTTCCCTCCACAATTCATGTTGAAACTTAATCCTCATTGTGATGGTATTAAGAGGTTGGGTCTTTTGGAAAGTGGTTAAGTTATGAGGGCTCTGCCCTCCCAAATGGATTAGTGCCTTATAAAGGGGTTGAGGGGAACAAGCTAAGTCCCTTTTTCTTTTCTTTTTCTTTCTTTCTTTTTTTTTTTTTTTTTGAGACGGAGTCTTGCTCTATTGCCCAGGCTGGAGTGCACTGGCATGATCTCGTCTCACTGCAACCTCTGTCTCCTGAGTTCAAGCAATTCTCCTGCATTAGCCTCCTGAGTAGCTGGGATTCCAGATGCCTGCCACCATGCCCAGCTAATTTGTATATTTTTAGTAGAGACAGGGTTTCACCATGTTGGCCAGGCTGGTCTTGAACTCCTGACCTCAAGTGATCTGCCCACCCCGGCCTCCCAAAGTACTGGGATTACAGGTGTGAGCCACTGTGCCTGACCACTTAGTTCCTTTTTTGTTCTTACCTCCCTTCTGCCATGTGAGGATGTAGCAAAAAGGCCCTCACCAGACATCTAAAGCTAGTACCTCGATCTTGAACTTCCCAGCCTCCAGAACTGCAAGAAATAAAATTTCCATTATTTATAAATATGCAGTCTTCTGGTATTTGTTATAGCAGCCCTAATGGACTAAGACAGTGGCTTCCAGGAGCCATGGAGTAACAGAATGACTGCTAATGGGTGTGGAGTTTCTGTGGTAATGAAATGTTCTGGGATTAGATAGTGATGATGGTTGCACATCTTGTGAATGTACTAAAGCCCACTGAATTGTACTATTTAAACTGGTAAATGTATAGTGTGGGGATTCTGTCTCACTTTTAAAAAAGAAAAATGTTATTGTGGGCTGGGCGCAGTGGCTTATGCCTGTAATCCCAGCACTTTGGGAGGCTGAGGTGGGCAGATCACCTGAGGTCAGGAGTTCGAGACCAGCCTGGTTATCATGGTGAAACCCAGTCTCTACTAAAAATACAAAAATTAGCTGGGTGAGGTGGTGGGCGCCTGTAATCCCAGTTACTCAGGAGGCTGAGGCAGGAGAATCATTTGAACTCGGGAGGTGGAGTATGAAGTGAGCCGAGATCATGCCATTGCACTCCAGTCTGGGCAACAAGAGTGAAACTCCATCTCAAAAAAATAAAAAAAGTTATTGTGAGTGTTATATAAGACAACTCATGTAAATGTCTCAGCATATTGTCTGCCACATAATAATCATGCAAAAATAACAGGTAGCTTAAAAAATGAGATTCCATTTTCTTTTGTTTTACTTTATAGCTATGAATATCTTGCTCCAGCATGTATACTTTTTGGACTCAGATTTCATATAGCATTGTCCTTGAAACAACCTTCAGAAATAGAATCAAAAGAATTATGATAGCTACCCTTGTAAATAATAGTTACCATTTATCGCGTGCCTGCTAGATACTAGTCCCAACACTAGATGTTTTCTATGGTTTACTTGTTAGATCCATAGAACAATCTTATGAGTTATCCCTATATGACATTTGAGAAAACTGGGGCTTTTTGGCTCAATATCAAATAACCAGCTGATCTGAGAATGAAACCAAGAACTGCTTTTTGTTTTGTTTTGTTTTGTTTTGTTTTTTAGATGGAGTCTCACTCTGTCACCAGGCTGGAGTGCAGTGGCACAATCTTGGCTCACTGCAACCTCCACCTCCTGGGTTCAAGCGATTCTCCTGCCTCAGCCTCCTGAATAGCTGGGACTACAGGTGTGTGCCACCACGCCCAGCTAATTTGTGTGTTTTTAGTAGAGACAGGGTTTCACTATGTTGGCCAGGATAGTTTCGATCTCTTGACCTCGTGATCTGCCTGCCTCGGCCTCCCAAAGTTTTGGGATTACAGGCATGAGCCACCGTACCCAGTTAAAACCAAGAACTTTTAAACTCCCAAGTCTACTTCTTTCTATTATATCATATTACACAAAGGTGTAAATTGCTGTGAGAAAATGCTGAAGAATGCCAAATAATGCTATGAAGCAATTGACTCCCATCTAGTAATATGTTCAGACCATTTTAAAATAAATCTCTTTATATAGATTTTTTTTTCTTTGAACACTAGAGACTATTTTATAAATAGACAGCTGCTATTGCTGCTGGTAGTAGTTTGCTCCTGACATTCTCCTAATTTCCTTTCATGTACAACACAAAATATGGATTAACTTATAGCATAAAAGAAGAACCAAATTAGTCATAAATGTCAATTCTGTGAATATCATTTTAATCAAAGCATTTGAAATTCCCTTATCATAATTTTCCACAGCATCTGTCATAATTAGTAAGAGCTCTGAGCCAGTACTATGGTGTTAGAAAAATTTGTAATCAACTGCATATAACTGAAATATCATCAATAAGAGTAGACTGTAAAATCATTGAGTAATGTAGTCTTCCAGCAAGTCGGCTTCCACAAACAAACCTCCATGGAGGTTGTATTTTTACCCCAGGCTTTTTTTGATCTGCTGGCAACCACGAGACTTAGAGCTAGGGCTGAAGACATCACAAGAAAAGTTTCTTTCATGAGATGATCCTTTTCATCATTGTATCGAGTTCTCTTATCAGTTCTTATCAGAAGTGTGGCACTTGGGGTCAACAAGCTTTCAGAAGCTGCCCCAAAATGAGGCCAAGGGAGTTTGAATGGAAAGCAAAGTTTCCCCTTTCAACTTGGGCAAGTTGCATGTCATATATGAGAGCCAGTGTTTCAGGAAGAACAGCTCTATTCCAAGTATATCAGAAAGCTGGCATTCGACATCACCCCTGAGCCTCTTGTGTTAAGGAGAAACTAACCTTTGTTGGTGCGGTTTATAGATGGACACTATAATATTTACCTTCCATATGCATGTCATTCATCCAGTACCATTGCTCCTCTCTTATACCCAAGAAATTGAAGCTAAAAGCTGTTAAGTAACTTACATACACAGCTAGTAGGTGGAGGGTCAAGATTAGAACTGGCCCCCGCAAAGTCAGGCTGTTTTCATAACACTATTGCCTCTCAGAGAAATTCATTGGCTAAGCGAGGAAGAATATTGTAAACATAAGAATGAACTAATTCCTTTACGTATGCCCTCTAAAATAAGATTTTAAAGACATGTCCAGAAGAATTATTCTATTCTAAAAGTAAAGATATTTCTATTTGTACGGTTCAATAATCCCGATTGTTATGGAGAACATTTTTTATTCCTCATTCTTTGCGTTTCCAGGGAAAAACTTCTAGTCTCTTCTCCCGCTGGGTTCTTATGCTTTCCTGAGGGAGGAGGATGACCACTGGGAGATTGCTGAGAGCGCCCTATCCAGTGTGCTGCTGTGGGGAGAGGGCTGCCCTGAGAGATTCATGGGCCCTGACTCTCTCCTGCTTTGTTAGACAACTTATTCTCAGAAGTGCTAGACTCATGTTGCTCTTCCAATGTCTATGTGCTAATTAGCCATCCCCTCCCTAAATTCTTCAGCTTCCAGAGGACCAGTTTAATTCAGTTGTGGAGTTGTGATATTTGTGGGGTACTAGGAAGCTCATTTTCGCCCTAAGCCTAACGCGTATTTCTGACACATTTTATGAAATACCCTCTTATATAACTTGACAATTTGACATCCACTTGGCTTTGGTCTTAGTGTTTGTATTTTATTTGCATCATTTAACTTTATTCTTCTAATAACTCTGGAGTCATTTATTCCTCACTTTCTTTCCCAACCCACCTCCAGTCTTTCAGCAAAAACATCTTTTCAAAAGTTAACCTGAGTCCGTCTTTTCTCTTGGCCCCCCATGCTATCACCCTGGTCTGAGCAACCTTCATCCCTGGCCTGGGTTACTGTTAGCACCTCCTGACTTAGAGATGTGTTTCCGCATTTCCCTCCTGGAGCAAGAGTGAGCTTTTTGAAATGTTGCTCCTCTGCTCAACACCCTGGGAGCCTCCCCTTTTCACTAGAGTGAAAGCTAAAGTCATATGGACTGCCCCATTTTCCTCTGTGACTTGTCACTTACTTGATAACTCCCCTTGCCAACAAAACTCCAGCGACACAGGCTTCCTTGGTATTCCTTGAAAGCACTAGGCACATCCATCTCAGGCTCTTGACCATATTATTCTTCTGCCTGGAACACACTTTCTCTAGGCACCTATTCATTGAACTCCCTCATGTGCAGGTCTTTGCTCAAATTATTGCCCTCTCAATAGGGCTAACCAGGACCATCCTACTCAAAATCACAAACTGTCCCCCACTCCTGTGCTTACTGTCCTCCATAATTTTGTTTTCCGTGACATATTTGTAACATAGATAATTTATTTATTATATGTATTGTTTGTATTATGTCTCTCCAATTGAAATTTCATAAGCTTTACTGTGCGTTTTGTTCATTGGTGTAGTCCAAGTGCTTGGAACATATTTGTTGAATGAATGAACGAATGAATATGAAATTATAGATTTCTGTACTTTTTCTATTTCCTTCTGTGTTTTTGTTGTGTCTTGGTTCTATTTCCTTCCAGCCAATTTTTTTATATTCTCTTTTTCTATAAAGTCGTGCTAAAAACAGCAAGGAGCAGGTAATACACACAAATGTGCAGTTCTCTGTTCAAGCACTTACCTCAGAGCTGCTGACTCAGTAGGTACAGTAGTCTCCTTATCTGTGGTTTCACTTTCTGTGGTTTCAGTTACTAGAGGTCAAATGTGGCTCTAAAATATTCAATGGAAAATTCCAGAAATAAATAATTCATGCATGAGTGTTAAATTACATGCCATTCTGAGCAGGGTGATGAAGTCTCTCGCCATCCCACTCCATCCTGCCCAGGATGTGAATCATCCCTGTGTCCAGCTGTATCAACCATCCATTATTCACTTAGTAGCCACTTTGGTTATCAGATTGAAAAAATACAGTCTTTAATAGTATATATAGGGTTCAGTGCTATCCAAGATTTCAGGTATCCACAGGACGTCCTGTAACGTATCCCCCTTGGGAAAGCGGGGACTACTGCATGTTATTGCAGACAAATGTTTTGTGTGGTGTACAAATGTCTCCAACTTCCCAGCCTATAATGTTTATTTCTTTACCACTCACTGCCTGACTATTAAGCCAATGGCATGCATATTAGATTTTTGTTAAGACAACATCTACTTCATTTACATACTTCTGCGTGGATGGAATAACACTAGCTTCTGTAACAAAGGGATTCCAAAATAGAGTGGCTTAAGAATCCAGAAGTGTGTTTCTCCACCGACAGCCTTGAGGTGAGTTTTGACAGGAGTTCTGCAGTGTGGTGTCATCTATACCCTTGGATTGGCAGTGGCCTTGTTTTCTACAAGATATGGCTTCCAAGCTTGCTTTAGCTGTTGCCATTCCCACGTTTCATTAGTGAGACCTTAACCTCATGACCACCCTAATTTGTGCAATGAAACATAGGAAATGTAGTCCCTCACTGGACAGCTAGGTCTCAACTATAATCCTATTGAAAGAAGGGCAAAATAGTATCAAATTGCAGTCTTAGCACAGGTAGGTATTATTATTATTATCATTTTTTATTTTTTATTTTTTTGAGACAGAGTCTCTCTCTGTCGCCCAGGCTGGAGTGCAGTGGCACGATCTCCTCTCACTGAAAGCTCCGCCTCCCGGGTTCACGGCGTTCTCCTGCCTCAGCCTCCCGTGTAGCTGGAACTACAGGCACCCGCCACTGCACCCGGCTAATTTATTATTTTTGATGGATAACTTCATTATTTAAATGTACATATAAAAGTCGCCTTTTTAAGTTACACAATTCAGTGTTTTTTAGTGTATTCACAATGTTGTGCAACCATCACTATTAATTACAGAAACTTTTCATCACTACAAAAAGAAATTCTATATCTCTTATCAGTCACTCCCTGTTTCTCTGTCTCCCAAAACCTTGGAAGCCACTAACCCATTTTTTGGTTTCTATGAATTTGTCTATTCTGGACATTTTACGTAAACGGAGTCATACAATATGTAACCTTTTGTGTCTGGCATCTTTCACTTAGCATAATGTTTTCAAGGTTCATCTATGCCATAGCATGTCTCCCTACTTCATTCTTTTTTATGGCTAAATAATATTCTGTTGTTTGGATGTATCACATTTTGTTTATCTGTTCGTTGACCAGTTGATTGTCATTTGGTATCTGAATTTTTTTCACATTTTGGCTGTTATGATTAATTCAACTGTGAAAACTTGTGTATACATTTTTTTGTGGATATATGTTTTTATTTCTCTTGGGTATTTAAGAGTGAAATTAGAATCATGTGGTAACTCTATGTTTAACTTTTCTGAGGAACTGTCAAACTGGTTTCCAAAGCAGCTGTACCATTTTACATTCCCACCTGTGTTGTATAAGGGTTCCAATTTCTCAACACTTATTACTGTCTTTTTTTATTCTAGCCTTCTCAATGGGTGTGAAGTAGTGTCTCATTGTGATTTTGTTTTGTTTTGTTTTGTTTTGTTTTTTTGTTTTTTTGTGTGTTTTTTTGAGATGGAGTCTCGCTCTGTCTCCCAGGCTGGAGTGCTGTGGCCGGATCTCAGCTCACTGCAAGCTCCGCCTCCCGGGTTCCCGCCATTCTCCTGCCTCAGCCTCCCGAGTAGCTGGGACTACAGGCGCCCGCCACCTCGCCCGGCTAATTTTTTTGTATTTTTTAGTAGAGATGGGGTTTCACCGTGTTAGCCAGGATGGTCTCGATCTCCTGACCTCGTGATCCGCCCGTCTCGGCCTCCCAAAGTGCTGGGATTACAGGCTTGAGCCACCGCGCCTGGCCTATTGTGATTTTGAATTGTATATCTCTGATGACCAATAATGAGTTTTTTTCTTTGTTCTTATTGGCCATTTATAGACTTCTTTGGAGAAATTCCTTTTCAAATCCTTTGTCATTTTTAAATTGGGTTGTCTTTTTTATTGTTGAGTTATAATAGTTCTTTATTTATCCTTTATATAGACCTTTATTAGATATATGACTTGCATTTTCTCCCATTCTGTGGGTTGTCTTTTTGCTTTCTTGACAGTGTCTTTTGAGTTATCGTCATTTTTTACAGTTGAGGAAAATGTGGCTGAGATATTAAATAGCTTGTCCAAGATCACCAGGTAGACCATGTTCCCCAGTGTCCCTTGCAGTTAGTTATGGCCATGAGACTGAGTTCCAGCCAATGCAATGGGAGTAGTGGAGGAGATGGGGGTGTGTGCAACTTCCAAACCTAGCTGAAAACAACCTCCCCTGTGTGATGTTCATGCTCTTTCCTTGTTCCAGGGCACTGGGATGGTGGTGTCCAGGACAACTCAGGCACATCAGAATAGTCATTCAGCCTGGGTTCTTGAATGACTGTGGAACGATGAGGGTGTGGAGGGAGAACCACTGACTGAAATACCTTCCCAGGACTGGCACAGCAGAGAAAACAAACAAACTTCTTGTTCTTTGGGTCACTGAGTCTTTTGGGTGTACTTGTTACTTCAGCTTAGCCATCCCTGACTAATACAACCCAGACTGCATTCTGCTTGAACATTTTCAATGCTGGAAGTTTCACTACTTTTCAAGGCAGTAAAGGTAACTCTTATTTTTTAATGCCGAGTCAAAATTTTTTTTCCATAAATTCTACACATGGTTGTAGTTCTTCCCTTTGGAGTAACAAGAATACATTTAGTACTTTCCTTTAGAATAAGCCTTCAAATATTTGACCACAGCTTAAGGGCAACCAAGCCTTTCTTTCTTCAGAGTTTGCATATAAGCAGTTACGTTTTATCAACACAAAAGACAATCACTAAAGCCAGAAGCTACCTCTCTCCTAAAATATGCTACACAATATGGTATTCAATGTCACTTTTTTCTTCTGCAGCTTTTTTTCAGACCAGGTAGAGCAAAGCCATGGAAGAAATACTCCTCAGATAATTTTGGTTTAGTCCTCTCCCCAGTTTAAACCTGCTGTGCAAGCTGACTGAAAGAAATCTTATAAAATGGAGGTACGTGGGGGGTCATGGGATCTAAGTTGTCTTTATATTACCACTGCACTCTGGAAGAGAGAGAAAGAGACTTTGAGCAAGGAAGGATGAGCACATGATCCCCTGGGTGTGGATGTAGAAAATGTAAGCTTTTTAAAGATGTGTGAGGGGAGACCCTGTGGGGTTGAAAAGGCAGCTGGGAAAGCTCTTGAGAGTCCTCCTTTCCATGAAGGCATTTAAATGAATTGCCTCTTTCTGCTTCTTCTACAATACCCTGTGGGGAGTCCCTGTCTCTCAGCAGAACTCTCTTTACCTGGCAGGATTCTTTTTGTCCTTTCCATTTGCCAGACATGACTTCTGACCAGGACTTTCCCATGTAGCCTCCACAATTGCAATATACCCCTCTATCAATAAATACAGCTGATGAATATTTGGCTAATTTCCATTCTCTCCCAATGTTAAATACCTCTCAGTGTGATCTAATTCAAATGTGTCCTCTGCCTGGTTTAGTCAGCTTAGGGATGTTCTCATCTGCTTGAGTTCTACCACAAAAAGGTTACTAAAGTACAATGAGTTGATTTAATTTGATTTTAATGATTTCTACAGATATTATTATTATTAATATTTTGAGACGGAGTCTCACTCTGTTGCCCAGGCTGGAGTGCAGTGGCACAATCTCGGCTCACTGCAACCTCTGCCTCTGAGGTTCAAATGATTCTCATGTCTCAGCCTCCTGAGTAGCTGGGATTACAGGCGCACGCCACCATGCCTGGCTAATTTTTGTATTTTTAGTGCAGACGGGGTTTCACCATGTTGGCCAGGCTTGTCTTGAACTCCTGACCTCACGTGAGCTATCCACCTTGGCCTCCCAAGGGGCTGGGATGACAGGCGTGAGCCACCGTGCCCGGCCAGTTTCTAAAGATATTAAAATATAAACTAGTCTTCAGCCTCAAGAGTTTATCCTAACTTGAGAGGAAGCCAAGGTCCACTAAAATGCCTCAGTTCCTAAAAGCAGATGCAATTTTTTGCATTGACACAGTGGAGATTTCAGCTGGTGATATAGACTGAACTGTCAATGCAATTCACTTTTGTAAGATTCCCTGTGGAAAAAGAGGTGAGGGAACAGGTGAAACAGCAGAATGAGCTCTTTTCGTTTCTAGACTGACTGACCTGACCTTGCCCGAAAGCCTTCAGCTGAATATCTTAAGTTGGAAATATTGAACAAAGCTTATGGCTGTATTGACGGAGAAGGATAATTGTCTTCCTGCTTATTTAATTCATCTTCCTTCCCCATGAACTCCCTGTGTTCATCTGACTTTGATTTATTTTTCTTCTGACTAACAGTAACCTCCTGTCAGGATGCCCCAAAAGGCACACCAACAAGCTGATGGTAGCTAGGGCTTCTCTATTCACCAGAATTATCTGGCTTCAAACAAGAATGCAATTTCCTGGGCACTAATGCTATCCATGTTCTGTAATGGTCTCTCCTGCTTCCATTAGTGATAGTAAAAGGCCCTTTGTGAATGGAAAACTTTTATGCATGCACATGCATGCACACACACACGCACGCAATATGAAAGTTAAAAAAAAAGCTAGAACATACTTGCCAACAAAAGCTTGATGCTAAGATACTACCATTTCTTTTACTCAAAAGGTTAGTAAGTGAAAGCAAAAGGCCGTCACTGGGCCACTGCTGTGTCTGAAGTCATCTTCAAAGATGATAACGACTTCCTTCTGTGAGTAAGGAACCACCCCTCCTTGCCTCTGCTCTGCCTCTGTGAGGTCTAAAATAATCTATTGGTCTTCATTAGGGGACTAACCAGAGGTCAGAAGGCAGTAGGAGAAGGATGTAGAATTTGTTCCTCCTTCAGAAAAATCCTAGCTTGCCTCCAGGTGTACTGTTCTTTCTCTTGTAAAGCCTAGCTGCAAATGTTACAAAGCAGTTCTCTCTCCTTTGCAGGATTTTGTTCCCTTTAGGATCCCAAGGTACAGATTGGAATTGACATCTGGATCCTCCTTCACACTCTTTTTCAACAACCATCTCTCCCAACCTAGCCTAGTTTTTATTTTTTAGACCTATGTAGAAAATTGCCTTGAACTTATGTTAAGCCTACTCTTGCTGTCAAAGGTTTCCCTCAATAGCTGAACCTCCAATATGTACTTTGCAAACTTCCTACTGACTTCTCCCATTTGTGCTAACTCTCAGAAGGTTCCCATTTGTTTTTCAGTATCCAACTTTTTCCTTTCCTGACAGAAAGGAGGGTATACATCCATGATGAAAGGAAATTAGTGCTATAGCCTAAAATGCTAGGCCTAGAGTCAGTCTCTCAGTTCTAACTCTTATTATTTGTATAACACGTAACCAAGGATAAATCATTTGACTATTGAGAAGCCTATGTTCTCTATTAAAAGGTCAGGATAATGATCCCCAACCTCTAGGGTCAACTGGACATGTCCAGGGATGAGAGCTGTGAAGTAAGACAACGTAGGGCAACCACCTGGCTGGTGGGGAGCACTCGATCAATTTATTAACTCTTAAGGAGGAAAAGAGGAAAAATAGATTCTTGTATCTGCCCCTAGCTCTCTGTAAGATTCTGAGGTAATCTTTAACGGAATCTTAGAGCTGGAAAAGCATTGGCCTCATCTAATGCAACATTATCATTTACCAGAAAGAACCTTGTGTCCCTGAGAGGTTAACTGATTTGAACATCACAAAGTTCCTGCCAGAGGCCAGACATGTCCAGGGTTCCTGAGACCATGGCCAGCAGTTCTTTGCCTAATGTTTCCTCTCCCCTAACCAGAAAGTTTTTCTTCACCAGACGGATGTACTTTTCTCTAATCCAACTTACTTTTTCGTTGAACCTAGCACCTTAGCCTTCCAATTCCTTTTAAAATTTAGTTTTTGAAGGAGCTAAATCATTTTTCTTTCTAAACTTTCGGGCCAGGTGTGGTGGCTCATACCCATAATTCCACCATTTTGGGAGGCCAAGGCCGGTGGATAGCTTGAGGCCAGGAGTTCCAGACCCACCTGGCCAACATAGCGAAACCCCGTCTCTACTAAAAATACAAAAAATTAGCTGGATATCGTGGCAGGCTCCTATAATCCCAGCCACTCAGGGGGCAGGAGGTTGTAGTGAGCTGAGATTGTGCCACTGCACTCCTGCCTGGGCTACAGAACAAGACTCAAAACAAACAAACCCAAGAACAAATGAAAAAACAAACTGTCTCTGAAAGATATGAAAAAGAGAAACAATTAAATTTTATGAAAGCTATGTGATGGCTTTACCACATCATCTTAACTTTCTCCTTTGTGAGAGTGTCACTCAAGCTCCCATCAAGCACATATATACGTTCGACACCTCCTCTTAGCAGGGGTTGGCAAGCTACAGCTCATGGGCTCAATCATCACGCTTACCCCTAGTTTGTAAATAAAGTTTTATTGAAACACAGCTGGGCTCACTGGTTTGTGTATTGTTGCTGGCTGCTTTCTGGCAACAATGGCAGAGTTGGATATTTGTGACAGACTGGCCTACAAAGTCTCAAATATTTACTCTCTGGCTCTTTACAGGAAAAGTTTGGGGATTCCCTGCTCTTAGCACCCACCTCACCTTCAAATTTCCTTTATGTATATCCTCCAAGAAACTATTTTCCACAAGAGCCTGGGTTTATTTTTGCAGAACATTTTAAAAGCATTTGATTATTTACTTTTGTCTGAATAAAAAATATGGACAACAATTTGAAAAATACAAGAAAGCACAGAGAGCAACATAGCAATCAGCTGTGATCTCGCCAGGCAGAGCTATGGACTGCAAGTTTTTTAGTCCTCGTTCAAGGATTCAGTCAGCCAGGAAAGGCCAGGCCCATCAACCCTGGGCATCAGAGGTCCCTGAGTCTTCTATAAGCAAGTAGTGTGTGTTGAGTTTCCGGGTAGGAAATAGAGATAGCTTAATTGTTCTGTATAATACAGTGGGGAATTCTTCATCATATTTTTTTAAAAATTTAGCTTTTCAAGCTTCTGGAAAGGAGGAAGTAGAGGAGAAAGATGAAAGAGCAACAAAATGGAGAGGTCAAGGGACTTTGAAGGAGAGAGGTGGAGGTTATGCAGTTTTAAAGTTTTATGAGTTGCTGTGATAAAAACTTTCAATCATCTCCCCCAAACCTTCAATAAAGTCGACCTCACATCCTGAGATCCCGGGGCAGTAGCATGTTTGGCTACTCTTTGAATGTGGGGGAGCCAGTTTCCCATCATGTGGATCAGGTTCCTCACATGCAGGGCAGTGACGCCCTGGGCAAAACAGTCTAGCGGAAGCAGGGGCTCAAATAAAGAAGCAAGCGTGTTAACCTAATACCCTTGGAAATTCCGATTGCTCTTGGCAAGGTCACTGAACTTTCCATAAATTGTGGAGTTGGGAGATCTGAGCCCATGTTGTCCAGATTTTAAGGCACAATGAAAGTACACACAGCCCAGAGTATGAGTGTGTGTGTGTGTGTGTGTATGTGTGTGGTCTTTGTATATGTAAACTAGTTTCTTTTCACCTTCCCCGTCTTCCAAAATAACAAAACAACTAAGTCAAAATTGTAGTTGGTTATTTCTTTTCTTGCTTTTTTTTTTTTTTTTTTTTTTACACTTTAAGTTCTGGGGTACACTTGCAGAACGTGCAGTTTTGATACATAGGTATACACATGCCATGGTAGTTTGCTGCACCCATCAACCCGTCACCTACATTAGCTATTTCTCCTAATGCGATCCCACCCCCAACAGGTCCCAGTGTGTGATATCTCCCTCCCTGTGTCCATGTGTTCTCATTGTTCAGCTCCCACTTACGAGTGAGAACATGCAGTGTTTGGTTTTCTGTTCTTGTGTTAGTTTGCTGAGAATGATGGTTTCCAGATTCATCCATGTCCCTGCAAAGGACATGAACTCATCCTTTTTTATGGCTGCATAGTATTCCATGGTGCATATGTGCCACATTTTCTTTATCCAGTCTATCATTGATGGACATTTTGGTTGGTTCCAAGTCTTTGCTATTGTGAATAGTGCTGCAATAAACATACATGTGCATATTCTTTATAGTAGAATGATTTATAGTCCTTTGGGTGTATACCCAGCAGTGGGATTACTGGGTCAAATGGTATGTCTAGTTGTAGATCCTTAAGGAATCGCCACACTGTCTTCCACAATGGTTGGACTAATTTACACTTCCATCAACAGTGTAAAAGTGTTCCTATTTCTCCACATCCTCTCTGGCATCTGTTGTTTCCTGACTTTTTAATGATCACCTTTCTAACTGGTGTGAGATGGTACCTCATTGTGGTTTTGATTTGCATTTCTCTAATGACCAGTGATGATGAGCTTTTATTCATATGTTTGTTGGCTGCACAAATGTCTTCTTTTGAGAAGTGTCTGTTCATCTCCTTTGCCCATTTTTGATGGGGTTGTTTGTTTTTTTCTTGTAAATTTTTTTAAGCTCTTTGTAGATTCTAGATATTAGCCCTTTGTCAGACGAATAGATTGCAAAAATTTTCTCCCATTCCGTAGGTTGCCTGTTTGTTCCGATGATAGTTTCTTTTGCTGTGCAGAAGCTCTTTAGTTTAAGTAGATCCCATTTGTCAATTTTGGCTTTTGTTTCCATTGCTTTTGGTGTTTTAGACCTCAAGTCTTTGCCCATACCTATGTCCTGAATGGTGTTGCCTAGGTTTTCTTCTAGGATTTTTATGGTTTTAGGTCTGACATTTAAGTCTTTAATCCATCTTGAGTTAATGTTTGTTTAAGGTATAAGGGAGGGTTCCAGTTTCAGTTTTCTGCATATGGCTAACCAGTTTTCCCAACACCATTTATTAAATAGGGAATCCTTCCCCGTTTCTTGTTTTCGTCAGATTTGTCAAAGATCAGATGGTTGTAGATGTGTGTGTTATTTCTGAGGCCTCTATTCTGTTCCACTGGTCTATTTATCTGTCTTGGTACAAGTACCATGCTGTTTTGGTTACTGTAGCCTTTTAGTATAGTTTGAAGTCAGGTAGCGTGATGCCTCCAGCTTTGTTCTTTTTGCTTAAGATTGTCTTGGCTATGCGGGCTCTTTTTTGGTTCCATATGAAGTTTAAAATAGTTTTTTCCAATTCTGTGAAGAAAGTCAATGGTAGCTTGTTGAGTAAAGCATTGAATCTATAAATTACTTTGGGCAGTATGGCCATTTTCACGACATTGATTCTTCCTATCCATGATCATAGAATGTTTTTCCATTTATTTGTGTCTTCTCTTATTTCCTTGAGCAGTGGTTTATAGTTCTCCTTGAAGAGGTCCTTCACATCCCTTGTAAGTTGTATTCCTAGGCATTTTCTTCTCTTTACAGCAATTGTGAATAGGAGTTCACTCATGTTTTGGCTCTCTGTAGTTGGTTATTTCTTAAACTGTGTACAAGAGGATACAAGTTGTTTAGCTATTTTCTGGATGATAGGAAGGGGAAAGAATAGACAGAAAAGAGTGATGATGAGCGGCATTATTCAGCCTCCATACTCTAAAAGCCAGTAGTGGAACAGCAGTCTGAAAAAGACTTTTCTTCCTCTAAACAATGACCACAACACTGCCATCATTCTATAAACACTTTTGGAGACTTACCATGCTCATAAGTGCACAATTCACCTTTAGATGTCTTATTATATACACTATTGGGCACACCACACAACTTACGTCATGAATAGGGACAGATGCCTAAATGTGTCAATGAAGAAATGTTTCTGAGGAGCACAGATGAGGGGGAATATCCTCTTTTATAACCCTCAATTTTTCCTTTTTCTGTCGGTGCCAACACACACTGCACAATGAACGTAATTTTATTTTCAGTTGACAAAAAACTATATGTATTTATCATGTACATGTTATTTTGAAGTAAGAACATAGTTTCAAAATATGATCCCTTATTTTTAAGTTTTTTCCTGTACTATATTGAACGGGATCATACATGATCCTTTATATAGTGTTTAAATCTTTACTCTTTGTCCAAATCTGATGAGTGTTGCAGACGTTCCATATTTCTGAAATATCCTAAGTAAAAGTATTTTTTTGTGACTTTAAGAGATTAAGACTGGGCAGAAATCACACATTTTCAGGTCAGTCTTAAGTGAAAACAGGGTAGTTGGCCCTTTACAGGATATGATCTGAGAAATATCTGCACCAGTGTTCTCTGTACAACCTTGTGATTCAGTTCTGTATTTTTGCCAAATGAGAAGAATTTCTCTAAGTCGAAGCATCATTCCCTGTCAAAGTCTCCAGGGAAGAAGTAACCCTTTAGGACAAGCCCATCATACCACTTTCCAAATTAAAGCTTGCCAGTGGCCCTCAGTCCTCTCAGAGAGAGGCCAGGTCCTTTGCCCGTGCACCTGTCTTTCACTGCCCAGCCCCCGCAGCAGCCGGCCCACTTCTATAGAAACTGCAGAGAACCCACTGAAGGGCACACTTGAAAGTGTTTTCGAGCCAATGCCAGCTCCTAGCACCTGTTCCTCCCTCCGTGACAGCAGGGCCACCTCCTCTGCCGCTAGGAGATTAACTGCATCTCAACAGAGCACAGCAGGGCCCCATGCAGCACTAGTGTGTGTGTCTACTCAGCTAGACTGTGTTTGTTCTTGCTTTCTTAATGAGGTAGTGTAGCAACCCAGCACATCTTACCTCCCGCGCACCACACCCACGACTTCCCTTTCATCCCAGCTCTTAGCAGCCACCTTCCCCTACACATAGCCTGCGCTTGGGCCACGAGGCACAGTGTGGGTGCTAGCAGGGGCTCTGCTCTTTCCTGCCTTGGTGTACTTGTGCCTGTGTTCTTTGCTGGACTGCCCAACCCACCCTCGGATGTCTGTAAAACTCTTACGCAACCCTGAAGATGCTGGCTCAAACACAACTGCTGGCCTTCCAAGGTATAGTTCATGACATCCGCGTCTGTGTTTTTCACTAGCATCTTGGGCACACTCTTGCAGCATTTATAGTATTTGAGGTTTTTGTTGGTGGTGTTTATTTTCTTTCTCTTCCTCTAGATTTACTCAAAGAAGAAGAATCGTAATCATCTTTATACATTCAGAACCTGTTATAGTGCCTAGCGCCTAATAAATAAGTACTGGTTGAATCAAGGTAATGTAATAGCTACTAACACTCTAGGGAGAAATACTTTCTTATAGTCTTTGTGGGTGACCAGCTAACATCAGGCTCTTCACTTCAAAATTAAAGTCAGAAAATATCCAACCCAGTATTTCCTCTAAACTCTCCATTCCTAGGCCCAACCGAGCTTATCAGTATCACTCTTGAATGTCTTACAGAGTTTTGAAGCAGTGTGCCCCAAACTGAATTCCAGATTTTATCCCCCAATTCTTATCTTTCTGGTTTTCCCCATTTCAGTTAAGGGCAACTTCATTCTTTCAGTGGCTGAAGCCAAATATTTTGGAGTTAGACCCTGATTCTTTCCTTTTTCTTATTTTCACATTGAGGTCTTTAGCAAATCCTGTTGGCTCTTCCTTGATTCCAGCACTGCTCTGCTGGTCCATGCCACCATGCTTGCTTATGTTTCCTGCCAACAACCTCCTAACTTGTTTTCCTGCTTCCACCTTTGCCTGACTCCCACCCTTTTCTCAATATAGCAACTTGAGAGGTTCTTTAACATGATGATTCAGATCATCTCACTTCTGTCCTCAAAACTCATCAATGACCACTTTGTTCCCTGCTGTTCCCCAGCATCTGAACAGTGCCTGGCATATAACAGGCATTCAGTATTTGCTGAATGAATAAATGAAAGTTTAAGCCTTGGTTTAAAAAACAGACAGATACCAAGAAGTTGCAATTTATCATATTATTTTTTGGTCACCTAATAGGGTATATAATCTGAATGTACTACATTTTAAATATAATCGTGTTTTTAATATCACCCATATGTTCCAGAAATATCATGGTACTGAAGATAATCTCTTTCTATCTAGCAATAAATTGACCACAAAATAACCATTTGGTCCTGGCTGGTGTCCTAGCTCTTAGGGAGTTGGTTTCTTCAGCTTTGAAAGGAGAGAACTGGATTCAAAGATTTTTGTAATCTCTTGCAATTCAAAATATCTATGATTATTTTATTTTATGTTATTTTTTGGGGTGAACTTCAGCTCTTTCCCTTTCTCAAAACACGGACTGGACTTGCTCTTCCTGAATGGCCCTTCATTGGACCTGGTTTTTAACATACAAGTTAATTTTACAGAAGAAACCTACCCAGACACTGGAAGAATTCAGACCTGGTAAGGCGGGGTAGGAGAGCACTCCCGAAGAGGCAGACCCAGTGTCTTGGACCTAATGGGATTTGGGGAGAGAGCGTATGAGACTGACTATGAGGACAAACCTCTTCTACTGCCAATCTTTGTCCTTTTCTTCCTTTGAGACCTGGGCTGAGGGGTTAGTGAAGTGTTCTTGACTTTGGAAAGTAATGTCAAGGAACAAATTTCCAAGTGCAGCTCACTTACACTGTTTGGGAGATTGTATTTGTTCAAAAAGCCATTTTAACACTGCAGTTATTTGCAATAATTTTTTCAGTGGTATATTTACATAGGAAGCTAATATAAGATGAAGTCATTGGTGTCAACTCTAAGGGAGTTTTGAGTAATTGGGTGGAAACGTTGCTCACCTAGCCTTTGGGTGGAAAATTATAAAAACAAATCAAATATGTAAATTATAAAAACTTCACCTTTCAGTATTTTAAAATTAAATTGAATTCTATTTAAAAATATTTATAGTATAGGTTTCAGATGCTGCACTTCAAAACCTGCAATTATTTGTGTATGATTTTAAATACTTCATTTAAAAATGAGAAAATTGCCTGCTTATGTAACTTTAAACTCTAATAATTTCAGTTCTCGCTCATAATCAGAAGATAGCAAATGGCATACAAAAGCAAGGCAGTTCGAATTTCCCAGCTTCAGCCCAGCGACTAACCCTCATCAAGCATTGTTCAGAACAATTTTCCAACTCATTGACGACACTCTCCAGTTTCTGCTGAGTGATTTTGCAAATTGCTTTCATCATCCTTGCTCCAAGCTCTTCCAAACAATGTGCCATCAGTGAGTAAATAAATATTTTCTGCTCGCTTATATCACGCCCAAATCCAAAGTTAATAAAACTTGAGTGTGACTAGAGCTTGTAAATATCAGATCTAAACAATCATTTATAGAATTGTTTGTCTTTAATTACTAACATAATAAATAATAACAGTTGTAAAAAATTCAAGAATCACAGAAACGTACAGTGTAAGTTGCAAAGTTCTTCCTGTCTACTCGCCCATCATCCCCAGGCTTACACCTGGAGGTAGCTGGAGTTATCAATTGGGTATCATTTCAAAAATCTTCTCTATTCACAAGCACACATACTTGTATACACACAGTACACCTAAGTATGAATTTCTCCTCTCTCTCTCCCTCCTTTCCTCCATCCCTTCCTCCCTCTCTTCCTCCCTCCCTCCCTTCTTTCCTTCCAAAAATGGGATCTCTTCTGGTTATGTCATTAAATCCTTTTTCTACCCAACAAGCATCATAGTGATCCTTCCACAATAGCACATACAAGTTTGCCCCATTTTTAAAACGGCTTTTTGGTATACTGAATCTCAAATGTGCTATAGTTTATTAACTATTCTCCTACTGTTTGGCATTTAGGTTGTTACCAGTTTTTCAAGGTCACTAGTAATGTCACAAATTTTGGAATAAGGGATGAATAAAATAGTTAAAGTAAAGGAACAAAAAGAAAGTTGATCTGTGCCATTAGATAATCTGAGAACTCAAAGTCAAAACACAGTCAGAATTATGTTTCATCAGGCCTTTGATAACTGAAAGCTGACCTCAGGTTACCACACCTCAGATACGACGGTGGCAGGCCACTTGCTGGCTGAAAGTCGCTGCCTCATGAGTGTCCAGAAGCTACAACCTACACAAGTGGGCAAAAGAGACTATGGCAGCTCAAACTCATCATCTCCGGCAGAACATATGAAACACTTGACTTCTGAGATTATCTGTGGGAGGGCTCCTGGGCCAGTCTACACCTGGACACATCCTCATATGTTCTGGTAAGAATCCTGATGCCACTGGGTTTCTGGAAAGGCCTGAGGTCTTAGACCACCCAGGGGCTCACCTAGAATCTTGAGGTCAGTTCATTCCACCCTGTTTCTCATTCTTGTCAGCCAGACACAGCCTCAAATGCAAGCCCCTCTGCCCGTTGAACTTTCGTGTTCTGCCTCTCATTTAATCCTTCCATGGCTGTCTTCCCACCCAGCCTTTCCATTGGTCCTTCAGAGTCCTCTACACACTCCACCTGATCACAGAGCAATTCCTTTGACTTACTCATTCTGTATCTGCATCTGACTATCTGAAGAAAACATCATTAATTTTGTAGTCTTTTCAAGGATTGTGTGGAGCCTGCTGATTCTTCAACATCTTCACCATCTCTGAGCCTGAGTCCAAGGATGGGATGAGGAAGAAAAAAATCAGAAGCGAGAGGAGAGTTGGCTTCCAAATAATATCTTTATCCCCTTATGGATGGCTCCCTGTAATGCGGGCTCTATCACTACCTTCCCTTTCTTGTCACTCTTACCTTCTAAACTCTTGGTCATTTTTCTAAGTTTATGGAAAAATTTGGTTCCTGTGTGTATCGTAACCTTCCCGTCTTTATAAGTCCCACCTTCAGCCTGGGAGATTCCATTGGTAATGTGGGTACTCAGTGAAGATCCTGGTCTAATGGACTCTTGACTGTCTCTTCTTCATGAATCGCCACCTCCGCTCTCCCATTTCCATCCTCCACACCCATGTGCACGTCTTATCCATCAGAACATTTTTCCTCTAAGTTCTTAAGTTCCCATCTCTCTCTCTCTCTGCCTGAATTTCCTCTCCTCCCAGCCCTCTCACCCCTTCACTCCCACCTGCTTAGGAGCCTTATCATGATCCTCACGCTGACATCGTGAGCCCAGAGCCTCTGCCTCGGACTTCAGACACTCATTGTATGTCTTACCTGATGAGTCTTGGTGCAGATTTATCTTTCATCTCTATTCTACCTGTCTTACCCTCTCCCTCCCTGTGGTCAAATCCATGTCCAAAAGCCAGCTATCCTCCACCTGAGCTGTTTTAATTTTCTTTGGAAAGCCCTCCCTTCTCCTAGTTTTTCTTTGTAATTTCACCTTGATCAGCTTCCCCAGATGCCATACACACTACTCCATGACAGGGAAATCTTGACTTTCCCTTTCTTCCACTTGATTGAAGACTCTCCCTATTGCTATCGACCCCCCACACCCCAGTCCTTATTGGGCTTGCCTTCTGCTGTTCATCAGTCTGGCCTTTAACCTTCTTCTGCTCACTTTCCTGGGGCTCTAGAGCTGCCTGCCAGCCCAGAACAGCTTCATTTTGGAGGCCCAGGGGCGCGTCAGAGGATATTTCAAATTCTCTTATAATATGTTACGTCTTGAAATCAAAATGGGACAAATTGACTTTGGCAATTAAAATTCTCAAACAGACCAATATTGCTACAAAATATAAAACCTAGAAACAGGAACAATAATTATGATAATAATAATAATATTGCATACCAGTATATAATAAGAGTTATATACTGCTTTCATTATTGAAAGATGGATTTCTATCTATTATCTTATTTGATTCCTATTCCACAAAGTTCTAAAAAGTAGCACTCTTTCATTTTTATAGATGGGAAACTGAGTTACAGTGATGTAAAGTGACTTCTGTTGGTTTACATACTATGTAGCCTAGGGAAAAAAAGCACATTAGAGCACATGATTTCTGAATCTAAACTTTGCGCTCTATTTTGTACCTTGTTGGCTTTCCAAAAAGTATCTAATTTTATTCCAAAGGGGAGGAAAACTCAGTAAAGTTTGAATTAATATAAGACTTTGTGACCCAGAAAAAACCCTGTCCTTCAGGATAATAGTGAAAAGACATCATGATTTTGCACTATCCTTGAACCATTCTAAAGTTCAAGCAAGGACATGGTTAGTGAAATACCAGCTCTAATTTTAGAAAGGATGAGAGGGGGGACAGGGAGACATGTGAGGTTTAATCAAAAGTGTTATCATTTGGGGATGTTAATAAGCCATTATCAAGCCCCTTGTGGGTCTGGCACATTTGACCTTATTATCTGGGGAGGCACATGACATTAGATGCCAGCTTCTGGTCACCAGGCAGATGACTCAGAGCCACGGTTGCTGAAAGCCTGTTGGAGACAGAATTGCAGGATTCAATCACAGCCAAGAACTCCTTCCACACACTCTCTAAATAGCATGTGATAACTGCTTTTATCAAACAAGAGCAGCACCTGGTTTTTTCTTCTGACCCCATTAAGTTTGGATGCTCAGAGGGTACAGTAAACGCCTCATCAAGAAAGCATAATATTTATTCTGTTTTCAGACTCTTCGTAAGGGTACCTTTAGATAGCAGAGTCTAGCCTGTTTTCAAGGTGAACCTTGTTACAAAAAAATCCAGGGTGGGGGTAAAAACAATTGAATAATCTGATTGAGTACTCAGGCTTAGGTCTGAACAACAGGATATATAATCATGTCCTTATGTCCAACCAAGGTGACTTCTGACCAGAGCTATTGGAAGCCACTTAGTGAGAGGATTCCAGGTGGCTTCAACCACAAAATCTTCACTAACATGAGATTTAACCATAATTGTGCAGGAAAACCTCATTCCCACCAAACATGACCATGTTTTTGGAATGTCTTAGACATATACTCCTTTTGGAAATGTGAATCTAGATTCAGAAAGTCCTGGAGTCTTCAGCTCTGAGAAAACTGAGCAGCCCAGGTCTAAGTCAGAGGATGCTGTGAGAAGACTGCACTGCCCTTTGGTCATCTTGGTGGCTTGTTTTTGCATCAAGAAGATTCTAGGGGATCATTACCTTCTCCAGTTTCTAAGACTTCTTCTCTGGCCCTTGGGAAACTCATCCTCTTTTCCAGAATGACTTCAGGGGTTGGGTGTACTAGGATTGTTGAGGGTTGATAGAGCCCTGGAAGGGCCAGGATGGAATAGAACTCAAAGGGTCTGAGAGGGTCTAAGATGCTTAAGTACTGGTGCCTGTTCCCTTGGCTGTCCATGCTGGGTTGACATGCGTCTTAGATATTGAGGGCCATGGAGCTTGGATTTTTTTTTTTTTTTTAATTTCAATAGGTTTTTGGAGAACAGGTGGTGTTTGGTTACTTGGATAAGTTCTTTAGTGGTGATTTCTGATATTTTGGCGCACTTGTAACCTGAGCAGTGTACACTGTACCCAATGTGTAGACTTTTATCCCTCTCCCCCTTCTCACCCTTCCCTTTAAGTCCCCGAAGTCCAATGTATCATTCTTGTAGTGCTTGGACTTTTCCCAACACTCAACAGAAGGGTGATTACTCTCAAGAATGGTTGAAGTCATTCAAAGGCCTTACTAGGTTAACTGTAAAAAGATGCTAGAGTATTCCCTAACTAAACACTGGTAAGTGAAAATGTGTGTGGGCATTAGGTTTATTTCCTCTTAGGCCTTGACCAGGTAAAACTATTTAATCTTGATGAGAAATAAGTACCCAAAGAGCCCCCGAATGACATAGCCATCAGATACCTGTTTTAAAAAGTGGTTATTACTAGCAGAAAAAAATCTGTCCTCGGAGTAGACCTTTCTTCTGGAAGCTCAAATATATGAATAATACATTAGTTGTTGCTCCATTTTCTCAGAGAGACAGCCTCCTGCATGTCTCTGAGATTCTGAAATAGTCACAGGCATGTGCCATTCTTTATCTGCTTTTGAGCATGAGCCAGAATGCTCAACACAAGACAGAACCCAGGCCATTCTACTTGGAATGTTGGCTTCCAGTTTTCTACTCATCAAGGAAGCACATGGTGGGAAAGATTAAAGTGACTGGAGGTGCCCTTCCCTCTGCTCTGGCAAAGTGGACATTCAGGCCCTCTTCTTCCATGTGCCAAGGGGCAGAGGAGCAGGGAGTTGGCCTGGAGAGAGGTGGGACATTGGAGCTTTCCTCTGAGTGCTCTGCCTTATTGTACTTCACACTAAATATTTATTTATGTATGTATTAATGAATGACTCCTAGATGTGTGACTACCAAATAGTGTTACAGTGCAGTTTGAAGAAATTAAAAGTGGATTTTAAAAGATACAACATCTCTGGAAAACCTTCTGTTTATTTTCTTTCTTTTTTTGGTATTTACTTCAACTTTTAGGTTCAGGAGGTATGTGTACAGTTTTGTTACACAGGTAAATTGCATGTCACTGGGGTTTAGTGTACAAATGACTTGTCACCCAAATAGTAAGCATAGTACCCAACAGGTAGTTTTTTGATCCTCACCCTCCTCTCACCTTCCCCCTCAGGTGGGCCCTGGTGTGTCCATTCTTCCCATCTTTGTGTCCATGGGTACTCAGCACCCACTTATGAGTGAGAACATGCGTGCTTGGTTTTCTGTTCCTGCATTATTTTCCTTCGGATAATGGCCTCCAGCTACATCCATGTTGCTGCAACGGACATTTTTTCATTTTTAATGGCTGTATAGTATTCCATGGTGTATATGTACCAAATTTTCTTTATCCATTCCACCATTGATGGATATTTAGGTTGATGCAAATAGTGCTGCAGTGAACATATGCGTACATGTGTTCTTATGGTAGAATGGTTTATATTCCTTTGGGTATATACCCACTAGTGGGATTTCTGAGTCAAAAGGTAATTCTGTTTTAAGTTCTTTGAGAAATCTCCAAAGTGCTTTTCACAGTGACTGAACTAACTTGCATTCCCATCACAGTGTGTAAGTACTTTCTTTTCTCTGCAACCTCTTCAACATCTGTTCTTTTTTGACTTTTTTGTAATAGCCATTCTGACTGGTGTGAGATGGTATCTCATTGTGGTTTTGATTTGCATTTCTCTAAAAATTAGTGATGTTGAGCATTTCTTCATTTGCTTGTTGGCTGTATGTATGTCTTCTTCTGAAAAGCATCTGTTCATGTCCTTTGTCCATTTTTTAATGGGATTGTTTGGTTTTTGCTTGTTGATTTAAGTTCCTTATAAATTATGGATTTTAGACCTTTGCTGGATGCAGAGTTTGCAAATATTTTCTCCCATTTTGTAGGTTTTCTGTTACTCTGTTGATGATACTTTCTGTTGCCGTGCAGAAGCTCTTTAGTTTAATTAGGTCTCACTTGTCTATTTTTGTTTTTGTTACAATTGTGTTTGGAGACTTTGTCATGAAATCTTTGCCAAGGTCTATGTCCAGAATGGCATTTTCTAGGTTTTATTCTACAGATTTAATAGTTTTAAGTTTTAAATTTAAGTCTTTAATCCACCTTGAGTTGATTTTTTTATATGGTGAAAGGAAGGGGTCCCTTTTGAATCTTCTGCATATGACTAGCCAGTTATCCCAGCACCATTTATTAAATAGGGAGTCCTTTTCCCATTACTTATTATTACCAACTTTGTCAAAGATCAGATGGTTGTAGGTGTGCAACATTATTTCTGGGTACTCTTTTCTGTTCCATTGGCCTATGTGCCTGTTTTTGTACCAGTACCATACTGTTTTAGTTGCTTCAGCTTTATAGTATAGTTTGAAGTCAGTCAGTGTGATGCCTCTGGCTTTGTTCTTTTTGCTTAGGATGATTGCTTTGGTTATTTGGACTTTTTTTTTTTTTTTTTTGGTTCCATATAGAAAAGAAAATGCTTTTACTATAGCATTTTCTAATTCTGTGAAAAAAAATCATTGGGAGTTTGATAGAAATAGCATTGAATCTGTAGATTGCTTTGAGAAATATAGCCACTTTAACAATACTGATTTTTCCTATCCATGAGCATGGAATGTTTTCCCATTTTTTGTGTTGTCTCTGATTTCTTTCAGCAGAGTTTTATAGTTCTCATTGTAGAGATCTTTCACCTCCCAGGTTAGCTGTATTCCTGATATTTTATTCTTTTTGTGACTCTTGGGAATTGGATTGTGTTCTTGATTTGGCTTTCAGCTTGGATGTTATCAATGTATAGAAATGCTACTGATTTTTTATGTTCATTTTGTATCCTGGAACTTTACTGAAGTTGTTTATGAGTTCTAGGAGACTTTGGCCAGAGACTATGAGGTTCTCTGGTTATAGAATCATATCACCTGTGAAGAGAGATAGTCTGATTTCCTTTCTTTGTATTTGGATGCCTTTTATTTCTTTCTCTTACCTGATTGCTCTGGCTAGGACTTCTAGTACTACGTTTAATAGGAGTGGTGAGACATTATTTCTGGGCTCTCTATTCTGTTCCATTGGTCTATATGTCTGTTTTTGTACCAATCCCATACTGTTTTGGTTACTGTAGCCTTGTAACGTAGTTTGAAGTTGATAACATAATGCCTCCCACTCTGTTCTTTTTGCACAGGATTGCCTTGGCTATTTGGGCTCTTCTTTGGTTCCTAAAATAAAAGTTAGAAAAAAAAACCCAGGAATGGTGAGAGTGGGTATCCTTGTCTTGTTCTGGTTTTCTTAAGGGGAATGCTTTTAGCTTTTGTTCATTCAGCACAATGTTGTCTGTGAGTTTGCCATAGACAGCTATTATTGTTTTGAGGTATGCTCCTTTGTTGCTAAGTTCCTTAAGGATTTTTAACATGAAGGAATATTAAGTTTTATCCAAAGCCTTTTCTATGTCTATTGAGATGGTCATGTGGTTTTTGTTTTTAGTTCTGTTTATGTGACGAATCCCATTTATTGATTTGCATATGTTGCATCCCAGGAATACATCCTCCTCGATCATGGTAAATGAGCCTTTTCATGTGCTGCTGGATTTGGTTAGCTAGTATTTTGTTGAGGATTTCTGCATCTGTGGTGGTGGGATATATATGCTTGTACTCAATGGGATTTTTAAAAAAGTTATACTTTAGGGAGAAAGCACAGTTAGGAAAGAGTAGAGGGTCTGAGACAATGTCATGTTAAGACATTTAGAGTTTGGGCCAAGGGAAAAGTCACTAAAGGAGGTGGAGAATGAGTAGTCAATACAGCCCAGCTGAGGGTGGGGAAATAGACACCCAGAGAGGAGAGGAGAGAATTTCAAGGATGTGGTGAGGACCAAAAAGTTGCCTTTGTGTCTCACTGCATGAAGGTTATCAGTAAGCTTGACTATAGCCATTTCAGTGCTGAGGTGGAGAAGGAAGTCTGGTTTTGTTACTTGAGGAGTGAGACAGTAGGATGTGAATTTGTGGTCATGAATAGCAAGTAAGCCCAACCAGCTTGATTGTGGGCTTTATGATAACAGACACACCCACCGGGCACCAGCATTGATAATAGTCTGGGTGTCAGGTTAATATTGCCGTACTTAGAATGCCAGGCCTCACTGCTCACTGAGGCATCACTGGTGTTTGAATCTGCAGTGTTAGGAGCTGGATGATGGTGATTCATTTTCCCCATGTGCACAGCACTCATGAACTGTCTTTTACTGGGGATGATGACACCTTCTCTGGACATGAATTCCGAACCCTATGGACATGACCCACATAAGCTGATCCAATCCACTTTAGCTGTTACATTAAGACAAAAAGCAGAGGCTTTGAAAGAAGAATAACTTGAATCAAAATTCAAAGTCTACCATTTATTACTTTGTAGACTAGTTTGGGCAAATAATCTCAATTCTCTGAACTCTGTTTGCTGATCTACAAAACAGGGATAATAGTACCTCACATCAGGATGTTATATAGATTGGAATTATTGCTTGTAGAATTTCTAGAAGATTGTTAGGTACCTAATAACTGGTCAAACAATGGTAGTGTTATATATTACCAAAAAGCCAGAGTTGAAATTAATTGTTAAACATTTTATTACTTGGAGCTATATAGGTTTGGAAGATTTTTATACCTTGACCAAACTGACACAGCAAAACTTGTGACTGGTGCTTGGGGAAGCTCAACTAAATGGTAAACTTTCTGGAGTTGAGATACTCATCAACATTCTGAAGAAGTCATTTTAACACATTGTGATCTGAGGAATAACCCTGGGACTGCAAGGATGTTACAAATGAGAGCATTGGCAATGCTTCTCTCTAGTCACCATTGACTTATTCCATCATTAAATGACTAGATTTGTTTTGACCTCTTTAGGGAAACCTCTTAAAAACATTGGCAATCAGATCTCATATCTTTGGGTCTTCTTTGAAACATCAACTGGCCTCAGGACATGATACCCCACACTGGATGTTCAGAGACTGGCCCAAAAACCATCAGCAGTTTCCTGATGGTTTTTGGTTGGATGTGTTCTAATTCTTGAGTAAACAGCTGCAGATTTGAGCAGAGAGGCTGTTTTCATCAATTGATTTTTGTGAGTGTGTGCCAATTAGAGGATAAAGCAAGGTACTTTGAAACTACTAACGGAATAGTTTCCAGTTCACTAGTCGCACCATCTGCAATACTATCTTCTTAAGAGAGTAGCCATAAGCCTGAGAAATACTAAGAGCACTTTATGGAAAGGCCAAGAGAAGCTCCTCTGGATGTTGTTTTTTAACCCTCTTGAACTTGTCAGTTTCAACAGTCTCTCTCCAGAAGCCACATTTGACCTCATTCGAAATCTCAATGTTGGCTAGGAGTGGTGGGTCAGGCCTGTAATCTCAGTGCTTTGGAAGGCTCAGGTGGGAGGGTCCCTTGAGACCAGGAGTTCAAGACCAATCTGAGCAACATAGAGATCTTGTCTCTACAAAATGTTTTAAAAATTAACTGGGGGGTGCTGATGGCACCTGTAGTCCTAGCTCCTTGGGAGGCTGAGGCAGGAGGATAGCTTGAGCCCAGGAGTTCAAGGCTGCATGAGCTATGATCATGCCACTGCACTCCAGCCTGGGTAACAGAGCCAGACCTTGTCTTAAAACAAAACAAAACAAAATAAAACAAAACAAAGCAGCTGGGCATGGTGGCTCATGCCTGTAATCCCAGAACTTTGGGAGGCTGAGGCAGGTGGATTGCTTGAGGTCAGGAGTTCAAGACTAGCCTGGGCAACATGGTGAAACCTCATCTCTACAAACATACAAAAATTAGCTGGTTGTGGTAGCACAAACCTGTGGTCCCAGCTACCCAGGAGACTGGTGTAAGAGAATCTCTTTAGCCCAGGAGGTCGAGGCTACAGTGAACCAAGATTGCGCCACTGCACTCCAGTCTGGGTGACAAAGTGAGACCCTGTCTTGAAAAACGAAACAAAACAACCAAAAAACCCTCAGTCTTTGCAGACAACAGACTTGATACTTTTCCTTCCACATTCACTTGCAAATGCCTATAGTGCTGTGTATCTTCTACACTAGGAAAGCCAGTGTTTAACCAAATATTTTATTCTTTTCGTCTAACATATATTGTTATAATTTTAATTCTTATAAATCCCTATTAGTACATTTTCTTTTATTTTTATTTGTGCTTAAGACAGAGTCTTACCCTCTTACTATGTGTAATGGTTGGGAAAAGGAAGAAAAACAAGCACGGCCTCATTATTATTGGTGATGTAGTTATTATAGGCTAATTATAAGGTGGAATTTAACTTGTAAATCGAACTATAATGCACTTTCTGGGCTCAGTCAGCTGTAAATGTTCCAAGGACTAGTTTTTCTTTTCCAGGGACTTAGAGCAGTTTTAATGAATTTTAGAGGTTTGTTAGCTGCTGAATATAGCATGTGAAACTGCAGAGGTCAATATCAATTGAGAAGTGAGTGATTGTATTATGCTGTTTGTCTAGACAGAGCAAGGCTCTGAGACCAGTCTTCTTTTACTCATATTTCTTTGAGAGACTGGAAGGAAGACTTTTAGGGCACAACTCACCTGAAAGGGCTGAGGCCAGTGCTTCTGGGCAGGCAACTGGAAAGAGCATTTGCCTCTGAGAGACTGAGGCACTTCCTTCCTTCCTTCCTTCCTTCCTTCCTTCCTTCCTTCCTTCCTTCCTTCCTTCCTCCTTCCATCCTCCCTCCCTCCCTTCCTTCCATTTCTCTTTCTCTCTCTTTCTTCCTCTTTTTATCTTTCTTCTTTTCAGGGAAGCAGGCACTAGAGAAACAGAAGACCCAGATGAAAATACTTTCATAGAGGGTGATCATGACGGAGTTACTACGACACAGCCTGAGTTTAAGTCTCAGCTCCACCATTTGCTAAATATTACCTTAAGCAAATGACTACTTATCCATATCTTGGTTCCCTCTTCATAGAATGGGAATAATAACAGTGTCTACCTTTTTGAATTGTATGCATGGGAGTGTTATGGTATCTCAATTGGCTTTAATTTGCATTTGTGAGATTAGTGATGTCGAACACTTTTTCATGTACTAATTGACCGTGTGTGTGTGTTTTTTTTTTTTCTGTAAAGTGTTTGTTTAAATCTTTTAAACATTTTAAAATTGGATTGTTTTACTATGTTGTAGAAGTTCTTTTGGTGTCTTGGTACCAGTCCTTTGTCAAATATATGTTTAGTGAATGTTAGCTTTTATTATGTGGCTTTTTGTTTGTTTTTTAGACAGAGTCTTGATTTGTCACCCAGGCTGGAGTGCAGTGGTGTGATCATGGCTCACTGCAACCTCCACCTCTCAGGCTCAGCCTACAGAGGATCTGGGACTACAGGTGCACACCACCAGTCTAATTTATCAATTTTTCTTCTGTTGTTATTGCTTTCGGTAACCTAATAAAACTTTGCCTACTCCCAAGTCAAAAAGATATTTTTTTTTTATGTTCTCCAATAAAAGCTTTGTGATTTTGGCTGTGTTAAGACTGGAATACAACTCAAATTATTTTTTGTATATAGTGTGACGTACAGGTTGTTGTTCATTTTCTTTATAATAATAGTTATTTCAGCACTATTTCTTGAAAAGATTTATTTTACTTCATTGGATTGCTTTAGAGCTTTTGTTGAAAATCAAATAGCTGCATAGATATGGGTCTATTTCTGGCCTCTCTCTTCTGTTCTGTTGATTATTTTGTTGATCTTTATGTGCATATCACACATTCTTGATGAGTGAATTTTTATTGTGTGTCTTAAAGACAGGTAGTCTAAGTCTTCCAATTTTGTTATTTGTTAGAATTGCTTTGGATATTTTAGGTCAGCACTTTCTAATAGAGCTTCCTGCAATGATAGAAAAGGTGTATATCTACACTGTTCAATATGACAATCTCTAGCCTTGTGTGGCTACTGAGCACTTAAAATATGGCTAGTGAGAAAGGAGAAATAAATTTTTAATTATATTTAATTTTAATTAAAATTTAAATATAAATAGCCAACTGTGGCTACTATATGTATTAGACTGCCCAGTTCTGTGTCCTTTGCATTTCAATACACATTTTAGAATCAGCTTATCAACTTCTATTTTTTAAAAGGCCTGTTGAGATGACTGGGATTGTACTGAGTCTATACAATGTGTGCAGAATTGATATCGTAAAAATATTAAACTTCAAATCCATAAATATGCTCAATCTCTCCATTCACTTAGATGTTTTAAAATTTATCTCACAAATGTTTTGTAGTTTTCAGTATAGAAGAATTGCATGTCGGCCGGGCGCGGTGGCTCAAGCCTGTAATCCCAGCACTTTGGGAGGCCGAGACGGGTGGATCACGAGGTCAGGAGATCGAGACCCTCCTGGCTAACACGGTGAAACCCCGTCTCTACTAAAAATACAAACAATTAGCCGGGCGAGGTGGCGGCGCCTGTAGTCCCAGCTACTCGGGAGGCTGAGGCAGGAGAATGGTGGGAACCCGGGAGGCGGAGCTTGCAGTGAGCTGAGATCCGGCCACTGCACTCCAGCCTGGGCGACAGAGCAAGACTCCATCTCAAAAAAAAAAAAGAAGAATTGCATGTCTGTTGTTAAATTTATTCCTATGTATTTTATGTTTTTGATGCTATTATAAATAATATCAATTTTTAAATGTCAATTTTTAATTGTTTATGTTCTTATTATGAAAAATTACAGTTGGTTTTTGTATATTCATTATGATTTCTGCAACCTTGCTAACCTCACTTATTTACTTATTTTAATAGCTGTTTAATAGATGTCCTAGGATTTTCTGTGTAAACGATGTGTCATCCAGACATAGAGCCAGTTTTATTTCTTCCTTTCCAATATTTATCCCTTTCATTTTTTAAAAACCTGTCCTCTTGGATTGGCTAGGTTTTCCAGGACAATGTGCAATGAAGTGGACATGCTTGTCTTATTTCCAGTCTTACAGGGCAATAATTCACATTAAGTATAGATGTTAAGCAGAGGTTTTTTATAGATGATTTTATCTGATTGAGGAAGTTCCCTTTTATTTCTAGTTTACTGAGTTTTTTCTTTAAAATCAGGAATGAACATAAGATTTTGTTAGATGCTTTTACTGCGTCTATTGAAATGATCATCTTTTTTTCTTTTACTTTGCTAATATGAAAAACTACATTAATTTTTAGATCAACCTTCTACTCTTGGCATATCCCTATCTGGTAAAATCTTTTAAATACATTGCTAGCTTCAATTAGCTGTAGGTTGGTTAAGCATATTTGCATTTATGTTCGGAAAGGATATTTACCTGAACTTTATTTTTTAGTAATGTCTTTGTCAGGTTTTGGCATTAGGGTATGCTAACCTAATTAAACGTGTTCGAAGGGGTTCCATCCTCCTCAGTTTTCAGAAAGCACTTGTGTAAAATTGGTATTATTTCTTCCTGGAAAATTTTATAGAATTCACTAATGAAATTGTGTGGGCCTAGAGTTTTCTTAGTGGGAAGATTTTGGTGACGAATCTATTTTCTTTAAAAAATATTTGCGGTTGTTCAGATTTTCTAGTTCATGGATATTTTTCAAAGAATTTATCTATATTGTATAAATTGTTGATTTGGTATTTAAAATATGTAATTTTTAATTTAAAAAATTTTAATTTAAAAGTCAATTGCATTTTTGTTTTTGTGATTTTGGCTATATCACAACTTGCTTATCAATTCACCCACTGAAAGCCATCTTGGTTGCTTCCAGTTTTTAGCAAATATGAATATAGCTGCTCTAAATATTGTGTGCAAGTTTTTGTGTGAATGTAAGTTTTCAGCTCATTTGCATAAATACTTAGGAATAGGATTGCTGGATTGTATGGTAAGACTATGTTTTAACTTTGTAAGAAACTGCCAACCTGTCTTCCTAATGACTGTATCTTTTTGCATTACCACCAACAGTGAATGAGAGTTCCAACTGTTTCACACCTTCCCCAGCATGTGGTGGTGTCAGCGTTTTGGGTTTTGGTCATTCTAATAGGTGTGTGGTGGTATCTCATTGTTGATCTAATTTGCAAATCCTTAATGACATATGATGTTGAACATCTTTTCATATACTTATTTGCCATCTGTATATGTTCTTCGGTGAGATGTCTATTCAGATATTTTGTCCATTTTTCAATAGGACTGTTTTTCTTGTTGAGTTTCAAGAGTTCTTTGTATATTTTAGATACAAGTTCTTTATCAGACATGTGTTTTGCAAATATTTTCTCCTAGCCTATGGCTTGTTTTTTAGTCTCTAATATTTAAAAATAATTGCCAAATGCAAGGTTACCTATATTTTATCTTGTGTCAATTCCAGAAGTCTTATAAATTTACCTTTTACATTTAGGTCTATGATCCATTGAGTTAATTTTTGTGAAAGGTGTAAGGTCTCGATTCACTACTTTGCATGTGGATGTTCAATTGTTTCTGGTCCAACTGTTGAAAAGACTGTGCTTTCCACACTGAGTAGCCCTTGTTTCTTTGTCAAAGATACATCAACTGTATTGTATGAGTCTATTTCTGAACTCTTTATTCTGTTCTGTTGTCATTCTTTTACCAGTATCATACTGTCTTCATGATTGTAGTTTTGTACTAAGTGTTAACGTTAGGTAATATCAGTCCTCTTCAGTATTATGTTGGTTATTCTGGTCCTTTGCTTCTCCATATAAACTTTAGAATCAGTTTGTTGATATCCACAAAATAACTTGCTGGCATTTTGATTGGGATTGCATTAAATCCATAGATCAAGTTGGGAAAACCTAACATCTTGACAATATTGAGTCTTCCTATCCATGAATGTGGAACAGCATAGCCATTTATTTAGAAATCCTTTAAATTCTTTCATTGGAGTTTTATGTTTTTTCTTATGTAGATCTTATATGTACTTTGCTAAGTTTATACATAAGTGTTTAATTTTTATGCTGCCAATGAAAATGCTACGTGTTTTTAATTAAAATTTTAATTGTTGCTGGCATAAAGAAACTGACTTTTTATATTAATCTTGTGTCCTACAACTTTTTTTATAATTGCTTATTAGTTCCAGGAGTTTTTTTGTTGATTCTTTGGGATTTTTCTACATAGCAAATCTGTTATCTGTGAGAAAAGAGTTTTATTTCATCCTTTTCAATCTCCATACTTTTTATTCCCTTTTTTATCTTACTACCATGAGCCTGGGCTTCCAGGATAATGTTGAATGGAAATGGTGAGAAGGGACATCTTTGCCTTCTTGATCTTAGTGGGAAAGTACCTCATTTATCACCATTAAAGTATAATGTCAGCTGTGTTTCTTTAAAATAATTTTTTTTTTGGTCAGACTGAGAAAGTTCCCCTCTATTCCTAGTTTTATTTTTTTTATATTTTTTATTTTTTTTAGAGCTTTTATCATGAGTGAGTGTTAGATTTTGTGAAGTTCTTTTTCTGCATATATTTACATGATCATATGATTTTTCTGCTTTAGCTTGTTAATGTGATAGATTGCATTAATGGGATTTTGAATGTTGAACCAGCCATACATACCTATAATAAATTCCACTTGCTTGTGGTGCACAATTCTTGTTTTTAAAGAACACTGTTGGATTGAACGTGCTAATACTTTGTTGTGGGTTTTTATATCTGTCATGAGAGATATTGGTCTGTAATTTTCCTTTATTGTAATGTCTTTATCCAGCTTTGGTAATGCTGGTCTCGTAGAATGAATTAGGAAGTAATATCTTCACTTGTATATTTTTGAAGAGATTGTAGAGAATGGATATCATTTCTTCACTAAATGTTTGGTAGAATTCAGCATTGAAACCATCAGCTTAGTGTTTCTTTTCTGGAGGATGATTAATTGTTGAATCAAAATTTTAAATAAATATAGAGCCATTGAGATTGTTTATTTTTCCTTGTATGAATTTTCATAGACTGTCTATTCAAAGAATTTCTGGGCAGAGTTGTTCATAATATTCCTTTATTATCCTTTTGTAATGGTTAATGTTATGTATCTACTTGACTACCTGGGCTAAAGGATACCCAGATAGCTGGAAAAGCATTATTTCTCGATGTGTCTGTGAGGCTGTTTCTGGAAGAGATTAGCATTTGAATCAGTAGACTGAGTAAGGAAGATCTGCCTTTACCAGTGTGAGTGGGCAACACACCCAACCCACTGAGATTCTGGATAGAACACAAAGGTAAAGGGAAGGAAAATTTTACCTCTTTTTTTCTTGAGCTAGGACATCATCTTCTCCTGCCCTTGGATGTTAGAGCTCCTGGTACTTGGACCTTTGCACTGTGAGGCTCACACACCCTCACCTGCCTTTACTCCTCCTCCCATTTGCTAGTTCTTACGCCTTTGGCCTCAGATTGGGAGTTACACCATGGGCTTCTCTGGTTCTCAGACTTTCAAACTCAAGACTGAATTACACCACCCATATTCCTCTTTTTTTACATTTCTCATATTATTTCATTCTGATATTTCATATTCTGATAATTTGTGTCACCTCTCTTTCTTCCTTGGTTAGCCTGGCTGGAAGTTTGTCACTAACATTGATCTTTACAAAGAGACACTTTGGCTTCATTGATTTCCTCTGTTGTTTTCCTATCTTTTAATTTCATTGATTTCTGCTTTAATTTTTATTATTTCTCTTTGTTGCTTCAGGTTTTCACTGTTTATTTTTTTCTAGTTTCTCAAGGTAAAAACTTAGATTTATTTTAAATCTTTCTTATTTTCTAATATATGCATTCAGTGCTGTCAGTTCCCCTCTATGCACTGCTTTCACTGCACCCCACAAATCTTGATAAACTGTGTTTTCATTTTCATTTAGTTCAAAATATTTTAAGTTTCTCTTGAGATTTTTTGACCTATCTGTTATTTACACGTATCTTGTTTAATCTGCAAGTATTCTGAGGTTTTCCAGATACCCTTCTATTATTGATTTCTTGTTTAATTCCATTGTGGTCTGAGAACATACTCTGTTTGATTTCTATTATTGTTCAGAATTTGTTAAGGTGTGTTTTATGGCCCCAAATGTGATCTATCTTGATGGGTGTTGCACGTGACCTTGAAAAGAATGCATATTCTGTGGTTGTTTGATGAAATATTCTATAAATGGCATTTAGATCTGGTTCACTGATGGTGCTCTTCAGTTCAACTACATCCTTTTCTGCTTGTTGGATCTCTCGATTACCGATAAAGGGGTGTTCAAGTCTTCAGCTCTAATAGTTTTAGTTTGTAGTTTTATCGATTTTTGCCTGATGTATTTTGACATTCTGTTTTAGGCATGTACATGTTAAGGATTGTTATGGCTTTTTTGGGGGGGGTGGTTGTTATGTTTTATTGGAGAATTGACCCCCTTTGTTGTTATATAAAGTATTCTTTCTCTAGCCCTGATAACTTTTATTAGCTCTGAAGTCTGCTGTATTTGAATCTACATAGCTATTTCTATTTTCTTTTGATTGGTGTCAGCATAGTATATCTTCATTCTTTTACTTTTAATCTATTTATGTCTTCATATATGAAGTGGATTTATTTTAGACAAAATATAGTTGGGTCTTTTTTTTTTTTTTTTGGTTTGTTTGTTCACTTTATCCACTCCAATAGCCTCTGTGTTTTAATAGGTGTATTTAGACCATTCACATATAAAGTGATTATTGATGTAGTTGTATCAGTATCAACCATATTTGTATCTGTTTTTTATTTGTTACTATGGTTCTTTCTTTTTTGCATTTCATACTTTTCCTGCCTTCACTGATTTTAACTGGGCATTTTATATGATTCTCTTTCTTCTCCTTTACTACCATATATATTATCCTTCTTTAAAAAAAAAAAAAAAACTTTTGTAGTGGTTCCCCTAGAGTTTGCAATATGCATTTATAACTAATCCAAGTCCAATTTCAAATAATACTATACTGTTTCATGACTAGTGCAATCCCTTGTAACAGAATATTCCTAAATCCCTCCCTCTCTACCTTATTATATTGCATTTCACTTCTCTATAAGTTATAATCACTCAATGATTGTTTCCATTATTCTTTTGAATAAACTCTTGTTTGTTAAATCAATTAAGAACAACAAAAAAAATACTTTATTTCACCTCCATTTATTCCTTCACCAGCTCCCTTTCTCTACGTAGATCTGAGTTTCCAACCTATATCATTTTCCTTCTCTCTGAAGAACTTCTTTTAATATTTCTTGTAAAGCAATTCTACTCTCAACAAATTATCTCAATTTTTGTGTACCTGAGAAAATCTTTATTTCTTCTTCACTTTAGAAGGATAATTTCAGTAGAAACAGAATCTCACTTAGTGGGGCTTTTTTCTTTCAACATTTAAAATATTTTCTTCCACATTATTCTTGCTGCCATGATTTCCCAAGATAAGTCTGATGTAATTCTTATTCTTGTTTCTCTATAAGTATTTGTATTCTATGGCCTTTTTCAATATTTTCTCTTTGTATTTTTTTTTTTTTGCAGTTTTAATATGATATTCCTAGGTATAGATATTTTGGCATTTATCCTAGTTGTTGCTCTCTGAGCTACCTGAATCCATGTTTTAGTGTCTGACATTAATTTTGGAAAATCCTTAGCCATTATTACTTAAAATATTTCTTCTGTTTCTTTCTCTCCTTTTTTCTCTTTCTAGCATTCTCATTATACATATATTGCATCATTGTCCTACAGTTTTATAATTGTCCCATAGTTTTTAGATATTCTGTTGCTTTTTATTTCATTCTTTTTTCTCTTTACTCTTCGTTTTGGAATTTTCTGTTAACATATCTTCAAGCTCACTGCTTCTTTTCTAACCTGTGCTTAGTCTACTGATGATCTACTGATTTCTGTTAACATATCTTCAAGCTCACTGCTTCTTTTCTAACCTGTGCTCAGTCTCCTGATGATCTACTGAAAGCAGCCTTCATTTTTGTTACGGTGGGTTTATTTTCTACTTTATGGCAAAACATACACAACCTAAAATTTATAATGTTAACCATTTTTAAGGGTACATTGCGGTGGCAATAAGTACATGCACAATGTTGTGGAATCATCACCACTGTCCATCTCCAGATCTTTTTCATCATCTCAACAGAAACTCTGTTTATTAAAGAGTTACCGAGTCTCGGTCTCCCTTTTTCCAGCCCTTGGTAACTTCTATTTTCTATCCTTATGAATTTGCCTATTCGACATGCCTTACATAATTGGATTAACACAATATTTGTCTTATTGTGTCTAAGTAATTTTGAATTCTATCTTGGACATTGTGAATGTTGTGTTATGGATACTGGATTCAATTATAATCCTCTAAAGAATGTTGGCAATTTTGTTTTGGCTGCCAGTGAAGTTTGTTAGACTTAAACTTACAAACTATGCCTCTTGGCAGTCACTCAAATCTCCATTCCATCGTTTTATCCTTAGGTAGTTTGCTTGCAGACTACCCATCCATGCACAGTTCAGGGCTTAGCCAGAGATTCAAGCAAAAGTTTGCACACAGATTTTGGCTCTTTCCCTCTGGGTCGCTGCTTTTTAGCTTTCCTCCTATATAATCAAGTGACCATGGTTACCCTGAAGTCTGTTCTCCTAGACTTCCGTTTTTTCATTAGAGTTTTAGCTGCTGTTTACCGACAGACTTCAGCATGACTGATTTGAGACTAAACGCCATAAAAATGGAAAAGCAACTCCTTACCAGTTTCTTTTCTTAGTGTTAGCTCCCCTTCAGAATCTACTTGCTTTTGTTATTCTCCAGAATCTTCAGGTAGTTTTTCATTCTATTTTGTCCAGAGTTTTAGTTATATTTGGGGGGGGGGTTAATTGCTAATTAATAATCCTATTATTACTTTTGAAAACAGACACAATAAGTAATAGTATCTGAGTAACTCTTCAGCTTACCAAACCTCCTTGAAGATAATAATCAGCTGGGATGCGTATTGTATATGCAGATTACCATTCTCCTCCCATGGAAATACTGATTAAGTAATTCTGAATTGGGAACCAGTAATTTGTTCTTTCAGTTAGAGGTTGCAAGTGACTCTCATTTTCAGGGATGTTCAGACAAACATTATGTTAGACCCTTGCTACCCAAAATGTGGGAGCTTGTTAGAAGTGTAAAATCTCAGCCTTCTCCCAAGTCATACAGAAGCTGAATTCATATTTTGACAAGACACTAGATGATTTATGGGAATATTACACTTGCAGAAGTGCTAGTTTGGGCTACTATGACTTTTTAATGTAGAATATGAAATGCTCACTGATTTTTTTTCTATTGTGTGTTCACTCATCCAATACTTTTGGTGATAAATAAAATAGACATAAATCCTGCCTTTATGGTCAACAGCCAATAAATAAATAAACAAGCACATTCATCACTATTATAGCCTGCAAAGTGCTAGAAAGGAAACAAATATGGTGAAAAGATATAGGCCAGTGATTCTAAAATTTCAGGCAATTTAGAATCACCTAGGGGTATTTTAAAAATTAAATGCCAAGGCTCTACCGCAGACAAATTAAACCAGAATTTTTGGGGATGAGATGCAGGCATCAATGTTTTTTAAAATCCTCAGATGATTCCAATGTACAGTCAAGTTTGAGAATCAATTATACAGCACTAGTTGAGGATAACTAGAAAGGTCAAGAAAGGTCTTATTTGTTCTGAGACTTGAAGGGAAAATAGGTATGTAAAGACTCAAGGGAACAGCATTCCTACAGGTGGGATCAGCAGGTACATAAATCTCAAGAAAGGAATAAGCTTGATGTATTTGAGGAACTGAAAGTGGCAATGCGGTTTGAGGTATGATGAGTAAAATAGAGAAGGGCACAAAGTTGAGCAAAGCCAGCAATGTTTGTTTGCATCCATGGGCCACATAAAGGGTGTTTGGCACACGTGGAACTATCAATTTTAGATATGCTAAAAATTTGTCACAGGTGTTACAGGAATTTTGAATTAATAATAGTTGCAATGGATGGCACAGTGTGTAGATTTTTATCCAGACTCCCTCTATCTGGCTCAGTGAGAGATTGTCTAAGCTTGGGGTTTTTACATGCAGCTAGTTTCTTATACTCTATTTTTTACTGAATTAGAAAATCCCAACTTGTCATCAGGAATGGCAGCAAGGGATTGATGGTTCAGGTAGATGATTTTGGATATTCTAATGGAACATGGACAGAGAAATTATAGCATAGTTGCTTGATAAAGATTATATTAAAGTTGCATTAGACTCTAAGTCAGCAAGCCTTCCATTGCTTTTTCTGAGACTTCATCTAGTTACTAGTTGTCCATATCCTATGTTGGTCTGGCAACTGGGCTTCATTTCTTGTAGTAGGTAATTTATAGTTTGTTAATAAGCAACAATTCAATGTTTAGTTTTTGTTACATCTATTGTTCAAGTTTACATGGATAGGTACCAGGCTGAAATGTTCACAAACTTTCCCTTTGTAAACTTCCTGCTATGCTCATAGAGACCTGGAGTGGGACTATCAGGAGACATTGGCTGTGGAACCCTCATCATCAGTTCCCTGGATACTGGTGGGTGTCACTAACCATACCTGGGCCATCAGCAGACATTCATCACAGCCCCCTTTCCATCAACACCTCATTGATACATAGGCCATGAATTCCACAGGAACTGGCTCATTTTTGCTCTAGCAAGGAACTCTCCTGGCTACCTCATGTTGTCTTCCATTTTTCTTCTCTTCTGCTATAGTCTAACTTATTGTTTTTGAGTCTACTGTTTAAAAATTATTTCCTGAGTAAATAGTATTAGTATTAAAGTGACTTGATGTAAGGAAAATCAATGTGTTGCAGTCAAGAGTAGGCCGAGGTGGCCTTCCAATGCAGCATGATTCAACAGGTTTGGAGTGCAGGTGCACAACTCTGCACATTATGAAACCACACCATGTGAGGCACAATAGGTGATCACCCATGTGAACTCGTGCTTGGCTCAGAGCCACTGTTGTCTGTAAATGGTATAATTACCCTGCTAATGCTATACATATGGGTTATGCCCAGGCTCACTCCCAGAGAGAGAATGTACATACTGCTTGTGCTCAGGTTGGCTTGTGGCCAGGCTCGCAGCCAGGCTTGTGCCCAGGTTTACGCCCACAGCTTGCACCTGGGCTTGCTCACACCTAGAGAGAGTAAAAGCCATGTTGAAACTGTTTATGATTTCTTGAGTGTTTTTCCAGCTACCTGCCACTGGTCTACCCACTCCCCTCAGTCCTCAGCTTGGTCTGGAACCTGACACTTGGCATAACACTTGGTCAAAGGGCATGAATTTTATTCAAGATTCAAATCAAATTGCTGAATTTCTTTCAACAAATTTTCACATTCATCAGAGACATATAAATCCTTATTTCATGACAGTATTATCATTTACAACTCTTTGGCAGTCTAGCAAAATAAAATAGCGCTGATTTGGTTGTATTAATCTTCAATTCTTTATGTTTTAATAAGATGGATTTCTTAAAATATATTTTTGGGGCATGTAATTTTTTTTTTTGTCTTTTGCCCATTTTCCCCTTAGGTTATTTGTCCCATTATTTATAAGAATTATTTATGATGAAAATACAAATGAACTGTCACATTTTGCAAATATTTTCTCTTTGTGCTATTATACTTAAAATGTATTTATGGCACTTTTGGCATGTTAATGTTGTTTAAAATTGTTTATAATAAACTGTACTACTCTTTTCCCTTATGATTTCCTTGTTTTTGTTTAATAAGTATTTGCCCTGAGATAAAAGAAAATATTCAGCTTTTACCCTCTAATTTTTTGGCTTATACTTATCTTTTAATTTTCACATAGGGAACTGATTTGTTTCACAGTGAGAGGTTTAGTAGTTACCTTCATGTAAGTATAAAATTGTATGATTTAATTGTCGATGTACCTTTCTCATTCCTGACTATAACGAGAATACCTCTAGCATTTTCCTATTTAGCCTAATGGAGGTTTATAGGTTGAAGTAGCCATATTTTAATTCATGAGCATGTTAGTGGAATGCAGGGAGGTGATTCAGTTTTATTTCATCTATTACTAGCATAACCCAGAAACCTGATAGATTTAAATGTATACAAGGGCTCTTTCCCTGATTTATAGATGGGTCTGATTTCTAAGCACAATTTTAAAAACACGTTTTTTAGGGGGAAAAGGGGATATATAAGTGGAAGCAGATATTCATGAAATATAAACTACTAGGCAAAGAGAAAAGCTTTCTGTTTTATCTGTTATAAAGAAAGTCTCATGTGATGTAGCCAGGTGAAAAATTACACAGATTCATGAGTAAGACCTTTTTCATTTTTAAGCTGCTTATTTCACAGCACCGCATAGACCACATCAACTCTGGTGACCAGACCCATTTTGGGCAGTCTACTAGGAAAATGATTGTTAGTGGCACATACATTTATTTGAATTTAGAGTTCATACTGTAGTCATAAGTCAATTCAAAATCAGGAGATACCTTGCTATATTTATCCTTATAAACTTTGATTTTGTTATAAACCAAGTAGTTTCCAAGAAAAGTAAGACAAAGATATACTTTATAGCATTGTGGATATGCATGTCATACTTTGGCTGGCCACTGCCTTTTGACCAGTCATTCTATATTTATGGGCATTTCCACTTGAGTCCTACCTCTCCAATGTAGGAATTAGAATTCAGCTTACTAGCCTTTTTTGAACTAGGATGATGGCATGTGACCTGGCACAGGACTGGCTTATGGAAGATGCTCGATCAGAGGGTAGAATACACGTTCATATCCAAGATGAGGAATCTGAGGTCCAGAGAGGTTACTGACTTTCAAGCACCACTCAGCTGCTACCTGGTGCAGTTGGTGTGAACCCATTTATTCTGACTTCTAATCCCCTGCTCTGTTTGCTACAGCAGCCTGCAAGGTTGAAGTGTGTGATACATTTTATTAAAGTAATATTAATTCCTGAGAGGAGATTTGGGAATTTCTCATGGTAGACTTGAGCTGGTAAAATAAGGTTTAGCCTCTCCTTCTTTGCCTCTCATTTCTCTTGAAATTCGATTCTCCTTGTAAAAACTTTCCCCAAGAGTTAGTGAGTGTATTTCAGGTGTGCCTGCCTTTATGTTATTCAAGCTTGTACAGTCTGTGTCTTAGCTCCCCTTTGCCAATGAGCCTAGCCATACAAGCCTCTTCTGAAAGTAGCTGAGGTGTGGTTTTGCTTCCCATGGAGGGGTCTGGGTGGAATGAAAAGGCAGCAGCTTTCAGAGACAGCAGTGGTGGCTGACAGTGTGGTCCAATGCCCAGGACTGGGACGGCAATAAATCTACAGTTCCTGGCTGCTTAGTACCAAGTCCTATTCCCCTGTCTTCCCAGGGATTTTGGAAAAAGTTCCCTAATACTCTCAAGAAATTGCTTTTCTGCTTACGCTAGTTACACTACACCCTATGCTTTGTGACTGACAACCCTAATCAGCAGATGGTCCACAAGAAAAAAGACTACTGAGATGACAGTCCATCCAAAAGCATAGTGGGAAGCTGAATTTTAAACCTGAAGATTTAGGTATATGCTCTAGGAACGTGACTGTCTGTATAATGCCTGGGCAAGTGAAAAAAAGAAAACTTCAGTTGGCCAACTCTAGCTTTGTTGGAACATGGTCTACAGTATAGTTTTGTATATGTCAAACAATAAGTTGAGTTGATTGTTTATGGTCATTAAATCGGCCCTGTGTTTTGGCACCCCGGCAACACAGGTACAAGTTAGAGCACACTGTAGATTCCTAATGAGCTTCTGTATCTGGGCCAGGCTGAGTTTTATAAACACAGATAAACAGAACTCATCTGCTTATAATTTGCTAGTGTAAACGCGCCTGCCTGCAGGTTCCTGAAGCTTTGTGTCATGCTCTTTATCTTGGATGGTGGCTGGCGAGAAGCACAAGATCCTATTTACAATGCAGCATATAATTTCTAAATTGCAATCCTCACAGCATTTCCCCGAGGTTAGAACCCTTCCTTTACTCTAGAACCCATCTCCTTCCTTTAAAGAGGACACGCCAGTGGATTTTCCACTTCATTTAGTGATGTTTTGATGTGAGAGCAGAGCGTAGATCAACTAGGATTAGAATACCCAAGGGCCTCCCACCTGTTGGAAGATAAAAATCTTCTATTTGGTAGAATTTTTTTTTTTTCTTTTTTTTGTCTGTCACCCAGGCTGGAGTGTAGTGGCATGATCTCTGCCTCCTGGGTTCAAGCAATTGTCCTGCCTCAGCCTCCTGAGTAGCTGGGATTACAGGCGTGTACCACCATGCCTGGTTAAATTTTTGTATTTTTAGTAGAGACGGGGTTTTACCATGTTGGCCAGGCTGGTCGCAAACTCCTGACCTTGGGTGATCCACCTGTCTTGGCCTCCCAAAGTACTGGAATTATAGGCATGAGCCACCGTGCCTGGCCTCTTTGGCAGAATTTGGTACATAAATGGATCTGTAAATGGTAGACATAATTAAATCAAATTGCTTCTAGCCTGAGAGAGAATAGCATGTGTGTCACTTAGATCGGTGGGCTGAGGTTTTTTTTTTTTTTTTCCCCAAGAAAGAAGCATTAGCTCCATTTTGATAGATGAAGAGTAAATTCTACTGAAGCCTAGAGAGACTGGGGAATATGACCAAGCTGACAGGTTAGGAAGTAGCAGAAGAAGATCTCAAACCCAGATATGACTGACTGCAGAGCCTGCCCTCTTATCCCCTGCTCCTGCTTCTTCCCTGCTGGGGCTCACTCTATTAGTCCTGGGTGGGGCCATGCTGGCCTAGGGTAGACACTGTCTGGGCATGGCCACTGGGGGCTCATTTGACTCTTGCTTTTCGTGCTGGCTAGGAGCGGCTTCAGCTTTCTCTCCTGTTAACAGTAATTGGACTTTTACGTCTTTAAGACTCTCTCTGAATTTCCAGAAAACACATTTCTACAGGCTAGAAGCCTCCCCAGGACAGGTTTCTTGGAGAAATACATCCTCTGGTTTTTGAATAACCACAAATGATAAGTTAAATTCTCTAATTCAATTACTTTCTTGAATTTCTACTGCAGGCCACATCCTCGTAATTTTCTGAACACCATGAAAATTAAAGTGTAGCAGTTCAGTCCTCAGGGAAGGCAAGCACTTAAGACACAACAAACTTTTTTTTTCCTTTTCAGTTAAATGAATTCTTTGTCCTTTCAGTTTTTTATTTTAATTTCTAATTATAAACAGTTGGAGATGCTGTGAAATTTTGAAAAGAAACAGCGCAGTTTCAAATATACTGGACCCTGAAAGCTAAAAGACTCCACATTAAATAAACTATCTTTTAAACTACTTAGTAAAATCACAGCCCAAGAACATGGCTATTAGCTAGAGTGGGTCTTGTGTATCTGAGTGAACCGGGGCCATTTTGTATTTTTTCCAAAAGCTAAAACATTGCCAAGCTTTTGCATTAGTGGTTGAGCTATGCAATGTTTTTTCCACTGAGAATTTTCACTCCCCAAGTTCACCCCCAAGAGCCAGCCGCCATTCCTGAGGTCATCCGGAGTTCTCTATTGTCCTGACTAAAGAATGTTACCAGGTCGTCCCTTATGTCTTCACAGCTTTAGACAGAGTCAACTTCCACTCACTTTTCAACATAACTGTGCCCTTTGATGTCTGAAGTTCGCTATTTACCTCTGACTCCCTGGAAAAGCCAAGCTTCTTGCCCCTGAGTTTCGATTCAACACATGCCCCAGGTGCAAACAGTCCCCAACTCCTGTAAATTCTGCCTCCCAGAAAACCTTCATAGCTGTAAGCTCCTCTTCTCGCCTGTCACTGCCTTGATTCAGGCCTTTGTCATTTCTCAGCTGGATGGATGATCACAGAGCCCACTAAGTGGTCCTCCTTCCTGTCTAACCCTTGCACCTCCTTGCTGTCAGGGCGTTCCTACATTTCAGGCCTCTGCTGAAATATCTTTCATGGCTTTTGATAACTTTAAGGATAAAGTGCAAACTCCTTAACATGGAACAAAAAACAGAAGGAAGGGAGGGAGAGAGGGAGTGAGGAAGGGAGGGAGAGAGAGAGAGAAGGAGGATGAGAAGGAGGAAGAGAGAGAAGAAAAGAGGAAGACAGGTCTTTTCTTCCTCTGGCTCCTGCATCCACATTGGCACCATTCCTTGTTCCACACTCTCACTCTCCCTTCAGCCAAGTCACCAACACCTCCCTTCTTCCCTCCATCTGGCTAACACACACTTGTGCTTCATGGCTTAGCTCCTTGGGAAACCTTCTCTAAGCCCCGCAATTCCACATAAGGAACCCCGCTCTGTGTCCCCTTGGTCATGACACCCATTGCTCAGTTTTGTCATGCGTATTTATTTGCTGCCCCACTGGACAAGGAAGAAGTAGGGGGAGATGTCTTCCTCATCCACGAATCCAGAGGATAGTACAAACCTAGCAACTAGGAGGCACTGAATAAATGTTTGAATGGTGGCTGACTGAGGAAATCTCACTTCCTACTGCTCATAAGACTCCTTGCATCTTGGATTCTGCTCCTTGCTCTTCACTTTACAGATCCCCGAGCCTGACAAAGTTATTCATTCCCATGATCTACTTAGTAATATAAAGAGAAGACTTGGCCAGGCACAGTGGCTCACACCTGTAAAATTCTAGCACTTTGGGAGGCAAAAGTAGGAGGATCACTTGCATCCAGGAGTTCCAGACCAGCCTGGGCAACACAGCAAGACCCTATCTCTAAAAATTTTTTAAAAAAATTAGCCAGGCCTGGTGGAATGCACCTGTGGTTCCAGCTACTCAGGAGACTAAGGCAGGAGGATTGCTCATGCCCAGGAGGTTGAGGCTGCAGTGAGCCATGATCACACCACCGCACTCAGCGTGGGCAGATAGAGTGAGACCCAGTCTCAAAAAAAAAGAAAGAGAAGACTTAAAGTCTCCCTCTTCTTTTCCTCTTGCTTTGCTCCCAGGTGACCAAAAACCTCACTTCACTTTAAGACATTGCTAGCCTGTTTTCTATTTCAGAGACTTTATCATATCTTATCTTGGTATCTCCAGTACCTGGCACAGGACTGGCTTATGGAAGATGCTCGATCAGAGGGTAGAATACACGTTCATATCCAAGATGAGGAATCTGAGGTCCAGAGAGGTTACTGACTTTCAAGCACCACTCAGCTGCTACCTGGTGCAGTTGGTGTGAACCCGTTTATTCTGACTTCTAATCCCCTGCTCTGTTTGCTACAGCAGCCTGCAAGGTTGAAGTGTGTGATACATTTTATTAAAGTAATATTAATTCCTGAGAGGAGATTTGGGAATTTCTCATGGTAGACTTGAGCTGGTAAAATAAGGTTTAGCCTCTCCTTCTTTGCCTCTCATTTCTCTTGAAATTCGATTCTCCTTGTAAAAACTTTCCCCAAGAGTTAGTGAGTGTATTTCAGGTGTGCCTGCCTTTATGTTATTCAAGCTTGTACAGTCTGTGTCTTAGCTCTGTTTGTGGAGTGCCTCCACATTAGTTAGGACAGGCTAAAGTGCTGTGAAGATAGGCCCAGGCTGTGGTGACTTAAGTACAATAGAAATATCTTTTCCACATAGTAGATGTTCCAGGTCAATGGGGTGACAGGAAGGTGGCTTCTTCTTGTGGGTAGGTTGACAAGGGCCTCTGCTGTCTTCAAAATACAGCTTCCGAGCGTGCTGTTTGTGATGGCTCTTTAAGCAACCAAAAGGAGAAAAAACATGGCAGTGATGTGATGTGCAGGAGGTTTTATGGGGTAGGACAGGAACTAGGGTTACCAACTCAATCTGATTTTCTTCAAGTTATACTGGTTTTATTTTTATTTTTGGTCAGTAACGGTAACTTTTGCATACATTGTTTTTAGAACAGAAAATTCCATATCCAGGGGAACACCTCAGTCCTGGGTAAACAGGGACAGCTGGTCACCCTGCTTGGTCATGGCATACCCCGCTTCTGCTCATGTTTCATTGGCTAGAACTTGTCAACTGGTCACACAGACTGCAAGGGATGTTGGGAAATGTCGTCTATCTGTGTGCCCAGGAAACAGTCCCAGACTCACAAAGAGCTCTCTGCATAGACAGTTGGTGAATGTTTCTTATAGCTATGACCATTGAAGCTGAGAAGCCTAAAAACTGGTTTACAAAAGGAAATTGACACAGAAGGGCGAAATAAGGACCCCAAATCCAGGCCAGGAAGTGATGCCAGAATAAAGCCTTTGTTGGTAGTTACTAACAATATGGGGTGCAGTTCCTGTGTTTCTTACCACAACCTTACTCAGGGTTTAGAGTAAGGATTTTTGTGACTAAGACTAAATACAATCGTGTTTTGAAATCTCACCTCAAGGATTCATATGGAGCAAGGATTCATATGGAGTAAGCCTCTGAGGAACAGAGAATTTGTAGTGGTGAAACAAAATGACTGGACTTCATCTACAGGCAGCTTTCAGGATTATGTTCGATACCTTTATTCTTGGAGAACCTTGCTGGATCTTATTCTACTAACAGCCATGATTTGACCCACTGTGTATTTAAATCCATGCTGTATTAATCATAGTATCACTTGTTGTAAGCTTTCTATGTGCCAGGACAATGCTAAATGCTTTACTTGCATTATCTCATTTTATCTTCACAACACTAAAGGGCTTTAATTTTCCCTGTATTACGGATGATGACATTAAGGGTGATAGAGGTTAAATGGTTTCTATATCACCGCACAGCTGTATGTTACAGAATTAAGATTTAGCCCCAGCTCTGTTTCATTCTAATGCCTGACTGCATATTCTACACTAGAGAGAGGCCTGAGAGGGGATTATATTGTTAATTTTGGGATAAACTAAAATCTGCCCCAAGGATATCATATTTCTCTAGGATGAGATGAAAGGAGAGATAAGAAATACATACTCCAGTAAAATACTAGTTAAATAAGTCCTGTGTTACCGTTCATTATCTTATTACTAGAAACACAAGCATATTACCAAAGTGTGTATGCATGTGGGTGTGCATGTGTGTGTGGTTATGCATGTGTGCGTGTGGCAGGGGTCAAGGCCAGAGTCAGTCAGCAAATACCTGTATAGGAGACACTGAGGTAGGCTGTTCCGAGCTCTTCTTTTCGGAACTCAGGTGTTTATTCCCCCATCTTCTGGGAATGTTGGCAGCTGATAGCTCTTAGCTCAGTTCTTCTCCAGGACTTTCCCTCAGGCTAAAGAGAGATTTCTTGCCCAAGGCCATGCCCTTTTCCTGAGGGCAGTCCACACCCAATATGACTGATTCACTCAAGAGTACAAATGCCCCTGCCCCAGTTGGGGACAATTCTGAAGGCCATCCGACCTCTGTGTAGGATCAGCGGAGGCTCTAATTGCTATTGTGTCCTAGATCAGCTTCTTCCTCTAAGCAATAATCCTTTTGTGCCTCTGCAAGTGATGACTCTGAGAGCAATCCCTGCCCCAGTAAACTTCCTGTGTGCCAATCTCCATCACAGAGTTGCTTTCTTGGGAACCCAAACTCCATTTTATAACATTATATAAATATAATATATGCCATTGCCAAAGCCTTATCTATTGTCTTTATTATGAAGACTAGAACCTAGAACACATGCCCTCACACATGCCAACACATACATATTTCTTAAGTAAGCATAGATTATTCAAACATGAATTATTTGTTATACCCCACTCCACTATTCCTTCTGCAGTGGGTCATGTAGAGCAGGGAACCCTGGATCTGGTACGTGTCTCTGAAAGTAAGGATGCGAACCTGCGTGAAAGTCTTCATTTTGAATTTTAAAAAATGTTAGTTTTATCTCTCCCCTCCCACCCCATTGAACATTCATTATTGTGTTGCAAATACAAACACAGAAATAGAATCAGGGACAGGGTCAAAACAGGTCTGCAAATAAGTGGTTAGGTAGGAGGATGGATGTACTTTAGTGGAGAGAGCATCCTGTAGATTTCACCTCTTAAATATTTCTTGACTTCATCCACTTCCCTCTTTCCTATTTATTTTCTCTTGTCTGGTTTGGTCTAGTGTGTTATCGAGATTACTACAATAGATCCCTGGTTGTTTTTTTCCCCCATCTCCTGTCTTATTTGCTCCAAAAAATATCCATGTTGTAGCCAGTGATTTGCAGTATAAATCTGTTATCCCACTTGTTTAAATCTTTGAGTGGCTCCCTGTGGCACAGATGGCTAGCTGTCCTCCAAAATGTATGTTCCTCTTCCATAGGATAATGTTATCTTCAGAAAATTGCAACCCCATTTGACCATTCTTGTTTCTGGGTGTGACCATGTGATTAAGCTCCTGTCAATGGAATGCTAACAAAAATAGTGTAGGTCACTTACAAGCCATGGATTTTTTTTTTTTTTTTTTTTTTTTTTTGAGACGGAGTCTCGCTCTGCCGCCCAGGCTGGAGTGCAGTGGCCAGGTCTCAGCTCACTGCAAGCTCCGCCTCCTGGGTTTACGCCATTCTCCTGCCTCAGCCTCCCAAGCAGCTGGGACTACAGGCGCCCGCCATGTCGCCCGGCTAGTTTTTTTTTTGTATTTTTTAGTAGAGACGGGGTTTCACCATGTTAGCCAGGATGGTCTCGATCTCCTGACCTCGTGATCCGCCCGTCTCGGCCTCCCAAAGTGCTGGGATTGTTTTCCATGCTGTCTTCTTATCTTCTGGCTGGAAAAAGATAAGTCCCTACAGGTTGATGGAGCAATAAGACAGAAGAAGCCTGAGTTCTTAAGGACTGCCCACCAACAGTTTGAATGTAATAGTTTGAATCTTCTGCTTCAAACTATTCCATGAGCAAGAAATGATTTTCTGTTGAGTTTCAGCCAATGTACATATTGGACTCTAATTGTTATAGCAGCTAACCCGCTCAAACTAATAGATTCTTTATTACTCTTAGGATAAAATGTAAACTGTATAATAGGACTTACAAGGCCCTGTGTGATTTATCTCCATTTTGCTTCTTTAGCTTCACTGCTGTGGTTAAGACGATAAGCTCCAGAGCACATTCACAGGGGTTCGTATCCTGGCGAGTCCGGGGGATGCTGTACCCACAGTGGATTTGAACCACAGCTCACGAACCCTGAACTTAGGAATTCTAGCTCTTTTTAACTGGGCTGAGAGCAAATCCGCCTGAATTTTGCCTCAGCAGGAAATAGTATCTTTATTTTAATAGCGAACAAATCTGCCGTCCGCTCTAGGAGAGACATAATCTCTATCTCTGAAAGCTGTTTGCAATCCTTAAAAAAAACAGTCTGGAACATAAACTGTCAGTGCTTCTGCTCATAAGATGGGCAGAAATTCGGCTGGGCGCGGTGGCTCAAGCCTGTAATCCCAGCACTTTGGGAGGCCGAGACGGGCGGATCACGAGGTCAGGAGATCGAGACCATCCTGGCGAACACGGTGAAACCCCGTCTCTACTAAAAAAATACAAAAAACTAGCTGGGCGAGGTGGCGGGCGCCTGTAATCCCAGCTACTCAGGAGGCTGAGGCAGGAGAATGGCGTAAATCCAGGAGGCGGAGCTTGCAGTGAGCTGAGATCCGGCCACTGCACTCCAGCCTGGGCGACAGAGCGAGAGACTCTGTCTCAAAAAAAAAAAAAAAAAAAAGATGGGCAGAAATTCAAGAGACCCGGGGAGATATGTCTCCCAACAATGTTACCTACTTCTTTGGAATATGGTGAGGACTAAATCAGTTATTGCCTCTAATGACTTAGAATAGTGCCTGGAACATAAACCTTCAATACATGAGTCATTATTATCATGAATCTCCATTCTCATATACTTACATGTGTTAATCATTTTGAGCTGCTTTCATTTACTCAAACATGTCTTGCTTTCTTTTGGCTCTGGGCTGTCAAACTGATGCCTGTGTCTAGAATATTTGGCTCCCCTTGATGCCCACCTAATTCCTGCTTCTCCTCGACTTTTATTCCCAACCTATGAGCTTAGACCCCATACTCACATGGTCCACTCACTCCACTTCTCTCTTAGAATACTTAGCAACCATGTTTTGCTGCTGCTTGCTAAAGTGTTTTAAATTCCCCTTGAAGGTAAACTCTGGGAGATTAGAGGAAACATGAAGCAAGAGAAAGTGGCTCTTGTTAGCTTAAGGAAAAAAAAGAATGTATTAGAAGTTTTCTAGGTGATATGGTTTGGCTGTGTCCCCATCCAAATCTCATCTTGAATTGTAGTTCCCATAATCCCCATGTGTCATGGGAGGGACCTGGTGGGAGGTAATTGAATCATGGGGGTAGTTACCATGCTGCTATTCTCATGATAGTGAGTGAGTTCTCACAAGATCTGGTGGTTTTATAAGGGGCTTTTCCCCCTTTTGCTTTGCACTTCTCCTTCCTGTCATCATGTGAAGAAGGACGTGTTTGCTTCCCCTTCCACCATGACTGTAAGTTTTCTGAGGCCTCTCCAGCCATGAAGAACTGTGAGTCAATTAAACCTCTTACTTTATAAATTGCCCTTCCTTTATAAATTATATAATTATAATTAATCTCAGGCAGTCCTTTATAGCAGCATGAGAATAGGCTAATACACTAGGCTATCTCATGAAATCAAAGCTGAAATTGAACAATCAAGAATGTGAGGAGGTGGCTGGCAAGAAGACCGAATAGGAATAGCTCCAGTCTGCAGCTCCAGTGAGATCAATGGGGAAGGCAGGTGATTTCAGGATTTCCAACTGAGGTACCTGGCTCATCTCACTGGGACTGGTTAGACAGTGGGTGCAGCCCACAGAGGGCAAGCAGAAGCAGGGTGGGGCGTTGCCTCACCTGGGAAGTACAAGGGGTCAGGAAACTCCCTCCCTTAGCCAAGGGAAGCCGTGAGGAACTGTGCTGTGAGGAATGGTGCATTCCGGCCCCAATACTACGCTTTTCCCATGGTCTCCACAACCTGCAGACCAGGAGATTCCCTCCAGTACCTACCCCACAAAGGCCCTGGGTTTCAAGCACAAAACTGAACGGCCATTTGGGCAGACACTGAACTAGCTTCAGAATTTTCTTTTAATATCCCAGTGGCACCTGGAATGCCAGCAAGACAGAACCATTCACGGCCCTGAAAAGGGGGCTGAAACTAGGGAGCCAAGTGGTCTAGCTCCATGGATCCCAACCCCACAGAGCCCAGCACGCTAAGATCCACTGGCTTGAAATTCTCGTTGCCAACACAGCAGTCAGAAGATGACCTGGGACACTCCAGCTTGGTGGGGTGAGGGGCATCCACCATTACTGAGGCTTGAATAGGCAGTTTTCCCCTCACAGCATAAAGAAAGCCATCAGGAAGTTCTAACTGTGTGGAACCCACTGCAGCTTGGCAGAGCCACTGTAGCCAGACTGCCTCTCTAGATTCCTCATCTCTGGGCAGGGCATCTCTGAAAGAAAGGCAGCAGCCCCAGTCAGAGGCTTATAGATAAAACTCCCATCTCCCTGGGACAGAGCACCTGGGGGAAGGATCATCTGTGAGTGCAGCTTCAGTAGACTACAACGTTCTTGCCTGCCAGCTCTGAAGACAGCAGGGGATCCTCCAGCACAGTGTTTGAGCTCTATTAAGGGACAGACTGCCTCCTCAAATGGGTCCCTGGCTCCCATGCCTCCTGACTGGGAGACACCTCCAAGCAGGGGTTGATAGACACCTCATACAGGAGAGCTCCAGTTGGCATCTGGCAGGTGCCCCTCTGGGATGAAGCTTAGAGAAGAAGGAACAGGCAGCAATCTTCACTGTTCTGCAGCTTCTGCTGGTGATACGCAGACAAACAGGGGCTGGAGTGGACCTCCAGCAAACTTCAGCACACCTGCAGCAGAGGGGCCTGTTAGATGGAAAACTAACAAACAGAAAGGAAAAGTATCAACATCAACAAAAAGGACATCCACACGAAAACCTCATCTGAAGATCACCAACATCAAAGACTTTGGTCTTTGATAAATCTTTGTAGGTAAATCCACGAAAATGGGGAGGAACCAGTGCAAAAACCAGAATACTTCTTCTCTTCCAAAGGATCACACAGCTCCTTTCCAGCAAGGAAACAAAACTGGATGGAGAATGAGTTTGATGAATTGACAGAAGTAGACTTCAGAATGTGGGTAATAACAAATGCCTCCAAACTAAAGAAGTATGTTCTAATCCAATGCAAAGAAACTGGAAAACCTAGAACAAATGGATAAATCCCTCGACACATACACCCTCCTAAGTCTAAACCAGGAAGAAGTCGAATCCCTGAATAGATCAATAACAATTCTGAAATTGAGGCAGTAACTAATAGTCTACCAACCAAAAAGCCCAGGACCAGACAGGTTTAAAGTCGAATTCTACCAGAGTTACAAAGAGGAACTGGTACCATTCCTTATGAAACTATTCCAAATAATAGAAAAAGAGGGAATCCCACCTAACTCATTTAATGAGACCAGTATCATTCTGATACCAAAACCTGGCAGAGACACAACAAAAAAAGAAGATTTCAGGCCAATATCCCTAATGAACATTGATGCAAATATCCTCAATAAAATACTGGCAAACTGAATCCAGCAGCACATCAAAAAACTTATCCACCATGATCAAGTTGGCTTCATCCCTGGGATGCAAGGCTGATTCAACATATGCAAATCAAAAAACATAATCCATCACATAAACAGAGCCAATGATAAAAACCACATGATTGTCTCAATAGACGCAGAAAAGGCCTTTGATAAAATTCAACACCTCTTCATGCTAAAAACTTTCAATAAACTAGGTATTGATGGAATGTATCTCAAAATAATAAGAGTATTTATGGCAAACCTACAGTCAATATCATACTGAATGGGCAAATGCTGTATGAATTCCCTTTGAAAACTGGCACAAGACAAGGATGCCCTCTCTCACCACTCCTATTCAACATAGTGTTGGAAGTTCTGGCCAGGGCAATCTGGCAGAGAAAGAAATAAAGGGTATTCACATAGGAAGAGAAGAAGTCAAACTCTCTGTTTGCAGATGACATGATTGTATATTTAGAAAACCCCATCGTCTCAGTCAAAAATCTCCTTAAGCTGATAAGCAACTTCAGCAAAGTCTCAGGATACAAAATCAATGTGCACAAATCACAAGCATTCCTATACACCAATAATAGACAGAGAGCCAAATCATGACTGAACTCCCATTCACAATTGCTACAAAGAGAATCAAGTATCTAGGAATACAACTTACAAGGAATGTGAAGGACCTCTTCAATGAGAACTACAAACCACTGCTCCAGGAAATAAGAAAGGACACAAACAAATGGAAAAACATTCCATGCTCATGGATAGGAAACATCAATATTGTGAAAATGGCCATACTGCCCAAAGTAATTTATAGATTCAATGCTATCCCCATCAAGCTACCATCGCTCTCTTCACAGAATTAGAATAAAGCTACTTTAAATTTTATCTGGGGCTGGGCACAGTGGCTCACGGCTGTAATCCCAGCACTTTGGGAGGCTGATCACCTGAGGTCAGGAGTTCCAGACAAGCCTGACCAATAGGATGAAACCCCATCTCTAGTAAAAGTACAAAAATTAGCCAGGCATTGTAGCAGGCATCTGTAATCCCAGCTACTGGGATTATAGGCTGAGGCAGGAGAATTGCTTGAACCCGTGAGGCAGAGGTTGCAGTGAGCCGAGACTGGGCCACTGTACTCCAGTCTGGGCAACAAGAGTGACAGTCCATGTCAAAAAAAAAAAAAAAATTCATATGGAATCAAAAAAGATCCTGATAGCTAAGACAACCCTAAGCAAAAAGAACAAAGTTGGAGGCATCATGCTCCCTGACTTCAAACTATACTACCAGGCTATGGTAACCAAAACAGCATGGTACTGATACCAAAACAGATACATAGACTAATGGAACAGAACAGAGGCCTCAGAAATAATTCCACACATCTACAACAATCTGGTCTTCAACAACCCTGACAAAAACAAGCAATGGGGAAAGGATTCTCTATTTAATAAATGGTGTTGGGAAAACTGGCTAGCCATATGCAGAAAACTGAAACTGGACCCCTTCCTTACACCTTATATAAAAATTAACTCAAGATGGATTAAAGACTTAAATGTAAGACCTAAAACCATAAAAACCCTAGAAGAAAACCTAGGCAATACCCTTCAGGACAGAGGCATGGGCAAGGACTTCATGACTAAAACACCAAAAGCAATGGCAACAAAAGCAAAAATGGGCAAATGGGATCTATTTAAACCAAAGAGCTTCTGCAGAGCAAAAGAAACTATCATCAGAGTGAACAGGCAACCTACAGAATGGGAGAAAATGTTTGCTATCTATCCATCTGACAAAGGGCTAATATCCGGAATCTACAAGAACTTAAACAAATTTGAAAGAAAAAAACAACCCCATCAAAAAGTGGGCAAAGGAGATGAACAGATACTTCTCAAAAGAAGACATTTGTGCAGCCAACAGACACATGAAAAAAAAACTCATCATCACTGGTCATTAGAGAAATGCAACTCAAAATCACAGTGAGATACCTTCTCACACCAGTTAGAATGGTGATCATTAAAAAGTCAGGAAACAACAGATTCTGGAGAGGATGTGGAGAAATGGAAATGCTTTTACACTGTTGGTGGGAGTATAAATTAGTTCAACCATTGTGGAAGACAGTGTGGTGATTCCTCAAGGATCTAAAACCAGAAGTACCATTTGACCCAGCAATCCCATTACTGGGTATATACCCAAAGGATTATAAATCATTCTACCATAAAGACACATGCACACGTAAGTTTATTGCAGCATTTTTCACTATAGCAAAGACTTGGAAGCAACCCAAATGTCCATCAGTGATAGGCTGGATAAAGAAAATGTGGCACATATACACCATGGATTACTATGCAGTCATAAAAAAGGATGAGTTTATGTCCTTTGCAGGGACATGGAGGAAGCTCAAACTATCATCCTTAGCAAACTAACACAGGAACAGAAAACCAAACACCACATGTTCTCATTCATAACTGGTAGTTGAATAATGAGAACACATGGACATAGGGAGGGGAACATCACACATTGGGGTCTGTTGGGAGGTGTGGGGGCCTAGGGGAGGGATAGCATTAGGAGAAATACCTAATGTCGATGATGGGTTGATGGGTGCAGCAAACCACCATAGCACATGTATAGCTATGTAACAAACCTGCACATTCTGCACATGTATCCCAGAACTTAAAGTATAATAAAAAAAATTAATTTAAAAAAGGAGTTAGTAATTGTCATTTCCATGTGAGTTTAACTCTTACTTACCTGCAACTTCAGATCGTTGGGGGGAACTTAACGGTCGAAACATTCACTGCCACAGTAGTATTTCTGAATTACCTTACATTTGGTTTTCAGAATCTGTAAACATGGTGACTGAAGCACACTGAGTATACAGGAGTCACTGCATAACATTTCATATGTTTCCAGGAAGGGGAAAAAAAGAAAAGAAGAGGCAGCCTCACCTAGTGGAAATGAACCAGATGGTTATCAAAAGCATACAGCACTTTCAGGAGGCAGAAAAAGAGAAAATACAGAAGAGGATCAGTGGGAGGGAAGATGGGTGCTATAGCTAAGCAAGGGAACTGCTTGTTGCAATGGCTTAAACCCATTTTGGCCGCAGTGAGATGGAGTTGCACTAATGAGGTGGTAGCACACTGAGTGAGGCATATGCTTGCCCCCTTCCCCTCTCCTTCCTCCCATGGTGCTTGTATATTTTTAGCCTGTGGGGTTGGAATAATGAATACCCAAGTGAATGCAGTGTTGGAGGGAGATTTTTCTTGGCAAAATGGCGGCAAGGACTGCCAAGTATCTTCTAAAATGTAAACAAATCATCCACCTCCATCAGGGAAAGATTACACACAGTATTCCTGAGTCAGCGTGGGATTTGTCACCTGCTGTGGTTTGCAGTTTGAAGTCTCCCCCATCATCACAAGCTTTACCACCTGGTATGTATTAAGCACTCCATTACTCTGAGAAATCATTGGTGTTCCAGCTGCTAGAATCAAATAATCAGGTACAATTTAGGAAATAAAAATCTCCCATTCCGCATAAACAAACTAGGAGGATACTGTGGAAGTGCCACTGACTTGGGGGTCTGGGTTTTCTTTTGGTTATATCGCAAATCGCCACTCTTTGTATTTCTGCATTTACAGTTGTAAGGGAAGGGTGTGGGATTGAATGACATTTAAGATTCCCTCCGGCTCTGAAGCCTATGATCTAGTGTTCAGTGTGATTCTAGGCTACTTTGGGCAGAAAGCAGCTCAGTCTTCATATTCATAAAAACAAACTGCCAGAATTGCAGCACCCCCTTTCCCATCTTTTGGAATGTCTCTTTGCCCCAGGGTCACACAGTGCCCTTACTATGCTTTCTGGAAGCTCATGACTTTCCACTACAAAGTATGGATTCTCCCTCTCGCCAGGCCTCACAGGCTTACTATGTTCTAAAATGTACCTTGTTTGAAATATCTCAGTTTCTCCTCCTGACATCAACCTCACCCAAACTCATCTGTTTACCAGCTCCTTTCCCCAGTCATACTCTCAGCCAGATAGTTTTTTAAGTGATGCAATCAAAAAAATACCCTTTTAATGATTAGATGTCTATCTTTAGTGTGGGCTTAACCCAAAGGAATGGTAATGATTTCAGTTACTATTAATATAAATGACGAAGGGATAGTTTATTGCACCTACAACCATTAGGAGCCCCAAATTATATACATAAGCGACTGCCTACATGGAAAGGCTACTTATCTACAGGTAATTCAATCCAAGAAACATAGATCAAACACCAGACATGTACATTTTGTTGTCGTAGACTCTGGTGGCATGGAAGGTATGTTGCAAAGATAAATAAGACAGTTCTTTCCTCGAAGCAACTTAAAATTAATTTAGAGCTACAGAATCTTGATGGATTTTATCTTAATGGATAGCATTAGATTTTTTTATTGCAGTAAAATATATATAACATGAAATTTACTATTTTAACCATTTTCAAATGCATAAGTCAGTAGCATGTAAGTACATCCATTGGATATTTTTATCCATGAAAACATATTCATTTGTTGAGAGTTGTAAGTTTGAGTGTATAATAATGAGTGTTATGGTCTTAACCTTAGAGAGCTCACCTTCTAGATGTGACTCAGCCAAACAAACATGATAGGTCAAGAATTTTACGGCAGTCTGACTACCTTCCTTCTTTCCTTCCTTCATTTCTTCTCTTTCCCTTCCTTCTATCCTCACTCTGTTCCTAAAATAATCTACAGCAGATTACAAATACATACAAATAAGAGAGTGAAATTAATGGAAATGTGTCAGGGAAAGTAAAGGCAAGAAAGCAAGATAGATCCAGAAGTGAGTTAGTACAGAAAATGCGTGCCTTAGAGTCTTGTAAACATGTAAGAGCCGGCCTTCAAGTTTTATTCTAACCCTCCCAGAGCCAGCTTAGCAGGGAAATATGATCCGTTACAAGATTCACAGTGTCCTGCTGGTGACATAAAACAAAAACAAGTGCTCAAGAGCACAGCTTTTCTGGATACTGAGACCAGAGGAAAAGTTCTCCTGTGGGTTGCAATTGAGAACATACCACACTCATTCATGCAGTCTACACACGAATGAATTTTTATAGACTTTCTCTTATTAATTCCTTAAATACAGATTAATGGCATTGCCCAAAAGGCCGTTTCAGTGAAAGTGGAGTGAATCCAGTGCTCAGTGTCTGTTAACTTGGACTAATCCAGTTTAGATTTTAGAGAGTCTAGATGTTATTGTATTGAATGTGTGCCTATGATATGAGAAAAGTGTTTGGACGAACGGAGGCAAGATGGTGCACTTCCGGGTTCTTCTTCATCAACTTTTCCCTTCCCGCGGGCGCGAAAATGCAGCCAGCGCCCAGGGATGGTGCAGACCAACCGGGCATGTGCCAGGTGACCTCAATCCGAAGAGACCAAGATTTACCTGGTCGCACGTGCGGAACGCCCCCCTACACGCCCGTGCCCCGCCTATTGCCCTCCCACTCCTAGAAAAGCCGCTCCGGAGGGACGCCACGGGAGGCCTTCCTCAGTCCTCCACTCATGTCGGGATGTCAGGACTGCAGGAACTCCGTCCGAGAGCCCCACCGAGGGACACTGTCGGCCTTCTTTGCCGGAGGCCGACAGACCTCTTCCCCACACCTTAGGTGACCAAAATAAACTTGCAGTTTTGCTCCTACACTTGCCTACTCGCTGGTTCTTTTGTGCCCGCTCTGGTGGTCTTAGAAAAACAAATCAGTTGGTGCCGAAGACCCGGGAGGAGACCCCTCCTCAGGCCTCTAAGGGTTGAGGAACCTCCTCCCGCTCCCACGCGGCAGACGGACCAGGACCTGAGACCTGCTTCCCTCACTCTCACGGCCTCTCTGGGGTAAGTGCCCTTGTCTCCTCTTTACCTCCCTCAGCCAAAATCCTGCGCAGGTCCGAGGTCCATTTTGAGCCACCAAGTGGCTCGGGAGCCGCCATGTGGCTCGGGAGACCCGTTCAGGATGGAGACGTCCGCCTGAAGGTAATCTCCACTTTGGCTCCATGAGCCTCCAGTCTGTCTCTGCTGGTATTATGGTTTAGGTTCTACATGGACAGAAATGACCAGATTCTCTAGGAGTCTTAAAGATTAACTCATTTGTCATGAATTTTGGCCACTGAGCATTTCTAGTGTGAGGAAATCCCTTATTTCGAGAGTCGTGGTGGACGACAGGAACCACTGGAGAAGCCATGAGTTGGAGGTGCTCTACCCCTTCCTTGTACCTGACTTGACTGAGTGTACATCCAGACTTTAGGACTTAAGCAAGTGGTGTAGTGATGAAGGGACTGTGAGATTTGTTCCTCAGTGTTTCTCTTGGTGGTTTGCAACAGTGTCTATGGCTAGTGACAGCATCCAGGGGCAGCTGAGTAGAGTGGCCAGGGAGGTATTCAGCAGCACCTTCCTATCTGACTATGTCTTTACCTTGGATTTTGTGTGTTTTGTGAGCTCAATTTTCCAGCCTTCTCATTGGGCTTCTGAGTTACCCTATATTTTCCCAATAATTCTTTTTCTGCTGAAGGTAGTCAGGTTGCAATAAAGAATCTTGGTGATACAGCCCATAACTGATTCCTTCTCATGGAACTCAAAGCTAAGGAAAAGTTATTTTAGTCTTGTCCAATTTCTCTGGAAAATGATACAGGGGTAAGCTGCGACTCAAGTTTTAATTATCAAATTAGCCATGTTTTCCATGCTCAGCCATAACACACGGGCCAAACCTTAACTGGTAATAGGGAAAGACACAGTTTAGATGGAATATTTCGTTAGCCAATAGGTCTTTAATTTAGGGAACTTACAAAAAATTGGATAGCCTTTACTCTGGATCTGACTTGAGAAGACCACATCTGTAGCGCTGATAAAGGTAAAACAAATGATCAGAAATCAGAGTCCACATAGAGAGTAGTTCTGGAACATCTCTTAAGGGTAGAAACTCTTTCTTCAGAGTATTATGGTGGGCTTGAGAGCTTGATCTTACTCATCAAGTAGAAAATCCTGGACTGAAAGGCAAGCATCCTAAGAATCATAACAGTCAGGTGGTTGGCTTTAACTTATGAAGATGAAAGAACAATCCCCTAAAATATGAACTTGGATCTGAATGTCTAAGCATTTACCTACTGCATTTACAAATATGCCTTATGGCTTCATAACTCAAATCTATGTCTCCATCTTCTTACAGCCTTCTCCTCTGTGTGTCTCTGTTCTCTCCTCTTCTGTCTCTTATAAGGACTTTTGTCATTGGATTTAGGGCCCAATTCAGCAATCTAGGATGATTACATTTCCTTATTTGGATGCTTTTTCCAAATAAAGTGACACTTGCAGGTTCTAGGTAAACAGATTTTTGAGGGGCACCCACCATTCAACACACTGCAGCACCATTTGGTCTGCCAGAGCCAGGCCTCTGTGTGAACGCAGGACAGTGTCTGTGGGCATCTATGCTGACCTGAGAGCTGACTGAGCTAGTGTTGGTTGTTTGGGTTCAGTGGGGGTTCCTCCTTCTCTCCACAGTCCCCATTGCTGGGAAGGTCAGGCTGAGGCAGAGCACTAGGAACATGATAGCTCATCCCACCTTTGCTCCCAGCGGAAGCTTTTCATTTGCAACTCTCTGCATGGCACAGAAGAAAGTTCCCTATGTCCCCATTTTCTAAAGATTCCCATCCTTGCATTTATTTAAAGTATTAAAAATAATTTTCTAACTAACTCTTACTTCTATGGTTGCTTATTTTAGAGGTTCTCCACGTTTATCACATTTGTGCATAGGAAAAATTTATTCAATAACTCAGGCATTTTAGATTGAATTACAAGCTACACAATTATTTGGCTTTACATTGTTTAAAAGCCCAATCTTTTTTTGACTCTTAAGTATGGTGTCATAAAAGGATTGGGCTTTTAAACAATGTGAAGCCAAATAATTGTGACTCTCTTTCCTTTCATTCTCAGGTCACATTTTCCCTTTCCCTTGGAACTAATTCTTGAAGAATGACATTGACTGTAACTTGTACCCACATTCATTTTTTTCCAGAGGAAATTGCAATATCTGATGTCTAAGTATTCAATATCAAGTGTTCCTTAAAATATCTTCTCAAGAGGCAGAAAAGGATGTAGAAATTACAGTCAGCTCTTGACTATAGATCACCCACATTCCCATTCTCTAAAAACTGTCAGGGGTAGGCTGAAGAAGGAAGAGGAATCAAAACTCACATCTACCAACTTTGCCACTTGTTAGGCCTCTGGAAGAAACATCTTGTGAGGAAAAGCCTGGAGTTATTGACTAACAGGAATGTGTTAGTGTGATCTGCACATTTCACTCTTTCTAAATCATTTGTATCTCATATGTCAGATGACAGGAAGCTGGGCTTCATTTTGATATTCGAAGTTTGAAAATTCCTCAAAGACTGAAATGTGGGTATAATATGAAGGATATTAAAAATTATGAAAGTTTGCCCCTTATCTATTTCCTTGAATTCCTACTTTTCATTACATTTATTACTTTTCTTTTTTAGTTTCTTTTTATTTTTTTTCAAGACAGGGTCTCACTCTGTCACCTAGGCTGGAATACAGTGAGATGATCTCAACTCACTGCAACCTTGACCTCCCTAGACTCAGGTTATTCTCCTACCTCAGCCTCCTGAGTAACTGCAACTACAGGCATGTTGCAGAGCTCCCCAGGCTCAGGTGATTCTCCCACCACAGCATCCTAAGTGACTCAAACTACAGCTACCATGTCTGGCTAATTTTTCTATTTTTTGTAGAGATAGGGTTTCGCCATGTTGCCCAGGCTGGTCTTGAACTCCTAAGCTGAAGTGAGTCACCCCCATCAGCCTCTCAAAGTGCTCAGGTTACAGGCATAGGCCACTGTGCCTGGCCTATTACTTTTCTTTTTATTCCAGAAGAGGATCATCTCCTGGCATGATGTGTGAGTCTGTGGGTGTGATGGTTAATACTAAGTGTCAACTTGAGTGGATTGAAAGACGCAAAGTATTGATCCTGGGTGTGTCTGTGAGGGTGTTGCCAAAGGAGATGAACAGTTGAGTCAGTGGGCTGGGAGAGGCAGACCCACCTTTAATCCGGGTGGGCACCATCTAATCAGCTGCCAGCATGGCCAGAATATAAAGCATGCAGAAAAACATGAAAAGGCTAGACTGGCCTAGCCTCCCAGCCTACATCTTTCTTCCATGCTGGATGCTTCCTACCCTTGAACACCAGACTCTAGGTTCTTCAGCTTTGGGACTTGGATTGGCTTCCTTGCTCCTCAGCTTGTAGATGGCCTATTGTGGGATCTTGTGATTGTGTGTTAATACTTTATATATATACACACACACACTATCAGCTCTGTCCCTCTAGAGAACCCTAATACAGTGGGGATAACACTGATGAGTCACAAAAGAGATGAAAATGCTTCTTAAAATTTGTGTTTAAGAATTTGTATTAACTCTTTTACGGAACCTTATTTTTCAGTATGGAAGTGTGTTTATTTTATATGATAGTTAAGCTGACAAACCCTCAACTGTTCTTCATCAATAGTGCTGGAAAGTAATCACATTCAGTTCATATTACTAGGAAATCCTGTCTCTTTTTGGTTTGTTTTGTTTGTTTGTTTGTTTTTTTAAGACTTCATCACTTAGGGAAAAGATTCAATCCCAACTTGGTGAATTGCACACTTACTATGGCAGGACTATAATAATTGAAACTTTATCATGAAAAAGCATTCATGCTTCAGACATTATTGCTCTAGAATGTACATTGTGCTGCATGCCAAGAAAATCTAGAAATATCTATTCAATAAGAATATTTCATATAATGTTCAGGGAGCTTCCTTATTAATGTTTGCATTCATTTTATTTAAAAATAAGTTGCAAGCTTGATTTCAAGGGTTATTTCACTTTTACATAAGTATAGAGTCCATTGTCCAGGCCCAAGATAAATTGTTTTCTGATTTTCCTTTTTATCAGAATTTGATGTTCTGGCTGAGTAATTTCTTTAAGAGATAGTGTTCATCAACATTGTCATCCTACTTCATATTTTTCACATAGAAATGTTTACTTCTTCTCTATAGATTGTTCTCTGTGCCCAGATTTCAGTAAATGGCCATTGGTTTATTGGTTAAAAGTTAGTCATTCACCTCCCTATATATTTATGAAGGGGATAAATAATTTTTAAAACAATATGTTTTTGTTTTGTTAAAAAACATGCTTCCTGGTGATTATGTGCCAGGTTTTGTCTTTCAAAGACGTTTAAGTTGGTACCAGAAGCATAAATGTGGTCAAAATTCTACCTCTAAGTCAGAAACCTTCCAATGAATCCCTTTTTCCTTAATGTAGTCAGAGTTGCTTCTGTTGCTTCAGACAAAAACAACTGTCTCATGTTTTTTCCAGTCTTGCAGAGTTTATACTCTAGTGGAGAATATGGATAATTAAAGAAATATAGTAAGATATACTGTGGGTTCAATTTTGAAGCCCATGGTTTCTCTTCCACAGAAATTTACCTTCTCTTCTCTAAAGACAGAGAGAGGCAAAATCTGCAGCACCAGAAAACCTTGAGGCAGACTTTAAGACTGTCCCCAAATCCTGAGACTCAGTGTAGAAACCACAGATCAGATCTAAAATCCCATCCAATTCTTGGTTTCCATCAGCTTCCTTCCTGCATGTTCTACCACCTGAGACGGGCCACACCATACTGGGTCAGCTGTGACTTTTAGGAAGTCCTTCTTTATGTTGAACTGAAATTTGTCTTCCTGAACTTCCTCTTGTTGGTTCTAGTTTTATCCTTTGTAGACTGAACAAGTCTAACGTGTCTTTCTTCTTCATTCAACAAAGCTTGCTGGGTGTCTGCTCCAGGTCAGACACTGTGCCAGATTGTGCCTAATGAGCTGCATTTTCCACAGGGTTGGGAGGGAGGATACTGACATTAGCCAGCTATTTTTATTTTTATTTTTTTTGAGACAGAGTCTTGCTCTGTCACCCAGGCTGGAGTGCAGTGGTGCCATCTCAGCTCACTGCAACCTCCGCCTCCTGGGTTCAAGCAATTCTCCTGCCTCAGCCTCCCGAGTAGCTGGGATTACAGGCACCTGCCACCACACCCGGCTAATTTTTGTATTTTTAGTAGAGACAGGGTTTCACCATGTTGGCTAGGCTGGTCTCGAACTCCTGACCTCGTGATCTGCCTGCCTTGGCCTCCCAAAGGATTTCAGATGTGAGCCACCCTGGCCAGCCAGTCTTTAGAAGGGAAACAAGAGCTAAGAAGGCAGAGAGCCGTGGAAGCATGCACCGGTGGACTAGACCTGTACCTCACCTGGGAGCCAGGGAAGGTTTCTCTAATAAGTGACGTTTAACCTGAGCTCCCAAGGATGAGTGGGAATTATCTAGGCAAAATGAGAGGAGGGGAGAGTCTTTCAGCAGGGGAGAAAGTGCCACGGCCCTGGGGCAGGAAGGAGCAGGATGTGTTCAATGAACTAAAAGAAAGCCAGTTTCACTGAGATACAAAAGCAAAGTGAAGAGACATGGGAGATGAGGCTGGAGAACAAGGTGGTGATTTTCTCATACTGGCCCTTGTGTACCATGGTCAGGGCTTTTGAATGTCATTCATTTGTTCATTCATGAATTCATCCACTCATTCAACTGATGTTTGTTGAGATCCCTCGATGTCCTGGGTGCTCTTACACATGCTTGGGATAAAGGAGGGAACAAAATGGACAAGATTCTTGCCCTAAGGAAACTTACATTCAGGTTGGGGGAGAAAGACAAACAAAATGTGTACTGTGTCAGAAAGTCATAGGTACTACGGAGAAAACAGGGAAGGAAACAGAAGTGTGGGAGTTGAGGTTTTATCTTAAGGGTCATGTGAGTGGCCCCCGAAAGTTGTGCAATAGGATGACGCTGTCATGGACAGCCAGGGAAATGCGTTAAGTGGGACTATGACTGGATGGAGATTGTGCTTTAGCGGCTGAGTGGAGAATGGATCAGAGACAGGCTGAGTAGGAGGCAACTATTCAGGTGAAAGATAAAGTGAGCTGAAATTAGGATCATGCCAATGGGGCATGGGGACAAGGGGACTGATTTGGTGACATTTAGAAGGTAAATATTTCTTGTCTGGCTTGGCTAACCAGGAAATAAACATTCCTACTCATTTAAGGGCCTATATGCTTCCATTGAAAGTCTGAAAAAGACTACACCAAAACTGACTTATTTTGCGAGTAAAAATATTTGTGTACATAAATATTTATTTTCATAATTGCTGTTGGGGTTCCAAACATCAAAAAATATACCAGGAATAAAAGTTGGCTTCACTGGCCCCATGTAGATATATAAATAAACATGAAGTTTCCAGGGCAAGGTCATGATTTATGGATGGATACTTCTAAATCTGGTCTAGATGTTTTTATTACTTGCCTAGGGGAAGAGGCTGAGAAAAACTGAATGTTAGTGCTTGAGCTGTAGCATCATCATTTATTCTTGCTCTATTTTAGGCTTATTTACAGGCCCAGGTGGGGAATTTCTGCCTGATGCTGGTAGCGTGCTGGCATTGGTGATGGCACTTCAGGCCAAGTCTGGGGAGCGGTTGGGGGGGGTCAGAGCGTCTGAAAACATCACTGCCTCTGAGCTTTCTAAGGTGAAAAAATAAACAGTGGAGCCAGGGTAGGTAGGCAAAGCAGAAATGAGCCCTTTCGCACTCACAGCAATTCCAACTTTTCTTTTTGTCCTGTCTCAAATACTTCTTGAGTGGTCAGAGACACACTGCCTTTGGTCTGCCGTGAATTCTCATCTTACCTCAAATTTCATGTATTTGCACTTGGACTCCGTTAGGTGCAAGCAGGAAGAATAAAGAATACCAATCTCAGTAGGGCGCGGTGGCTTACGCCGGTAATCCCAGCATTCTAGGAGGCGGAGGTGGGCGAATCACCTCAGGTCAGGAATTCGAGACCAGTCTGGCCAACATGGTGAAACCCCGTCTCTACTGAAAATACAAAACTTAGCCGGCACCTGTAATCCCAGCTACTTGGGAGGTTGAGGGACTAGAACTGCTTGAACCATGGAGGTGGGAAGGAGCTTGGTATCCTATGGTGAGTGAGGGGAGAGGAGAAAAATGCAGGAGAAAAAGCAGGATCCAGGTTTTGTGGGTCCTGCGAACCATCGTAAGACATTTGAATTTTATTCCAGTGACCACAGGAAGACACTGGAGAGGTTTACACAGGAAAATGACAGGATGTAATTTACATGTTAAAAAAGAAATTCTTGTTGTGTAGACAATGGATTATAGAGAGGTAGACAGGGGAGAGCACCTAGGATGCAGTTCCCACAGTTCAGGATAGAGAGCAAGGTGTCGGCCGGGCGCGGTGGCTCAAGCCTGTAATCCCAGCACTTTGGGAGGCCGAGGCGGGTGGATCACAAGGTCAGGAGATCGAGACCCTCCTGGCTAACACGGTGAAACCCCGTCTCTACTAAAAATACAAAAAACTAGCCGGGCGCGGTGGCGGGCGCCTGTGGTCCCAGCTACTCGGAGGCTGAGGCGGGAGAATGGCGGGAACCCGGGAGGCGGAGCTTGCAGTGAGCCGAGATTGCGCCACTGCACTCCAGCCTGGGCGACAGAGCGAGACTCCGTCTCAAAAAAAAAAAAAAAAAAAAAAAAAAAAAAAAAAAAAAAAAAAAAGAGAGCAAGGTGTCTTGGACCAGGGTAACAGAAGCAGTTGTGGCCAGGCATCCAATTCAGGACAGGAGTTGTAAGAGAAGCCTTACTGGTGCACTGGATGTGGGTGCTGATGACAACAAAATCGACGATGCATCTGTGGTACTTCCCCTGAGCCACCAGGTAGATGGGGAGTTGTGAAGTGATGGGGGGAGGACTGGAGAAGGAACGGGTTTGGGGGGAATCAAGAGTTCTGTTTTGGACACATTAGGTTTGAGAGGTTTATTGGACATTCACATGGTGACGTTGAGCAGGCGGAGAGAGGTCTGGCTGGGGATGCCAACGTGTGAGTCATGGGCATGAAGCTGGTGTTGAAAGCAGTGAGAGTGAATATAAATTAAAAGGAGAAGCAAACTAAGTACAGAGCAGGGGGACCCCAGGGAGTCGTTATGGGAGAGAAAGAAGATCCTACACAAGATCCAGGCAGGAGCGGCCTGTGAGGCGCAGGAACACCACATGGTGGTTCCACAAACCTCAGAAAAAGCAGTGTTTCCAGAAGGAGGGTGTGGCCAGCTGAGCCAGGCTGCTGAGAGGTCAGGCAGTGAGGGGGAAGAACCCAGAACGAGGTGCAGATAAGATGTCGGGGCTGGGGAAGGTCACATTGCCGCCTCAGCAGGAAGAAATGGGACCTGTTGAAGGAGTCAGGGATGTCACTCCTGACTATATCTTCCTACTTCTAGAGTTAATTTTTTTTTTTTCTGTTGGCCAATAAATTGTTTGTTGTTTTATTTTCTTTTCTTCAGACTAGCTGTTTTTGTTGGTACCACACGAAAAGGAGTTTTCCAGTTACCCATTTCCCATATCAACAGTGAGCTGTTAACATAGTTGGCATAGGTTTCTTCACTAGCTGATTTAATCATTTTAACATAACTGACTTTTGACTTGAATTCATTCACTTCATTCCTCTTGTGCACACTTCTTATCACTGTGTTTTTGTGGATAGCTTCTCAAAGATTTTGTCAAATTAAACCCTTTTCTCAGCTATCATCAGACATTTTGTATAGAGCATACTCTGTTGTCTTTGCAGTCAGACATGCTTGGGTTGGAATCCTGGCCTCATCATTTGCTAGCTGTGTAACCTTGGCCATTTTGTGTAACCCATCTATGCCTCCGTTAACTCATCAATAAAAATGGGGTACAAGTTCAACTCCCCCTCCACTAGGGTTTCTTTGTAAATGAGACAATCTCCACAATGCTTAACCCAGTGCTTAGCACACAGTAGAATGAATGATACTGGTTATAGCTGCAACTACACAGAGATCTATAATAGATTTCAAAAAATGCACTTGCTGAAAATTTGAACCAGGATTCTCCAAGACTGGCAGTGAGCAAAGAGTATCTAAGAGATAGACACCTTGAGGTCTGACGCCAAGGGTGAGGTTCATCCTTACCTCGAACATCTTGCAATAATGACTGCAGCTCCACATTATCCCCCAAGTGACAGGACGGTCTCCATTGTCAATTGTCAATATCAGAGGACCAGGGCTTGATTTTATAAAGGAAGCAACTGGGTTTTCTTTAGAGATGCAAATGGAAACGTTAGATTTGGCATGTTCCAGGGATTTCATTTGCTCAACTGAAAAGGGCATTTCATCACCCTAAGCACAGCTCTCAGAGTTACATTCAGGAGGGAGGAATGTAACCTGACTGCTTTGTTCTCAGGCATTCATCTCATTCTGAACCATGGGATGCTGGGCCAAATCAATGCCTTTGGTCTTGTTATTAGTTGGTCTTGTGCTTCCCAGCGAAATCTTGGCACCCTGAGTTGACATCTTTGCTGGAGACTGACAGCTGGAATGAGATGTTCAAGTGAAGAACATGAAGAGAAACACATCTCTTTAAAGTAAAAATAGACCTTGTTACTGGATCAAGTTACAGAGGGGTAGAGGTGGAAGAATTTTCAAATTTCCTTCTGTGGAGGAAATCTTCACCTAGTGTTCATAACTCAAATAGGACTTAATCTGTAAGCAAGTAGCTTAAAGATGGTCTCAAGTCTACATGTAGAGATAGGTTTTGGATTTCTTTATGGTAACTCCAAACAGGAACACTATCAGGGGTAATTATGGGCTAATAGAAGGTGTCCCAGGTTATCTCTATTAACCTGGATTCTCTTCCCATCATCTTGAGTTTGCCTCCATGGGAGGCATGGCACATGGCTTTGCTGGCACCTTTTTTACCACACAGCTGAACATGTGAGCTGAACTAAGTCTGTCAGGATCCCTGTCTACCCCTGTCCACTTCCTGCAAGTCAGCCAGTCATGGACAGAACCTGGATTGGTGGAAAATATCTCACTTTAACCAAAACTCTTATTTAGGTTGGTTTTGGGGCCTAACCTTATTAACTTCTTGGATATTCATTGTTAAAATTAACGTTTTTATTTATAATTTCGTTCTTCTAATGATTAAAGCATATAAGAAAAAGGGAAAACTTTCAGTTCATTGTAATCAAGATAGCATACAAGTCAGAATTACTTGTTATATATTATAGTCTCTACATTATTACACCTGGTTATAATTTCCCCTCAAGAATATTTCTTTGGATGAATTAAAAAGTAATATAATATTTTTTTTGAAATGTTGGAAGTGAAAATATAAGAGAAAGTTAATTAAAATAGCTAATGATTCCATTGAAGAAAATAATGTCCATTTTCAGGACAGATGGCATGTGCCAACTTCACTATCAGTAAAATATTTCACAGTATTCTGCTAATGTGGGAATCTTATAGTGTTGACAGGTAAGGACATTGAAAAAAATAGTAATTTTTAATCTGTTAAGGCCATGATTTGGTTTTAAAATATTGTCATTCAGGAGCCAGAGTGTTCATTTAATGAATATGCAGTGTGATTTTTTTTTTTTTTTTTTTTTTTTTTTGAGACAGAGTCTCGCTCTGTCGCCCAGGTGGCTGGAGTGCAGTGGCACAATCTCGGCTGACTGCAACCTCCGCCTCCTGGGTTCAAGCAGTTCTCTGCCTCAGCCTCCTGAGTAGCTGGGATTACAGGCGGGCACCACCACGCCTGGCTAATTTTTGTATTTTTAGTAGAGACGGGGTTTCACCATGTTGGTCAGGCTGGTCTCAAACTCCTGACCTTGTGATCCACCTGCCTCAGCCTCCCAAAGTGCTGAGATTACAGGCGTGAGCCACTGTGCTTGGCTGCAGAGTGATGTTAAAAAAGCTAATTTGATTCAATTTTTTAAAACAAATGTTCATAAAGCCTAGAGATATTTGAGATATATTCATGCTTAGTGGAGTTTTCTTCTCTTCTTAAATGAATTTTAAGATAAAATATCAAAGATGGTTACAATTAAGTTCTAAAGTAAAGAAAACCATTTTCTTGAAATGCTCAAAGAAGCTGTCACCATGAATGAACTAGTGAAGTAGAAAGGCCAAGCTGAGAAGATGGCAGCAAATGTGGACTGCTGCAGTGAAGCTGGGTCAATCATTTTAGGAAGAATAGACACAAATCATACGAAGGTGCCAGAAAGCAGACGCTACTGCAATGGCATTAGAAATAGATGGGAATTACACTGTAGCCAGAAGAAGATACTCTACTTTATCATGATAATGGAAATAATGAAAATTGCATTAGTACATAAAAGTCTATTTCTTTACAATGTCAAAAGTCAAGGAAAAGAGATTATGTTACAGAAATATTACAGACCAAAGGAAGCCATTCAACCAACTACAAGGGAAATTGTTGGAAGGGTGTTTTTACCAAACACACACACACGCACACAAAACAACAACAACAAAAAAAACAAAAAGCACCTCACTAACCCAAGAGTAGGAGGCAGTGACCCTATAGTGCTCCTGTTTAGAGGGTTGTAAAGAGACTCTGGTGTACTTCTCAGGACAGGTAGGGACAGCTGTTGCTTTTAAAATTTCAAAGCTCCAATGATCTTGACCTCTTGCTCGATGATTTTCATCTCCCCACATCCTTACCGCTTGACCGAGTGGTTCATGTGGCTCAGCAGGAAAATAGACACTCCTTCACTTTACAGTCAAGTTGGTTTTCATTCAGTGGCAGCTGAATTTTTTTCTAAGGGCAGCAGCCTCACAAGAGATGCTGACCTGATACAGGCCATTGGCGAATATAGTGAGTGGCAGCTAGTGCACGTCTAGGGATGAGAAATCCCCATGGAAGCAGTGGGCTCTCAACCCCGGCTTCGGCAGTTACAGATGGACAGTTGCAGCTCTAGTGGCATGTCTGGTTTGGGGAGTCACATGGGCAAGGCCAGTGCCAGCGACCCCTCTGACACTTGTGTGTTGAGTAGGAATAGCAGTGGGACAATTCCCCAACTGCAAATTTTCCTAGAAGGACTCAATCCAGAAGGACAAAAGCAATTCACCATGGGCATGTACCACATGTTTTTTCTTTCTTCTTTCTTTGGGATTACACTTAAAAGTTGGTTGGCAACAGGGATCCTCCTAAGGACCTCTTATCCAAGTGCCTGAGAAGCTGCTCTGGGCCGCTTAGCGGGAAGGATCTACATTCTGCTCTCTGACCTTCATTTCTAGTGATCACAGAGCAGCCTTCCTAACTAAGGACTTACACACTATTGTGTTATCCGCAGAATTTTGCCAGTAGTGGATAAGGCTGTTATTTCTCAAGGCTAAACATCTCTCTTTCTAGCTAAGCCATCTTCACACATGCCATAAAATGACTGGACTTGAGATTTTTCAACAAAATGATCTCCAATTCCTCCAGCTTTCAAATTCTGTGTCTAAGCTTGTGACTAAAATGAAATGAATTTCATGTTGTTTGGAAATCACGACTGTGAATTGAAAAGCGAATAAAAAGTGAAGTCGTAGTCTTCAGCTAAGGATACCAAATTCCCCACGTTGAGTTATCCTCTATCCCTGACAATTTTCCTTTTAATTAAAAGGCAGCCTGATAAGCAGAATCTTGGGGAACATAAAACAGTTATGTGATTCACTCAACCATTTGTATGTAAGTGTGACCTATTTAGCGTTTAAAATCCTATTTAATGCCAAAAACCACATTAGAGAATTCAAACAAAAGCTCACAGGGAGTCCCATAATGACACTGTTTTGATTATTCCAGTGATTAGCTCATTTCCTCTCTCTTTAGTAATTTCATTTAGAATAGTAGTCATTTTAAGAGCAAGTAGATTTTCTTATTGCTTTACTAGTTTGCTGTGAAATTGGCAAGTGGCCAACCATCTGTGAAACTGCAATTATTACTGTTACTTAAAATTTATCAAACCTCTTCAGGTGCTACGAAGTAATTCTCCCTGCCTATAAAGACAAGGCCAAGAAAGGCATTAACGAGACCCAACTTTGCACAAAAATAGACATTATCACCCCATGTTTCAACCTACTAGCCCAAAGTTCCAGAACTGGTATTTGTGGACCCTGCTGGGAAAAAGTTGAGTGAATGATGGTTTTGATCAACTGCCATAGTCATCTACTCTTCAGTGCCTGGGAATCTATTTCTTCCTCTCATGGGAGCTATGCATTCATTTATGCAGGCGTTTATTTGTCATCAGCATTTCTTGAAATGGATGGGTGTGTAGGCTTCTACTGTAATTTATGAATAATTGTAAATAATTCCAGCAGTACTGCCTCTTTTAGGGTCACCTGTTTCTTTCTTGCTTTTTTACATTTTTACACATTTAGCAATGAAACAGCAGGGAGGATACTTGAGATACCACCATTGGAACTCCTCTCATTGCTCTACCAACCCTGGCCATAGATGATTCAAAGGAGGAGGTCTGAACAGTCAGGCTGAGGCCAGCGTGCTGCCCTCCAGCACTAAGAATCTACAAACACCCTTACCATTGTGAGCAGGTGGTTGCCTCCACCCTGCCGTTCTGCTGCAGACAGTGGCAGCTAGTGTCAGGAAGATGCAGCAATCCGCCATGCTGCTGGCCTCCCAGGGGGAGGGCAGGACCAGTGCATTTCTTAAAGCCAGTGACCACACAGGCAGGTTCATCTGGGATGGACCAGGTCTACACCTGTTGTCCACGCATCATTATTGAGTGCCTACTTTCACTTTTGAAAGTGCCAACCATTGGATAATGAATTGCATACTCAGCTTACTTAATGTTCCCTTGTAGCTCTGTCATCTATTATGTGACCTAACACTTAACATTTTTAACCTATACCAGCAGTATGAGGCAGTGAGTTCAGGAAGATTATTCTCCATTGTGTAAAGTAGTATTTACTTTTATCTGTCCTGAAATTATTCTTCAAGTGTTATGGGATTGGTCCCAGCTCTAATGCTGAGGCTCAGTGAACAAGCTCATTTGCATGCTTTTACAGATTTTAGTTTTGTCCACACCAGGCCTTTGTCCATCCAGATGGATGGCCCTAGTCTTAGAGCCTATTCGCAGAGACCTCCACCCTGATCATTAGCTTTCCTTGTTAATCAGGCTGCAGTGGTGTTTGGAGGCAACTTGTCTGGCTGTCTGAAAAGTGATGCACAATGGTTTGTCCTTTCAGGCACCGATGAAAGGCCATCTGGTAGGGGAAGGGCTTTCCAGCTGTATTACAATTTTTTTGAATTAAATGTTTTTTCTTTTCCTTTTTTTTTTTTTTTTAGCCACATAGACAATGAAAGGACCTGCCTAGCAGGTGGCTCACAGTGAACCCTCTGTTTATGCTTGCAGAAAAAAGAAAGAAAAATAAACAAAAGAAAGAGAAGAAATCAAGGAAAAAAGGAAGAAAAGAAAGATAGGTGTATATACTAAGAAGGAATATTATAAATTCAAAACACTATTTGCAGGAGAAAACAAAACAAAACTTTGCTTTGTTATTTCATACCTTGGGCCTGAATTTGAAGGGCCAAATATTGTAAGCGATTGTAAAAAATTCCCTAGAAGGGTGCATTTAAGTGGACATGGTGATTTCTTCCTTTCCAAGATGCAGGAATTTTACAGAAAAACAAAGTACTCAAGAGTAATAGAAGAAGAAAGGGAACATTTTGTAATAGAATTCTTACCCTTGTGCTTTGTATTTATGGTTTAGAAGCTTGATTCCTTTAAAACAAGATGAATGAGTGTCTTCCATGTGCAAGGTGTTTTGCTGGGCACTGAAAATATATAAACTGGATCTAATTTCAGCTCCTGTTATTTTAGACATTACGATTTGTTTTCTTGTGGAACATCAAGACAATAAATTACAGCCTTCCTGCTGAATTTTACTTGTTTCTATTTTTCTCTCATGCTAAATAGTCATGAGAATCACTCAAGTGCTTCCTTATCTTACTATTGCAAGAACTTTCAAGTTCTTTAGAAAACCCAGTTCTTTCTCTTAAGAAAACAAATCTTAATTCATTGGGGAAACATGACGTACATTTATTGTATATACGATCTGAGCCCCCATCAACTGGAATTGCTGGACATTTGGACAGAGGCTAGGCTGAAGTTCAACTTTATTTCGTCTTTGATGAAAGAGCTTACTAAATGGAAGTAAACAATACTTTAGAGAAAGATTTACATTTTTTCAAGGAAAAAAACTTATTTAAACTGAGTGTCACATTTCTCAAGCAAATTATTTATGTTAAGTACATGCTATTCCAACTATTTATAAAACCAGCTCATGATGGATCTCAACCTGAGAGCACTTTATAAAGCACTTAGTGTGCTACAATTCCTTTTTTCCTGAAAAATGAATGTTTTCTTTAAATATTATTCTTAATATATAACTCAGACACACAGTCTTCTTGGCTTATTTAATTTTTGAGGTCTGATTGCAAAAATTGACAAGAACATGTCAATGTATTTACAGTCTAGGTACTTATGGGGTTGCAAAGTGACAGCAATTAGTGGAGGAGGGATGATTATAAGATGCTGTGTAAGTTCTGAGCAGAAATATGAGGAATCTCTGCTTCATAAACATTGCACCCTGGAAGAATGCTCATCTGTTAAGTCTGTTGTGTGCCAAGGCCAGCATACACAGAACTTTCTTCTTTATGAGGAACCGTTTCTTGGGGGTAAATTTATATTGTCTTACATGTGTTTTAAATGTGGGCTTGAAGCCCCAGAGAGTTCTTATGTACCCAGGTAAATAATTAACTTTGCAAACTATGAACATGTTTAATTTGGCTTTTGAAACTATAGTTCTGAGACCAATTGTGCCCTTCCTAATTTGGAAATATTTTCTTTCTGGTTTTTATTTTGACATGTACCCAGCCATGTACTTTTGTTGCTATTTCTAGCATCCCAAGGGAGCTGCTTCCATGGTTGTCATAGTGCAGACAAACACAAAAGAAAACCAAGAATTCGGTGCTTTCATAAAGCATTTATTTTTATTTGAAAACATTATACAGGCATTACATTGCCACAGCCAGTCCATAGGGGAGCATGCAAATATCAAAAATGGACAGTTTGTTGAACTTATCGGTGTAAATTTTTTTTGGTTCGTATTTTCCATTTGTAGTGTTGTCAGAATTAGTGTGCTTTGTTATGTAGCTTAACAATAGAATCCTACCCATGGGGTAAAATCTGTACTGGTAGCTAGCTGGGGACTACTAAATAGTTATAAATCAAAAAGAAACCCAAAACAAACAATACTACACGCTTGTCAAAAGGTTAATAGCACAAGTTAGCAATATCTAAACTAAACATTGAAACAATTTCATGGGACATGGTGGTGCAAATTTTTCCATTGCTTGGTCACCTGGTCATGTATTTGAGAGTCTGTAGATGTGGGAAGGTCTGACCAAGGCAAGCGCTGTCCCCAGTGCAAGTTTTCACTGAGGAAGTGAGAACCACCACTTAATCTCTAGCAGGGTTTAGGAGAATTGTGGTTTGCTTTTACCCGATCAAATTCTGCACAAATTGCTAAAGTCTTATTCATTGAGGAGAGATTGATTGTGGACTTAAAAACTGAAATTTTTGCTGGTGTCTACTGAGGTTATGAAATCTCAGAAACTAAAACAGCTAAAGTTAATGTTGTCCTACTCCCATTTCCCACCCCATTCCCAAAGGATCAATGTTTTTTACACGGAAAAAGAATTTGTTCTTTGCAATTTTTTTTTTTTTTTTTTCCTGAAGGGTCAGTCTGGAACTCCTGATCTTGAACAATTCAATATATTATCAACCTTTCTAAATGGAGACAAACCAACACATTGAGGTCACCCAGGGACATGAAAGTCTCAGCACAAGGACACTGAATGATAAAGGGTATACAGCGAATTCCTTTTAACATTCACACTTGGTTTCCATACAATGGAGTCAATTAAAATATCCTATAAAATAATTCAGATGGCAACCTTTAGCCATCTGTTGATTGCAAACTTTTTGGAAATTTATATTTTTAAAAAACTTCAGTCTACTGAGTGGACTTGGAAATAATTTCATCCACTTGCTTCTCATAAGACTTTACTAAGTGTCTACAAATTAATGTCATAAAAATGAATCAAAGACGAAAACATCTGGCTTAAAATAAATACTAAAAATGCAATAAATCAAGCAAATTATTCAAACCAAAGGAATGTAAACACAAAAATAAAACCACAGTCTTTAAAGGTCTTCGGATCTGAATGGACAAAATATTCAGAGAAAGGTATTTAATTGGTTTAAAGGTAGCAGAGAGATGATGTTGGCGCGGTTGTTTTGATTTGATAGAGCTTTAACGCTGATACTTTCCCCATGGAAAATAAAACATGTTTGTTTCCTAGGGGGCTGAACTGAGTTGACCATTACATCTGAATATCAGAGAAGAGAATTTTTCTTCTCCATCTCCAAGGGTAAGTCCACTCACCCAGTGTAGAAGGCAGGCAAAAAGGCAATGTGGGTGCTGACAGACAGTGTGGGATGCTTTTGCCTGCCAGATTTAGGCCTTGTACAGGCACTCTGGGATCAGTCCTTCTACCGTAGTCTGTCCTTTTACTTTCCAGAGACCCTACTGGTGTTTTGCTTTGCTTGCTAGTGTAACATACATTGATTTAAATTGCCCAATGTCTCATAAACATGTATTTTTCCCCTATAAACCCTGTAACTCCATTGAGGATCTTTTTGAACAGTATTGAAGTCAGCCAAACTAAGAGAGTATGTTACATACTGACACACAGAATCTATTCTAAATAATAGAGGTCTGTGGTGTTTCTTAATTTCTTGTGTTTGAAAAAAGGGCTATTTTAAGGGCAACAGATTAGACTAGTGACATATCATTCATAGTCTTATCAGGATCCTGCAGTATTCTCTGTGTCCGTAAGAATGTTGTGTCAATATACCTGTTATCGAATGGATGCCAAATATGACCAAAATGCCAGGCTTTTTCAATGATGACTTCATTACCACTGCAAAGTGGCCAGATCAATTAAGCCATTTTCAAAGACTGCTCCATATCAGCACCTTGACTTTGTTAGGAGGTGGCACAACCAATGATTTTCCACAATAAAGGTAATTTCCATGCTGGTGTATTTTTAAAAAGGTGTCACAGAATTAAAAGGGCAGAGAACCATGGCTTTTTCCAGCGCCTTGATTAATTTCCATATTATCACTAAGGAAATCTAGAAAAAAAAGAAAAGATAGTTTTTGAAGAGAGGCTACAGGGAGGGGCAGAAAGATTTTATAATTATATATTGCCCTAAACACAAATTATATTATTTCTGGGGGCTCCCAAAAGCCACAGAAATGGAACAGTCCTTATCCTGTTATTACAGGGACTTGATTAGCAGAATCATGTGGCACAACAGAAAGGCAATGGCCTGGAGTAATCAGAGATCAAAATATAAAAAGGCTAAAATGTTTCTTTTATATCTATTCCTAGAATAGAGAATTATATGGTCAGTTGCCCCTCCCTACAAAGGTCACAGCACAAAATACTTATTGAGCAGGCAATCCAACAGGTAACAGAGGAAACCATTAGCCACCAGGTCCCTAGGATGAGGAAATTTCTCAGGGGCGGAGCTCCTGTGGCATGCATCACTCATATAGTCTGTGCGAAAAAATAAAGTATGACTCTTAAAAAGTGAATTGCCATAGAAAAGTGGGGTTTATGTTGACTACATGTGGGTCTGGCAATAGTTTTCATCAGGAGTACAAAACATCCTCCTGAAAGTTGGTGTGATAACAGTAACAATAATAATAATACAAATCATAATAACAATAGTACTTGCTTTTGATTCAAAGGTTTTCACAGTAATGAACGCAGGGGAGTTGTGATCAGGATACACATTAGCTAGGCATCTCTCCGAGTCAGGTGGATTAGAGCCTGTGTCTCCAGTGATGTTGAGCTTGTTCCTTTCACAAGCTTTCAGAGGATTTGCTACCTTGCAGTCCACCTGTGTAAACTGCACCTAGTAAATACCTTTCTCTATGTACAATACAGAGATGATGGGCAAAAGCATGGCCAATGAGTTGGCCTCAGTGGGCAGGGCGGGCCTCACCCTAGGCCACACGAACATGAGGCTCCTCTTCGGTCTCCTGGCCCAGGCTGGTGTAGGTGACTGAGGGTTCCACCTGAGCTGTGGTCGGTAAGTCCACAACAGGTCCTGAAGGATTGCGGAACTGCTTATACACTCGGGGGTCCTGGGCTATGTAGGTGGAGGTGGAGGAGTAGAGCACCAGCCCAATGAGGATGGTGAAGAAAGACAGGAGATAAAGTCCTGAAAACTAAAAAAACACAACAGTAAAGTCATTTGACAGCCAGGGCAGAACCACGGACACATTAATGAGGCACAGAGAGATGTGGGCAGAGCTGCTTCCTCTCGGAACAGGCAGCGTGATGAGTTGGCCAATACCCTTGATGGAGAATGAATTTTCTCATCCTAAACTGGCTTGGTCCTATTGATTCCCCTTATCTTTCCTAGACCCTGTGGCTAACACAGAGGAACATTTCGCTAATCGTCTCTGAAGTGCCAATCTGAGGATCTGGTAGGGTGCGAGAACTAGTTAAGCACAACTTAAAATGCATCAAGTTAAAAGCAAAAACTCTCCAGGATCACTCAATAAAAAGTTGGTTGTTTGTGGCGTCATTAAACTTAGAGAAATACAGGTATCCCCTTTAGGGTTGTAACGAAGCCATAAACAACGAACGGCTCACTGACAGCTGCGTCAAGGCACCCTCATTACACTTTAATCCAATTCAGACACTATTTGTCTTCCTAGTAGGAACTGTTATTGACTTTGGTACATATCTTTGCAAGATTAGATTATCCTTGGACAGAAAGAAATAGTATAACATTCCATTCCTGACCCACTGATCTATAAACAAAACCAAACAGGACTGTGTATACAACATTCTGCTTCCTAATCTACTTGCTTGACAATTCAGAGAGTTTGGGGAGAGAGGGAGAGAAAATACTGGTTTATACAAGTCGCAAGAATTTACGTATGTTTTTGGAAAATTATGACTTCTGGACCTTCTTGAGTAGTTACACTGGAAGTAGTTACTTCAGTAGTTACTGGGGAAAGAGTATGGTAACAATATGAGTATTGCCATTTCTTGTGTTTCATTCATTCATGCATTCATTCATTCACTCCTTCATTAAATGAATAGTTTCTTATATGCCTTCTCTATATCAGACACTGAACTATGTACTGGGGAAAGAGAAATGAAAAATATGTTGATCCCTACCATTTAGGACTTAATTGTCTCAGTGGCCAAACAGGTACAGATAGAAAAAAAACAACACAATGCACTTACAGCATGCCAAATCTCATTTCAGTCGATAGCTAATATCCCAGTCTTGACCACATCGTGTGTCCATGGGGAAAAAAGGATCAATTTTATTGTCCTTTTTAATGCTAATACTGAAAGAACTAAAAACTGCTAAATAGACAAAAATTAATTGGAAGTTGGAAGAAAGGAAGACAGGAAAATGACCCAGAGATCCTATGAAGTAAGTTACAACGCTATAATAAAGAGCTAAAAGATGGCTCTAAATGTAGTTCAATAATAGGAAAGGGAGTCTTGAAAATGGCTCATAAAAAAAGGTATCCCTGCAACTAAATGTCCCTGCTACAGTGTTGTTTTCTTTCTTTCTTTTTGCAGCAGCAAGGGAGCTAAGACTGAAGATGCTTTTCTGATTTTCTTTCTAGAGCACTCCACACCCTGTCCCTCAATTCCTTTATTTTTCACATTGAAACCATATGATAACCCTACTTCACAAGGATTTATGTACTAGACTCAGCTTGTAACAGCTTCACTTAATTAACTTGACATAATTCACTTTTCCCAATGAAAATAAATGTGCCTTATTCTTTGATTCATAAATTTGTAAAATAAAATGGTAGAAAAAGAAGAACACTAACAGTACAGTCACGTATGATCTCAGAAAACCTATTTACACTCAAACTTGCTTCCTGAAATTCTATATTCAGGAGTTTCACCCTTTACCTGAAACTTCGGTGAAAGAAATAGGTCTGTTCCTAACATTACCATCACTTCAAATATTTTATTAATTACTTTCACTTTCAAAACTCCACTCATATGTCTCTAGTTTCAAGCAAAGGGTCTTAGGTGTGAACCTGCCTCTACTGCAGTATGTGGAGGTAGAGAGGCGACGAATGAGCACTGTATAGTTATCCCTACATTCTAACCACCAAGCTGGCTTCAGATCTCAGCTCTACCACCTTCTAGCTTCAATTCTGGACACATTTCTTAACCTTTCCAGGTCCAAGCTTCCTTATCAGTAAAGCACACCTATTATAGGGTGGTTAAAAGATTAGATTCGATAAGGCATGTAGAACACTTATCACAGTTTCTATCTTGCTGCGAACATTCAATTGACATTAGCTTCATTCTTATTATTTTTCTCTTATTACTATAGCACTTATTTTATCATACTAATACTGATATATCATAATAATCTGATATAATCATTGATTAAATTGTCTTTTTTTTCTTTTTTCTTTTTTTTTTTTTTTTTGAGGCGGAGTCTCGCTCTGTCGCCCAGGCTGGAGTGCAGTGGCCGGATCTCAGCTCACTGCAAGCTCCGCCTCCCGGGTTTACGCCATTCTCCTGCCTCAGCCTCCCGAGTAGCTGGGACTACAGGCGCCCGCCACCTCGCCCGGCTAGTTTTTGTATTTTTAGTAGAGACGGGGTTTCACTGTATTAGCCAGGAGGGTCTCAATCTCCTGACCTCATGATCCGCCCGTCTCGGCCTCCCAAAGTGCTGGGATTACAGGCTTGAGCCACCGCGCCCGGCCCTTTTTTTTCTTTTTTCTTGAGACAGGGTTTCACCTCTGTTACCCAGGCTGGATGCAGTGGCACAATCATGGTTTACTGCAACATCAACCTTCTGGGATCATGTGATCCTCTCACCTCAGCTTCCCGAGTAGCTGGGACTACAGGCACCTGCCACCATGCCTGGCTATTTTTTGTAGAGACAAGGGCTTTGCCATGTTGCTCAGACTGGTCTCAAATTCTCGGGCTCAAGCTGTCTGCCTGCTTGGCCTCCCAAAGTGTTAGGATTACAGGCGTGAGCCACCGCACCTGGCCTAAATTGTCTTTTTTCAATAGTCTCTTGATTACGAGGTTGTGTCTTGTTTGACCAATGCCAAGTACAGAGCTTGGCACCATGTAGACATCTACTAAATATTATCTGCTATTTCTTTTTTTTATCTTGAATGAATAATGGGGAAGTTTCAGACGAAAGAAAGAAACATAATAAAAAAATCAGCCTGTACCAGTGGAGTAGTTCAAACATTTTAGCTTTAAACTAGATAATGCAATGCCTTTCTAGTACATAAAATGCTCAACAAAAACCCGTTAAGAAGGAAGTCCTAGTATGAACCTACAATCATTGACTCCAAAAATCATCTTCAAACCTGGGGTCAGTCAGAGGAGTGTGATAGGACGATGAGTTGGAAGAGACAATGAAGAAAGCTAGAGTCTGGACAGATGACTCAGGGGCTGCTGATCAGTGGACTGGCATAGAGATGTCACAAACTTGGGGTGGGCAGGATTTGGCAATTGAAATAATGTAGTGGTAGAGACAGGAAAGGATTGAATACAGAGTATCCAGGTAGAAGGATTGGATTCCTCTCCATTTATGATTTCAGACTTGATCAATATGACAAAGAACATACTGTTAAATTTTGTAAAGCTAATGCCCTCACCATTGTAAGAAATGATACTTTAGGCCGGGCGCGGTGGCTCAAGCCTGTAATCCCAGCACTTTGGGAGGCCGAGACGGGCGGATCACGAGGTCAGGAGATCGAGACCATCCTGGCTAACACGGTGAAACCCCGTCTCTACTAAAAATACAAAAAAAAAAAAACTAGCCGGGCGAGGTGGCGGGCGCCTGTAGTCCCAGCTACTCAGGAGGCTGAGGCAGGAGAATGGCGGGAACCCGGGAGGCGGAGCTTGCAGTGAGCCGAGATTGCGCCACTGCACTCCAGTCTGGGCTACAGAGCGAGACTCCGCCTCAAAAAAAAAAAAAAAAAAAAAAATGATACTTTAATGTACTGCTTAAAGGATCATCCCTTTTTTGGACATGGAGCCATCAGGTTGAGTGAGAAATTCATTACAGAATTGTTTTCTTGGGACACAGCTTTAGCATAATAACACATAGTTTATTTTTAATGCACTTCTATTTAATTCATATGGAATTCAGTCAAAAAATAGCTCCAAAGATAGAGAGCATGGGATTTTATATGATGGAAGTATCTTGGAAGTCACCCAATAGGCTTTATTAATAAATGGTAGAGAAATTTTTCATTTTAGATACAAGCCCAAAAAGACAGCAGTCAAGCAAGCATTATGATTAATCAGGATAAATGCTGAATGTTATAAATGTAGAGAGAAAGGTTTGCTTCTTAAAAAATAAAAGTATCAAGCCTGTAATCCCAGCACTTTGGGAGGCCGAGACGGGCGGATCACAAGGTCAGGAGATCGAGACCATCCTGGCTAATACAGTGAAACCCCGTCTCTACTAAAGAATACAAAAAACTAGCCGGGCGACGAGGTGGGCGCCTGTAGTCCCAGCTACTTGGGAGGCTGAGGCAGGAGAATGGCGTAAACCTGGGAGGCGGAGCTTGCAGTGAGCTGAGATCCGGCCACCGCACTCCAGCCTGGGCGACAGAGCCAGACTCCGTCTCAAAAACAAAAAAAAGTAAAAAAAAGTTTTATTTTTCCCTCTTTTTAGCTTCACTTGAAAAAGAAAATTGAATCAGGGATACCTAATAGAATGACCCCCTATTCTGGATGGTGCACTTTTCTTGTAGAGCATTCATTTCAAAAATCAATCGATCAGACAAAAATATTGCACAATCTAGGCTGCTTAACTTACTAACTGCAAAGAAATACTTATTTCTACCTCCCCAAGTAAAGAGAACAGGAACTTCTCTGGAATGCTACATGAGGACTGAAAGTTGTCTCTGAGTTACAGGTAAGGGAAGCTCAGGCAGAGGCTGGCTGTCTCCACTGGAGAGCAGGGGCTACTTGCTGTCCAAAGTGTACTTGGAGGGCTTTCCCTTTGCAAACTGTAGCCATTAGAATATGCTGTTTTTTCTGTGCTGCAGACACACTTGTTCCTGCATTTTATCTAACTGGAAGCCTTAAGAATCTGAGAAAGGATAAATCCTGTATTAACACGACCATATTGCAGACGCTGTTTACTTTGCTGCTGTCTTTTTCACCTTCTTGAGTCTCTTTGAGAACACAGGTCAGAAGGCACTCACTGTACATACTGAAAGTCCCTGAGTGCTGCTTAAAACAATCGGACTGAGACACAAGCTATTATACAGGATGAGGTGGCTTGGAGGATGGATAATAAGCCTGTACAAAACTCTTTAACTTCCTACCAGAGTTAAACCTAGCTCTTAGAAAGAAAGCTGGCCTGTCAGTTTGATTGCTATTTAGTTCCTGTGGCATTCAGCACATCACAGACCAAATTTTCATTTTATTTTTGGCATTTAACTTCTAAGTTGAATTTAATAAACTAATGACTTCAATGGACCTGAATCTATACAAGTAGAAAACCATGTGGTTTGAAAGTCATTTCAAAGTCCATTTATAAATACATCAACTAGACTATGTGAAGAAGAGGGCAATGCTTCAATGGTAACTTTCTTTTTCTAGCTTGACTGAAAACATGGCAGAGGTCAGCAGAGGAGAACATGAGTGATCCCTAGAGAGGCGCAAAGTGGACTCTGGGTTTCAGCTCTACTTCTGTTGAATATATGTACCAACCAAAAAACCATGGTGGACCTGGTTTTTTCCTTTATCCCTGGGAAGTGGACCTTAAAGAGTCCCTTTAAGCATATGTCTCTGTGTAGCTTTTTCAAGGCTCCTAGCCTGGTGTGGTGATGCATGCGTGTAGTCCTAGCTACTCAGGAGGCTGAGGCAGGAGTTTGAGGCTGCAGTGAGCTATGGTCCTGCCACTACACTATACCTGGGTGACAAGCTGTCTCTTTAAAAAAATACTCTCTCTGTCACACACACACACACAACACACACACACACACACACACACACACACACACACTACAAGCCCCTTCTGCTGACCTGATACCATCTGCCTTCTGAAAGTGCATTCCTATAATGAATGCTTGCTTTCCTGGAGCACAGTGAGTAGCCTGAGAGAACACTGCCCCTGACGGCTGCTCATGTACCACACATGAGCGAAGGCCAATGCTTTCAAGCCCTCAGATGTTCCCAAGGCTATCTGTGATGAGTGGAGGAAGCAAACACCAAATATTTCACACCATAGCTCAAGGGTGCTATTACTGTTAAACTTCAAAAGACATGTTATCTTTTGAGGCTCTATTGGATATGAGCCTGCCATTGAAACAGGCATACTACTTGGAAACATGATAATGGCAAGAGTTAAAACGGGTCCATGAACTGCCTAAGGAGGCTGCACAGAAATGAATACAAGGATATTTCTAAGTGTTATTAGACATTGCTTCTGATGAAAAGGTATTTTTGCATATATGAAGGATATGTGGCCATAACGTGGCCGTAATAACCATGTCCTTTCTAGTTGTTATTCAGTTTATTCTTTTAAAAAGACAAAGATGTAATTAAACTTTCCCATATTTTTAACTCTTTGGCAGAGAACATCTATAAGGGTAAAGTCTTGGAATCTGCAAATTTAACAGTTGCTTCAAAATCAATGCAATCATGGGTAAGTAGAAAAATACCTTGCAGTGATTGGTCGTTCTCAATGTTACATAGCACAACCCAGAAAATGTGGGTTTAGGAGCTACTAGGGAGAATTTCCACATAGAGAGATTGGTCTGTTAATTTCAACAGGCACATTATTCCTGGGAAAAGTGAGACTTTTAATTAAGTTTGTGAAAACTGCCCTGCTTATTCTTTGCCATGTAAGACAAAGTGTCCTTTACTTACCTACTCTGTGAAATAAAATGCACATATGAAAATAAATCAACTTGCACACTAACCATAACTTCTAGATCAAGAAGGAATAAATAAGCCCAATTCTGTTTAAATTGGAAGCAGATTACCAGTTTGGAGGTTCTGGGTACCAGAGTAGTTTTAAAGATCCATCAGTGACTAAATTAAAGTAACATGTGAATTAAGAATAAATCATTCATTCAATGTAATGCTGCTATAGTGAAGAATAACTAAAAGGGGAGTCCCACTTTATATGTGAATTAAAGGGTGGACCTTTTGGCAACTATCTTAGAAGAAATGAAGCCAACTCTCTGCGTGTCCTTATGGGGAGGGAGAGGACAATTCAGCATTGATAATACAGCTCATCTCTTGGCAGCCCTGTGCTTCTCAGAGGGCTGAGGACCATACCGGGAGCTTGGGTACAATTGCTTGGTGTAGGACAAGAGGATGTTGGTCAGTGCTGAGCACGCTGTAAGCTGTGGCCTGTAACGGTAAGACCCTGGGACGAAAAGCTCTGCCAGGTCCTGATCTATTGCCATTGGGCCTGAGCCAATTGCTATTCAGGCCAAGACAACTAGACGGACCTGGCTCCACGGAAAAACCAACACAAACAAGTTGATGCCTGACCTCCTAATTTTGGCTGTGCACTAAACTAACAAGATCATTTTTATTATTATGAAGTATATTAAAAATGCAAAAGTTCAGCTTCTGGGCTTACTGAACTGGAAATAAATTGCCAGAAGAGACCAGAGCTTTTTCAAATACTTTCAAACTCCTCAATTATTGCTCTGTCTCCTATTCTCATGTCCCTTATTTCTCCTCTTTTCTTTTTTTCCTTATTTCCTTTTTTTGTTAGAATAAAAAGGACTAAATCTTTCTGGTTAAATATTGTGATATGTTGCTCTTCTAGGTCATTCAATGCAAAATATGAAATACGGGAAAGTCACATAATCTACCGACAAATACCAAAACCAGTTGTCTTTAGAGACTAAGAATAATGACCCCCACAAACCCCTGCCTCCCATTCTTTCTCCAGTTTGAGAATTTGAATCTCGATTCATGTTAATTTAATCAAGACAAAAATAAACAAACGAGTGCCTTAGTCAGAATGCCAAATGGATTCTGTATCCGTATCAGAAAACCAAGTCACTGCTAAGATTTAAATACTTGGGAAATGATTTAATCTCCAAGCATTGTGTTGTTAAAGCAAAGAGAAGCAGCAACCAGGGCCCTTGCCTCTGTGTGCCTATGCCCTCACCCAGGGCAAGGCTGTGCTCTGAGCTGCAATCCCAGTTTGGTTTATGAGGACTTCTGTTTAGTTTGCAAAACCAATTCATTTGGCAGTATAATTTGTGCAGCCAATCACATCTAAGGCCAGTCAGGGTTCTTTTATAGGCAAATATCTTCCCCTGTGGGTAATTTCACACATGAGTACAGCAATCGAGAACTAAAAATGGATTTCTGCCATTATCTTTTATATGACAAACAGACATTTTCACTTGGTCTGATGAACTGATAGAAATCCCTGTTCACATAGATTTCTATTTTCTGCATTCCAGCAAAAAAGAGAAGCCATAATAGCCAAGTCAGAAGTGGAACAGAGGAGCTTACTCTGTGGGAGTGTTTAATTATAGGCTCGATTACAACAAAGGCCATTCAATGGCTCATTTATGTCACCTTCCCGTGCATCCTTCTTATTATCAGTAGTCAAAAAGACATTACATTTGTGTGGGAGGCACACTGAGCAGTGGCCTTCACTCCGTTTGGACTTTTGCATCACAAGACATCTATTTTCCTTCTGCAAAACACAGAGGTACATGCTGGGCTAGAGCAATTTTGTAAGAGATTGAATTTTAAAGCCAGGGAGAAAGACTGAGTGAGTTTGTAGCAGCTCAGCAGACCACAGAGACTCCTGCCCCATTACAATGGAATCAAGGGGTGGAAATGGAAGTGTCATCATTTTCTATTAGCTCTGTTAGCCACTAGCAAAATTTTTGCTTCCTGTCACTGCAACCTTTGCTCTGTTGATCTTAAAATTTTAGGGTCAGAGAGAAGAACGCTTCTGCCAGAAGACAGAACAAAGATTCCATGCACTGAAAGTTAAGGCTGCCACCCGGCCACTTTGGGCTCCTCATGCTTCTGAAACAATAGGCAAAGAAGAGAGTTTCAGTTGTGTCTGGGTGGCTGATCTCAATTACCAAGGGGAAACTGGACAACTACTTTACCAGGGAAGTAAGGAAGAGCCTCTCTGGCATACAGGAGGAGATCCTTTAGGGCATCTCTTAGGATTATCATGACCTGTGATAAAAGTCAATGGAAACTACAATAAATCAATCCAGGCAGTACTACTAATGTCCCTGACCCTTCAGAAATGAAGGTTTGGGGTCACTTCACGAAGTAAATAACCATGACCAGTTGAAGGCAAAGGGAACACAGAAACACCACAGTGGAAGAACACACCAGCTGCAACCATGTGACCAGTTACAGAAACGAGGACTGTAATTGTCATAAATAAATATTTCTTCCTTGTTATGAACACATTTATGTGTGTGTATATATAGCAAATATATTTGTTTTCTTCCTACCCTTGTCTCTTTATTATATAATATTATATAACATTGACTTTACATCATAATATTAAAGGATATGAAGGAAAAGAGTGAACATCATCATTTAAGGACTTTGTGTCAGAAAAAATCAAACAACCCCATCAAAAAGTGGGGAAAGGATATGAACAGACATTTCTCAAAAGAAGACATCCATACAGCCAACAGACACATGAAAAAATGCTCGTCATCACTCGCCATCAGAGAAATGCAAATCAAAACCACAATGAGATACCATCTCACACCAGTTAGAATGGCAATCATTAAGAAGTCAGGAAACAACAGGTGCTGGAGAGGATGTGGAGAAATAGGAACACTTTTACACTGTTGGTGGGATTGTAAACTAGTTCAACCATTATGGAAAACAGTATGGCGATTCCTCAAGGATCTAGAACTAGATGTACCATATGACCCAGCCATCCCACTACTGGGTATATACCCAAAGGATTATAAATTACTCTACTACAAAGACACATGCACACGTATGTTTATTGCGGCACTATTCACAATAGCAAAGACTTGGAATCAACCCAAATGTCCATCTGTGACAGACTGGATTAAGAAAATGTGGCACATATACACCATGGAATACTATGCAGCCATCAAAAAGGATGAGTTTGCGTCCTTTGTAGGGACATGGATGCAGCTGGAAACCATCATTCTTAGCAAACTATCACAAGAAGAGAAAACCAAACACCGCATGTTCTCACTCATAGGTGGGAACTGAACAATGAGATCACTTGGACTCGGGAAGGGGAACATCACACACTGGGGCCTATCATGGGGAGGGGGGAGGAGGGAGGGATTGCATTGGGGAGTTATACATGATATAAACGTCATGCACATGTACCCTAGAACTTAAAGTATAATAATAAAAAAAAAAAATTTAAAGAAAAAAAGAAAAAAAAAGGACTTTGTGTCTGCCTTTAAGGCAAGGGTTAGTGTGTTTTCTAATTGTATGCAGGACAGTCATTCATGTTAGGCAAAAATAGCACCTTATTATTGTCTTTATTTAGAGATTAAGTGTTATTTAAAGACATGTGTAATTGATGCCAAGTTGAAAAGGGATGGACTTGTGATGGTTAATTTTATGAGTCAACTTGGCTGGGACACAGTACCTAGGTATTGGACCAAACAGATGTTTCTGTGAAGGTATTTTTAAAATGAGATTAACATTTAGGTCAGTAGACTTTGACTAAAGCAGATTACCCTCCATAATGTGGGTGGGGTGAGCCTCACCCAATCAGTTGAAGGTCTTTTTAAAAAAAAAGACTGAGGCCCACCCAGGAAGAGAAAATTGTACCCCTAGACTGCCTTCAGACAACTCTTTCTTGGGTTTCTATCCCGCTGGTCTTCCCTGCAGATTTTGGACTTGTCAGCCTTCAATGGCCTGAACCAATTCCTTAAAATCAATCACTCTTTCTCTCTGAATACACACACACACATACACACACACACACATTCCTGTTGATTCTGTTTCTCTGCTGACTAATATAATTGGTAACATGACAATCTGTGACACTAAAGATCTTTGACTCTGATGTAAACTTGTAACAATTCCTCTCTGTGGTAAGTTTTAGAAGTGCAATGATATTTTTCAGGGAATATCAAGTGGTGTTTCATCATACGAGCTTTAGAATCAAAATCAAGGGATTTGCATTCCTGTTTGCCTCTTCCTTGCTGTGTCTTGGACAAGTTCCCTACGTCTCCAAGCCTCAGGCCACTCATCAGTTAACTAAGGACAATGATAGCACCTGCTATATGGAATCACTGTGAGCACTGAATGAGATGAGATATAAAATTCTTGGTGCAGTGCTTGCCACATACTAAATGTTAAACAAATGTCAGTGATTGTTATCTTTACATCACAAAGAGTAAATTCTAAAGCCAAGATTGGTATAAAAATCTTCCTCAGATGCCTTTCTGAAAAGTTCACCACAAATCAATTTGAATTGCAAATGCAGTTATGGAACTGGCTATTTAAAAAAAAGAACTGAACAATCAAACCATCTGGAATGGAACACATTTTTGTCAGTGCAAATAATCAACCTCTGGTTTATAGACTCCATGTTTGGACCTGTTTATTTCAAGATTTCTTTTCCTTCTTTCTTTCTTCTCTCTCTCTCTTTTTTTTTTTTTTTTAAGAGATGAAGTCTTACTATGTTGCCCATGCAGTGGCTATTCACAAGTGAGATCATCACATACTATAGCCTCAAACTCCTGTTCTCAAGCAATCCTGCCTCAGCCTCCCAACTGAGATATTTTTAATAATGCATAATTACATAAGTCACAGGAATCCTCATAATTCTCTATTCTGTTTACATTGTTTATCAATTTTGAGCAACTACTCTGCATTGGCACAAATCATGTTTGAGCACCCATGAGCATATATGAGTAACTCTAGCAATTCACTTTGCTTCCTTGGTGTGGTAGGCTGAAAAATGGTCCACCAAAAGACATCCGCATCTTAATTCCTGGAGCATATACACATTATAATATTTGGAAAAAGAGTATTTGCAGATGTGATTAAATTGAATATCTTGAGACGAGAGATTATCATTGGTGCTATGGACTAAATTGTATCTCTCCAAAATTCATATGTTGAAGCCTAACCCCCAATATGCTTGTACTTGGAGATAGGGCCTTTAAGGAAGTAATTAAAGTTAAATGAAATCATAAGGGTGGGACCATGGTCCGATAGGATTGGTGTCCTTTTAAGTAGAGACACCAGAGAGCTTGCTCTCTCTTATTCTAAGGAAACAATATTCAGGAAAGCATAATGAATAACAATTCTAAATTAGGTATGATCATCTTAGCAAACAAAGCTGCAGTCTACTGCTTCCAAAGTATTTTTGTATATATCATTTCATTTCATTTTTAAAACACCAGTCCCTCAGAGAAGCATAGAGTACCACGATAAGCATCTTGATGCTAAGGAAGGTGGAGGTGTGAGGAGGTTTAGTAGCTACTAGGAGGTTTAGCAGTGCACTTAGGTCTCAGATCTTGTAGTGACAGCTTACACAGTGCCCAAAGGCCTTGACCCTTGGCCCAATTCTCTTCCCTGTCCCCTAATTACTTTGTTAGCTGCGTTACAAAGTAGTAACTCTTTTTGTTTCTTCCATTCCCTATACTCAAGCTTCTAAGGGCAAGCTTTCTTTTGCATAGGGGAAGGACTCAACTTTAATTCAACATCTCTTGGAACACCCTTAATGAATTATTGATAAACTTGGAAGCTGTTCTTTTTCAATTTATAGCAATGAACAATCATCAGGAAATATGATCACGGCTGTGGGAAGGAGGAAACCCCTTGACAAAATGAAAAATGAGCTGCCCTGCATCAGTATTGGAATTCTATACTTCTTTCTTTTTCATGTACCTGGTGGTGGCAGGAAAGACAAAAAAATGAAATAAGTGGATGAGTAAGTTATTTGTAAAGAATATTATGAAATGGCAGCTGTCAAAAAAGAAATCGTATTATGGGTTTAATGGTTTTTTTTTTTTCTAAATAAGCTGTTTGGTTCCTGATAAATAGTTGCTACCTTCTCCCAAATAGCCTTCAATATTCACTTTTAAATTCCATAATATCATGGAGAAGTATGGGCATTGGGCTCAGAGTTTTGGGTTATTCCATACTAAAACTTTACAAGGTCATTATTATTGAATTACTATGTGAAGTACTATACACAGTACTGTATAGTCCTTGAAATCCATGGGGCAGTAGAAAAAATGAGACATTCAATAACATTGCTAGTTTCTTTTTCCTTTTCAAAATTAAACTTTATACTATTACTATTACAAAAATTAAATTATCTAATGTCTTAAGACTTGAAAATAAAGTGAACTTTGAGTTATGCTATTATTACATACACAAATTTTTGTCCTCAAAATCTAGAGGAGTCCGCTAAGTTTGACATTCATGAACCAATATATTCATAACCATCTATATGTGTCTATGTATTTTTGAGGAAGATGGGCATGGTGAGACATCACCAGGCTGTAAAAAGACCTGTAACTTGGAAAGGACTTCTTTGCTGTAAAATTAGCCTGTGTGTATAATGGTCTCTTTTCTCTGGACATATGATTCTGGGAAAAATTAACTTGATAATATTATTGTTATTACCCAAAATGGTTTCCCCTGGGGTTCACTATATGTGAGAAATGAGTTTAGAATGCTCTCCCTGTCCCCCATGCTTTTCCTTCCCAAATAGCTCCCTGTTCTTCATAAGCTACTGCTTTAACATTCCTTCTCTCTCACATCTTAGCTCAGGGCTACTGGTTTGCATTGGTACCCACTCATTCCTTATAAGTAATGAAAACCAGAAACTATTAAACTGAAGATATTTCACAGCATGGTGTGTATGCTACAGATATCCTTATAACAAAACTAATAGATATCGCCTTAGATGCCACCAAGAACTCAAATAGGGGCCAGGCACTTCACTTAAAACTGGGTAGAAATAATTACAATTGGCTTTGAAAACAAGTTTGCACATTTAAAGTGCAAAGAAATTTGTAGTATTTTGTGTATAGCTTCAACCTTTAAGCAGCTTTATTAATGACACACTTTGTAGAGGAAATGGTTGTTTTCTGGTGCCAAAGACTGAAGAAAAGTTTGCAAGGACAGTTACAGTCTACACATCAAGGGCCAGAAAACTAACAAATCTGGCATCTACCTGGTTTTGTGAATAAAGTTTTATTGGAACTCAGCCAGGTCCACAGCAGAGTTGTGTAGTTGTGCTGGAGACTGTATGGCCTGCAAAACCTAAAATATTTATAATCTGCCCCTTCATGGAAAAGTTTGCTGACTGCTGGTCTACCAATATATCTATATCTATACCTACCAATATAGATGCCTAAACATTGTATGTGATAATGACTAATTTTACAATTTAATGTGGGATGATATGAAAACTAAATCTGAATATTAGCTATAATATAAAAATTTATTTTTTTCTAGAAATAAAATTTCTTACCAAATGTTCAGCTTTTAATGTGAGTTCCATTCCTCCATACCCCCCTTACACTGCATACAGTTACAATGCTATTGAACTGATTTTCTGATTTCCATGTTCCCTTGAGATGTTCCCTAAGCAATCCATCAACTCAGCCAAAGAAAGAATCAAAACAGTGGCTCACTATTGTGTGGGATCTGAATTTTTGTTTTTCAGCTGGTTTCATCAACTTGAGACATCGAGTCGACATTGATCAAAAGCTTTCTGGCTTCCAATGTGAAAATTTCTAGATAATGTTCAGCCTAGAAAGTGGAAGATTAAACTTCAATGTTTCCTGTGAAAATAAACCTTTCATTAAAAAAATAATTACCAAACACCTACTGTGCCAGGCTCTGCAGTAGGCACCAGAGACACAGCGCCCAGCAGAGAAGGAGCCCTGTGAGGTCTCTGTCATCCTGGAACTTAGTCCTGACCTCCAACGTAAAGCCAGTCTTTCATTTAAAGATGGAATTGATTGAAACACAATGGAAACACCAGTACAATTCATAACACCTGAAACCCCCACAAAGCAAGGGGACACAGCTACACTCCTGCACCTCGAATGTCTGGTTCCATGAGCATCCTCAAGGAACTGGGTGTGAAACTGGTCACCAACGTGTACATTCTAATTAAATTGAGTCACATTGCTAAAGCTGAGGCCTCACAGCATGGTTATAATGTATTTATTTAAAAAATAAAACACTATTCTAAAATAATTCAAATGAGAAGGAAACTAGGCATATGACCATAAGTTAGTACTTAGCAATCTAATAAGTGAAGAATTCTTAAATATAAAAATAGTCAAAACAGAAACAAAGAAAAACTTGGAATTTTTTGTTCATATTTGTCAATTAAAACTGATCATAAACCATTTTAATCTTCTAACTGGGGTCTGTTATAATTTTGTCCATTTTTTCAATAGCAGAGATTCCTATTTAGAGTTCCTTCTTATTCAAGGGGATTGCTAGCTTTGTTTTCAAACTGAAATAACTTTATTGTTTTGTGATTATAAAAGTAAAAGTAACAACTGTTCATGTAGCGTTTTAGCAATACATAATTTATGCAATACTTAAAAGTGTGAAGAACATGAAATGTAAGTATAGTCATCACTCAGTATCCATGGGGAATTGGTTCCAGAATCTTCCTTGGATACCAAAATCTGTGGCTGCTGAAGTCCCTCATATAAAATGGTGTGGTATTTGCATATGACTTCCTGTATACTTTAAATCAGCTCTAGATTACATATAATATCCACTACGATATACCCGCTACAATACAGATGCTATGTAAATAGTTGTTATTTTGTATTCTTTAGAGAATAATGACAAGAAAAATAAAAAGTCTGTATAAGGTTCAGTGCAGATGTAATTTTTTCCCATTAATTATTTTCAATCCATGGTTGGTTGAATCCATGGATGTGGAACCCATGGATACAGAGGGCTGATTGTATTAACAATTCTACCAGCCTTAATAACAGCATTATTTGTTGAATATTCACTGTGCCGGATATTGTAGTAAATGATTTACATTTACTATTTCACTTATGCCTCACAATTAATCTTATGAGAGAGATACTATTATGACCCCCCTTTGGTGGGAAAACTGTAGTTTAGAGATGTAACTTTTGCACAAGGCTGTGTAACTGGTTGTTTCAGGGATTCTTAACCAGGGGTCCCTGTACAGAATTCATGGGGTCTGTGAGCCTGGATGAGAAACCTAGACTCTTATTTTAACTGACCTCTAACTGACATTTAGCAGCTCTTCAATTGCAAATGTAGGCATTGAACTTCAGTGGTATTCGACGCACTTTAGCCTTTTCCACAAACATAAATCATATACAGTGTATATTTTTACTTTGCATTACAATTGCTGCAGATCTCTCCAAATATCTCTTATGCTAATCACTGCTTTGAAATGACAGTAGTTAATAGATCTGATTCTAGATCTTGTGATTTGTATATATCATCACATTTTAAAATATTCTGATGTTATTTTAATATAGTTGTTTTTGAAATCCCATGTATTTTATTTTAGACATTTTAAAACATTATTAATTAAAACAGATCTCTAGGCTTCATCTGACTGCCAAACTGAGCCATGGCATAACAAATTTATAGACCCATTGGTAGGAAGTGGGGCTGGAATTCATAGCCGGGCTGTGACAACTCATGACAACACTGCCATTCTGCCTGCCCCTGGAAACGTTTACATTTTCATAAACATCGTTTCAGATACGTCTCTACGGACACAAACGCTTGCTTAAATGTTTATATATGAAAGTATGCATGTGACTATGCCAATAAAAGGTTTTGTTGTTTGTTTGTTTTTGAGATAGGATCTCACTCTGTTTGCCTAGGCTGGTGTGCAGTGGTGTGATCTTGGTTCACTGCAGCCTCAAGCCCCCAGGCTGTAGTGATCCTCCCACCTTAGCATCCCGAGTATCTGGGACCACAGGTGCATGCCACCATGCCTGGTTAATTTAAAAAATATATATGTTTGTAGAGATGAGGTCTCCCTATGTCACCCAGGCTGGTCTGAAACTCCTGTGCTCAAGCAATTCTCCCACCTTGGCCTCCCAATGTGCTGGGATTACAGGCCATGCCCAGCCCAATAAAAGTATTTATGAGTAAAGATGTCAGAGGAGAGCAGTGCTTAATGGAATGAACTCTAAAGTCAAAACTAGGCAAATTTTTGGTAGCAACCAAATAAGAAAAGGGGTATAATCATATGGCATAAACTTTGAAAAGTTAGTTAAGGGAGAATCTAGGAGATTCCAACATGACTTAGCATTATTGCTAACCCAGCATTACCTACCAGAAGTCATTCAGAGGAAAGAAGTGGAGTTGGCTGACTGGAGATTAACAGAGAACTTTGCAATTCAGAGAGGATTGATTGAAGTGGTGTTTGGGTGAACTCAGGAAACAGTCAAGAAACTATTGTCAGGAATAGAAACCATTATGTACTTCCTAAGATTCTTGGGGAGGTAGACAGTCCTTGGGGCTTGGCATTATCTGGGGATTTGCGGTGGACTAGAGGAGCAATTGAATTCCTCTAGTTCAAGGGGAAATAAGGTCACAAGGGGATTATACTCCTGAGAGTGGGATGGGTCATAGGTCAAGATGACCTACGAATGTAAAGACATTAGAGATGTTGTCAGACAAAGAGAACCCTGAGATAAAATACTTGTAAGCTCTTTTTGAAAAGTAAGTCACACAACTCCTTAAATGATAAAATCCAGTGACTCATGACATTGAAAAAGGACTGGGTGTGTATTAGTCCATTTGCATTGCCATAAAGGAATATCTGAGACTGGATAATTTATAGTTATAAATAAAAGAGGTTGATTTTGGCTTATGGTTCTGTAGGCTGTATAAGCATGGCACCAAGATTTGCTTTGCTTCTGGTGGGGGCCTCAGGAAATTTACAATCGTGGCAGAAGGTGAAGGAGGTGCAGGCATGTCACATGATGAGAGAGGGAGCAAGAGAGCAAGGAGGAAGTCCCAGACTCTTTTAAACAACCAGATCTCATGTGAATTCACAGAGCATGCAGTCATTACCATGAAGATGGCACCAAGCCATTCATGAGGAATCCGCCCTCATGACCCAAACACCTCCCACAAGGCCCCACCTCCAACATTGTAGATTACATTTCAACATGAGATTTTGAGGGAACAAACATCCACACCATATCAGGGTGCAGTGCTCAACTTAAAAAAAAAAAAAAAAAAAAAAAAAAAATATATATATATATATATATATATTCTAGGGGCCTTGGTGGCCCCTAGAGATGTGTAGAGTAGTGGTTCTGCTTCAGCCTTTAATGTTCGAGCCACTCTTTGTTTTATGTCTTAGCAAACGGATACTCTGATTTCTATGAGCTTGGTTTATATATATATAAAGTTCTGAGAAAAAAAATGCAACCTAGGATAGAATTATCCTTTGAATTTAAAGAGTAGACATGATTTCAAAGAAGTAAAGATTTAAGAATGCAACCCCTATGAACATTTCCTGGTAGACTCACTGCAAACCCAATGGTACTTCCGCAGTGAATCAAGACACTTGACGACTACCTGCTTTTGCATTATAGGGAACATATTCTCTACAAATGGACAAACTGCACTGTGCACAGCCTGTACAACCATACATAGCTGTATTGCTTCCTGACAATACCAGTAGTGATGAAGTCCAGCCTACTAAGGATATCGAAATAAATTCAGAAAAGAAGAACCTATATTTCAGAGACTGGTGGTACAGCAAATGTAGTAAGTGTGGAAATACGGTTTAAAAACCATAGGGATTATATTTACAGAAGTTAACTATTAAAATATTGATAATATAAAATAATACAGTAAAAGTCAGGAAATGAGGGAGGACAGTGTTAATCATCTTTCACGGAAGAGAGTAAATCCCAACTGTTAACACTTTAAATATAGAGCTGAAAAAAGTCTTCAGTCCTTGGTGGCCCCTAGAGATGTGTAGAGTAGTGGTTCTGCTTCAGCCTTTAATGTTCGAGCCACTCTTTGTTTTATGTCTTAGCAAACGGATACTCTGATTTCTATGAGCTTGGTTTATTAATATTCTGGTTCACGGAAGATGGATCCACACAGGTCTGCTGACAAAATTAGGTGACTGAATGGGCAAGATTGTTGCCATTCAATCTTGTGAATGTGACTGAACGGCCGGGCTGTTCACTTTGGTGACAAACACATCCCAGGCATTGTCCTGGGAGACAACTAGCTGTTTTTTTCCTGGCTATGCCCCAATCCAATCACAAGCCTTTCCATTTGAAACTTCTGCAGTACCTCTAGCCCGTTCAATCTTTCCTCACAGCTTACCATGATGACGTGAGTTCAAAATATTTGTTTTGTGATGTGGAGTTCAAGAATAGATTTACGTAGAAGGAACTTTGGCTTCTGGCTATAATTCAGGGCTTGCCTCACCATTTATTCCCAACTTCTCTAGTCCTTCTCATATTTCTGGGAAACGGAAATTGCTAATGTAGCAGAGACCAGCTACTTGTTCACTAAACTCATTTGCTTTTCATCCTGCATAGCTTGACTACATTTCCCAGCCTCCCTTGCAATTATTAGGTGTGGCCATGTGACTGAGTTCTGGCGAAGAGAATGGGAGGGGCTATAGACACATCATTCTAGACACAGCCATAAAAGTCTCCAGGCTGTCTAATAAGGAGTCCTACAGAGGACTCCAAGTGCCTAGCCCAGGCCTGGGCAGACTTCTTAAAGAGCTGGACAGTAGTAACTAGTTTGGGTTTATGGGTCATATACGTTGTCACAACTACTCAACACTGCCATTGTAGCATAAAAGCAGCCATGGATAATATGTGAAGAAATGGGCATGGCTGTTCTCTAAAAGAACTTTATTTACTAAAACAGGGGGTGGCTCACAGGTTAGGGTTTTCTGACTCCTGCTCTAGAGGATGTCAGAGCCACAAAATGGAAGGCACCTGGGTTCCTGAATGGCTGCATGGAAATGCATCCCTTCGCCACTGCTAGAAGCTAGCAACACTTACCCTAATTTATTCAGCAAGACGGAAGCCTCAAAAGGGGCTGTACTGTTACAGTGCAGGGGAAAGCCAAAGTCAAATGTTCACAGATCTTTCACCTTGGTATTCCATGTGAAATGCTCTGGGCTTCAGAGACACCAGTCTCCCTAATTCTCTTCTCACCAGCAAAACTTTAAAAAGTATTGTAGAGTGATAAAAGACTAAGTCTTAAATTTTAAATCTCCTATTTCTAATTACATTTGGGCACTATGAGTTTAACATCCACAGCCTTTTAAGATGTCATTTTTACATACAAGAAACCTAATAGGCTACTTATGAGGGCATTTTAAAAAATAAGAAGTGAAGTATTGCTTTTATTATGCTCATCAGCTGCCACAGGTTGAGGCTGCCTGCCCTGGTTTTCAAGTGCAGTGACATTACTGAGATTGCTCACTGCCATAGAGGATCAACAGGGTTGCTTGGCTCAAGATACTGATTCATGTCTAATGAAAGATGCCACTCTTAATGAAAGTTTCCAGTCTCTGTAAACTCTCTGGCATTGGGACTGAGATGTTAAGGACAGCTGAAATTGCTGTCTACTAAAGTTTTCGTGTTTTGGAACCTTATCCTTTGCATTATCTGCCTGGTGATATTTGGTTTTTCTATCATCTTCACCTATAAATAAAAAGTTATGCACCCAAACAGTGGCTGGCACATAACAGGTACAGAATAAATAAATATGATCTGGATATCTTTCTTTTAAATTTAATGCATAATAATATGTTATTATAATGACCTCAGGTCCAGAGTTTCTAAACTTTGCTTGCCAAATCTCTTATAACAACCACCACAACAAAACAATAAGAGAAGCTGGCACATGTGGGATGTAATTTTAGGAGCTGACGGGGAGGGTCAGGGTGGATCATGGAGCTCTACACCTGTCCTCATAGGGTGTCACCTGGATTGCCAGCACAGGCTGCTGACATTTAAAAACTTTTCTGATTGTTTTGTAACTCAAAGCAATTATTTAAAAATTATCTGGTATAAATATGAGACTAAGACATACAGAATGCTTTCTAATGAAAACATGCACATGAAATCCCACAAAATTCACATTAATCACATTACCCAGAATAGTTGGAGTTGCCTTTTGGACAAACGATTTTGAAATCTCTCTTTTTTTTTTTTTAGTAATTATTTGTATGATAAAAACACTCTCCTCATGCAAGAATAGTTTTATGGAGCCCATACCTTCCTAAGATATTCTTCAAACAGGATAATCTGTGGCTTCAGGCTGTTCAGCATGGAGAGCCACATAAGCCAATGGCCCAAGTGACGTGTTTAAAGGGGACTTGGAGAGTATTTATGATGCTTATTTTTGTCTGTTAGTTTCTAGTTTATTTTAATAAAGTTACAAAAATCATATGTCCTTATGAAATTACTCTCAACTTTATTACAACAATTTTGTGGCAATATTTAGCCTTGACATGTTAATAGTAAATGCGTGAAATAAGCCATCGTCATTTAAATGTCAGGCAAAAAGGAATTTTCTGTATATTTCACGTCAGCTGCTATTTTGCTCAAGAATGTTCAGCACACGATGGCATACAGTGAAAGAACTGATTGGTATTTAACTTTAACAACCCTCAGATGTTTTGTATTTCTGATTGTCACCTAAAAATTCCATGGTAAGCAATAAAGGAATCAAATAATTCAGTTGAAAATGCCTAATACAATGTTTTCTACATTTCAATGCATGAGACCCCAGGCTTGCCTTTTCAAACAGGAAAGTTGGAGAGAACTCATACAAAATTGTTAAGCACTACATCTAGTTACAAAATCTTAGACTAGGGTTAATAGTCCAAAAATGTAATGAGATAGGAATTACTAATCCTGAAACACATGTTTAAGCAGAGAACCGTATCACTGCTGGTCACCTTTTATACATTATCTAACTTCATCCCCTCTAAAGTTCCATAAGGCAAACCTCATCACCTTGAAGTTTAGAGAGAATAAGTAACTGGCACAAATAACTTAAAGCATACACAGAAGCCAGTTTAAATCTAGGCTCCGGGCCGGGCGCGGTGGCTCAAGCCTGTAATCCCAGCACTTTGGGAGGCCGAGACAGGCGGATCACGAGGTCAGGAGATTGAGACCATCCTGGCTAACCCAGTGAAACCCCGTCTCTACTAAAAAAATACAAAAAACTAGCCGGGCGAGGTGGCGGGCGCCTGTAGTCCCAGCTACTCGAGAGGCTGAGGCAGGAGAATGGCGTGAACCCGGGAGGCGGAGCTTGCAGTGAGCTGGGATCCGGCCACTGCACTCCAGCCCGGGCGACAGAGCGAGATTCCGTCTCAAAAAAATAAATAAATAAATAAATAAAATAAAATCAATCAATCAATCAATCAATCAATCAATCTAGGCTCCTTGGACTCTGAAGTCTATGCTCTTTTGGCCACACCATGCTGCTTGATTCACACTTTACATGGTAGATGTTGAAATAGTTTTCCCACTCCAATTTATCCTCTCTCCACATGACTTGGTGTTTTCTTTATTAAAATCACATACTAGCAAGAAACCTGAACTACTTTAAAAATCAGTTAGGAAATTCAACAGAGCACAGTGTCTGTAGGCAGAGAATGTGTCTTCACCGCCCAGACACAGCTTCTGAACCACATGTCCACGCATCCCAGCTGACCTGGCTTCTAGTCAGTATACCCGTATTGTCCTGGTAGAATTAGTACTAGTCCCATTGGGGTAGGCAGAATAATAATCCCCCAAAGATGTTCACATCCGAATCCCTGAAACCTGTGAATATGTTACTTTACAAGGTAAAAGGGACTTTGCAGATGTGGATTTTGAGGTGAGGATATTATCCTGGATTATCTGGGTGGGCTGAATGTAACAGCAGGTCCAAAAGAGGGAAGCAGGCATGGCAGAGTCTGATTTGAAGACACCATACTGCTGGCTTTGAAGATGGAGGAAGGGGCCATGAACCAAGAAATTCAGGTGGCCTCTAGAAGCTGGAAAGGGTAAGGAAATGGATTCTCCCCTAGAGCCTCCAGAACCAACATACCTCTACTAATACTTAATTTTAGCCCAGGTAGGCTTCTGACTTTCAAAACTGTAAGATAGTAAATTTGGGTTATTTTTTAAGCCACTAAGTTTGCGGTAATTTGTTACAGCAGCAACAGGAAGCTAACATCCTTTCAATTTCAACAGTGTCTTGTTTGTACAATACTTATAAGATGGTAGACCCCAGACCAAGCTCTGACCTTGAAAAGTCAGTACACCCTCCAATGGAAAAGCCTCTATGTCAGTCTCTTCCTGGGCTTAGTTTCGGGGGTCTCTGAGGCCCAGGCAAGTTCATTTCCTGTGCTTTCTGTGGATGGCTATAGATTTACTGCTCTGGATTCAATAATGTTGTCAGGTAATAAAGAATAGAAATACATAACCACTTCTCAAAGTCTTGTAAGATTTAGAGTTTGCAGAAGCACTATGCCTTTCAGATAGACGAATTTAGAATTAGGTCATTTGCTTCCCAGGAACATGGGGCTTTACTGTCCAGTCAGCACAGCAGTCAGCGCAAGAGGCAGAACTGTTGCAGACAGTGGAATGATGGGACGGAAAAGGAATGGATTTTTTCCAAGAGTGGAAAGTGAAAAAAAAATCCAAAAACCCAAATAATCAATGTTAGGCAGGCGAGCTTCATTTAGTCATTTAGTTCTGCGTGGATAAGCAACATCTGTGAACAACTAGCCCTCCCCTCCAACATGCAGATATTTATAACCAGACCAGAAAGCTGCTTAAAGACATCATCATTAAGTTAAAGAATAATCTGTAATTGTAGACCATAGTAAAACCAAGTGAGCTCTCAGACGTTACTAGGTCACTGGTCCAATCCTCAGCACAGAAGCTGAGGCCCCTTGGTACTCTCTCACATCAGTGTCCTGCTTCCTCTAGCCATGGAAACTCCTGCTTCCCAAGAGAGTCTATTGCACTTTCAGCTACTTGTTAACAATGTGTCTTTATATTTAGCAATAAGCTTGTAACCTTCACCCTTTGGTCCCAGTTCTACTTGCTTGCAGCCATGTATGGTAAGTCTGAACCAGGGGCCTAATCCTGGCTGCACCCTGGAATCACCTGGGGAGCCTTTAAATCTCTGATGCTTGGGTGCTTAGAATGGGTGAGAGGGGGACCCAAGCATCAGTATTTTTATTGATTGATTGATTGATTGATTGAGATGGAGTCTTACTCTGTTGCCCAGGCTGGAGTGCAGTGGCATGCTCTGGGCTCACTGAAACCTCCGCCTCCCAGGTTCAAGCAATTCTCCTGCTTCAGCCTTCCGACTAGCTGGGATTACAGGTCCCTGCCACCATGCCCAGCTAATTTTTGTATTTTTAGTAGAGATGGAGTTTCACAATGTTGGCCAGGCTGGTCTCGAACTCCTGACCTTAGGTGATTCACCTGTCTTGGCCTCCCAAAGTGCTGGGATTTCAGGTGTGAGCCACTGTGCCCGGCCACATCGGTATTTTTTAAACTCTTAGTTTAAGCTTACTGACTAAACCCTTTTCCACACAACATTTCATTTAGTTTAAAGACACCTCTCCTGGTGGAAAAACTCAATCCCTAAGGGTAACATACTGTGTAATTCTATTTATATAACATTTTGAAATGACAGATTTATAGGAATGGAGAACAAACTAGTGATTTTGAGGAGCTGGGGGTGGGTGAGGGAAGTAGGTGTGGTTATAAAGGGCAGCATGAGCAATCCGTGTACTGATGGAAATGTTCTGGATGTTGAGTGTATCAGTGTTAACATCCTGGTATTGTACTACAGTTTTGTGGGGTTTTTTGTACTACAGTTTGGTGAGATGTTATCACTAGGGGTAAGTGACTAGGTAAAGGGCATAAACCAAGAATAAAATTCTAAGGTCCCCCAACCATCTGGATAGACCCTTCCTCTCAGCCAAAGGCATTCCAAAGTTAACCTGAAAAGCTAGTTCAGGCCATGATGGGAAGGGGGAGTTGGGTATGCCTCACTATACCCTCCTTCCTTTTGGAATTCAGGAAGAGCCAACTGGCATTAACATCAACACAGACCTTAAATATGATAAGGAACATTTATCATCTATTCTCTCTGAAGCCTGCTACTTGGAGGCTTCATCTGCATGATAAAACCCCAGTCTTCACAACCCATTATGGTAAAGCAGACATTCCTTCCTATTGATGATAACTCTTGCAACCAACTGCTAATCAGAAGATGTTTAAATCTAACCTGTGACCTGGAAGCCTCTGCTTTTGAGTTGTCTGGCCTTTCCAGATCAAACCAATGTAAATCTTACATGTATTGATTGATGTATTATGTCTCCCTAAAATGTATAAAAAGCAAGCTGTTCCCCAGCCTCCTTGGGCACATATTGTCATGACATCCTAAGGCTGTGTCACAGGTGCACCCTTAATCGTGGCAAAATAAACTTTCCAAATTGATTGAGACCTATCTCAGATACTTGGGCTCACAGGGGTTAACTGGGCTTTCTCTATTATTTCTTAAAAGTACATGTGAATCTACAATTATAGTCAATTTTTAAAAAGGCAATAGAAATAAATTATAACTAGAAGAAATGACTACTCTGTTGGATCCATTCCTGCTTTAAGAAAATTTATCTTTCAAATAGTAACAAAATGTATGTGTATTTTGCCCTACCAAAAAAAAACCCCAAATCATTGCTGTATGAAATAAAAATATCCATTACAATTCTAAATTAGTGAATACAGTAATTAATTTTCAGATAACAGAATTTCCCTTCTGATGGCATAATGGGGGGTTACTACATGCTTTCCTCTTCAGCAAAGTTACTTATCCTCAGTGAATAGGAACATACAAATAATAGGAGGAGAGGATGGATTGCAGATAATTAGCATATCAGCCCTCTCATTGCCTGATGCTTGTAAATTTGAGGAACCCCAGGTTTAACCCCACATCAGTGGAAGTGTGGGAAAGGACAGGCTCAGACAGGAACAGGCACTGTTCGAGTACACTCTTATCAAGGACAGTGGTTCTCGAACTCAGAGGGCATCAGACTGCCAGGGGGAACCTGTTACCAGCCACACTTCCCCAGACACATCTCCAGATACTGACTCTGTGGCTTAGGGGTATGGCCCACAAATCGGCATTTTTATCAAGCACCCCAGTGAAACCAGACTTTCAGGAACACTGCTCTCAGGCATGCTGGGAGCTGGCCTGGATCTGAACGGCCCAAGCAGTGACTGCAGTCCTCAGCAGAACAATAGATTTTAGTCATCTTTCCTTAAGGAAGATTAAAGGGATTCTTTTAGTTCAGAAGCTTATAAAGCAAATTATAAGATTAATTGCTAAGAACTGAGTTCACACCAAGTAACGGACTAGATGTGGATGCTTAACTGAAGAGGAGAGAAGAATATTGCTGGCCACCTGCTGTGAGGATGCACCCACAGCCAGGTGTTCCCCAGAGCTCTGGAAAATGACTGGATGTGTGAGGAGGGGGATTTTGAAGGAAGCTGGTCTTCCCACACTGGTTAGGAGCAGTACGAGAGGAACATATTGTGACCTTGCTTCTTACCCTTTATGAGGACCAAGGTAGCTTGGGAAACAGCTTGTTCTATACAGACAAAACAAATTGCAAACAATAAACATCGCCCAGTCCTAGATCTTTTCTCTAAGCTCTTAGTTTTGCCACTGTATTGGGCAAAAGGCTCCATATAAAACAGGAACTTGTCGGGGGAATGGAGAGATGATAGCTAGAGGGTACAAACTTTCAGTTATAAAATGAGTAAGTTCTGGAGACCTAACCTACAGCATGGTGATGGTAGTTAATGGTAATCTGTACCTGAAATTTGCCAAGAAAGTAGACCTAAAGTATTCTCACCACACACAGACACACACACACACACACACACACACACACACACAGAAAAAAGGTAACGATGTGAGGCAATGGATATAATTAGCCTGATTGTGGCGAACATTTCACAATGTATCCATACATCAAAAAATCATGTTGTACATCTTAAGTACTGTATATAGTACAATTTTTATTCTTCAGTTATACCTCAATAAAGCTGGAGGACAAATAGGAACATGATTCCTGTTTGCTGTCACAGCCACTTTCTCAACTTCCACCGTCTCTCAGATCTGTTTCTGACCCTCCCAGCTACTAAGCAGCTCCATTTGTATTCTCTTGTTCACCCGTGTCTGCCCTTTAGCATTGGTTTCTTGGCTACGACTTTTGCTTTTCTCAGTGGTAATCCTGATTATTCACTTCAGCTGCTTTGCCCCTGGTCATGTCAAGTACATGCTCTTTTTAGCTTATTGTTTCTCCAGGAACGTCTACACCCAGTTTCATCTGGATGAAGACGCTTTGCTCACCAAGGTGCCCCATCAGCTGGCCACCCCCGAGTGCTGCGGATGGTGGCTGTAATACCATTGGTGAGGAACTTGGCTAAAAGTGGCCAGAGTAGTGTCTCTTTTCTTCTGCCTCTTCTTCTTTCAGCTGTCCAAGTTTGGTCTTATCTGCCTGGACATTCCATATTTGGCCTGTTTCACACTGGGTCATAGTCCCTGTTGACTCTTGTCTTATAGGACTAGTTAAGGAATGGCAAGTGGTATCTTCTCACATGTCAATTCTAATTGATTGTTATTGGCAGCAGCGAGTGTGGGGTTAAGAGGAGTAGGATCTGACCTCAGTGTGCCAAAATCAATTAGTCATGCTTCCTAGGGTGAAGATGTGGGTAGAGTTTTGCATTCTGAGAGGCTGACATCTTTGGACTGGACAGTTTTTTCTTTTCTTTAGGGCTGATGCATTCACTGCCAGTGCCTCACATGATCTCTTTGCATTCCTTTACTCAAACCCAATCTTTTAGTAAAAAAACTATTTCTAGTGCATTAACATTTTCCATTCATATTTGCTATAAAAATATCTGCAAAGCAGAAACTGCGGGAATTGTGTCTTTTCTCCAAAGAGAACATACTCTGCCAAGGCCTTTGGCAGAATCCATTTGCAGCTGTAGTTTGGGAATTGTACAACTCTTCCTAGGTTCATATTGGAAAAAGAGTAGCTTCTGTGCTGAATGCTGTCAGGAAAACTGTCCCCAGTATTCAAAAGCTCTTTCCTTTATGGCTGTTTCTTATCTCTTACTATCAATTGTCCATAGTTACTGATCTCATAGGACAAAATGTCTCTGTCTTATAATTGAAATGTGAATACCCAAATCATGGAGGTTAGCACACTCAGTCGCATTCCTATTCCTTACACAAAATCAGGGCATTTGACATCCAGGCATTCCTACCCATGTTCATTGTTTCCTACAGAGTATCATCTTCACAAAGGAGCACTCACTCAACTTACCTTGTAGTGGAAGAGAAACAATCCACAAAACAGGCTGTACAAGTCTGCTGTGAGCAGAGAGAGGTTGACTGAAGTGGCACTGGTTTTCTTTATGACGACTGGCATAAAGCTGTAGAGACCAAACATGCAGGCACTAAAGCCAACGTAGAGCAGTCCTGGGGGAAGAGTAAAGAGAAGGCAGCGTCAGAGCCTCCTCCAGGGCATCTTCAGCATCCGCAGCAGGAAGGAAGGGGAAGAGTGCACATCACCTGTCACTCACACAAGGCAGTTTCTTTTTCCCCCTATTCACTGGTGCTTATTATTGGATAACACAGTACAAAAATAAAATAAGATCAAAAAATAAAAATTTAAGTGTGAAAATGAACTTTCTGCTTCTTATTGCATTGCTGACATTTTGCTTCTTCTGGGAAGGAGTGCCTCTTAGTGGTGATAGTCAGAACACAGAATCAAGGTTTTTGAATTCTCCCAATTGTGCTGTAATCAGCTTTTGCTATTCATCTATATTTAAACATTTTTTTTTAACTCTTAGTTTTTAATTTGAGTAATAGCAACAAAACCGCTTGCTATCATGTATTGCCCACAATGATGAATAACTACGTAGTCTTTAAAGTTGAAGAGCTTGCATGTCAAAGAGACCCAGACTTAGAATACTGAATTAGAATCTTGACTGTGTGGCCACTTGGGTGGATGAATTCATTGCTGGGAACACAGGATGATCTGTCAGTCTCTTCCAGATTCATGAATTCTGTTCTGCTCTACCCACAACACACAGAGTCCTGCCCTTCCATCACATATCCTGGCCTACTGTGAACTCTTTTTTTTTTTTTTTTTTTTTTGAGACGGAGTCTCGCTCTATCGCCCAGGCTGGAGTGCAGTGGCCATCGATCTCAGCTCACTGCAAGCTCCGCCTCCCGGGTTTACGCCATTCTCCTGCCTCAGCCTCCCGAGTAGCTGGGACTACAGGCGCCCGCCACCTCGCCCAGCTAGTTTTTTGTATTTTTTTTAGTAGAGACGGGGTTTCACCGTGTTAGCCAGGATGGTCTCGATCTCCTGACCTCGTGATCCACCCGTCTCGGCCTCCCAAAGTGCTGGGATTACAGGCTTGAGCCACCGCGCCCGGCCTCTTACATGTGGGCTTTCATGACCTTAAAATACTGTGTGGCCAATCTCTCATCCTCAAAATTTCTCTCTTTCTCTGTAATAAAGCCTAGACATGGGTACTCTATTTTGCAGGGTCCCAAGCAGGAGTTTACAGCTAAATCTGTACTTTCCCCAAATGTTGATACAATGGAAATGTAAAAAAAAAATAATATTCTTTTCTTGAAAGAATAAGGCATAGGATAAGCATAAGTGCTACAATTCAGTGTCTGCCTGGGCATTACAACATAATAAAAATAACCTTTCCAAAGGAATCCTTGATTAAATGTGTCTGGTGTGGGCTGTGGGCAGATTTACTTCCTCTGACTTATGGATTTTGGGGAGTTTGGTAGGTACTGAATATCTGGTCTTTCTGACTATGAAGACCAGGGATTCATCCAAAGATAAATTGGGTTTGCCCATATGAAAAGTGCTTAAGGGCACAAAATCATCACTGCATATGAAAAGCCACATCAGATCTACAAGAAAATTATTCTGAACATAAGTAAGTAAACTCAGTACAACAGCCCCCTCTAGCGTGGTGGAAGTGCCCTCGGACGGAGGGGGACCAGCTACTTTCCTATTTAGGAAAGGTAAAAGTCCTGTGCATAGATTCTATCACAGTAATATTAGTTTGGTTTTTAATTCTCCATCAGAAGTTTGAATTCCCTAAAAACAGATAGTTTTCCTGTATGTGTTTTCATGCTACTTGTAGTTTTTTCCTTTTAACCAAGCTACTAAAAATGCAATAAATGTTACATAACTTATGACTAATACATGAAAAGACATAAAAATTAATTTGGTACTCCTTAAAGAAATCTGTGACAAGATCCAGCCTTAGATTAATCCACTAAAAATAATAAAACTTGATCAGAACACAGTCTAGGCAACAGAGCCTTGTTTCTATTTTTTTGTTCTGTTTTGTTTTGTTTTTTGAAGGTGTCACTAATTTAAATACCATGACTGGGTTAGAAAGTTCCAGAATAATACCCTTCCATCATTTTGCGTGGACTTTGACTTGTGGGCTCTGTTGGTATATTCACTCATTTATTCAACTATTATTCTCTGAGTACTAACTATGCCCTGAGCACTCTGCTATGGGCTAGGAACAATGAAAAACAGGATAGACAGGAAGCTTCGAGTTGCTATTAATGCTATGCAGAAAGACAAGGGTTTCTTAAAGAGAATGGCAGGAGCTTGCTTTAGACAGGGTGGTGGGGTAAGGCTACTTTGTGGAGGTGGCATTTACCTCAAGTGCTGAAGGACCAAAAGGAGACTGCCATGAGAGGAGCCAAGGAAACCTGCACATGAAAAGTTCCTGAAAGGGACAGGGCCTCAAGTGTTCCAGATGCTGACTGAGGCCAGAATGGCTGAGCAGAATTAAGAGAACAGGCAGAGGAAGCTGGAAAACTGGGAAGGGAATGGATTATTCAGGGCTTTGCAGGTCTTGGAAAGGAATGTGTATCTTATTCTAGTTGTACGAGGAAGCCATTGAGGAGTTTGCAGCAGGTGACTAAAAGAATCTGATCTACATTTTCAAAAGATGATTTTGGCTACTCTGTGGAGAAGGGATTGGAAGGAGAAAAGCATGGGACCGGTTACAAAGACTAGTCAGAATGATGGTGTCATAGTCCCGGCAAGAGAGGCTGGTAGCTTGCTTGGTTTTACTTGAAACGGCAGTAGAGAAGGGAAGTGTCTGGGTTTGTGAAGACTCAGCAGGCCCTGGTGATAGCCTGATGTAGGCGGCGAGGGAAAGGATAGCATGAAGCATGCCCAGGGGTTCTGGCTAATTTAGAAACTGGGTGAACTGTGACGCCATATACTGAGATGGAGGGAGCTAAAAGAGGACCAGGTTTTCAGGAGAAATAAAATGCTCCATTTTGAGTGTGTTGTTTTAGACGCTTATGCATTATCCAAAAGGATCTGTCCAGTAGGGAGCTGGATATATAATTGGAGGACTCAGAGAAGTGGTGAGATTTTACAAGCCCAGTTGGTGGGCAAAGGAGAGTAGGAAAATAAATACACGGAACTTTGCTAACCATCCTACCTTAGGATGCTTCCAGCTAAATATTCTCAACCTATTTTTAAATACTGCAGAAATTAGAGGTAGGGGGATAGGAGTGGAATATATACACTATCACAATTGACAACTAGGTCAACCAGTGTTTTTGTGTGTGGCACAAAACTAGAGGAACATTCCAAGAGGAATGTTTAGCCAGCCTAGTTAACACATGATTAAATTGAGAGTTGGAATCCAGCATCGTTGCCCTTTCTTGACTGTTCTTAGATGGACATTAAATAGTTAATGGACATTAACAATGCCTCTGAAAGTCCACCTTTCTGTCCAGGTAGGGTTTTCCAATTATCAGCATGATCATACGAATGAACTGAATTGCTTTTTGACTGACAACTACAAAATGGCTGCAGTCAGTACATTTATAACAGAGTATGTGTATAAACATTTCCTCTTGGAATGTTCTCTCTGTCACTAAGGATAGAATTTGGTCACTCTTGTGCTTATGCACTGAAGTAATTTAAGCTACAGAGATGGGAAATACTATTATCAGCTAATATGGATTGTGCACTTACTCTGTGTCACATACTTTATGTACAGTAATTAATCTCCACAACAGTACAGTGCTGATAACTATTGCTATCCTCTTTATATAGGTTAGGAAATAGGCTTATAGATTCAAGAAACACAGTCCATACTGGGTTAAACAGAGGATATGTTATATGGAGTACAAGTTACAAAGGTGTTCAAACGGGTGCTGGGGAAACAGGGATGGTGAGACAACCTGAAGATTAGCAATAGCAGGGAGTTACTCACAACCCAAGAGCTAGGGAGATACAACAGGAAGGCCACGTTACCCGGGGTCAGAAGTTAGGGAAGCCCAGCAGGGGTAGAATCACAGAGGAGACTCAGCCACATCTAGAGGAGATCTGACCCCAAACAGAGGGACACAGAGAGAAATACCGGTTTCTTTCTTTCTCCCACCTCCAGTCTCCCTCGACTGCCTCCCATTGGCCAAAACTGACTGGAATCCAGTTGACAAGGGAGGCTGCAATGTGGATTTGCATAAGCAGAGCAGAGGAAAGGGTAAAAGATGGATCTGTGAGTAAATAGGCAAAAGACCAGCTTATAGAGGTAAAGTAACTTGCCCTTAGGTCACACAGGCAGCCTGACTTTAAATTCTGGGTACATAACACTCATCTATATTGTTTAATTATTATAAAGAGAAATAAGGTTTTGAAGGAACATCCTATTTGACTCTATTCAATACCTCAGTTAATATATTATATATATATAGAGAGAGAGAGATACTATATATACATAGTATGTGTCTGTATAGGCTACATATATTTGATCTCATTTTTTTCTTTGGGATTCCAGTGGTGTTCTTTCTCTTTCTTTTGAATATACCAGAGTTTTAAAATATTATTTGTAATTCTTAAAAACAATGGCTAGGTCAGATGACTTCTCAGAACATATGCATTAGGTTAAGTGTATACAGGGCACTGGGCTAGCTTTGCTCAGATACGTAATGCTCTGACGAGCATCACCTCAACTCCCCAGGCCTCAGGTTCAACATGGGTAAAAAGAAAGGTATACTTTTTTCTTTTTTTTTGAGACAGAGTCTTGCTCTGTTGTTCAGGCTGAAGTGCAGTTGTTCAATCCCGACTCACTGCAACCTCTGCCTCCTGGGTTCAAGTGATCCTCAGCCTCCTGAGTAGCTGGGACTATAGGCATGCACCACCACACCCAGCTAATTTTTGTGTTTTCAGCAGAGACAGGGTTTCACCATGTTAGCCAGGCTGGTCTTGAACCCCTGGCTTTAAGTGATCCACCCGCCTCAGCCTCTCAAAGTGCTGGGATTACAGGTGTGAGCCACTGCACCTGGCCAGGAAAGGTGTATTCTTAATTATCCTCTAGGTCTTTTCCTGCTCTGTAATCCCATAATTCCATATTCAGGGAGAGGCCAAATCTTTTGTTTTGGCCTCCAGGAAAAATACTAAAACCAAAACCAAGACAAGCATCAACCACAACATCAAAAGTGAAGAAGGTTCCTGCATACCACAAGCCTGTGCTCACTGACCTGCAACACACTTTTTCTTTTCTCTGACATTTGACTTTCACATCGATTACACTTGTTCACACATCCTTTAGCACAGTATGACCCACAGTATGACAGTATGACCCATGGGATAAAGGGAATGTTTAAGTTGTTTATTAGACTTATGAATGTGACTCTAACATTCCCGCTCTCCAGGAGGGTATTTTAGCATATGAGGTCACACGTTTGACTTGAGTTTACTGATTAGATCATCACAACCAGTCTTTCTGTTCAGTAGAGTAAAACAATGGAATAAAAACAAACAACAATAATGATTATCCTCTTGCTTTTAATTGCTCTGTATTTTGCAATTGACCAGTGTTGTAGGAAAATAACGAAATCTGTTTTTAAAAGTGCCTTCAAGCTAAGAAAATAGAAAACATGTATCCCAAAGAAAAAAATAGAAAACATATTTATTATCCCAAGGAAACAAAAACAACAACCATCTTTCCGCTTTGATAAAATGGCAACCACATGAGTTATCCAAGAGATTATACGAGGTTAGATTACTAATGTGGAGAGTGGGGAGGCAGAGAAATTCATTGACAGATGCTGAGAAATGAAGATCTCTTGGATTCTGGTCTCCTAAACAGAAGAATGTGAGCTTTCCACCAGGACATAGTCATCAGAGCTTGGCCTCTCAGGTGACTTCTCAAGGAGTGTGGGGTGGGTTTGAAAGGCTGCTGACCTTCCCTTGATGTCTCCCTGCCTCTCTGGCCCATGAATTGCAGTGGTTGCTATGCCATCTCCCAGTTCCACAGAAAGAAAGTGCAATGTCAAGCTTAAAGTCTCCTGCCATTGTCCCCACTGCTTCCCTTTTGTCTGTATTTTGTGAGATGAGAGAGGAAAGAATAGGACCATCTTTGTTGCTTGTCATTCATTCATTCGCTCACTTAGTAAACATTTATCCCCTGCATGCCATGTGTCTAGAATTGAGCTAACAACAGAACCCTGCAGTAGGTCAGGGCGAGATAATGAGGACCAAGGAGGCCGTGGTGTAAACACATCCCAAACGCAACCCTACAAATGCTTCAGAAAGAGGAAGATGAGTATTTGATCTCCCTTCGAGGCTAGTTTTTGTTGATACATAATAATTGTACATATTTCTGAGGTACATGTGATATTTTGATACATGCATGCATTGTGTAATGATCAAGTCAGGGCAACTGGGATAGCCATCACTTCAACCATTGATTAATTTTTGTGTGTGTGTTGGGAACATTCTAAATCTCTTCTAGCTACTTTGAAATACACAATAAATTACTGTTAACTACAGTCACCCTACTGTGCTATGGAGGCCATTTTGGCCTCATTTCCAATCAGAAATTAAATGGATGGCTCTGTAATGTGTTCCTTTTACACTGTCCTTCATCATCTTCAACTATAGGGGACTGACGTTTTAATGGCCATATGAGAGCTCAGGATAAAACCATATTTTGATGACTCATTTAACTAACACTGAACTATAACAGAACCTCAGTGGATATGCACATGGCATCCACATAGTTTGAGGACAAATTCTTTTTTATCATTACTATTATCATCAATATAAAATTAATTTATACTCATGGACCGCTGCATGTGAAGTGCCACCAAGCACAGGTAACATTTTGTTTTCTGGTGTTGTGGGTCACAAAGACAAACGTTCTCTGTAACCTGCATCTGGTTTCCTTTCCCTGTTGCCCTCCTCTTTTCTCTCCCCTTGCCCTGTTGATTTTCCTTTAATTATATCATTCTGTAGCACAATTGGAGAGAAATTAAATGGCAAGACTCTGAGACACAGGGCTGCTCAGCCCTCAAAGTCACTAGAGAGAACGCTTAGGGAGAGTCAGGCACAATTCTGTGGCTCACAGTGTGCCTTCAGAGGGAATGATGTCTGCAGTAAGTTGGCCTCATGTGCTTAGGGGATGGGGACAGGTAGGTAAAGTGACACACGGGAGTTTATGTTTTTATTGTGTTTCCTTATGGACACAGAATTTGGCTAAAGTTGTATCAAAAGTCATAGAAGGGAGAGATGGCTCAAGCAGCCAGCTTCAGTGTGGGGAACAGTCTGTAGCCCCCTCCCTGCCACTTGTATTCACTCTGCACACATTTTCCATGCAATCCCACAAGCCACGTTACGTTCTGTGCTCACTGTGGGGACACGTTCTGAGGGTATTAAATGTCAGTCCCTTTTCTAGGGCTTGCTGAGATTGATCATTAGAGCATCTCCTAGTATCTTAAATCCTTGTCCTAAATTTCTTTGAGGAAAGTGGTTTTAGAAACAGGTGGAACCGGCCGGGCGCGGTGGCTCAAGCCTGTAATCCCAGCACTTTGGGAGGCCGAGACGGGCGGATCACGAGGTCAGGAGATCGAGACCATCCTGGCTAACATGGTGAAACCCCGTCTCTACTAAAAATACAAAAAACTAGCCGGGCGAGGTGGCGGGCGCCTGTAGTCCCAGCTACTTGGGAGGCTGAGGCAGGAGAATGGCATGAACCCGGGAGGCGGAGCTTGCAGTGAGCCGAGATTGCGCCACTGCACTCCAGTCTGGGCGACAGAGCAAGACTCCGCCTCAAAAAAAAAAAAAAAAAAAGAAACAGGTGGAACCTGAGAAGTCCTGGATGACTTAACTAGCTCAAAGCATGTCTGGTATTTTCTAAGTCCATTTGGAGATCAATTAACCATTTCTTTTGTGCAAACTGCTCCCTTCTGAAAGGTTTTTATGGGCTCAGATGCCCATTACATTGTTTCCTTTCATGTTTTTTTGTTAAGTTCAGTTTTTTTCCCTTTCCTGAAGTAGCATTTTTTAATGGTCACATCAGTTTAGTGTTTCTTGGCTAAGGCAAATTGCTGTCATTTATGTGCTACCACTGCCTCAGGCCAGTTTTTTTTTCTGTTGGTCTTTAACCTAATAACACACTTCTGTGTCTCCCCTAATGGCATCTTGGCGATGATAATGGGCAGAAGCTCAATTAGGAAACACTATGAATCATACAATTTAGTCTCTCAGGATGTGCAGGATTTCCTGAAACGATGAAGGGATTTCATTTTCCCTTGTCCCCTACCATTCTAAATCCCTTCCTTGTTTGTGTTCCACCCGACCCACATCATTCTTCAAACACATTTCTCAGGTTATAAAAACAGCATCTTAGGTGAGCCAACTCCTTACCTATTTGCCAGTCCCAGGGCACCTTTAACAGCTCCTTATGCTCCATTATAGCTCTGCAAATTCGAAGAAAATAAACCCGATGAGCAAGATTAGAATGCACTCTACTTTCGTTCTTTCTTTTTTTTTTTTTTTCACTTATCAGATTTATACAAATAATGAAGCAACCCAATGAATTTCAGAAAGAATTTTGGGTCACGTAGAAGCAAGTCTAATTGGGCAGCCTGTGGTTTTTCCCTGAAGAACCTGGTCGGTGTGTGAGGGTGTGCCACAGGGCCCTGGGGAGCTCAACCCTTCCTGCCCTTCTCATCCAAACAGTCTGCCTGCAGCCTTTGTTTCTGTTTGATAGATGCTTTCTGAAAAGCAAACCGTGAGGTTCAGAAAATGTCTGTGCTTGCAGGTTTAATCAATTTCTGATTGAGCGTTTTCTAGGGCAATGGTTCTCAAAGTTAAATGTACGTGACAGTCATCTGGAGAGTGTGTTAAAATACAGTTTCCTGGTCCCAACCCTAGCAATTGATTCAGAGATCCGGTGAGATCCATGGATGTGCATTTCTGGCAAATTCTCATGTGATACCAATGCTGCTGGTCAGAGGACCATTATTTTGAGAACCATTGATCTAGAAGAGAATGGGGAGGTGGCACTGGCATCACTCCACCAGCATTACTTTGATTCCAGTGAGCCCTCAATATATCCCACTTGCCAAGGACACCCTAAGGCCACTTCCATTATTTTGACGGCAGTGTCCCCCAAAGGGAACAGTCAATTCTAATAGACTATAACTGAAGCAAATGAGCACTAGATCTCTGAACATATTTTTTGGACTCAAGAATAATAACCCATAAAAGAAGTCATCTATTTACAAAATGTTGGCCATGAATAGTTGAACTAGGTAATTCTTTTCCTCTCACAAAGCTGACACACCAAATTTAGGGGCTTTAAAATGCTATCACTTTCAAAAATGAACCCCAAATAAATCCTTCTCAGACTGTACCTTGTTCGCTGTGAAGTTTTTCACCAGTATCTCAAGACAACAAAATTTGGAGGATTGTTGAAACAGTCTATTTGTAAAACCTGTTTAAGGTGATGCCAAAATATCTTCCATAAATAATTTCAGACACTGAACCCATGCAAGTAGAAAGTGCTTGCTTTGTAGAAAGAGATTGGTAAAATCAGAATTACCTGTTTGTAGAAAGGGATTCAGTAAAATTTGACTGGAGGGTATACTATCATTCTTTATATCTTTCATGAAGCTATAATATTGGTCTTTACCAGTGGAAAATTGCTTTGATTGAAACTTATTCTCATAAAAAATTCTGAGGCAATAGTCAGTGATGACTTACATGTTTCAGTTGTAGAATTATTGCAAAACTGGTGCTTTTGACTTTGTGGTGCTTAGTGAATGTCTGTATTATATCTTCACCTTTTTAAGGAAAACAGAAATGCTAAATTCTAAGAGATAAATTTGAAATATGGTCCACCCTTGCAAATCCATGGGCAGTAAAATCACACATTTGTAAAAGGATAATTTTAAACTATAGCTTTTCTATTGGTGGTTGTCACTAGTAGACAGAATGTTCCTTTCTGCAAATGCATTGAATTGGGGGCATTTATGCTTAGTTTTTCTACTTCTCTAAGTAATAACCCACTCATTGGTTTCAGAGAATCAATCCTAATGCTTCTAATGGTTTCTAGCAAATTATCTTCAATGTTTTATAAAACATTAGATGTTTTATAAAAATTTATATTGAACTTGTTTAATTTGGAGGAAATTTACTAATAAAGATATTGAGTTGGCAGATTTCATCAGTCCTTTGTACAGGAAGCTGGTGTCTGGATTCCAGCATTGATTTTTACATCCCAAGAACAAAAATTTTAAGAATAAGTCTTGACAGTCCCTCTACTATCTATATTTCTTGTTATTTTTACTCACAATTGAATTCCACTGAAAAATGCTCCAAAGAGACCAATCATTCCCAGGAATTCCACTCGGCTCAGGGTTCGGATGATGTATTCTTCCCAGACGTTAGAGATACCATAGAGTGTGGCTCCTCCTAAGACCAAAAGGTCCCCTACCAGCTTATTTTCCCCTAGGAACCAACCAAACAAACAAACAAACAAACAGAGGGAGCATCATTAAAACTTTCTTAACAAGAATCTGGCATCAGCAAATTGAGCTTCCCTTGCCTATTCTATTTTGACATTTTTATAGAAGTTTGTTTATCTGTGCTCTAGACATGTTCTGATACAAAAAGGTTGCCTATGTTGACACAATTAGAAGTCTTCAGTCTAAGAAAGAGATCAGTCTCTTCCAGATCACACCCTCTCTACAAAGCCCACTATCTTCTGTCCATGTATCAGATTTTCACTTACCAGATTTATACAAATATGAAGTGGCACAATCTCGGCTCAGTGCAACCTCTACCTCCCAGGTTCTAAGGGATTCTCCTGCCTCAGCCTCCCAAGTAGCTAAGATTACAGGCACCGACCACCACACCCAGCTAATGTCTATTAATATATGCTAATACATACACAAGTTATGTTGGTTTCAGGACATTTTCCAGCAGTTTAGTGAACATGGTGTAGAACAAACAGAAGCAGTATAAATTTCCACCCTCTGCTATTCAGGGAGGGAAGCTATAACAGAAGCTGTCAAGACTCCATTTTGACCATGGGCAAAATGTGTAACTTAGAAAATGAGAGTGAAAGGATTTATGGGTTGAAATTTTCAACTCCCCTGAGGTAAGTAACATAAGAGTGTAAATATATGTAATTCACTATCACATTAACATTTTTTCATTAAAAATTCTTTTTGTTTTAAGCTCAATTTTGGGCTGGGCATGGTGGCACACGCCTGTAATCCTAGCACCTTGGGAGGCCGAGGCAGGTGGATCACTTGAGGTCAGGAGTTTGAGACCAGCCTGGCCAACATGGCAAAACCTTGTCTCCTACTAAAACTACAAAAATTAGCCAGATGTGGTGGTGGGTGCCTGTAATCCCAGCTACTTGGGAGGCTGAGGCAGAAGAATCCCTTAGAATCTGGGAGGTGGAGGTTGCAGTGAGCTGAGATTGTGCCACTTCACTCCAGCCTGGGGGAAAGAGTGAAATTCTGTCTTAAATAAATAAATAAATAAAAATAAACTCAATTTTGGTTGATTTAAAACAAAATAAATGCTTTACCCAGATATTTTCTAGAGTTGGGCAAACTTTCCACTCCAGGAACTATGGAGCCAGGGAAGGAGGAGAGTAGAAATAAGCAGCTAGAATGGCCTCACTGGTGGGCTCTGTACCCAAGTGGTCTCTGGCTCTGTCCTGCATAAGTCAGCAGTGCAGGAGCTCAGCTCACCTGCAGCTCTGGGACAGTGGCAGCTGAGGACGGAAAGGGTGCTTACTCCAGCGTGATTCTAAGGAAAGGACTCAACGATAGCTTAGCCCTGGATTTCCCGATGAGCCTGGGTTCTCACTGTTCAGTGGGGAGCACTGAGTGTTCTTCAGGTAGTGGCTTCACATCAGATAATCTGGGCAGGGTTTGTGGAAAGACTTTGGCATGTGGTCGCCTTGGAAGATTCTATCTCTAAATGGTGCCACGTTTTCTAAGGGAACTTCCTTTTCCTGTCAAGGATTGGAGAGACAGGGGAAGAGACCCCGAAGGTAGCATTGTGCTGGAGTCATCCTCATGGGAATGGAGCTGAGAATGGGATTTTGTGAGAGCTGGAAGTTCTCTTTGGGTTCATGGGGAGTTAGGCATCACTGCCTAGGAGATGAGCTGAGAACCTGAGGAGGCCCTAATGAGAAACCAGACTTGGTGAGAGGTCCCTGGGCAGATCTTTTAGGAAAATTAAGGTTGCTGTGACAGAATGTGAAATCTTTGGCAACCTGATTAATCTTTTTTATGTGTCAATTATAAAATAATGACAAACTTTTAAGTAGTTCATCTGAAGAATGACCCATAAAATAGAACGTATCTATAACTAAAATTGTAAAGTTATAATGAACATGATCCAGTCTCTTTTCACTCAGAAGACATTTTAGAGCCTTGTGATGACGTGGGGTCATTATTATGAATATCAATTACTGTTGTACTAGGGAAGTGTGGAAGTGCTGCATAATATAATTCTTGGTTAATAAAATTAATTTTATAGAATGAATTGAAGAAAGCTAAATCATAATGAAATATTTTAATAGAAATTAGGGAAGCATCAATCTACCTTTTAAAAGTCCTAAAAAGAGGACACACTATTTCAGTGAATAGTCTCACCAATATTTTTCAAACGCCACACGGTTATGGCCTCTTCTGTTAACTAGCCTTTGACTGTAAGAAATATACTCATCGGTACTTTGAGTTTTCACCAATTCAGTAATAATTATTGATCATCACAACACAATTTTGTGTAACCACAAGTTCACAAGTATTTTCTAAGTTATCACTAACAAAAAGATTAAATATTATTTATTATAATTTGCTGATAATTATATTTGTCAGTTTTTAAGTCATTTGAAAGTAGTACATATACATATAACATACATTAAAATTTAGTTAATTAAATATAATTAAATTAACCAGAACATAATTTTATCCAATTATATTATATAATGAAGTGTTTGATATAATAAGTAGTATGGGTACTAAGACTAATATTTTGTGTCTAAAATTTGTATCTAGTTAACTGGAAATTATAACATATTACATTAATAATATATAAAATATTAATATAGTTTATGTACTGTTAAGGCAGTAGATACCTGACATGGTGATAGCAATTTTTGCACAATGTTCATGGGCAAAGTTATGCTAGAACATCTGTCATTTATGTGTGTATAAAACCACAATAGGTGATAATGATTTATAAATTTTGGGTAAATGGATACATTTAAAATTATGAAATGTCTGCCCAAACCGATAGTTCTCTCCCTCCTCTAAATTTCACAGCAATGGTATCTGTTTATGGCACCCACCATATTCCACTCCTTGTCTGTTACTTGTTAACTTGTGTATCTCATCTCCCTGCAGCCAACTGTTCTCTTACAAATCATGGTTGAAGGGCAGGGACTATGGCTCACTCAGCTGTATATTCTGTGTGGTCTCTAGCATGGACCCTGGAGCATTATACATGCTCAATAAAAAGCTAAACGAATTGAGCTGACTGAACAGGTCTTAATACATCCTATGATAAATGTTTTCAGTGAGAACAGCTTTCAATTTATTGGTAGAGTTGGGTCTGATCACATCTCTATCACTTACTAGCTGTGTAATACTGGGCAAACTACAGAGTCTTTCTGAACTTCAGTTTCCTTATCTTAAAATTAGGTTACTGTGAGAATAAAATAAAATATGACATGTAAAATGCTTAGCATTGTACCTGACACTTAGTAAGTGTTCACTAAATAGTAGTTTAAAAAAGTGAATACATTATTTCCTGAACCACCTGTCTCTTTGGGTTGGGCATTTCTCATTGTGGATTGCTCCTTGATTCTAATCAACCTGGTCATAATTGCTTTGCAAAAACTGGCTTTTCTTATTAAATTTTTGTTTAAGTACTAGAAACATCACGTTTGGAGACATGTTTGTGTATGTGTGGTGGTGGGAGGAAAAAGGAAGGCTATTTGAAATCATGACTTACCACTAGGACAAGAAATAAATGGTGAGTTATACTATTCTAGAGTGTTGAAAGACTGTTAGTGCAGTTCCTGAAAATGTATCCATCCCATTGAATACATATGCCTCTCAAATAGGGAGAACCAATTATCTCGTTTTCCTGGGACTCTGTTGGTTTTAGCACTAAAAGTTCCACATCTGGGGAACTTCTCCATTCTGGGCAATCTAGGGCAGTCACTTACACTAATTTACTATGATAAAACGTCTTTACATTTGTTGTAGAAGTCACAAGTACGGAAAAAGAAGGACTAAGTGTTATAGCAGAAAGAATAATGGCTAAATTTCACATCTGGGCCACGTAATTTGGTGATGGTGTACCCTTAAACATATTGCTTATCTTCTCTGAGGCTTGATTTCTTCAGCTGCAAGAATGACAACAAAAATTCTTTGCATAGTTAGGAGGATTAAATGAAATAATCTATATTAAAGTATCTGGTACCTGTGGGCACTCAATAAAAAAGTGTCATTTTTACTTGATTGTGTTTGATTACCTGGCTCCTCGAAAATATTTTCTTTTCCTTGAAATAAATATAAAATTAAGTGTAATAAAAATTATTGTTGGAATCTAGTATCTTTGATAAATGAACTAAAAGATGCAATAAATGTATTGTGTTAGAAAGAGGATATTTTGAAGGGCAAGAAGGATATTTCGTAACAAGAAGTTACTTTGATTAGGTTTTATCTTAATCTTATTACCTTCTAACCTTGCCTTTTATATTCATTAAGTTTTCCCAGGCAAGTAGAGAACTCCTGGTGCTGAATCTTTTCAACTTTACTAAGTTCATTTTCACACACTCCAACACATCTATAATATTTATAATATTCTCAGAAGCCACTTCTATTGCCTGTTAATTGCCCCGCACATCAGTAAATGCAGAGATGATCTTTCAGAGGAGGCCTATACTGCTGACATGGAGCCAAGGTGACAAAGAGAATACACGTATTAAGACCACTGATTTTTTACCAGTAAGCTTGGAAAAGACATTTCCTTCAGGTGAGCTCAAAGGGCGTCCTATAGTGGGTGATCAGTTGTATAAGTGACACACACAGAATGAGAACATAAGTGCTGTTTGCATTCTTCCCACCACATATACCACTCTATAGTCTCTAAGGCAGAGTCTTCCAGGCTGGGGACTAGGGTGCTTTCTTTCTACCTCTGTCTAGAGTGGGAAAACTTGCTGGTCAAGTTTCAACAAAAGCCCTATTCCTGGCACATCATTCTGTGCCCCGAAACATATTTTGTACATGAAGTACTTAATGCCATCTAAGAAGTTTCCTTCAGTCAGACTTAAATCAAAACAAGTAATTCCTGGATAGCTAATGAAGAAACATGCTGACAAAGTAGAATTAAAGCAATTGCTTTAATTATAATGAAGTCAAAGAAACTTTGAAAGGGCCAACATCAGCGTGCTTGGAGACAGAATTGTCAAAATTCCAAATGAAGATGAAACATAGATTAAGCATTCTAAAAAGGATGAAGTTAGACAGTCTCTTTTCCTGTGCAACACTGTTGATACAGTGATGATAATTTTATTATTATTATTCTGATTTTTTTGAGATAGAGTCTTGGTCTGTTGCCCAGGCTAGAATGCAGTGGTACAATCATAGCCCACTATAACCTTAAACTCCTGGGCTCAAGCAATCCTCCCGCCTCAGCCTCCCAAGTGGCAGGACTATAGGTGCACACCACCATGCTGGCTAATTTTTTCTGTAGAGATGAGGTCTCACTATGTTGCCCAGGCTGATCTCGAACTCCTGGCCTCAAGTGACCCTCCTGCCTTGGCCTCTTGAGTCGCTAGGATTTCTGAATGTGCTTGGCCTGGTGATGACATTTTATATGGACTTGGATGCCTGACTTATGTTCTGGTGATTACCTGCAGTATTTTAGAAAAGTTTTGTGACCCTGGCTGATTAATACAATTGAACCAACTCTGCCATAGAGGTGAAAAAAAGGAATATTTTTGATAATGATATATAACAATTTTAGGATTCTACTGACCTCAAAACCAGTGGGTTTCTTTTTCTTTAAAAAAATATGTTCTCTGTGATAGCTTAAATTGCTGTCTACTTTAATATTTTTATAGAGGCAGAGCATGTCCAATCATAATTTTATAAAATGAGTTCTTGGATCCTATATCTGGGCTGGTCTTAAAACATCACTCTATGTACTTGGGCACCACTTCAATAGCATGGAAAGTGCTCCACAATGATAAAGATTAATTCTGTTAACACTGATGCTTTGTATATCACAAAAGCAATGATGCTGGGGGCCTTAAACAGATTCACATGCAGAAACCAAATTCCACTCCAGTATGTTTTAGCCACATCTACATTGTTTTTTAAAAATGACACTTTGGAAAGACTCTCAAACGGACTTACTTTATTTTTCTTAAGTAGTTTTGCTTCTTTTCTAGCACTTCATTTAAAATCAAAACAACATTTTTTACAGGATTAATGAATACAATCTAGTGAAATCAATTCAAATTAGCTTAACATTCTAGGCTTAAATGTTCATCTTTATAGTTGACTATCGAATGCTCGAATGCAAGATGATGGCCAAGATGAATGGCTGGGGTTCATGAAGGTAGAGTTTTTATAACTAAGGGTACTTGTTTCTGCTTAGCCTGTGTTTACACAGTGTGTGGAAAACTGAGAAAGTGTAACTAAATTATGACTTTAGGCCGGCTGTGGTGGCTTATGCCTGTAACCTTGGCACTTTGGGAGGCCGAGGCCGGTGGAGCACTTGAGGTCAAGAGTTCAAGACCAGCCTGGCCAATGTGGTGAAACCCCGTCTCTACTAAAAATACAAAAATTAGCTGGGCGTGGTGGCAGGTGCCTGTAATCCCAGCTACTTGGGAGGCTGAGGCAGGGGAATCACTTGAACCTGGGAGGTGGAGGTTGCAGTGAGCTGAAATCACGCCACTGCACTCCAGCCTGGGCGACAGAGCAGGACTCTGTCTCAAAAAAAAAAAAAAAATATATATATATATATAATATATGTATATATGTATATATATAATATATATACACCTATATGACTTTAGAACAACTGGCCACATTGTATAAGACAAAAATATTATCTGGTCTGAAAAGATTATTCATATCAACATTACTACACGCATATAGCATAATATTGGCCCTTTCATATGACATCTATTGATATGTTATGGAACCAGTGTTTCATAGAAGAGAATCTAGGAAACACCGAGGTTTCCAGATTTCTGTTGAAGTGGGGACCGATGGTGTTGTGTAGGTGGTATGGATGTGTGAGGCTGAGGTTGTCTCTCTTTTGTTCTATGTTGTATCTTCACCTCCCAACAACATGGGTCAGAGAAGGAGGCCTGCCCTGAAGGCCAGGGGCCTTGTGTTCCAGTGTCTGCTTTGTCAGCTCTGTGACTTTGGGCAACTCACTTGTTTTGGATGCATCTTGGTGTTCACATATGTCAATCATAAAGGAGCTGAACAAGGTCCTTTTCAGTTATAAAGTTCTATGGTGCAACATACATCACATCATTTCAGAGACTTCATGTGACCTTGTCTCATAAAGAGAAATGGTCCACTTTTGACTCTTTATCATCCAATTTCCTAGAAGAAAGGGCAATTCCAAGAACTATAGAAAAGTGGGTACTTTCTATCCCATTTCTAATGTTAACAAAGAAGGTCATTTTTTTTTCTGTTCCAAAAACCCTTCTGTAGCAAAAATTTTGGGACATTTTAAAGAACTCCAATGCTTTAAAAAGGGTCTTCTGGAAACCACCCTGGCTCAGGGCTCCCCCAGCAGATTCACAGCAATTTGATGAGTGAATCATGCAGCTTTACCTTGTGGGTTTATAAAATCTAATTGATACCAATAACTCCTCCTTGTAAAACAAATTAAAAACCTTGTGTGAGGAGACAGAACTTAACTCTCCCCACTAAAATTATGGAGCACTCCTAACTAGTCCTCAAACTTTATTTACTTGTGGGCCTATAAACCAACCTTCACCCAGTAGTTTGAAAGCTCAGTCTTTCTCTGGCTTGACAGAGAAAGGTTTGGGGTTGGGGAAATGTGTGGAAGGCCCTGTGACTCAGGAGTGAATTAACTCATTACCACCAACTCTACAAAGGACCAGGGCTTGGGCCAGGTAGCTGGTTCAGGAATGGATTGACCTCCAAAACATCTTCTTGGTAGGTCATGACTCTCAGTTTTACACACTGTCTGCATGTTTCTGAATGGATGCAGAAAGGGCATGAAAGTGGTATTTTGCATCCTCATTCACTCAAGAAACATGCATTAAGCACCTCCCATGTGCCCCGTTTCAGGTGTGGGGGGAACAAACATGAACAGGACACAAACAGTGGGAAATCCAGGTTCCTAAGGTCCTTGTTTTCACCCAACTATGAACATTCCATTTCTCGTCTTGGCCTCACCCGCAGAGGTAAGGAACCTGGTGAACATCCGAAGACTCACCTGCTCCCTGATGCCTTCCCACAAGCACATCTGCTCCCACCATGCAGCCCATTCCCAGGATGCAGACGACGATGCCGATGAAATGCACAGCCTTGTACCGGATCAGCAGGAAGAACCAGGAGAGCAAAATCACGACTGGGATCACAAAACAGTCCAGGAGCTATTGGGAGGGATGAAGGTAAACAACAACAGGAGGTTCAAGAGGAAGCTTTCTATGTAAAAGGGAAAAGTAATTTAGTTCTGCAGAAAGGGTTCTGTCTTTCCCCTGAACCTGAGATTTTGTGTAGACCCAGGCTTGATGTAGTTAAAACAGAATCTGAAATAAATGGAAATTAGCTTTATTTATTTACTTAATTGTAAACATCCCCCAAACTTTAAGGGAAAGGGGAGAAGGCAAACTGATAAGACAGGCTGGTGGTGAAGACAGGCTCCTGCCTCCAGGTGCTGGGGCAACTCTGCCTCCTGTCTTCTTCAGAGCCAGGCCATGCTCCACGGGAACACCTTTGGTTTGGGGAGAGTATACCCAGCCTTTTTACACTGTCCCCCTGTTTTACGAGAACGTCTGGGAATAGGAGGTGAGGGTGCAGAGGTCTTATAATGTTTTATAAATTATTAGAAATTAGACAAGAGTTGAATTTAACTTCTCTCAGCTGTCTTCCTGTTACCAGTAAAAATTGATCTGTTCTTGTCATTTCATTCTTAAAATAAAAAAGTGCTCTAAATATAAATGCAAATTTATGAGCCTCAAAAGTAGAAATACTTAAAAGAACTATTAGAAAAAAATTTTTAAAGAAAGTTGAATAGAGTATAGCAAAAAAATTTGATTTCATTTTTTTATATATTTTGTACAAATAGTGAGATTCCATCTGACATGTAAATCCGAGGAGTTGATAGAGAATTTGCCCCAATTATGTGGAGAGATAATACGGTGAAATGAGAAGACCCCTATGCTAGGAGTCAGAAGACCTGAATTTGAGTACAAATCCTCATTTACAGCTGTGTGACCTTGGGCAAATCACAACCTCAGGAGCTTCAAATTTCTGTTAGTAAAATGAAGATAACAACTTTCCCCAAAGATCAGTACGAACCTCAGAGATACTACACATGAAAGTAATTCTTAAATCACGAGGCCCTCATTGCTGGTCTATAACCCTGCTTTCAAATACATGCTTTGGGCTCCATGGAATTAATTCAGACTCTACCACACTGTGGTATGACCTCTGGATACACAATCCAAGACAGGGTCTCTCTTAGACAAAGTGATGTCACACAGAAGTGCAAGTTCCTTGTACCACATGAGGAACTTGTGATTTGTCCAACTGCCCAGTATATCTCCTTGCTGGAATTCTAAACAAGTGGCCCCTACCATCCAGCTGCCAGTACAGGCCAGTGATCCTCAATACTCCTTCACTTTCATTGCCCATATCCTATTGATTACCAAATTCTGCCAATTTAATCTTCCAAACATCTCTCAAATCTACCCATGCCACCCTCTCCCACTTCTGCCACCTGGACTGAGCTAACATCCTCTGCTACACGGAACAAGCCTCTCCTTCCTGCCCCAGGGCCTTCACTTATGTACACCCCTCCTTCTGGAGTGCTCCATTGCTTGAAATTCCTCCTCCTTTTCCTTCAGGCCTGCACTTGTTAAGTTGCCTCCTCAGAAAAGCCTCTTAGATCCCCAAGCTAGGTTGAGTCCTGTTTGATGCTTTTGTTGAACCCTGTACTTCTCCTCTGTAGTTCCACTTGTAATAGTACTTAATTAGTACAGGATTATTGGCATCAGAACACTGCTGGGATTAGGAGGAGTATTCAATAAGAGTTATTGAGCAAATATATACAAAGATTTTTAATGATCAGAAACATCAAAATAGAGTCTCCAAGATTCACTGAAGGCTAGAAAAGGTGTATTTGCAAAGCATCCCTGAACATCAGAGTGGCTTCTTGGCACTGCAAATAGCATGCTGAATCCTCTCTATCCCCAAAGCTTTTTGTGACCTGGACAGATGCTCATGTTTCTCTGTGCATTGGTCTTCTCCTCTGCAAAATGAAACAAGCACTCAGAATAGTAAGCTATCCCCAGGGTTGCCGAGATGATAAGGTGAGAAAGGACCATGTGAATGCTAAGTAGCACTGTGATGGCTGGGGGCTGAGCCCAAAGGTCACAGGGCTATAGGAAGGGGTGGTGGCAGGTAGGATTTTACTACAGCACACAGTTGCTCACTGCAGTTAATTAGCAATGTAAGTTAATGATGTGGTAATATGCTCTAAGGTAGGTTTCGCAGCTAGCCTCAGATGCTATTTAAGTATATTAGGAAATTTCAGTTTGCCATTGAAAACTGTTCACTGGGCATAAAACAGTTGGTGTTTTGTGTTAAAAATTAAAAATGATTGAATCAAGTTGAAATATTTAGCTGCACACTACAGAATTACGGTTTCATTATCTGGCTGGCCTTGGTCAGCAGAGCTGAAAGCCTCTATTCCTGAATTATTGAGAGCAAGCTAGGCCATCATCCAATCTTTGAGGAGGGCTGAAGTGAGCTTTTAAGTTCTCAGTGTCATTAGAAAACCCAAAGCACTTGATGAGTCCTGAGATCTATTCCCCTAATGGTTTGAGTTGGAAAATCCTTATTTGTAAGTGTCAGGTGGTTCTGTGGGTAAGTGCAAACTTTTAGAAAGAAGAGAAGGAAAAGAAGAATATAATCATAATTTTTCTTAAAGAAGGATACAATAAAGTCAGGGTTTCTGGGGTATCTGAGGAGAGAAGCTTGGTGCTTATGATACAGTGGGGCCTCAGTAATTGGTGGCTGAATAAATCAATGAATGGTCAGACATGTGGTATCACTGACCATCAGAAGGGACATTAGAGATAATCAAGGTTGCTACTGGCATTTAGGGTGGGACAATTCATTTTGCAAGATTGTCTCATGTTCTCTGCAGGGCAGTTAGCATTGCTGGGCCTTGACCATTAAACATTCTACACATTTGCAAAGGCCCCTGGAGGGCAGTCTCTCCCCAGTTTAGAATCACCAAGACCCCTTTATTTAACAGTTGAGGATTCCTAAGTCCCAAGAGGTGAAATGATGTGCTCAAGGTCACACAAATTGTTAGAATCAGCAGAAATTGTGTCATAATAATTTTTTGAACAATGTTTTAGTGAAGGTCAATGACAGGAATATTTAATTGCTACAGCTGAAGGTCTCACCATGGCATCTGTAACTATTGAGGAGAAACTGGCAGCTGCTCTTACTAAACAGGCTATTCTTTTTCAGTGATTTTTGCCTTCAGCTTTCCCCTCGTGGTCATATAACATAAAAGATACTGACAAAATAATTTTCCAATAGTTTTCTCCTAGCTTAATTCCTTGGCTAAGTGGTTGTTAGAGTGGTAGAAAAGAGAAGCATTATAACTGAAACTGTTAAAAAAGAAAACAAACAAACAAACAAAAACTCCTCTTCTGATTGCCATTAATCTTTTCAGTAGATTTAACTTTCTTTGCATACATCTCTGAATCTAAAAAGAAATTATAAAATATCCATACAAAAAATAAACAAATATTATTTTATAACCATCTTATGCTCTGAAAAATCTCCAAGGACATTAAAAATACTTTAATGGAAAAGTGAAGTGTTTATTACTCTTAGATTTACCTAGCATCCTTTTTCCCCCCTAAGAATTTAAACAAATTTCATTCTCCTCATGCCTTGAATCCTCAGGCAACACATGCCAGAGGTGTCTACGATTCTGTTTTCTAATTTTATAGACATGGCTGAGCACAGTGGCTCACACCTGTAATCCCAGCACTTTGGGAGGCCAAGGCGGGAGGATCACTTGAGGTCAGGAGTCACAGATCAGCCTGGCCATATGGAGAAATCCTGTCTCTACTAAAAATACAAAAATTAGCCAAGCATGATGGTGTGTGCCTATAATTCAAGCTACTTGGGAGGCTGAGGCAGGAGAATTGCTTGAACCTGAGAGGCAGAGGTTGCAATAAGCTGAGATTGTGCCACTGAACTCCATCCTGGGCAACAGAGTGCGATTCTGTCTTCAAACCAAACCAAACCAAACAAAACAAACAAAAAGATAGAGACACAGAGGCACACAGTACACAATGGCTTGCGGCAAAGTCTCTGAAGTCATGGTGATAGCAGGATTATTATCTGAACCTTGTAGTTGTTTTTAAATTTTATTTTTTAGATAGAGATGAGGTCTCATTAAATTGCCCAGGCTCATCCCAATCTCCTGGGCTCAAGCAATCCTCCTGCCTCAGTCTCCAAGTGCTGGGATTACAGGCGTGAGCCACTGTGCCCAGCTTGAACCTTGTCATTTTAAATAACATTTACAATTGGTTGCATTAAGTTTACACTTAGAGTTTGTAAAAACGATTATGTTATTTTTATGGTAGACAAAGTGAATCTTCACAACAGCCCTTTGAGGGAGTTATGACTGCATCTACTTTATAAATAAGGGAACTGACAGTCTAAGAGAAAAGCAAATTAGTATTAGAATTGGGGCTAAAACACTAGCATCTGGACTCCTAGATTAGAGTTCAAGTGCAGCTTCCAGAAGTTATTTAAATAAAAAAGGTTCATGTTGACATTACTTTTAAGACAACAGAAGAAAGTCAACATTAAGTAGCATTAAAATTCTAAAAATACGTATATGTACAGGAAGATTGAAGCATCATTTAATTTCCCCTCTCTCTCCCTACCTCCTTTTCTTTTCCACTCCAGCTGATCTGACCATCTTATTACTGCACCTTTCTCTGCTGCCTTTAATCACATTTGGTTATGCCCTCTCCTGCACACACGCATCCCATCCCTCCCTTCCTGCCAAAATCAACTCGAGCTTCTCTCTGGACTTCTGTGGATGCTCCCTCCCTTTGCCAGCACTCCGCAGACCCCTTAACTTGGCTTTAGACACCCACGCTTCTGAAAGTGTGCTCATCATGATGCACACAGTGCCCCCAAACATGGCCATGAAGCTGCCCCAGTAGCGGACACTCTCATGAAGACGGAACATTTCCTGAGTGTCTGTGAGATCTGCCTTCAGGCTGCAAACCCTCTTTACAGCTGGTGGGTCTCCCCAATTGTATCCCGGTTTTACAGAATATTTTACAAGTCTTTGGTCCACAAGAGTTCACAATTCTATGTCCGGGATGCAGGAAGAGGCACAGGCTGTGGAGCAGTAATATGGGATGGGGATTGGGGGGCTGTCTCCCCTTAACAACCCTACCAGTGGCTTTGGGCAACCACTGGCACACCCCAGCCTCAGAGGGGTGGGATAGAGGGAGCTAGGAAAAGCAGAGAGAGGAAGTCCTCTGGGTCATCAGTGCTTCCGCCTCACCCCTGCCAAGTGGGCGGTCAGCTGCTACAGACATCCTCCCTTCAATATCCAAGGGAAGCTCACCTTCTTCTCTGTTTCCCTGGCTCTTTCCTGCAACGCCCCCTTGGAAGTCATGAGAGTTGAAGAAGTAAAGGAAGGATAAAGCCAGAAAAAGTTTATTCTTCATTCAGCTGACATTTATTGAGCATTTACCAAAGCCCAAAGCCCCTAGCCTCTGTGTGCATTCCTATCAATTGGTACATTATCTTTTTTACTGCCAATTTATATCAAATATGAACTTTTATAATTGTTTTAAATTTGTTATGTGATTACTGATGAAGCAAACTTTTTCTATTGGATTATTAGTATTATTACTGATATATAAAATATCTTTATATATTATTAAGACTATTAGACCTTTATCATATTTGCTGAAAATATTTTTATAGCTTTAAAAAATTATGGGTTTAAATATTTATTTACAAGCTCATTTAAAAAAAACTTCTTCTCTCTCCCCAAATCAGAGAAGTAGTCATCTATGGAAAGTCATCCATGTGTTCTTTTAGTTACTTATTCCTTTTTTAACATTTAAAATTGTAATTCATCTGGAATATTTTGTTGCATGAAATTAAATTAATAGCTAATTCAGTTTCTTATTACAGTCCACCTTCTCACTGCATTTGTTGAATAATCAGTCCCTTTTTTGTTGCTCTGCAATATTTTCTCTATAGTATATTTTATATATATTAAAATCCATTTTCGGGCCATGTTATATACCATACTACCAACAGTATCATGTTGCTTTAATTGCTGTAGCTTTACAAATGCATTTTTAATGTCTTCTAAGGCAAATTGGTTTTCATTACTCATTGTTCAAAAAATTATCTTAGCTATTCTCATCTGTTTTTCCTTCCAGATGAAATTTACTGCCATATTTTTTAGTCTTCAACATCCCTCCCCCTCTTAAAAAATCCCCAGAGATTTCAAAGAGCTTTTACATCCATTATGTCATTGTCAAATGTTAAATGAAGGCTTTGGGGGAAAATCTATATCTTTCTCCAAACTCTTATGGAGTTTCAAATGAAATTTTGAATTTGGATATTTGTGTTTACTGCTGGAAAATATCAGTTGGGTATAAATTACCCTTTTCAAAAAGAGCACAGTGATATTGATGTCAGATAAAAAAGATAGAGGGAATTTGTTAGAAAAATGCGATAGTCATATAGCACTTAAATGTTATACTTTAGCCTACTGTTAACTTTTCTGAGTTGATTATGCAAAGTTCCATCAAATAATCTAAAGTAATAACAAAATTCATTGTACTTTCAAAAGAATGAGTAGCTTTGCCCAGAAGTGCAGGGAAAAGCCAGTAAGTTACTTCTTTCCATAAAAGCAGGAAGTGTTTTCTTCTAAAAGATCAAATTTGTAACTTCAGTTTTACCTGTTCAAAGAATTACTTTAACTCATGAAAAAAAAATCAGAGGGTAATAAAGTTAGTACATTATGGTATCTTATGTTTTCTGACTTATATGTTCTGCAACACGGATGAAAATGACAAGGAAATCTAGGTAACTAAGATGGGAAAACTGCTCTGCAAATTAAGAACAGTGATTTCAGGAAATCTCCATAGCATTCCCATTTTCTACTTACAAACCTAACAACTTGGCAATACTTGTTCTTCATCTTCAACTTATGACTTTTAACTACCTTCAGAAAAGCTGAGTATGGTATTATGTTTCCATTCTAGTAAAATGTTTATTTAGAGACTGTCTTTTGTGTCTAAAATACTACCTGTTCTGTTTTTTTCTTTAATGTTGGATGCTGTGGTTCCAATCATTTAGTTTTCCTCTCTTCTTGGATTTAACTGGCAGAAAATAATAGCTTGATTCATTTGAAACTGCCATATTTGTAGGTCAAATTGGTTGTATTCTACATGGTTCACCTAAAAGACCCCAAGAACCAAATGGAGATCAAACAGCTGTATTAATTTTAAACCAGCTGTATTAACTTTAAATTGGAGAAGGCAGTGTTGCCTCCAGTCTCCCACTCCAATTTAACTTAGCCTAAACTTTCTTAGCCAGATATCCTGGGGGAAATGGTCTTCCTGGGGGAAAGAGTCCAAGACTCTGTATTTCAGGGGTCTTTCCAGCAAGGGACATAGAGCAGGCAGAAATGAAGCACTGTAGATTTTTTTTCCCTCAAAACTTTCAGTTTTCTTTTAAAGCATCACATCTCCACCAAGTGGTAAAGTCCGCAACTGGGTATTAAATTTAGCTATTTCCTCTTTGGGGTGGAGCAAGAAGGGAATGGAAAGATGGAGAGAGAGAGAGAGAGAGAGATAGAGAGAGAGAGAGAGAGAGAGAGAGAGAGAGTTAGTTTTCTCCCATCATCTCAGCTTTTCGAAGGGAATGCAAGTTTTCCCTGATCTGGGTGGTCTCACGGGAAGGACAGGAGTCCTTCTACATTCCCTGTATACCATGCTTGCTTTAGATGACATACATGTTCATGTAAAAATTTGTTTCTTGATTACATATCTACATATCATAGTATTAGGCATAAAAATTTCTGGATGGAGAAAATCAGAATCTATAAGAATAAAATGTTAACAATGGTTATCGTTGAATGGGATAACTGAATCTTCACAACTCCATGGCCCAAACTCTCTGTGGTTTCCAAATTTCCTCTCTCGAGCATATACAGACAGTCCCTAACTTAGGATGGTTTGACTTACAGTATTTTCAATTTATGATGGGTTTATAGGGATGTAATACCATCATAAGTCCAGGAGCATCTGTACTTCTTTCAAAATATATAAAACAACACATGTTATGTATGAGAGTGTAAAAATCTACAAGAGTCAGGTTAGTGTTTTCAAGGGAAGCTGACGGTTTATTTTAAAAAGTTTATTTTAAAAAACTTCTCCCATTCCAACAGAGCATAATGAGGTGACCTCATCCCTCTTTCTAACGGTCTGTGCCCAAAAGAGACTCCTCTGCCAGCCTTCAGATCCTCATTAACGCTCCCCTCTGGCTATCACAAGCAAAGAGCTCTCCTCAAGTGGCCCAGCTGTCAGAGGCTAAACCTGCGGCAACTGGTAGGTGATTCCAGGAAAGAGAACATTTCCCCACTCTCCCTTCCTCTGCTTCTAATTGGCAATTCTCCCATGTTTCTAAAAGTGACAAAGAGAAATCCATCTCCAGTGAGTAAAACTGAAGTGTTAATACGGAAGGATCTTTAAAAGGACAAACTTCAGTAAAACACATGCACACACCCCAGAAGTCTTCTTTAGGCTGACAGTCCAGCTGAAGAGAGTAGAAAATATTTTGTGCAACATACATTCACATACAATCAATAACCATTTTAATTCTGTGGCCTGGATTTGTCACCATCCCAGAGGAATTTGAAAATCTGACCAGGAGGGTAATTCCAGGGAGTAGTATATTTCATCTGGAACAAACTTTTCTGGTAGACAGCCACTGCCTCTCTTACACTCTCTCCCTGAGATTTTTTTTTTTCCTTCTCAGAGCTATGTTATTCATAACCCTCTCCCCTCCCACCCTATACCTTAGAACTTACTGTTTAGGTTTTACTGTCTTAAAATATTCATGTTGGATAAAGCCATGTTTCCATCACATTGTCCAAGAGAGCTAAGCTAATCAAATGTGTCACTGTGCTGACTATATATAACAGACTTTTTCCAGGAAATACCCTATTTTTTTGGATTTAGAAAATTATTTTTACCAAACTCCTTTTCTTTTCCTACAAATAGGAATTTAAATGTGTAAACTATATATGTCCCCTTGTGACAGTCATTCGAACTTTCTAGTTGCTCAAGTTTATTCGCTTTACTTTTTTGGCTTCAGCTCTCAAAGGAGAAAAGAAAGAAAAAAATGACACTGCTATGCACTGAAAATCTGGGACAAGTACCTAGAAATCTAGGTGACCGGAAGATACAGATAATTAGACACCAGCTCTCTAGCTCAGTTGCGGGGAAATCTGCCTTCGGTGAGAGCAGAGCTGTCCCAGGGGGCAAGATCCTTCTGGTTAAGGATCATTGGGTATCATCAAAGCCTTTAGCTTTAAAAACACGTTCTGATCATCAGTGAACCAGATTCTAAACGTAAAAAGCAAGGAATTTACATTTACCGAGTGCCTACTATATGCCAGTCTCCCTCATACATGTTCTTATTTTTCCCATTTTACAGATGAGGAAATGAAATTCTTTTTTTTTTTTTTTTTTTGAGATGGAGTCTCGCTCTGTCACCCAGGCTGGAGTGCAATGGCCGGATCTCAGCTGACTGCAAGCTCCGCCTCCCGGGTTTACGCCATTCTCCTGCCTCAGCCTCCGGAGTAGCTGGGACTACAAGCGCCTGCCACCTCGCCCGGCTAGTTTTTTATATTTTTTAGTAGAGATGGGGTTTCACTGGGTTAGCCAGGATGGTCTCGATCTCCTGACCTTGTGATCCGCCCGTCTCGGCCTCCCAAAGTGCTGGGATTACAGGCTTGAGCCACCGCGCCTGGCCGAGGAAATGAAATTCTAAAGATAGTAGGTAACTTTCTTGAAGTCACCTAGCAATGTCAGAGCCAGGATGTGATCACAGGTCTGCTATTCTCCTTACATAAAACAAGTTTAGTAATCAAGGCCCAGGTGGAGCAGAAACTATATAGGATTTATATATCATCTCGTTGTCTAGACTGGATTAGCCTTAAATCAATCTAGCAGCTGTGAGCTCTCTCTTACATTGAGAGTACCAAGGGAGACAGAGAAAACTCTGAGACTATTGAAAAATGGTCACTGGTTGGGGGTGTTCCTCTGCATTTTTTATGTTAAATAAAGTATAGGTTATAAGACAAAGTGCATGAGAATTAGAATCATTCCTTTTAAGGCTGACACTGTGTGGCTACCTTGGGTACTTTTGGAGAAGTGGTTGTCTTAAGTCAGCCAAACTCTAACTTGTATTTCTAATTTTTAGAATTCATGAACATAGGAACATTAACAGTAACATTACAGCAAGTACACATTTCAAAGTGCATATTGAAGGAAATAAAAGTTTTCTGATAAAATATTAATTCTACATTAATTTTGCATTACTTCTGATTCCTCACTGCATTAAAATAGTAGGGAGAAACAATTTCAAAAGCTAGAGGAAAACATCTTGTACTTGTGGGGTTTTATTTCTAGGTTTATTTCCAGGTTTTGTTAGAAAAGAGCAAAAATTACCGGGTGTGGTGGCTCACACCTATACTAGCGTTTTGGGAGATGGAAGTGGGAGGATAACTTGAAGCCAGGAGTTCAAGACCAGCCTGGGCAACAAAGTGAGACCCTATCTTTACAAAAAATATGAAAATAAGCTAGGCGTGGTGGTGCACACCTATAGTCCCAGCCACTTGGGAGGCTGAGGTGGGAGGATCACTTGAGCCCAAAAGTTTGAGGCTGCAGTGAGCTAGCTACCACTGCACTCCAGCCTATGTGACAGAGCAAGAAAAATGCAAAAATCAGATTTTTATTACCTTATACTAGCCACTTATTTACTCATCCAAAAGATATTTATTGAATGTTTACTAAATGACCAGGATTGCTATAGATGCAGAGGATACCAGCATGAACAAAACACTCTACATCCAGGTGCAGGTGGACAGCTGCCAATGAACACGCATTTCTTTCCTCCAGTTGACACTCAGTTTCTTTCCCTAAGGACTTGCCTGGTGGGGAAGGTGATTCTGCCTTCTGTTCTTTGGAACCCTCCCCTCTCCCCTTCTGCTGTCTCTGAGGCCTTGCTCCAGCAGCTACCCTACTTCCCTCCTGGATCCTCATCCCTTTCTGCTTGCTGCGTTCCTTCACCATATAGGTCCTGGTCTTATTCTTGATGCCTACTGGCTCTGTGGCTATTTATCTTTTCCTCTTCACAGCCAGCCTGTGAAGATCAATCTACACTTACTGCCTCTGGCATCTTGGTCCCATTCATTCCTCAAGCTACAGCAATACTGACAGCTCCTTTCACTATGATCACCAAGGCTAAATTGCCTGGCTGCTTCTGACTTATCTTACTAAACCTCTCTGCAGTAGTTGGCATTGCTAACTACTGTCCCCTTGAATTTTCCCTCTCCTGATTTATCTGTCTTTTTTCCCTCCTATCTCTTTGGCCCTTTGTTCTTTTTGTGGATGCATCTTGTTCTTCTGGTCCCTCTCAAAGTTGGTGTTTCTGAGGGATCAATCCTTGGCTGTCTTATTTTCACATTCTACATGTGCCACTCTTTGGCTGTCACCCACCTCTTACTTCCTTTCCTGCCAAACTTCTTGAAAAGAGTTCATTTAGCCACTGTCTCCATCTCATCAACATCCATTCAACACCTCGATTCACTGCAATCTGGTTTCTGTTCCCCAAACACGATCAAAATGGATCAAAAACATTCCCTGTTTTTGAACCCAGCAGACACATTTTAATCCTCTTCTTACTAAGCGAAGAATCTGACACTCCTTCCTTCTTTTGGTGCTCTCAACCACCCCCGCCCTTGATTCCATCCCTCGGGCCTCTTCAGACTCCTTTATGCGTTCCTGGCTTATGGGCTCCTGCATCTACTCTCATCTGTCAAATGTTATGTTCTCAGGATTTTGCCATAGTGTCTCATCTCACTGTTGCACATTTACCCTGAATGATTTCATCTACCGTTCTGACTTCAAAAATCATCCCTATGCTGAGGACTTCCAAATGTACCTCACAAATCTGGATCTATCTCCCGAACTCCACAGCCATATCACCACCTACTTATCTAATGTGAATGTGCCTCAAATCCCCACAGCTCAGCATGGCTCAAACTTAACTCATCTTTGTTCCCAGATTATCCCTCCTCTTGTGATTCTTCCTTCCCTGAATGGGACCAGCAGTAACTTAGTTGCTCAGGTCTGAATCCTGAGTGTCTGACAATCAGAGGTCATACTTCTCCCCTTGAAACACTTTCTTGACTTGGCTTCCAGGACATACTACATTCTCCTTGTTCTCCTCTACCACACTAGCCTCTCCTCAGCCTGCTTTCCCCTAGTCTCTGAATGTGGCCCATGGCTCGGTTTCATTTTCTTCTCTTTTCTATTTATACCCACTCCACTGTGATCTAATCATACAATGACCTTTAGTGCCATCTATATGAGAATGACATCCAAATGCATAATTCCAGTTTCAGCCTCTCTGTTGAACTCCAGACACATATACTCAGCTACCTATACCAAGCTCTGCTTGGATGTCTAACAGGAAACTCAAATCTACATGACCAAAGCAGAATGCTTTGATTTTCTGCTTCACATCTTCTCTTCCCCAGTTTTCTTCATTTTACCACATGGCACAACCATCCCCCAGTGACTGAGGCCAATAACTAAGGAACCATTCTTGACTCTTTTTTTTTTTCTTTCCAATGTCCCCTACCCACTCTATGAATGCTAGAAAATCCTATTGGCTTTATCTACTGAATGCATCAAACCACCTCTATCCACGTCTACAGCTAGCAAGTGGCTTCAAGTCATCATCATGCACTTAGTGGCCCCCTGACTGTCTAATCACATCCACTTCTACTCCTTAAAGGTCAGATCTCCACCAGCAGCAATCACAATCTAAAAATACAAGTTAGATCACATCAGTCCCCTGCTCTAATAATTTTTCTAAGAGCAAATCCAAATTCCTTTCCTTGACTTTGCCTTATATAATCTGCCTCATCTTGGTCTTGAATTTAGTCTCTTACTACTAGTAACTTCTTTCACTCTCTCCATTTCTTAAACATGCCATGCTCAAGTTCTTCACCCTTATACTGTCCTCTTTGCTTGGAACTCTCTTCCCCATATCTATGCATATTTTACTCCCACACATTCTAATGGGAGGGTCAGAAAATAAAACCTAAGTATGCCTTAGAAAGGAAGCTTCATGAGGGTAAGAACAGCCTTCTTCATGCTATATGTCTAGTTGCCAATGGGAAAGTATACATAATATATGCTCAAAAAATACTTGCTGAGCCCTGAACAAATAAACATGAATTGATCTTTCTTTTTCACTCACACACCCAATAAGTCACCAAGTCCTTTCTTTTTAGCCACTTAAAACTATTTAGAATCTCTTTACTTGTCCTGCCTGTCTGATCTCATGTGAAAAGAGATCAGATCATGCAAGGGATCTTTCTAAATTACAAATATCATCATGCTGTTTCTACAGTAGAAATGCTCAGAATTAAGTCCAAACTCACGAATATGGCTTATAAGTTAGTCCCTTTGTGACACTGGGTACTTTTTCATCTTCTTTTTTGCTCATTTCCTCCTTCGAACTCCATGCTGTTATACAAGAGTTGTTAGTTTTAGAGATCTGTTGTACAACATTTGCCTATAGTTAATAGTATTGTATTGGGCACTTGAAATTTATGAGGGTAGAGCTCATGTTAAGGGTTCTTACTGTAATAAAAATAATTAAATTTAAAAAACAGACAAAACACAACCACAAACTCAGTGCTGAAGCCATTCCTTAACATACCATGGTCTTTCTTGACTCTTTTATTCACTCCGTCACCCAGGCTGAAGTGCACCTGGGCTCAAGTGATTCTCCCACCCCAGCCTTCCGAGTAGCTGGGACCACAGGCACATGCCACCATGTCTAGCTAAGTTTTTGTATTTTTTTAGAGATGAGATTTTACCATGTTGCCCAGAGTTGTCTTGAACTCCTGAGCTCAAGTGACCTGCCTGCCTCGGCCTCCCAAAGTGCTGGGATTACCTGGCCATGACTCCTTCCTTCCCTCCCTTCCTTCCCTTCCCTTCCCTTCCTCCCTCCCTCCCTCCCCCCTTCCTTCCTTCCTCCCTCCCTCCCTCCTCCCTTCCCTTCCTTCCTCTCTTTCTTCCTTCCTCTTTCTTTTCTTTCTTTCTTTCTTTCTCTTTCTCTCTCTCTTTCCTTCCTTCCTTCCTTTTCTTTCTTCTTTCCTTTTTTCTTTTTTCTTTCTTTCTTTCTCTTTCTCTTCCTTTCCTTTCCTTCCTTCCTTCCTTCCTTCCTTCTTTTCCTCCTCCTTCCTCCTTCTTCTCCTTCTCCTTCTTCTTCTTTTTCTTCTTCTTTTCTCTCTCTCTCTCTCAATGGAGTCTGGCTGTGTCACCCACACTGGAGTGTAGTGGCATGATCTCGGCTTACTGCAACCTCTGCCTCCTGGGTTCAAGCCATTCTCCTGCCTCAGTCTTCTGAGTAGCTTGGATTACAGGTACGCACCACCACATCCAGCTTTTTGTATTTTTTAGTAGAGATGAGGTTTTGCCATGTTGGCCAGGCTGATCTCAAACTCCTGACCTGAAGAGATTCACCTGCCTTGGACCCCCGAAGTGCTGGGATTACAGGTGTAAGCCACTGCACCTGGCCGCCAGGACTCATTTCTTTGCACATGTTGTTCCCCCTGTTTGGAGTTCTCATGTCCTTTTCCCTTGCCAGAGTTCGGTTTAGCCAATGCTTCCTCCAGGAAGCCCTCTCTGGCTCCCTAAATCCAGATTAGGTGCCCCCTGAGGGGCTTCCATACATCTCTGTATTACCGAATTGTATTGATTACGCTAAAATGCAATTCCTTTCCTTAAGGACAGGAATTTTTTTATTTTCTGCTCAGTTTTATCTCCTGCAGCTAGGGTGGTGCTTGACACACAGTAGTGATCCTGTAAGTATTTTATGAATTCATTCAAAAATATTTATGGAGCACCTTCTGTGTGTAGGCACTATCCTACGAAATACAAATTCCAGGTAATAAGAAAATTCCCTGCCCTTACAGAGTTTATAAGAAAAGACAGCCAATGAAGTAAAATTAGTTTTGTCAGTGGTGATAAGAACTATGGAGGAAAACAAAACAGGAGAGAGGGGAGGCAGCATAGGAGCGGGTGTGAGGTTGCAATTTTAAACAGGGTGGTTAGAGAAGAGTTCACTGAAAAGATGACAGTTGAGAAAAGTCTTGAGATGCTCATTGCATCATCTGGTAGATAGTAGATGTTGAATGAATGAATAACCAATGAAGCAATGAATAATTTCTATTACTCTGAACCACTTGGGGAGCTCCACTGTCATTAAGTTAGCTGTACTGTATAAATCTACTTATTGAGATGATTTCTGCACGGGGAATCAAAGGTGAGCGCCCTAGGCAGCTGCTACTTCCTGTCATCGTTCTCTGGCCCAGATGGTGTCACAGCTCCCAAACTACTCACAGATCCCCCTACTTAATGGCCTCAGGAAATGCCCAGTCACGGTCTGTCTTCCTGTTCAGAGGCTCTTGAATTAGAAATGGCCCCAACTCAGAAGATATAAACAAGAGGGAAGAAAGGAAGGAGAGAGACAAAAATAACTCCTACTATTTTCTCAGACGCTGGGGTTTCTATGCATTCTCATTGTCTGAGTCTTAAAAAGTTTCAATGGCCATAAGACTGTAACCTTTCATCATAAAGCAGCTCGCAGGCTTTTACTGATTTGTGAACAAACCCATCTCCTCAAAAGTGTTGCCAATGGAAGCAGGCTTTGCATAGTTTTTCTTTTTCTTATTTTACATGAAAGGACACTTTCCCACTTTAACCATTTATTACAGGTGAATTTTTTACAGTGATAGACTCAAAATGAGCACGGCTGTCAATGGAACCAGTCAAGGTACAGAAGTGTTTTCATGTGCATCTATTCAGGCAGAAAGCACCAGGGTGCTCTCCAAGGAGCCCATCTAGGCAGTATTGGGAGAATTGGCACCTTAGTAACCACAAAGAAGGAACATCTCCTGGGCAGGATACTTTTCTCAAACAAGGGAAACACAAGTACGGGTGGGCAGGAGAACCTGCTCTTACACTTATGTTTCTGGTTCTATTTGGAGAAGGCTCTCAGAAGATCAGTGCCTTTGAACTTGCCTGGAGGGTGGTGCCTCAGTCCATCAGGGCTGCTGTAAAAAAAATACCATAGACTGGGTGGCTTATAAACAACGGAAATTTATTTCCCACAGTTCTGGATGTTGGTGTCTAAGATCAAAGACTTAGACAGCAGATTCTGTCTGGTTGGGACCCACTCCCCGGTTCATAGACAGCAGTCATTTCTCTGTGTCCTCACGTGCATGGTAAGGGGCAGGGGAGGTCAATGGGGTGTCCTTTAGAAGGGCACTAATCCCATTCAGGAGGGCTCCACCCTCATGATCTAGTCAACTCCCAAAGGCTCCACCTCCAAATACCTTTATATTGGGGGTTAGGATTTCAATATATGAATTTCGGGAAGACACGAACACTCAATCTATAACAGGTGGGGAGGATTTAGATACTGTCTCCAACTGTATTAGTTTTCCATTGCTGCTGCAATAAATGACCACAAACTTAATGGCTTAAAACAGCACACGTTTATCTTACAGTTCTGGAGGTCAGAAGTCCTAAAATCAAGGGGATGGCAGGGTTATGTTCCTTCTGTAGGCTCTAGGAGAGAATCCCTTTCCCTGCCTTTTTCAGCTTCTAGGGGCTGCCTGCATTCCATAGCTTGTAGCCCCTTTCTCCATCTTCAAAGCCAGCAATGTGGTGTTTTCAAGTCTCTCCCTGACTCTGACCTCCACTTCTGTTGTTACATCTCCCTCCACTCTGACTCCTGCAAAGGACTTCTCTTCAAAGAACCTTTATGATTACATTGAGGTCACCCACATAATTCAGAATAATCTCACCATAGCAACATCATTAGTTTAGTAACATCCACAGAGCCTTTTTTGCCATGTAAAGTAACATATTTACATATTATAGGGATCAGAACATCGACTTCTTTGAAGGGCCATTATTCTGCTTACTGTTCCAGTTTTTTTCATGCATAATGAAAGGTGTGCCTTGAAAATAATGGAAAGTTCTTTTAAGGGAAGAAGAAAATTACCACTTATTGAGCAGGATGTACGGGTGTTTACATATCTAATCTTCTGTAATGCACTGGAATTCACTCATCTGAACATGGCTGTCATTCAAGATAGTCACTCTGGAAGGTTATGGTTGTATTTTAATGAATCATTCATCACTCAAAAATATATTAACTCTTTGAAATTGCCTCTCAGCACTCATTGGAATATCCTTAATGGAAGCAATTGCTCATGCTTTTTGGGTAGGTTTTATTATTTGGAAAGAACCAAAATGCTGGATTATGCTAGATAATACTTTCTGGATTCAAATGAAGGATAAATTATAAAGAAATTTAAATGACTTAAAACTGGTTCTGAAGGAGATTTCAAAAGAGAAATTCTAAATGGTAGCCACATTAGAATAAGTATATACTATTGAAAGATAGCACTTTGAAGAATGATATATTTGCCTATCCAACCTTATCCACCAAATATGCCAGGTAATTTGTCCATTAGTTCTGAGAATTTAAGTAGGAAACTTTGTGTGTGGTGTAATACTGGACTACAGAAGTGTTTTATTCTTCACAGATTTAGTGTATAGAACGAATACCTAAGGAAAAATATGATTTATTAGTCATAGCACAAAATGATTTTTTTATTTATAAGAAATTGTCTAGTGAATTTCCCAGTATATTAAAAATAAAATCATTTGCAAAAATATATTTGAAAATATTATTTTGGGAACACATTCATTGCAGACAAAGCTTAGCTCCTGGTACTGGGAAAACATGATTCCAAGTAGGATACTACCACACTTGTTTGTACAATTTCCCTTGGTATTTTTACTCTAAAACAGAGTGGGCTGGAAGAATTTTGTTCATATCTAGCAGCAGCGTCATTAATCTTTATGAGATTTCACCTCCATTGATTGGTAATGGTCTCACCTGATATAATACCACAATCGGTCAGTGGCAAAGCTAATTGGAATGTGGGTTTCCTAACCTTGTCCTTGTCTCCAGCAAATTCTTTCACTTAGATTACTTTGCATGCAACTGAAATTCATCATTCCTCTTAAATTTGTTGACCAAGAGTAAGAGTGTATGAGAGGATGGGATGGTTAGGCAAAATGTATCTTCTTTATGTATTTTCCTTAAATTGGATTGATGGAAAGAACAGATGAAGTGGAAACTATGTGAGTAACAGGCTGCCAATTATTGAGCATCTATTATGTGCTGGAGACATTGCTAAGATAATGGGTGTCCCAGCTTGGCCATCTGTCATATGGATCTCAGGCAGGCTTGCGGGCTTCAGGAGACCAGTGGGGACACTGTTAAAAGTCACTTAGTAGGAAGGACTGAGGAATTTCACCAGGGAGGGAGTTAGAGACTGCATTAGGAGCTGATGGCAGGATAAGAATAATAGAATTTTTTTTGTTGGTTGCATCATTTTTGCCTTAGTGGACCATCAAATACAATGTTACATTTGCATACCATGATCACACCAGGGGCAAGGATTTTCATTCTCATTTATAGGTGAGAAAATTCATGCTCAAAGAGAGAAAACAAACATGTAAGGGCACCTCATTGATTTATAACCTGTCTATGTGCACCATTGGAGCTGAAAATCACCAGAGAACCAAGTGGCCTGCTTTATCATCAGATTCATGTTGTCAGTAAAACCTAGGTTTACAGATCCTGTTCAGGTGTCACCTCTGGAGTCCTTTCTGTCATGGGGTAGAGCCAGTCACTCCTCTGTAGTTCATGGCATTTCGTATGTAGCTCCATTTTACTATACTTCACACTGCATTGTAATTCACTTACTGATCTATCTTCCAGCAAAATAGGCATAAAAGTTTGGAAATTTAATTTCCCCTGTTAAATCATGCTCCATACAGCCATCTACCTGTAAAACTGAGCCATGAGGAAAAAGGGGGCCAGTCCTTTATAGAACAAAGAGGTCAGTGATCAGCTTTAAAACCCAAAGCTGACTTTCTTGACTTCTTTAGCAAGGAAGCATCTCGGAAATCAGGGTCCTGGAGAAATAAGGGATTCTACATTCTGAAATTCTCCTTCCAACAAATCAAGAATCCATACTGCCAACCATAGCAGAGTTTCTTCCAGAATGTGAAAGATTGCCTCTTTCTCCCTCAAGGCTGAACCGGGCCTGGTATCCCTGGAAGGAGGATGGAAGATGAGATGGGAGACAAGGAAGTCCATGCTAGAGAGAGAGAGGGAGGGAGAGCCTGTCCCTCCCTCCCATCCACTGATTGTGCAAAGAGGAAAGGAAACCAACAAGGGAGAAACAAGTGTTAAGTCGTATGTGCCCAAGATGTGCCCTCTCTGAAGTCCCAGAGGAGAGAAGGAATGCTAGATAGTTTGAAGGGAACCCCCCCTAAAAAAAAAAACAAAAAAAAAAGCATCAGAGTTTTTTTGCGGGCGAGGCACAAGCCCCACACCAAGCTGAGGAAGCCACATCGGAGAACAACTGGAGTAATGTGTACTTAGCAGAGCACTAAAGGTGCCGGAATTGTCCTTCGCTCCTGTGTTGCTGGAAGATGTTTAGACATCTGTGTGCCCTGCCTGAGAAGGTGTGCAGGCTGGGAGGTGGGGAACAGTCTATGTTGCAGGAATCACAGGTTGGAAACCAAATGCATTCACATCTGGAGGTTCACTTTATCAATGAGAATCAAGCGTAAGTGGGAGCAGTCCACCAGAAGACAGAGACAACTGCTGGGAGGAGAGAGCAGCAGAGGCCAGCAGAACGCCAGACAGCAGCTCCGTGTCCAGCACAGCAGGTGCACATCCAACTACTAGCCAGCTGCCCCTAGGGACATTAGGCACAGGACCAACATCAGGCCACAAGGTCACACAAACCTCCTAGAAATCCACAGACCATCTCAGAAATGAGTGTGGGGGTTGTGATGTCTGAGAGGCTGAGCATTTGTCCAGAAGCAACCGAATTATCCAAAGAGTTTTTAAACTGGAAAGGATTGGCAAGTTTTACATTTAGTCAGTCTTTTCCCTCCACCTACTGCTACTTAGCCAGCTGGAGGGTGTTTGGAGGACGGTTCACTATAAAGATTAGATCTATATTATTATAGAATATAAAGAAAGTACAGTTTTTTGAACATCCAAGTGTAGCATGAATGAATCTGCATCCATTCTATGCCTATAATACTTAAAGCGTCTTCAGAGAAGGGATCTTTTTTTAGTCATCTTTACACTTCCAGACCATAGCAGAATACTGAAAAGGTGTTTAGTGTTCCATACCTGTGTCCTGTGTCAATAAATGCACTTACTGGTGATAAAACTACTAGAAGTCACTTGTGTTGCCTTGCCCAATAACTGGCCTTTAGAAATTCACCCTTTCATTCATTGACTTGTTTTCAAATGTTTGATATATTTTTAGCATCTATCACATACATGATACTGTGAAGGAAACAAAGATGAATTGTTTCTGCATTTATTCAAACATTAGGAATTGATTCAGTGCTTATTAAGTTCCAAGTACACAGGTCCCACTTTCAAGGATTTTTACAAACTTGAAAGAGAAAATATATAAATAAACAATTGTCATATAAAGTAGAAAGTGACAGTTCCTATAAGGAAACTGAAGATGAAGAAATGAATAAAGAGTTCAGACAGGATCAAATACAATGTCTTCTAATCTTGCAAACATGGCTGTTACAGAATGTAGTTGAAGGAAAGGGAGAGAGATACGTCCCTTGCTTTCTGATGGCTTTGCCAAAGTTACTACCCCTTCCCTAGAAATTTCTGCATAAATCACCCCTTAATCTGCATGTAATTTAAAATGAGTATCAATATGACTGCCGTAAGCTTCTGATCTCTGCCTATGGGGTAGCTCCACTCTACAGGAACAGTCAGAGAGCTGTAACACTGCCAGAGCTGTAACCCTGCTGCTTCAATAAAGCCATTTTCTTCTACCTCTGGCTTGCCCTTGAATTCTTTCCTGGGCAAAGCCAAGAACCCTGTGGGCTAAGCCCCACTTTGGGGCTCACCTGTCCTACATCACCTTTTGTGGTAGGCAGTCGTGGAGAACGCATTTCACGATGGTGCAGGAATGGGCATAGTAGTGGAACTAAAGAGAGATTGACAATAGCTCTACTGTGTTCCTCTGACGATATGCAGGTGTTTATGTCCCATATCAGGACAAAAGTCTGACAGAAACTGTGCAGCACCCAACCAAATAGCTAGATTTGAACTGCTACATATTTAAGTTATTTTCACAGTCATGGCAATAGGAAGTCTGGATCTAAGAAATCTGAAAGAGATTTGGAATATCATGTTTCCTTTGGGGGCAAGAACTTGTCTGGTTTTAAAAGCTTTGCCTTTTAATGTACTTTAAGAATATCGTTTGAATAGTCATTAAACTTCCACAGTCCTGCATCAGGGACAGGTAAAAACAGCAAGGAGAAAGAGGAAAATACTGCCTTATAGTCATAAACCCTAGCTCCTGGGACCCGTTTCTAATGTAAGTAGGCAAGCTTTCTCTCTGGCTCATCCACAGAGGTCAACATTTAAGTTGGCTACAAACTTTAGAAGTCTGCTTAGTGACTTTCTCTCCTCTGTCATACTTCTTGACTGTGGGACCACACTTACCTGAAACCTGAGGGTGCGAGGTATTTCTCCTGTGCCTCCATGGAGCTGACTGCAGACGTTTATCACCACGCTTACTGTACTGTATTCTAAGTGTTACTATAGCTGTCTGTTGCCCCATAGCAGGGCTCAGGTCTGATCAAGGGTTGTGTCCCTAGCATTTAGCTGAGGCATTTTTTTTGTAGAGTTGGGGTCCTGCTATGTTGCCCAGGCTTTCCCCAAACTCTTGGGCTCAAGCAATCCTCCTGTCTGAGCCTCCCAAAGTGCTGGGATTGCAGGCATGTGCCACCGTGCCTGGTCTAGGGCATTTCTTAATCAATAAAGTAATATATATGCCAAATCTACTCATATGGCTTAAACTTGAGATTCTAGACATATGATAAAGTACAAACAATTTGGCCTTTCTCTGTATTTGATACAATTTAACCTACGGAAATTCAGAAACAGTGAACCCAGAAAGGCCTGAGAGTTACATAAAGTGATGAGACTAACTGTTGCATGCATATGTTTTATATGCCCTGTGGAATTAGTCTCAAGGTTGGATATCACACTACACATTAAGGAGACTGGCATTTGTTTTGTATTAATCTCTACTAACATGCCCATATCAAAGGAGTGGTGCAGAAAAGAAAATAATCAGTGTTGCAAGGATTACCTCCTTGTCCTTCACTCTTGATGGAAACTGCTTAAAGAATCTGAAGAGCTGTGAAATATGCACTGTGTGAAGGAGGGGATAAGGTGTCAGAGGCTCAGACCCCTCAGCATGGTTAGCAAGGGTACAGGAAATTGTTCCCAACGTGAGTGAATTTTAATTACCAAACTATCATGTTTGAAGAGATACACTTTCTTCTTATTTCACAGAAACACTGGTTTAATCTGTTTGCATTTGAGTCTGTATGCCTGAAAAAAGATGAATAATCTTTGGATAAGAAGTCATACAGCTAGTATTTCTACTGTAATGGTTCATATAGCACAGTTATAAAAATAGCATAGCTTTGAAAATATATCCAAATGTCATTGCTAATCTCTCTCAAAGTCACAGCACAATCTATTCATTCTCCACAAGTCAAGATACACAAGCCTACAAATGCATCTTTAGAATAAAATCCTTATAAATCCAACATGATAATGCTACCATCTCTCTTTTTACTTTCTAATAAGGAAAATAGCTAGGTTTCTTCACTTCAATATATTTCATCATCTTTTTCCTGCATAAATGTTATCATTTTTGTCAATGTTAACTTTTTTTAGCTTCAGATTATAAAGCAAAAGTTAGAAATATTTTTCCCAAAAGATACTCAACATAACTAGCTATTCTGCAAATACAAATTAAAACCACAGTGAAATTACTACATGGCTTTTAAGTTGCCAGAAATAAAAAAATAATGGTAACACCAAATGCTAGTGAGGATGGAGAACCAATAGATGTCTCATACATTGCTGGTGGGGATGTAAAATGGTACAGCTGCTATGGGAATTAGCTTGACAGCTTCTAAAAGTAAATATGCACTTACCATATGACCCAGCTATCGCACTTTTGTGCATTTATCCAGGAGAAATGAATACTTTATTGACACAAAAACCTGCACGGCCGGGCGCGGTGGCTCAAGCCTGTAATCCCAGCACTTTGGGAGGCCGAGACGGGCGGATCACGAGGTCAGGAGATCGAGACCATCCTGGCTAATATGGTGAAACCCCGTCTCTACTTAATAATATAAAAAACTAGCCGGGCGACGAGGCGGGCGCCTGTAGTCCCAGCTACTTGGGAGGCTGAGGCAGGAGAATGGCGTAAACCCGGGAGGCGGAGCTTGCAGTGAGCTGAGATCCGGCCACTGCACTCCAGCCTGGGTGGCAGAGCAAGACTCCGTCTCAAAAAAAAAAAAAAAAAACCTGCACATGAATGTTCACAGCAACTTTATTTATAAAAGCCTAAAGGTGGACACAACACAAATGTCTTTCAACAGGTAAATGGTTAAACAAATTCTGGTTTATTCATACCATGGGACACTACTCAACAATAAAAAAGAACAAACTATTGATACATGAAACAATTTAGAGGGATTTAAGGACACGATGCTTAGTGAAAAGAGCCGATCTCAAAAGGTTAAATACTGTATATTTCAGTTTTTATATAGCATTCTCTAGCTGACAGAATTGTATAGATAAAGAACAGATTAGTGGTTGCCAGTGACAGAGATGAGAGTGATGGGATTCATAGGGGTAGCTCCAAGGGATTTCCTTTGTGGTGATGGGACAATTCTGTACCTGATTGTAGTGGCAGTTACATGAACCTATACATGGGACCAAAGTGCATAGAACTACACATACACACATACACACACACACACGCGCGCATGAAGGTAAAAATGTATGAAAAGTGAAATAGTTCTACAGTCAATATCCTGGATCTGTCATTATTCTAAGTAATAGAAAATGTCACCATTGGGGAAAGTTGTGTGAAGAGTTCAAAGGATCTTATATTTTTACAGTGATTACAGATTTATAGGAAATTGCAACAATATTTTTTCAGTGATTATAGATTCACAGGAAATTGTAGCTATATATATATATTTATATATTATAAAAGGAAAATATATACATATATTTTCCTCTCAAGCTTCATGTATCCATTGTTTGTGACATTTGTGCAGAAACTGAAAGGGCAAGGGGATAGAGCAGGGAGTGACTCTTTATGCCTTTTTGTTTACATCTCTGTTTTCGAGAGAATCTGAGAACAAGAGCATTTGGTGCTCTGTCAGTTATTAATGAAATCTCTCTTGTTAAAACAAATGTGCTTGGGTCACATCCTATCATTTGTTTTCTAAGAAAAATACAGGTTTTCTTTTACCTACAACATTAAGTCATCCTGGCATCGAAGACCTTCTACAATGCGGCCCAGCTTAACTCTTGGCTCTCGCTTCCTCTATTCCTTTTTGAGTACCTATTGCTTCAATCTGTTTACATACCAGCCACAATCGTCTTTGAAACTCAAATCTGTCACATTACCTTGCAGATTAAAAATTTTGCAGTGGCTTCTGGTGGTACTAGCCTAAAGACCCAAACACTTGGCCTGGCCACCCAGATCTGTGGGGGCTGACCCCTGCCTCTTTGTCTCACCATCTTGTGTCACTCTTCTCTTTTGTGTCCTTGCCCAGACACGTGACCCCGCTTGGAACCTCATCCTTGCCATGGTCCATCCCAACATAGGGGCTTGAGCGCACTGTCTGCTTAGCCTGGATCTCTTTCCCTTCCAACTAATCTACTCAGTCCCACCATCAGTTCTTCAGGAAGATCCTCCCCAATCTTCCAGTTTGGATTAGATTGCTTTGACAAACATTCCCAGAGAACTGTGTTGATTTCCTTCAGAATGTTTATTCTTGATTATATCTTCATTCGATGGGTTATTTGATTAAAAGCTGCCTTTCCCACTTGACTGGAAGCTCTGTGAGAATATGTACAGTATTTATTTTTGCGTACAAGTGTATTCACCACCTAATACAGTGTCTTGAACACGAAGTATTCAGTAATTACTTTTGAAGTGACTGTATTAATCAGATGAAAATAATTGTTCTCCAATCATATTCCTTGAGTTTTAGGCCCCCAGACTTCTGTTATGAGGTGTGTTTCATATGCAAAGTTATACCCACATTTTATCCTCTCCACATTTTATCCAATCTCATAGACCCATCTGAATGGACACTTTCTTGACTTTTCATACAACTATCATCTCTGCCTCCCTTGAAAATCATGGCACTTAAGTGTCTGCTCTCTTGCCACACTTGGTGTTACTATTATTAAGCTGTGCCTCTTATCCCCTTTAGAAGTTCATAAGCTCCAGTAGGGCAAGGCTGATTCACTTCTCTTTATATCACCTGCAGTAACTAGTGCATTTCTCAGATGCTAAATAAACATGTCTTCTTTATTGATTAATATAAGTAAAACACATATTATGTGTTCAATTAATATTTATAGAAACAAGGGAAAATTGTTTTAGGTACTTGTCAGTTCCACCAATCTGTAGTGAATAAAAGATTGGTGGAAGTGACTAAACAGCACTATAAACATGGCTCACAGAGGAAACACCTTCTGTTCTGATCACTTATTATTTAATAGATTTATTTGTTATAGGTGGCAAAACGGTTCTAGAACTGTTAGATTCAACTTGCCTTTTTACTTCCCTGTTTTTTGCTCAGTAAATTACAGTGAAGACTAATTGACATTTCACTGAAATAATTTTTCTTACTACAGAATTAAAATAAACCTTTTCACAGAATGCAGCATTAAATAGGGTGTCAAATGGCTAACTTGAGAAAGATGGCAGGATGGATATAGTGTCAGGTGTAGAACATAGGTTTGAACTAAATACCTGAGGATAAGGGGACCAGCTATTAAGAATAAATTGTCACTGTTCACAGGCAAAACACACTTGAAAAAACTTAAAAAAAAAAAAAAACTCACTGAACTTAAACAATTTGTTGTAATTTTTTCAATGCTCAACAGAAAAAAAGCAAACAAACAAACACCAACTATGGTTCCAAACAGGAAAGTCACTCCTCATTTCCCCCTTAGGTCCTTTAATACATCTTGACTGTGGGCTAATGGGTCCAGTTTTGGTGTGAAGACAACATTCCTCCCTCCCTTTCTGCACCCTACCTCTATGAACATTCTGGGGGCCTCTACATTTAGATAAAGGGCCATTGGGAGTTCCTGTGCTCCAAAATACTGGAAATCAATGTATACAATTAACTTCTTTAAACATTTATTGAGTATCTAGTATGTGCTGGGGTTTCCTCTAGGTACTAGAGATTCAAAGGTGAACAAGAAATTATCCTTGCTATGAAAGAGCTCACAGTTTGGTGGAGTAGATGGGAATATGCAAACATCCTTCTCAGGTAAAACACTGCAAATAGAGCTAAAAAGCAAAACATCTTGGAAGACAAAAGAGAGAGAGACTTATTCTGATTGTGGGGTTTGCTGATGGGAGGTGGGAGCTACACTGGATGTAGAGACATTGTGGTTCTTCCTCCTGCATCCATCTGTCTCACCTCTCCCTTAATGGGTGACAGATATGTGACTGGATGGCATTGATCCCACCCTGCCTCTATCAGTGGGTACTGTTCACTCAAAATGCCAGGAGCACTTCTGTTGAGAAACATTCAGCTAAACCAGTGAGAGAAATCTCATCCTCTATTGATTCAGATACTCCAGGTCTAAGCCAATTAACTAATAGCATTCCGCTTGGCCATTAGTGTGGCCTAATCAGAATATAGTGTCAGACTTTTATTCAATGGTTGTGGGCAAGCATCTTTTCTGTCTGTCATTGGACATGAAGGAAGAAGGACATGTGCCCCCAATTTGTGCTCAAATCCATCTCATGACCATGAGAGGAGCCTGCTTTAATATAAATCTAGCAGAAAGGATAGTAGAGGGGAAACATGGGAAAAACGAAAAACAAAAATGAGCCCCTGATGATATTATTTGGCCAACTATCCTGAAGATCATCCTTTTTCTAGATGTTCCAGTTACGAGAATCAATAAATTCCCTTTATTATTATTATATTATTATTATTACTATTATTTAAGAGATGGGATCTTACTATATGGCCCAGGACAGCCTTGAATTCCTGGCCTCAAGCAATCCTCTGGCCTCAACCTCCCCAGTAACTGGGCAGCTGGGACTACAGAGGTGCACAACTGTATGCCCAGTTTAAATTTCTTTATTTCAAAAGACAGTTTCCGCTGGGCTTTCCCCTATTTATAATTTGAAAGCATCCTAAGGTACAGAGGACCTTGAAATAAATAGGACTTCAATGGGAAGGGGATGGAGGTGGAAAGGATATTCCAAGTAATAGAGACACCTTGAGCAGGGTATTAATATAAAAAATGTAGAAATCGTATGTGTGTGTTTAAGAGAGAGAAACCTAGGTCTTTATGGGACATCTATAGTGGGAAATATTCTTATACCATTTCTAAGATGAGAAAGGGAGAGGGGAGGTGGAAAGAAAGAAGCAATGTTTTTTTCTAGTGACAACTTCAGATTGCACTGAATAATGAATGTTGATATACATAAACTGCCAATAATTTTTATTTCCATAATTTTTTCCAGTGTATTATTTATCATAAAAATATATAATAAGATTTCAAAATTAAATTAGTGGTAAATTTGCCAATTTTATGAAACTCATTTCATTTGTACACAGCATACCAAATTACTGGTGCAACTATGACGTATCTAAAAGGTTTTTCCATTTTAAAGCTTTATTGTATGGAGAGGTGAATACGAAGGACATTATAACTATCGCTGTTAAAGAAGACATACAGGCTGGGCGCATGGCTCATGCCTGTAATCCCAGCACTTTGGAAGGCTGAGGTGGGTGGATCTCTTGAGCTCAGGAGTTCGAGACCAACCTGGGCAACATGGGGAAATCCTATCTCTAGAAAAACTACAAAAATTAGCCAGGTATGTTGGTGTATGCCTGTAGTCCCAGCAACTTGTTGCTGAGGCCAGAGGATCGCTTGAGCCCAGGAAGTTGAGGCAGCAGTGAGGCATGTTTCTGCCACTGCACTCCAGCCTGGGTATAAAAGTGAGACAAAGGAAAAAAAAAAGTTGTGCACTGAATTATTCTCCCTCTGGAATTTGCAACCATTGTGTGTGTGTGTGTGTGTGTGTGTGTGTGTGTGTGTGTGTTTTCTTAGAATTCATGAGGTCTTACGCAAAATAAAGAAACTGGAATTGGGGAAGTCCTAGGTGATGGCTTAATCATATTTATAATTGGTGTGTTTATGTCTAAATGCTAATTTATGCATGATGCCATACCAGGTAGATTTATAAATTAATTTTAAAAAGTCATCATCCTTGCTTTTAAGATCTTTAAAAATGTCCTAACAGCATTGACAATGTATAGAGAATAGAGAGTATGAGTATCCCCAAATATATTTTTTAACAAAAAGAAATGTAATATATTGTGCATGGGGGCATTTTGAGTCTCCTTTTCATCTTGGAAAAGATGAAAAAGAAACAAGAAGGCCAACTTTAGGGAGAGCAGGGCTCTGAAAGTTGGAGAAGAGAAAGTTCTAAAAGGGAGAGAAAGGATTTCATACAAGGAAATGTTTTTAAAAGGCAAGTGCCAAGAATGCACTCCTTCTAGAGTCTCATGGGGCATCTTGCTACGGCCTTGTATCTCTTCCAACATCAGTCTAAAAGTCACAGGATGCTAAGGATTAAAGTGGCCAGACAGGCTCAGGTCTCCCTTATCAGTTATCTATTTTCTTAAATATGCACCTTACTAGGTATCTGATCGCACAAAAGCTCTTGGAACACAACATGCAAATGGAAGTGGTCCTGGAAAAATGCTACCATTAATTACTTTCATTTCAAGCTATCTTTGAAGTTCATATGAAAATCAGATGGCAGGAAAACTAAGTCAGGTTTAGATAGTTTCCCACCCACTGTATTTCATCTAAATTTTTTCAAGTGCTTTGCTGCTTATTTGTTTCTCCATTTTTGTTAGTGCTGTTCATAAGCAAATAGACAAGATGGCAGGAAGTATCAAAGCTAAACTAAATCTAGTATGAGAACAATGTTTTGTTTTGTGTTTTATCCTAGCGCTTTGCAATGGTATGGAATTAATAATATTGCCATATAAAAAGAAGTGAAGATGAAACAAAAAGAGTTAAGTTTATCAAAATTTATAGTGCAATGAGGAATATATATGTCTGTCAAAAATTGTGAAAAGCAAAGGTAAACTTGCAATTGTGTGTGTGTGTGTGTGTGTGTGTGTGTGTGTGTTCATGTGTGTGAGAAAGAGAAGGAGAGGGAAGAAGGGAGAGAGGAACACAGTAGCTATCTTCAGGCACAACACATTTTAAGCATTGAATTCTTGTCCCTTTAGGAAAAATCCTGTCCCTTCCGGTTGCAAATTTTACACATTATAAAAGCTAAAAGAAAAGATTATTAAGCAGTTTGATTATTTAATCAAAGTCTATTAACATTCTAAAAAGTTATAAGTTGTGATTAAAATTGATTTGTTTTTATATTTATTAATAATTCTCCTGCTAACATAAGGTTAGTTGACAGCATTCAAAGCCACAAATTTTTTTACATTGTCAATAGTAATTGTAATATATTTGAAAGAGATAAAAGATGTCCAATTACACTTAAATTTAAAAAATTATAAGACATATAAATAAAGTTCAAGTTAATTTTTATACAACCAGTTTCCCTCTTGTTGCAAAACTTACAGACTTATAGTATACAGAATCTGTATAGTACAGTCTGTATACTTAGTATAGTATAGAGATAGTAACTTATAGTATACAGATTCTCAAGGACTAAACTGAAAGTAAACTACATGTGGACAGAGGAAGCTGAAAAGGGAAGAAGAACCATTGGTACCTGGATGCTGGTCAGCGTTGTGTATTGGTAAGCCTTGACCACCAGGTAATTTGCTTCCAGGTCTATGAGTCCCAAAATCATGTACTTCCACCATCTTCGTCGTAAAATTGCCAGGAGGTTTTCTTCTCCTGTGTTACAAAGTTAAGAAGAAATGGGTTAGGTTCCTGAAACAGACTAAATTGTATATTTAGAAGAATTCTAATATGTTGCAACATTACATATTTTTAACCTTAAGTTTACCAAATATTTAAACAAATAAATCAAGGTATCAGATACCCACATGTTTTTACTTAGCAAATTATCTTTATTGTAGATTTGGCTTTTCAAGTTAGTTTCTATGCCAGAGTAAGACTGGGCAGGTTATTAGCTTACCATGCAAAACATCTTTTGTGTGTGAATAAATGAAGGATAAAATATTTACATCATATGAAAATAAAAGGAAAGGTATACCAGAAAGGCTGCATAAACACACACATTCCAGATCATCCTAAATTTCAGGATTGTGATGAAATAGATAAAAATGAAAAGAACCAAATAGAAAAAGGCTTGTGCTTGGCAGCAGTTCTGTAGTAAGACTCTGAGATGCTATCCTGAGTTCCTGATCAGCTTTGAATGTTGCATGCACTCTGGTGGTTTGTGGATGATGGGAAGAGAGAGGAAGTTGGGTCATCACTCTCAGATGAAAAGGAGTGCCATTTGAAAACACTTTTAATACTGCCAACAACTATAATCTTCACCATGTTGCATTTTAAACTGGTAGTATCAGAACAGCTGAATCTCTTAGTTCTTCATTCTTATTTTGACATATATTTCAGGCCTGAGATAAACCTTATTTTTCAAGGCAGGGCAATCAGGATCAGGAACAATAATAACTCTCTGTAGCCAACCTGTGGGGTCTTCATAGAGGATGCAGATATACAGAAACTCAGTGAATGGTGACTATATACCATATTTATGACTGTGTAACAAGGTATCCAGAGACAGAGATGTTTAAAACAAGAAATACTGATTATCTGTCAGTTTTTGTGGGTCAAGAACCAGGTTAGAGCTTAAATGAGTGTCTCCAGCTCAAGGTCTCCCAGAAAGTTGCAGCCAGTTGTCAACCAGGAATGCAGTGTGATCTGAAGGAATGACTGGGAAGGGACCTGCTTCCAAGCTCACTCACATGGTTGTTGGTGGGTGTTGGCCCCTTACCCCAAGGATCTTTGCACAGTACTGCCTCAAAACATGGTATTTGGTTTATCCCAGGATGAATGAGAGAGAGAGAGAGAGAAAACCAAAGACAGAAGATCAGTTTTTTATAACCTGTTCTCAGAAGTGACACTTCTATTCTACTCTATTCTTTAGTAAAGGGTCAATAAGTCCAGCCCACATTCAAGGGGAGAGAATTTCATAAGGAAGTGAATACCAGGAGGCAGAGATCCTTGCAGGCCATCTTAGAGGCTGCCTAAACAGTGACACACATCTTTAGTACTAGAGACGTACTTCAGCTGGTCCTCAAAGCCTCAGCAGAACACTGGATCCTCAGCTGTATTTGGACCACTCTCAGAACCTTGAGCTACTGATTTCTGCTCTTAGCTGTATTCCAACGACCATGACATGACGTGGTCTTTCCAACCCTATGGAGACATGTGAGCACAAAGCTTTCAGTTACATACAGACTGCCAAAGCGTGAGTTGTGGCCAGTTGGCAATAGGAGAGAAGGGTCTCTTAACCTTTGGTGGTCAAATCAGTTTTCCAGCCTACTTTTTCAAGCCACACTTCTCATAGCCTTCAAACCTTCAAGCATGCACAAAGTCTTTCTGTCTCAGGGAACTGCACTCCATCTTGCAAACTCCTATTCATTTTTCAAAATATAGCCCTTCTCTGGTCTTTTGGCTAACCCCTTTCCCAACTGGGCAATGCACATCCATCTCTGATTTATCCTTTCATAGGATTGTGATTACTGACTCTTCACTAGACTGTGTGCTTTTATCCAAAGGTAGAGTTAATGTCTTACTCATATACTTATCCATAGCATCTAGCATACTGACATATAGCAACGGTTAGCTAAGTGTTTTGGAGTGAATGAATTAATGAATTCAAAAAAAAAAACAACCCTGTGAAATACTGTCTGAATATGTCAAGAGCCAGTGCTAGAATATGAGTCACTCTTTTCATGGTTTTGCACATGAGAAGGCTGGTAGATGTGATCCCCAAGGTCAGTTCTTCACCGCCAGATCATTTTGGCAGTCGTTGAACAGCTCTTCTGCCTCTCTGACTTGCCTTACATGTTTGACAATCAACATATCTGTCAGGATTTGTCTTGTCAGTTGGTGATTCTCAACCTGACTCTATATTCACATCATCTGGAGAGCCTTTAGAAAGTCCTGGCTGGGTGCGGTGGCTCATGCCTGTAATCCCAGCACTTTGGAAGGCCGAGACAGGCAGATCACGAGGTCAAGAGATCGAGATCAACCTGGACAACATGGTGAAATCCTGTCTCTATTAAAAATACAAAATTTAGCTGGGCGTGGTGGTGCACGCCTGTAGTCCCAGCTACTTGGGAGGTTGAGGCAGAAGAATCACTGGAACCCAGGAGGCGGAGGCTGCAGTGATCTGAGATCACACCACTGCACTCCAGTCTGGCAACAGAGTGAAACTCTGTCTCAAAAACAAAACAAAACAAAACAAAACAAAACTCAAAAAAGTCCTAATGTCTGGGACCAGCCCCCTAGAGATTCTGATTTAATTGGTCCTGGGTGGGGGCCTGTGCATTGTGCTGAGGATCAAAACTAGGACTTTCAGATGATTAATGTTCAATGGCCATTCTCAGGGTGACTTGAGCTAAGAATCCCAAAGAGATACCACCACAGAGTGGTGAAGACCCTTCATACCAAAGAAATGACCTGAACATTTGGCCCAAAGTACGCTTTCTCTTGTCTCTGGGCCTTTCCATGTGCTGTTTCCTCTGCTTGGACTATTCTTCCTTCAGTCTCCAAATGAAGTCTCAGCATACACAGTTCTATCAGGAAGCCTTCCTTGATACTCTTATCACCCTAGACTGGGCTAGATTTTCCTGCTGTGTGCTCCCTTAACACCCCCCTCTTTTTTTTTTTTTTTTTTTTTTTTTGTGAGATGCAATTTTGCTCTTGTCACCCAGGCTGGAGTGCAATGGCGCGATCTCGGCTCACTGCAACCTCCACCTCCCAGGTTCAAGCAATTCTCCTGCCTCACAGTCTCCCGAGTAGCCGGGATTACAGCATGCACCACCACACCCAGTTAATTTTGTATTTTTAGTAGAGATGGGGTTTCTCCATGTTTGTCAGGCTGGTCTCAATCTCCTGACCTTGTGATCCACCTGCCTTGACCTCCCAAATTGCTGGGATTACAAGCGTAAGCCACCATGCCCAGCCAACACCCTTTATTTATACCTGGTGCTTATCCTCCTGTCTTATAATTACCTACTTTCTTGACTGTGTTACACATTAGATTATTAACAATTTGGAGACAGCAGAATTGTCTTGGTCATCACTTTATTCCCAGATCCAACAGTGCATGACAGGCAGTCAATAAATAATACAACTGCATAAATAAATTTCATGTTTAATAATCTCAGCAATGTTAAATGCCATTGCAGTTGAGGCACTGAAAATATATCTATTAGAAATATTCATGTTTCAGCCTATGAGAATTGTTTTCTAGTTAGAATGTAGACAACATCTGACAAAATTAATTTGGTGAACATTTTACACATAATACACTGCACCTTGGATATAAAAAGGTCAATGGGGTATTTAACCTCCACACTGCAATTCTAAAAATAATAAATAAAGGGTCACAGACCCTTGTCCCAGTTAATTTACACAGTGAACACAGAATTGCCAGACTCAGAGCACACCAGCCACATCTCAATACATAGCACTGAAAAAATGGGCTATGGTGCTTTTGGTTCCATCAATCAATAACATATGCAAAGTGTTATTCATTACATAGATTCAAAGGAATGATTAGTTGCCTTGCCATTCTGCTGAAGTTGGCAATGCAAAACACCCTAAATAAATGCTTCCATATTGTTTCATTTGAAGTACCTGAAAATAGACAACATGCTTGCTTAGCAGAATTATTCAGGAGGGCAAGAGGAAGGCTTTTTTATTTTTGGCTGAGCAAAAAATGCAACCGCTGAAAAGCCTGCTTGGGGATTTATCTACATGACTCCCATTAACACTGTTCTACAATAGACCATTAAAACTATTTCTAGAATAATGAAAATACATTCCTTAGAGTCCCTGTGCCAGCACTACCCAAACCTCATGAAACAGGGCCATCTATAAGAAACACCAGTACAGCTGGTAATATGCTAATGCTTTGAAATCCACCCCACCTTTTTTTAAATTAACTGGGAGAAGTCATAAAATCCACGGGTGGAAACTTTAGAATTATGGTTTGGCAATTAAATGCATTCTATTTACTATTTTTATTATCAATATGTCCAAATATAAATAAAAAGATTAGAGAATAACATATCCTCCTCCCTGATTTAATAAATGTTAACAGCTTGCTGTGTTTTTCTCATATCTTTACTTTTTGAGAAAGAAAATTTTACAGATGAAATCAAAGACCCCTCTCTGTCCCTGCCAGATTTTATTTCCATTTCTCCTTCCTCAAATCATTGTCTTGATATTGCTTTTTTGTTGTTGTTTTTGTTTGTGGGGGTGTTTGTTTGTTTGCTTGTTTCAAACAGGGTCTCGCTCTGCCTCCCAGACTGGAGTGCAGTGGCATGACCGTGGCTCACTGCAGCCTTGACCTCCTGGGCTCAAGCGATCTTCCTGCTTCAGCCTCCTGAGTAACAAGCCCAGGTAATTTTTGTATTTCTTTTTAGAGATGGGGTTTTGCCATGTTGCCCAGGCTGGTCTTGAACTCCTGGGCTCAAAGAATCCACCCGCCTTGGCCTCCCAAAATGCTGGGATTTACAGGCATGAGCCACAGTGCCAGCCTTATCATCTTGATTTTGTTATGTATCTTTTAGGCTCCTGTTTTTGTTCACATTTCTATGTGTGCATGTATTCAAAATAGCATATGACTTTCTTTCATGTGTTTTTAAATTTTATGTGAAGGTTTACTGTAAATGCTGTAAATACTCTTCTAGGCTTCTTCATGCTTCTCCTTGTTTTAGAAATGCATCCTTGTTGTTTCATGGAGAGCTAATTCATTTATTTTAAATGATGTCTATTATTATGTTTTATGAGTATGCCACAATTGATTCAATCTTCCACTGATAGACTTCTAATTCTTTCTAATTTTTCAAGCAATGCAGTAAAATGCATTTCTTTCCTTCTTTCTTTCTCTTTCTTTCTTCTTTTCTTCTTCTCCTCCTCCTCCTCCTCCTTCTTCTTCTCTCTCCTCTCTCCTCCCTCTTCCCTCCTCCCTCCTCTCTCCTCTCTCCTCTTTCTTTCTTTCTTTCTTTCTTTCTTTCTTTTTCTTTCTTTCTTTCTTTCTTTCTTGACAGAGTCTTGCTCTGTCACCAGCCTGGAGTGCAATCTCAGCTCACTGCGACCTCCGCCTCCCGGGTTCAAGCGATACTCCTGCCTCAGCCTCCAGAGTAGCTGGGACTACAGGCACGTGCCACTCTGCCCAGCTAATTTCTGTATTTCTAGTCGAGTTGGGGTTTCACCATGTTGGCCAGGATGGTCTCGATCTCTTGACCTTGTGATCCACCCACCACGGCCTCCCAAAGTGCTGGGATTACAGGCATGAGCCACCGCGCCCAGCTGACATGTATGTCTTTATACACATATATCTTTATAATTGATATAAAGTTTTGTTTTCACTCTCTCTTTAGAGGACTATGGAGTATGGCAAATGTGTAACACATAATGAAAGTTATTCTAATTTGAAGTAAGATAGCATTACAACAACTTCAGTGTTTGAGAATAGACAGGAAAAATCTTGGCCATGTGATTTATGTCTAATTTTGCTAAGCATCTACAGGATGACCAATCAAATGTGTTTTATAATTTGTTAAACAAACACTTAATAGGATACTTACTATGTGTCAGTGTCCACTTGCTTTACAAACGCTCTTATCCTCATTATAACCCTGTACATATTGGATACTATTACTAACTCCATTTACAGATGACAAGAGTGAGACCTGTAGGAGTTAAGTAACTTGCACAAGATCACATAAGTAAACCAGTATTTGAACTCATGACAATTTGGCAACAGGCTTCATATTCATTCATATTGCAATATTTTCTTTTGCTTGCTGTTTTATAATCATACCGTTACCCTCGTGAGTCATGCATTTCTCATTAAGGGATCTTTCCTGACCTACCGGTCCAAACTCACTTGCAGGGCACCCCACTGCCAACTCCAGGGAGGCCCATCATGCCGGAGTGCCAGTATTTGTATGGTGCTCCCCAGGAGCTGCCAGTCCTCAGCTCTGAATCAGCTTAGAGATCAGAATGTGTCCCATCACCATCATTTCAGGATCAGGGATTTGATGTCTCCTTGCCTGATCTAAGTCTATAACAGAATTTTTCCTGTGAAATGTGAAATAAGGCTTTAAATCAATTTTTTGGCCTAAAAAGTCTCATTACAAAAATAATCGTCATATGCTCGACTACTTCCTAAGGCCCCAGACATAGTAACAGTGGTCGCACATGGGGTGGGGTGAGGGTGGTGGTGGCTAATAAATGTTGAGCGAATGAAAATTTTTGTCCAAGGGCTGAAACATGGTCCACGTTCAAGCCAATGACTGGAAAACAGAAGAGCCTTGATTCATAGTATTCTTGTTCACTCCAGTGGTAGTCTGAGTATATAATAAAAGCACTGCAAGACAGCACCCTAAATGAATTCAGCTGAGGGGACAAGAAGCTGCGTTATTTTGGGAACTGCTTTTTCATTAAGGGATCTCATGGGTGCTGCCATCCTTCGTGGTGTTTTTACTCAAGAACAAAACTCAGCACACATTTCAGAGTCTGCAGCAAGAGTGATGCTCCTGCAGAGGGGGCAAGATTCTTACTTGAATAAACACCTTTTTGGCTCACAGTGTGATGCCATAATATCATCTCTTTCACCAGAGCTCCAAAGGGGAAAGTTTAAGTATTTTTTGTGTGTTTTGTTTTTGAGACAGGGTCTCATTCTGCCACTGAGGCTGGAGTGTAGTGCGCGATCTCGGCTCACTGCAGCCTTGCCCTCCCAGGATCAAGCAATCCTCCCACCTCAGCCTCCCAAGTAGCTGGGACTACAGATGCACGCCACCATACCTGACTAATTTTTATAGAGTTGGGATTTTGTCATGTTGCCCAGGCTGGTCTCAAACTCCTGGGCTCAAGTGATCTGCCCGCCTCTGCCTCCCAAAGTGCTGGGATTACAGGTATGAGCCACCACACCCAGCCTGTTTTACTTATCAGTGAATTTGAAAATAAGTATGACTTACGATGGACATGTAATTACTTACTTTAAAAGCTAAAATAGGCCGGGCGCGGTGGCTCAAGCCTGTAATCCCAGCACTTTGGGAGGCCGAGACGGGCGGATCACGAGGTCAGGAGATCGAGACCATCCTGGCTAACACGGTGAAACCCCGTCTCTACTAAAAATACACACACAAAAAAAAACTAGCCGGGCGAGGTGGCAGGCGCCTGTAGTCCCAGCTACTAGGGAGGCTGAGGCAGGAGAATGGCGTAAACCCGGGAGGCGGAGCTTGCAGTGAGCTGAGACCCGGCCACTGCACTCCAGTCCGGGTGACAGAGCGAGACTCCGCCTCAAAAAAAAAAAAAAAAAAAAAAAAAAAAAAGCTAAAATATAGTATTGGATTTAGAGTTTAAAACTATTATCTTTAGTATGAAAAGTGAACAAAATTAATGTCCTAATTATATAAAAAAGAAAATCTAAATTGTTTATGAGAAGGATTGCAATCAGTTAGTTGCACCTCATAATGCAAAGCTGAGTGAAGGATGAAACACAAAAACGATACATCAATTTTCTCTTGTCTTCTTTCATTTATTTTTATTATTAGATCCAGAGAGTGAGATTAGGAAAAGTATAAAAGGCAGTCCTTTGATATTTTGGCTTAGTAATAAACGGATGTGAGTTTAGCGACAGGCTGCCTCTTGCTGTATGGCACCTAGGAATTGGGTTAATGGCTCTGAACCTCAATCTTTCTACTATTAATGATACCACACATATTGCACACTACGTGCAAGACTTCAAAGACGAAATCGCACAGAAGGGTGGAAAGAAAGCCAAGAGAAGAAACTTTGTGTTCATTCTCATTTTGTTCCCTTCTCACCAAACTCACAAAGCTCCTACTCATCCTTCAGGACCCAGTCTAAATGTTACCTCCCACATGAAGCTTTCTCCAATTCTCTGCCATCCCTCCCCAGTTCCTCAGCACTTTCTTTTCATTCTTTGTTGTTTTGTTTTGTTTTTGCCCACCCTAGACTGCCTAGCATAGTGATTGAGATAAATTAATTACTCAACGTAAGACCTTTAAAATCTGCTCAATCGCCTTTTTTTCAAGAAATGCCTAATATGGATTTGGAAAAATATCTAAAAGCAAATACAGTGAATCATCATTGCATAAGGTTCTGGTATTTTTTACTTTAAGCTGAGTACTAGGGAAAAATCCATAAATGCATAGATATCATTGCAGACAGAATAGATACAACACAAACCAACACTTTTGTCCCATATTTCTAGTTTTAACAGACGCATTTCTTCATAAATACCGTCAGCCTCCTAAAATGTAATCCATTTAAACTAAGTACATATTCATACCCCAAACTCCTGTCCAGTTGATACCTGTTTTTGAGCAACTCCCCTTGAGGGCCATTTTGCTTCACCTGTTGCAGTTTTCTATATGTGCAGGTTCTTGTTCTGAAAAATAGTCCCAAGAGTTCCTGCCTTTTGATTTGGACAGTGAGTATGCCAGGTTGGGCTTTTCCCTCAGGGCTGCCGTGTTGCCAGGCTCCAGAAAGCAGTCTTCTCAGAGAAATCAAGCCTGGTGTCCTGCGCAGTTGAGCATCATGGCAGCCACATCTTCCTGCTGGCAGTGCACCATGATGGAAGGCAGTGGAGCCATTCGGCAGTGGGCTCTCACCCAGGCTATTCCAGGCATGGAGTGCACAATGTCGTGCACCTTAGTCACTATTTATTTATTTATTGATACATATTAGATGTACATATTTTGGGGGTACATATGACAATTTGATACATTCCTGTAATCAAATTAGGGTAACTGGGATAACCATCATTTTAAATATTTATTTTTTCTTTACGCTAGGAACATTTGAATTGTTCTCTTCTAGCTATTTTGAAATGTACAGTTGATTAAGGTTAATTAATTATACTGAGCTATCAAACAACAGGTCTTAAGTATATATTTGTACCCATTAATTAACCTCTCTTCATCCCCTACCACTCCCCTCTACTCTTCCCAGCATCTGGTAAGCACCAGACTACTCTCTATCTTCATGAGATCCGCTTTTTTAGCTTCCATGTATGAGTGAGAATATGCAATATTTGTCTTTCTATGCTTGGCTTATTTCACTTAACATAATGACGTCCAGTTCCATCTATGTTGCTGCAAATGACAGGATTTCATTCCTTTTTGTGGCTGAATAATATTCCTCTGTGTGTGTGTTACACTTTCTTTATCCATTCATCAGTTGATGGACACTTAGGTTGATTCCACATTTTGGTTATTGTGAATAGTGCTGCAATAAACATGGAAACGCAGGTAACTCTTTGATATATTGATTTCCTACCTTTTGAGCATAAACTCAATGGTGGAATTGCTGGATCATATGGTTAGTTCTATTTATAGCTTTCTGAGGAATGTCCATCTGTTTTCCACAGTATTGCTATACTAATTCACATTCCCACCAACAGTGTACAAGGATTCGCCTTTCTTCATATCCTCACCAGTATGTCATTCCTTGTCTTTTTGACAAAAGTCATTATAATGGGGGTGAGACTGTAGTTTTGATTTGCATTTCTCTCATGATTAGTGATGTTGAGTATTTTTTCATATACCTGTTGGCCATTTGTTCCTTCTTTTGAGAAAGGTGTTTTTAGATCTTTTCTCATTTTAAAATCAAATTATTTGACATTTTGCTATTTAGTTGTTTATATATAACTCTTTATATATTTTGATTATTAATCCCTTATAAGATGAATAGTTTTCAAACATTTTCTGCCATTTTTTGGGTTGTCCTTTCACTTTGTTGATTGTTTCCTTTGCTGTGAAATTTTGTTTGTTTGTTTTTGAGACAAGAGTCTTGCTCTGTCACCCAGGCTGGAGTACAGTGGCTTGATCTTGGCTCACTGCAAGCTCTGCCCTCCCAGGTTCATGCCGTTCTCCTGCCTCAGCCTCCCAAGTAGCTGGGACTACAGGCGCCCGCCACCACGCCCAGCTAATTTTTTTTTTTGTATTTTTAGTGGAGATGGGGTTTCACCGTGTGAGCCAGGATGCTGTGAAGAAGGTTTTTAACTTGATACGACCCCATTTGTTCATGTTTGCTTTTGTTATCTGTGCATTTGAGGTCTTACACGAAAAAATCTTTGCCTAGAGCAATGTCCTGGAACATTTCCCCAATGTTTTCTTCTAGTGCTTTCATAGTTTCAGGTATTAGACTGAAGTCTTTAATCCATTTTGATTAGATTTTTGTACATGTTGAGAGCTAGGGTCTAGATTCCTCCTTCTGCATATGGTTAACCAGTTTTCCCAGGATCATTTACTGAAGAGACTTCCCTTTCCCCATTGTAACACATTCTTGGCACCTTTGTTAAAAATTAGTTGGCTATAAATACATAGATTTATATCTAAGTTGTTTATTCTGTTCCATTGGTCTATGTGTCTGTTTTTATGCCAGTACCATGGTGATTTAATTGCCACAGCTTTGTAGTATATTTTGGAGTCAGGTAGTGTAACGTCTCTAGCTTTGTTCTTTTTGCTCAGGATTGCTTTGGCTACTGGGGTCCTTTATTTCTGTGAAGAATGTCATTGGTATTTTTTTTTTTTTTTTTTTTTTTTTGAGACGGAGTCTCGCTCTGTCGCCCAGGCTGGAGTGCAATGGCCGGATCTCAGCTCACTGCAAGCTCCGCCTCCCGGGTTCACGCCATTCTCCTGCCTCAGCCTCCCGAGTAGCTGGGACTACAGGCGCCCGCCACCTCGCCCGGCTAGTTTTTTGTATTTTTTAGTAGAGACGGGGTTTCACCGTGTTAGCCAGGATGGTCTCGATCTCCTGACCTCGTGATCCGCCCGTCTCGGCCTCCCAAAGTGCTGGGATTACAGGCTTGAGCCACCGCGCCCGGCCATCATTGGTATTTTGATAGCAATTACATTGAGCCTATAATTTGCTTTGGGTGATATTGTCATTTTAACAGAGTTAATTCTTCCAACCCACGCGCATGGAATATCCTTTCATTTTTTTGTGTGTTGTCCTCTTCAATTTCTTTCATCAGTGTTTTATATTTTTCCTTGTATAGCTCTTTCAGGATGCTCACTTTTACCACTTTTTCTTCAATAATACTGGAAGTCTGGACCAGAGCAATTAGGCAAGATAAGGAGATAAAGGGCATCCAAATTGGAAAGGAAAAAGTCACATTAGCCTTGTACACAGATGATATGATCTTATATTTAGAAAAACCTAAAGACACCACCAAAAAACTTTAGAAGTGATAAGCAAATTCAGTAAAGTTGCAAGATACAGAATCTACATACAAACATCAGTAGCATTTATATACACCAATAGAGAGCAATCTGAAGAAGAAATCAAGAAAGCAATCCCATTTATAACAGCCACTAATAATATAAAATAATAACTAGAAATCAATTTAGTCACTTTAAGCCTTGATTTTCCTCATCTATACACTAGTGCTACTAGGTGGACCTGCTTCCTTGAGTGTTTGTAAGAAATAAATGAGTGTGCCTATAGTCCCAGATACTCAGGAGGCTCAGGTGGGAGGATGCCTTCAGCTTGGGAGGTGGAGACTGCAGTGAGCTGAGATCATGTCACTGTACTCCAGCTTGGACAGCAGAGCTAGACCCTGTCTCAAAAACAAAACAGGAAAACAAACAGTTAACTAGTTTCCTTTCCAGGTGATTTAAAACAATGTATGTGATTATTTGCTATCTTGAATGAGTGCCAACATGTGGCACTTTACACCTAAATTTTCATCATCATGAAGATGTCATTTACAATGAAAAATATTGCTCACTAGCTCAAAATGGTTAATGACAGGTTGGCTATATGTGGGGCGGATGCTTTGATTTGAAATTATTCAAAGCAATCATAATTAAACTATGTACTCATATAAACATCCCTATTTTCCTAGGGTGAGCCTGCTGAGAGGAAAATGTATTTGTCCTTTTTAATGGCAAGACTATTTTCCTATTCTTAATCCCACTTTGTGAAAAGTGACCCTATTTGTCTTTTGCAAGTTTCCTGTGATTGGCTCTGATGTCTCCCGACATTAGCAGATGAATCTGTCAGTTTTGTGAATTTTGTTTTGAACAAAGAGCCATGTAGCAGCTAATGACACACAGTGTAAGGGGAAGAGGCCAAGGCAGACTTGCCTCCGGACTACTGCCATTTGCTGACTAGATTTAAGAGACAACATGACAGAAGGTGCCAGCCTGCACTCTTGAGGGCTGACCTTGAGCTCTGACATGAGAGCATCTGTCATGGTGGACACATAGGTTAGACCTAACATGGGAAATTAGCAAGATGGAGTGTCAATGGGCCAGAAGCCTGGTAAAGCAGAAAGCTGGCTGGCCTCCTCTCCCCGTCTGCCCTCCCATCTCCCATCCCAAATGCCAAGCACAGATCCACCAAGGCTACTTCTATTACCTGACATTTATTTTCCATTGAACACCATTTGTCAGGCATTGAGCCAGAGGCACCATACATTCATTCTTTCATGTAATTACCACCCTATACTCTAGGTGAAGAGCATGGAGCCAGAGAGACCTGTTAAAGCACTGAGTCTGCCACTTAACTGGCTGTGTCACCTTGGGAAAGTCTACTATTTGTAAAATGAGGCAAACACCACTTACTTGAAAATAACTGCTATAAGGATTAATTGAAAAAAAAAAGTGTATGTAAAGTGTCTGGCTTGCAGTAAATGCTTGGTAAATGATAGCTTTGTTATTAACAGTCCTGTGAGAAAAGTAGTTTTCAGATCATGAAATTGGATGTGGAAGAGGTTAAGTTGTTTTTCCGAGGTCTCTTCTGGCTTTTTATTATAAAGTATTCACCATAAAAATCATGTTTTTGTTTGCGTGGCACATTTAATAAAACAAATCAGAAACATTTTCATTTATGTTATATATTTATGTTATATTTATGTTATATATATTTCATTTTTCTGAAATCAAGTTCAGTAGAAAAGCAGCATTTTATGAACAATGCAATAATAGTATACTATACTTCTAGGATACATATATACATGTGTGTGTATATGTGTGTGTGTATGTGTGTGTGTGTGTGTGTATATATATGTCTGCACTTCTAACTGAAAATATTAAAGCATGTATTTGTGGGGTTACAAAGTTTCCATTATACCAACCTAGGGAAAACAAGCACCATAGAACCCAGATTATCATCATTAAATACCTTTCCACTAAAAGAAACAATAACAGTCTTTGGAGAAATGGCTGATTGCAGATCTGGGTCAGGAAATGTAATATACAAGTTAAGCCTGAAATATCTTGTTACACAAAATAGCAGTGAGGCACTCAAAGACTACTAGGGTGGTATCAAAAGGACTGAGAGGCCAACCTGGAGAGTCTTTCACATGAAGGTAACAACAGAAATGGATTAAGGTGCATGAAATATGTTTAAATCTATGAATTAGTGATGAATTTTAAAATAACAGCAACAACAACAGTCACCACCAGGGAAATATTTTTTTAAAATCTAAACCCTAATTGGTCACCATCGGAAGATGTTAGTAAACCAACTTATTATTTTGAAAATTGGTGAATAAAGGAAAATAATTAAGTTTTTTCCTGGGATTCTTATATGAACTATACCACTAGGTGGTAGATGAGGGGAAATTTGTCTTTATGGTAATATTTTTATACCCCCTAATAAATTAATGAAAATAGGCCTAGAAGGTCAAGTTACTAGCATTGCAAAGAAGGAGACAATCAAGCATTATGTTTTATGTGGTTCCAAAAAGAAAAAAAAAAACAAAACACCTAAATTTGATCAAGTCTTTGTACTCAACTACCAATTTGGGAAATGTAAAGGTCAGAGGAACATGTTGAAATACACTAGAAAGATTCAATCAGCAAAATCCAGACAAAGTTTGGTCTGTTGAACGGCAGCAAAAGCATTGCCTGAGATAGAATGAGAGCTTTTTAAAATGCAGAATCTCAGGCCCACCCCAGACTTTCTGACTCAAAACCTGCACTTGAACAAATCCCCAGGGGACATGTGTGCATTAAAGCACCGATCATATAGGCCAAATGATTATTTCTTCAAAAAAATGAATAAAAATAAAAGAGAAATGTATAGGTCAAAAGAACTTAAGGAAAACATCAACCACCTGTAATGTGCAGACCGTATTTGCATCCTGACCAAGACAAACTGTTAAAAAATTATATACATATATGCAAAAATTAGACATTTGAACACTGACAGGATATTTGAAATTCTTGTTAATTTCACATGTGATCATGGTATTGTCATGTCATTTTTAAGTTCTTTTAAAAATACACATTTGAAATAGTTACAGATTAAAACGATATAACATCTGAGACTGGATTCAAAACAATACAGGAGGGAAGAAATGGTGAGGGTAGGGATAAAATAAGCTTGGCCATGAGTTGAAATTTGTTGAAGCTGATGTAGTGCTACATAGGTCTTCATGATACTGTTTTGTCTACTTTTCTATAAGATTGAAATTTTTCATAATAAGAAAGCTACAAAAAGAAGAATTCTATTGTAAAGGGAGGGTTTAGCTATGAAGTAGCATTGGCTGGAACATAAGAATATCAAAGGTGTCTTTGTGTCTGTGGCATCCTTCCTCCCTACAGTGTCCTTGAGTTAGACGCAGTATTATACTCTTGAGCAGCCAGAGAATGCAGAAGTTTGAATTCTATTACTTCCATGTCCTTATTTCAGTCTTGGAGGTCAGGAGGAATACTTGGCAACTCTTCCAGCAGAAGTTTTGACAAGCTCATAATAGCTAAGAACCTCTCTTGTTCATTTCCCGGCATTCTGTTTTTGTGGAGGTGCCTTGCCCTTGTGCTACTGGCCAAGTTGTTCCCTGCCCTTGTTGTTGCATTTACAGACAATGCCTGTCTATGCCTGGACCACAAAAGTCCTTATAGAGGATTTTTTGTTGGGGTAGGGTAGTGCAGTATCTGCACCCAGTATGGAAGCTTCAGAAGCTGAATAGTCACCCTCTCAAGGCATGGTAGTACTGTCTTCAGTTAGGTAGATACTAATAAGGTAGACCCAGCTGGACACAGTAATATCTAACACAATTATAAGAGAGGACATAATTTGAATTATGGTTCCTGCCAAGAACCAGGAGAGGAAAAGATGCCAAATAATAAGTTAACATCCCAAGCGAAGCCTTCTGTGTCATATGGCAAATGTGTTGGGAAGCACAGATATCACAGGCCATAGTACAGTGAGGTTCCAGAGAATGACTCTATCCTTAACCACATACAGAGGCCTCAAAGAAGGCATTCAACAATGCCAAGCTACTTTGGAATGAAGATAACAAAGTAACACAAAACAAGCCAGTGCTTCAGTTGTCAATAAGACTATATAAATGTTTCTTTACTTCTTGACTACATCAGATTTCTGCCATTCTCTCCCACCTCTGTCTACTCTGATTTTTAAACTTGATTGTCTTACACAGATAATCACTCTGGGAGCTTTGAAAGCTGTTGCTTTCTGGGCTCCACCCCAGACATTTTCACTCAGTAGGTCTGGGCTGGCGCTCAGGAATCTGTATTTTAAAAGCCTCTCAGAGACTGCAATGCTGCTTGTTTCTGGTTACATTTTGCCAGCTGATTTAAAGTAATAAATAAGTTGGGTCTATTCCTCTCTGAGGCATTTTGCTCCAGGGCTTGCTACCTTCTTGTCTGGTGATTGGAACCAACTGTCAGAGTAACTTTTGGTATAAGAATAGATTTGATATCTGTTCTAAGTTGCTCAGAGCCCAGGGGAATGGAAGGGGCTATTTTATCCACAAATATAATATTAGAAGACTTCTCCCGATTTCTGCCTTCTCAGGGAAATGTCCTCAATTTGACCCACATTGACTTTTCCTCTGAATTCTCACAGTCCTTCTGCATTGTTCTCTTGATTTGGGAACTTAATTGTATCCTTTCTGATATATTTTCTTTTTTAAAAATTATTTATTTTTATTTTTTTATTATTATACTTTAAGTTCTAGGGTACAGGTGCACAATGTATAGGTTTGTTACATATGTATGTATACATGTGCCATGTCGGTGTGCTGCACCCATTAACTCGTCATTTACCTTAGGCATATCTCCTAATGCTATCCCTCCCCCGTCTCCCCACCCCACAATAGGCCCCGGTGTGTGATGTTCTCCATCTTGTGCCCAAGCGTTCTCATTGTTCCGTTGCCACCTATGAGTGAGAACATGTGGTGTTTGGTTTTCTGTCCTTGAGATAGTTTGCCCAGAATGATAGTTTCCAGCTTCATCCACGTCTCTATAAAGGACATGAACTCATCCTTTCTTATGGCTGCATAGTATTCCATGGTGTATATGTGACACATTTTCTTAATCCAGTGTATCATTGATGGACATGTGGGTTGGTTCCAAGTCTTCGCTATTGTGAATAGTGCCGCAGTAAACATATGTGTGCATGTGTCTTTATAGTAGCATGATTTATAATCCTTTGGGCATATCCCCAGTAATGGGATGGCTGGGTCATATGGTACTTCTAGTTCTAGATCCTTGAGGAATTGCCACACTGTCTTCTACAATGGTTGAACTAGTTTACAGTCCCACCAACAGTGTAAAAATGTTCCTACTTCTCCACATCCTCTCCAGCACTTGTTGTTTCCTGACTTTTTAATGATTGCCATTCTAACTGGTGTGAGATGGTATCTCATTGCGGTTTTGATTTGCATTTCTCTGATGGCCCCTTTCTGATGTATTTTCTAATGTTTCATGTGTGTATTTCTTTTGTCCTGGATAGCAGTAAACTTAAGAAAACAAAGCCTCTGCTCTGTGATCTTTTTCTGTTACACTCTTATGAACATACATTATTGTCTGTTTAACAAATATTTACCAAAATTCTATTAGAAATAAATCATGAAACATACATAATATAGATCTATTCCACAGAATCTAGGTCTCTATTTTTGTCACCTTCTACTACATTTACATATTCTATTGGGGACATTTTAACTTTTCAAAGATTTTATCCACTTATTTATCACCAATGGTGGCACTAGTGATTCAGCCCCTGTGCACTGCCAATGACAAAACCTAAAGGTCCATGTTAAAATTCATAGAAACAGACTTCCTCCAAAAGGTCCATTTAAAAATATTATAAGTTTTTAAAACCCACAACAAACAAATAAAAACCCTGATGATCCACACTAATTGCCTCTCCTGAAAGATGGTTCTATTCTTGAATATGTACTCATGGATAGAAATTAAACCCCTGAGAATTGAAAGATCACTGTCTCTGAATAGTATCTAACTCTGACTCATGGCAGGTGGCTTGTAAAATAATAATACTCAAGTAATAGTTTATCAATACATTTCCAGGACTCGAGGTTAGTTTGGACAACCACTGATGTGAGGTGAACCCTTGGGAACCAAAACTGATCATAATATATCCCAGAATCACTGGCTACACAGCTTTTAATACGATGTCCCATTTGTCTGTAGATTCCTTAGGATGTAAAGAAACAGTAGGAGTTTAAAGGTGAATAAAAGAAAACTCTTTGAATTACCAATTAGGAGTCAAGAGAGGAGGTAAGAAAGAGGCATAGGCTAAAATTAGGATTTCTAATGTAAATCTGGAAGATAATTCAAGCTATTCTTCAAACTAAGCCCATCAGCCCTTTTTACTTCCTCTGCTTCTTACATATTGGATCTAATTCAAAGACCAAACTTGGAGTACCTCTCCCCACCCTCCCTCCACCAAACAGTCTATTTTTAGATCTGATTTCATCTGAAACAGAGTGCTGCTTTGCAAAGGGTATGGCTGGAAGTCTGAAGGGTGCCTGAAGGTTGCGGATAGTCCTCTAGCTGAGAAATGAAGCTTCTCACTTTACTAATTCCTTAGAAAGAAACTTGACCGTGAACAGGTGTAATGTCAAATGACATTAAGAGTGCTTCCTCCTATTTGTCTGGGCGCACCATACCTAGACACCATTGATACTTTCTCCCTTCTCCTTGCTTAACTATTTTCCTGAGAGGCCTCTCATTTCTTCCTCGATAACAGAAACTTAGACTCATCCATGGTATGTTATGATTGAACCAAAATCCCAAGACTTGCATTCTACTTTGGAATGAAGATCAGGCCATCCGTCCAGTCTGTGGACCTGCTGTCTGTACCATGCCATCTGTCCTACAAGCTATAACCAGGGCAGGAAAAATTAGGCTTCTCTCTTGATATCTTCACGATGCCCTAAGCATGTGGCTGGCATTAGCAGGTAACTGGATAAATAAATAATGTTTCAAGAAAGCAACAGAAGGTGAAATTTCCAGGAGAGAAAATTGCTGATCTGATCTTGCAATATCCTACCAGAGTTTAAATTAAGGCATGTTGCAATGACACTTTTATATTTTTGAACCTGAGGTCAGAAAGGAAAAAACAGGACGGCATAGTTCCTGCAAGAAGAAATTCAAATGTTGAGTTAGGTGAGGCGATTATGTAATTTTTTTAAATTATTATTGTTTTTTCCATGTGTGGTAAAATATACATAGCATAACATTTACCGTCTAACTATTTTTAAGTGCACAGTTCAGGGACATTAAGTAAATTTGCACTGTTGTGCAACCATCACACTATGCATCTTCAGAGCTTTTCATGACCCCATTCTCAAACTCTGTACCCATTAAACAATAACTTCCCATTCCTCCTTCCCTAGCCATTAGGAGCCATTGTTCTACTTCCTGCCTCTATGAATTTGATGATTCTAGGTACCTCATACAAGTACAATCATATATTATTTGTCCTTTCGTGTCTGACATTTCATGTACTATGTTTTTAAGGTTCATTCATGTTGCAACATGTATCAGAATTTCATTTCTTTTTAAGGCTGTGTAATATTCCACGGTATGGATATACCACATTTTGTTTATATATTCATTTACTGATGGACACTTGAGTTGTTTCCACCTTAGCCATTGCAAATAACATTGCTATGAACATTGGGACAAGTATCTGTTCAAGTCTCTGGTTTCAGTTCTTTTGAATATGTATGCATATAGAAGTGGAATTGAGATGATGATCCTTTATAAATAAATCATGGGAAGTCAAATGATAAATGAAGCTGTAGGGAACTTTTTTTTTTCTGTTGTTTTGGTTCTTCTTTGTAGTAATCCACATTGGCTCTTCTGAATCACCGGAGCCTCAGGCCACTGCATGACAACTCGGTTTGAATCACGTTGGAATCTAACTTTAGAAAACTAAAGGCCACTCTATGTGAAAAGGGGTGCGTATGAAAGTGGGACATATGCCTTATTATGTTCACACTTTGTGGGAAAGCTGGGTACGTACTGTTTTGAATTGAACTGAAATTCTGTAATATATCCATGTGATACTTTCAACATAAAATGTGATACTTTTGCAATCTTGTAAACCTCAAAAATCATGACCATAATAAAGTGCTACTCTGTGTTTAGCATTTTGAAGTCTTCAAATAAAGATGACAAGGAAGGCCGGGCGCGGTGGCTCAAGCCTGTAATCCCAGCACTTTGGGAGGCCGAGACGGGCGGATCACGAGGTCAGGAGATCGAGACCATCCTGGCTAACATGGTGAAACCCCGTCTCTACTAAAAAATACAAAAAACTAGCCGGGCGAGGTGGCGGGCGCCTGTAGTCCCAGCTACTCTGGAGGCTGAGGCAGGAGAATGGCGTGAACCCGGGAGGCGGAGCTTGCAGTGAGCGGAGATCCGGCCACTGCACTCCAGCCTGGGCGACAGAGCGAGACTCCGTCTCAAAAAAAAAAAAAAAGATGATAAGGAAATAATTCCTGTGCAGTGAGTATATTATACAGTTAATAAGCATGGGCAATTCTTGTAATACAGGGTTTCTTTTAAATAAGTTGTTACAAGGCCTCTGACACAATTTCAACCATTTCCTGACCGCCTTTGCGCCTCCGTCTTAAAATAATTAAAAAGTCCTCTGTTCACATTCTCCAATGGTTTTTCTTTCCTTTTTTTTTCAGTGGGGGTAGGGGGAAGAAGGGAACTTATTTTCTTTGCCTCCCATACAACATTTTAGAAGTAGAAATTATAAAATAAGAATTCTGAAGACTATAACGATTGATCTTGGCTGGGTGCCGTGGCTCATGCCTGTAATCCCACCACTTTTGAAGCCAGGAGTTTGAGATCAGCCTGAGCAAAACAGCGAGAGTCTGTCTCTAAAAAAATCTAAAAAAGACTTAGCCAGGCATTGTGGTACATGTCTGTAGTCCCAGTAACTAGGGAGGCTGAGGCGGGGGGATCACTTGACCCCAGGAAAACAAGGTTGCAGTGAACTGTAATTGTGCCACTGCACTCCAACCTGGGTGACAGAGATGCTACCTCAAAAAAAAAAAAAAAAAAAAAAAAGACTAGAGTGATCTAGAATAAAAATGTGCATACCAAATATTCAAAATCTTTAAATCCTTAAAATGAAAAATATTATGCTCTTATGAAAATCTATGATACAAAATACATTTTAACAGCTGCCATCACCTGTCCTATGAATTTCACTTTTAAGTGGTAACTAAATTCCTTTGATAGGAGAGTGATGGACTGAGTCCTTGTTTTTCCTTCTGAATACACCATATTCACAGTGCTAAGATAATCTAGCTTCGCCTCTGCCCGTGGTAGTTCTCTAAGAACTGTCTGTGTATTAGACATTGGTATCTGAAGTCCTGCAGCTCCTTCCACTAACAGAGTCATCAACTACAAGCTGCAAAGTTAGAAAAATCCCTATTAGCATAAACAGGCCATTCTACATTAATAAAAGTGCTAACTGCATCATACAAGAACTGGGTATGTTAGACAAATAAAATCCAGATGCCTCACCTCTCTTTCCATCATATCGTCATTTCTGCCATTTCTCATTTTGGGAGAAGCTTGTTAGCCTGGCTGCTATTGTGACAGGAATTTGTACTAAAACACTCATGAGCTCCTCTACCTCTGTGGCCCACCATTGCCTCAGTGTCTCCGTTGCCTAGCAACAAGACCGTCTTATCTATGCAGGCAAATAACCTTTAATATATATTAGTTAAAAGCACTTCTTGATCTTTCTTTTATTTTTGAAAAGTTTCAAAAATACTCTTTTCTCACATACATTTTAAATTGCCTCATATTTCTGAGAAATAAGACCTCAAGGAGAAATTCAGCGTGCAGTTTTCAGATCTCTTCTGTTTCATCTACCTTAATACCTTGCAGTCTGGCCAAATATAGAAATCCCAATGGAACAGAACTTGTCTGAATGTCAAGGAACACTGTAGTTGACAGGTTTTTTTTCCCCCAGGTTCTCAGTGACTCCTAACTCAAAGACCACTTTGCCTGAGCCAAGGGTATCAGTGACCAGACCCAGGAGAGAAGATAGGATTCTCCTTTGCCTCCTGATACCAGGGAGAAGAGTGTAACCAAGGTCCCTAGAGAAATGTCTTGGGACACGGATTGCTCACAGAAAAATACCTAGGCAGTGTCTGTCAATTATCAGTTGATTACTTTTAAAAGAGGTTAGGGAAATGGGAGCAAAAACAAAAGAGAAAAAGTCATACATTCATAAACAGAACTAAGGATGTCATTGATTCACAACCCTTAAGCACTTATGGCCTACCATTTTTTGTCTCATTGAGAGACAGTGTTCAGCTTACTATTCTTCACCTTCCTTCCCCACTGTAGACACAGGTGTAATGGAGAAACATCCCAGGGAATGCTTTCCCATTGGGTTTTCAGAAGGTATTTGGTCAAATTTACCCACCTGGACCCAAAGCTGACAATGGAGCTACAATGAAGGTCCTCATCTACAAGTTTCTATGTGTGCTTGACTTACTAACTGTAAACACTGAAAATACTCTCAGGTGAAATGTCTCTGTCTTATACTGCTATACCTTACTTTATATAATGGATATGTTGCCCAAAAAGGTTGGCGTAACGTGACTTTCTAAAATACACCATCACATTTCATATGTTCAGAAAGAGGCCTACAATGAATCATTTTTTTGAGAAGGGAATAATTCTCTTTTGAAGTGTCAATCACGCTCTCATTTAATCTTTTGTAGGTGGTAATTTTCTTGTTATGTTTTCATAGAGTGAAGCCCACCTACATGCAATTTCATGACAACTGTAACAATTTTATATCATAAAACTATTGAAAATATCACCACAACGAGGTATATCTGAACCTACACACACTTTCCCCAATAAGAACTTTTAATTTTTAAAGTTACAAGATATTTGAAGATAGGACCATGTGTTTTTTTATACATTTTTGTTGCTTACTATGATACCAAACAGTATCATATACACAGCAGACAAGTAATACATACTTGCTGAAGAGTGAATGAATAAATCCAGCATCTTGTGTCATAGTGGTGAACTTGAGAAAACATTTAGTTTGAAACAATAAAAAATACAGAAAAGTAATTGGCTACACCAATGTAGCCATGACAGAAAACTGGTAATTTTAGTAATTTTTGAAGTATCTTCAAAATTATTTTAAAGAACAAAGTAAAATTAAAAAGTAAAACACTCCATGTCAAGTTGAAGTATTCACTTTCCTTCACATCCAATACTATTTCCTCCTATCCTAAGAAGCAATGCTAGAAAATTTATGAATTGCCTTGCAAACCATTTTTGTTTTTATACACATGTATATGCATATGTATGCATATCTATATATAATGTGGTTTTTTTGTAATTTTTATCAAATTTATAATACTGGTATTATACTCTAGTTGATCTATATATAATTTTGCAACTTGAATTTTTTTTCACTCAACACTATGTTTGTGAGTTATCCATGTTATAAACAAGTAAGTCTGCCTCGTTTTTTAATCTGCAGAGCAGTCTGCTATATTTTATTTACCCATTTTTCCCATTGTGGGACTCACAGTTTATTTCCAATTTTTGCTATTATAAACAATGCTACAATAAACTTGTCTCTGGGCCTGTGTAAAACTTACCAGTACTCAAATATACTGGTCCATAGAATATGCACATTTTTCACATTCTAGTTTGAATCAAATAAATCCCCAAAGTATATGAATTTATACTCCACCAGCACTGTGTAAGAGTTCCCGTCTCCTCATCCTTGCTAACGCAAACTGGACGCATCCTGCATGCTTATCTCACAACAAATAAGAAGGATAATCTCTCATCAGTTTAATGTTTTGTGATAAAGTCTAGAAAAAACAGCCCTTAAATGACTGCTAGTACAGGGCTAATAATTATAATATGCCATAACTTGTTGATCTTAGCTCTTTGATATTAATATAGTGGGTTATAATTAAAAGCTTAGTGAGAGGAAGAGGTGTAGAGCTGAGAAGTATAATCTGAACAGAACTGGAATACACACTTACGCATTGTTAAATTTTTAAAAAATGCCCAGATGGATTCAAACTTGTCTTAACTTGTACTAGCATGTTTACAACAATGTGATGAAGTATCCCACCTCTCAATGTTCTTTCTTCAACACCTATGGCTTTAACATTTTATAGACAAGATTCAGGTTAGATAGGAATTATTTCCTGTTATAAATGATGTTCAAACACTAGGATTTCCCAAAGTTAGTTATGATATATACTCCTATAAGAAAACTAGATTAATTATTGTTCTAAATAATTTATAATAGTGCTGCTGAGAATTTGGATGAGTGCGCTTCCTTCCTTCCATCCTCCCTCCCCTCTCCTCTCCCTCTCTTTCCTTCCTTCCTTCCTTCCTTCCTTCCTTCTTTTCCTTCCTTCCTTCTCTCTTTCTTTCTTTCTTTCTCTTTCTCTCTTTCCTTCTTGATGGAGTTTCACTCTTGTCCAGTCTGGAGTGCAATGGCGCGATGTCACCTCACTGCAACTTCCACCTCCCAGGGTCAAACGATTCTTCTGCCTCAGCCTCTCAAGTAGCTAGGATTATGGGTGCCCATCACCATGCCCAGCTAACTTTTGTATTTTTAGTAGAGATGTGGTTTCACCATGTTGGCCAGGCTGGTCTTGAAGTCCTGACCTCAGGTGATCCGCCTGCTTCACCTGCCCAAAGTGCTGGGATTACAGGTGTGAGCCACCATGCTCAGCTATGATTATTTCTGAATCAAGATTTTTATAATTAAAATCAACAGACAGACACCAGCTGTAGTGGTTGTAATTAGAAAAAGTAAATGTTTGGAAGGCAGGGGAACTGGTTTTCAGAAAAGTCAGTATTCAGGACTTCTGAGACATCTGTGTAGTAAAAGCAGACAGTCTTTTTAAGATGCAACTACTGAAACAAATCAAAACCAACTGTTTTCACAGTTGTCCCACTCCATTCAAGATTCAAAGACATGCAAGAAAAGAAACTTTGGCCAAGCTTGAATGACACACCCAGCTCTTGGTCAAAGAAAGACGAAGCACCTTGAATAAAGTTGCACCAAGAATGCATACATAGGAAAAAGAGCTTATTTACCTGAGGAAATAAGAATACTCTAGCTAAACTAGAGGGGATTGAATGTTGATTGGCTCAAAACAACAAATGTCTGTTACGAGTGGGTTGAATAAATATATATTTAATGTCTACCACATGATAGCCTTTTTATTATCTGTGGATGCCTGTGTATTAAATTTATTCTGAGAAAATAAACAGTTAATATCCTTACCTGAGAAATCCAATTATTTAGGTAATGCATCAACTAAGTTCTTAAATTCCTTTCCACTCAGCACTGCACAATTCTGGCTAAGGTCAGACATGGAATTTATTATAATAATGACCTGCTCACATCACTTGAGCTTTCAGCCCTATAGGAATAAGCAGCATGAAAATATTAAAATGCTATAGTCAGCATGACATGTTCTTGGTATTCTTGGCATAAACTCTCCTCAAGGGTATGTCCATATGTTCCTGGTTGTTGTTCTCCAATTGATCATGCATTCTTTAAGAACTGACATTTCATAATGATTGATGTCAGTCACTTGTTTCTTTGGAGTCACATTTATTTATTTAGCATATATTTATTGAGGGTCTAGTAAGACTGTTGTATATGCATAGTATGCACATGATAATCATTTACTGAATTAATGAGTGTGATGTGGGCAGTTCAAAAATGAATTTGACTAAGATTTTGTGCATAAAGATCTTATGGTCTGGGAGGAGAGTTAGGAGACACAGATATAAGCATAATTGAAACATAAGGTAGAAAGTAAGAAGGGGCAAAAAGGGCAATGGAAGTTTAGAAGAAAAAGGGCTCAGTTCTGACTAGGGTTGTCTATTAGTGTACTAAGTCTTCCATACCAAAGTACCACAGACTAGATGGTTTAAGCAAAGAAATTTAATTTTCTCACAGTTTTGGAGGCTAGAAGTCCAAGATCCAAGGGTTGACAGAGTTGATTTCTTCTGAGCCTCTCTTCTTGGCTTGTAGATGGCTGTCCTGTCCCTGTGTCTTCCAGATGGAATTTTCCTTCATGTTCTAATCCCTTCTTTAAAAGACACCAGTCATTTTGGATTAGAGGCCATCCATAGGACCCCATTTTACCTTAATTACCTATTTAAAGACCCTGTCTTCAAATACAGTCACATTCTGAGATAGTAGGTGTTTTAACATATAAAGTAGGATTTTAACATATAAATTTGGGAGAGGCAGAGTTCAGCCCATAGCAGGTGGTTAGGGATGGATTCATGAAGGAGGGCAGCACTTGGACCATGGCTCCACACTGACCCAGATTTGGAACAATCAGCATGTAACTTTACCCTCGACAAAGTGGTTGATTTAGAATTGGATACATAACTTAACCAGAGTCAAGGAGACACAACAGGTTTCCTCTTGAGTGAATTAGGAAGAACCTCTTCCCCTAAATGCCTTAATCTGGAAGTCTGAAGGCTAGAGATGATGTGGATGTCTTAAATAATCACAAGGCGAGAAAAGGCTTGTCTGCGAATGGCTCTTACCTAGGAGAAGGCAGAGTACAGAGATGTAGAAATCTGGAAATCAGATCGTAAGGCACCACTGAGCCAGTCAAGTTACATTAGGTCCACACTACCCTTCAGTTTTTCTAGTCTTTTGTTTGTACTTCATTTCTTTTTTGCTGTTTTGTTTTTAATTCAAGCAAATTAAAATTAAATTTTTTGTCCCTTGCCCCCACAAGAGTCCCAATCTCCAAACAAGACTTTCCATAGATTAGGCAGTAAAATCTTAACAGGGAAAAAGTCTTCAGAAGGAATTAGAAAATGACGAACATGAAACATTTAAGTATATCAGGCGGACAATTCTTAACTGTTGAAGAATAATAGTGATAATCACAATTAGGTCTAATTTTAATTATGAGGAGGGTTACTCAATTAGAGAGACAGAAAACTATAAACCTGCCACCTTCTCTCGTTTTCTGACAAGCTCCTTAAAGTGGAAGAGCTCTGAAAGGGCACATATTTGCATAATTGGGTTCCTTTTGTTCTTTTGCTTGCTCCAACTAAGTGTCTTAGCAAACTACTGTTATTGTTTCCACTGAATTATAAAATAAAGATAACTTTATATAGCAGGCCACTGAAATAATATTTGCCATTACTTGGCTTAGAATAGCAAAGGTACAAATCAAATCTTTGGAAATCACTTCTGTTCCTTTTTGTCATATGGATTGCCCTGGAGGGTAGAATTAAGAGAAATCTTGGAAAATTGTATTTAAGATAATAAAACATTTATGAAAACTTGGATTGGACATTGTTGGACTCTCACAGCACCAGGGACACATAAACTCTTTAAAGATTATTTAAGATAATTTTAGTACTCTACTGGCCAGGGGTCAGTGTTTTATTTTATTTTTTAGCAATTATCAAAACTCCCAAAATGTCATGGCTACCAAAAAGGAGAAAATATATATAATCTTTAATATAATATTAAACTGAAATACTATTCTATAATACTTAACAGACTTTATTTTTCAAAATTCTGGGCACTTAAATACTTAATTTCCAATTACAGAGGTATGCTTCCTTACATCCACTTGTTAGACTCTTTAGCAGTTATTTTTTAAAGTGTTTTTAGAAAGGCCTTGTAAAACAATGTAAAGATGCCTATGATAAAATATTAAGCATATAAAATGCAGGTGTAGAAATTATAAATAGAGTATGACTTCAACTATTTAGAAAGTGCAGGGTGGAGCAAGATGGCCGAATAGGAACAGCTCCAGTCTCCAGCTCCCAGCGCGAGCGACACAGAAGACGGGTGATTTCTGCATTTTAAACTGAGGTACTGGGTTAATCTCACTAGGGAGTGCTGGACAATTGGTGCTGGTCAGCTGCTGCAGCCAGACCAACAAGAGATGAAGCAGGGTGAGGCATCGCCTCACCTGGGAAGCGCAAGGCAGAAGGGAATCCCTTTTCCTAGCCAGGGGAACTGAGACACACAACACCTGGAAAATCGGGTAACTCCCACCCCAATACTGCGCTTTACCAAGGGTCTTAGCAAATGGCACACCAGGAGATTATATCCCACACCTGGCCTGGAGGGTCCCATGCCCACGGAGCCTCCCTCATTGCTAGCACAGCAGTCTGCGATCTAACTGCAAGGCAGCAGCCAGGCTGGGGAAGGGGTGCCCGCCATTGCTGAGGCTTAAGTAGGTAAACAAAGCCACTGGGAAGCTCGAACTGGGTGGAGCCCACAGCAGCTCAAGGAGGCCTGCCTGTCTCTGTAGACTCCTCCTCTGGGGACAGGACACAGCTAAACAAACAAACAAAAAAAAGCAGCAGAAACCTCTGCAGATGCAAACGACCCTGTCTGACAGCTTTGAAGAGAGCAGTGGATCTCCCAACATAGAGGTTGAGATCTGAGAAAGGACAGACTGCCTGCTCAAGTGGGTCCCTGAACCCTGAGTAGCCTAACTGGGAGACATGCCCCACTAGGGGCAGATCGACATTCCACACTTCACAAGGTGGGGTACACCCCTGAGAGGAAGCTTCCAAAGCAAGAACCAGACAGGAACATTTGCTCTTCAGCAATATTCTATCTTCTGCAGCCTCTGCTGCTGATACCCAGGCAAACAGGGTCTGGAGTGGACCTCAAGGAATCTCCCACAGACCTGCAGCTGAGGGTCCTGACTGTTAGAAGGAAAACTAACAAACAGGAAGGACACCCACACCAAAACCCCATCAGTATGTCACCATCATCAAAGACCAGAGGCAGATAAAAATCACAAAGATGGGGAAAAAGCAGGGCAGAAAAGCTGGAAATTAAAAAAATAAGAGTGCATCTCCCCCTCCAAAGGAATGCAGCTCATTGCCAGCAACGGATCAAAGCTGGACAGAGAATGACTTTAACGAGATGAGAGAAGAAAGCTTCAGTCCATCAAACTTCTCAGAGCTAAAGGAGGAATTACGTACCCAGTGCAAAGAAACTAAAAATCTTGAAAAAAGAATGTAAGAATGGCTATCTAGAATAATCAATGCAGAGAAGGCCATAAACGAACTGACAAAGATAAAAATCATGACATGAGAAATACGTGACAAATGGACAAGCTTCAGTAACTGACTCAATCAACTGGAAGAAAGAGTATCAGCGATTGAGGATCAAATGAATGAAATGAAGCGAGAAGAGCAGTCTAAAGAAAAAAGAGGAAAAAGAAATGAACAAAGCCTTCAAGAAGTATGGGATTATGTGAAAAGACCAAATCTACATCTCATTGGGGTGCCTGAAAGGGAGGGGGAAAATGGAACCAAGCTGGAAAACACTCTTCAGGATATCATCCAGGAGAACTTCCCCAACCTAGTAGGGCAGGCCAACATTCAAATTCAGGAAATACAGAGAATGCCACAAAGACACTCCTCGAGAAGAGCAACTCCAAGACACATAATTGTCAGATTCACCGAAGTTGAAATGAAGGAAAAACTGTTAAGGGCAGCCAGAGAGAAAGGTCGGGTTACCCACAAAGGGAAGCCCATCAGACTAACAGCAGATCTCTCGGCAGAAACTCTCCAAGCCAGAAGAGAGTGGGGGCCAAGATTCAACATTCTTAAAGAAAAGAATTTTCAACCCAGAATTTCATATCCGGCCAAACTAAGTTTCACAAGTGAAGAAGAAATAAAATCCTTTACAGACAAGCAAATGCTTAGAGATTTTGTCACCACCAGGCCTGCCCTACAAGAGATCTGGAAGGAAGCCTAAACATGGAAAGGAACAACAGGTACCAGCCATTGCAAAAACATGCCAAAATGTAAAGTCCATCGAAGCTAGGAAGAAACTGCACCAACTATTGAGAAAAATAATCAGCTAATATCATAATGACAGGATCAAGTTCACACATAACAATATTAACCTTAAATGTAAATGGACTAAATGGTCCAATTAAAAGACATAGACTGGCAAACTGGATAAAGAGTCAAGACCCATCAGGCCGGGTGCGGTGGCTCACGCCTGTAATCCCAGCACTTTGGGAGGCCGAGGCGGGCGGATCACAAGGTCAGGAGATCGAGACCATGGTGAAACCCCGTCTCTACTAAAAATACAAAAAAAAAATTAGCCGGGCGCGGTGGCGGGCGCCTGTAGTCCCAGCTACTCAGGAGGCTGAGGCAGGAGAATGGCGTGAACCTGGGAGGCGGAGCTTGCAGTGAGCCGAGATCGCGCCACTGCACTCCAGCCTGGGCGACAGAGCGAGACTCTGCCTCAAAAAAAAAAAAAAAAGACCCATCAGTTTGCTATATTCAGGAGACTCATCTCACATGCAGAGACACACATAGGCTCAAAATAAGGGATGGAGGAAGATCTATCAAGCAAATGGAAAACAAAACAAAAAAAAAAGCAGGGGTTGCAATCCTAGTCTCTGATAAAATAGACTTTAAACCATACAAGATCAAAAGAGACAAAGAAGGCCATTACATAATGGTAAAGGGATCATTTCATCAGGAAGAGCTAACTATCCTAAATATATATGCACCCAATACAGGAGCACCCAGATTCATAAAGCAAGTCCTTAGAGACTGGCAAAGAGACTGAGACTCCCATACAATAATAATGGGAGACTTTAACACCCCACTGTCAACATTAGACAGATCAACAAGACAGAAAGTTAAGAAGAATATCCAAGAATTGAACTCAGCTCTGCACCAAGCGAACCTAATAGACATCTACAGACCTCTCCACCCCAAATCAACAGAATATACATTCTTCTCAGCACCACATCACACTTATTCCAAAATTGACCACATAGTTGGAAGTAAAGCACCCCTTAGCAACTGTAAAAGAACAGAAATTATAACAAACTGTCTCTCAGACCACAGTGCAATCAAACTAGAACTCAGGACTAAGAAACTCAATCAAAACCGCTCAACTACATGGAAACTGAACAACCTGCTCCTGAATGACTACTGGGTATATAACGAAATGAAGGGAGAAATAAAGATGTTCTTTGAAACCAATGAGAACAAAGACACAACATACCAGAATCTCTGGGACACATTTAAAGCAGTGTGTAGAGGGAAATTATAGCACTAAATGCCCACAGGAGAAAGCTGGAAAGATCTAAAATTGACACTCTAACATCACAATTAAAGAACTAGAGAGGCAAGAGCAAACACATTCAAAAGCTAGCAGAAGGCAAGAAATAACTAAGATCAGAGCAGAACTGAAGGAGATAGAGACACAAAAAACCCTCCAAAAAATCAATGAATCCAGGAGTTGGTTTTTTGAAGAGATCAACAAAATTGATAGACTTCTAGCAAGACTAATAAAGGAGAAAAGAGAGAAGAATCAAATAGATGCAATAAAAAATGATAAAGCAGATATCACCACCGACCCCACAGAAATACAAACTACCATCAGAGAATACTACAAACACCTCTACACAAATAAACTAGAAAATGTAGAAGAAATGGATAATTTCCTGGACACATACACTCTCCCAAGACTAAACCAGGAAGAGGTTGAATCCCTGAATAGATCAATAGCAGGCTCTGAAATTGAGGCAATAATTAATAGCCTACCCACCAAAAACAGTCCAGGACCAGATGGATTCACAGCCGAATTCTACCGGAGGTACAAGGAGGAGCTGGTACCATTCCTTCTGAAACTATTCCAATCAATAGAAAAAGAGGGAATCCTCCCTAACTCATTTCATGAGGCCAACATCATCCTGATACCAAAGCCTGGCAGAGACACAACAAAAAAAGAGAATTTTAGACCAATATCCCTGATGAACATTGATGCAAAAATCCTCAATAAAATACTGGCAAACCGAATCCAGCAATACATCAAAAAGCTTATCCACCATGATCAAGTGGGCTTCATCCCTGGGATGCAAGGCTGGTTCAACATTCGCAAATCAATAAACGTAATCCAGCATATAAACAGAACCAAAGACAAAAACCACATGATTATCTCAATAGATGCAGAAAAGGCCTTTGACAAAATTCAACAGCCCTTCATGCTAAAAACACTCAATAAATTCGGTATTGATGGAATGTATCTCAAAATAATAAGAGCTATTTATGACAAACCCACAGCCAATATCATACTGAATGGGCAAAAACTGGAAGCATTCCCTTTGAAAACTGGCACAAGACAGGGATGCCCTCTCTCACCACTCCTATTCAACATAGTGTTGGAAGTTCTGGCTAGGGCAATCAGGTAAGAGAAAGAAAGAAAGGGTATCCAGTTAGGAAAAGAAGAAGTCAAATTGTCCCTGTTTGCAGATGACATGATTGTATATTTAGAAAACCCTATCATCTCAGCCCAAAATCTCCTTAAGCTGATAAAAAACTTCAGCAAAGTCTCAGGATACAAAATTAATGTGCAAAAATCACAAGCATTCTTATACACCAGTAACAGACAAACAGAGAGCCAAATGAGGAATGAACTTCCATTCACAATTGCTTCAAAGAGAATAAAATACCTAGGAATCCAACTTACAAGGGATGTAAAGGACCTCTTCAAGGAGAACTACAAATCACTGCTCAGTGAAATAAAAGAGGACACTAACAAATGCAAGAACATACCATGCTCATGGATAGGAAGAATCAATATCATGAAAATGGCCATACTGCCCAAGGTAATTTATAGATTCAATGTCATCCCCATCAAGCTACCAATGAGTTTCTTCACAGAATTGGAAAAAACTGCTTTAAAGTTCATATGGAGCCAAAAAAGGGCCTGCATTGCCAAGACAATCCTAAGTCAAAAGAACAAACCTGGAGGCATCACACTACCTGACTTCAAACTATACTACAAGGCTACAGTAACCAAAACAGCATGGTACTGGTACCAAAACAAAGATATAGATCAATGAAACAGAACAGAGTACTCAGAAATAATACCACACATCTACAGCCACCTGATCTTTGACAAATCTGACAAAAACAGGATATGGGGAAAGGATTCCCTATTTAATAAATGGTGCTGGGAAAATTGGCTAGCCATAAGTAGAAAGCTGAAACTGGATCCTTTCCTTACTCCTTATACGAAAATTAATTCAAGATGGATTAGAGACTTAAATGTTAGACCTAATACCATAAAAACCCTAGAAGAAAACCTAGGTAATACCATTCAGGGCATAGGCATGGGCAAGGACTTCATGTCTAAAACACCAAAAGCAATGGCAACAAAAGCCAAAATTGACAAATGGGATCTAATTAAACTAAAGAGCTTCTGCACAGCAAAAGAAACTACCATCAGAGTGAACAGGCAACTTACAGAATGGGAGAAAATTTTTGCAACCTACTCATCTGACAAAGGGCTAATATCCAGAACCTACAAAGAACTCAAACAAATTTACAAGAAAAAAACAAACAACCCCATCAAAAAGTGGGCAAAGGATATGAACAGACATTTCTCAAAAGAAGACATTCATACAGCCAACAGATACATGAAAAAATGCTTGTCATCACTGGCCATCAGAGAAATGCAACTCAAAACCACAATGAGATACCATCTCACACCAGTTAGAATGGCAATCATTAAAAAGTCAGGAAACAACAAGTGCTGGAGAGAATGTGGAGAAATAGGAACACTTTTATACTTTTGGTGGGATTATAAACTAGTTCAACCATTATAGAAAACAATATGGCAATTCCTCAAGGATCTAGAACTAGAAGTACCATATGACCCAGCCATCCCATTACTGGGTATATACCCAAAGGACTATAAATCATGCTGCTATAAAGACACATGCACACGTATGTTCATTGCGGCACTATTCACAATAGCAAAGACTTGGAATCAACCCAAATGTCCATCAGTGACAGACTGGATTAAGAAAATGTGTCACATATACACCATGGAATACTATGCAGCCATAAAAATGAACGAGTTTGTGTCCTTTGTAGGGACATGGATGCAGCTGGAAACCATCATTCTCAGCGAACTATCGCAAGAACAGAAAAGCAAACACTGCATGTTCTCACTCATAGGTGGGAACTGAACAATGAGATCACTTGGACTCGGGAAGGGGAACATCACACACTGGGGCCTATTATGGGGAGAGGGGAGGGGGGAGGGATTGCATTGGGAGTTATACCTGATGTAAATGACGAGTTGATGGGTGCTGACGAGTTGATGGGTGCAGCACACCAACATGGCACAGGTATACACATGTAACAAACCTGCACGTTATGTACATATACCCTAAAAGTATAATAATAAAAAAAAATTAAAAAATAAAAAGTGCAAGTACTTAAGAAGAGTGTCGATGCTGAAAGGTGTGCTACCTTTCCCCACCCATCAAAAGGGTCACTGCTGACACTCCTATTCCAAAAGACAGGCTGACAAGAGAAAAGCATAACAAATTTGTTTAATCCAAATTTTATGTGGCATAGGAGCTTTCAGAAATGAAGACCCAAAGACTCAGGGAAAACTCTTTTTAGGCTTAGGTTTGAGGAAGAATGGGCAGCAATGCAGAATGTGACTGGGGAAGAGGGAATGATCTAATGGTAGCAGACTGAGGGGAAAACCCAGCAAGCCCTCACTGTTCAGATTCTTTTTATTCTGGGTAGCATTCCTTCCTTTGGGTATGGGGCAGGAACCCTTGGAATGAGGTTCTTTAAGGGAAAAGGGAGAAGGAAGAGAGTGACTTTTCTACGTTTTATGGCTTCCTTTGGAGGAGAGAAGCTCTAGTTTCTATGACCTACCTTGGGGAAGAGAAATTTTTCTGGTTCTATAACTTGCTTAGGGGAAAAACAGGGGTGGGAGACAGAAGGACAGGGGAAGGTCAGAGAGAGACTTTGTGAGGCTGCTTCTGCAGCCTTCCAATCTCCTTTAGATCAAAGTACTCATTATGCCACAGTGCCACATTTGGGGTATTTTCTGAGCCCCCAAAATAAAGGCTCTAAAGATGACATGAAAATATTAACAGAGGTGTTTGTGATGGGATGGTAGCACAATGGGTATTTTTTCTATCTAGTTACATGTGTTTTCTGATTTTTCTTTAATAAGCATGAATTACTTTCATAATTAAAAAGCACTTATTACATTAAAAAGTCTGTGCACTCTAAGTAATAAAAGGGCTATTTTAAAATAAATTTCTTGTTGCAAGACAAGATTGAGCTCTCTTAATTTAAAAAAGTTTATAAAGAAATCAGAGAATCAGTTAATCCATAACACCAAATAATAAATGTCTTGGTCAAAGGAAATTGCAAAATCATTTGTCATTATTTCATGGGCAGTGCTCACACTCTGTGATAGGTTTTCGTTTCATTACCAGGTGTTTCTGGATTAGAGGGATAAAATTACTTCCCAGGGTCACATATGAATGGAACATAAAGAACTGGAGATCTCATCACAACCTGGCTAAGTGGAGGGTACCCGCCAGTCATACAGGATGTGCCTTATCCCGGTGCTCCAGCCCCTGTGTACACAAGCAGTGGAAGCCAGGGCCTGCATGCAGGCAGTGGGGGTACCACTGCAGCAGAGGGGTGTGTGTGTGTGTGAGAGACAGACAGAGAGACAGAGAGACAGAGAGAGAGACAGAGAGATGGAGAGAGAGGGAGAGAGAAGGGGGGCTCTCTTTCCCTTGATGTTTCCATTTTCTTTTTCTAAAGAAAGCATTGCCTTTTTCAAAGGCCTTGTGACTTCCAGCGTTCTACTCAGAACAGAAATCATCACCCCCAATCCCAAAAGGGAATGATTTGCTGTTATCTTTTAATCTTAACTGCATTGCATTCATACTAGGTAGCTAACTCCAATAAATATTTAAATGTTAATGGTATTTTTGCCTACCAATGGGAAAAAAAGGTCTTGATCTGCAATTAAGGGAATTCTAGGTGATAGTAAGTCATAGTTTAGATGACGGGGAGGGTCGAGGTGGCAAGAGAAATAGCAATTTGTCCTTGAAATCAGATGAGGTCTCCGCTTTGGAAAAACAGAAAACTGCTTCAGTGTTTATTAGGTCCCTTGGAAGATCTCCTGACACTGTCCTTCAACTTTCTGAACTCCACGCTCCTTTTCTGAACTCCACGCTTCTCTCCCAATCCCTGCACAGCCCCCAACCCAAGTTTCTTTCCATACTGATGCCTACCACTTTGTTCTAGGTTGCCTTTGAGTACAACAGTCTATTTCACATGTGTATAGAGAAACACTGCCTCTGATGTTTGTTGTTTGTGCATCATAACTGCTCAGAACTCCAGAAAACGATTCTAAGTCATATTCTGCAAAACATGCTTCCTAGGCCTTGCAATTTATTACATACAAATATTCTGCAAGGAATTTTTCTTAAGATCAATCAACTAAACAATCAACAAAATTCTGACTCGTTTACTAACCTTCAGTGACTCATTTATTTTAAATATGCCTTTTTATTTCTAACATACAACTTAGGAATTTTAATATTGATTAATTGATCCAATCATTCCTTACAAAAATAAGCAAATATTTCCTAGGGCTCTTCTGAATCTGTGCTTCTACTCCATGCCCTAGATTCCTCTTTATGCTTATAATATACATTTGCCTATGTTTATCCTACTTTATCCATTTATTTTACCTCAAGGCTACTTCTTGCTTCCCCTTTGATTTTCTCAATTGAGACATTCTGATTTATTAAGGGTAAGGAAAGGAAGCCTTCATTCACTGCACATGTCAGAATTTGTTAAACTAATCACTTCAAAGTTGTTTTAAAAAATTTTTTTAAACAATAAGACAATTCAGTTGTTCAGAGTATTAGCTTCCCAGCTGCAACAAGTTGTTTAATCCTGAATTTTCTAAATGCTAAGAGCTTCAACAGGGAAAACAGGCATTGGGTGCAAATGCTGTGATCTTGCCAGCTCAGAGTACAGCTCCTTCGATTTGTCTCTTGGTCCCCTGTGACGGGCAGAGGATATTTGGTTTGGTAACAAGACGGCCTCTGTGATATAAAAGGTTGGAGTGTCCCACCTCTCAAGTGGCCCAACTACATGGTCCATCATAGGATTCCTAAAGTTTATTGCAATTGTTTCTGTTTTAGAAATATGTATGTAAATAAAATCACACCATTCTCCCATGTGTCCTAAAAACCCAAAAATGATTTTTTATAACTTTGCTTAGCATAATATACTCACTATTGTCAGCATACGAATAATGAGAACTCATAGCTTCAAAATCTGATTTTATGTTGAAAGTTTTGTCTTTGGGCGGCTCTGCACTAACTCACAGTGCTGAGGTGATGTCCCCCTGCTGGGAGAAGCTATTGAGAATAAGAAGTAAGGTTAGGGAAGGAATGGGTATAACCCCTAAGTACTTTCTCCAAAATTGGCCCCTTGTGAACAATTTTTCTAAAGATAGCACGTTAACATGATGAGTAATAAGAGGGAAAAATTATGTTAGAAAAAGTTGCATAAAAGCCAGACCATCAGCTATATAGAAAAGGGAATCAAAGAGTAGTGGCTGTTTTCTTTCTTTTAAAAAAATTTAATGTGAAATATACATAACATAAATTATTTTAACTATTTTTAAGTGTATAATTCATTGGCATTAAATATATTCCAAATATCGTATAGCCATACATTTATAATATTATGAAATCACCATCACGATCTGTACCCAAAACTCTATCATTATCCCCAGCACAAACACTGTACCCCATAAATAATAACTCCCTATTTGCCCCTTCCCCAGTCCCTGGTAACCTCTCTTCTACTTTCTGTCTCTGTGAATTTACCTAGTCTATATACCTCATATAAGTGGAATCACAGGATATTGGTCTTTTTTGTGTCTGGCTTATTTCACTTAGCATAATGTTTTCAAGGGCAGTCCATATTGTATCATATATCAAAATATCATTCTTTTGTGGCTGAATAATATTCCATAATATGTAAATACATTTTGCTTATCCATTCATCTGTGAATGGACACTTGTATTGTTTCCACCTTTGGCTATTGTGAATAATGCTGCTACGAACATTGGTATACAAATGTCTGTTTGAGTCCCTGCTTTCAAGTCTCTTGGATGTATCTAGAAGTGGAATTGTTGGCTCATATGGTAGTTCTACGTTTAACTGCTTGAGGAACTATTTTCCATAGCACGGCACCAATTTACATTTCCACCAGCAATGCACAAGGGTTCCAATATATCCACATCATGGCTAACGCTTACTTTCTGTTTTTTGTTTGTATTATTGTCATCCTAGTGGGTGCAAAGAGGTAACTCATTGTGGTTTTGATTTGCATTTCTCTAATGACCAACACTGTTAGAGAAAGTAGCATAAAAGCCAGACCATCAGCTATACAGATGTGCGTAGTGGCCATTTGTATATCTTCTTTTCATGAGAAATGTCTATTCAAGTCATTTTCCCGTTTTGTTTTTTTATTGTGAGTGGTGGCTTTTTCAAGGGCTGCTTTACCTTGAACCAATAGCAGAAACATCTTCCTCCCCTAGAATCTGCTCGTAAGTTCACACTCTACCCTAAAACTCCCACACATAGGTTTACAATGTCCTGCGAGCTGCCTTCACAGCACTGTCTTGACTTCACGGAGGATGGGGAGGGCAGGCAGAGCTGCATCAGGAGAGAAGAGTAACATCTTCTGGGACCTCCTGGATGTTGCAGGAGCCAAAGAAACCCTGACAAAAGAAGTAGAGGTGAAAGGCTTTCATGCTCTACTAGGGAGCTCCAGTGTAGCTTTCTGTCAGCCTGGGTCTTATCTCGTATTATTCATGGGATTGCTTGCCCTTTGGACCTTCTTACCATTTTTCTTGGCACGCAAGGAGCTTTAACTGCTTAGTGTGGCTAATCAGCTAGTCAGTGGATGATGTAATGAAAAGATTCTTCAAACTCTGTATTCTGAAAGTAGACTAATAGAGGTTATGGGGATGCGGATTTCTGTTCTGAGGAGTGGGTAATACTGTTTCTTGATTTGGATACTGGTTACAGAGGTGGTTCAGTTTGAAAACTTCTTATAATTTATTCATATTCTCTCTGTATGTTATACTTCCATAAAAGCTCAAAAGAGAAAGAAAGATAAAAACTCTGCCTACTCAACAGAGTCAACAGTTTCATGATATGTCTATTCAGTAGGTAAGTCACTTTTGAGGGCACAGCTAGATTCAGTAGCCTGAGAGCTGTACATATTTCAGAAAATAAACATAGGAATTGACTAGTGGTCAGAAATTGTGAGAAGATATGCTTCATTTGTCCCTTTATCACAGGGCAGGATGACATTATTTAAAAGTCAATGTTGATCATATCCCTCCCCAAAGTACAAAGCATCCAAGGCTTCCCATTGTAGTTACAACAACACCTGCAATCCTTGCCATGGCCCAGGAGGCCTCCCAAGGTCTGGGCCAGCTTTGTGTTTTCATCGTGTACCTCTCATTCACTTCCTGATCATGCTGTGGTAACACAGATCCCACTGTGTTCCTCAAGCCCACTTGGCTCACTCTCTTGCCTTTGCTTTTGTGTCCACTACTCCCTTGGCTGGGCTGGGCTCCCTGGCTGTCCCCATGACTTTAGCTCTCCTGCTCACTCTCACTCTCCCTTATGTCTTGGGTCTCATCTCAAATGTCACTTCCCTAATTAAGTCTTCTCTGACCATCCTAGATAGAGTAGGCCCTCCATCCTAATTATTGCTTTCTATATTACCTCCTAGTTTATTTCCTTTACGGCATTTATTACTATTAGCAATTTTCTTGCTAACTTGTCTTCCCCACTAGTATATAATTCTCCATGAATGCAGGGACTTTGTCAATCCTGCTCACTGCTATACTGTCTAGACCTCACACTGTTCAAAGCGTGTAGGAGTGCACAAAAACCTATTTGTTACATAAATGAATGAAGCCATGAATGGCTCTAAATTAATTGCAAAGAAACTGAGGCATAGTGGACCACAGAAAATGACATGTACAGTTGCCATAGTGCAAGTTGGATTATATGGATATTCAGTGAGGAGTAACAGAGAGTTTGCAGTTTTTTTCTCTTCTGGTGTCTCCCTATTGACAGGCGTTCCTACAAGTCTTGGCAGGAAACAGACATATCCCTCCCAAAGGCATGGTTCCCTTTCCTTCACAGAACAACGCTTCACTCCAATGACCTCAGATGCTTGTCCATTGCAAAAAGAGCCCTCAGAAGGAGACAGTTAGATTAAGCACTGCAGGATTGTGAGGGGCCCTCCTGAAAGGTGAGAGAATAAAATAATGGAAAGAGACTAGAGCAAGCCACTTATAGAAGAGGTTGTGTGGCCCTCAGATTGTAAGATCCTGCTTTGATTTCTGGAAAGGCAGCCCTGAGGGGAGGGTATCTTGTGCATTTGGCATTCTTTCACACAGATGACCTTTGATGGCAGAGTACTAACTTAAAAGGACCCTGTTGCTCAAAGGAGCCTGTGCTTCACTCAAGATAACTACTGTCCTCAGAGCCCTATGAACCTCAGACAGCAGTCGGCCCAGTTGGCTCCTTCATGAATAGGGTGGGAATGTGCACAGAGACATAGCCTAGCTTAGGAGTGAATATGAGGAGAGAATGTGGAAACTCACAGCTCAGTCATTAGATCTTGACTGCTGTGTGAGGGCAACTGAGTTGTCTTTAGTTGAATGCTGTCTTCCAGAAATAAATTAGCCATAGGTAGAACCAATGATCTCTTACTTCAAAGATGTTAGTTCAGGCTTTTTACTGCATTGGTTCTTATGCACTATTTGTTATAAAGGAATAAATACTTAGGGCTTTGGAATTACCATTTACACTGCTTAAAAAATTGTCATCCAAAACTTGATGTGGCTAGAACTTATTATTTAGGTCTCGGCTCAAATGTCGTCTCCTCAGAGAGGTCTTCCCCGATGACAGAGCTTAAAGGAGCATCCCACATTCGCTCAGCTACTCTCTGCCACTCAGGTCTATGTAATGGCTTTCAGAACACGTATCACTAAATGAAACCACCCACTGTATTTGTTTATGTGGTTGTCTGTCTCCCTTCACTAGATTGGAAGCGCCACGAAAGCAGGAATTTTGTCACATCATAACTTTGGTGTTTAGAAGAATGTGTGGCATACTGTTAGCACTCAATGAACTTATCTACCATCCAGTAGGTACCAGACACTGTGTGAATACTGGAGATTCAAGAAGTCACTCAATAATGCAAAACAGTGCAGCCACTTTGTTTCATTTTATTTTGGGACAGCGTCTTGCTCTGTCACCCAGGCTGGAATGCAGTGGTGCAATCAGAGCTCACTGCAGCCTCAAACTCCTGGGTTCAAGCAATCCTCCTGCCTCACCCTCCTAAGTAGCTAGGACTACAGGCATGTGCCACCATGCCTAGCTAATTTATTTTTTTATTTTTGTAGAGACGAATCTCTCTATGTTGCCCAGGCTGCTTTTAAACTCCTGGCCTCAAGCAATCCTCCTGCATCAGCTTCCCAAAGTGTTGAAATTACAGGCATAAACTACTGCACCTGGTCCGGTGCAGCCACTTTGGGAAACAGTCTAGCAGTTCTTCAAAAGTTTACACAGAGAGTTATCATATGATCCAGAAATTTCTCTCCTAGGTATATACCCAAGAAAAATGAAAACATATATCCACACAAAAACTGGTACATGAATATTCACAGAATTATTCTTATTTTCCAAAAGGTGAAAACAACCCAAATGACCATCAAATGATGAAAAGATAAACACAATAGGACATACCCGTAAAATGGAACATCCTCTACAATAAAAAGGAATGAAGTGATAATACATGCTACAAAATGGATGAACCTTGAAAATATTATGCTAAGTAAAGAAGCTATTCATGAAAACCACATATTATATGATTCCATTTCTATTTAATATCTAGAATAAGCACATGGACGGATTAGTGGTTGCCTTGGGTTGGAGAGTGGCTTGAAATGGGGAATGACTGCTAGTCATACCAATGGGGTATGGGATTTCTTTTTGGGTGGCAAAAATGTTCTAAGATTTATCATGATAGTTGTACAACTATGTGAATATACTAAAAACCACTGAATTATATACTTCAATTGAGTCAATGCTATGTTAATTATATCTCCATAAAGATATTATTTTAAAAGTCATTCAACCATGCATGATACCTGACATTCTTCATTCATTCAACACGTATTCATCACCTGCTTTGTAACAGGCTCAGGGCTAAATGATGGAGATATAAAGGTAAACAACTCTACTTTCTACCTTAAGGAACAATTGATTTAAATGTTTGTTGTCTCTATAACAACTTCCTACCTTATTTCACATCTGTCGAAGAAATCTGATTACAAGAAATGATACGTGCTGGAAACTGCTACTTGTTCAGTAAAATCCACTTTCTCCTATTCTTGGACACACAACTAGATAACATTTCCCAGCCTCCCTTGCAACTGGGTGGCTGTCTATCTGATCTTTGGCTAATTCTGAGGGAAAGTAATATACTACTTCTGCCAAATTTGGCACAGAGAATCTTTTTTTGCATGCTTCTCCATGCATTTCACCCCCTCTGCCAATAGAATGGAAATAAACATGCTCAGCCTGGGCAACATAGCAAGATCCTATTTTGAAAAGAATTTTTTAAATATAAAAAAATTAGCTGGGCATGGTGGTATGCACCTGTAGTCCCAGCTACTTGGGAGGCTGAGGTGGGAAGATCGCCTGAGCTCAGGAGTTTCAGGCTGTGGTGAGCAACGGTCACGCCACTGCACTCCAGCTTGGGTGACAGAGTGAGACTCCATCTCTAAAAAACCAAATCAAATCAAAAAACAGAAAAAAAAAAAAAAGAAAAGGAGTAACTGATCTTGCACACTGATCAAGCACACTGATCTTGGAAGCCACATGATGTTGACGATTGCAGGATCTTTATCATCTTGGATGCTGAATGACTACATGGAGCAAAACTCCCAAACTGACCCATAATTGCACTGTTATGATAGAAAAATATAAACCTCGAATTCTAAGGCAAAACTTGATGTTACTCTAACACACACCCTGGGGTATAATAGAAATATTTAGGCTGTGAAGCCCTCCTGGTCACTTAAAAATCTGGGCTAAAAGCGTAAAGGTGCTGCTTTCCTTTAGATATAAGGTGATAATTTTATTAGTTCTTGATTAGACTTCAGTTACGGCTTTTATTACTTAACCATGGTATGATTTCTCCCATTCCTTGAGGCACTCCTGCTGTTTCAGCAACCAGGAACCTGGAAGGACACTGGTGGGGGACAGGGTATTACAGCAGTAATCCTGTCAAGTCGGTGTAGCCAGAATCCTCCCTTACTCCTGATGTTTCCTCTTAGTATTTTCTGTCCACTGACCCCACCCTGTTCCTTGGCTCTAAATCCCCAGTTGTCCATACCGTATTCAGAAATGAAACCAGTTCTATACTCAGGTCTCTTTTCTCCTATTGAAATAGTCCCGAATAAAATCTGTTTTTGCCACTCTAACTACTGTCCAGCTCTGGTTTGCTATATATGTATGTATGTATGTATGTATATATGCGAGTGTGTATGTAAGTCAGGGGAACTGGCACTCACCTATGCTGCTGGTGACAGTGTGAATGGTATAATCTCTCTGAAGGGCAATTTGGTACTATGTATCAAAAGTCTTCACATGTATGTAACTCTCCACCCTCCCAAGCCCAAAACTGCATGCTCTTTGACCCAGTCATCATATTTCAAGCAATTTATCTTACATTTAAAAATTTTTAAAAAGATTTAGTTGTCAAATGTACAATTTATTTGAAACACTTAATACAACAATGTGGTTGTAAGGAAAAAAATAGGAAATATTTTGAAATTTATTATGTGTCCTGTCTAGCTAGACAGCCATTATTTGTTTTTTAGTTTGCTATTTGATGACTTCATAAAGATAGAAGTTCACATGTAGAAAACTCACAGTAATGCACATAATTGCTGTCCATAGAAATACTAAGAGTGTCTGGTGAAATGCATTGATTATCTCCCTGTAGACACTGACTAGTTTTACCAGTTTTGCATCCATATGTGAATTTACTTCAGCATTATAAAAAATGTGACTAAATGTGGGATAAGTTAAGGTCATTTTTGAACTGGTTGTTCAATATCTTACTAGTTTCTTCATTAATTAATGAGATAAAGAAAACTTTAACATATGTTCACTTAAACCTATATGGGAATCATTTAAAAAATTTATCCCTTGATATGGAGATTGTTTAATTAATTATGACACGTTCATATAACAGAATGGTACGTAGCCTTACAAGTTGTTACAGAAGAAAATCTATTGACATAGAGTAAGGCAGGTTTCAGAACAATACACACAGTATGAGTTTACCTTCATAAAAATGTTAATATAAGTGTGTGCAAGAGTACAGGTCCCCAGGTAACCTTGACTGACCCAGCTTTTCCCCCTCCCACTTGGAGTTCTCAGGTTTTCAGGGTAACTGTAGAACGTGCTGAAAATGCAGTGTCCTGAGATAAGAAAGAACTGTCTGGAATAGCCCAAGTCTTCTCCTCATCGATCCTAGAACAGGATATCCTACAATACTTTGGGTCAGCTATACTAGTTTCCCTAGGTGTGTAAAACTCAGAGCAGAATACTTTCAGGGTCCCCCAGCTTTGGTGAGAAATGGGGTGTGTGCAAATAAGAATCCATTTGCCCTGGGCAGCTTTTCCCAGGCTTGGGGGACTGGCTCACCATGGATCCTAGGCTTCTGTTGATTCTTGCTGTCTGTGAGTCATAACGTTGCTTTGCCTGACTCGTCGTGAGAGTGTTCTCTATTACTGGAATTCATTCTAACAGCTGGGTTTGTGCAAACTTCCTTCCAGATGTGAGAAACTTAGCAGGAATTAGTAAGGTGTTTAGAGTCCTCCCCTGGGATTTACAACAGGTGCTGTTATTCTGGTTAACAATGTGTATATGTGTGGATAAACACACATACACATACATATACACATACAGGTGTGTAAACACGTGACATATGTGTATATATTTCAGCTCTGGAATACATCAAAGCAATAAAAAAGATGATCTCTGGGATGGAGGTATAAGTTTTTAATTATTCTATATGCTTAAATGTATTTTCTCATTTTTCTAAAATAAATTATGCTTACACTAAGAAGCAGTTATTTTATTTTTTTTAAATTGCAGTGGGATAAATAAGAATATTTTTTATCTTTCACTAATTTGCTTTCAGATTTTAAACCCTCAGTCTTTCATAGATAGCTCAGGGAAGTCCTGTTTGCCTGTTGTCCCCTCATGAATAATAGGGCCTCCTTTTATTCTCAAAAATGTTGCAGTTTGAAACACTTTTATGGTCATTTTACTTCTGTGATATGAGCTCAGAAGATGTGAAAGATGTGATGCCTCAGTGCATGAAGTGAGCAGCATTAAAGAGAAACTGGCATATCTGTGAGCAATGACATAATTCACTGGCTCAAAATCTGAATTTTACGTAGTCCAGAAAAATATTCTTGCAGAAACAAAGCATGTTTACCTTCACAGATTGCATGATTGAAGTCCAAGCTTATTTAATTGTCTGAATGAGTGGGGAAAATGATCACAACATTTCCTGCCAATTATATTTATCATAGAACTGAGAGTCCACAAGTCACCTAAATATTTTAGGGGACAAGCATTCACAAGGAGAGTATCAATGATACAGAAAATGCTCTTAATAAAAGAAAATTTTCTTTCTTCTGTAAATTTTTCATAACTGCAAACAACATACAGATTTTAGGCCTTAAATTGAAAGCACTATTTATCTTGTCAGCAAGTTATTAGAGTGATGCCTTTACAAATCCACTGCCAGCCACTGGCTCTCCCAGTGGGGAACCAGCTGTTTCAGAAAGTGAGTCTTTCAAATGTAAAGCAGTGATTTTTCCGCTTTCTTCCCACTGAAAGCAGACAACTTAAGTCTTGAAAATTCAACCCTGTCTCAAAAAAAAAAAAAAAAATCCAACACTGAATTGTTGCAAGGGCATTTGTAAGGACTGAGTACTATTTGGGCCTCAGGCCACAATCTTTATTTGTGCCAAAGCCTCAGGAGGCAGGAGATTGATTTTCATAAGCTCAGAGTTCTGTATTTTCCTGAATCCTCTTTTATCGTGTTAATATTATCCTGGAATCAGATAGGGAAACTTTTACTTAATCCCAGAGATAGTAGAGTTGGTCTGATCCTCTGTACTTTCTAAACTAGATGGGGGAAAATAACTTCATATTAAGGTAAAACCTTATTTTATTCATGTATTTTACAATAAAGGTAGCACAAAGGCTCACTGAGTTTTTTAAAGGGAAAAATTCTAATGTTACTAGTTTCTCAGATCATCTAGTTTCCAGATATTGCGAGAGTCAAAGATATCTCTTAGGTTGTCTACAGAAAAAAAAAGAAACAGGAAGGAAGGATAGAAATGAAGGAAGGGAGAGATGGAGGGAGGGAAGTAAAGAAAGGAAAAGAAAAAAGAATGAGGAAATTAGCTGATTCAATTACTAGGCAAAATAAGATACACTTAGAATTTTTTTCTTATTGCATATATTTATGGTGTCCAATTTGTACAACTTGACGTTTTGACATACATAGTGAGATGGTTACTAAAGGCAAATTAACACCCATCATCTCATAGAGGAACTTTTTTTTTTTTTTTGGTATGGCAAGAGTATCTAAAATCATCAAATAATTTTTAACAAGGGTACCCAGAAGACACAATGGGGGAAAAGATAGTCCTTTCAATAAATGGTATTGGGAAAATTGAATATTCACATGCAAAAGAATAAAATGGGACCCTTATGTTAGGTCACGTACAAAAAAATCAACTAAAATTGGATTAAATACCTAAATGTTAAGACCTGACACCACAAAACTCCTAGAAGAAAACATATGGGAAAAGCTCCTGACATTGGTCTTGACAATGATTTATTTATTTAATTAATTTTTTTTTTGAGACAGAGTCTTACTCTGTGGCCCAAGCTGGGGTTTGGAGCGCAGTGGCGCAATTTTGGCTCACTGCAACCTCCACCTCCTGGTTTCAAGTGATTCTCATGCCCCAGCCTCCCCAGCAGCTAGGATTATAGGTGCCTGCCACCACACCTGGCTAATTTTGTGTTTTTAGTAGAGATGAGATTTCACCACATTGGCCAAGCTAGTCTCGAACTCCTGGCCTCAAGTGATCTGCCCGCCTCAGCCTCCCAAAGTGCTAGGATTATAGGCATGAGCCACTGGCCCCAGCTGATTTTTTGAATATCACATCCAAAACCCAGGCAACATAAGCAAAAATAAACAAATGGGACTTGTTAAAGCAAACTAAACATGGCCTGAGAAGGACTCTGTACATCCGTATTTGAATCTTTGTGGACAAACGGCAACCTAACTTAATAGGTAGACAAGATTGAAAGCCTAACTTAAGAGCACGTGCCTACAATAGCTGAGTCTTGGCCAATCTCAGCAGCAATACTTCAACCACTCATACACTGCTGAGTGTTCAAACTGTGTTCAAATAAGGCAAATGCCAACCTGTAACTAATCCAGCTATTTCTGTACCTCACTTCTGATTTCCATACGTCACTTTACCTTTACTTTTTGTCTATAAATTTGTTCTGATCATAAGGACCCCCTGGAGTCTCTGAATCTGCTGTGATTCTGGGGGCTGCCCAATTTGTGACTCGTTCATTGCTTGATTAAATTCCTTTAAATTTAATACAGCTGGAATTTTTCTTTTAATAGATGGTGTCAGAAGCAGGGTCTGAAGTACAGCTTTAACGACCCCAGGAGTGCTGAGTGAACACGCAAGGTACCTGCAGGACTCACTTGTGTCCACTGATCTCTCAGAGCAGCTGGGAATCATGGGTAAATTCTCTCTTAAATTTTGGATCTCCATGGATTTGTGTTTTGAGCTCTCTGAGTTTCTTTGAGCAGATTTCTGTCCCAAACTGGGTTTGGAAGTCACAATAGAAACTGAACTAGGTCCAGGATCAGATTTGATCCAGTAATTAACTGACTTGGATCCAGTTAGAGGCCTCTTACATCTGACTGGGTCAGAAGAAACTGGTAGTAAATGATAATATTGCAGGGCTTGTAAAGTTTGGCTTTAAAAATTCACAGGGATTTTTGTGTTCTACTCCTTCATTTCACTTTTCTTGTGCACTTAGGTAGGGAAAAATCATTGGCTAAGTTAATCAAGGGAACCTGAGAGCAAAGCCAATATTTTAGGTAAAAATGGAATCCTTAATTTCTGAAAAACTGAGTTCCCTTTCACTTATACATTCAACCCAGGAAGCAGCAAAGTCTTACAGAAATGGTGAAACCTTACTAAAGATAACTTACAGTGGAACGTTCTGGATAAACAACAACACATTGAAGTGTATTTAAAAACGAGGGCTCCCAAAAATTAACTCTGCTAACCTTTTAGCTCAGTTACTATCCTGATCCAAAGAAACAGACTGCAGCACCCATTGGCCGACTTTGGATAAGTAATGGGGGTATATTTTACCTGAGTAAAGGATAAGTTTGGGTTAGAGGCCCTCCCCTCAGTAAAGTCCTTCTTGGTTGGTTAAAAGGGACTAAAGATGACAAGGCCCAACTGGGGGCAAGTTTGAGCCTTGCCAGTTTAATACCGAGTGCTAAGCAGAGTAGCTAATGTCTACGTTTTGTCACACATATTTTGCTCTGGCAGGAATGGAAAGTGTTAATTTGGTTACCGAATGCAACTCCTTGGACAGCCTCTTACAAAATTGAGAGGCTTCTGCCTGGGGTTCCATGAAACAGAGAGGGGAAAAAAAAGATTTTCTTTTGGGTTGCTGCTTGGTCTCCAGGGCTATAGTGTGGCAAGCAGGGTAGCTAGAGAGACGCAGGGAAAGAGAACTTAGAAACCTGACATGCCAGCAAAAGGGCAAGAATTTCTTACAGTCAGACTTCTGGCCTCTCCCTCTGTGCAAACCGGTTAAATGAACAGTAAAAATCACTGTTTATCTCCTCTGTAAAGTTTTGATTTAATGTGAAATAGGATTCGGAGGCTAGTTTTAAGCTGTAGCAAATCTGGTGTATTTTGTGCTATGAATTTGTCTTTCTTTGTCATTCTGTCATAAAGAGGGATACCTCAGGATAGAACATGGGCTTAGGACCTCATAAGCTCGCCCGCTATTCAAGATGGCCCAGAAAGCTGGCCTGTTACAAATTTTGCTGCAGATCTCTGCAGAAAAAAAAAATGGATGAGGTCTCCATCTTGTTTTACGTCCTTGGGAGCTAAACCTTGTAACAACGTGGCAGTACTTTCTTTTGATGTCTGCCATTTTACAAAGGCGGTCCAGGTTGAATCCTGGCTTAGGGAATGAGTATTTTCTGGTTTAATATCTGCATGACCTTTATCTCTTCCCCTCTATGAACAACTTCTGACTTCTCTCCTTGAATTTTCCTTTCTTTGAGCTACGTTTGAAGATTCTAAATTTTGTAAAAACTGCATGCTTTCCTGGCCCTATTCCTCTAAGGACTCCACCCTAAATCCAGTAATCCAACTAAGAAACTTCAAAACTGGCAAATGAAAAATCTTAACAACTATTGGATCTTCTTCTGTCTGTCTGTATAGTTACGTATGTATTGTGTGTGTGATGTTCATATAAAAGAACTCTTATTAATTGGCTTGAAAGTGCTTAAATCAAATATTTTGAAAGAAAAATAAAAACTGTAATGCCTTTTAGTTCATGTGACTTTTGTAATCTTTGAGAAATAAAAAGTTTTAAAGATAATTTAAAACAAAGACATTTGGTCAAATTAGGTCAGATATTAGGTTGGCGAAATACTTTAAGGTTATAAACTGCTTCTTTGGCTTTTGAAAATTGTTCAGCTTGCCTGCTTTATAGCTTGGTAAGGCCTGGGCACATGTGGAGTTAACCACACCCCTAGCTATGCTGGAAAGAGTCAGACCTTATCCGCACTTCTGCCTGATTTCCTAGGCTCCACACCTGGTACATAACTAAAATAACTTACCAGGTTTTTCACCAAAATTGAAAATTGCTGAGTTACCATTATCATATGTAATGGAGACCACTGAAAAAAATTTTTACATGTCAGGTAGGTAAAGAAAGTAAAATGTGTTTTTAGTAAAACACTATAAGTGCATAAAAATGTGGATATTCTTGCCTAAGTTTAGAGGGTCAAAGGATTGTTCTATATTAGATAGGATAAAGCTAAAGGTTTGAACAAGTTGTGGAAGGTTTGTGAAAAATTAATCTTATAAAAAGAAATTCTGTGTGGACACTGACTAAAGTTAAAGGGGTATTATTAAGTTCTTCCATAAATTGAACATTGGAATAAGAGCACAACAGGGTTTTCTTAAAGCACTGATCTGCTCTTTAACCAAAATTTGTAAAGGCTTATAAAAGGTTTATCAGAATAAACCTTTTGACCTTATGATCAAACTGATTAAGATTAGATAGATTTGTCTTGTCTGTAAGGTTTTACTAAAAGTTGAGGTTGATATTAGTAGTACACTAATGCAAGGGTGAAATGTGGCTTTCTCTCTTGAACAAGATTTTCATGTAACAGTAAAAGATAATGAAAGATTTTTGTTTACCTTTTGAATAAACTACCGAAAAAAGAAGGGAAAGATGAAAAACAGATTTTTCAGAAAGCAAAGTCTTCCCTCCATCAATGAGTAAAGGTTTTTGCCTTTTTAAAACTTTTTGAGTCATCATTTTGGCTAAATGAATGACTTACAGTAACCTGGAATTCTATTTCATAATATCAAGTGTTTTAAATCTTTAATATATTTGATGGGCTTCCCAAAATCAAATTTCAGCTTCAAAATTGTCTTTTCTGACCTCCAACTTTGAGATGCTACAGAGGGCTCCTGAAGCATGCAAAAGAGAGGTAAACAAAATTATTTGACACGTTAAGTTATAAGGGAAGCACTGTCAAAATAAAAGATAATGTTTAACCTTCTTCAGGTTATACTTTGGTATATACCATCAATATGTTCCAAAATTGTATGGGTTTTCTAAACTTCTAGTATGTCTGAGTATATGCTATCAATCATAACTATGGTTATTATGTTAAGTTATTGCAGACCACAGAAATAACCAAATTTCCTTGTCAATCGTGTCTTTAACTATTTAAAGTCATTTCCACAGTTAACTGCTTAATGCTGACGCAGTTTCTGAAAACTTCACAAGCATGGAAAATCCTAGAATATGGTGTCTTTTAGGAGGTTCATGAAAGGATGAAAAGGACTCTGAAAAGCACTCCTGAATACAGGTTTCTAATAATTTAAAAATCATATCACGGGTAAAAATTCCCCATGAATTCCCCAATTCCCCAAGAATTGGACTGGGTAAGAATTCCTGAAACTTTAATAAAAAGACTGACTGGTTTATAAAACTGCTAACCCCAGGAGAACAAAAATTAATTGAATACCAAAGACATACTTTGCCAGATTTGCATGTTAAATCAGCCAATACTGAAGCTATACAATTTGAATGAACTCCATGGTCTAAGTCAAATTACCTATGATAACCCATCAGTTATCATTGCTAGACACCTAATTTGGAATAACAACTCCTATTCAAGAGGATATAAGTCCAATGTTAAGCATGGACTCATGCCACCTTGTTCTTCCTGAGCCCTTAAAGCTCTTATTATTAAAAGTTCTGCATTCCATGACTCATAATGGAAAGGATAAAATAATCCAAATTAAATATATTGGTGTGATGACTAATAAACTGCTAAAACAGTTTATAACAAATATTTGGTTGGTCAAATCCATACTCTTGGAAAAACAATCAAAGCCTCAAGTACATCTGGTTACCTGATGGGCCATTTAAACATTTTATAAAGGGATTTCATTCAATTGTCATTTTCAATGCATGTTTTCTGGTTGTATAGAAGCTCTCCCGTGCAAGAGGGCTGATGTCATTACAGTAGATTATTACGCTACACTGTATGCTCACCCTGTAAAGAAAGGTTTTTATGGTTCACTGACGACAGTCAACCCCTTTACAATCTAGAACCCAAGAACTGTAACTTCTGAGAACATCAGAGAAAGACTGCCCTTGCTATCCACACTGCAACACAAACTTTGGAACCTTGAACTTTTGGTTCATAATCGCACGACTGAGAAGGGTCCCTCCATACTCTTGGAACTGTACACCCATTGGAATGCTTAAGGTAAAGCTAACCAGGGAGATTTCTTCTCAGAAGAAGATGGTATCCTTGATGTGAAGAGCTTTTCCCAAGATCACAGATCAAGACTTCTCTACTACCAGGAGACTCTTGTCCTGAGTATTTTTTCGTTTATGCCTCTATGAACAATAGAAATGAATGGGGGTCTGATGTGTGCACTTATGGGATATACTTTTATTTGTGAAGGATTTTTCAGCCAGCCTTATACATAAGTAACCTTATACTTTGATAGATGAAAGATGAAGGCCCAGTGCAGATGAGGAACTTTAATGGTACATATGTTGCCGCACAATCAGTAAGAAACAGAACAATGATTCACTTCTCTTAATCCACATCATTGGTTAAAGAGAACACTTCCAGGAGGACACTTCCAGGAGGCCTTTACTCTTATAGAAGGGCATCACTTGTTAGGTCCTTTTTCCATGGTTTGGAATAAAAGAGGCAATGATTAGAAGTGTATTGCTCATGATAGGCTCTATAGCAGATTCTACTGTAAAGGCTATGGTTACACAACAGACTTTAAATTCTCTTGTGAAAGTTATGCTAAATAATAGAATTGGCTAAACAGAAAACTATTTGTGCAGGTGCTGGCACTTATGGCCTATGGAGAAAACAATGGGTATTAGAGAGATTCAGTTGTAGGGGATTAACGAAAAGAGTGCTTAGTTCAGCGAGTAGACTCTTTAATTCTTTGATCTATTTGATTTTAGGTGGTTTGGTTTATGGGAGCTCTGGGTAAGGAGTATACTGTAAACTCTTGGTATTATCTTCCCCATCGTCATAATAGTAGACCCCCTGGTGCGCTGCATTCTCTCAAATGTCTTAAATGTTTGCATGCAGCCCTCTCTAGAATGTCAAATGGTTTCTCTTCAACTGGAATGACAAGAACTGAAAGAAATGTGTGACCATGAGGATACCATAACGTATGAATGATATGCTCAGACTAGAAACCCAAAATTATGCTGAGAGTGGTGCTAAGGCCCTAAGTTTTTTTTAATTTTTATTTATTTTTTATTTTTATTTTTTATCGTACTCTCACCTAAGTAAGAATCTGACCAAAAACGGGGATTTTTTTTTTTTTTTTAGCAAAATTATGGCAGGCAATTGTTTTGGACTGAGCTCATGCAATAGGCCCCAACAGACTAAACCAAACCAAAATGGAGTTGCTCATGGTAAATGTGACATAATCAAACTAAGATTTTAAGGAAACACATAGATCCTAGTCCAGAAGAGACCAGGTTTTGTTTTTCTCCTGTAAACATGTTCCAGTATAAGGAGGTACCCTTGTTCCTACCTTTGCAAAACTCACTGTTCTACTGTTTCCCAGTGGTTTTCAAGACCAAATAAGTACATTTACAATGGTGACAGTGACATCAATGACTAACGTTTTGGTCAATCTCTCAAAATTGAGAAAATGACCAAAAGGGGGGAGTTGTTAAAGCAAACTAAATATGGTCTGAGAAGGACTCCATACTTCTATATCCGAGTCCTTGTGGACTAACTGCAACCTAACTTAACAAGTAGACAAGATTGAAAACCTAACTTAGGAGTATGTGCCCATAACAATAACTGAGTCTTGGCCAATCCCAGCAGCTGTGCTTCAACCACGCATACACTGCCGAGTGTTCAAACTGTGTTCAAATAAGGCAAATGCAACCTGTGACTAATCCCGCTGTTTCTGTACCTCACTTCAGATTTCTGTATATCACTTTACTTTTTTGTCTATACATTTGTTCTGACCACGAGGTCCCCTAGAGTCTCTCTGAATCTTCTGTGATTCTGGGGGCTGCCCGATTTCTGAATCATTCATTGCTTAATTAAACTCCTTTAAATTTAATTCGGCTGGAGTTTTTCAACTGAACTCTGTTACATTTAATTTGTCTAAAATTTTTCTTTTAACAGATCAAACTCAAAAACTTCTGCATAGCAAAATATACAATAAACAAAATCAAAAGGCAGTCTACTGACTGGGAGAAAATATTTGTGAACCATATATCTGCTAAGGAGTTAATATCTAAAATATACAATAAGACATTTATACAGTTTAATAGTAAAATGATAGTAATAATCTGATTTTAAAAATGGGCAAAGGACCTGAACAGACATTTCTTCAATGAAGACATAAAAAATGGCCAAGTATATATGAAAAGGTGCTCAACATCACTAATCATTAGGAAAATGCAAATCAAATCACAGTGGGATATTACTCACACCTGTTAGCACGGCTCTTATCAAGAAAACAAGAGATAACACGTGTCACTGACGGCCTAGAGAAGAGGGAATCTTTGTACATTGCTGGGAAGAATGTAAGTTGGGTTGGGCATGCCTATAATCTCAGTACTCTAGGAGGCCGAGGCAGGAGGATTGCGAGTCCAGGAGTTCGAGACTAGCCTGGGCAAGATGGTGAGATTCCCTCTCTACAAAAAATTTAAAAGCTAGCCAGGCATGGTGGTGCATACCTGTTGTCCCAGATACTTGAGAGGGTGAGGTGGAGGATTGCTCGAGCCAGGAGGTCGAGGCTGCAGTGAGCCATGACTGCACCATTGCACTCCAGCCTCAGTGAGAGTAAGACCCTGTCTTAAAAAACAAACAAACAAAAATGCCAATTGATGCAGGTTATGAAGTTTCCTCAAAAAAGTAAGAAATGAAACTATCATATGACCCAGAAATGCCTTTTCTGGGTATATACCCAAAAGAAATGAAATCAGTATGTTGAAGAGATATCTCTACTCTCGTGTTCATCAAAGCACAATAGCCAAGATATGGAAACAACCTAAGTGTCTGTTAATGAATGAAAGGATAAAAAAAATGTGGTGTATATATGAGATATATATACATATAAATACAATGAGATATTATTCAGCCTTAAAAGATCTTGTTTTTCTTTTTTTTTTTTTTAAAAACCATGATACTGAATTACCAATGCTCTGTCCAGTAAGTTTAAGGGATTTCAACCAGAAGTATTGTTTTTCTTTGTTTTTTTGTTTTTTTTTGAAACCGAGTTTTGCTCTTGTTGCCCAGGCTGGAGTACAATGGCACGGTCCTGGCTCACTGCAACCTCTGCCTCCCAGGTTCAAGTGATTCTCCTGTCTCAGCCTCCCGAGTAGCTGGGATTACAGGTGCATGCCACCACGCTCAGCTAATTTTTGTATTTTTAGTAGAGACGGGGTTTCACCACGTTGGCCAGCCTTGTCTTGAATGCCTGTCCTCAGGTGATCCACCCGCCTCGGCCTCCCAAAGTGCTGGGATTATAGGTGTGAGCCACCGCACCCGGCCTAGTTTTACCTCTACTGTGATTTTCTTTTCTTTTCTCTTTTTTTTTTTTTTTTGAGACGGAGTCTTTGCTGTCACCCAGGCTGGAGTGCAGTGGCGCGATATCGGCTCACTGCAAGCTCTGCCTCCCGGGTTTATGCCATTATCCTGCCTCAGCCTACCGAGTAGCTGGGACTACAGGCGCCCGCTACTATGCCCGGCTAATTTTTTGTATTTTTAGTAGAGACGACGTTTCACCGTGTTAGCCAGGATGGTCTCGATCTCCTGACCTTGTGATCCACCCATCTCGGCCTCCCAAAGTGCTGGGATTACAGGCGTGAGCCACCGCACCCAGCCTATACTGTGATTTTCTTTCACTGAACTTTAGTAAATGAAGACAGCTTGAAAGACAGAAACATAACAAATGTAAAAGGAATTTTCTGAGAATCTGGAGTGCTACTATGAGGAAAAAGTGAATCATTTTGTCAGGAGGTCAGCTGGTGTCCATGGCAGCAGACCTCCCCTAAGTGACCCTGTAGCATTATTGCTCAAGTTAAGGATAGTCACACATAATTAAGCAATCACATTCAGTATTCAGTTCTTTGGTAAGTGCTGACTGCTCAGTGACTTGACAGAATGTGAATTAAATGCTTTATGTAGTGGTCCCAGAGGAATTGGGCAATAGGAATTTATGCCATTATTTTTGAAACAACTCTGTGTCTGGCAAAAGCCAGAGACACCAGCCTAAGTTGACATCTTCCATGTGGCGCTGGTGAATGATTTATATGCTAGGAGGAGTTTCCCCTTTGCTTGTAACAAAAACTTTTTTTTTTTTTTTTTTGAGACGGAGTCTCGCTCTGTCGCCCAGGCTGGAGTGCAGTGGCCAGATCTCAGCTCACTGCAAGCTCTGCCTCCCGGGTTTACGCCATTCTTCTGCCTCAGCCTCCCGAGTAGCTGGGACTACAGGCGCCCGCCACTACGCCCGGCTAGTTTTTTGTATTTTTTTAGTAGAGACGGGGTTTCACTGTGTTAGCCAGCATGGTCTCGATCTCCTGACCTCGTGATCCGCCCGTCTCGGCCTCCCACAGTGCTGGGATTACAGGCTTGAGCCACCGCGCCCGGCAACAAAAACTATTTTTAACTCTCACAGTCAAGAGAATTTTGTTTTCTGGCTCAGACACCTTTTAGATTAATATGCTTCCTAAAATTGAAATGACTCATTAGGATCTGTACTTTGAGTGGGCTGGAGTCTTGGTTCATACACCTCTCAGAAAGTCATTTCATCCTGAAGCTTCGGGAGAAGTCCCTCCAGCCACCCACACACCGGATAACTAGGGGAAAACTGATTAAGGGCTGTCAAGGAAAAATCAGAGCAAAGTGTACATTCCATTATCATTGAAGAACTCTTGTCGTGACCACAAGGTGAAACAGTGCAGGAAAAAATTCAACTTCTTTTTGTTGTTTCACTTTCACTTATCTGCTCAGATAACTATTTTCATGAGTTAGTTACAATTTTCAGGCCTCTTTTTTCTTACATCTGAGGGAAGGGGGGTTGGCATCAACTGGAACATTTGTCAGTCTCGGCAAAGATGGTGAGGGAGAAAGAAATAGAAATAAAAACAAGCTTTCAAAATGTGAGGGCTCCATTTGTCAGAGAAGCAGTTTCAGCATTGGCATTTTGGGGAAGGAGAAGGGAGAGGTAACATTCATGTGCCTGCCTAGTGCAGGGTGTTGTTACATACATTATCTCATTTCAGATTGTGAGTCAGTGACAGCACGGGGTAGTGAACAAATCACAACTTGTACATATCACAAGAAAATGAGGTATTTCCAGAATAAAGGTCTAGAGAGATAGAATGCGATAGAGAGATAGAATGAGTTGAGATAGAATGAGAGAGAGTTGGGCACGAGTAATTGGATTGATATGGGAAAACAGGGGAATCTCTGGAAGGGCTGGGAGTCTATAGAAAATGTATGACTACATCAGCTTTAGAAGATAACCCAAAACCCTGGGAAGCTGGCTTTGGTTCAAGTTGTCTAGGAAACTTATCTTAAGTCCTTAACAGTTCATCAGACAGGAAAAGCCGTACCTTGATTTGCATTGTGGGGTTCTCTGAGTTCACTATTTCCCTGGGGATGGATCATTTATGGCCTCATTTAGAGACTGTGAACTACAGGTCCTATTCACTTGTATATCTCTAGCACCTAGCTTGGTATCTAGCAAATAAAAGTAGCTCAGTAAATGCTTACTGAATGAACGCCATGAATGTTGAGCCACTATGTATTCATCATTTGAAAATTGGGCGGACCTAATACCAGTAAATTTAGTCAAAATGAAATACTTACATTATCTTAGGAATAGTTTTAAAAATTAAAGATTGGGAAGGGAGGAGGAAGACAGTGATTCAGTACAAAAGGAGTAAACGCTTTTGCAATGCAGCTATGGCAATGCGTAAAATAAAGGAGCCTAAAGTAAAACATGTTTTGGTACCCTGGAACTGTGCACCTGAGAAACATTTGGAATTTAAGTAAGGGTGTGGGGGTGGGGGCGCTATTATGCTTCTTTTACTCTGATTGAGTAGAAAGTACCCTTTCCGATGCCGGGTGCTGTGCTGGGCTTGGGGGTACAATGGTACCAGAACTCTTCTTTCTCCTCTCCCAGAGTTCACATTCTAGATGGGGAGACTGACTGACATTAGACACACAATGAGCGTGACTCCAGATACAGCTAGGGTATATGTTGGGGTGTGTGTGTGTAGAGGTGGCAACCCCAGACATCATGACCCAGAGAAGCCCAGGAGGCCATTGAGTATTTCCTCTGGCTGGAGGCCACTAAAGAGAAGACTTGTTCTGCTCACCCTTGTGTATGGCAGGTGTCAGGATACAGTTGTCATGTTTAATAAATACATCAAATCCTTTTGGGAGGGAGGATTAATAAGGCAGAGCTGAATAAAAATAAAATGTTATGGGTTTGGGGAGGGAGAGGAGGTTTGAATCTATTCATTCTAGATATACACATCAAGTCCTAATATGTGCCAGACACTGTGCTTGTTGTAATCAACAAAAAAGACCCGATCTTTGACATCACAGAACTTATACTGGCCTTGTCTATGTGGCCTTGTCTAAGTGGCAAGCCACAGCTCACTTCCTGGGGTTGTGCAGGAAGTCACGAAGACTCACTGTTGCCAGGTCTGATTTTCAATAGGATAATATTTATAAAGGAGTGCCTACACTACTCAGGGAATGCTTCCCTGAAAAAAAACACATTCATCAGGTTACTATATGGATAAGCAGAGAGCTACTTAACACCGTTTGATTTTGTTTTCCTGTTGATTTCGTGGCTAGATACTGTTTTGAGATGTTTTCCTCTCCCCTTATTTTCCTCTATTCCTACCCTTATTTAAGCTGGTAGCTGACTTTCTGTTATGCTACCTCAGGGGAAATGTGGCAGGGCTAATGCAAAATTAGCCTGCAAATCTTTCTGGCTTTTATTTTCCCAAAGCCTAAAACCTGAAAAGTAATTTGCAGAAGAGATAAAGGAATAAGGATTTTCCAGTAAATGCAGAGTTCTGGATAACCAAGGGACAAAGTAGCATTTAACTCCTTCCCCACACAAGAAAGATATTCTTCCTGGACTCAGAAGCGCTAGGGGGAAGAAATGGGGAAATATACAGGTCTCAGAGCAGTGAAGATACTGACTCTGCCTCTTGCTAATGCTATCACTGATACATCTAGGCAGAGTGGTCTGTTGGCAGCTTTAAAAAAAAATATACCTGTGCTTCAAGCATGGCATCAGGAGCTACCAAGAGCTGCTAGACAAGAAGGAGCTATGCAGCCAAGACAGCAGGTACAATCTGGTGGTGACTAAATCTCCCGACTAAACCTGACCCTGACCATAGTCACAGCATCTCTACCCTATCTCTGATATGGGAAAAGATTTTGGAATCATGGCCCAAGATCTTTTCTAAGGGGAGGGGAGAGCCCTAAATGTGACTGAGGTGAAGTTTTCTCCCTACTTTCAGTAGCAGCTAAGTTAAAATAGGTTGAGTCACAGTAAATACACGGATGTATTTTTCCTACATATCTGGATGTGCCCTGACGTTCAAACCCACAGACATCACACACTAAAGTACCCACGTTTTCCTATAAAGTCCTTCCAGAAGACTTACTTGTGTGTGTGTGAAGACAGACATGTATGGTACATATTTTTCTTTTTTGCCACAAATCCTATATCCTGACATTGAAAGACTCGAAAGACAGTTCACGCTGGACCCTCCCTAGAAATTCAGGTGCAGAATACTCTTGTCCTTTGGAGGACTAAAAGGGAGAAGCAGGAAAAGTGGAGTTGGGGCATTGGTTGCTTACTCAGAGGATGGATGGTATCCTGGTCCTGAGGAGAGAAGGTTTCACTTACTGTGTTGCTCGCTTTAGCAGAGTATCTGGGAGAGATTTCACACTGTGGTGGAGCTTGGAAATCCCTTGGACTGGATTTCTGGGAAACCTGCTCCACGTATGGTAGGGCCAGGTAGTCCATCATCTGGAAACACTTATGAGAGTCTCACTTTTGATAGTTATTCCAGTACACTGGCACAACACAGCATTGCTGTAGGCCAACCAGGATGTGTGGTCATCGTGTCCCCACCGTGGGGAGACCCTCTCATAGTATGTATTATATTGTTACTTGTGTCCTGTGCTTTGTCAAGAACACATCACATCCTAGAAAACAGCCAGAAATTGCTGTTTGCTAAGTCACTGAGAGGAATTTGAACCAGTGCGCAGGGCAAGCTGCATGTCGGTTCACTAGCAATTGGACAGAAGTCTTTGCTGTTGTAAGGCAGGTGGAGAGAGAAACAGATTTCTTTCTGCTTCCTGATATTCAAAGACTAGGGGAATGAACAAAAGGTCAAAGAATAAGAGACTCTTTGTACTCTTGCTTATAAGAAGGAATTCAAATAAATGACTTTTTGAAAAACACAAAAGAAACAGTAGCAGATTATGGCTGGGAGAAATGTTCACGGTAATTTGTAAAATGCTTCTGCTAATGTTAAATTAATTGCAGAGTCTGTGGTAGACTTTAGGCCTACTGAGCCCTGTTCCAGGAAGGTGTCTCTAGCTAGGTTGGGTCTTCTTGAATTAACTAGTTTGAGATTCTAGGTAACAAGAGCTTACTGAGAAGTACATGCTTTGGGTCCCAAGGACTTACTATTTAAAAGGTGTTTCTTGATGGTCACTGTTGAGTATTGACCTCTACTAATGCTGTTGTCATTTCATGAGTTCTATGCAATTTTTCTCTAAGTAATTTCTTTCTTTTCCTTGCATGTCTTGGCGCCAAGAAAAATTTCGTTCAGAAACTTTTACTCTCTGTTGTCAATAATGGCTCTTAATCATCCAGGTAGAATTCACCTCTAACCTTATCTTCAGGAGTGAAATTTTAGCTTAAACTGTGACCATGAAATATAAACATGCCATCTAATCATTTGCTATCTGTTATGGGTTTCAAAGCCACTTAGAAAGCTTCAGAAAATACAGATCTTTACTGCTGGTGATATTTCAAGACATCTAGAGTTACCATGATGAATTGCAACAATCTGAGTCATGCAGTTCTACTTACTTTGAAACAGATTTTGAGGATGATGTTTAAAATTTTGAAGTCAGACCAAAGAGATCCTTCTAGAGTTCATATTTCCAAAAAACAATAATAGATTTTAGTTTATTCATTTGAACAGAAGAATCATGAGAATAACTTAAGTTTTACTGCAATGGTCTTTAAGGATTAAATTTGGTTTTGAAAACATACCATCAAGGTGTTATTTTACATTATAGGTCTTTGATAATATCAGTCTATAAAAGTATAACTATGTTACAAATGTTCTTGGGCATAGTATATATTATATATATGAAAATAGAAATGTCATTTCATAACGATGAATAATATAGAACATCCACATCCATTACCTTGTTTTTAAATTGAGTTTTTAAAAAAATATTTTTGTCATAAAAATAGAGATGAGGTCTTATCATGTTGGCCAGGCTGGTCTTAAACTCCTGACCTCATGCAATCCTCCCACCTCGGCCTCCCAAAGTGATGAGATTACAGGAGGGAGCCACTGCACCTGACCTAAATTGCCTTTATTTGTGGTTATTATTATTATTATTATTATTTTGACAGGGTCACTCTGTTGCCCAAGCTGGAGTGCAGCGGTGTGAACACAGGTCACTGCGTCCTCGATTGCTGGGGCTTAAATGATCCTTCCACTTCAGCCTCCAGAGTAGCTGAGGCCTCAGAGGTGTGCCACCACTCCTGGCTAATTAAAAAAAGAAGTTCTTTTTTGTTTGTAGAGATAGGGTTTTGCCATGTTGCCCATGCTGGTCTCGAGCTCCTGGGCTCAAGTGATCCACCCACCTCAGCTGCCCAGGGTGCTGGGATTACAGGCATGAGCCATAGCGTCTGGCCTTAAATTGCTTTTTTATGCTTGAGTTTATTAATACCTTGAATTTATTCTATTCTATACTTGACTAAATTTCTTAACTCAAAGAATAAATTAGGAAGAAGATAAAAAGAAAAAGTGGAGAAAATAATGAAAAAGAAAACAAAGACATAACAGAAAGAATCATCCAAGTGAAAAGTTGTTTCTTTAAAAAATAAAACTAGCAAACACACTTTACTATTTCTTGCTCTACCATTATTGAAAGTCACTTTCAAAAATCTCCCACTTTGATGGGACAATTTTTACTTTACCTATTTTGAATCAATATTACTATGTACTTTTACAGGCTTAGGATTGTTTAACTCTAAAACTTCAATCAATAGGTAGTGAGTCTCATCACTAAGGAACATTTTTGTCTTAAAGTTTATATCAAATATATCTAAAGTAGCTCTTTTTTTGTTTGGAGTTTACCAAATTTATTTTTTTCCATTATAGTATTTTCAATCCATTTTGGTCTTTCCATTTTTAAGTGTATCTTTTATAATCATCATACAGCTAGAAGATTAAAAATTTATGCTGCTGACTTATATTTTAATTGGAAAGGCTTGTGCATTGACATTGATACTGATTTCTGATATATTTCTACTCATTTTGGTGATGTTTTGGACTTTTGGTTTGTCTCATATATTATTTCTTCTCTCTGCTGCACATTTTTCCTTCTCTTGGAGTTATTGAATTTCCCTCCCTCTTTTTATTGTCTTTCCTCTAACAGGTTTTAAATTAGGTGTTCTATTTCTATTCTTATAGTGGTTATTTAAGAAATATAATACTTCGGTGTTTAAAGTTACTTTTACCCTCCTCCAAATCAATACAAGGACCTTGGAACATTTTAATCCCAACCACTACTTCCTAATTTGAATGTAGTTGTTGCCTATGGTTTTATTTTTTCCAAATTCATACCTCACAAACAAAACAGTATCATTATGTTTTGCAAAATTAGTATTTGTATAGATGTGCCTTCATGTTTGCCATATTCTTTACTTATCATTCCTTCTGCAATTTAGTTCCCTGAAGTACAGTTTGAAGCTCCCTTGCTGAAAATCTGTTAGTAGGAAACTCTATTTTTATTTATCAGAAAATATCTTCAATATACTCTCTTTTTTAAAGGATAATTTTATTACATATGTAATTGTAGGTTTTGTTGGTATTATTACACTTCTCTAGATGTCATTGTTTGTCTAATCGTTATTATTTTGTGGGTAGTCTTTATCTTTCCTTTGCTGTATGTAAAATCGTCTCTTTAGGGTTCTGCAGTTTTATTATGATGTGTCTAAATGTGGTCTTACTTTTATTCTAAAGGTAGTGAATACTTTGCTTGGTATTCGCTAGACTTTCAGAACCTAGGGATTTGGGTCTTTTATTAATTCTGAAAAATTAGTTGCCATATCTCTTTAGTGCCCTTCTCCCGTTCTCTCTATAATCTCCTTTCAGAATCTGAGTTCATACTGCACATTCTCATTCTCCATGTCAGTTAACATGTTTCATATTTTCATCTTTCTATTTTTGTCCTGCATCCTGAATAAAGTTTGAAGAACTAACTTTCACTTTGCTAATTCTCTCTTTAGTAGAATCACATCTGTTGTTTTATTTCTATATTGAGTTTCTAATATCAATTATTACATTTTCATTTCTAGAAATTCTATTTGTTGTTTTTTTTTCAGATCTACCTGATCAATTTTTGATAATCTCTTTCTCCCTTGTCATACAATGAAAACCCTCTTATATTTCTTTAAAAATATTTACTTTAATTCTTTATCTGGTAATTCCAACATCTGTAATCTTTGCAGGTCTGTTTCTGTAGCTTATTGTTACACTGCCTCTTTCTCATGTTATTTGTTTCCTCTATTTGTTTAAAATGTTAAAAAATTAATAGCTCATAGTCCTTAGAACTTGACCTATGGGAATTCTTTGAGATCTTATTTTAAAATGCATTCCTCCAGAGGATCTGTAATTGTTTATGCCAAACACCTAGGGAAGCTACCAATCTGAGACTACTTAAAATTAAATTTTAGCTTCAGTGGTTGGATAATATGCTTTCTAGCTGCAAATATGCATACATATGGGCTATGGTCAGAAATTCTCAAAGGAAAAATTTTTTTCCTATTGGTTTTGCTATCAACAGACCAAAACTCAGACAGGCACATTTCCCTATTTCCTTTCTTATGGGACAGATTTCATCCTAGCTCATCTGCTGAGAGTTTCCCAGATTTATTCCAGGTCTCTGGTCCAACATTCCACATTTGCTGTGTTCCAAGCCTTTGCTTTTGAATGCCATATTAGCAACTGTTAAAACCCAGGTTCTAGACCACTAAGAGCAGCAGTCACATGCCTCAGTTACATAACCAGCGTGAGAGTGTCTGTCTATAGGAGCTGCTGGCCTACAGCTTATGTCTGGCCTCCACAAATTCCTGTAACTTTACTAGAAGGTCAGTTATGCTTTAAAAAAGCCTTTAAAAAATATTCATTCCACAATCCCAAGAGTACTGTGCTGGGAAGAGTTTCTCCCAACATATAAACAAAAAAATTGAAATCTGTGATGGTCAATTTTATGTGCCAATTTGACCTAGCTAAGAGGTGCCCAGATGGCTAGTAAAACATTACTTCCAGGTGTCTGTGATGGTGTTCCCAGAAGAGAATAGCATTTGAATCAGTCCACTGAGCAAAGAAGATTTCCCTCACCAATGTGGGCAGGTACTTCCAATCTGTTGAGAGCCCAGAGATAACAAAAAGGCAGAGGAAAGGCAAATTCACTCTTTCTCTCTCCTGGAGCAGGGACATTCATCTTCTGCCCTCGGATATCAGAACTCCTGGTTCTCAGGCTTTTGGAGGAAGGGACTTACACCAAGAGTTCCTTTTTTCCTGTTCTCAGGCCTCTGGACTCAAACTGAATTACATCACTGGCATTCCTGGTTCTCCAGCTCGCAGATGGCAGATCATGCGACTTCTCAGCTTCCAAAATCAAGTGAGCCAATTTCTCTTTTTATATATATATGGTCTCTTATTGGTTCTGTTTCTGTGGAGAACCCTGATGAATACAAAAGTGAAGCATACCCAACCCCTGTTCCAAAAACTCCTGAGATAAGCCTGGCTCCAGTCACTTCTGCTCAGTTTTCAGTGTATAAGGGGTATACATAGATTTAACTCAGAGGAAACATTAATTTAAACTCTATCTAGAAGATGAATCAATTAAATCATGTATATTCTGCATTTAAAAAGTCTTCATTAAAAATTTTAATAATGTGGACATAACCTTTCTGTTATGGCCCCCATAGAAATATTCTAAAGAAGAACGTTCAAAACTGTTTTGCTATTATCTAAGTTTAGTTTTGAGAGACTGAGTTGCTAAACCTCCATGGGTGAATCTGATTGTATGTCAATCACAGACCTGAGTTTTTAGTGCACAAATCTACTCTCAGAGGGACTGAAATATCCTGGGAAAAAGATAAGAGAGTTATCTTTGGGATACATCTTATATCTGTCCTGTGGCTCTCTGGGTTTCTTTATAGGTATTGTCAGTCTCCTGTAGTTGACTGGGTAGGAGCAGGGTCTTCTGTGAGGCTCAGTATAAGGAATTTTCTCCACATCCACGGTTTTGTGGAATAAAAAAGGCACCTGGGCTTATTCTATGATTCTTCCTGAACTATCTGTGATTTCTCCCTCCTCCCCCTTAAAAGTAAATGATAGGTAAAAAGTATCATTAGAAAAATAAAATATGCTAAAATTCACTCTTAAGGTTAAAGAAATACCATTTACTAAAAATAAATTCTTATAAATAAGATGGTCAGCTGCATTGAATATAAAAGTAAAAAGGATATGAAAACTCTTTCAAAAAAACAGCTGTAGGAACACAGGGTCTTCCCACACATGGGCAAACAGTTGGGCCCTAGAAACAAGGCCTCTAACAAGAGAGGTGTGGAGGAGGAAGTGAGGCCAATATTCTAGGTAGGGAAGGTGAGAGGGACAGAAGAGTTGGCATGCTTTGGGGGATGGTAAAAAATCTAGATAACCAACTCCCAGGAGGTGCGGATATCTAGTGGTGTAGTGATCCCAGAAATTTGAACAGAAGGGACATAGAGCAGTGATGGAGATCTGATTAGCTGTGGTTTCCAGTTTTGGGAGATACTTGAGCTGCAAGATTGGGAAAGCTGCTATTGTAGGAGTAGAACATCCAAACCTCACAAAAGTGAGCATGAGATCATTTGACACCTACCTCACCCCAGTACTACCACGGCAGGCAGCACAGAAGTAAGGAGGAATGGGGAGTGGCTTTATAGTCAGCACTTAGCCCAGGCCTTTCCTTTCTGCCAAAAATCAGTGTGTTCTACATGACCACTGCAATGGGAAACATTTCTGAGTACGGACAGACCATTTTTCAGAGTTCACAGAAGAGTTCAAAGGGACTTAGAATCTACAGTAGTAAGTTAAAAAAAAAAAAAACCATCTAGAACAGTGGAACTATAGCAGAGGAAAATTCTGTTTAAATTATGAATATTGACTATTTTTTAAAAAAAGAAAACTAAGAATTTTCTGTAATTTGTAACCAGTCAGTGGCAGGGTCAATAACAGGAGTTTAGAGGCCAATACATAGAAGAGGCCGGACCACACTAGAACAGAGATCAGTCCCTGTCCAAGGTTCTGGCATTTCCTCAAACTCAAGACGAAATTCTTAAATTCAAGCCATCCTTTTCATTCTAAGAGTTTTTATAACGAAGCATACAACTATTCCATGCAGCAGGAAGGGAATTGCTTAACTGTAGGGTATGTGGGAGGGATTATCTCCTTTACTTTCTTGGCCACTCCAGTAAGTTTAGATTTAGAAGAGGAAATATAAGATAAAATTTGTCTAAGATAGCAAAAGGATAGGGAGGCTTGCTCAGAAAAGATGAAGTTTGGTCAGTTATAACATATTTAACAGTATCTAATTTAGAGTTTCACATTTTTAGGAAGTGTGAAGAGATCAAAGAGAGTCAGGAGATGTGCAAGGAAAGCGATGATAGGCGTACAAAATAGGAGCTATCAAGAAAGCTTTAAAAAGCATGCAGCAGTCCTTAAAGATGGGAAGGTTTTGGTGATTTAATATGACTTAAGGTGACTTTGAGGAATACAAAAGATTGTTAGAAAGAAGTGACTTTATAACACCATGGAAAAACTTCTGGTCAGGTATAAGGAAACTAACTTTTAACAAGTTAAAAGATACAGAATTAGCTGTTTGGTAATATGCTTTCCTGCAATAAGGATGTAGGAGGATGTAAGAAAATCAATCGATCCCTTTTTCATTTGTGATCATTTAGGTGGAGTGACCTGTGAGTATATTAAAAAAAAAAAAGCACAAATTTAAACTATAAATAAAAATGTGGCACTAGAAAGAAAAAAAAGGAGGAAGTGTCCCAAGGAAAGATGCCAACATAAAGTATAGTACAGCTAAACGATGTGCTTATTCCCAAGCTCAAAACAAAACAAAAGCAAACACACAAAATGAATGTACCTTGTAAGACTTAGTTATGTTAGCTATGTCATAAAACAATATGTACTGTGTAATTACAATTTTTAAAGGTTTAATATATACATAAATGTATATACCAAAATGTATCTCTCTGGAGAGATTGTAGATGATTTTTTTCATTGTATTTTAAAGGTATATTCCCAAATCTCTATAATCAACACTTTATGACCAGTAAAAATAAACAAATATTTTAAGCAAAAAAGGAGGCCCAGCACTATGGCTCATGCCTTTAATCTCAGTGTTTTGAGAGGCCAAGGCAGGAGGATTGCTTGAGCCCAAGGGTCTGAGGCTTCAGTGAGCTATGATTGCCACTGCACTCCAAAAACGAAAGAGAAAAGAGGAAATTAATCAATCTCCTCCCAATTTGATCAGCAGAGAAGTGAGTCCTTCTGTCTCAAAGGGAAATGAACTGAACTGAAGCTGTTGAGAGGAGAGTCATAAGAATGAAGAGGGGACTGGGGATATTTACGTGGAAAGAAAAGTGTGCAAGGGGTGTGCCTCTAAACATTTCAGTGACTATCTAATAAAAGAACAGTTTATTATTCCATGGGGTAGAGAAATAGATTTAAGATCGGAAGTATCAGCTGAAAGGAAACATATGTTGGCTCATTATAAGGATGAAATTTAATGGTGAAATACATTTCCCTGGAATCCAATGAGCTCAAAATACTTAACATTGAAGAAATGGAGACCCCACAGTTGGAGTAGGTGACTCTAAGGATCTCCACCAACGTTTTTTTCCCCTCTCGCTAATTGGTCTCACTATAAATAAGAAAAGCTATTTTTCACCTTTGGCTGTCTGAAATTAGATTAGCAAACTATGGATAATGGAGTGACTATAGATACTTTCTCAAGTGGAGCAGAAGTGCCTGGTCAAACTAAGCCTCCTCTTCTGACCTTCAGGTATGACTTCTCATCTTCTACCTCAAGAAGCTTCTAGAAATACATACAGAAAAGTGTTAGCTTTTAAAATTGCCAACCGTATTTGCTGGAAGTGTTCACATGTATGCCTGTGACAGTGGTAGTGTTTGTGAAGGTGAGGCTGATTAATGCAACTAAGGTTGAAAACATCTGAGTAATGGCATGTGGACTTACATAACATCAGATAGCCTTGGTAGCAGGAAAACACATAAAACTTTCTGCTTTCTTTTATAAATCAAATAATTATGTTAGTGGTATTTTGGTAAATTGGTTAGAAAGTTTCATTTCAAAAGTTTTGATTACAAAGTTTCTGATGATTTTTGTTGACTGATAAAAATAGGATATCCTGAATTTGCATATTCAAAGAATTGAATTTCTTATTTTTGCTGCCAATGAGGATTTTCCATAACAGAAAAGGCTTGACAAGTATTCTCACCACGACTTTTCACATCCCAGCCTGAGAAATGAGATCAAGGAAAGTGGAGTTGTCTAATTGCTAATTTGCCAATTCGAGTCTGTAGGAAGTGGAAAATCGAGGCTTTGACTTTACTTTAATTTTACTTTCTATACTTCTATATGGACTGAATTTTTAACAAGACCATTAATTATTTTTTACAATAAAAACAAATTGTAAAATTAAACATTTAAAGGTTAGCATTGCCAAAGACCTGTGCCAGTACCTAACAAATGTAATGAGGTATAGGCAGGGTGGGAAGTGGTTGAAAGCAATCTTCCCACTTCTGTAGCTCCGGTTCCAGTCTTGGCTGTGCTTCTTACTAGCTGTATGACTTTTAATTGTCTTCACTTTTAAAGAGTACTTTTATTGTTTACAGATTTATATGATGACAGAGTTGTTTTTTCTTTTCCTCAGCACTTCAAAAATGTTTTTAAAAAATGCCTTCTTGCCTCTATTGTTTGTGATGAGAAGTATATTTTCCCTTTGTGTAATGCATTTTTTTGTTGCTGCTTTCAAGGTTTTCTTTTTCTTTTTGTTTTTTAGAAGTTTGACATAGAAAAGAAGGGTGATTTTCTTTGCATATTTTCTGCTTGGGATTTGCTGAGCTTCTTGGATCTGTTTGATGTGTTTCAACAAATATGGAAATTTTTCAGCTATTATCCCTTCAAATATTTATTCTGTACCATTGTCCCTCTTTTTCTTCCAGAAGTCCAATTGCATGCATGTTGGATCATTTAATATTATCCCATATACCTTGGTTATTCTATTCTTTCTTCCTCTCCTCTCCTTTTTATTGTTTTAGTTGGATACCTTATGCCCATCTACCTTCTAGTTCACAGATTCTTTCCTCTGTTGAGTCCTACATTCTTCATTTCTTCCACTATGTTTTTTATTTGTAGCATTCCCATTTGACTATCTTAAAAATAGGTGCCTGATCTCTAGTGAAATTCCCATGTCTTTATGAATGTTATTGACTGATCCCACTAGAACTTGATTTTTATCATAGTTAAGTTTGATAATTTGCTGATAATTCTAACATCTATGACATCTCTGGATCTGCTTCTATTGATTACTTTCTCTCTTGACCATGTGTCACATTTTCTTGCTTCATTGCATGTCTAGTCATTTTAACTTGTATCTGCACATTTTGTATAAAAAAATAGTAGAGACTGAACTAAGCAATATTTACTTCCAAGTCCATGCCCTTTCACTTGTGTCAGGCTTGTTAATCGAGAAACAGAATCAATCTGATCACCGGGATTGGTCTTTCTTGCAACTTTAGCTTGACTTAGTTTACCATTGTCTTCAAATAATTTGAGAGCAGAATCAGTACTTACTCTTCTTCAGGGCAAGGAATCTGAGTGCTGGGTGAGGTTCCGGAAATTGCTGCACTTTACAACTACGCTTCCAGCTTTCTGAAGCATTAGATACATCTCTTTGCTTTACAATTCCGCTGTTATTTGGACTTTTGAGAATTCTCTTTGCTCTCTAGTCCTGTACCAGGATTTTTATACCTATGGGATTCTCTCTCTTTCTATGCCTGAAATGTCTCAAAAAGATTTCTCTCAGTTCTCCAGTCCTAGCTTGGCAGCTGAAAGTCTGGTGTATCTTAAACTCATTTCTCTCAGATCTCTTGTACTACTCTCCTTCATCTGCAAAGGATGGCTGCCATGCACTGGGAGGCTTCACAAACTTAGGCAGGATCACTTTTAGCTCTCCTGCATTACCCTACAGTGTATGGTATATCACATGCCCAGCACTAGGTGAAGACCCATGTAACAGAGTTTGCAGGTATATGTAGACCTGCCCGGTGGCTGAGGTCCTTTGGAATTATAATCTGCCTCACCAGTCCATATGTGGCCACATTTTTTTTTTTGTAATCTGTTAGGGATGAGATAAATGTGAATATTTTTCCTCCTACAAATGAAATTTTCTGGAGTTTTGTATATTTAGGTTTCTTTTCATCCTTAGCTTTCTGTTAGGTTCAGAAATCCGTAATTTTACAGCTTATTAGGCTTGTTTTTGTTGTTAGAATGAGAGATGATCTTTTGTGGCTTGTTATATGCTAAATAGAAGTCACTACATAATTTTTGGTGAGTTAACTAACTTCTCTGAGTCTCATCTGTAAGACGACCTATGGGATGCTTGTGGGGATTAAAGATGATGTGCTGTATATTCTCATTACCTTTTTCTTTCTCCTTCGGATGGTACTTGAAATAGTGCACAGTATGATTATAAAAACAAACAAATTCACTGTGCACTATTTCTTTCTCCTTCATTTAATTTTGTGCTTCCCTTTGTCAATGTTCATCCAAGTTGAATAAACTGAGTTTCACCTGTTGCTTCAGAAAATCTTGTTCATCCTGCAATATACCAGTTTTATTCAGAGCTATGGCTTAAATAAATTAATAGCCAGCCCTAAAAAAGTCACATACAATTGGATATTGACTCTCAAATATCATCAAATAGATTAACATTTTAGAAACAACCACAATTACAAATTCCTATCTCCAAGCATATAAATACATTAATAAATACTTTTTATTTGACAGACATCCCCATTTTTTTGAGCCAGGAAATCTAAGCCACAGAGATATTAAGGTGGCCTGCTTAAGGAAAGAACATAAACCACAGTAGAGACTATTCTTGAACGTGATTTTACTGTCTTGATTCACACAGCAGTCATCTAGACCATGCTGCTAATTTACACAGATTGGGGATTTCTGGAACCTACTTCTATGTAACTTTCATTATTTTTTAGAGACACGAAGCATATATATTAAGTTTGCTTCATTTTTTTGGATGAAACGTTAATAAAAATGTCACAAGACTGTAGAAAACCATATGTAAGTGACATTAGGTTATAGAAAAAGGTAGGATACATTTAGCTGAAGGGCATGACCTTGCACCGATAGTGGCTAAAATTCCTCTATGTCTCTAATCCACTCTTCCCATTCAACACCAGCAAATCTACCATGGAATCCAAAATCCAAATGTTGGAAGATGTCCAAGGGTTATCCCTCATACTCTGCTTTCTAAGCAAAAAGAATTGGTTTTTGTTTGTTTGTTTGTTTTGAATGGAGATTCTGGTTAAACCTTAGCTAAACTGACTCGAGTACTCTGGCTTACATGATGTCCTAAAGGATTATTACTGATGTCATTTATGTGATCGCAAGCTGTGTTTACAGCAATAAAGAAAGCCAGGCTTGGGTAGTATTAATAGCCCTACTAATTACACTACTATAAAAGGTTTATGGATGGTATAAATTCCTATATTATTATCCAGTGCTCTGGCAGTGGCATTCTTCCAGAGGAAGGTATCACAGGGCTCATTTGTTTTCCCTTTTTTTTTGCACTAATTCATGAGAAGATGAAAACGAGAGACTATGTGAAAGAAAGAAGAAAAGGACTCCACTGGGACACACTCTTACACCAAGATCATTACGATTTCACATTTTTACTTTAGGACTTAAAAGTTATTTCCTGTTGCCAATAAACATATAAAAGGAAGCTCAGTTGACTGGTAATTAAGGAAATGAAATATAAAACAATAAAATATTTTTTGCCTTTCAGACTGACCAGAAAATTACTGATACTATTCAGTGGTGATAGTTAAGTGGGGAAATAGGTACTCTTGAATACCACGAATAGGCTTTTGAATTGGTAATGTTCTTTTTGGGGAAGGACTGTTAAGGGGAATTTTTATTAATATTTAGAATGCCTGTTGTTGACTCAGCATTTATTTTTAGAAATGTAAACAAGAGGCCGGGTGCGGTGGCTCAAGCCTATAATCCCAGCACTTTGGGAGGCCGAGGCGGGCGGATCACGAGGTCAGGAGATCGAGACCATCCTAGCTAAGAAAAACAGTGAAACCCCTTTTCTACTAAAAATACAAAAAAATTAGCCGGGCGTGGTGGCGGGCACCTGTAGTCCCACCTACTCGGGAGGCTGACGCAGGAGAATGGCGTGAACCCAGGAGGCGGAGCTTGCAGTGAGCCAAGATCGCACCACTGCACTCCAGCCTGGGCAACAGAGCAAGACTCTGTCTCAAAAAAAAAAAAAATGTAAACAAGATACACTCACATGTTTACAAAGATATACCTATAAATATGTTTTCTATAAAAATGGATGGAATAATTCAAAATTGGAAATGATTTGTATGACCACTAACTGTGGGCTTATCAATATTATCACAACAACTAAAGTGAAAAAAGTAAGCTGCAGGCTGGGCATAGTAGCTCACACCTGCAATCCCAGCACTTTGGGAGGCCAAGGTGGGTAGATTGCTTGAGCTCTGGAGTTCAAGACCAGCCTAGCCAACATGGCAAAACTCCATTGTCTCTACAAAAAATACAAAAATTATCAGGGCATAGTGTCGTGAGCCTGTAGTTCCAGTTTCTCAGGAGACTAAGGTAGGAGGATCTATTGAGCCCAGAAGGTCAAGGGTGCAGTGAGCCATGATCAAGCCATTGCACTCCAGCCTGGGTGATACAGCAAAATCCTGTTTCCAAAAGAAAAAAAGAAAAAAGAAGAAAAAATAAAAAAGCAAGCTACAGAACAACTTGTTTAGTTTCTAGCCTTTACACAAAAACACATGATAATTATGTATATAAATGCATATGCACAGAAACATGCCATGAAAGATAAATAACAAAATTTAACAAAGATTTCCTTTGGAGAATGGGATTTATGGTAGACGAGACAAACTAGTACTTTAAACAAACTGTATTTATGTCTATATTTGAAATGTTTATATTTACATAAACACTTAATGTTTATACTCATGTCTTACTTGGGTAATTTAAAAGATAAAAGTAAACTTAAAAAATGAGGTTGTGTGTGGCTGGGTCACAACTGTAATCCCAGCACTTTGGGAGGTCAAGGCAGGTGGATTGCTTGAGCTCAGGAGTTTGAGACCAGCCTGAGTAACATGGTGACACCCTGTCTGTATAAAAAAATACAAAAATTAGCTGGGCATTGTGGTGCACACCTATAGTCCCGGCTACTTGAGAGGCTGAGGCAGAAGAATGGCTTGAGCCCAGGAGGCAAAGGTTGCAGTGAGCCCAGATTGCATCACTGCACTCCAGTCTGGGCAACAGAGCCATATCCTGTCTCAAAGAAAAATAAAAATAAAATGGTTATAATGTTATCACCTCAAATACAGTCTCAGAGCCTCTTGGCTCTCCATGGCTTCTTTGTAGAATTTAGCATGTAAACATATTAGTAAGTGGACATATTAGCATGTTATATCTATTCTATAAAGTGGGCATGTGCCTTAGAAGCAGTCCAACAAACATATTTGATTGAAAGATTCCGTATTAAGGAGATCTTTCCATTTATTTTAACTCTCAATCAAATTGGATTGATTTTAATTGGAAGTTCTAGATAGTAAGAGATGAATGGGGTTCTTTGAGTTTAGCAAAAATGCGGAATATAGAGTGCAATATCAATCAAAATTATTTGTTATAAAATTTGTGCCTGAAATATTAAGTTTATTTGCTTTTTTATATTAGCATCAGTCTCCCACTCCGAAATCCAAGGCAACTTGGCTTGCATTTTAGAAGACACTCTGCTCAAAGAACAAAAATTAGCATAGTACATCTTTGGCCTCCTTTCCTCAACTAGACAGGCTAATTAGAAAGCAAGTAGAGCAACATCCTAGTACCTTGATTTTGAGTTGCTTTGAATCCTTATTAAAAGATCTTATTTTGGCTCACAGTATAAAGCAGAGAAGTACATGTTGATTTGACTTCAATAGGTATGAAAAATAGTCACTTTTTATTAACCAATTCCTCCCGTTTTTTGAAAATCCTGATTTCAATTTATATCATAAATGATGAAAGGTTTATATGGTCATCCAGTGCCTATAATGTTTTAAAAGAGAGATTATCGGGATGAAGGTGGCGCAGGTTGTCAGAGACAGAAAGCCGTTCAAAGGTGGTAGCAGCAGTCCAGGTAAGAGGCGATGGGTGGCTTGGCTGGGGGCAGTGATAGAGCTGATGTGGATGGATAGAGGGCATCTGTAAGGGTCTCATAGTGTTGGGAACACAGCTGAATAGATCATCATGAAATTTAACTGAAGACAACTATGCATTCAGTCAATATATTCTTCAACCAAATTAATCTCCAACCCCAGAGATAATATGGGTTCTTTAAGTTCGTTTGTTGAGTTTGCTTAAATGTTAGCCATGAGAGGCTGCATAGATATATGAGAGATATTTGTGGTGAGGTTGTAGAGACCTTCACTAGGGGAAAATTCCCTTTATGCTTTGCAGGTGAAGCCATGAATAGATTTTCCTCATACATTTTGGTATGAGATTAATAGGACACAATAATGTTTTCTTCAAAGGAATGATCATTGCTACATTTGGTTGGATATTTACCTGTGATACTTTCTGAAAACACATTAGGACAAGTGAAAATTGTGCATATTGTGATGTTGCTATCAGAGACACCATTAATTAACTCCTCTAGAATACTACAAAATGATAATTGAATACTCTGAAAGATGTGAAGAACATTTGCTGAATGGAGCATGTGGCATACTCAGAAAATGAGATGAGCTAGTTGGTTAAAAAATTGGTATTTTTCTCTCTCTTCCTGCTCCTCTGCAGATGCTAACAGTCTCAGTAAGTGGTTGTATATCTTTGTTCTCTGTCAGATACTGGGATAAAGCCAGTGAACCCTGATATCTACTATTGTGTTTTCACTTGATCACTTTATAATGTAAGATTATTGTGGTTTCTAATATTTTATGGGGCTTGTTAGACATTTCAAAAGATTTTAAATTCAGTATACCAGCAAGGGCTGAAGGTATATTCCCAAATCACCAGGAAAAGGAGTAAAGCCAGTTTGCCACTACATAGAGAGGTCACTTGGGTCTGAAGTCACTTGCTGTAGACCATGGACCCATATATAACGGCTTGTAAAGGAAGAGGAGACAGTTAAGAGTCTTGTAAGTCACTCATATCCCCCATCTGCATTTTCACTTTCCACAGTTTCAGTTATCCATCGTTAACCACCGTCTGAAAATAAGTGAGTACACTACAATAAGGTATTTTGAGAGAGAAAGACCATATTCACATAACTTTTATTACAGTATATTGTTACAATTGTTCTATTTTATGTTATTTTGGTTGCCGTGCCTAATTTATAAGTAAAGCTTTATCATAGGTATTCATGTATGTATAGGAAAAAACATAATATATACATAAGGTTCTCTACTATACGCTGCTTTAGGCATCCCTTGGGGGTCTTGGGATGTATTCCCTGAGGATAAGGGGGGAATATTATAGTTATCAAAATAACCTACGGGTCTAGTTCATAGAAGCCCAGCAACCAAGAAGCTGCCACAACTAAGTCTAAATAAAGGAAGTGGATGATGTCTGTGCAGTATTCTCCAAGAGAGATAGTTGGGGCAAGAGGTGAGGGGAAGAGAGCACAGGGACTGGAAGAACAGAAGCTGCTCTTCTTAATGCAAAGTCAGGGTCCACTTGCACAAAGTCCCTTTGCATGTGAACCATTGAAGAAAAGCTAAGGGGAGGCCATGAAACAGCAAACTATTGATTCTAGTGGTTATAATGAATTATCCTGCTGTGAATAAGTGGGGAAGACAGGACTAGAGCTGGATGGAGAGAGGAGTCGTGAAGTGGATGACAGAGAGTTTCAGTTATGTGCTGTATAACGATGTTTTGGTCAACAACTGTGTATACAATGGTGGTCCTACAAAATGTTAACAGAACTGAGAAATTCCTACTGCCTAGTGATGTCATAGCTATCATAACATCATAATGAAATTACTTAATTTTTAAATAAGTTTAGTGTAATCTAAGTGCACAGTGTTTATAAAATCTACACAGCAGGGTACAGTAATGTCTTAGGCCTTCACATTCACTCAGCCAGAGCAATTTCCAGCCTTGCAAGCACCATTCATAGTAACTGCTCTATATAGTTGTAGCATTTTTTATTTTTATACCATATTTTTACTGTACCTTTAGTATATTTAGATACACAAATATATACTCATTATTGTGTTACAATTGTCTACAGTATTTGGTACAGTAAGTAACATGCTGTACAAGTTTGTACCCCAGGAGCATTAGGCTCTACCATATAGGCTAACCATGTAGCCCAGGTGTGTAGTAGGCTATACCGTCTAGGTTTGTGTAAGTACACTCTATGATGTTTGCACAATGATGAAATCACCTAAAGACGCATTTCTCAAAACATATCCCTGTATTAAGTGAGGCATGACTGTAAATGCTTTTGCAATGAAATTTGGTGAAGATAAGGGAAAAGTTGGCCCTCAGATTTGTACTCTTGCAGTCAGAGGGACTCTTTACTTGTCACTCTCTTCCTCTTATCTGTGAACTTGGAGGGAGTAGGAGAAGGGAGATCATCTTTACTCAGGGATCTTTCGCACCTCGTAGCACAGTGACAGACAGATGAAGAAAGCCTTCTGAAAGCACTTGCTGAATAAATGAATAGTGAATGAAATAATGAATGAATGAATTCATGAAGAAAGAAATGAGGGACTGAGGAACTGAAATTTATATAAGAGAAATCTGAATAAGACATAATCAGGTTGGAGCCTTCTAGAAGGTTCTATATATAGTAGTCATGGGCAGAACTAAAAGTATAAAACTCTTCTGAGGAGAAGTTGCATCCTTGGCTTGTGTACCAGGTTGGTTCCTTCAGTTAAGAGACGCTCTCAGTATAGGAATACATTCACCAATGACTTTCCTTTTGGGTGTCTAAATTACTCAACACATCTGAGGTCCAAACAATAGAAAACGGGGGTTGAGACTTAATAAGTTTCCGTGTAGTAAATAACTTACAATTTTTAACAGTTCAGAGACTTCTACATTTATGTCACTTACATAAGCTATGCCCACACATTTGTCTGTTGAAAAGAAGTTACTTACCAAGTTCCTTAACTTTATTTTTAGAAGGTGAGTTCTTCGCTTGCTTCTGAATGATCTAACTTAGTTTCTTTTAGCCTAACAAAAGTTTAAAATCAATAGCTTGTTTAAAGCTGTGCTATAATTGTCCTGAGTTTAACAATGCACAGCTGGAAATTTCGACCTCAGCAAATGACATCCACTAAGCCAAAAGTTGAAATCTGCTTGTAGGTATATAACCTGCTGCTTTGAATTTGGTAAGGCCCCAGTAGTCCACTGAGTTTTCCTGCAGCCCACTCCTTCAGCTCAGCCATGGCTGGGCAACAGCTCCATGATCTGTGATATCGTGGCCTTCTCCTCTTCTCAAATGATACCCTAGTGGCCACTTCTCCACCGGAAGTGGCTTTGTAACCTCCAATGCTTTGTATTCTCTCAGAGCATTTTGCAACTCTTTTTTTTTTCAATCTTGCATTATTTTTAAAGTTTTTTCCTCTCCCCACCCTGATTTTATTTTCCAACTCTGAAATACAACATTCTTACCTTGCCTAAAAATGGGAGCCCAATTTCTTTTAATGACCTCATCTAAGGACAGTTCTTGTCTTTGGAGTAGTTCATTAGTAAGGCCAGATCTCCACTTATACAGTTCTTAATGTGGTTTCCATTGTGATGGCCTTAACAGGGATGCGTTGTTCATTGATTATTCCAAATAACTGGTGGAGATTTGGAATTCTGGTTATAAACAGTCACTCAATTTTCCCTCTGGTAATGCATCTGAAGATTTCTACTGTTGTAATCATAGGGTCTTCCAAAGTATCTATGGTTCCTGTGCCCAAAACTGATTCCTTGCTGGAAGTTATCAGGGGCAGGAATGCCATCCTGTCTTGGCTTTGGCCAAATCACACTTCTTTTTCCTCACCTTGTGCAGCTGGCATGTACCTGGGTCAGCAGGCCAAATGGAAATTGGGTGTTCCCAGGTGCTTCAGAGCTGCATTGCTTTCTGTATGTGTATTCAGTTGATTGCAGTTTACAATGCATTCATTTATAGCATGCTTTATTTTGATTGGTACCCTAGTGCTCTCAGCCTTTTCTTGAGCAAAGAAGAGTAACAGGAGTGTTTTACTCCAGACACGACTTAAGCAGAATCTGGATCTTCTCTGCAATGTCTGGATTTGTAATAAAAGTTCTGTGTCAGTCAAAGGAGTTGGAATGTTTTTCTTCCCATTTTTCCCCATTTGTCTATTATTTAAGGCCGTGTGAGAAAGAAAAGGGGTGAAGAGAGGAAATGTGAGAAGAGGTAGAAAACACACACACACAAACAAGGGGAGAGAAAGGGTGGGAAGTAATTCTGCCTTAAGGTTTCTCAGTCCTGATGAAAACTCTAGAACAAGCACTGGCCTAGGAAATTGTTTTCTCCAGTTCTTCCTTTGCCAACCTTCCCTTCCCCTTCTAATCTCTCATAGCTTGGACCATTTGGGTGCAGCTGTGCCTAAAAGTCCAAGGGTGGCTCTGGCTCCTTCTGAACAAAGATTTGGGGTTCCTATTGTTCCTCTTGGCTTAGCTTTCTCAGGCAGAAAATCTCTGACTCTATACCCTGGGGGAGGGGCCTCTGAGCTTGTGCATTTAGGAATTAGTCGTGGGCTAGTGAGTTCTCTCACAGTGGCCACTGTAGTGGTAAGAGAACATCTAAAATGGCTCTTTTATTTCTGATCCTTCCATGAATTACACTTGTGCCTACTCTGGCATCCAGGATCAAGTGAAGGAGAACATATATGCTGGAATATGGGCATTGAATTTCAGAGTCCTCATGGTAGAATTTATTCAAATTAAGGGTTACATGTATAAAATCCAACTTGCTGGCCGGGCGCGGTGGCTCAAGCCTGTAATCCCAGCACTTTGGGAGGCCGAGACGGGCGGATCACAAGGTCAGGAGATCGAGACCATCCTGGCGAACACGGTGAAACCCCGTTTCTACTAAAAAAATACAAAAAACTAGCTGGGCGAGGTGGCGGGCGCCTGTAGTCCCAGCCACTCGGGAGGCTGAGGCAGGAGAATGGCGTAAACCCAGGAGGCGGAGCTTGCAGTGAGCTGAGATCCGGCCACTGCACTCCAGCCTGGGCGACAGAGCGAGACTCCGTCTCAAAAAAAAAAAAAAAAAAAAATCCAACTTGCTGAGAAGAATCAATATTTAGTAAGCAAATCTAATGTTGATGATGGCATATTATATTCAGTTTATTGCTTTCTGTATGCCTGACACTGTCCTGTAAGTATTTTATGCATCATCTTAACCCACATGAAAACTCTAAGGAATTTACTATTATTATCCTGACTTATGAAATGACGAAATACAGCACAGCCAAGTTATAGATACTCATTAGGGTGACTCAGTGACTCTTGAATTTTGCTTGAATTGAGAAATAAAAAAAGTCCAGATCCTAATTGTTTAAAATAATATTTTAATTTAGTTGACTTAAGTAACAATTCCTAAATATGACTCTTAAAGGTAAACATTGTTTTAGAAATGAGTAATTAGGCAGTTAAAGACAAAAAAGTGATATTCACTCTATTTTTTGAAAGAAGCTTCAAATAGTAAAACAAAAAATAACCAGAAACATAAATTCTAATCATATTTTCTTTTATTTGGAGTTATTTCCTGTATGTTTTTCCTCATATAGACCACTGAAGGAGCCCAATCACTTTAACTTGTAATAAGCCCTAACCCGTCTGCAAGTATCACATTTAAATTTGGTGAGTGACATGATGATCCTCCTTCCAGTCCTCAAAAATCTTGGAAAGTGAAACCAATGAAACTAGACATTCAAAAAATGCATAGGCAGGAAATTATGATCCAAAGATAATTATTACGCAGTTCTAAGTCTTAAAGAAAAAAAACTATTTGCTTCATTTTTTTCTTTCCTGCAAATATCATGCAGTAGACTGCAGTAGTGTCTGCAAGATGGCTAACTGCTGAGTCTTTGATTTAATGAAAACTTAGGGAAAGCAATTGAGTTCACTGCAGGGACTGCTTTGTTCTTCCATTATGATTCGTTTTTAATGAGAAAGATGATTGTAAAGATAAACTCTATTCCTCTGAATTTTTACACTAATTACATACAATGCACTATTTTAGCAGAAGGGGACTTATCTTCTTTAGGCAATACAGTTATCATCTTGTAACCACCCTTCAATCTCCCACATGAACATGGAGCTGCGTGCCAGGAATGAGTATTGCACTATGCCAGCTCTCAGCATGGATAAATGAATGCTTAAAGATTTACAGAATTAACAGTCAACATGGACTCCAGATAAAACAGGTAGACAGCCCCTCCCCTTGAGCTTATACGCTGTTTAAAATAAAAGAATCAGGAAGACATTCATTAATAAAGTATTTGGCGTGGGGGAATGAAGCAACACCTGACATATAAAGAGTATATGTGTGTGTGAGTGTGTTTGTGTATAAGTTTATGTGAAGATTAAGAGTAGATGGTGTTACATATTCATGTCAATTTCCTTCCATCTAAAAGTCACTTATGGTACTAAGTGATACTGAGAGTTCTATGTAAGATATCACTTTCTTTAAGATACATACACTTTGGTCAGATGGTCAGACACTGTGGCTCAGGCCTGTAATCCCAGCACTTTGAGAGGCCGAGGTGGGTGGATCATTTGAGGTGAGGAGTTCAGAACCAGCTGGGCCAACATAGTGAAACCCTGTCTCCTCTAAAAAATACAAAAATTAGCTGGGTGGCAGTGGCGTGTGCCTGTAATCCTGGGTACTCAGGAGGCTGAGGCAGGAGAATTGCTTGAGCCTGGGAGGCAGAGGTTGCAGTGAGCTGAGATCATACCACTGCACTCCAGACTGGGAGACAGAGTGAGACCCTGTCTCAAAAAAAAAAAAGAAAAGAAAAAAAAGAAAAGGTTCATATACATTAGCATACACATGAAATGTACCATTGGATACTATAAGTTTCATTAAGACTGTGGGAGACTCCATTTGGTGCAAATTCACCCTGTAAGCACTGCTTATGTATAGAATGTGTGTGTTTTGTATTGTTTGATGGACTTAAGCTTGATAGCTCATGTAACACTAGCAAGTTCCTTGATGCAGGTACGATTTTTGGGAAGCAGAACTCATTCTTGTCATCTAAAAGGATGCCACAAGGAAGTAGGAAGTTTTACCAGCATGTCCTAATATCTGTAAGTGACTGAGGAAATAGCTGCATATTGTAAACTCTAGACCCAATGATAACTTATTCCATCATGGTAACCGCTGAGCTATAGTAGTTAATTTTCTTTTTTTTTTCCCCTTCAGTCAGATGCACTGAAGTATAACTTAGATACAATAAAATTCTCTCCTTTTAAGTGTATAGTTTGAAGAGTTTCAACAAATGTATATAGTCGGGTAATTGCTACAAAAATTGAGACACACAGAACATTTCCATCCTCCCAAAAGTTCCCTCGTGCCCCTTTGCAGTCAGTCTCCTCCCACCACTACCCCAGGCTCTGGAAACCACTGATCTCTGTCCTTACAGTTTTGCGTTTTCCAGAACATTGTATAACTATACAGTATGTAATTATATAGTATGTAAACTTACACGTGTGGCTTCTTGCACTTAGTGTAATCCTTTTGAGATTAATCCATACTATTATACATATCAGTACCTTATTTCTTTTTATTGGTGAGTGACATTCCATTGCATTAATTTACTGCAATTTGTTTATCCTTTTGTAAGCTGATGGGCACTTGGGTAGTTTAGTTTTTTGCAATTATGAATAAAGTTGCAATGAGCATTTGTATATAGATCTTTGCATGGCCATTATGTTTTCATCTCTTGGAAAAATGCAATTGTTGAGTCATATGGCAAGTATACATTTAACCTTATGAGACAACACCAAGCTATTTTCCGAAGCAGTGTTCCCACATTTTTCAAAGCAGCATTATCATGTGTATTCCCACATATAGGTGGTATATGAGAGTTTCAGTTGCTCTACCTACTGGGAGGAAGTTTTGCTAGAAGTGGATTCTAATTTTCTTGTGTGACTTTCTCTACCAATTTCTCAGCATGATATCTGTATAACATCCCAGCCCGAAATCTGTTCTTCTCTTTTCCTAGACAACATAAGCATAATTCCCATGAAGCATCTACCAAAGATTCATCTCAGAAATCCCTGAGGTGCAATCTTTATACTGTGGGGGCTAAAATTTTCCAATCATACTTAAGAAGTAAAAATAAATGCAACCTGACAAGAAATAGGAATGGAGATTTGCCAAGTAATTTCCCACAAGGGACCCTTTTTAAGAGGCTCCAGTGAATATTACCTCACCAGACTTAGGTAAGTGACAGTACTATTTCTCCCATGACTCCCAAGGGAGTTATAATTTAGTATTTACATTTGCCAAGTGCTTTCTTATTATGCCCACATGCTAATAACAGTCCCTTCTTCTCAGTGATTTAGTCAGTGTTACCCAGAGAACTGAGAACTGGGCTGTGAGTGAGCAGAACTAAGGCTTCCGCTCTGAGAAAATCCTAGGTCCTGGTTTAATTCTTTCACTGCTTTTTTTTTTTTTTTTTTTTTGGACTGCCTATGAGAAGCATTAAAGAAATCTGCAATGAAAGTAGGGGGCAAAGATTCACAAAGGCAGAGGCACAGTTACAGATCTGGGGAAGTGAGATCTTCAGGTGACTCTAGGGTCTGACATACAGGGAAATGCTGGCTACCGAAGTTTCCAAGATTTTGTGTGGCTATCTGATAGGTCTATTTTATTTTGTATGAAATTCTCTATTTCTTCCAATTATGTAAGTATTTTAAGTGTGATATTGGTCATGGAGAATTTAGCCTATGTAACTGTATGTAAGAAATGTAGTATTTCTGTAGAGAACAAATACGAAGGCTTTCTTGAGTTGGAAGAAACAACAATTACCTCTTAATTAATGCTTCCTCAGCTACCACCCCCAACCTCCTCATAAAAAAAAAAAAAAAAAAAAATAGCAGGGTACTTTCTTGGCACAGACTCTCAGAAGAATTTTTATGTAAAATGCCAACGTTTGTGGGACTGAACCATTGGGTCATGACTTGTGTCCAGCTGTATGCGTAGACAGGACTGTCATATTTATATATTTCTCTTATCTCTTCTACCCTAGTTGAATATTCTGGGTGGAGAAAGGGGATGGTAAGCAGAAGGGGCCAGGAGAGCACATGTGCTTGAATACCCAACTAACTTCCTTGCTTTAGCCTTCTCACTTAGAATTAACATTTGAACCTAGACCTCTAGGATTTCCATATGCTAGAATTTAATGTGCAAAGTGAGTATTTCCCATGAAGAGTAAAGCATGCAGTTTACTTTTCAGTATTATTTCTTTGAAAAAATCAAAGGGATTCTACATAGTGATATTTTTATGAGTGTTCTATTAGCACTATTAGAGACTTGTTTCATTTTTACACTCACACAAATAAATAGATACATGATTCAATAAATAATGTCTATGTTTCAATAATTCACTGAAAAACAAAATACATGCCATACTCATCAAATTGCTTTTAGCTGGAAGCTTGTCTTTTATGAAAATTGGAAGAGCTTGTAAAAACACTTTTCAATGAAAAAGCAAAACCTGCAGAACCAGTCACCAAGAATACTGAAGTTGTTAGTACTCTAACAACACTCAACGGTGGCAACATTTTCTTTTCTTTTCAGGGTCTGTATATAAAAAGAAGCAGACACTTACGATTCTAGTTATGCTTTCATTACTGATACCCATTTTTTCCCTACCACTATGAGTTGAAGAGGAAAACAAAGGCTAAAAGTGTTTTTTTCTTTTTACCCTTAGCATCTTGCCTTTACTCCTCCAGCAGTGACTAAATTGCTGGTGTATAACAAAAAGGAATTAGAGAAACAAGAATGTAGAAAAATGGTAGCAGAAGAAAGAGAAGAGGAAATTATTGCTTATCAAAGTTTTTACGATTTATATACACTCAGAAGATAAAAACTGCTAAAAGAGGAACCATGGGTATCTATTATTTGAAAACTTAAAGGTAGCTCTGGGAAGCAGCACGATTTTTGTCATCATAGACAAGAGAATCTTATGGGCAAAAAGTTAGATGATACATGTTTTCTTGATAGGAACTGTATCCTATTTTCACCTTTGTCTTTAAAAGCCTGTCACATTTCTTGCTCTTATATCACAAAAGCAAGAACTGGTGGTCTTCACTGGACCCCAGTCTGTCCTCACCTCTGATTCACAGTCTTGGCATTTTGTTCCTCTGCTTCCTGATTTCAGCTGTAATTACATGGAATTTTAAGAAGAGAGTAGATATAAGGAGAAGTCATCTTTTGAGAGTTTCTTAGGCAAATGCGTAAGTTTTTGGAAGCTTCACTATACTTTCTTAGTCCTATTCCTAAAGCACCACTTTGTATGAGTTGTTTGGATTTCAGGCTTTATTTCAGTGGGTACATTTTAATTTCCTAACTAACTTCTCAAAGCGGTTACAATTAAGCTATTAATGTAACGGTTATCTCTATTTTCCCTAAATTCTCAAACTTGATACAATGACAACAAAACTACTTTGGTGAAGTACATTTCTTTCTACAAAGTTGTATTTCTGAAGGTCTTTGTTTTGAACAGTAAACATTTTTTTAAAATTGTAGAACCATCTGGAAGAACACATAGCTCCAACTATAAAGAGGGCTAGACTTAAAATTTGCTCAATCGGATATGATATTTTGTAAGGAAGATGGTACCCAAACTTTTGTAGGAATCAATTAATAATCAAGGGCAAACTCAACTCCAATTCATTTTGGAACTTATACTGGAGCCTGCTGCTTCAGAGTCTTTGATCATGAGTCCAATGAAATTTTGATAGGGAAAATTCAGTTTAACTTTGAAGTCAAATTTAAGCCAGGCTTTCATAATAACCTCACCCTTAATGCTCTTGAAAGGCTTCTTACATTTAGCACATTGTTTTAAATGTGACAATCATTAAATTTTAGAAGATATATGATTAAAACTATAAAGAAAGATTTGTTTAAAAATGTATTTCTGAGTCTAACTTCATGCTGTTATGTGGCCCAGAGTGGCAACACGTGGCTGAGACCTAACCTGCAGCTCTCAGGGAGTGGTGAGAAAGGAGAACTTGTGACTACGAGAGACTCTCCCTTGCACACACCACACTTTCCATCCTTCCCTCTTTGTTGTTCATTCTTTCCCAAATTTTCAGGTGCCTGACTAGAAAGATTAGTATATCTTCAGAACATAGTATTGAATCAGCCTATGGAAAATTAATGTAATTACTATGTTCATTACCAGATGTTGGCTTAATGCCAGCCTATTAAAACTTCTAAAGATGAAGCTTAAAACAAATCATCATTCTGAGGAAACATCCAAAAGAAGACACGCCAGCAAACTCAGTGACGATCTGAGGCGATGGTAAAAATCTCCAGAGGGTATTTCAGAAATGGATTATCTCCATCACAAACTGGTATTGGCAGTCAGAATTTCCTTAGCCCTCTTCAGCCTTTTCTTTCTGAAGAGCCTCCAAATTCCTTGCTGCTCCTAGTCCTTAGCCTCTTTCCATTGGTCTTTCTTGCCTGTCCACCTCCAACCCTCTCCCTAAATCGTCTATGACATCCTTGTGATGGTTAATATTGAGTGTCAACCTGATTGGATTGAAGGATGAAAAGTATTGTTCCTGGGTGTGTCTGTGAGGGTGTTGCCAAAGGAGACTAAGGTTTGAATCAGTAAACTGGGAGACTCAGACCCACCCTCAATCTGGGTGGGCATCATCTAATCAGCTGCCAGCATGGCTGGGATAAAAGCAGGCAGAGGAACGTGGAAGGACTAGACTGGCTGAGTTTTCTGGCCTCCATCTTTCTCCCACACTGGATGCTGCCCGCCCTCAAACATCGGACTTCAAGTTCTTCAGCTTTTGGATTCTTGGACTTATACCAGTGATTTGCCAGGGGCTTTGGGAACTTCGGCCACAGACTGAAGGCTGCACTGTCAGCTTCCCTACTTTTGAGGTTTGGGGACTCGAACTGGCTTCCTTGCTCCTCAGCTCGCAGACAGCCTATTGTGGGACTTCACCTTGTGATCCTGAGTCAATACTCCTTAATAAACTCCCTTTCATATATACATCTATCCTATTAGTCCTGTGGTTGTAGAGAACCCTGACTAATACAATCCTCCTGACCGCACTGTGGTATCTCACTGCATCTTACACAGAGGGCTGGTTTCCTATTCAGGGTTTTGAAATTCAAAGGAAAAAGAAAAACCTCTCCTTTTCTTCAGAAGGGTCTCTGCTCCCTCCTCCTGCCTTCCCTGCACCTCACAAGGAGAGGCAGAGTGGCCCTGAAGCCACACTGTCCTCACAGCCCCGCCTTGGATGGGCCTCTACTCTTTGCTCTCCTATATCCTCAAGCAGTTTCCTGGGCTGTCAGAACCTTGGTTTTCTCATTTACAAAATTTTGGATAATCGTACCTATTTCCTTGGATAGATGGAATAAAAAGGATAATTTACATACACAGTGGCTGGCACATTATAGAGGCTCAATAGATGGTACTGTAATTATTAACTCTACGCATTTTACTACATTTCATCTTCTAAGTTTTTTTAGCCTCTACCTGTAAATTATTGGTATGGTTGAAATAATTCTCCCTGCCCTTTAGAATGGCTTAACTTTTTTTTTTTGTTCCTGATTCAAGTTTTTGTTAAATCCCTGGATTCCTGAAAAGTGAGAGGTACAAAAACTCAAAGACTAAATACAATGTACCATCTCGCAGTAGAGTTTGTTTGGTTCTAAAAATGACTAGGGAAGAGAAATTCTTCACTTTCATGGGAATCTTGGGGGGTAATATTCAAGTATTATAAAAATTATTCTTAATTTAATCTTCTTATTCTTAATTATACTCCTTATACTGGGCTAAAAAATTATATTCTTTTAATATTAATTCAAGCTTCCATCGAGTTATTTTTAAGTCCAACTGCTTAGTTCTATATGGCCAAGCTACACATTTCTAGTCTGTCATAAGTGAATTTCTAATTATATTTCTCCCTTATTTCTTCACTTCCTGGAGTCTGTTCCTGGACTGAGGCACCAATGGTAAAATGATGCGGATAACTTTTGTAAACCAAAAATAAAATTCTAAGTCCCCCCTCAATCATCTGAATGGACTTCCTCCTCAGTCAGGGCACTCTTAAAATGTAACCTGAAAGACTGGTTCAGGCCAAGATGGGAAGTGGGGATTGAACATGCCTCATTATACTTCTCCAGCATTAACATCAACACAGACTTTAAGTCTGATAAGAAACATTTTACAACCTATTCTCTCTGAAGCCTACTACCTGAAGGCTTCCTCTGCAAATAAGAACTTTGGTCTCCACAATCCTTTATCTTAACCCCGATATTCCTTTCTATTAATCCCAGATCTGTTGAGAAACTCAACCAATTGTCAATCAGAAAATTTTTCAATCTACCTATAAGCTGAAAGCCCCCTGCTTCGAGTTGTCCTGCCTTACTGGACCAAACCAATGTATTTCTTTTTTTATTTTATTTTATTTTTTATTATACTTTAAGTTCTAGGGTACATGTGCACAACGTGCAGGTTTGATACATAAGTATACATGTGCCATGTTGGTTTGCCATCAACTCATCATTTATATTAGGTATTTTCCCTAATGCTATCTTTCCCCTAGCCTCCCAACCCACAACAGGCCCCAGTGTGTGATGTTCCCTGCCCTGTGTCCAAGTGATTTCATTGTTCAGTTCCCACCTGAGAGAGAACGTGTGGTGTTTGCAAACCAAAGTATTTCTTAAATGATTGAAGTCTCAGGTCTCCCTAAAATGTATTAAATATAAAAGTAAGCTGCACCCTGACCACCTTGGGCACATGTTCTCAGGTCTTCCTATGGGCTGTGTCAGGGACCATGGTCATTCATATTTGGCTCAGAATAAATTTCTTCAAATATTTTATGCAGTTTGACTCTTTTTTTTTTTTTTGAGACTTTAGATAACCAATTTACATCATTCAAAATTATTAGCTTCCAAATCACACTCAGGAAACATAGCTGATTCAATGTCAATAACTTCAGTGGCCTGAGATTTTATTTTTAAAATAATGATGTCTATTGATGTTAAACTTTAATAAACAAGCACTGATAGCACCAATTTTTGAGAGGTAAATAAAATTAGCTTCTACAATACTTTAAACAAATCTAAAATTAAACTGGAATTCAGTCTCAACTTGTTCATATTTATTCCTCCTATGAGATGAAATCCAGGATTGGTCAAATCATTATAATTAAGCATTATTATTCTGGACAGTAATCCAAATAAATAAATGTAAAAATTAAATACTGATAAACAGTCTTGTACATGTTTCATAAAAGTGTGACTATTAAAATTGATGTACTCAGCTATACATGTGTCCTTATCTATTATTAATGTAAATAATTGTCTCCAAATGTATTAATGATTTTTTTCAATGCACATTTTACAGCTGACAGCTACTATTTTGGGGAATATTGATGGCTATTTCTGAGCCATAGATAAAAGTGTTTACACCTTGTCATAGATCATTTTGTGCTGCTATAATGAATAACATATTCCATAGTACCCAAGACTGTGCAATTTATAAAGAACACAGATTTATTTCTTATGGTTCTGGAGGCTGGGAAGTCCAAGGTTAAAGGGCTCACATCTGGTGACGGCCTTTTTGCAGTATCCTCACATGGCAGACAGGCACAAGAGCACACATGAAAGAGCAAGAGAGGGCAAGAGGGGGGCCAAACCCACATTTAGCTGGAACCCACTCCCATGATCATGGCATTAATCCATTCAGGAGGGTGAAGCCCTCATGGCCTAGTAATAGGCTCACCATCTTTCTTAATAGTCTCACCTCTTAATATTGTCACAGTGGCAATTACATGTCAACATGAGTTTTGGAGGTGACATTCAAACCACAGCATACTGGATTCAGTGGCATATCATATGACTCTGAAGCATCCCCTCCAGGGATGTACCTTGAGGTTTTTCAAAGGCAACTGCCTCTTAAAAAAAAGGTTTTCTTGCATTGGCTCTTGGAGGACTTGTTTTATTTCTTTAATTATTTCAAGTTTAAAATAATTTCACATCTCATTTGACCATTTGTGGTAGTGTTCTTTTTTTCTTTTTCTGTGATGTTATTAATAGAGTTGTCTGTGTTTACAATTTGTATCTTTCTTGTGTCACTTTCCCACAGAACATATATTTGTCTGCAATTCCCTTGGATTTCTCAGAGCAAGCATTATTTAGAATATCTGCATCAGGTCTATTCCAAGTTCCAAGGAAAAACTCATTTAATTCCAATGAGAGGGTAGAAGTAATGTTAACAGGGATTCAAAAAGTGAGAAATTGTACATTTTTGCCTATACATGCAGTTCCCACTTCTTGCTGAATTCATATGATTAATTTTCTTTGTGATTTATTCAGTCATTTTGTTTACTATATTACTGCAAAACAGAAAAGTAAGATCTGGGGTTTTCAATGATCTTAACTGATGCTGTAAGTGACAAAACGTTATCTGGTCATGGCTCATCTTTTTTTTAGGTGCTTGTAAAAGCTATATTCCTGGTGTTTCTGTGAGCTTACCTTGTCTGACGGCTAGTGTGGTGGTATAGACCAAGAAGAGAAGAATGTAATTGAGGAAACTCTGGAAGACTGGTGTGTTGGCATGGAAATCTTCTGACAGATACTTGCTAGTCAAGCCAATTCCACAAATAAGGAGGGATAACACCTGGCCCAGGGCCACAGAGATTAACATCTCCCTGAGAAATAAAGAAAAAAAAAAAAAAACAGCAAAGGTCAGCAAGAAGCCCATTAAAACAATAGCAGTTAAAATTTTTTGAGCACTGGTAGCATGCACTGGATTAAGTGCAATTAAATATTATTCCCTTTAGTCCTTCACAGCAATCCCTTGAGGAAGGTGCAATGATTACTGAGATTTTACAGAGAAGGAAACCAAAGCTTAGAGTGGTTAAGGAGTTTGCTCACAGTCATGTAACTAGGAAATGGCAAAAAACTGGGATTTGAGACCAACTCTCTGAAAGAGCCTGGCTTCTAGCTACTGACCTCTCGGTGCCAATGGGAGTGGGGAGTGGGTGGGGAAAGAACATCATCTTGATGCTCACCATAGTATTAATGAAATATTTAGTGATGGTGAGACAGTACCTGAACGCTGACTAGGAGGGACCATATTCCCACCTCATCCTCAGGTTCTTGTACCAATAAAGGGAGACTCTTTTCTTTATAGATTGAAATCCCAGATCCAGAAACCCCTATGTGAAATGGCTATACACTATACATATCCCTGAAAACCAGAAGGACCATCTGCTGTCCATTCCCAGACTCTAGAACTCAGTTTGCTCTAGGAAGCTTTGATGAGCATTAGGTGTCTGCTCTCCTCTGCTCAAGTTACAATTGCCTACACACTAAAACTGCCATTCATGAAGGAGATTCAGTACTGTGATGATGTAATACAACCTTTCAAATTATGCCAATTTTTTTTGTGGCTTTTTCATAGGCACTGCCCCTATAGACTTCTGTAGCAGGGACTACAGGCAAGGTTCAAGGCGTTCATTTTGCATACAAATAAGATGCCCTCACAAGCTTTCTGGTCACATACACCCACATGCTTTTACACAGAAAAAGCCCCTGGAAATACAAAGATTTCTGCCCTCCCTGAAAGTGCATCTGACTTGTCTGGTTTATTTATAGAAAGAGTAATATAATAGAAGCAAGCAGTAGTATTTCTTTCGATAAAAGTTTTATTTTATTTTTAATTGACACATAATAATGGTACATACTTATGCAGTACAGTCTCATGTTTCAATACATGTTCACATTGTATAATAATCAAAGCAGAACAATTGTCAGATCAAAAATTTATCATTTCTTTGTGGTGAGCACATTCAAAATCTTCTCTTCTAGCTCTTTTGGAATATACAATACATTATTGTTAACTATATCACTCTAGTTTGCAATACAGCATTATTTCTAAACAAAAAGCTTTAGGCAAAGGATTTGCGGTGTTACATATTTAGTCCCCCAAAACAGATGTGAGTCCATTCTTCTGGAATGAGCACAGAGTCCTGGGCAGTACTTTGGTTGTATTTTGCTTTAAAAAAGAAAAAACATCAGCTATATTTTGTTCATTCCATCTGCTTCCCAGAGGAGGAAAAACTGTGGCAAGGCATGTGGGCATACAGAGAAGAATTTTCTGAGGTTAACCTATTTCCAGGTACCGGCTCCTGACCTCTGAATTCAATCTCTATAAAGAAGCCAAATACATACCTCTAAACATCCATGTTTAAAATGTCAGTATGCTGCTTAAAATCTTACAATAGTTCCCTATAGAATGCAGAGATCTGTAAGGTCTGTACTGAACATCTGCAAAGATGCCTGCCGACATAGTCTTTACATTCCTGCTGCTCTGTCCAAAGGGAGGCAGGGGTCTCTTTCTCCTTTTCTGGAAGCTGAGCTGGTCTTGGGACTTGCTCTGACCAACAGAACATGGGGGAAGGGATGTCATGTGACTTCTGGGCCTAAGCCTTATAAAGCTCTACAACTTCCATTTTCTGCCCTCATAAAATATAGCTTCCATGTACTTCAGTTTTTGAGAGATCATGTGAAAAAAAGAGAAATCCAGCCAGCCATCCCTGTCCTGACATGTGAGTGAGGCTTCTGGATTCTCCTGCCCCAGTCAAAGCATGCCAACATATGCCACCATGGAGCAGACCCCGAAAGATTGCTGCCTAATTGAAGAACTCTGAGAAATAATACATGAGGCTGTTTTAGGGCATGCAGATGTACAATGGCTTGTTACATGGCCAACAAATAACTGAAATCATGTCCTAAACACTCTGCCTCTATTCCCACCACCTCTGGAACATGACCCTCCATTTCCCTGTATTACTCCTCCATGATGCACTTTCAGCCTGCTTACTTGCACTTCAGCAGTGAATCATGGTCTTCTGTGCCTGCATTCCCTTGCATGTGTTATTATTTCCAAAATGTTCTTGTGCCTTTGCCAGTGTGACTCTTATGCATCTTTCAAGATTTGGCTTCTATGTTACTCCCTTTGAGAAGTGTTACCTGTCTTCTCTTCCCTGGGATGCATCTCTTTGTTACTTCTATCTCATTGTATTGAAACTAATGCCTTTACACTTCTTGCCTCAGCTGGACTGTGATGCTTATACCATGTTCTTCACTGTATCTACAGCCAGGCAGTACCACTGAAAGGAAGTAGAAAAGTAGACAGTGCAGAAGAAGCCTAGGCAACACGAAACAGTTTGTAGAAATAAAGGGGGTGATTAATAAAAGAAAGAAAGAAAGGTAGAGGTAAAAAGGAGTACCAGAATTAACTCAAATGATTTTAAAGGCCAGGCGCAGTGGCTCACACCTATAATCCCAACACTCTGGGAGGCTAAGGCAGGAGGATCACTTGAATCCAGAAGTTTAAGACCAGCCTGGACAACACAGTGAGTCTTCATTTCTACAAAAAATTTAAAAAATTATCCAGGTGTGATGGCACGTGCCTGTAGTCCCAGCTCCTTGGGAGGCTGAGACAGGAGGACTGCTTGGGCTTAGAAGGTCAAGTGTGCAAGTGAGCCATGATTACACCATTGTACTCAAGCCTGGGCTACAGAGCAAGACCCCACCTCTTATAAAACATTAAAGGTTTTTAAGACTGCCTAAGATAAGTATAATATCTACTGACAAAAATAATGATAAGGAGCTGGTTTTAGTGGAGACACAATACATATTTTAGGTATAGTGAACTTGAGATGCCAGATGAACTTCCAAATGATCCAGCAGCATTAGTAGCATGGGATCGGAGTGGGATAGGGAGGTCAACCAGGAGATAAATATGCAGAGGTTATACTCATAAAAGTGATGGTGAAAATACCGGAAACGGATCCCAGCACTTTGGGAGGCCGAGGCGGGCAGATCACGAGGTCAGGAGATCGAGACCATCCTGGCTAACTCGGTGAAACCCCGTCTCTACTAAAAAAATACAAAAAACTAGCCGGGCGAGGTGGCGGGTGCCTGTAGTCCCAGCTACTCCGGAGGCTGAGGCAGGAGAATGGCGTAAACCCGGGAGGCGGAGCTTGCAGTGAGCTTAGATCTGGCCACTGCACTCCAGCCTGGGCGACAGAGCAAGACTCCGTCTCGAGAAAAAAAAAAAAAATACCGGAAATGGATAATATCCCCAAGAAATGGAGAGTAGGAGAGAAAGTAAGAGAGCCTTGGGAAATATCTTTGGGGAATCCCAAGGTTGGAGGTGGATGAGGGAGAAGAAGCACATCACTGGAGTCGGAAGTGGTTAGAAGGCTAAGAGGAAGAGCAAGAGAGTTTTGGTGTTAAGGAAACCAAAAGAAAAGAGACATTCATGGATTGAATAGTTGTAATACTTTATGTTGCTTAGAGGGTAGAGAGAATGAAGACTGACAAGACATAATTTGTAGTCACTGTCATCCTTTAAGAGTTTTGGTTGAATGGAGAGGAACAGAGTAGCACTGGTGTCATGAAAACCAAGAGAACAGAGAGTTTCATGGAGGGGATAGCTAGTAGGGACTAAGTGAAAAGGAAATGGTGAGAAATTAAAGGTGTTGACTTTGCAGAATTTTGAAGAATTCAAAAAATTCATGGAAGGAATTTGATATAGTCACCATGTAACAATATCAATGATAGTTAAACTAGTAATGTTTAAAATGATTTAAAAATTAATTTAGCTTATCCTATCACAGGATCATTCTTATTTGCATAATAACTTACATTCCCAAATGGAAGAAATATGACTAGAGTTACAACTAATATATAAGAGTTGTTCTTGATGCTGAGTATGTCTCCTGGAGAATGCTATGTATGGAGAGCATCTCCTTGGAACAAGAAGGGTGAAAACTATTGCTATGACATGGATTCCTGCAGCTCTATAAATTACAACTATAGTGTTCAAAACTTTGGCAATATGCTATGCCTTTCCTGAACAAAATCACACCACAAATAAATGACAGATTACTTATATAAGAGAATACAATTTTAGTCTTTCTTATGTATATGTGCCAATATAGTATAAAATAGCATTCTATATGCCATACACTATACATGTAAAGATGAACAAGACACAGTCCTTCTCACTGGAGAGCTACTAAACTAAGATTTGGGAGCTAGGTCCTCAAATAACTTAGTATAAAATGGAGCCAATGAAGCTAAAACAACAATAATAATTTATATTTAGTAAGTTCTTACTATGTGCCAAGCCATGGGCTTAGACTTACACATACTATCTTACTGAATCCTCATAATAACCTTATAAGGCAGCTATTATTACTGTTTGATTTTATAGATAAGTTAACTGATGCTTAGAGAAGTTAAACAAGCAGCCCAAGGTCACAGAGCTAACAAAGGGAAGAGTTTGGATGCAAACTAGGTTATGTGGTTCCAAATCTCAACTTTTTAATCACTATGCTATACCACTATTTTGGTGGCAAAAATATACTCTGTGCCCTCATAGAGTGCAAGAACTTATAGTTAGCAACCTAACTGGTTGGTTTCCAGAAATATTCTAGAGGCGGTAAAGACAAAAACAAGTCTGGGACTGACCCTCCTATGAAAACTCTTGCATCAAGATATCTGTAATGTGTGCCTTTCAACAAGAGGTCAATACAAATCTATTCTTGTTTCTTCAGTCAAACAAAACATCAAGTCTGCTGTATTCAATTTCTGCTTTTAATTAGTGGCCATGTCATTCAGCTGCTGCTGGTGTGATTTGATGGCGAATACAAATTATGGTTTTATTGGTCATGCTAATGAGCACGACATGTAAAACAGGAAGGAGTGAAAGGAATCTTTTATCAGATTAGTTCATGAGTCTTTTTCCTACTGCAGGGAGCTAGATATTGTAGCTATTGCAGCCTGCGTATCTGAGCTAGTTCCTAGAGTCACCAAATAAATAAGTAAATAAAAATAGAAATAAACCTAAATGCCTAAACGTTGACACTCTGCTAACTATGCCCCCTGCCCTGCCATCTTGCCCTGATCAAATTCTCTTTTGTTCTCTATTAGCAGAGGACAAATCCATTTGGTGATGTGTTGTACAAAAATGTTCTCCCTGCTCTCTCTGCCTTAGGATCTCCTTGGTTCATTTACTGTTGCCCTATCCCTTCTAAATATTTTTTTCTTAGATAACTGCTACGGTAGATCTGTGATCCTTTCACCTAACTCCTCATGGCCTTATGACAATATTTTCTTCAGAGACCCTCTGTTTAGCCACTCCCTGCTCCCAAGGGTGAGGCAAGTGTCCTCACCTGCATTTCCCTATCACTATTTGCACTCACCATATTGTGTAGCTCATAAGCTCCTGAAAATACGGGAATGCATTTTATTGTTTTCTGTTTCTAGTGCCTTGAGGACTGCTGGACAGAAATAAAACAGATGCTCAATAAACACAGGATGAAAGAGTGAACAAATTTATGAGTAAACAAATATCTGTAAATGAAAATGGCAAAGTCTTAGAAGATTTGAAAGACGGTTGCTTATCTTACCTTGAAAAACTACTAGCTCTGAAAGACAAAAATCATGTTTTTTTTTACTGTATCCCATCTGCCAGTTAGACATTGAGATTAATAAGCTATTTTCTGGTGCTTTTCAGAGCAAGCCCGGTAAGGTGCTATCTTGCAAAAATGATGCTAAATATGGTGCCGGTTGGAATTTTGCACAGCGAGCTGTAGGTTATTCGTGTAGTATATGGAATAACACACCAGATGCATTCTAACATAAGATACATAGTTCCTATAATTTTAGTGGCAGAAATAGAAAGGAGACTATGATACACATTTTCATCTTCTTTGTTTATGCATTTAAAAGGACATCCTATCCACTTTAAACTCAGAATGACTAGACAATGAAAAATGCATGAGTCTCAAGAAAAATAGTGCTGCTGGAAGCTGAATACCTGTTATAACAGAGCTTGTATTCATAAAGACTGATATAACCATTACCACTGGCACTTTGTTCTGTTAAAGAAACAGACTTTAGAATTTTGAGAGTAAACTTGTGTTACAAATTAGATATTCAAAATAGTAAGATTTAAAATAAAGCATAAACTGAATCTTGTTTTCTTCTCTTAGTTATAAGAATACATTCTTTTAAAAGGTATGAAGAATTTCAACATAGTGTTACATAATCATATTGCTTTGTAATTCTTTGCCACAAAAGTGAAACAATTATGTTATCATCTTGAATTAGAGCACATCAACCTTTCTGTGGCGACATCTTCATTCTGATAACTATTCTCAGGCAAGTCATGTCAGGTCTGAGTCAGCATATGAATTCAAACATGCATACATAACGAACACTTAAGTATATTGCCTGGACTAAAATCAATGCCTCTTGAACGTGGGAGAAGTGTGTTCTACCATGTTCTTTGACAAGATTCTTGTTTGCAGAAGTTAGGCCATTGACTTCTATAAGCTCTTTGCTGTAAGGTTTTTTTTTTTTTTTTTTTTTTTTTTTTTTAGGATACAGAGTCTCACTCTGTAGCCCAGGCTGGAGTGCGGTGCAAGCTCCGCCTCCCGGGTTCACGCCATTCTCCTGCCTCAGCCTCCCGAGTAGCTGGGACTACAGGCGCCCACCACCACGCCCGGCTAGTTTTTTTGTATTTTTAGTAGAGACGGGGTTTCACCGTGTTAGCCAGGATGGTCACGATCTCCTGACCCTGTGATCTGCCCGCCTCGGCCTCCCAAAGTGCTGGGATTACCGGCGTGAGCCACCGCGCCCGGCATCCTGAAAGGTTTGTTTGTTTTAATCACATTCAAGCGTTAATTAGACTTATATGTAAGAAGATTATTAGGCAAAAAGAAAATATACACCTTCAGAGATTTATCATTAATTGGGGTTTCTTTGCCTCACGTTTTGCATTCATTGACTTGAATCTGTTCTCTGGCTCATGGTATCCATTTTGTTTTCGGAATTAGGTAAGAGAAACCAAGTAAGACGCAAGGAAGTGCTTTAAACATAATGTTTTACTGGGTCATTGAGGCACTAAGTGTAGGAGATTTTTGAGACTGGTGTGAGAGAAGCGGTCACAGATGCTCTTGGATACTGTATGTTCTATGTTTACAGAAATAACACAGAAAACTTGGCACCAGATAGGGAGCTGGAAGCCCCTGGCTCCATGAGTTCTACTAATGAAGCTCCATGATTGTGTATATCTCTCACTCTGGGTTTGGGCTTCTTCATGTAAAATCAGGATATGATGATTGACACATGTGTATGACACTTCTTATGCTCCCTTTCATATTCATCCTTTTGATCTCACCTATCTCCAGTGTCTCTGGCGACTTACTCCAGCTCCAGTGGTTGCTGCCATGACCAACTCTGCATAGACTATAACCAACATTATGTGGGCACTTCCAGGGGCCCTGTGTCCGATGCCCAGGCTATGTATCTCATGCCTTCTTCCCTGGGGATTCTCAGTTGATACGGAGGACCAGATCCTACAGGAACCTGTTTCGTGCCCACTCACGAGCAACTGGAACGTGCAGGGGAATTACTGCACCTGACCAGTAGGAAACTCTAGCAGACAGATACATTCTTCCTTCTTTCTCCTCCACACAGAGTGCACTGTGAAGCAGTCATTTATACAGGCTCTGAATATGGCCCTGACTCACAAGGTTCTCAGTGTGTACCCTGTACCCTTGTGCTGTGTCTCCCTCTTTGCCTTCCTCAATCCTGCTCCTTGTGATTATATGCCTTAATAAAGTAGAACATACAAGCCTCTATCTATCTTCTAGAGGACTCAGGCTAACATAATGAGATTTATGTTTTCTTCTACTCCACAATTCAGACTTACTTTTAGAAGATACTGATCTGTGCACATCAACTCTTGGAATTTGTATCTTTGATCCTAAAGTCTATTCCTTTTGTGAATTTGATTAAACTCTTTGGTAGCCAAGTTACCAGCAATGTGTATTCATTTATTATGTGCAAACTCTGTGGGTTTTGGGATTAGCCACAGAGAAACAAATCAGTTCGTAGCATTTGCCAAGGCCTGCTGGGTGCAGGTTATGAGAAAGGAATGCTTGGCCTTGCCTCCAGGAAGCTTAGAGGGAGCACGAGACATAAATAAATTAAACTAAACAGAGAATATAAAAATAACCACGTAGTCAAATAAATTTATATGAAAGTGCTGGAAGTTGGGATAATTTGAGTTTTTAAAAGTGGATGAAGCCAATGTGAAAAGGTTCCCTAGAGAACATAGTTTTGAGTCTTTGTTTTTTAAATAATGAGAGAGATGTAATTTGAGAAGTTGGCATGTCATCACAGGAAAGGGAATGCCCTGCTGTCTCAGAAGCAGGGACTGACATGGAATCACTTGGCTGGTCAGGAAGAAATCATAATAGAAGAGATGGGTAAACAGAGGTAAGCACAGAGGAATTTAAAGTGCAGGGCAGAGTTTTAATTCAGAAGAACTTATTCTTTGACATTTTTGAGCAAAGGACATGAAGTAAGCACCAGCCATAATGTCCTCATATTTATCTGCTCATTCCATTAGTTAGAACCAAATCCTCCTTTTATTATGGCTAAAGAAAAAAAGTTTCAATAAGAGGCAAGAGTGAAGAACCAGACATCTCTTTCCGCAAATGAGACATTCCCACTCGCTCCATTAGCTCCATAATACAGGCCTGTCTGAGGGAGGCATGCTGGATGCATCTGTATTTTCATCCCAACATGGCAAAGCATCAGTGTTCTACTATTTGCTTCCCCAAATCTTCAGCGTGTCTTTTTATGCGTCTTTCAACATTAATTGTCAACAGAAAAATGTGTTTTAATCTGTGGCCATCCCGTTTTTCCTGTGTATTACAACCACCTTTACAGTAACAGGAAAAAGGGTTTTCCCAATAGTATAAAAATTTTATTTTTTAATAAGTTGAGGCTAATTAAACAATTATTATTACATTTAATGAAAAAATGTTAAAGTAATGAGTTGCATAACTTTAAATATAACCTCCCCACAGCCCCAAACTGCAGAAGTTATCTTTATGTTATGGTTGCTTAGTTTTTTAATTGCTTGCTAACACTGTATCAGGCAGTATCTTAAGGTACACTGTACACTTAGAACAAAGCCAATCTTTAATAAAAATGGAAGTAAATCCATATTTAAAATTGTCTTTCTGACAGTTACAAATTTTAGTTAATACTTACGTTACATACGATTAAATTTTATTTTATTTGTTTTACTCTGTAATGTGGCTGATGAAGAAGGGGCAGATTAAAAATAGGAGAAGTTTTAATTGACCTTTTTTGTGTTACTTATGGTATATTTTGGTATTCTCTTTGACTTTCAGCTTTTCTGTAGGAATTATTTTTAAATCGACAATACTATCTCTTTGCAAAGTTTAGTTACTGAACTAGTAAAACTGCGAAATCCTTTAACCAGATCCACACAAGTGGAGCAAAGTCAGGAAAAGCCCCTTCTAGTAGCAGAACATTCACTCCTGTGTCAAAGACTCTGATATGCCTTAAAAGAGGCACCCATGGAAAGAAACCAGTCGGAAAAGACTACATGATTCCCTTCTTATGAAGTGCACAGCACCGGCCAATCCGCAAAGATGGGACACAGCTGCTTGCTTAGGCTTGCGAGTATGGAGAGGTAGGGAGTGACAGCTAATGAATGGGTACGAATTTCTTTTTGAGGTGATAAAATTGTTCTATGATAGACTGTAGTGTTGGTTGCATGGATCTGTATATGAAATACTAATATACTAAAAACCATTGAATTGTACACTTTAAATGGGTAAATTGTATGGTAAGTAAATTAAATCACAACAAATTTGTTATTAAAAATAAAGAGAAGGAAGGAAGAGAAGAAAAGAGAGAAGAAAAATATAAGGAAAAGGAAAATAAAATTATGCAGCTGTTCGAAAAAGAAAAACAAGAAAGATTTGAATATCTAACTTAACTGAGTGATTGCACAAGGGTCAATTTACATGTTAAAAAGTAACAAAACTTAATTTCTTATTTTTTCCACATATAAAATAAATATATTTTTTCTTCCTTTTCACATGTAAAGTAATGATAATATTTTCTTCCGTAATACTAGGGGATCATCTTGTTTTCCCCCTGGGATGTGTACTCTTACTTTAGAGACAACTGACAAGGTAAGGTTTTTTTTACATTTTTAATTTTTTTTTTTTTTAAGTTCTGCGATACATGTGTGGGATGTCCAGGTTTCTTACACAGGTAAACCTGTGCCAAGGTGGTTTGCTGCCCCTATCATCCCATGACCTAGGTATTAAGCCCAGCATGCACTAGCTATTTATCCTGATGCTCTCCCTCCCCCGACCCCCTGCAGGCCCCAATGTGTGTTGTTCCCCTCCCTGTGTCCATGTGTTCTCATGGTTTAGCTCCCACATATAAGTGAGAACATGCTGTGTTTGGTTTTCTGTTCCTGTGCTAGTTTGCTGAGGATAATGGCTTCCAACTTCATCCATGTCCCTGCAAAGGACATGATTTTGTTCCTTTTTATGGCTGTATCGTATTCTGTGGTGTATGTGTACCACATTTTCTTTATCCAGTCTATCATTGATGGGCATTTGGGTTGATTCCATGTCTTTGCTATTGTGAATAGTGCTGCAATGAACATATGCATGTATCTTTATAATAGAATGATTTATATTCCTTTGGGTATATACCTAAGTAATGGGATTGCTGGGTCAAATGGTAGTTCTGGTTCTAGGTCTTTGAGGAATCGCTGTCTTCCACAACGGTTGAACTAAAAAGTTAAGTTTTTAATCACTAGCTTGGTTGGTTCAAGAGCCTTTGCCGTCTTCCATCAGAAAACCAGCATGGTACAGTCAAATGAGAAGTTTTGAAACTAAATAGATCTGAATTTGGATCCTAACTATGCCACTAACCAGCTGAGACTCATTTTCTTCATCTATGAAATGGAGATCATAATACATATCCCACAGGCTGTCATGAGGATTAAACAAGATAGTTTATATAAACTGCCTCCTACAGTAACTACCTCACGGTAGATATTCAGAATAATAGTTTTAATTATCTTTAAGTATACTTGGAAGTACCAGTACTTTTAGGGATTACTTAAATTTGTCTATAAAATTATATTACAATACATTTAGAAGAAAACTAGAAAAAATATTGTTAACATGCCTCTTCAGCATTATTTCCCCAAGTTCTGACTAAGAAGTTTATTCTCCAATTTGGAAAGTTTAGAGGATTCCTGCCCTTTAGAAACTGGGGAAGGAAAGCAAAAAAGAAATGAGGAATATTTAAGGAGCCTTACATGAAATGAGTATTATGAAACTAACAGATTTTAGTTTTAAATAGGAACTTTTGACCCTAGTTCTCACACTTAGTAACATCTTGGAGAGTAGGAAAGAGGGGGCAGCCTTTTAAGGATTACTTTTGCTGTTTTCTTCTTTAAACATTGTTAAATGACTTTGACATTTTTCCTTACAAAATGCTTTTAGCTTTGCATTTTGAATTATGTTAGTGAACCCTGAGGCCAAATGGCAAACATCTAACTTTAAAATCTATTGAATAAATAAAAACAAAGAAAGTATGCAAGTGGATTGGTGACTCACTTTTTCTTAAAATAAAAACCCATGTCAAATTTCATTATTTTATCACTTATTTACTACATTTTTATGCTTGAAATGTGGTGTATTTGAAGATGAGCAAATTGGGAAAATTAGATTCTACTGAGTGCTGAACTTCTCCACACATAATTAAAACCTGCTTGAAAAATGTATAATCAACTGAGATAATCAATTATGCATTTTACTCGAAAGAACATGCAGGGAGCCTGGATAAATAAGTAGGAGAGTTATGCCTCATTTTAGAAGACAAAGATATCTGGCCTTTGCTTTCCAGTAGTAAAAAAATTCACTGAGTGGAGGCTAGCTGACATTTTTCTTCATCATTCTTTGCATCAAAAGATGACTCCAATTGCCCTGTTACAAGAACCTGACAATAAAAGAATAATTTTATCTCAGCCCTTTTGACAGACTGCCTTGAAAGATGCCTCAAAATTACACCATAATCCAATTTTTGCAGCAATGGCAAGATAAAATTTATTCTAGATGAAAAGGTCTTCTATAAGAATGAAAATTGGATATTTACCATAATTAAATATTATAATGATGGGGAAGAAATTTTACCTGTTGAAATTTCTACTGTAGGGATGATTCTAACCAAAAAAAAAAAAAAGAATAAATATAATTCTGTTACTGCCACTCCTGCTTCAGGCTTAACAGAGGAAAATGCAATTAGAAGAAAGGGATGTCATAAAGTGGGAAATCTCAAAAGGTTCTCAGTTAAGATGGAAGAGAAAAGGAGGATAGACCAGTGGGAAAGAAAACCCTTGAGGCAGAGCAATCTAAGGAGAATGTTTAAAGACTTGATATGTTAACCTGTTCCACTACAGTAACTATTTTACCACATATATGTGTATATCTTATATAGGTAGTAGCATCATGTTGCATACCTTAAATATATGCATTAAACTTATTTTAAAAAAGATAATGATGGGGGCTGGGAGTGAAAAGATAACTCAAGTTGGTTCATGAAGTATAACATGTTCTACCTTTTTAAAAGCTACCAAGACCAAACATTGTGGTAAAACATCAGGCAAAACAAAAATGTCAGGCAGATTACAAACCCCGGATTTTTATTCTGTAAATAAACAGTCTCATTAAATTTATATTCTATGTAAAAGCAATGAGCCTGTTTTAGGAGGAGCCACTGCCAAGGTTAAAACTAAAAACCAGTCTCAGGCCCTCAAGTTGTGGGAACCACTGACACTTTCTTTAAGAACAAAGAAGGAAAAAAAATGAAGTATCACTTTTGTGAACATAAATGTACACTCCACTCCACCTGGCTCAGTAGAAGTCAGTGTAATCCAGTCCAGTGAAATGAGTACTTGTAGGGAAAGCAATCATTTATTGTATTCTCCAAATGAAACCATTTACAAACCACCTTGTAATGGACTGAATGTTTGTTTCTTCCCAATAGACATATGTTGAAATCCTACCTCCCCCACAATGTGGTGGTATTAGGAAGTGGAGCCATTGGATGCTGATTGGGTCATGAGGATGGAGTCCTCATGAACGGGGTAAAAAGGATCCCAGAGAACTCTCTTGCCCTCTTTCTGCCATATGAGAATACAGTAGCAGTCTGCAACCAGAAAGGCGGCCCTCACAGGAACCTGACCATCATAGCGCCCTGATCTTGGACTTCCATCCACTAGAACAGCAAGAAAACGGTTTCTGTTGTTTATAAGCCACCCAGTCTATAGTACAGTCATGCATCACTTAACAATGAAAATGCATCCTCAAGTGATTTTAGTCATTGTGCGATCATAGAGTGTCCTTACACAAACCTAGATGGTGTAGCCTACTACACACCTACACTGTTGCTCCTAGGCTACAAACTTGTGCGGCATGTTACTGTACTGAATACTGTATGCAGTTGTAACACAATGTTAAGTATTTGTGTATCTAAGCATATCAAAATATAGAAAAGGTACAGTAAAAAGATGGTACACCTGTATAGGGCACTTATCACGAATGGAGCTTGCAGGTCTGGAAGTTGCTCTGGGTGAGTCAGTGAGTGAGTGCTGAGTGAATGTGAGGGCCTAGGACATTACTGGGCACTACTGCAGACTTTATAAACTTAGGCTCTAATAAATTTAGTTAAAATATTTTCCTTTCTTTAATAGTAAATTATAGTAAATTAAATAGTAAATTTAGTTAAAATATATTCCTTTCTTTAATAGTAAATTAACCTTAGCTTACTATATCTTTCTTACCTTATAAACATTTTTTCATTTTAAAAAATGTTTTGACTCTTGTGGTAACACTTAGCTCAAAACATAGACACATTGTACAGTTATAGAAAAATATTTTCTTTATATCCTTATTCTGTACGCTTATTTCTACTTTTAACATTATTTATTTTGCTTTTTAAACGTTTTTGTTAAAACTAAAACACAGCACACACATTAGCCTAGGTCTACAAAGGATCAGGGTCATCAATACCACTGTCTTCCTCTTTGACATCCCGTCCTACTGGAAGGTCTTCAGGGCAATAACACCCATGAAGCTGTCATCTCCTATGATAACAATGCCTTCTTCTGGGATATCTCCTGAAGGACCTGTTTGAGGCTGTTTTACAGTTAACTTTTATAAAAAAAAATAAATAGAAGGAGAACACTCTAAAATAAAGATTAAAATTATAGTATAGTAAATACATAAACCAGTAACAGATGTTTATTATCATTATCAAGTATACTACATAATTATATAGTACAAATATTACTGTACATAATCGTATGTGCTATACTTTTGTACGACTGCCAGCACAGAGTTTGTTTACACCACTATCACCAGAAATGTCTGAGTAATGCATTGCGCTACTACATTATGAAGTCTACAACATCTCTAGGTGATAAGACTTTTTTAGCTCCATTAAAATCTTATGGCACCACTGTCATATGGCCGTCCGTCATTGACTCTAATCATTATGAAGCTATGATTGTATGCTGTTACAGCAGCCTGAACCAAGATGCACCTTCCTTCCTTTTTTCCTATGTCAAAATTTGGGTAAATCCAAGTAATTTCAGAGCTTTGACTCAAAGCACCTTGCTCATCTGTCTCACCTAGTAAAGGCTACTATAATGTTTCCAAGCTCTTCAAGGGCACATAGGACATCTGATGGGTATGTGACGAAATACCAAATAAGAGAACATTAAGATTTTGTCTTTCAAATAAAAGAAATGGGAATGGCTTCATTCATTTTTTTAGAAGTTCCACTAAAGGGAAAATGAGGTAAAACTTCAATAGCTGAAAAATAAACACTAAAACTCTAAAAATTTGTTATGCTAAAGTATATTTTCTAGCTCCCTACCTCCTCCCCACCACCATCCCCAGGTTTTTACAGCCATTTAATGCTCCTTTGATATAACAGCTGCACTAATGCTGCCTGATGGTGAACAATGCTGAGGATAATAGCTTCAGCAGACTGGTAAACCAAGAGCACACTGGCTTCACATTCTACTGGTGCATGCTTCAGCTACAAGTAATTTGGGAGCAAGAAAACACAGGGAAAAGACACTTGCTATTCCCACCATGTTTCTGGAATAACAGAAATAGCCATGGGAGATTTCCGCCATGTTAATCTGATCCATGGCCACCAACAACCCAAAAGATAGTCTCGAGGGCTTCTTGGAAAGTCAGTCATCTCCTGGAAAGTCAGCATCCTTCCAATGGCACTTACATAGTACCCAAGACAGACTGTATCCCAGTTCTGCATGTCTACTCTGTAACAGAAAAGCCATTTCCAGATGATTTAGTATTTTGAACTATCTATAAAGAAGACAGTTTTAAACTCCATCCTTGGTTCCCTTGACACCCTAAAGTTTTCGTCGTGACTGTGAAAGTGATTTGAACAGAATCTGAGTATCATTTCTTTTCCTTGATTGATGCACTTGAGTGTGTGTGTGTGTGTTTGTTTCTCCTGAAAAACAAGGGAGGGGCTAAAAAATATCCTTTATGGAAGTATAAGTGAACCGATATGATGCACCTATCTCACTGGTGCACACGTTGCCAAAGAGATTAAATTCAAATGAGTTGTACGTGACATGCATAATAATGAGCACACATTTTTTTCCCCCTTAGTGCTCCTGAAGACCAGGTCGTTTATGCATGAAATGGATTATTTTGGTTGTAATACTGTAGGGTCAAATAACTCCACTGCATCTTTAGATAAAAATCAAATAAAATAAATCAAGGTGCACCATGTAAAATGATGTATGCATTCTGTTGAATTTAATTGAATTCTAATTAAATTACTTGGAGCAAGATAAATTAGATTATTTTTCAAGCACATTTCAGATAAATCTAATGAAGTTCTCAGAGTGAAAAAGGCAGAATTGGCCTTGTTTAATGACCCGGTAACTGATATAGTCCCTTGGAATGAATAAGAGGTCTGCCTGACCTTGGGTCATTTCTTCCTTGAGTGAGATAGATACTATGTTAACTTCAGAAAAGCTGGCTAACAAGAGACTAGGTTTTAGTTTATGTCGATAGTAAAAAATGTATTGAGGCATGTAGTTATGCGATTTTCCTCCTATGGTTTTTTCCTCTAAGGTTTTTATTTTTTATTTTTTTGAGGTGGGAGTCTTGCTATGATACAAGGCTGAAGTGCAGTGGCATGATCATGGCTCACTGCAGCCTGGAACTCCTGAGCTCAAGTGATCCTCCACTTCAGCCTCTTAAGTAGCTAGGACTACAGGCATGCACCACTACGCCTGGCTAATTTTTTAACTTTTCGTAGAGACAGAATATTGGTATGTCGCCCAGGCTGGTCTCGAACCTCCTGCCTCAGGTGATCCTTCTGCCTTGGCTTCCCAAAGCCCTGGGTATACATGTGAGAGCCATTGAGCCTGACCCTCCTCTAAGGTTTGGAGTACCCTGGCATCTGAATAGATTCTATTAGGCAGGGAAACTGAGGGGGCTAAAGCAAATGCTCCCAGAAGTATCCTTTTTGTTTCTGGCATCCCATGGAGGGATTATATTAGGGGTAAAGGCAGACATTACCTAGAGGAAGGACAGCAGAGAACTACCAAGTTGGGGGAAGATTCCCCAAGACTACGGTAGGTTCTATAAATGATAGGGACCTAGATCCATCCCCTCATTCCACTTTGGGGAGGGGGAGGTTGCAGACCTGTAGGCAGAATGGGTTGTAGGCCATTTAGGACAGGTGTATCCTAGGGACCAGGGCTCCCAGCTTGTGAAGATTCCTGTGTGCAAGATTGGCATAAAACCAGCAAACCTTCTGGGTTCCAAAGGACAGTGCAGGCCTGGAAAATATGCATATGGGTGGTCCAGTATACTTTGATAAGTTAAAACTCTGAGTCATTTGTATGGCCCTAGAATAATGTGTGGGAATGGAAGGGCTGGGATGTGAGAGTTTGGGGTGACCTGGGAGTAGGAGAGGAGAACTCCTTTCCCAAATGGCCTACAGAGAACTTCCTCTGAGTCCAGATCCAAGAGAATTGGTGTCAGATTCCATTTGTTTTGTGAAAATCTGTGGAACAAAAGGTCACCATTTCTTCCACTCTTGGAAAAGTTTATTTCTATTTTGATTCAGCTAAGAAGTTATTCATGAGTAAATTATCTTGCTCTCTTAACAACTCCTCTTTTCTTATACTTTGGGAAATGCTTGAAATTTTATTGTGGGCAAGGTTCTTAGTTCCTTTGGTTTGGAGTGGGGACAAGTAAAGTTCAAGAGGATGTGGAAGGGGCAGAAAAGAAAGATTTACACAGCTAGAAGATACTTAAATGATGTGATAAAAGATGAATGAGTAGGTTACGGATCATATGTAATAATATCTAGAAAAGCAGAGCATTGACATGATGACTATTCATTTTTCTAGAACAACAACATGTAAAATCAAAGGAGAGTGGGTTAGGGACCTGTGAAAGTTATCTAGCTATAAAGCAATGGATATTGCCTAATATATATTCCAGTTCCATAGCCAATCCCAGGAAGGTGAGAAATGAGGCCCTTTGAAGAACAGAACATGATGGCTGCTGTGATACATATTTCATAAAATGTTTTCTTACAGAGTGTTCTCCTCTGTGCATTCCCAATGCTATCTGAGATATATTGGTGAGAGAGATGAGAGGCACTAGTTTTCTCACTAACTCGCCCTTTCATGTTTGACACATAAACTTTTGGTTCCACTGACAATCCCAGAATGCATCTGCAAGCACTCTGTCATTGATACTTACGGGCAAGTTTATTAAAAGTATATGCCTAGAAATAGAGAAAGACTGCTGAGCTACTTTGGAAGACTTTAAGACCAAAAAAGGACAGGCAGAAAGAGATGCGTTAATGAGGTAGAATCAAGTCTCCAGCCTTAACTAATATGAAAATTCCTTCAAGATACAAATAATGTGACTCAACCAGGATAAAATTAGAAATTAAAAGAAATAAAAAGACTTATTCCTAGGAACTAAGGCATACTTGTTAGCATAGAGACCAAAAAAATCTCAAATGGAAACAATTAAAAGGCGTGAAGGTGTTTTACAATGAGCCTGTGTGAAGTGTTTCAGCACTGTAGGGACAACTTCATGTTTCTATCTCTTCAAAGATGAGACGTCTAGACATAGAACAGCATGCTCAATGAGTTAGTACCCATAGATTACATGGCAGACAAGGGTAGAGAGACTTCTGAATTCTTCACAAATACTCCAGTGTAAATGTAGATCATTGCTACATGAGGAAGGTTGCCAAAAAATGCTGCAAATTTACTGTACACCATGGAGAGCTAAAGGCAGGCAGTGGGGAGGGGAGGAGGTACTACATGCTCACAGCAGGGTATCATCAGAAGGGGCTGTGAGACTCTGTCTTTCATGGTGCGTAGTTGACTGCATCAAACCCTATAGTCAATATGACGGCAATAACTTAAGAGTTTGTGATCTTACGTGTCCCCCATCTTCTCGCAGGCCCAGTGCATGGAGTGGTAACCCAGCTGTCTTTTACAGGATCTCTGGCAGAAGAGAATGCCAGAATGCTGGGCCTGTGAGGGAGACCTGATGGAAGATACCATCTCTCCAACTATGTAACACAAGTGGGTCAATACCTGGTGCTATTCTCTCTCTACAGAAATATCTGGAGGAGAACTGATGAGGGAAATACATTGTAGAGAATGTTAATTTTGTACAGTGTATTTAATTGTAGCAAGTGTCAGAAATCACCCAAATGTACTGTTAAAGCTGTAACCTCCATTCACTCTCTGGGCAGCAGAGGTCTTTAGAATGTTTAGAAACCAGCAGGTGTTTAATCTGTGTATACAGAGACAGATGCTGAGATCCAACTGGACTGTGGAGTGAGTAGGAAGTTCAGCTGGCCTGCAAAGCAGCCACGCCAAATGAAGGGCTGGGCAGGGTCCCATACAACAGTCAGCACAGATGGCTGGTACCCGGCATCTGAATGCTTCCAACGGGGGAGATGTCACCATGCTTCTAGCCCCTTTATTTCACATGCGTCTTTTGTTAAACAATATAAACAGTGTTTCTGTTGCAGAAACATAACATAGAATCCAAGTAGCATGCAAGGTGCTTGAATGGTATTTTAGAGAGTATGTTATGATTGACTAAGAGTTTATAACCCAGTGAATGATTTTGAAGGACACAATGATTAACTTTTTGGTTTGTTAGCATGTTAACAAATAAGAGACAAAACTGAAATTTGGCTATTTTGAGTTGTAATGAGCCTCTGCTGGACTTGCATGTCCTGAGTGTACCTGTACACTAAAGATGGGGTGTAAGGCAGTATTCTTTACAAAACACCTAGCACGATGCCTTAGTTCAGAAGTATAGATCATAACAAAGAGGAGGACGTTTTCCTCATAAGCCCATAGAAAAGTGATGTCTTTGTTCTTGAATTCTAACTGTTGGACCTTTTCCTCCATCTACTGATTTAGCCTTTGTATAACCCCTGTTAAGAAGTAGGCTTTCCAATTGTGTACCTCACTTTGACAAAACAAGAAGTAAACATTCAAACTTTAATTTTGGAAAGCTGAAACTTAGGAGGGGAGTAGAAGTAAGGGGAGGAGGAGGCAGCAGGCCAGACCTTGATGTTCATTTCTTCTGCTTTGTGGAGGGAAGTGACTGCAGATCTCTAAAACGGCACAAGTCATTTCCGAACCGCTAGCCAGGTGTGCATGTCTTGGAGGGCTTTTCTTTCAAGTACTGTAATTTTCTAGTCCCTAGCTCCATGCCCCTAAAAAGGCTTGCCTCAAAGGGTCATACTCAGGAAGCAAAGACAGACATGAGTGGGCTTTATACGTGTTGCTGACCACATACAGTCACATTGGTCTAAGTCTCTGCCGCAAGTTCACCTTCGGATTGTATTTATTAAACTCTTACCTATTGCATAGTGTTATTCTGGGACTCGGCACTATTTACTGACCAGCCTGCATCAACCACCTGCTACTATGAGCAGCTCATTTGTGGACTAGCATATTTCTCCTGACTCTTATGCTCCTGGAGTGCTAAATCAGAGCTGGAAGCAGCCAACATTTCTAATTCCCTGTTTTCAACTGGACTTGACAGATGATAAAGTAAGTGCTTCAAAGGCAGAGAGGAGAATTTCATAGTAAGCAATGAGATAATGGACTACAAGATGCAGCCAAATTACTTTCCTCTCCGAAGCAAGATGTCTTGTCCAACAGGGCATTCTTTTCTCAGGCCTAACAAACACCCACCAGAAGCAGTTCATCTTTAAACACAGTATCAAGGCCTTCCCTACACAGGCAGTTTCTCCTTTTTCTGATGTGCTGTTGCCTGTTTCTCTTGCTGATATATCTTCATGAACTTCAGATTTCATAAGGATTCGAACTTCCGAAAATGAGTTGTGTTTCAATTGCCAGAGAGCAGATAGAAGGACACACACACACGTGGCCTTTCTACTCAGACTGTCCTGATGGGCTGGGAAGAAAGGTAGAAAGCATGAGGACTAGAAACAGGTGTTGACCAAGAAGGTTCTCAATGGAGAGATAGGCCAACACTTGTAGGAAGCAGAGCACTGGATTGCTCCACACTGCCATACCATGGCAGGCACTGGGCCACAAACTGTGACAAGGAAGGTCATGGCAGGTGTGGTCACCTCTTGGAGTCAAGTCAACCATCAGTAAATTGAAGAACCCACTATTTTTGTATTTTAAAAAGTCTATAAGCAGCAACAGCAACAAGAAGATGGTGTTCTGGATCTCTGCATTACTAGAAAGAAAAGAGAAAAAAAATTCAAAACGATTTCTACATGACAGCTAAAAGCTGCTTCCTGTAAATTTAACTCCAAAATGAAAATCATGAGAAAATGTTCTTCCCTCTGGTAATTCTGCACACTGAAATATTTCTTTGCAGTGAAAACTGGCCTATTTTATTCTATCAATATGATTAACCTTTCTATAAACTTGTTCTAGGTGGAAATTCATTTTCTTTTCTAGCCAGAAATGTTGTCATTTAGGTATCTAAAAACTAGTGTTAGTGGGAAGAAATGACTTTTTTTCCAGAACCTAAAAATAGTTGTGCCACTTAATTTTGAAAAAGCTTCTCAGTCAAGGCAAGTTTTCTACTCATTCATAGCCCTGGGACTACATGCATTTGCAGCTGGGTTTCATTTTTCATTCTTTTCTTTCTTTTCTCTCTTTTTTCTTTGCCATTAGCCAATTTCTGCCTGCAGAGATCTGTGGACAAGATGTTCCCTGTGAACCCAAGGGCAGATCAGATTACTGATTCTAGGAAAATATCCTTTCAAGTGTCATGCAGAAACCTCTTGTTCAGATACACTATATAACTCTTGAATCTGTTCTTCTCAGAGAGTTAGAGCCTTTCCAGACACATCTCACATCCAGATGCGATATCCAGGGGAGCATATAGAGCCAGCTGTCAACCCTCTCCTTTCCTCCACCGGAAGGACTGCCTTTCCCATCTCCATGCCTTCCTCTGAAAGCGGCATGGGCTCCTGTGTGGTCTTGATCACCCAAAAAAGTCCCAACACCCATGTTGATACCAAGGAGATAGCAAGATAATACCCCACCTCTTCTGCCTTTCAGCAAAGTGAGTAGGGCAAGACTAAATAAAAGGAATGACTGTAACAGTGGAACTTGACAAATTAGTGGAGGATACAGTTAAGAATAGAATCTTCCAGATACTGCTCAAATCATTCCCTATGGGAAAATATCTTGGGGCATCTAAGAATGTGTGCCACAAAAAGAAAGGGAATAAAATGTCTCTACTGAATCATTCTTTACTGAGAGAAATAAGCTCTTACACAGTGACAATAACAATAATCATAGTTAACATTTATTAAGCATTTACTATGTGCCATACACTCTAAAGGCTTTCCATGGATTAATCCTACAACCACCTCAGAAAGTAGGTATTTTTATTATCTCCATTTTATAGATGAGGAAACTGAGGCACAGAGTGGTTTAGCAACTTGCTCAAGATCACATAGTCAGCAAGTGGCAAAAAAATGTAATCTGAACTCGGTCTAATTCCAGCACTTGAATTCTTAACAAGAAACCATACAGCCACACACAGCCACAAATACACATACCACCTAAAGGCACACTCATGTGCCAAACATACATTGCACTGCTGTCCTCACATCACTATGTGTATTTTACTTTGTTTTCCCTTCATATATTTTGCCCTCACTAAGTCTCCATTGTTAGAATTTACATCACTCAGATCCAAAAGGCTACGAAGTGATGTGAGATGGGATAGGCTAGGGAAGGAGAAAGGAGATGCGATCCATTCTCAAAGACCTCTAACTATCTGCTTGGGTTTCTTGAAACAACAGCTTCTTAAGAATACAGTTCTTAAGGCTTGTACTTTGGATTATTTACTAAATCTGTATATCCATTTCTTGAGGTCCTTACAAAATAGTAGTAAAAAGAATGGATGATACACCTGACACGTGGGGAGTTTACAGGATTTTCTTAGCAAAAGACTTAAAAATATTATGTGGTAGTACTTATTTCTAGAAACACCTGTTTAAGAAACAACAGATCACTGATCTAAGCATAGAGACAAAATGATTCATCAGTAGGGTGATATATATCACTTATATTAACTTATGTATTTGCACATGAATGTGTGTAAATAATATAATATAATATAATTAGTATAATGGAATAAATTCACCTAACTTTGAATGCCAGAATGCCAAATTTACAGTTACTATATTAGCAAATGCAAACTTTCATCAATGTATACTCATGAAAGTAGAAAAAGTGAGAGCACCCATGTTTAAATAGTGGCAGCAAAACTTGTGTCCTCCTGTATTGCTGAAGGCAGTGAAAACTGAGAAGCAGTAATATTCATATTATTTGACACTCTCAGTAATCTCCTATCTGATAATTTACCATAAGGAAGTCATCCAAAAGATGGGAAGCTAGACTTGCATCACAATTATTACTCATAATATAAAAATTGAAAATGACCTAAATGTTATTATAACTTAATGGCTCATTAAGTTATAGTGCATCAACTTGAATAGTAGGCAGCAACTTCCTATCATTGCCAAAAGATTGTAGAGGTATAAAAATGCTTAAAATAGGCCGGGCGCGGTGGCTCAAGCCTGTAATCCCAGCACTTTGGGAGGCCGAGACGGGCAGATCACGAGGTCAGGAGATCGAGACCATCCTGGCTAACACAGTGAAACCCCGTCTCTACTAAAAAATGCAAAAAAACTAGCCGGGCGAGGTGGCGGATGCCTGTAGTCCCAGCTACTCCGGAGGCCGAGGCAGGAGAATGGCGTAAACCCGGGAGGCGGAGCTTGCAGTGAGCCAAGATCCGGTCACTGCACCCCAGCCTGGGCGACAGAGCAAGACTCTGTCTCAAAAAAAAAAAAAAAAAAAAAATGCTTAAAATATAATGCTGAGCAAAAAACTCCTAATAAAAATTTTTTCTGTGCTTTGACTACAACTACATAATAGTATTTTATGAATGTTAACAGAGATTTCCTTTTTTGTTTTATGGTTTCTTTGTATGTTACAACTTTAATGAATCAGTACAAAATTCTTACTTTTGAATAGATCCTCCTTTCTTAAGTTAATCATAGAATAACTTGAAATTGCAGGGAAAAATGTAATGAATTAAAAACAACTTGTGTGTGTTTGGAGAAAGTGTGCTTTTGGATTAGCTAGCATATATTCTGACTATGCCCAACCTTCTGCTTTAGCCAAACAGTGACATTTCGTATTTGTGGTATGAGGGCAATACTTGCTACCTTGCCATGTCAGATATTTTATGAAGATTAATTAGAAGATTGTATTCTGAAGTAATTGCATGAAAAATTTCTACTTACAGACAACATAAAATATTTATAAAATCTTTACATCATTTCTCCCTTCCTTTATTGGCTTTAGGTCTGTTACTTTTATTTAAATGATTTAAGTTCTCTGAGCACTTTATTGTAATCCAGCTCAAATCCTGTCTGACTGTAGGACAGTAGAAAAAGGTACTAGAAATAGTAATAGTGCTTCATGCATACAAAGTAGTGGCAGTTCTCTGAATACAAAATTGCAGATAAAATTGAAAAGAAACTATCTTAAGAGATAGGTTTTTCTGCATTTCTGAACATTTGGCATTGTGTAATGTGATTGGTCAAGTGCTATGCCTTTGGTGAGTTCTACCCAAAAACTACTAGTGACTTTTCTTAAATTCCTTAGAAAGACACTATATTTTTTTAAATATATAAATATATTTATATTTTTTTCAGTAAACCAGTTTTTTTCACTTGTTTCTGTCGAAGAAACGATCTTCACTTTTGCAGATGAAGAAACTGAAGCACACACCTCTTAAGACGCCTATCTAGACTACTAATAATAGCTAAAATGTATTGAAATCATGCCATGTGACAGGCATTTACATAGCATTTTACAGGTACTAAGTCATCTCATCTTCACAGCAACTCATTGATGAAGGTACTTCTACTAATTTCCATGTTACAGCTGTGGAAACAGCTCAAGAGAGATTAATACTTTGCCCAAGACTTCAAACTAGGAAGACAAAATCTCAAATTGCCCATAACATAATGCTAAACATGTTTTAGAATTGTAAAGCGTTTTTAAAATATTATGTAGTTTAGAAGCCATAATCTAAAGGGATGGAGAGTTTGGGAGACTGACAGGTGATACATCTGAGACCACAGGCAACCTAGAAAAGAGAAAAATGAATGACACTTACCCAGTGTTCTCACAGTCAGTGAAGAAATTCCTAAAATATCATATGGCTTTTACAGCTATTATTTTCTGTCTCAGAAGGCACAGTATAGGATTCTAGGTTTAACAGTATTATATGTAAATCATCTCTTAAATATGTAAAGGTTGTTCCTGTGGTGTCATTGACTTGGTATTCATCATATTTACCATCAAAAATTAAGGTAAGGACTTCCATTTCATATCCTTGATTTTTCCCTCTCTCACAGCCTAGGTCCAATCTATTTGCAGCAAGTCCTGTTGATTTGATTTCCAAAACATCTCTCAAATCTACTCCTTATGCCTACAACAACCGCCAACACCCTCATCCCGCCCACCATCCCCTCTCTAGATCTAGATTCCTGTGACTGCGCCTCATCTCCTCACTCCCATCAGGGTCCCCCTTCAATCTGTTCTCTGTTATGCAGCTAAAGGAATCTTCAGGAAATGCAAATCACCCCAAGTAACTCCTTGGCTTAGAAGCCCTTGACACTGGAACTTTTTCCTCATTTTTTACTTATTTCCAGCCACTCTGGCTCCTGGACAGTGCTTTCTGCACTTGGATCTTTATGCCTGCTTCTTTGTATTCCCACTACCTGGAATGCTCACTCAGCCCGTCCTCTTATACTACCCTCCTCAGAGAAGCCACTTCTCATCTCCCCACCTAAGACCCTATTATCATTATTCCCTACTACTGCTCTCACTGATTTCCTCTAAGGCCCCAATCTCAACCCATAATTATTTGATTCATTCATTTGCTAACTTATTTACCATGTTTTCTCAACTAGACACTTGGCTCCTTGAGGATGGGGCTCAGGCATCTCTTGTGCATTGCTTTATCTTGCCTGCCAAGCACCTTGCCTCTCACATAGGGGACACTCAATAAATATTCTATGAATGGATCAATAACAATCTAGTGAAATATTAGAAAGGGAGTAACAAATGTGTTGAGTAGATATTGCTTAGTCATGTATTTTCATGAAATAGCAAAGTTAAAACACTGAGCTTCAAAGATAAAAACTTTAAAGTAGCCTAGTGCGGCACTCATTACGTGGCAGGTTATTTTCTAAATGTTTGATGTGCATTAATCCATCTAATCCGAACAAAAGCCTCTAAGGAGAGCACTGTTTGTATCTTTCCTTTACTGATGAGACACTAGGCCCAGGAAAGTCAGCAGTCTCTTGTTAGTGAGGGGAGTGCAGGGGCTGTCATCTTTGAAGGCTTACCCACTGCCTATTCTGCTTCTCAAGGTAAAACTCTGAATGTATATGTTCTGAATTTATTTTTTAAAAACGTTCTAATCCAGTATCACTTCCAACTCAGTTAGCATTTCCATGGCCAAATGCTAGCAGAAATACCTATTGCCCTAGGAATAAAGCCAAACAAACTAAAAAAAAGAACAGCGATTATCTACGGGCAGTAACCCAAGAGCTGCTCCAGGCCACTGAAACCTGCTTGCCCTCCTCCATCCCTGAGCTGGCCAGTTGAGAGTGGATGGAATGGTATCAATGAGGTCACGTATTAAATATGCCTTTTCTCCAACATCTCATCAAATCACAGATGTCATCTGGCTTGGCTTGCTACATCTCTGGTGCATTGGCAAACTCTTCATCTCAGAAACATGTTAAGACAGAACCAGCTTGGGGGTCTAGTGATGAGGCTGCCCACCTACTGGGAATCTGGGAGAGTTCTCTTATTTTCTGAATGCTAACAGAAGGGAGACACTCTGGAGAAATAAGGCTATGAGGCTTAACTTATACTACCCAAGGAAGCCAAAAATATTTAGTATATGCTCATAAATAAACAGGGCCAGTTTGAGTCTAGTTCTTGCTCTTCCCAAAACTTTCTCAATGGCAAAATTTGCTCATTTTCACCTTTCAGAAAAAAATTCCAATAAATAACTACATATCACATGTCAACCTATATCTACAGTAAGTATCTGACCTCCCCCCAAATACCATAAATGAATAAAAACCATGTTCACAATTTTGTCTGTGTAACTGGCATCTTTTCCCAAACAATTGTGTGGTTAAAATAGCACAGAGGGAAAAGTGACACATCACTACTGTAACAATAGATTTTAGCTAGTAGAGGAGTTCTGAGTCAGTAGTCTGAAAGCAAAACCTGAATTCTTAATTCTGAAAATATCATTTTCTTCTTGTATTCTCTAAATAAATGGGTTCTTGACTTTTCTCTTATATACACCTATGCCTGAAGCACGGTATATTTTAAGACATATGGGTTTGTGCAAATAGTTTCTTATGCCATCAAGATTCTGGAATGTGAGAGTAAATATTAGAAGTTGAGCTGCAGGATATTCTTCTAGCATTTCTTTTGTCCATGGTTCCTGGGTGACTGAGTTTTGCTTCATTATAATTTACTGTTGATTCATCTTGCCACCATCTATTTTGCACATTGTGAAGAATATTGAGTTGTGTAAAGATATAGGTCAGGAGTCATAAAGAATGGCATTTGAAATTGTACCTTTAGGTCGTTTTTACAGTTGAGGTTTTTATCAATACTGTGAGAATATATGGAATTTCCTGAAGTGTTCCTGAAATGAAATTTGAGTATATGCATTTGAGTCCTACCCAAAAGGAGAAGAAAGAAAGGTTTGTAAATCAGGATTTGTGACTCTCATCAGGTTTACAACCTTCAAATGATCATGACAGGTCACCCTGGGACATTATCCAATGCAGGTCTTGTCAGCCTGGGCCGGCTCAGTGACAGAACAGGAACCTATGACCTCAGTCAAATGGAAGACGGTCGAGGTCTTGGGTCCTCTTCTTGTTTCCAATGGGAGTATTTGTTGTTAATATTTTGTTTCTCTCCTTTCTAAACGGAGATTGGAATGTGAAGGTTCCAATACATAGATGGGCTCTTGGACTCCAAGGCTGAAGAGCACAATTCAGAGAAAGAAAATTATTACCCTAGCACTTCAATGATTTTATCTTTTAAACCAAGTCAATCAGATTTAATGGTCTTTGCCTTTTAGCCCAAAGGGTAATTACATACTAATTTAAGATCATGAGATTCTGAGAGTCTGCATGACCAAAAGGGACATATAGTCCAACATTTTCATTTTAGAGTTGAAAGAAATAAAATTCAGAGAAGTTACATGAATAATCCAAGGTCATAGCTTGTTAGTGGCAAAGCTGATACTGGAGGCCAGATACCCTATTTCCTAGTTCAGATATCATCTCTCAGTCTCCCAGAGTTCTTCATCTTTGAGAAAACAGGAAATATCCCAAGACTATGAGTGTCTCAAGAGACAAATTCTCAAAAGAGAAAGGACAGCTTTCTTCAGGTCTGTGATTTGGGTGTCTGCTGAAGAGGCATTTGTGGAAGCCAATTTGCTGTGTGTAGGACTGACCATTTTACTGACCTTGCCACCTCCCAAAAGACAGTGGCAGGCTGAGGCTATATTGCTTACCCTGAGCTCACTAAACAGATTCCTAAAGGTCCTCCTACAAGAAGTTCTGTAGTTCACCTAAAAGCAAGTGCCTCTAGAATTACCATTTTGACTTGGAGTTTCCAGAAACTCTCACCAAGGGAACAAAAGTGGACATTCAGTTTAAGTAAGGTGTTCCAGAGAATGGTGTAATGTTTTGACAAGAGATAGGAGCTCATTGTGGGCTGCAGGGTGTCAATTCAGAAGTGTTTACCATTTTAAGACTGGAAATCTGTCATTCTTTTTAGGGAAGATCAAAGGTTGCAGAGATGCATCACATCCAAAATTGGCATTTTCCAAAGCGCTCACATGTAGAACAGCAAAAGGCAAAGAAAGAAGTCACCTCTTGCACATAGGCAATTTCTTTTCTTGCCATTTATTAAATATTTTGTCTGCTTGTGTAGAATTCATCTCCATGGTAACTGTAAAAAAAAAAAATCTGTCATTTGGCATTGAATTTCTAAGAGTGGTCTTTTAACACCTACCGAATATATTACCTTGGATGATCAATTCTACTCAACAATGGTTAAGCACTGGAGTTAAAGCAAAGTATAAGCTTTGGGCTGAATTTGCCTGTTAATTTAGGCAAGAGTGAGACTGTTTTCCTTTAAATCTTCTGGGTGATTGCCTTCACCTTCCACTTTAATTGAACCTGGAGACATAGCCAGAGAAGTGTTTCTCCCAGGGTTTTATCTCTAGTTTATAGATGGGTATTTATTACACAACATAAATGGAACATAATACAAGCTAACGAAAAAAGGGCTTTTGAGAATAAATACTATTCAAACTACCAACTGCCCAGCATCTCACCATTGAAAGTAAAAGCTGATCTTCTTTTCCAGCTATTAGATGAGTTAGCTGCTGCCAGATAACTGTCTAATTTCTTCTCTCCTATCACCGTCTCTGTTTCTATTTAACTTCCTGCTTTTAGCCCACAGCCTTGGACTCCTACTAGTTGATAAATGTTCCAAAATTTTCAATACTATTCCCTGAGCCTTATTCATCACTGGGCCTCTATTAGGTATCGGGCATTTTATTTTAAAGCCAGCTCTTAATTATTTGGATGCCAATTAGCCAGGGTCTGGAATTAACCAGACTTTGCTTTTTCTCCTTTTCTTTGCGGCTGCCTGCCTTTTGGCCACAGCAGAGCTTGTTAGTTCCTTCATGAGGGAAAGAAGGGCAGAGTTGAGGTACAGATAAAAGCCTGGGGACTCAAATAAGTCCATTTTGCTGCTTGTTGGAAGCTCTGGTTAAAAGTTTGGCAAGGTAGTATACTAAAAGCGCACAATAAAAGTAAACTTTCTTTATCATGCACATCTCATTTTCCAAGCTTTTCCAGATTCCCATTGCTGGGGTTAAATTGGAAGCTGGCAGAATTGCACTTGGTACCTTATACTGTGGCAGGAAAAATAAAAGTTTCTCTGACTTGGCAAAAGCTTGTTTAATGAGCAGCTTTGCTTGGTACTGAATTCTTTCATTTCAGCGAGCACAGGGCACTCAGCCATTGGAAATCAGGCCTACCATGCTGTCACAGGTTCACCACAGCTGAGCTGCAGCGTTACCAGCTAACAATAGAGTCTATGTTTTTGTTGCATTTTCACGTGTTTTTTCTGAGTAAAACAAAAAAAGGAGAAAAAAAATGAAGGAATTGGGAGTAAAGACATTCTTTACTATTGGACATATAAAAATGTCATGCAAAATTCTTCAATTATCATAAGTTAGTGTATCATTATTTTGCATCAGTTGAGATACAAAATTATCACTGGCCCTTTAATTGCACTGTAAAAATAAAACTAGAGTTCATTTTCGTCAGCTTCCTATTTTCTGAGAGTAATTTTAAATTAAAAAAGTATATAACTTTGAAATGGGGGAAATCTCTCCCTTATAGGATTTCATGGCAACATTGACTTCGGAAAGACTAGGATAGCTATTCAAATGTAGGGAGTGTGAGCAGTTCATTCTGAAATCCCCAAATGAACTGTCATTAAATCATCTAATAATTTGTATTTTATTGGTATATAAATATCCGATCACTGTATTTTCCCTCATGTCTATCACAGTGTGTAATGTCTCTGTGAGTCTTCCTCTCAACTGAGCTAAAGATAAAAGAGAAAGAACTTGGGAGAACATATAAAAGATACACTTGGATGGAAAGAGCAATTTGATTCCCTTGAGGGGGGTGTTAAGCATCAGAATGCATTTCTAAAGGAATGGCAGGGATACCTTTGAAGTTAAACATTTACATTAAATGTGATATAAATGTGATTTTGCATGAGAGGTTGGTTAGTTGAAATGATCCTGAAGGAAGCTCACTAAGGAGATATTTGTACAGTGGAAAAGAATATTGCCAGATAGCACTGGGTTCACATCTTTGCTCTGCAATTTACTAGGGATGTGACTCTGAGCAACACAGACAATCTCCATGGACTTCAATTTTCTCAACTATAAAATGACAATTATAACTTTCAGTGGTTCTATGAAGATTAGATAGATCTGTATAAAACGCCCTTACGATGGTGTCTAGATTACAAGGTGTTTTCAGAGGTTAATAGTTATTTTACTTAAAGTTCCTTCCAACTTTCTAAAAATAGAGTAGTACCACATATTCTAACTTGTACCTAAATACCTCTTCAAAGCATCTAATAAAATAAGCAGTGAACATCGTCATGCTAATGCTCACCATGGTGAATTGGGGGATCAATACAAGAAACAGATGCTAATTCAATTTTACCTATTTGGCTTTTTGATAGCTCATAACTCTAAACCTCTTTTCATTGTTACAATTTTAATCTACTTTTAACTGGCACCCTATCTTCTTTCAAAAAGATTTGAGTTTACTTGAAATTAAAAAAATATATATATATATATACTTCTGATAGGACTGCTAAAAACTTCAACTAAAAAGAGAACTTAAAGGACAGAAGCAGGAGGAAAAAAAGATGATCATGCTGGGAATTAGATATAATCATTAACTACCACAATTGAGGCTTCAGTTCTACATTGAGAGTCCTGGCAGCCAAGGCAAAAGGGTTCTTTTCATTATTAAATTATTTAAGAATCTTAATGGATTAATTCTGCTTGTGTCGTTTCAGTGCAGAATATTTCAAGCAGTTACTGTACCCTTCCTGGGGTTTCAATTCACCTGTCATCCTCAATTATCAATTTTTGTCCATTCAGGTCTTTACTTTTAATGTGTAATGAATTTATGGTTTGAGCCCTCGTTCATTATTTTGAATTATCTTGAGAAAAGGTGGAAATTATATGTAGTCAGAAAACATAAACCAACAAACTCATGTTCACAGGGACTAAACTGTATGAAAAAAGGGTTGATAAGCTGTAGGGGGTAACATGACCAAATCTTTCCCTCCTAAGTTTACATATACAGCTATAAAGGGAATTCCCTATCTTTGAGGTTATTTTAAGCATCAACCTGCGTCTGTATGCATGCATCAACATGTATTTCTAAAAATAACATCTGTTCTCATCTACTCTTAGAAGGAATAAAATGTGATTCTCTGTGATCAGAGGGCAGTTAGTTGATGTGGCCCTTAAGGACATGGTATTTGTACAAAAGTGGGTGGGTGGATTTTCAGGAATTACCAGATAGCTCAGACTGCATTAGCCTCATCTCAGCTAACTCTCTTTGTAGTATCATTGCTTGTTCTCACCACACATAAAGGATTTAAAAAAAAGTTTTTCTCTGAATATAATTCTTTGGGTTTTGGGAATTTCCATGTAGTTCACCAAATTGTACCCACTATCTACTCCAGGCCAGGCCCTGTAGAAGGTGGGAAACCATCTGTGTGTTTATATTGGTAGTCAAATCAGCCCAGAATAAATAAAAAGATGCTCTTGAACTGGGGGCTTATATGACCCAGCCTGAGTCTGGAGGCTGGAGTGGTCTTTCTTTGAACTATGGTCATTAAGTTGCTGTTTTCACACCATCTGCCTCTTCTGGTTTCCATGTCAAAGATTATCCTTTTTGATATGTGACCTTATTACTTTCACAAAGACTTTCATCATGTTTGATTTCCCAACTTATTTTATCTCTTGTCTCTTCATCTGTTTATTAAGCTAAGAAGTACCAAATGTGTTATTTATGTAATTTGAATTGGATGCCTACAAAAGATGAGCCACAATGGCCTCAATGTCTCTCAAAAAATGTGTGCCTACAAAAATCAGCTGGGCACGGTGGCGGGCCCCTGTAATCCCAGCTACTCAGGAGGCTGAGGCAGGAGAATCGCTTGAACCCAGAAGGCAGAGGTTGCAGTGAGCCGAGATCGCACCATTGCACTCTAGTCTGAGCAACAAGAGTGAAACTCTGTCTCAAAAAAAAAAAAGGGGGGGGATGCCTATTACTGTATCATGTAAAAATGAGCATAATATTATATGTTGCCTAGACATTTTAGGTAAACTGCCAAGATTGAGATTATGTTGAGTAATTCCCAGGGGTGCATCAAAACGTACACAATGGTGCTGAATAAACAGCATGTGAAAATTACTTTTTGGTACAAAATTATCATGTTCTAGACAGCATTACTGTAGATTAGCCAATAATATATACATCTCTTTAGCTATCTAAAATAAGAAAACATTGCTACAGCTGAATTATTTTATATCATCCGGTATATAAGCATCCTATTTTAAACTTTTTAAAAGCAGAACACTTATGCTCCATTGCTTCCCATCAAACATAAGAAGGAATGACCACTGAGCAATATTTATCTTACTTTAAGCCACTTTGTGCTTTGAGATGTATAGTCACATAGCTTTGTTAACATCTCTTAGTCCAACCTAAGTTTTATGCCACCTCAAATTTGGAGGAACTTCTGCTTAAAAACAATGGTTTATTATATTTTTAGTTCAAGAAGAATTCATGTCTGAATTCTGTAGCAAAAAAAAAAAAAAGGCAAACAAGCAAACAAACAAAAAACCTAAAGCATCTCTATCCCTAGAAGCTGTTATTTTCATCTCAGGGTTTTGCATTTACATCTTGCCATGGGTATCAATAAATCAGTGGTGCATGGGTGCGCAGCAGTAGTGCGCTATTCAGCTATACTGGGAAAGAGACTCCTTAGCTCCCAGCCCTGTCCCTTCCTGAAATGAGTTCTGCTCTGTTTACCCACCAGATTTGTTACTTTTACCACACATGAAAGTGTTCATGAGAACTCAGCAACTCCTGGATTCTTTTAAAAATCTGTTTCAATGACAACTCAATTAAAAACAGGACAGAAGATTTGAACAGACATCTCACAAAATATACAAATGGGCATGAAGCATATGAAAAGATGTTCTGTATCACTAATCATCAGAGAAATGCAAATTAAAACCACAATGAGAACAGAAATAGACACTTGCAGCAACTGCATTCTGAAAATATAAATAGAAGGAAAAGAAATGACATGTTTCCTGGGAGCAATCTTCTGAATCTATCAGAGCTGATTTTTCTTGGTAACAAGGGTCAATAATTTGGAGCCAAGTTTATCACTCTATGATAAATAGAATGAATTGACACAATAGTCCAGGGTAAAATTTTTTAAATTAAAGTATTATTCACACACAATAAATTTATCAGTGTTAAGTGTATCCCCACTAGAATGGCTAAAGTTATAAAGACTGATGACAGTGAGTATTAACAAAGATTCAGAGCAACTGGAGTTCTCCTATGTTGCAGGTGGAAATTCAAGACGGTATTGACACTTAGGAAAACTTTATAAAATTACACATACATTTCCTAAGTGAGCCAGAAATTTCCATGACTAGGTGTTTACTCAGTAGGAATGAAAACCTAAGTCCACACAAAATTGTATATGTTAATGTTCATAGCGGCATTATTCATAATAGCAAAAAACTGCAAGGAATTGAATCTTCCTCAATAGGTGAATAGATAAGCAAATTGTGCTATATTCATATCATGGAACACTACTCAGCAATAAAAAGGTATGAAATAGTAATGCATACAACAACATGGATGAATCACAAAAATATGCTAAGTGAAAAAAGTCAAACCCCAAAGACAATGCACTGTGGGTGACTTCATTTATATAACATTCTAGAAAAGGTCAAACTATAGTGACAGATGCAGATCTAGGACTACCTCAGTCTGGGCACTTGAAGTGATTTACTGCAAGGTGGCATGAGGAATCTTTTTAGGGTGATGAAGATATTTCATATCTGGGTTTTGGTGGTGGTTGCATGATTGTATATAATTATGCAAATTCATCAAATCATATATTTAACATTGATAAATTTATTGTATGTGAATAACACTCTAATTTTAAAAATTTTACCCTGGACTATTTTGTCAGCTTATTCTACTTATTATAGTGTGATAAACTTGGCTCCAAATTATTGACCCTTGTAACCAAGAAAAATCAACTCTGATAATTTCAGAAGACTACTCCCAGGAAACACGTCATTTCTTTTCCTTCTATTTATGTTTCCAGAATGCAGTTGTGCCAAGTGTCTATTTCTGTTATTTTTTCTCACTCTCTATTTGTTCTATGCCATAAGCAATAAGCACATTGTCATTGGAGAAGCAAGCTGTTCTGCAAAATTGAGTATTCCTTCACTCAGGAAAATGTAGTAGAAATTATTTGTAAGACTCTTTTGAAAATATTTGTACCGATAAAGCTGACAATATTTAAAATCCAATATATGCAAATAGTGTTGTTGGAACAGTTAGGTATAAATTACTAACTGTTCACTCAACTGCTGCAGGTCTCAAAATGACCATCTCATTTTGGTAAAGAAGAGTGGGGCCTACATAATGCCTCAGATGGCAGAATGAGAGTCATTTATCCAAGTTACAGGGTTTGTATATGTACAAAGTTAAACCCTCTCAAATCTACAACTATATGAGATTAGAATGTGCTGCCTTGTGAAATCACCTCCCTGCACTAGTGATAATAAAGCCAAGGGTTGGATACACATTAGTGCAAATGTCACAGATGTTATCTCGGCATTGGCTAACAGGGTGAGGTTATGAGATCTCCGAGGTCTCACTCAATACTGAGATTCTATTATTCGATTAAATCATTAATGGTCTCCTATCTGCAGTTTCAGCAAAGTCACGGGTCAAACTTTAGACTACACGGGGAATGAGCTAGTGGTCACAGACTGCTTGTTTGAGCAAGTTTGAGAAGCTGGCCACAAAGAAAAGAAATAGAATGAGAATAAAGTGATGAGCATCACAAGGTATCAACAGGGCCTAATGAAACTCCTCTTCACCTTTCTTTAGGAACATGGGTTTCGAAAACAACAGAAAGAAAGCAAGTTGAAAAGGGAAAACTAAAGTGACAGAGAGAAAAGAAACGAGAGGATATCGTGTAGGCTCCTAGACATTGCATTCAATCAATACACATTTAACGTCCACAGAAGACGGGCTTTATTCCTACCAATGCCCTCAAGATTTTTATTCACTGCAAAGTTGCAAAACATTGACCACACTTGCATTTATTCTATAATCCAGGGATCTTCAAACTAGACTATGTGTGTCCATGGAAACTTTACAAAGGTTTGCAAGCATGGTCAGTTTGAAGGCTATCTATTTCTGTGTCATCTGCTTCTCTAGGTATGCTTTCCTAAGCAAATCTGTCGATAACTTATGGTTGAGCAGCAGGCCAGCTCTCTTTTCTCGCCTCTCTTTCACAATCCTCATTCTCCCATTCTATGAAGTGGCATACCTCTTACCTATACTACCTCTCTCTATTGTGGGCAGGGAGCCCTGGTATGTAAAGAGCACTTGGGGGCACTACACAAAAGGACAGTTTGAAGTACTTCTTTTATCAAGGCACTAAGTTTGTCTCTCGTATTTGAAGTCTATCTCACATATTTGAATTATTTCAAGGAGGAAATAAAAATTTCCATGGATTTCCAACAGATCTAAATTAAATCTTCAAATAAAAAAGCAACACATATTGAAGGGAAGTTGATGTTTTATATTTTCTTTTCAGGCAAACTATATTAACTTTTTAACATTAACACTTTTTCTAACTTTAGCCAAATGTTTATTGGATATGATAAATCCATAATCATTTTTTCACCTAAGTGCAATTCTGTCATTTTGTCAACAAATACTCTGCTCATGTATTCACTCTTACATAAGGCCTCAGAGGGCAGCATGAGGGTCATTTGTTCAAGTTTCATATTAAGCTACCAGAGTTTTGTGGCACCTGAGTAAAATGCAAGAAGAACATTTAAGACGTAAGATTAAGAACTAACTGAACTGCACATATAGAGCTGCATAAGTCTCAGGTTTGAAGGGATACCTAGTACAGCACCAAGAATGCACCCTGCTGGCCATTTTCAGTGGCGTAAAACACTGAGACTTAAGATCTGGTGGGAAACCCCCCAAAAGACAATTGATGTTAAATGTTGTGTGTATTATAAAGTACTAAAAAAACACGTATTTTTATTCTAGGATAAACAGAAGAAAGTGTTATCATTAAAACCACCAGTCTGTCTTTGATTCCTCCATCACCTCACCTTTCTCCTTGCTGGTATTGTTATTTCCCTTCTACTTCCATGTGTCAACCAACATGTGCTCTATGTAGTCAGTGCACCTTCTTTCTAGCAGCAGTAGGAACCCTCTCTTCCTCTACAAATCTTCCTTTCATCTCCTGTCGCTGCAGATAGGTAATGGTTAGCTTTGATGCACAAAGCATGAATCATTCTTCTTGGGGGCACTTTGACAAGCTCATTGAAGAGGAATTATAGACAAAGTTGTACCTGAGACACACTGCTGGACCAGCCACAAGGTTTGAAACAAAGTTGTGTCTCTGTATACAATAGAGATTGACCTTGATGGTGACACTTAAGGTCAAGGCTAGCCTCCTTAATTGCACATATACTACAATCCTAGTTTACAGAAGCAATGATATCCTAGATGCTGCTTCTCTGAACAGTCATTTTAACCTTTCAGTGGTTAAAAACTTAATTCCCACAGTGTGTTGCAATTATATAGAAATGCACTTCAAGTTACAACCCACTGCTTGATTAGAAGACATCAGCAAAGCACCTGCCAGAAAAAGTAGCACATTGTAAATACTATTAATTCCTGTTTTATATCAATGCAGAAAACCATGCTGGCAGTAAAACCAGCTGATTGATGCTCAGCATTATCTGAGGCAAGAGTTGAAAGAGTTTCTAAAAGAGAACTGTGAGTTTAAAAGTCAATGAATCTGGCCAGGTGCAGTGGCTCACGCCTGTTACCCCAGCACTTTGAGAGGCCGAGGCGGGCGGATCATGAGGTCAGGAGATCAAGACCATCCTGGCTAACACGGTGAAACCCTGTCTTTACAAAAAATACAAAAAAAAAAAAAAAATTAGCCGGGTGTGGTGGCAGGCGCCTGTAGTCCCAGCTACTCGGGAGGCTAAGGCAAGAGAATGGCATGAACCTGGGAGGCGGAGCTTGCAGTGAGCTGAGATCGCACCACTGCACTCCAGCCTGGGCCACAGAGCAAGACTCTGTCTCAAAAAAAAAAAAAAAAAAAAAAAGAGAGAGAGAGAGAGAAAGAAAAAAAAAAAAGTCAATGAATCTGGGAACAACAGTCTGGATACCAAATTAGAATTATCCAAAACAAACACCTTATGTCCCAAGTGGCTTCTACATATCTCCAGTATTAGATTTGCATGGATATTAAGTGCAACAAATTATGTGTCTCTACATCACTCTAATTTTTAAAAAATATTAAGTTATTTGCTTACATATGATGAAGATACTAGATTTTTTTAATCAACTGTCTCCCCACATGATTCCCATGATTCCAACCAAAATAAAAGGATGGCCCCTTTCCAAACCTACATCACATGAGACGTGGAATGAAAGTTAAAAGCTGTAGGGGAAAGACTAACTGGTTAATATGGGAGAAGGAATGAGAGTTTGAGCCACTAGAAGAAGAGTTATGAGGTTAAATAGCTTTGTTGTGAAGCTAAAGAACACAGTACAGTCAATACCAAATATAAGATATTAAAAGGAAATAAAAGGAGTAATTCACTTGGGAGCTAAAATATTCCAAGAGCATGAACCCATGCATAAAATGAAAATGAAACATAATTGTGATGATAATTTAGTCTTTATAAAGAGAAAAGGTAAGGTGTAGTGGTTAAGTGTTTGGGCTCTGGAGTCCAACACAGCCTAGTTCAAGCCCCAATTCTGCCACTTAAACTAGCAAGCTTGGCTGAGTTCTGCAGCTTTTCAGAGGTAGTTTCCCCATCAGTACAATGGGGATAATACTGGCATATATCTCTTATGAAAACTAAATGACACAATGCATACAGAAGCGCTTGATTTGAGTTAGCTAGAGGTAGTATTTTTACTCCATTATTGCAGTATTATGTGTGTACCACATTATGCTAAGTAGAAGCCAAACAAGTCATTGAACATTGCAGATATATCATTTAACAGATGACACTGGCACTGCAAATATATTAACAGCTTCGGTATAGAATAGAAGCCAGACAATACACTTTTTAAATAAGTAAAATAGCACAACATTATTAAACCATACTGGACAACTAATTTTTAATCCTGGGCTCTAAAATAAAAAGTTGGGGAGAAATGTCAGAAACATAGCTAATATTTGAAAACAGAATCCAGGAAGAAAAGTTAAAGAAACTGAAAGTATAATTAGAAAAGATAATATTGAGAGGTTACTACAATTTTCTTGGCTGTGAAGTCAGCTTTGCCTGAAATTAATATAGTTACTCCAGCTTTCTTTTGATTAGTGTTAGCATGGTATATCTTTCTCCATTTCCTTAAAATAAAAAACTTCATTTCTAGAATAGTTTTAGGTTCACAGCAAAAGTGAATAGAAAGTACAGAAATATCCCAATTAACTCCAGTCCCCACACATAGATAGCCCCTCCTGTTATCAACATCCACCACCAGAGTGGTACGTTTGTTATAACCAGTGAACCTACATTGACACATCATTATTGCCCAAAGTTGGCTAGGTAAGGTCTCGCAACTGTAATCCCAGCACTTTGGGAGGCTGAGGCAAGAAGATCACCTAAGATCAAGAGTTTAAAATCAGCCTGAGCAACACGGCAAGACCTTATCTCTACAAAAAGTTTAAAAATTAGTCCAGTGCAGCCCCAGCTACTTGGGAGGCTAAGGTGGATCATTGGAGCCCAGGAGTTCAAGGCTGCAGTGAGCTATGTTCATCCCACTGCACTCCAGCCTGGGAGATAGAGCAAGACCTTATCTTTAAAAATAAATAAAAATACATTAAAAAAATTTTTAAATGTCATCTAAGTCCATATTGTACATTAGAATTCACTGTTGGTGTTGTACATTCTATGGCATCCCTTGATTTTTAAATTATCTGTCTTTAAAATTAAAGTAGGTTTCTTGTGGACAATTTGTAGATGGGACTAGTTTTTTAATTCATTCTGACAGTCTCCATCATTTAATTGGTATAATGACCATTCATATTTAAAGGGATTATTGAGTTAGCTGGATCGATATTGATCATATTTGTAAGTGTTTTCTATTTGTTGACTTTTTTGTTGTCTTCCACTCTTTTTCTGGCTTCTTCGGTTTTAAGCATTTTACATGATTCTATTTCCTCTCCTCTCTTAGTATATCAATTAGATTTCTTTAAAACATTTTTATTGGTTGTCCCAGTTTGCAATATACATTAATGACTAATCCAAGTTTACAGTCAAATTCCACCATACTGCTTCACAGGGAGTGCAAGTGTTACATGAAAGGGGTCCCGATGCAAACTTCAAAAGAGGGTTCTTGGATCTCACGCAAGAAAGAATTCAGGGTAAGTCCACAGTGCAAAGCAAAAGCAAGTTTATTAAGAAAGTAAAGTGGAGAAAGAACAGCTACATCATAGACAGAGTAAGGCATTCCCGAGAGTAAGAGGAGGAATGTGTACACCCTAGGTACAATGCTTGTATATAGAGAATTTAAAAAGATCATGGGAGAGATATACTCTGCTACAAGGGTTTGTAAAAAAAAGTTTAATTTTATTAATTACTATACTTTGCAAGAATCAATATTATCACCTTTAAAGCAAAATTAGAAATGTCTTTGTTCTCATCCCAGCTACTTGGGAGGCGGAGGAAGGAGGATAGCTTGAACCTGGGAGGCGGAGGTTGCAGTGAGCTGAGATCATGCCACTGCACTCCAGCCTGGTGACAAAGTGAGACTCTGTCAAGAAAAGAAAGAAAGAAGAAAGAAAGAGAGAGAGAGAGAGGGAGGGAGGGAGGGAGGAGGGAGGGAGGAAGGAAGGAAGGAAGGAAGGAAGGAAGGAGAGGGAGAGAAGGACGGAAGGAAGGAGGGAGGGAGGGAGGGAGGAGGAAGGAAGGAGAGAGAGAGAGAGAGAGAGAGAGAGAGAGAGAAGAGAGAAAGAGAGAGAGAGAAAGAGAGAAAGAAAGAGAGAGAAAGAAAGAGAGAAAGAAAGAAAGAAAGAAAGAAAGGAAGAAAGAAAGACCTTTGTTCTCAAGATATTGGGGTATCTGGACACTCACTCCCAAATCTGGGTCTGTTTAGAAAACATTATTAACTTATTCCCTTAACCGTAAAGATCTAAAGGCTAGGAATGCCTAACTTACTGAGAATGCAGCCCAGCAAGTCCCAGCTTCATTCTTCTAGCCCTCACTCAAGATGGAATCGCTCTGATTCAAATGCCTCTGACACAAGCACCTTATAACAAAGTGTTCCTAGTTTTTCCCTCCCATGCTATATAATATTGGTGTAATTCATTTCACTTATTCCTAAGCTTAATCACCCAATATAGTTTCTCTTATTCTTTTAAATACATTGTTATCTGTTAGATCAATTAAGAATAACAAACATAAAATGTTACTTTATGTTCATTAATTTTGTCTCTATTTCTCTTCCTTTATGTAGATCTGAGTTTCTGATCTATATCATTTTCCTTCTCTCTGAAGAACTTCTCATATTTTATGCAAGCCAGGTCCATTGTCAACAAAGTTTCTGTTTTTCTTTGTCTGAGAAAGTCTTTGTTTCTGTCATGTTCGAGAGATAACTTCACGGGATATAGAATTCTAGGTTGGTGGAGTTTTTTTCTCTTTCAACACTTTTAAACACTTCACTCTATTTTCTTCTTGTATAGTTTCTGAAGGGAAGTGCAATGTAATTATTATCTTTGCCCTTCTGTAGGTAAGATGTCTTCCCCTAACCCCTCTGACCTCTCTCAAGATTTTCTTTGTCTTTGATTTTCTTCAGTGTGAATATGATATACAGGGGTGTCGATTTTTTGGTATTTCACTTGCTTAGGGTTCTCTGAGCTTCCTTGATCTCTGGTTTGGCATCTGTCATTTATTTTGAAAAACTCTCAGTCATCATTACTTCAAAAATTTGTCCTCTTACCTTTTCTCTTTCTTTTCCCTCTGGTATTACCATACATGTATGATATACCTTTTATGGTTATCCCACAGTTTCTTACTATGAAGATAGGAGGAAAACCCCTTACTATGGGGGAGGAGAAAATTATAATTTTAAAATACACTCAGTGCTTTCTGTTCTCCTTCACAAGGCCTACCCTGGAGGAAAAGTGTTGTACTAAAGTCTAATCACCTGGGGTTTTACCAAAGCCCAACAACACCCCCGGAGGAAGGGGAAAAGCCAACTTCAGCACCCTCTTGCCTTCCACAAGGGGGAAGGGAAATACACAATTCAGGCTTACAAAAGACTGAGACCTAATCATAGGACTATAGAATGCTTTCTCCCTGTTACACCTTATTAGCATATCCATAAGACTCCTGTATACAAATAGAGTATTAAAGCTAAGAAAGAACTGCAAGCCTTAAATCCTATCTAAGGAATGTCTAGGGATGTTCAGAGACAATAAGAGAGAAAAAAACAAAGGCACTGGAGGATATTTCAGCCTCTGACACCACAGCTCCAGCAAATGGTAAGCATAACCTAATTCCTAAACATATAAAACCTCCTCTAAAGGCCTCTCTATCTCACTTTCTTTTGTCTGATACATTATGTCTGGCTCTCAACCAAAAATTAGCAGAAACTGGCAGAGCTCCTGGAAATAAAACTCCCCAAATAGTGCCCTCTGTCCCCAAAGACTATGCTCCCCCTTGGATATATTTTTTAATTCTCATATTAGTTCTCCCTGAGCTTCCAGCAATTTGTCAATTACAGTTTATTGTTTCTATAAATACAGGTTTTAGCTGTGGGCCTCTGCTCCCTGTAAGCTTTGGTTCTCTGTGTATAGCTGTCCGTTTCTCCATTTTTCAGGGCAGCATTTTCCGCTGTGACCTCAATTCTCTGTAAAGGTTGTTGATTTTGTTTGTTTAGCTTTTGTCCTGTTGCTGTTGTGAGGAAAGGAGCAATGACTTCCAAGCCTTTACATGTCAGATCAGAAACCAGAGGTTACTTATAAAAGCCATCAAGAGATCCATGGCATACATGGGAAACTGGCTGCTATCAAATACCTAGAATTTTAAGAGCACTGACTGTTTTCCTTTGTAAGACTTACCATGATGTATCTGTACATTTGTTTGTGGTGCTGCCTCCATTCGATCCACTAGGTCCATGAGAGCAGTGGCTATGTTTCCAAAGTGTCTCCAATAACTAATATAGTCCCTCACAGAGGGAAAGCCCTTAATAATTATGCATTGGATGAAAGACTAAAGATAAAGGTAAGTGCTAGCCATAAAGAAGGGTTTTCTGAGGCCTGTTAACTGACTGCACTGGGTCACTAAGCAGGTCATGAAATCTTCTTTCTCAGAAGCCTTTAAAAGAGCCCAGCTCCTGGTGTGCCTGGCATAGTTTTTGAGACGTCCTGCCAGACAGTGAGAGGCTGGATCTACCAGTCGCTTAACGTTTTTTTCAGGTTCCTTTTCTGTTTTTTTGTTTTGTTTGGTTTTGTTTTCTTTCAGCAAATGTTTGTTTATTTTCCAAGGTCTTACATTCTAAATGCTAGGTGTTGAACTCCTAACATAACCTTCGTATACAACTGAAGCTGAATTTGAGCTTGCCTATGTAGAAAATGGTATGACTTTTTTCTAGATAGTTATCAGCAGAAAATTATGCTTGAACCTTAAGCAGCAGTTGGTTGTATCTCCGGCATGGGAAGGAATAAAGGCACGGGTGATTAAGGAAAAACTTCCTAGAGGTATCAGTCAATGCTTTTGGAATTCTGAGAGCTAAAATTCCCAAAGTCACTCCCGTTCCTGGCCACTTTGATTGTGACCAATGTGCTGGCATAATTATAAACCTTTGGACACCTACATTTTTCTATATGCTCCACATCTGTTTATATCACCCATTTCCAGTCCAAGTAGGTGAACCTCTTAAAACCAATTACTTCAAACACTCAGATTTTATTATAAGGCTTTGCCTTACTTTTTCTCATCTGTTTTCTCTGAATTTCATCTTTCCTCTACTATGATTCCCTAATAAGGAGAAAGTTGTTTCTATATGTGAAGTTCCATTTTAAATTAATCTGTTCCTAAACTCTTCATCATTAGCTTTCACTATGTGTTCCCAGTTCTTCAACTAGAAACTGTTATAATTTACCCAGAAGAAATGCCTTCAAAGGAGCACAGACATAGAGGACTTTAGAATAATTCAAAACAAAGAAAAGCAATAAGTATTGCAATTTAATCTTATGAGAAGTTTAATTTTCCCAGTGTGAGAAAATAATATACCCATAAAATGTCACTGTAACATAAGAAGCTAAACTCATTTCTTCATCTACAGTTTGATAAAGAAAAAAAATTAAAGGGGAGTAGTTGATTGAAAGTTTTCAACCTGGGGAGAATACAGCATAAACAGGCTCCAAACAATTCCCCAACCCACAGCCTAGCGATAACACTGTGCAACAACACACAAGGTATTTCAGGGAAACAACTGTTCTTGAGAAAATATTTTCAAGTAGTATCCTTTCACTTAATCATACATCCAAGACATTTCTATACATGCACATTTAAAAGTATCTGCAAACCAAGACCTCCTAGTACTTTTAACATTTTTGAAGATTCTTGCTTCTTAAAGAAATTTCTGACTTTTCCCATTCCAGGAAATTAGGGATATACAGGTTGATTATCCCAGGGCCTAAAGCAGTGATAAATCACCATTTAAAAAATCCACAGAGACTCCTTCAGATTCTTAAGAAAATTTACCCAGAAGTAGCTTAGGCACTGGCATCAATATGATGAGTGTGATAAACAAGACTTGACCACAATAAAAGCTCACCTCATACTTAATTATAGAAGAAAATTATAGAACTAGTAAACCTGTACAGTTAAATATCTAGTTTCAGAGAGTTACTGGACCAGTCTCGCAAAACAACAAATTGTTATTTGGCAACACAGTTTTTTTGTGTGTGTGTGAATCAATATTTGAGTTACATAGAATTACAACATACAGTAGACATAGACTATCAATCTCCAAATAATTATATGGATCGTATGCCCCAATCTGACACTGTTCATTCTTTTGGAATGATTCAGAAAGCACCTGAACCCAGAATGGCACCTCTGAGTAGGATCTGAAGTTCTCTTGTGCTAGGGCTGTGTGGGAACTAGGGGCCACACAGTTCCACTAGGAAAGGTCTCCTATTGATAAAACTCAAGGCAAGGTACGATTCCTTCCAATTTAAGGGAATGATTAGAGATTTGTTTGACCCTGAAATTGTCTATAAGTTTTCCCTGATCCCTAACACCATTCATACTATTGTCTTCATTGACCATTCCTACACAGACAATTCTGATCTCACATAGACACACACACACACACCCTTTGCCTATATGTGTAGATACGTGTCTAACTTACACACAAGTGCAAAAGTGGACAGTATTATTTTGATAGTCTTTTTTATTTGAAAAAATTGTCTAATCTTCATTTCTATCCCATTCTTATCACATATATGATCCAACTAAAATATTGTCCCAGGGAAAAAGACCCAATATCAACAGGCTAAGTTTTCATTTTTCTAGGTTTGTTGGACAATGGAGAAAATCTTCTCTAATATATGAGTTGTTATAAGATCTGTCAGTATTCTATTTGAGGAACAAATAGCTAGAAAAAAAGATTCTGCATATGTTCCCCCTGCAGTCACTCAGGGTGATATTGAGTAAATATCCAGTCCAAAGGACAATGGGAGAAAAGGGTTTGGAAGTTGAGAGTACAGAATATGAGTTTCGGAAGAGAAAAATGAAGCAGTGACTGATAAGGGTTGTTGGGCAGAGGGAAGTGGTGCTGTTTTGTTTTGTTTTTCCTTTGAAAAGTCATAGACTTAAACAGCTTTAAACATTTATAAAAATGATCCAGTTTTTTGTCTGTACATCCATTCATTTAAAAAACATTTCTTGCACATCTACCATGTATCAGACACTATTCTAAGCACCAGAGGCTAGCAACAAACAAGACAGGCTAGATCCCTATCCTTACTGAGCTTGCCATCTATTGGGGAAAACCAGAATTAAGTAATAAGCAAATAAGTTTCTATTGATGATAAATGCTGTAAAGAGAATTATACAAAGTGATGTTGGGGGTAGAATGTTACTTATATAGAATGGCTAGAAAAGGCCTCTGTGAGGAGGTGACATTTCAGTAAGGAGTCAGTCATAAAATAATATGAGGTAAGAAAATCCAAAGCAGATGACAACCTGAGCAGGAACACACAACGTGGTGTGTCCAAAGGGCTGAATGACAGCCAGTGATTGTGGAAGCAAGGGGAAGTGGGAGAAAATAAAATCTGAGTGGTAGGCATAGCTTATTGGTTACAGAAAGGGCATAAAGTTTTATTCTAATCACAATAGAAATGTATTATAGGCTAGGCTTTTCAACAGAGAGAATGGAATGTTCTCATTTAAACTTTAAACAGTAGTCTTCTAGTTATGCAAAGATGGATTATAAGAGATCAAAAGAAACAAAATTAAACCAGTAAGACTTATTAGATAGCTACTTTGTAGTACACGTGAGAGAGCTGTAACAGTGAAATGGTGAGAAGTGATCAGATTTAGCTTAGCAGTGGCTGTAGAGCCAGCAGGTCTTGCTGATGGAGTACATGGCAGGGTAAGAAAAAGAGAAACAAGGCTGTCTTTGAGGAATCTGTCACAATCAACTGGGTGAATAATGATGTCATCAGGAAAATGAGAAAGCACTGTTGATGGGCATGGGGAGAGAAATCAAGAATTCTCTTGCAGTTGAAGAGTTCTTGTGGAAAGAAAGACATTGAGTATACATGAGAGAAAAAGAATTCATAGTTTAAAAATCTAGAGAAAGCAGGAGGGATGGGATCCAAAGATTAGGAAGAGGGGTCATTATTAGTTATGAGGAGGGTGTGCTCTTCTAGTCTACCAGGAGGTGAGGAGGAGAGGACAGGTACCAGTCATAAGTTTTCAGGCTTCTAACTTTTATATTAGCAATACTTCGTTGCAGGCTTGATACCACATTCCTATGACTACCAATTTGTCTACAAAGTACAGGGAGGCAGGTACAGAGGAATAATTGAGATTTGAGACGATGGGCAACACTGAAATATTTATTGTGCAGTCTGGGACAATAAACTGATTAGAAAAAAGCAGGAAGGTTGCCAAGTAATGTTGAGGGTCTCTTTGAAATTGGTGATCATGAATAAGGTCATCATACTATCTACTTTGATATATGATCGTGAATAAGGTCATCATACTATCTACTTTGATGTATCATTTTCCTTTCTGAGCACTCCACTGGTCAGGAACAGACACACATTAAGCATAAAAGTGTGAAATGAAAAATTGTTTTATCTGAAGAGTGTGATGAAAATACAGAGATGGAAGGAAATTAGGGGTACTGGCAACAGTCCTATTAGAAAATAAACCTTGGAATCTATGATAGATAAGAATGCTATTAAAAAATGCCTGGGCAATGAGTAGAAAGATCAATGAACTGGAGGGAATGGTGCAGTAGAAATAAACGTCAAAGAATGACCATGGTGTGAGTGGTGAAGCAAACTAAAATGAGACAAGGTTTCAGACAGAATATAAGGCGCTTGAAATCTTTATTTTGGAGATGGTGGTAACAAGGTCCAGGGAATAGAGTAGGTCTCTGGTATGGAATATAAAAGATTAAGAACGAGGAGATAAACAAATAGAAGGAACTAAGGCCCAGGATGTTGAATGCCTGTGTGGACACTGAATCCATCCATTATAGCTTTATTTAAGATTGAGATGAGGATTGTGAACCAATTACCAAAGTCTTCAATGAATGAGTGGGAATGGGAAGTAGAAAACAGCAAGAAGGAGAGGGAGGGATCCGTGAATGGCATGTTCACTAGAGAAGGGGTTGGGTCATAGATGCAACCATGCAAACAGAATAACAGATCTACCACCCCACTCTGAGGAACCACAGATGCAAGGTAACACTCAGCTACTCTTTGAGAGGACTAAAAGGAAAATGGTGTCTTCAGGAGAAACCCAGGTAGAGTACAGGGAAAGCTTTAAGAACAAGCTTGAAACAGGAGTGAAAGAGCAGCTCTGGAGGGTGCAGTGGAAGGAGTCCAGAAGAGGAGGAACAAGAATGCTCATGTGTAGGACAAGGTGCTGAGAACATCATGGTCACAGCAGATACCTGAGGGGCTGGACTTGGAGAGAGGGAGTTACTCCACGGGGTTTAGACAGAGAGAAGAGAACAAGCAGATTTAGCCTCAGGGTCATTTTAACTTGCAAGTACATTGGTCCAAATGGTGGGTGGGTGACACTCACTGGTCCAAAGCTTTGCAGCTCCTGTCTTCACCATAATGATGCCAAGATAATTCAGAATGATGTATCAGTTCTTTATTTACTTTAAAAAATCACATTAGGGGCCACATTATTTCTCCCCTTGTACTTATGTGGTTATGATATAACCTCTGTAGTGGCTGAACTTGAGAAATTCTTAAAATTATCAAGAATAATATTAATACAACTTATAAAATCTTCCCTAAGTATATAAAGAAAATAGCTAACATTTATTGAGCATTTACTGTGTGTTTGTCATTGTGCTTTATGTATTATCTGAAATTCACAAGAATAGTATAAGCCCAATATTATTATTTACATTTCATGGACATTGCAATTAAGAATCAGGGAAGTTAAATAATTTGCTCAGGATCTTGTAGTTAACAAATGGTGAAGCCAAGATTTGGCCCTGTTCAGACTTATTCTAGAATGATATGTTATACAGCCTCTGAACCATGCTGGAAGCACAATTTAATCTCTAAATAGCCCATTGGAGTATTTAAATACAAGTACTTAAAAAAGGAAAGAAAAGAAGGAAAAGAGGGAATGTGGGAGAGAGGAAGATGGGGAGGGGAAGGGAAGGGGAAGGGAAGGGGAAGGGAAGGGGAAGGAAGGGGAAGGGAAGGGGAAGGGAAGGGGAAGGGAAGGGGAAAGGGAAGAGGAAGGGAAGAGGAAGGGAAGAGGAAGGGAAGGGAAGGGAAGGGGAAGGGAAGGGAAGGGGAAGGGAAGGGAAGGGGAAGGGAAGGGAAGAGGAAGGGAAGAGGAAAGGAAGGGAAGGGGAAGGGAAGGGGAAGGGAAAGGGAAGGGGAAGGGAAGGGAAGGGAAGGGAAGGGGAAGGGGAAGGGAAGGGGAAGGAAGGGGAAGGGAAGGGGAAGGGAAGGGGGGAAGGGAAGGGGAAAGGGGAAGGGAAGGGGAAGGGAAGGGGAAGGGAAGGGAAGGGAGGGGAAGGGGAAGGGAAGGGAAGGGGAAGGGGAAGGAAGGGAAGGGGAAGGGAAGGGAAGGGGAAGGGAAGGGAGGGGAAGGGGAAGGGGAGGGAAGGGAAGGGGAAGGGAAGGGGAGGGGAAGGGAAGGGGAAGGGAAGGGGAAGGGAAGGGGAAGGGAAGGGGAGGGGGAAGGGAAGGGGAAGGAAGGGGAAGGGGAAGGGGAGGGGAGGGGAAGGGAAGGGGAAGGGAAGGGGAAGGAAGGGGAAGGGAAGGGAAGAGGAAGGGGAAGGGGAAGGGAGGGGAAGGGGAAGGGGAAGGAAGGGGAAGAGGAAGGAAGGGGAAGGGAAGGGGAAGGGAAGGGGAAGGGAAGGGGAAGGGAAGGGGAAAGGGAAGGGGAAGGGAAGGGGAAGGGGAAGGGGAAGGGAAGGGGAGGGAAGGGGAAGGGAAGGGGAAGGGAAGGGGAAGGGAAGGGGAAGGGAAGGGAAGGGGAAGGGGAAGGGAAGGGGAAGAGAGGAAAGGGAGGGGAAGGGGAAGGAAGGGGAAGGAGGGGGAAGGGAAGGGAAGGGAAGGGGAAGGGGAAGGGAAGGGGAAGGGAGGGGAAGGGAAGGGGGAAGGGAAGGGGAAGGGAAGGGGAGGGGAAGGGAAGGGGAAGGGAAGGGAAGGGAAGGGGAAGGGGAAGGGGAAGGAAAAGGGAAGGGAAAGGGAAGGAAAGGGAAGGGGAGGGGAGGGGAAGGGAAGGGGAAGGGGAAGGGAAGGGGAAGGAAAGGGGAAGGGGAGGGAGGGGAAGGGAAGGGAAGGGAAGGGGAAGGGGAGGGGAAGGGGAAGGGAAGGGGAAGGGGAAGGGAAGGGAAGGGGAAGGGGAAGGGAGGGGAAGGGGAAGGGGAAGGGAAGGGGAAGGGAAGGGAAGGGAAGGGGAAGGGGGAAGGGAAGGGGAAGGGAAGGGGAAGGGGAAGGAAGGGGAAGGGAAGGGAAGAAGAAAAACCTGGCATATTTCTGAACTGGCATGCATGTGCTTGCTATTTAAAATGCTACATGGTTATTCTTGTGAAGGAATATGAAGCATTTCAATGTGTTTACTTTTTAAGTGTAAGTTTACTAGAAGCCATCTGCTGATAAAACACGGTAACCTACCGCAAACTCTGAGACTTTTTTTAGATGGCATTATTAGCTAAAAATAACTGCCACAGAACGGAATGACAGAAAACTAAAATGTGAGATCAGGAAAAAAAAAAAAATGTCAAGGTTGCCTGAACAATCATCTGCTTTTAGAAAAGCTGCAACACTAAACGAGGCAAACCCAGACCTATTGGGTCATAATCCACCCTTTCAAAAGTCCACTCTTTCCTGCAAGGGGGAAGAAAAGGGTGGAGAGTCAGATCACTCAAAGGGCTCCGGCTGGCATTTTCGTAGATCAGCAAACACACTCTTGGATTCATTCCGCACCTCAGCAAGTGGACGGAATGTGCCCTGTCAGGCTTCTCAGGCCTGGGCACAGAAGATAGTGGCCCGGGTGGGCACAATCCAACGGGAGTGGCTGCTCCACACACTCCACAAACTGACAGAATCAGCCTTCTTCTCAAGCAGACGTTAGGACAGGAGAGCCAAGTGGCACTTTGTGTATTAACAAATAAATGTTCTCAGTTGAATCATAGGATCCTTGCAGCAGGAGGTCACTAAGATAAATTAGGCATCAACTTTTAAGGTTGATGATAATCAACTGCTTGCTTCAATTCTGCATTAGAAATATATGTACTTAATATTCAACATATTCTTGGGAGGGGGCACCTGCTGTGTTTCAGGAACTATAGAAATGTTGACTTATTTGATCCCCAAAACAACTTTGGCAGGTAGACCTGGTGGTTACCCTAATTTTACAGATAGGTAAAGGGAGGTTCAGAGATATGCAATACTTGCTCCAGACTATTAAGCACAAAACAAGGGTGCAAATCTAGACCTGCGCAGATGCAAAGGTCCCAGTTCTTTCCACTCCACTCGCTTCTTGATATCATAGCAGGCTGTCTGAAATAGGCACTTCCTTTACAGCTTTCCTTCTGGATTGAGACCCTTGCCTCTCAAGGAGACAGTCTCCATCCTGCAAAGCACTGGTTTTGCCTCTAGCTGATGGAGACAGACCTACAATTGGGAAAACTCAGGGAGGAGAGGAGGAGTTTAGCTTCAAAGACCACAGATGAGCTTCTGAGGTGCACAGCAGTGGCTGCTTTCTCTCCATCTGAGGCTGATTTCAGAGTAAAAGCTGCTGTGCCATAACGTAAAACTGTCACTCAGCATCCGCAGACATTTTTAATCCCTTGTCATCCAGGGGTGTCACATTAAAATCATAGCTAGTTGCTGTATCTGGATATACATCCTGTTTTTTCTTTTAAAAAATGGGGCCAGGCACAGTGGCTTATGCCTATAATCCCAGCCAAGGAGGCCAAGGCGGAAGGATCACTAGAACTCAGGAGTTCAAGATCAGGTTGGGCAACATAGTAAGAACTGTCTTAAAAAAAATTTAAAACGTGGCTGGGTGTGGTGGTGCATGCTTGTAGTCCCAGCTACTTGGGAGGCTGAGGTGGGAGGATTGTTTGATCCCAGGAGGTCAAGGCAGCGGTGAGTCATGATTGCACCACTGCACTTCAGGCTGGGCAAGACAGTGAGACCCTGTCTATAAATAACTAAATGGAAAAGGAAAAAGTCTTTCCTGTACATTGTTATGGTGTGCCAGTTTATGTGGCTTACATCAGCAGCATTAAACCCGATGAAAGGGGCTCAACAGTTCAAAGCTGCCGTGGGCATATCATAAAACTCCAGCTCTCCCAGCCCTGTGGTTAGTGAGTAAAGGAAGCTTGCCACTGAGAAGGCAAAACCAGTCAATCTTGCAGACATCCAGGCAAAACCAGTCAATCTTGCAGACATCCAGGCAAAACCAGTCAATCTTGCAGACATCCAGGCAAAACCAGTCAATCTTGCAGACATCCAGGCAAAACCAGTCAATCTTGCAGACATCCAGGGTACTCAGACGCATGCCTGGGCCAAATTAAGCATTCCTTCACTTCTTCCTTTGTACTGGAAATCCTGATTAAACTCGTATGATTCGAGAGGCTTCAATTTCAGAGAAAAGAGAGCTTGAGTATAATAGGAAATCCCATGTTTTGAGTGAGTTATAAACACAGTATGTAATGCACATATTTTAATAACAGCAAGTCCTTTAAAATAAAAAGCTCCATCCATGCATAGCATGCTTTCCTTTGAGCCCACCCCTTTATTTATACCTCCTTGCTCTTTTCTCATTTGCTTGCTCTTATTTGGAAAGACAAGCACTAATGGCACACAGGCAGATTTTCATGGAAGATTGCTTCTTCTGATGTTTTACCCTCCCCTTCTCCCATCCCACCTCTCATTATTTTTCATTTTAGAAGTCCCTTGGAATTAGAACAGCTCTGTCTCCATCCCTATTATTTGCAAGTACAGTCTTCAATTCTTAGATATCCATTCTTTTCAGAGGCAGACTTGCTTAACTCAAGCATTTTCTCATTTACATGTGAACCAACCCCAATTCACAAGCACTGTAATTTACATGTTGGGTGTATAAAAGCTTCACAAGGCAGAGTTCTGTGGCCTTCAATTCACACAGCAGATCCTCACTCCCTCCCTGTGGCAAGGACCACATTGTATTTGGTTTGTCTGTGTGTGAGCTCCTTGTAAATTACTGCAGGGCTGTTTTCACCAGCAGTCTCCACCATGCAGAGCTCTCTAGCTTCCTCCTAATTTAAACACTTTCTTCCCCAGTGTTACCTTTCCTGACATAGCGCTTGATTATTTGCAGAAATGCCAGGAGAAAATTCTTCCCCTTTCTGTAACAGTGAGACTATTTCCTGGCACAGGAATAGAGCTGCTGACCTAAAAGATGTCATAAAATTCATATCTGAACAGGCAACTCTGTTTTACCACCACCTTCCTGCTCTGTGCTTTAGCATAACAAAGAATTTAGTGGATCTTTGTCCCAAGTTCCTGGGAGGTAACCTTTAAACCCTTGGAATTTCCCGAGTGACTGGAGTGCCTTATTATTCATAGTGGGACCCTGGACCACAACTAATAATTTATGCTAATGAGGTGACTCAAGATGGGGGCAGGCCACAACAGAAAGACCAACCAGATGACTTGATGGTTGTAGCTTTGTACCACATGATACAGGCCCTGCCATCACGGAACAGAGTGGGGCTACAGAGTGAGTTCATTTTCAATGACTCAATCCAGCATGCCTATATTAAGAAACATTAATAAAAACTCTGGACACTGAGGCTCATGTGAGCTGCCCTGGTTGCTGATACTCACAGAGCACTGTCACACTTTGATACCAGGAGGGTAATGTGCAAATGAGGATGACAGAAGCTTCACATTTGAAACCCCACTAGACTTTGCCTATGTGCCACTTCCTTTGGCTGGTTCTAATGTTGATACTTCTGTTATAATAAAACTGTAATCAAGAATAGCACTTTCCTGAGTTCTGTGAGTGGTTCCAGTGAATTACTGAAGCTAAGGGAGTCCACAGACCCCTCAAATTGGTAGCCAGCTGGTCTGAAGTTAGGGTAGCTTTGGAGACCTCTCAACTTGAGCCAGTGTCCGAAGTGAGGACAGTCTTGTGGAGAACTGGGCCCTTAACCTCAAGTTTGGCTAACTATGGGTAATTTTCTTAGTGGTCTATTTGGTTCAAAACTCAGGGACCACTTTGCTGAGGTGTATGAAGAATGCCTGATAAAGGGATAAAAACAAGGCAGTATGGTTTAAAAGTATAGGTTAAAAGCAAGCCTAGGCTTTGGCACCAGACTGCCTTGGTCTAAATCCAGCCCCTGTCACTTATAGCTCATGTAACCTAGAGCAAGTTATTCCAACTCTCTATGCTTCAGTTTCTTCACTTATAAAGAGTATAATAATAATACCAACCTTATTGGGTTGCTGTGAGGATAAATGCATTATACATGCAAAATGCTCTCAAGGGTTCATAAATGTTATTTATTATATGCAAATGAATGCATTGCTTATTTATTAAAAAATAACCAAGAAACAAGTAATACCAATGTATTTTATCTCTTCTTTAGTATCAAATCATAGCTTTTTGACATTTACTCAAAGGTTGTTTCTACCACTGTTTTTAGAGTACAAGAGAAACAAGGGTGAACACCTATCCAATCTGCCCATGTGTTACAGCGAAACACAGCCACTCACAGAGCATTTTCTCCCAGTGCAGGATGCACAAGGTGGAAATCTGTGGAGGCAGATGGCACTGACAGTCTCAATTCATGTCTGACCTCGAATATGCTCTTGGCCACTGGGCTATTTTTAACCCGGAGGTTACTCCTTGCAGCCCCCTTGTTGCTCTGACTCTATTTAGATGAGAGACTGCATGAATGAGCATTTCAGGCTTTGAGAGCTGGTAACCAATGAGTTAGTAACCAATGGTGGTAACCAATGAGTGCAGGAATCCTTGCGGGGAACAGGAGGGATGAGAGAGGGAGGAGAAGGAAGAGAGAGGAGGTAGAGAGGAGGAGGAGGAGGAGTGGGGAGAGAGAGAGAAAGAGAGAGAGAACTTAATGCAAACCATCGGGTTATATACCTTCCATAGTTGACAGCTACAGCAAGAGCTTGTTTTATAGTAGTTTTCAAAACAAGGTTTCCCAACTAGCAGCACTGACTTACTGGATCAGGAACTTTGGCAGTGGTGTCTAGCAATCTATTTTCACAGGCCTTCTATATAGGTGATTCTGTTGCTTAAGTTTGAGAACCACTACTCTAGATGATTTTTCACAGCAAGTGATGTTGCCCTCAAATCAGAAAATCTTGGCCTGACATCATGGCACTGCCACATTCACCACCTGCCTGCTCAAATCTCACAATTCTTTCCAGCCCTTAGGGAATGTGGATCTAGCCCATGAGCAAGATTTCCTCTGAATTCCCCTTCATGTAAACACATTTCCTAATGCTACTTTCTTGCTTGGATCTATGGCCCATCCTACACTAACATTCATCATTATATATAAGGTACACCTAGAGGATGTGCCTTATAAAATAGGCCAGACACAGTGGTGAGAAAATGAAAGGAACCAGGAAGAGACACATTGAATGGGGACAAGGAACTCCCCTCTGCTTCTTCTCTTCACATGTGTTACTAATAAAATAAAATATACATATAAATAAATACGTTAAAAGTCTTATTTCTTTCACATCAATAGTACCCTTTGTCCAAACATTATAAATAAAGTCCACATCTAGTCATCTTACCCAAAGGCACATAATTAAATACATTAGCTTAGTTATCAAATAAGACATATGTTGGAGAGAACACAGGCAACAGCAACTTCCCTGGAAAGCCATTCAAGGTGTAAGCTGCACACAAAGAGAGTGTTATAAAAAAAAAGACATAAGACAGGAGTCAAAGGAAGATGCAAAAAGTCCTCAGAGGTACAAAGAAAGGGAAATTGATTGAAAAATAGTGGGTCTCCTCATGGTGCAGTGTTTTTAACTATCTTCACTCCCAGTGCACAATGCATGAGACTTAGAAATAGGTTTACTTCTAAGTACCACATGTCTCAATATAATTTCTGGCTCAAGGAATTATTGCCACTGGAAGAACAGGATAGTGAAGACAGCACTGGCACTAGCATCAGGAGATCCTGATTCTGATGCTAGATCTACCATTTATGGGTTATGTATTCTGATTTAAGTCTTCAGGACATTCTGCACCCAGGTTGTCTTAATTGTAAGAGGATGGTAATAATCCTTGCCCACCTTACCTCATGAGGTTATTGTGAAAATCAAAAGTAGGCAGGTATATAAAAGTGTTTTGCAAACACCTATACAATTGTGAAGTAATGAAATAAGTTCTGTTAGCTGAATTGTTCGTTATCTTCACCACCTACAACTACGTTTGCATGTGACAGATAATAAATACTTATTGAATGAATCAAAGTACTCTGCTATTATTTAAGAGTAATAGTATTGTTGTGAATTTTCTATTCATGTTGCATCAGAGCTCAGAGGAGATATACAGCCTTCATCGACTTATTTTTATTTTTATTTTTATTTTATTTTATTTTTTTTTGGGACGGAGTCTCGCTCTGTCACCCAGGCTGGAGTGCAGTGGCCGGATCTCAGCTCACTGCAAGCTCCGCCTCCCGGGTTCACGCCATTCTCCTGTCTCAGCCTCCCGAGTAGCTGGGACTACAGGCGCCCGCCACCTCGCCCGGCTAGTTTTTTTTTTGTATTTTTTAGTAGAGATGGGGTTTCACCGTATTAGCCAGGATGGTCTCGATCTCCTGACCTCGTGATCCGCCCATCTCGGCCTCCCAAAGTGCTGGGATTACAGGCTTGAGCCACCGCGCCCGGCCATCGACTTATTTTTAGAAAATAGACATACTGCTTAAGAAATAAATCTATTTATAATTAGATGTGAGAAAACTAAGGAATACTAAACCACACCTACTCACTTGGTAAGAATGAAAAATTCACTCTAGAATAATTACTAGGTAACTGGTAATTGTCTTGAATGGTTTTAAGCTCAATGCTATTTTTAACGGATTAGGATAGCACTTTGTTTAACTGGGACAAAAAATGACCACTGTGGCATTATCAGCTGCTGCGGCTGGTGATGGCAGCAAAATAATTCTCTAAATGAGATTTGTGATTTGAATACAATTTCCCGCATAAAGCAATCTTCACAGAAAAATATCACTCCACCAGAGTCAGTTCTAGCTGTGCCCTCAGACTTCCCATTCATGACAGCTGACATTTAGACCAAAATGGTTTCCATCACCCTCTGGGTCCAACAGTAAAAGAGACAGAGATAAATGCAAACCCCCAAGACACAACTGATTGGAAACTTCTTTCAAAATAAGGAGGAAAAAGGTCTTTAATTCTCTGGCACAGGAAAACTGGAAATGGGGCTAAATTGTTTTAAAAGGAAGGGGCAAACTCTCCTGCCTGGAGCCCCCTTCTCCCCTTGGAAGCAGACATTCATTCATTCATTCATTCACTCAACATTTATTAAGCTATACTGAAGGGAGTATAATGTGGTCTGCACATAGCACAAAAGGAAGGTGGAAAGGTACGCGGCCAGAAAGGCAGGTGGAAAGTGAGGTGGGAGTCCGATAAGGGGGTACTTTGCAGGTTAATTTCAGAATGTGGCCTTATCCTGGGGCAACTGGAAGCAGTTGTGTGAATTCTGAAGAGGGGAATGATAGCTTTGAGTTTTAGAAAGATCACCTCAGCTGCAAAGAGAAAACAGCGAAGGAAAATTAAAGAGGAAGAAGACAGGCCAGTTAAGAACCAAGAGTGAAAGGCTTCTGAGATCCTGAATGGACGTAAAGAAGACGAAGAAGAGGGAATAGATCCTGCAAATGCTAAAGAGATGGAACTGATAGGATTCCATGATCAATTTTGTTTGGAATTGGAGAGTGAGTCTTTTGCTTGAGCTAAGGCAGGGAACAGGGGCATAGTGGAAAAAGAGCAGCTTTAGGGTAGGAGTGAAACTACAAATAGTAGAATGTGTTTCTCATCATGATTCTGCATTTTTCAGTAATGCTGTCTCCTGTTGACAGTTACACACTGAATAAATAAATGGTCCAAAAGGAAGGTGAGTGGTGTATCTTCCTTGGCTAACTGAAAGTTTCTCAATAGGAAAGCCCTAGAATGAAGAGAACAAGAGATGAAGTGTGATTCCCGGCAGTCAATCCTTGGGCTTTTGAAAAATAATGAAGGCCCATCTATTGTGCCTTTGAAGGCGATTTTACAACAATGCTTGGATAACCAGGAACTGCTCAGTGTGTAGCCAGCCAAAACTGAATGCCCGATCACTAGAAACTCAGCCAAGAGAACTATGATTATTTATTCATAGCCTTTCTGCTTCCAACAAAGATTTGAGGTGGTTAAAAGGGTCAGTAAGTCTACAAAAATGTCTTTCACAAGTGGCTTTACTCTTTTTAACTCACATTCACCGGATTCTGCTATGCCTTAACTAAAGGAAATGGGAATTCAGCTATCGGGTAAAAATTTCACAGACCAAGTTGTACCAAGGCTTACCTAAATATATCTGTGTCCATATTCCTCAAATTATTAGTATTTCCTTATTCGTATTTATTTAATATGGGTGAACTACAAATTCAGCCCTGAATTAGGCTGAAGGAATTCATTTTGATTGAAGGAAAGGGGTGAGATTGGGACCGAAAAAGTCTGGAGAAACAAGATTTAGCAGCAGTATTCCAATCCTTCATTGATTCAATTTCCTTTTCCGCATTTTGGAGACAGTATAGAGTCATCCAATATTATGCCTCTCACATGGCCCACATTCTTAGCTTACTTCTGTCAAAGTAGACTTTGTAAATCAGAGATCCAAGTCTAGGGCTTGGCACTCGGTTGGTAATAATGAAGACAAGTCAAAGAACCCTAAACAGAAACACTGAACTGTGTATGTGACATTCATCCAGTCCACAACTACCTTCCACCACTCCTGGCCCTTCTTTTCTGCTTCCACATTTTCCTTTCTTCCTAGTTGCTTCTTTCTGACTCCACTTCCATTGTCACACTATTTTAGCTCTACATCACCAATAATTTCAGGCTCAACTTCTATTTGAGCTCCTGAGTGCCCTATTGTCTGTGTCTGATTTGGTCAAGGAACCGCCATGATGTTCCTTTCCTTTTGATACCGCAGATATCAAAATTTCAGTGCTCACTTTAGGCCACATAGGCACATTAGGTAATGAGTATCTAATTCCTTTAGTACATGTGCCTATAGAAATTAACTGGTTCCTACAGCTGTTTGTCTAATGACAAACTGAAAGGGGACTGAAGGCAAGTTTCTTAAAGAAAAAGGAAAAAAAATCCTGTCAAGCATGTTGTCTAATTTGATATGGACAATCACCTGCCTGGTAGGAAATATCATCTGGACTGTACAGATAAAGAACATGAGATTCTGAAAATGGAATGATGTGCCTGAGGTTACACTCCTCCTCCATGCCCTTGTTGGAGTGCCATGGTCTTTTTACTGAGATATTCAGTGCTGGCACCTGTTTGGAACAAAGAGCACAAACTAAGACTAATGTTCTGCATCCACTTCAGAACTTCTGTCCCCACCTCTTAACAGAAAGTGCTATTGTTAAGTGTAGACATGACCTTTGTCTTGTCAAATACAATGGCCAATTATCAGTCTTCTTTTTTCTTTTTGAGACAGAGTCTTACTCTGTTGCCCAGGCTAGAGTGCAGTGGCACAATTTTGGCTCATTGCAGCCTCCGCTTCCTGGGTTCAAGTGATTCTCCTGCCTCAGCCTCCTGAGTAGCTCGAATCACAGGCACACACCACCCCATGCTTGGCTAATTTTTTTTTTTTTTTTTTTAAGATGGAGTCTCGCTCTGTCACCCAGGCTGGAGTCTCGCTCTGTCACCCAGGCTGGAGTGCAGTGGCATGATTTCGGCTCACTGCAACCTCCACCTCCTTCTGGGTTCAAGTGACTATCCTGCCTCAGCCTCCTAAGTAGATGGGATTACAGCAGTGCCTCACCATGCCCGACTAAGTTTTATATTTTTAGTAGAGACGGGGTTTCACCATGTTGGCCAGGCTGGTCTCAAACTCCTGACCTCAAGTGATCGGCTCACCTCAGCCTCCCAAAGTGCTGCGATTACAGACATGAGCCACCACAGGGGGCCTCAGTCCTCCTTCTCCTTACTCATCATCTGGACACCCCTTTCCCCTGGCTTTCAGGACAACACACTCTCTTGGTTTTCTCCGACTTTACTGGATACTCTTCTCCATTCTCTGAAAGTGGAGGAGTCTTAGAATTTGGTCTTTTGACTTCTCTTGTGTCTATTTTATTCTCTTGATGATGTCTTGAATACTGCCCAGTAATCCTATCCCACCTTCCTGGAAAACTTGCCATCTCTCTCTCTCCTTAAACTTTTAATACCACTTTCTCTGCTTTCCTTATTTGCAGCTGATTTTACTGAAAATGGAAGCAATTTTGTGAGCTCTACATCATTCACTTATCACATACTTACAAACCCATTTCATCTGGTCCCATTATATTCTGATTTCCCTAATGTTTCAATGGAAGAACAATCTCTCCTGTGATCAGTGCCAGCCCTCTCTTTGTGCCCTGAGTTCCATCTTCTCTCAATTTCCTCAAGGACTTTTCTTTGCTCTTGAAAATATCCCTGCTCTCCTTCTTTGCATCTCAATTTTCCCCCATATCATTCTCAACAGCATAGAATTATGCTATAACTGCCACCTTAAAAGCAAAACTGGGATAAAAACTCACCCTGCAAATTATCTCTGATTAACCTCCAGTCCTCTACAGGAACACTTCAAAGATCTGTGTATAATCCATGCATCACTTCAGAACTCTTGTTACCACCTCTTAACAGAAAGTGCTATTGTCAAATATAGTCATGACCTTTGTCTTGTCAAATATACTGGCCAATTATCAGTCCTCTTCTTATCATCTTGATGCTCCCTTCCTCTGGCTTTCAGGACACCACACTGTCTTGGTTTTCTCCAACCTTACTAGATACTCTCCTTCTGCACTCTCTGAAAATGGAGGAGTCTTTGGATTTGGTCCTTTGACTTCTCTTGTGTCTATTTCAATCTCTTGGTGTATTAGTCCATTCTTATGCTGCTAATAAAGACATACCTGAGACTGGGTAATTTATAAAGAAAAAGGGGTTTAATGGACTTACAGTTCCACATTGCTGGGAAGGCCTCACAATCACAGCAGAAGGCAAAGGAGGAGCCAAGGCATGCCTTACATGGCAGAGGCAAGAGAGCTTGTGTAGCGGAAGTGCCCTTTATAAAACCAACAGATCTCATTGGACTTTTCACTATCATGAGAAAAGCATGGGAATAACCTGCCCCCATGATTCAGTTATCTCCCATTGGTCCCTCCCAAGATACATGGGAATTATGGGAACTGCAATTCAAGGTGAGATTTGGATGGGGACACAGCCAAACCATATTCTAACCCTGGCCCATCTCAAATCTCATATCCTCACATTTCAAAACACAATCATGCCTTTCCGACAGTCCCCCAAAGTCTTAGCACATTCAGGCATTAACCCAAAAGTCCAAGTCCAAAGTCTTATCTGAGACAAGGCAAGTCCTTTCCACCTATGAGCCCATCAAATCAAAAGCAAGTTAGTTACTTCCCAGATACAATGGGGGTAGAGGGATTGGGTAAATACACCTGTTCCAAATGGGAGACATTGGCCAAAACAAAGGGGCTACAGGCCCTATGCAAGTCTGAAATCCAATAGGGCAGTCATTAATCCTTAAAGTTCCAAAATGACCTCATTTGACTCCATGTCTCACACCCAGGGCACACTGATGCAAGAGTGAACTCTGATGGCCTCGGGAAGCTCCACCCCTATGGCTTTGCAGGGTACAGCCCCCATCCTGCACCCTTGCAGGGTACAGCCCATGAAATGCTACTTTCATGGGCTGGCATTGAGTGTCTGCAGCTTTTCCAGGTGCATGGTGCAAGCTTTCAGTGGAGGTCTGGAGGATGGTGGCCCTCTTCTCATAGATGTACTATGCAGTGCCCCAGTGGGGACTCTGTGTGGGGGCTCACACACCACATTTCCCTTTCACACAGCCCTAGCAGAGTTCTCCATGAGGGCCTCGCCCCTGTAGCAAACTTCTGTCTGGACATCCAGGCATTTCCATACATCCTCTGAAATCTAGGTGGAGGTTCCCAAACCTCATTTCTTGACTTCTGTGTTCCTACAGGCTCAACACCTCATGGCCTGGCCCACAAAACCATTTTTTCCTCCTAGGCCTCCAAGCCTGTGATGAGAGGGGCTGGAGGAAACCATTTTTCCTTCCCAGGCTTTTAGGCCTGTGATAGGAAGGGCTGCTGCAAAGGTCTCTGACATGCCCTGGAGACATATTTCCCACTGTCTTGGTGATTAACATTTGGCTCTTCATTACTTAGGCAAATTTTTTGCAGCCAGCTTGAATTTCTCTTCAGAAAATGGGTTTTTCTTTTCAACTGCATCATCAGGCTGCAAATTTTCCAAACTTTTATGCTCTGCTTCCTCTTGAATGCTTTGCCACTTAGAAATTTCTTCTGCCAGATACCCTAAATCATCTCTCTCAAGTTCAAAGTTCCACAGATCTCTAGGACAGGGGCAAAATGCCGCCAGTCTCTTTGTATAGCAAGAGTGACCTTTACTCCAGTTCCCAACAAGTTCCTCATCTCCACCTGAGATCACCTTAGCCTAGACTCTATTGTCCATAATATTATCAGCATTTTGGTCAAAGCTATTCAACAAGTCTCTAGGAAGTTCCAAACTTTCCCACATCTTCTTTTCTTGTCTTCTTCTGAGGCTTCCAAACTGTTCCAACCTTTGCCTGTTACAAAGTTCCAAAGTTTCTTCCACATTTTCAGGTATCTTTACATCAGGTATCTTTACTACCTGGTACCAACTTACTGTATTAGTTCATTCTTACACTGCTAATAAAGACATACCCAAGATTGGGTAATTTATAGAGAAAAAGAGGTTTAATAGACTCACAGTTCCACGTCACTGAGGAGGCCTCAAAATCATGGTGGAAGGTGAAGGAGGAGCAAAGGCAAGTCTTACATGGCGGCAGGCAAGAGAGTGTGTGAAGGGGAACTGCCCTTCATAAAACCATCAGATCCCATGAGACTTGTTCATTATCATAAGAACAGCATAGGAAAAACCTGTCCCCATGATTCATAATTCAATTACCTCCAACCGGGTCCCTCCCACAACACATGGGGACTATAAGAACTACAATTTAAGATGTGATTTGGGTGGGGACACAGTCAAATCATATTATTTGGTAACTCCTCCAGTAAGCTCTGACAACCCATTAGGCATTGCCACTGAGATATCTAACAGGGATCTCATATTACTAAGTCCAAATATAAGTTCTAAATGCCTGTTTCAACACATCCAAACATGTTCTTCATATAAGACCCATTTCATTCATTCAGTTAAGATCAATTCACCCAACTGCTTAAAAAGCAAGAACTTATGTGTCATCTGGTCATCTTTTATTTCTTTTTCTCATCCCCAAAATCCAATCTACCAACAAGTCTCATCAGCTCCTCCTTCAAACTCTATTCCACTTCTAGCCACATCTGACCAGCACTCCCACTCCCACTCTGGTCCAAGCCTACCATCTTTTCGTGTCTGGAGAATTTCAATAACCTCATGGTGAGTCTTCCCCCTTCCACTTATGCCCCCCATTGTCCATTCTCCACATAGCAGTTAGAGAAGTATTTCTTAAAGTATTAATTTGAAGATCCTATTCTTATGTAAAACTCGGTTTGAAACCTCCATTCATTTCTCACAGAGTTAAACTCAATCCTTATGCTCTAGAAAGCAACACTTAGTCTGGATTCTGCCAACCCTTCTCATCATATTTCCCACCACTCCTCTCCTCCCTCACCAGGCTTCAGCCTCATCTCCTTCTCACTGTTCTTCAACTATGGCAAGCCCATGCTCCCCCTAGAGCCTTTACATAGACAGAATTTTCACTCAAGTATTTACATTGTTGGTTCCATCCTTCTCACCATTGAAGTTGCTGGTCAAATGTCACCTATTTGGAGAGGACTTTCTTAATATTTCAGTTTAAAGTAGTATCTCACCATTTCAGCTTTATTGCTATGAGAATTTCTATATGTTCTTTATTTATTAGGCTATTGCTATGAGAATTTCTATATGTTCTTTATTTATTAGGCTATTGTCCGTTTCCTCCCACCATGACAAAAGCTCAGTGAGAGTAGGAACTCTGTCTTATTCACCACTACATCCTCATGGCAGTTATGTGGTAGGCATTTAAAACCCATTTCTAGGACTAAATGACAATACTAGGAAATTTGACTTAGAGCATCCTGGCCAGTTAAACAAGAGTCATCCATGAGTTTCCATATGCCAAAACTCTTCCAAAATTTATAACCCACCTTGGGGTGTGTTAAAATATGCCAGCAGTTGCCCTAGAGAGATTCTTCAGTGCCTGCCAGAATTTTTATAATTATCTTGACATCTTTGAGTTCTAAACACCCATTCTTACTCAGTCTCAGAATTAGTTCATGTTGCTCAAAGGCATGCAGAATCTAGACAGATTTTAAGGCATTCCAACTGATCAATCTGTTTCCAAGACATTACCAGCTGCTGTTTTAATCATTTATGGGACTATTATAGCTTTTCGGCTTTGAGTCAAGAATTGAGGCATTGTGTTTTGTTTCATGAAATTGGCTTATGGAAGAAAGACTTTCATTCCAATTTTGTAAAGTCAAATTGGAGGCTGATGGTTATCTGGGAGACTGCTATTACCAGGAAGCCCTGTAATCCACAAATGTCCCCAAGATCCAAAGTCATGGTGAAAGAGATGACATGTACAGACAATAAAGGCATGAAAATAGATCCACAAGTCTTCCAAGGGTCTGTCTTTGAGCCAGTACTATTGCAAAAAAATAGGTTAGGTAGCAGTTTGAGGCCTCTTTGTGTGTGTTGTTGATTTTGTTTTTTAGCTTGGAGAATCTGCATTTTAGTTTACCATTAGTTGTTAATGCCACCCTCTCCCCTGAGAGTGCATCATAAAAAATGAGCAAAAGGAAATAGAAATTAATAGTATTATGTTATGATAGGAAAAGACTTTGTAAGTAATGAGTGTCTAATTCCTTTAGCAAAAGGCCCATAGATGCTGAATGACTTGTTGGAACTCCCAGCCCTAGTTCTTTTGTTTCTTTGAGGTTTTGGGCATACGTAAGGATGAACCTTCTCATGGCTGCTTTATGGGGCTCCAAGTACGTATAAAATATAAAATCCCCAGTTAGTATCTATAGTGAGACTCCTCAAAACAAAACTCTTCAAGTTCTCCCTCACCATTCTAGCCCTCACCCTGAGTCTTCCCCATCTTAGTAAATTATAACAATGGTTATCAAATGCTCACGCCAGAGTCTTGGGGTCCTCTCTCTTTCCCACAGCTGTTGTATCCAACCCATCAGCAGATTCATCAATTCTATCTCCACGGCCATTACCTTGTTCTAGGCACCATGATTTCTTTCTGGGTTTCTGCAACAGCTTCTTAAATGTGTTTTAAGATTTAAAACACATTTGGCCCCCCAACTGTGCAATGTGTAGTAGATCTATCTCTCCTTAATTCCCACAGCTGCTGCTAGTCCACAGGGTGTCCTTACTTAAGTTACCAAAAAAAGTGCCTCCTGTGGGTGAATCCTGTCCTTCAATACAGAGCTTGATGAATGCAGAAGTGTCTTTATGCTAATTAGGAAAAACCCTCCTTTTCTTCCCTTCCTCTGGGCTAACACATGTTTATGCAATGGTGCATGGCATGATGAGACTTTATCAGTCTGGTGTCAGTCTCATCACCCCTATGGTTGAATGCCCTTGTTTAATGTAAACTTGCACAACCAAACAAGGTGAGTAGCCTTGCCTTCTCACCCCTCACACCTCCTATTGCCACCTTACTCTGTTTTAATACATCCTATTTATTTTGAATATGAGATTCATTACAAATGGTGCTTATTAAATATTTTTATATGAAAGAAGAATGAATGAATGTTCAACATCCACTCTGTGGATGAGGTAGAAGGAGGGAAAAGGCTGAGAGATACCCTAAAAGGAAAGGTGCCTATTTGCTAGACTCAACAATTCTTTCAAATGGGCTATTTCCCAAGAAACTACTTTTGCGGCCATGGTCAGGTGGCAGCCCTGCACACCTGATATGACAGCAACCCTCTGTGACCCACACTGAATTACCTCTGTTTACTACACAGTGCCAGGGATGGAAATATTTACAAATCATAGCCTCTCTTCACCAAGGAACTACATTTTAAAATAAGGATCTAGGATCATGAATAAAAGGATACTTCACCATAAATAAATGTGAAATTAGTGCTAGGAATAAATAGTTCTTTGTGTGAGATCACCATGAAAAATATATTAAAAAAATACACAGTTTAATTACGGTAAATACTTTAAGTAACTATTAAAGTAATCATTAAAGGTAACTATTAAAGTAACTCGGTGATTATATTAACCATATCAATGATTTGTCATGGAGTACTTCTAAGAATATGTGAAACTATAAAATGCAATTTAAGTGCTTATTGCTTTGACTGCTATTCTGAATCTATGAGAAGATTCAAACCAATTCATTATTTCCTGAGCAGTTTCTGGTCCAAACCAAGTATTTAGTGCTTTAGGGCAATTAAAGATAAACATGATAACAAAATGTTTCTAAAGGCGCTCACTATCTTATATGAGGAAGAAGGTCTAGATAAATGACATTAGTGTAATAGAAACATTAAATAAACACAAACGTTCTTATATAGACAGAGTACTATGACAGCACAGACCAGGAAAACAGTAGGCGGTATCTGAGTTGAGCTTTTTGGATGAGTAGGATTTTGATAGAAGTTGTTGGGCAAAGACATGGAAGGTATGTACTCAGGCTGCTTTTTGGAGAGGCAGGCAGAGGAGGGTCCGGTGAATTCTGTCTTGGAACATTGGGCTGAGCCTAGCAAGAGCAGATCAGCACAGACAATCATAATGACTTGCTGATAATTCTTCTCTAAAAGATAAAGAGGCTAAACAAACAACAAAACCACTCCACAAATGTGACTGTGACTCTAACTCTGACTTTTGCTATCAGCTGCTAAAGAGGAAAGGGGCCTGTTATGGACTGAATTGTGATCTCCCTAAAACTAATATGCTGAAGTCCTAGTCCCCCAGTGACTATACTTGGAGCTAGCATCTTTAAGGAGGTAATTTAGTTAAAATGAGCTCTTTAGTGTAGGCTCTAATCCAATATGACGGGTGTCCTCATAAGAGGAAATCAGTGACAGAGAGGGATCATGTGAAGACACAAGGAGAAGATGGTGATCTCCTAGCCAAGGAGAGGCCTCTAAAGAAACCAATCCTGCTGACACCCAGATCTAGAACTTCCACCCTCCAGAACTGTAGAAAATAAATTTCTATTGGTTAAGCCACCTAGTCTGTGGCATGTTGTTACGGCAGCATAGAAAGGCAATACGGGGCCCCAGCACCTTAGGGTCCCGGGGGACTGGGGAACAAAGAACACAGTCAGACATGTAGACCAAACATGTAGATCAGGCTTTACAGATAGGCTTTTAAAGATAGAAGAAATGTCAGAATAAAGGCAGGCATGATACACTTTCTAAGACTAGATGATTCCAGTGAACCTGACAAGGAAGAAAGGAAGGAGGTTCCAAAGGAGCTGCAAGGGCAAGCCCCCCGGTGAGCCTGTATTTTAAAGGATAAGTACAAAATAAGGAGAGAAGGACAGACAATGAAGGAAAAGCATCTGACAGACATACACGAGTCAGAAACCTCAGTAAGAGGAAAGACCACAGTGAACCAAGGCATCTAAAACGTATGGGGGTCAACAATAAGAGCCTACTAAATTAGAGCTAGTGCCCAAAGAACAAAGGAGGCTGGAGGTGGGGCTGCAAAGACATTCTAATGTTCCCAAACAGTAGCTGCAGGTAAAACCTTTCATTCCTCTTCTGCCTCCGTTTTTGTTGTGAGGAAGGGATATAGATTGAAGAAACAGGAACGAGTCTTGCTAAGAGGGAATTGACATTTGAGGGAGGTGAAGGATAATGAAAGGGAGTACATGGCTGCTCTAAGTGAGTTCAAGTATCCCGACCTCGATAAATCACATCTTGAGGTAACTGCAGAACTTGCAAATGAGCAGCAGAACTGCTGACACTGACCTTTGAGAAAGCACAGAAAGTGGAAGAGGTAGACAAGACAGAAGACAAGCACAGCCTGGCCTGATTTCCACCAAAAGGAAGAAAGAAAAGCCTACAAACTATAAAATGGACAGTTCGACAGCAATCGCAGGGACTAGTCTCCAATGAGTAAATTGTGAGAATTTAAAAAAGGGAAATATTTTTTTTTACACCGGAGAAACCTTTAATCATAATAAAAAGGAATATATTTGTTATTTGTGCCCGAAAAAAATAAGTACACCAAGTACTTATTTTCTTGCATATCTGAACATTCTTTTTCCTACCTGCAGGAAGTGTTGGAGAATTTTTAAACCTTTCTTCTCTGGCTTTATTTGGAGTTTCATCAGTGACTCCTTGAACTTTCATATTTTTCATGAATTCAAGAAGGGGAAAATTTGATCATCTGAAGTCAGCATAGAAGCACTATGAAAAAATACATAGAACTGTAAAATTTCAGGACTGGACAGGTCCTTTAGGATAATTTAGGCCCCAAATCCATCCATCGATTGCTTAAATTTCCACAAGTTTGTGACCCAACTTACGTTTGAACTCCTCCATAATGAGAAACCTCCTACTTTTCAAGGCAGGTCATTCACATAATCATATTAATTCATCTAGGGCAAGCTGTAAAATCCATGATTAATATTTGGTATGACATATCTTAAAGACAAGATAGAAAACTGTAGGTTGCTGGTGTTGCATGCCTGTAACCCCAACTATTCGGGAGGCTGAGGCACGAGAACTGCTTGAGCCTAGAGGTGAAGGTTGCAGTGAGTCAAGATCGCACCACTGAACTCCAGCCTGGGAGACAGAGTGAGGCTCCGTCTCAAAAAAAAAAAAAAAGAAAGAAAGAAAAAGAGAGAGAAACCTATAGGCTGGATGATTACATAATTAGCAAAATCTGTAACTAGTTGACATAGGCTTTGCACAAAGGACATTACTAATGAATCTGTGAGAAAGATGTTATTTTAGTTTGCACCAGGAAAATCCCAGGGAATTTGGTCCAAGCTGGAACTGACAGGCCTTAAATATATCAGAACCAGCTGTTAGCCCTGAAAGTGGACCACCCTAGCAACAGCCTTGTTGAGGACACTCCTAGACCAGAGGAAGTCTCCTCCAAGGGGGAACAAATTTCTTAGGACCCTTTTGACATGGACCAAAATTCTAGGAGAGTCTTGGTGGCTCCTGCATAGAAGAGAGTTGGCGGGGTGACACAATGTGATGGCAGTAAGGAACATGCTATCCCATTCTAACTGCTTGGCCCAGTCTCTGCTACAGACACAGATCCCCACCACCACCCAGGCTACCTACAACTGGAAGAGGGGGTAGTTAAACAAATCAAAGAATAAGGATGCCTAATCAATGCCTTCCAGTTAATGTGGTATTGGCTGAGGGCAAGGAAAGGCATTAATCTGTCAAGGCTACCCACAGAACCAGGGACAGAAGTCATTAAGACCTGGAAGGCCCCCACCAGACAGGTTGCTGAGTTTCCTGGTCCCACAGAATCATCTCAGGGCAAGTAGTGACAGCTGGGGAAAGGAGCAAGGGTCCCCATTTCCCCAGCACCCTGTCCACCTCTGACCCCTGCCCTAAATATCTCCTAACAACCTGCCAATCCTTTCAATGACTTCTACATTCAGCATACCCTCATTGCTTGAGCCAGAATCAGGATCACCTACCTTTGATATCCCCTAGTTTGGATGGATATTAATACTTTAGTATCGCTTTGAAGCGTACCACATACTGTACCTTCTAGTAGATATTTTTGTTCCTGCCTCATCTCCCCCACTAGAAGGTAAAGCATTTGTAGACAAATATTATGTTGAAATTATTCTGTATCTCTTTGAACACATTAGCATATAAGTGGAGATGAGAAAAGTTCAGAGAACAGTCTTGTGTCGTTTAGAAACATCTAGAAATGTCTGAGTGTGCATGTGTAAAATTACAGGCAAAATAAGAATCAACATCTATTCTTTTAAAATATCCATTCCAATTTAATATGAAAGACAATCAGATTGGGCAATACACATAATTATAATTTGTATCGTTGTGTCCCCTTCACTTAATTTAACAACTTTAAACTTTAAAAAAAAAATTAATAAAGTCATGGAATTTTATAAAGTTAGGAAGAGAAGAGGACAGGAAAGTGCCCGAGGATCAAGGATCTGGGCTTTGCAGCCAGACTGGGCTAAAATCCCAGAGCAAGGACTTATTAGCCATGTGACCCTGGGCAAGTCACTTAAACTAAAACTCAGCTGCTTCTTATGCAAAATCGAGAAACTAAAGCTTCTATCTCATCTGGCTGTTATGAGAATTAAACAAAATACACATGTAAAGGGCTTAGAATAGTATCTGTCACACAACTAATTCTAAAGTGTTACTGCTAAGTGTCTGTGTATAAAGACAGTAGAGTGGCCAAGGTTCAGAATGTCATTCAATAACCTCAGAATAAATGGTGAAATCTTGACAATAGCAAAGACAGTTTACATTTGTGAAGCTGAGAAAAGTCTTCCATAATTTGAAGTGGCAACAATGAACTCCTTTAAATGATACTAATTATTGATAGCTAAAGGGCAAATTATTGTTCATCTGTATCTAGAAGCCTAACTTTAGTTATAACATATATTGCTAAATACCAATCAAGATCCACCACAAAACATTCTTGAAGGGCACCTCATCCAACAGAGAACAAAGTACTAAATTATTTTTTGACCTTGACTTCGTAATAGTGACACAGGAGAGCATCACTGGATGTAGTAAAAAATGATTCATTTAATTATTTGCTTTTAATATCTGTGAAGGAAGTACTTTAGAGATTACTTTAATGAATTTTGAATGACACATTTTTTACCTTAACATTTCCTCATTATTTCTTTCCTTATAAGCATCACTAAACAGGTTTTGGAAAGCTGTGGACGGCTTGAATTCAAGGACGTATTCTCAGTACAGGAACATATTTGCATACAAATATATTGGGATAGCATAATCCTTATTACTTTACCACTTAGGTCAGCCCACTTATCTTGGAAAGGTTTATAAAATGCCTTTTTTAGTATCTGTCCAAACATTTGTTTACTTCATCAATTCAGTTTGGTAATATTAAATGCAGTAAAATTTAGTTTCCATTTCAGTCACATATCCTTCCCAATGGGCCAAGAGAAACACACAGCCAGATAAGAAGCTTATTCTCCTTGACCCAGAAGTGCCTAGTGTGTGACTCCCCACAGATTACAAAGTTTAATCAACACTAGAATTTTCGGCACACAAAGCAAAATCATTCAATGTGTTTCTTAGACAACAGCTGTTGTTTTTCTCTGCCTAGCATTTTTTTTCCCCATTCCCCCTTTGAGGAGCCACTCTTTTCTCCCTTCAGTGGTCCTGGTGGGTATGCTGGGGGCAGGGGTGAGTGTCACCCAGGCTGACTACTCAGAATCTTCCTTCTCCAGGCCATTGTGACAAGTTCAGGGATGAGCAGGTGATTCAGGCAAGGCCAATCAAAGCTTTCCCTGAGATTTGGACTATGCAAAAGATAGGAACCCATTTCTTTTGATTTGCTTAAGGGAAGAAGCTTGGGACTATAAGTAGCCATCTTTTTCCTTGCCATTTGGAGAAAGCTTGCCTAAGAATAAAGCCAACACAAAGAGAAAAACAGCTGAAAGACAAGGAGAGAGAGCGCTGCCTTTTTTTTTTTTTTTTTTTTTTTTTGAGTTTCTGTATCCAGCTATACCTGAAGGCTCAACTTTTGGTGGTCTTCTCCTTTACAAAAAAAAAAAAAAAATCCCTTTTTTGTTTGTTAGAGTTGAGTTTGTTACTTGTAACTAAAAGAAGCCTGATCACAAAGCTTTAAGGAAAAGATAGACATTACTGTTTATTCAATATCCAATGTTTCCTTCATTTTGTAAGTTCTCCTTTCCTATTAGTGATAAACTCCAGGCCCTGTTTGTTCCATAACTTTCTGAAATTATTCTCTGAGCTCTTCAAATTCCAGTCATTCTGTCACTAGTTATCAGCATCTTATAATAAGCATATAAACATATTTTAAGTCAAGACAACTTTTTGGGGCATCTTTATAACCAACCTTTGTTCTTATCTGTAAAGAATAATTTAGATCAATGTTTCACCTGGGATTGAGTTATAAACTAGAATCACCTACTTGGTTTTTTAAATAATTGTAATTGCCTAGAACCTAATCTCAATGAGCTGTTTCTAATGTTCAAAGGTTGAGGCTCCAATCTGTATTTTTAAAAGCTTTGTAAGTATTTCATATGCAGTCTTGTGGTTTAGAAATTATCTGTCTTAGACAAGTATCTTCTTTAAAGAAGGCAAATGGATTAAGCTGATCATCAGAATCTTTAAAAACATAAGTTATTGATACAGATTAAAGGAAATTTTGATTCTTTGGGTCTTTAAAATTTTTTATGGCTCCCCAGGTGGTTCTGATGACCATTCAGGTGTGAGAACTACTGGATTAAATGATGGGCCAAATCACCCTCAGTGAATCTATGTTCACAGCCATTCTGCAGACTCACAGCGAAGAACCTTTAAAAAGGTAAACTTGGGCTGGGAATTCATGAAATTTAGAAGGCTTGGTACTGACCAGCATTTCTACTTGCACAGTGACATGTACTGAGCACACCACTCTGAAAGAATGGGCCAGATTATACCATTTGCAGAAAAAGAACAGATAAGGTTGTATCTGGTGGTTTTTGTTTGTTTTAAACAAACAAAACAGGGTCTCGCTCTGTCACCCAGGCTGGAGTACAGTGGCACAATCACAGCTTACTGTAGACTCAAACTGCTGGGCTAAAGGGATCCTCTTGCCTCAGCCTCTTGAGTAGCTGGGACTACAGGTGCATGCCACCATGCCTGGCTTTTTTTTTTTTTTTTTTTTAAATTTTTTGTAGCAATGGGGTCTCATCATGTTGCCTAGGCTGGTCCCAAACTTCTGGTCTCAAGCAGTCCTCCCGTCTCAGCCCCCCAAAGTGTTAGGATTAAAAGGAAACAGAGTGAAAAGGTGTAAGGATTCACAGCTATTTAACTTCATCATTCTGGTCTTTTTTCCATGAGCATTTTTGTATGTGTGAAACTGTCATTTAACATCTCTATAAGGTTTGTCCTAAATATAAAATACTATTTGCATGAGGAATTGTTCTATCATTGAAAACTTCAATGAACAATCCTGGATCAAACAGGGGTAAAAGAGAAAAAGAGAGGATTAAAGGGAAGATTTCATGTGATGCTCTGAGCTTCTGAAATTAGCCATAATGAAGAGATGGAGCAGAGGACCCTGGCTAACCCACTTCTCAGGTTTAGACAAGGGTTCTCCTATGTAAGTAAACCAATAAACGCAATATATTACACAATATAGGGGTGAGAGGGGCTGGCAGTTAGTATTTTCAGGTCAACACCAGTGGAAAAAAGTAGGCTGCTGATTTCTCCATTAGCTTTTTCTCTTTGCACTGACTGTTAACAGCTTTTTCCGCCTTACTCTGCAAGCTGAAGACACTGGAAATGCTGCATAGGATAACTCCTTGTTTCCCTGCAAGGAGATGATGTATTTTAGCCACTAGGAGTCCAAGCACAGTAAGGGCTCCCACTATCTTCCCAATCACCATTTCAATCAAACTAGAAGAGCCCCTGCATAAGCTACAAGCACTTTCATTTTATTCCAAACCTGGCTTAGACTCTAATAGCACAATTAAGGTCACAGCAAAGCCATCAGAAATCAATAATCACACAGAATAGTAGTCTGAACTTTTGCAGTTCTTTTTTACCATGCAGCCAATTTATCATCCTTTACCTTTATCATACTATTTTAAGACACAGATCAAAGCTTTAGCCATGATGTGTTCTGACAGGACAATACTCATCATATCTGAAAAGAGACCCTATATATGCATATGCTAATAGAAGGACACTGAAAATCTCTCTCCAGAACCCATCAAGCCACATGTGATCCCACTAATCCTCCACAGCAGTGTGGTTTCACCAAAATCAGAGCTGAAGTAGTGGGATATAGGATGAAAGCAAAAAAAGAGAAGTGACCAGAAACTGGCCAAATAAGTGATATTGCTAATGCAATGGGGATGGTAATTTTGACATATTACTTTGATATATTTTTTTCTTCCCTGCAGTTCCCCACTTACTGAATTGATGAAACTATTACTTCAGAAGCTGGTAGGTATCATTCAGAAAGAAAGAAGTTGGAGCTCAGCTTTGAGGCTCAAACTAAATTTTTTTAATGTTCACAGTAAGGTTAACAGTTTTGAAAGTCTGACTTCGTTGAAAATAAGAGGCCTTCTAAACTCCTAGTCCCCTTGAACAGTAAAAGCAAAGTTTGGAGATATGGACATGCTTTTCTACATGCCTTAACATAGAAAGTAAGAGAATATGATGCAGGAAAAATTCTTGACAAGAAGGAGATGTAGAAAGTCCTGTGTACTAGACAAAGAAGAGAGGATGTGAGGGTCAAGCGGTCAGACGTGTCTCAGTTCATCCCTCTCAGGGCAGAAACCTCAAACCAGAGAGGTTAGGGAAAATAACAGAACAGGGGAAGTTTTTCATTTGGCCACAGAACAGCTTGGCAATATTTAAATACCCATATTCAACCAGCACCAAGACACGAGAGAAGACTGTGGAAAACGTCCGTACCAGCAGATTTGAGGGCAGCCTCACAGCATCCTGTCCACTTCAGTCAAGTATGGAGTAAGCAGTCACAAGTTCTTAGGTCTCCAAAGGGTGCAAAAAGTTGATAGATAAAAAGTGAGCCCCTCTCCAGCAGTTCCAGTTATATGTATATGCCCAAAAGAATTGAAAGTGGGGACTCAAGCAGATAATTGTGCACCTATATTCACAGCAGCAATATTCACAAGAGCCAAAATATGAAAATAACCTGACTCCACTGGCAGATGAACAAATAAAATATGATAAATACATACAATGTAATAATATTCCATCATAAAAAGGAATGAAATTGATACATGCTATACGGATGAGTTTCGAAGACATTATGCTAAGTAAAATGAACAGACACAAAAGGAAAGATAGGATATGATTCCACTTATAAAGGGTATCTGGAGAAGTAGAATAGAGGCTAACAAGAGCTGAGAGGAAAGGAAAATGAGGAGTTATTGCTTAACATTTACAGAGTTTCTGTTTAGGATGATGACAAAATTCTGGAAATGAACAGTGGTGATAGTTACATAACATTTGACTGTATTTAATGACATTGAATTGTACACAGAAAAATATGTACACAAAAAATCGTAAATTTTATGTTACATATATTTACCACAGTAATTTTTTTTAAGTGGACCCCTAGTGGCCTGGCAAAAGGACCAGCAGGCTACACAGTATCTAAAGATTCGCTTCAGCAGTCAAGCGTCTCACAAGGCATTCCAAAAAACCAGTCCTAAACAGCCATGACTCAGGATGCCCCATGTTCAGGCAGGCTGAGTGACATTTCCATAAAGGTCAGCAGGGACTCAAAAGCCAGCACCAGGAAGAGAGGGACATCAGATGTCTCCCCACCAAGCTGCACCAATGCTGAAAGGGTACACAAGCTTCCTTCTGCACCTTGACACCATCTTGGTGCAGAGGAGTAGTAGAGGAGATCCTATGTTACAAGGGTCTTGACAGAGAGATTAACTCTAAATTAACTACCTCCAGTGACTAAGTTTTACAGGGATTGCAATGATGTTAAAAATCAACGTGTTATCCACCACCATGAGAATAAAGAGTCAAGGAACAGAATAAGATCAACTGCATAAATTTTTTATTTTATTTTATTTCTTAATGCAAGCTTTTGTCTCCTACCAAACTTGGTGTGTGACTATAAAGCCTTTCAGCCCTCAGTCAGAAATGGCAATAGAGTATATATTGCAATTTTTCCCCTTCACCATTTCCCATGCATGTATTCCTTTAAAGATTTTTTGGCCGGGCGCGGTGGCTCAAGCCTGTAATCCCAGCACTTTGGGAGGCCGAGACGGGCGGATCACGAGGTCAGGAGATCGAGACCATCCTGGCTAACACGGTGAAACCCCGTCTCTACTAAAAAATACAAAAAAACTAGCCGGGCGAGGTGGCGGGCGCCTGTAGTCCCAGCTACTCCGGAGGCTGAGGCAGGAGAATAGCGTGAACCCGGGAGGCGGAGCTTGCAGTGAGCTGAGATCCGGCCACTGCACTCCAGCCTGGGCGACAGAGCGAGACTCCATCTCAAAAAAAAAAAAAAAAAAAAAAGATTTTTTACAATGTTAAACAACCAGAACAGAACAGGTAAATTTTCCTCTCTTTCCAAATTGCTGCCCCCAAATTCCATCCATTCCATTTTTTATTAGTGGTCTATGAGGTTTTTCTATCTCTTTGACTTTCATTGTATTCAATTCGAGCTGCCTCTATGTGGGAACATACTTTTTGCCTTATATTATTTCTATAAACTTTGAATACAAATATGGAAAGACTGAACTTTGAGTATTTCTCTCATCCACGAATTTAAAAAATAGTAAAAATGTACTCCACCAACTGTGTTATGCATTTGAGGTGACATCAGTGAAATGAGAAGCCATTAAAAAAAAATGGTTCCATTGCTTTAGTCTTGCAGGACATCAATTAAAGAGTGACACTTGCCTTCTGACGCATTTTCTTAATCCCAAAAGGTAGAACTTAAATTGACAACCTATAGTAAGCTTAACCCTCTACTGAAGAAAACTTAGTGATCTAGAAAATTAAAACACAGCCAGACTATGTGAAAAATGTTCAAGTAATACATTTATGGTTGGATGGCAGTCTTTGGATTGTGATTTCTTGCTGTTTCAGAGTTTTTTGGGAATTCTTTTCCTCTATTCCTAATGCAATTAATTTATTTTTCAAGTCTGCTGATTGTGTCTGTCTTAGGACCCTCCAGGGGCAGCTGTATGCTCTGCACTGCCTTCAATATGCTGACAAAGCTTCTAAATAAAACGACCGTAAATCTTCAATCTGCTGTCTAGCATTTTTATATCACATTTGCTTTGTTGAGGTTGAACATGAGTAATTACTTTACACGTATATTATGAGTAAACTAAAATCCCCAAAGTCTTACTGTAAGGTCAATTAGACAAAAATATGTCTTTAAAAAATGAACATTTGATAGGATTTTATCCATTCCATTTCCAACAATGAACTTACAAACTTTCAACTTAGGTTCTCAAAGGGTATTTCCCTGTCTCTCTTATAGAGTAGTCAAACAGTAATGTCCATTTTTGTATTTACTAAGGTGATGTATTGGAAAACTATGACTCAACAAAAGAGTTCAAGAGTTCTACATGGATCTTCTACTACCTGTGTATGTTCCTACCCACCTGTAAGCCTCTGCCCATGTGCAATCTCTTTGAAGAGCCTCTCCCCAGCAGCCCCGACTAAGCTGGGCTCTCTCCTACCCCTGCACACACTGCACTTTGCACCTGGATGCCTTTGAGTGTTCATCTTGCTAGTAATGTTGTCTGTTTACAATGAAGGACATGTCAATGCTTTATTTACAACTGCTCAAAAGTGGAAGATGTAAGTTCTTCAAAGATTAATCTATCAACTCATTAAAATTTCAATTTTTCATTTTAAAAAACATAAAATTTGGGAGCAGTGATATAGATGGAGAAGGGGAAAAAGGCTTGAAAAGTCATCCTCAAGTAAACCTAAAATATGGTTGCACAAAAATAGGCAAGGAAGTTTCAAGAAAAAGAAAAAAAACTGGCCTTATATAAAATAAATATGGTAAAACATCTAAGCCTACAATAATTACAGTGTTAACACGGGTGAAAAAAAAAAACAATGCTGCCTATTAAAAAGGCTAGATATAATTGTATGGAATCATTTAGCATATCATAAAGACAGCATTTTAAATTCATGGTGAGAATATGAATTATTTAACCAACTGATATGGTTTGGCTCTGTGTCCCCACCCAAATCTCATGTCGAATTGTAATCCCCATGGGATGAAAGAGAGGCCTGGTGGGAGGTGACTGAATCATGGGGGTGAACTTCCCCCTTGCTGTTCTCATGATAGAGTTCTCATGGGATCTGGTTGTTTGAAATCACGTAGCACTTCCCTCTTCTCTCTCTGTCTTTCTAGTCACCATGTGAAGATGTGCTTGCTTCCTCTTTGCCTCCTGCCATGATTGTAAGTTTCCTGAGGCCTCCCCAGCCATGCCTCTTATACAGCCTGTAGAACTGTGAGTCAATTAAACCTCTTTTCTTTATAAACTACCCAGTTTCAGGTAGCTCTTCATAGCAATGTGAGAACGGACTAATACACCAACAATGTTGGAAACAATTAGCTAGATAAAGCTTTCCACCTCACAACTAGGTCAAAGATAAATTCTTAATGAATTAATTTTTAAATGTAAACCTTAAGCATAAAATACCATCAGACAGAAAACTATAATTTATATAATTTGGGAGTGAGAAAAGTATTCTAACAAACAAAGCTCATACTATGGAGCAGAAATCATAAATTTAAGTAAGTACAGGGGCCAAACAGGCATAATACATGAGCAATTATCAGACTAGATAAAATAATTCTGTTTTGTTTTCTTTTTTCCAGCAGAATCATAGTAAGCTTTTGTGTAGTGAAGTTGACACTCAGCCTCCACACTGAAGTAAGTACCTGGCAGGAATCTGCTCCATCTACATGGAAGCTGTATGTAGAAACAAAGGCTAAGCATTATCAGATCTTTTGCATTTAGGAAGAAAAGCCCATTTTAAATGTTTTCTTAAATTGTAAAAGAATAACACTGTGTGGGGCAAGGAAAAACATCTGATTCAACTCATTTAGCCATGAAGGAAAATATGGATAGATTTGACAATATAAAGGTTATTCCCTTTACTACAAAATGTCATAAGCATGTTTATTTAGATATATACTTTAAAATCTATATCCATTAAGCACCACAATCAACTCCAAAGAGCAATCACGTTGTTTCCAAAAATAAAGCAATGATAGATCAAAACTACTGCATTTGTATAACAGGATGTCCTGTAACTCAAAGATTAATGCACAAACAAAAATACAAATGTGGCTTTAAATACTATATTAGTCAGGGCTTTACTGCTGTTTGTGCATCTAATTACAATATTTGTCATCTTAATCTTTGCATTAGGTTTCCAGTACATATTGGTTTATAGTTATGAAATGTTTCTGGAAGAAAAAAATCTGTATATGTGACCACAAAATGTGATGGACTACTTAGTAACACTAAAAAGATGCCAGTATAAAATTCATAACAGGTTTTCTTTCGGAAATAACACTAGTTTCCATTTATCATGTAGCATTAAGCTCTTATTGTATCATCATTAATGTACACTGACAATTAATGAAAAATTACTGAAGAAAGTAAAAATCCTCCAAAGTATAGTAAGAAATGGTCTGAGCCCCATTTATATTCTGACAAGCATAAATAAGATACTGACTGCAGGTTCAAGAAGAATTCAATTAACTATCCAAATTCTTCTGAAGATCCAAAATTCCCACTAAATAAACGCCATGTTCTAAAACAGAACATGGCTTCATCATCTTCATTTAGACTGAACACACATAGAGCAGAGATGTGTAAAAAAGGCATTGGAAAGTAAAGTTTTAGCACTTGTGTAGCAAAATTGAAGCACACAGACCCCCAAATGTTTACTTTTTAAATCTATATGTCTCGACTGGGAGCAGTGGCTCACACCTGTAATTCCAGCACTTTGGCAGTCCAAGGGTGGAAGACTGCTTGAGTCCAGGAGTTAGAGACCATCCTCACACTGATTTGAGGAGGTCACATAGAAGCACAGTAGCTTTTACAGACCTGACCGTTAGGCTGCACAAGGTAAATTCAGTCAATATTCCATGCTGGCAACATAAAAACATTGCTTTGCACAACCTGAATTACTCCACTTTCTTTATACAGGTAGGAATGGTGTAAGTATCTGTGCAACAGCTTAAGAAGGCTGTAGTGAATTTGAAAGAAACATCACTGCCTCACTGCTTTGCACATTTCAGGGACTAGAAGGGATGCACTAGTAATCTACAACAGAGGTGAACTGGAACTCAAGTTTCTCAACTTTTAATGCAATGTTTCTTCCCCACTGCAGGGCATAATTATTAAAACATGCTGCAACAAATGGAAAAAAATATATAGTCTATGGGGAAAAGCTAAAGTAATTGAGTTTATATAATCAACAGGAAACATTTTTCAATTTTGACAAGCAGCTTTCCCCTGGATTTGCTGATATCAGAACAATAAAAAATGGGCCGTATTTCTTTCCTTAAATCTTGATATGATAAATTATTTTTGCATCATTTATATTATAAATCAATTTAAAATGTGTGGACCAATTTAACAAACAAAAGACTAATTTGTCTTATGCTAGATAAATCATTAGGTGGTAAATGGTATTCTTAAAATACAACAATGAGGCTACACATAAAAATATGTATTACTCATTATTTAAATATAAAGGGCAGATATTTTTTTCAAATATTGACATCAAAAATAACATGTATCTGTTCATTCATGTCACATAAAATTTCACTCATAAATCTAATTTTTATTTTGGGTTAGATAACTAAATATTTTGGATTTACAGACTTACTCATGGTATATCTAAGTATACAGACAGCATTTTATTTGTTCTTTGTTTCTTGCAATGCCAAGGTAAGGATATGGCCACTTTAATAATAACTAATAACAGTGAATACTTACAAGTGTTTACTATGTGCCAACCACAATACTAAACTCTTTGCAAGCATTATTCCATTTCATTGCCATTATAACCCTATGAGGTAGTTATCATAGGTATACCCTATTTACAAATGAGCAACTGAACTTTGGTGAGTTTTGGCAACTTCCAAAGCAGTAGAACCAATACTCAAACCTATGCTGTCCCAACTCCAAAATCAGAACTCTTAAAACATTCAGCTATATTTTAGCCTGTTATTTTATATATTTTTTTCTATAGAGGATAAAATCCAGAGACGTAATTAAGTCTTTGACTCTTTCACAGTAGAAGCTGGCTTCCATTTTGCATCTCCCTCCTTCCAGAGCCTTACATAATTATTTAAATGCTAGGAAAGGAATTACACTGTAGAAAGCAATAACTGGGCAAACAGTAGAAGGACTATCAGAGGACAAGGAATGTGAACAAATTTCCAGAACAGAAATTGTATGGGGAGTAGTTATACTATTATAACAAGTCAGAGGATTCTTTAGAATACAGAAGATGTGGCACCCTATCTTCCCTACTCCACTTCCAATTAGAGGATGCCCAGGACCTGTTCATCCACTCATCCCAGGCAAGATTTCTTCTGAAGAAAAAACTGAACACTCATGAATGGAAAAAGAAACCAAATCTGGAATTCTGTGTTTTCAATGAATCAGTCAACTCTGCACTCAAACACCTCAAATAAAAACCCTCCACACAACACATTCAACATACATACACAGAACTCCCAATTCATTTTCAAATGTATTATTCGTAAATATATATAGACAACCAAAGGAAGCCTCCAATATTACAACAAAAAATGAAATATTATCCTGTAGGAAACAAAAAAAGAGAATAAAAATGTAATTAAGAAAAAAATCCTCCAATTTTTGGTTTGTTTTGTGTGTGTGTGTGTGTGTGTGTGTGTGTGCGCGTGTGTGTGTGTGTGTTTGAGACGGAGTCTCGCTCTGCCGCCCAGCTAGAGGGCAGTGGTGCGATCTCGGCTCACTGCAAGCTCTGCCTCCCGGGTTCACGCCGTTCTGCCTCAGCCTCCAGAGTAGCTGGGACTACAGCTGCCCGCCACCACGGCTGGCTGGCTAATTTTTTGTATTTTTAGTAGAGACGAGGTCTCACCATGTTAGCCAGGATGGTCTCGATCTCCTGACCTCATGATCCGCCCGCCTCAGCCTCCCAAAGTGCTGGGATTACAGGCGTGAGCCACCGTGCCTGGCCAAAATCCTCTAATTTTTATGCTCAGAGAGATTTGAGAAGATACCATATTCATAAAAGGAATAAAAAATCTTTTAGAAATTAAACATAACCATCTGTGTATTCCAAATTTTTTAAAATATAAATTTTGGAGGACAAAGTCAAGGAAGTCTCTCAAAATAAAAAAAGATAAAAATATGTCAAATGCAAAAGGTAATGTAAGAGGCATAAATAATTAGTCCAGGAGGTTCCAACATCTAAATAATATAAATTTGAGAAAAATAGAGAAAGAAATTAGCAAAGAAATAATATAGAAAAATATTCCAGAGCTAAAGGATATGAACCTCAAAATTGAAAGGTCCCACCAGGTGTCCAGAACAATGAATGAGGAGAGAGTTCACAGCAAGTGACATCCCTGTGAAATTCCAGAATCTCTGGACAACACATACGAGACACTTCTGGGGGAAGAACTGGAGAATCAGGTTACCAAAACAGAAGGAGAATCAGATGACATCAGACTCCTCAGCCATAGCAGGTGCTTAAAAGACAATGGAGATGCTATTAAATATTATTAGAAACAAAGATTCTTACCATATAATACAGTGTAGAGCCAAAATCATCAGTTGTCAGGGTGAAATAAAGAGATTTGCAGCCATGGAAGGAGTCCTGGAAATTTATCTCCTTTCTGATGATGTGCTCTAGGGGAAAAAGGGAATAAACCATAGAAGGGGAAGAGAAAGGTAAAAAGAGTCATGATTCCTGGATACAATGCAAGAGATGGTGAAGAAAAGTCCTAGAGATAGCAGTTGTGCAGCAGAGACCAGAGAGGAACAACCATAATTGGAGCTGAAATATGGAGGGATCAAGAACACGAAAAGGTGCTCTTGGTGGAACCTCTAATATGACTTTGAAGATAAGACTGATATGGCCATGAAAAACCAAGGCAAGAAACAAAGAAGAGTAATTAGAAACTCCAGGAAAAGCAAAAGGCTGTGTAGAAAGAGAAATGATGTTAGCATAGTATAGTACTACGTGAACAATATTTATAGCAATACTGTAAGCAGTGCTGATCAATTCAAAAATATATATACGTAGTAATATCACTGTATTGGGAAGTTAGGAGATGGAAGATGAGCTAGTGTAAAAAAATCTAAGTCTTCATCTATCATAAGAAGTTAGTACTGTAGATGATGTCTAAAATTAAAAAAAAAGAAATAGCAAGAAAGACATATTATTTAGAAATATGATGGTAACTACAAGAAGAAACAGCTACAATAGTTAAATACCTGGGAAGTAGGACTGGGTGCTGCTGGGTGGGATGTGGTGCAATAGGAAGGAATTATAAAAATGTGATAGTATTCAATTATTATGGTATGTATATATGTGTGATCAGGTATGTATGTGTATGTGCATACGTTTTATCAGATTTATATAGTTCATGTGTTTAAGCCCTATTCACGAGTGTAGAATTTACTGTCATTGTTTAAAGTAGACTTTGGCTCCTTGATAGAAGATTTATGTGCTCACACCTATTGTGCCACAGAAGAAACATAACTGTCAACTGGAAATAAAACTCACCTGGTAAGATTTAGTGTAGGTTACTGTTTCTCTAAAATTTAAGTTTTACCTCTATCTGAAGGTAGAAGAGAGAAGCAGTTTGCTTTTTTACCCTTAGATTCTCTTAGCCTCCCCTGCATAATGTATTATGCATCAAATAAATTATCTTTAATTAAATGAACATTCTTGCACAAATGAACTCATTTTGGGTAAGTAGCTGTGTACTGGGAGTCTCTGTTCTTTCAGACATAAAAGGGACAGAGTTCATTTTTACGTTCTTAACATTGAGCAAATCATTTTTCAATCATTCAGAACTGGTAAATAAGTATAATTATTTCTGCTGCAAAGAATGGTTTAAGAGCTAGATATTAGCTAGAGAAGCCAACAATGAGGCTTGCTAATCATTGCTATGACAATCTTCTGCTTTATTTTTATATGTGTCTCATAAAACTGTCAGAGTTGAGTGGCAAGCAAGAGCTTCAAGAAAACAACTCTTACCAGCCTAGGGAACTTTAGTAGAACGTCTTATCTTTGGGGGCCTGATCTTAGACATATTCCAGGGGAAACAGCCTGGAAGAAAAGATATGAAATAACACATCTGATTTTTCTCTCTTTCTCATATTCAAGCAAATATTGGTCTTTAGATCAAAACAAATTAAAAACTTCCAGGATGTCCTTGGTCATCCCCAAGATGGACTTTGAAAATGATGTTAAGACTTTAGATGCAATATGTCCTGAAATAAAAATGTAGTGTTACCCTCGTATGATGAGGAAATTGTCAAAAACAATTTGACAATTGATTTGGATCAAAGAAATAGTTGTATATTATACAAATAAGGTGGTTAATTAATATCTGTAAGCATTAAATGAACGCAAGTTAATATGTTTCGTGCTGGTAAAATCTGAAATCATAACTAACAACCATGTTAAAGGAAAACCATTTTATATCATTTTTTATTCTCTTAACTATCTCAATCTAACACAGGGAGTCAAAAAATTTCTTCAGTCATTCCAGTACCTGTATGACTTTTGGCACACATTATATTTCTACGGTTAACAAAATATTTTTCTTTTAATTGATTTGCTTTTAAACTTAAATAATGACCTGAAGCCTTGTTCAAAGAGAAAATAATGGAATTTGTTTTCTATTTAGTGGTATTTGTATTCCTCCTTTGTAAAGTCTGTAAAATAGAATGAAAAAGTCATGTTTGCAATCAACACCAACCTCACAAAGCAGTTATGAGGTTTGGATAAGACAATATGCGCAGAATGCTTAACACAGGTGCTTAGTAACTAAAGACCATTTTCAACAGTGTATTTTCCCTTTGGATATGGTTGTTTCTAATCATCTTAAGGGGGATAATGAAAAAAGTTTCCCCTGGAAAAATCTCATCTCCCTCACCTTTTCTTCTACTGAGAGGTGGTAAATATACAGCCCAAAGAAGTTTCAAGAGGCAAAGATCAGACTCTTTTTGCCAAGTTTTGGAAAAGGGTTAAAATGAAAAACCATTTGTTTCCTCCAGCTGGGATTAGGTAGCAAGGGGAGAGTTGATTGAGACCTCTGTCCTCACCTCTTCCTATTTGATTCTCCTCTACTTTCCCTGAGACAAAGAAGAAAAAAAATTGTATTCTTCTTACACATGTCTAACCTTCATAGAAACTACTGCGGCTGCTGCTCTAACTTTATTCTTTGTGATGGTTAACTTTAGGTGCCAGCTTGACTGCACGAAGGGATACTCGATTGCTGGTAAGGCATTATTTCTAGGTGTGTCTGTGAATGTGTTTCTGGAGGAGACTGGTGAGTCTGGGGACTGAGTGGGGAAGATTTGCCCTCATTGTGGGCAGGCACCATCCAATACACTGAGGGCTCGAATAAAACAAAAAGGCAGAAAAAAGGTGAATTCACTCTCTCTCTTCTAGAGTTAGGACGCCCTTCTTCTCCTCCCCTCAGAAATCAGGACTCTAGGTTCTCTGGCCTTTGGAGAACCACCTGCCTCCCATGACCTCCATAACCATTAGATAATAAAGTTGTGTTAAGCTACTGAGTTTGTGATAATTTGTTACAGCAGCTAGAGAAAGCTAATACAGCCGTGAACTTGTTAGAAATGCAAATTCTTGGTCCCCACCCAGGTCTACTGAATCAGACACTCAGGAGTGGGGCACAACAGTCTGTTTTAACAAGCCCTCCCAGTGATTCTGATGCTTCTAAAGTTTGCACAATACTTTCCTGCCTCTGCTTTCTCACTGTCCATTTGTTGTCCTGCTTTAATCTAATTTAAAGCCCCACCATTCATTGCACCTGCTCTTGAAATCACCTAACTGCCTGTTTGAATCACCTGTCTAGCTTTTATTCCATCTGAATTTTCATCATCATTTGAGACTATTAACCATTAAATACCTTCACTTCTTTTTTGTGGTTCTTCCTCTATCCACCCCTTAAGTATGGGACTTTCTTGCGCTACGTTCTGCAACCTTTTCTCTTTTCCCTCTGACTCTCTCCCTGGGCAATCTCACCTACTTCCAAGTCATGTTTCAACCTAAACCCTGGTGACTCTTAATCTGCATCTCTAGCACCAGCCATTTCTCTGCTCTAGTCCTGAATTCTAAATTGTGTTCTACCTCTCTACTTGTATTCCTATTTGGGCCTCAAATTTAATATATCCTCCCCAACTTTACCCCAACAAATCTGCAGTTCCTCTTGCATTTCTTTGCATTTTATGACCTTATCTGACCTTATCAGACATTCCATTGCCCAGTGATCCATGATTCTTTTTCACCCTTATCTTTCACAAATAATTGTGCACAAATTGTTTCAATTCTATTTTTAAAATATGTTTGAACTCCACTGCTTTAGAGCCTCGCCTCTGTGTCACCAGCTGCAGCCCTAGTTCAGTGTTTCTCAAAGAGCAATGTTAAACAGTACACCAAAATCACCTATGGTGCTTGTAAAAATTCCTGGGATCTGGTTAGACTCACCTGAATTTGACTTTCAGTGGGATGGGGTGAGGGGTCATGGTCTAATAATCAGCATTTTAAGTGCATAGCTTGGTTGGGTTTTATGCTACCAAATTTTAAGAACTACTGCCTTAGATAAGCGATCACTGTTGACCTGAACTCTATTCCTTGGTTTTTGTATTAGTCTTTCTCATACAAAACAGCTGCAAAACAGCTTACCTCCAATTTAGTAGCTTAAAACAACACACATTTATTATCTCACAGTTTCCTTGGATCAAGAGCCCAGGCATAGTTTATCTGGATTCTCAGAGTCTTTCAAGGCTGCAGTTAAGTGACTGGCTGGGCTGCATTCTTATCTGGGGCCTCAACTAGGGAAGGATCTACTTCCAAGCTCATTTAGGTTGTGAGCAGAATTCATTTCTTGTGGTGTACAACTGAAGACTGACGCTTCTTACGGACTATAGCTTGGAGCATGCCCTCAGGTCCTAGAAGTCACGTGAAATTCCTTGTCACTTGCATTTAAAGCAGTGTTAAAGGACATAATTTTGTCTTTTACCTTAAACATTTTATTGACATCAAATAATAGAGATTTGGTTTTTGAAGATTCTGTAACTCTGATGATATTTCAACTGAATTGCACAGCAGTTAAATGATTTAAATATTAGAAATAAGCCCAATTCCAATGTTACAAAAAAGTATTTTCCTAAGATTAAATAATATGTATTATTTGCAATGTCTGTGACACTCTGTACAAAAATCTCAAAGGGTGCTTGTTAAAACTGCACGGTCTAGAACTCCAGTTAGTCCCCAATTTCTGATTCAGTAAATCTTAATATTTAACAAGCACCCCAACTGAATCTAATTCAGATGTCCTAAGAATGATGTTTTGGTAGCCACTTGTCTATAAGATATAATAAAAAATAAACATAAGTAAGTTGAAATATTTTAGAAAGTAAAAAAGTCTTTGAACATAGTTATAAAATCATATGCAAGGGAAATCCCATCAATTATACTAGTGATGATTTATCTACTTTAAAAATTATGCAAAAATGAGTAGTTCAAATCAACAGCATAATTTTACTAATCTAAGACAGTCTATGGTGACAAATCATCACCTAATCTTTGTTAAATTAATCTGCATTATAACAACAAAATCGCATTAAATTTAATTCACTGGAAAGTTTTCAGCCAGCTTCATGTAAATCTTCCAATACAGAACTAGTCCAATCTTTTCTTTTTTCGATAGCAGTACCTTTATTTTTATAGTTTTTTATGTAGCTTTTTAAAAAAATTGACATGTCATAGTTGTACATCTTTTTGGGGTACATGTGATATGTTGGTACATGTATACAATGTGTAATGATCACGTCAGGGTAATTGGGATATCCATCACCTCAAATTTTTACAGTTTTCTACTTTATATTCAGAATGCCTTTTTTGTTATGAGTACAGCCTGACATAGACAACACAGTACAGTACAGTATAAGTCCATCAGCCACCAAAAACCAGTGGAGGAAAAAAGTCTATAAAATCATGTTAAAAATTAATTCAGCCCTGTCTATCTTTGAGTGTCTCTTAGCTTTTGCAGAATCCAGATTATAGATTATCGGATATGAGTTCATGTTTTTAGTTTACTATCCTGCATTAAAATATCCAACAGCAGGATTTTTTCCCACTCAGCCTACTTGGGAAGTTCCATGTGATCACATTAATGGATGCAACACTAACCTAGAAGCTAGAGGCACAGAATTTTACTCCTGTATCTTTGTACCCTACTATCAACCTCTAGTGGAAGATCATGCAATAATTTAGATTCTTCTCCAGAATAAATCTAGTTAATTCAGGTATCTATGGTGACCTTCCTCACCACCTCTATCCCAAATTATGTAGATTAGCTGTAGGATTGTTCCCTAATATATCAATTGGGGGGTGTAACCTTGCATTGGTTTTCTGTATTTTGGGTAGCTCAATTCGTCAGGTTTATATGGAGTAGCCAGTAAGTACAAGATACTGAAGAAGATTAAAATAAACACAAATAGCAGCCCTTAGCAGTTAGAAAGAGAGAAAAGGTATGACCACAGATAACCATTATGCATATGGCATAATGCAGAAAGTAATAAATTCCTCACAGCTGTTACAAAGTTTAGAATACAAGTTCAGAATTTTGGCTTTATTATTTAGTATTCATAGAAAATTAAGTCTGAAATCTAAGCACCCTAAGTCTCTGACAAAATCCAAGGAGATCTGAGACTTCCCAATAGAAACAGCCACTATGAACCCACTGAGTCCACCAAAGTCCAACTTGTTTTGCTCACATTTGACTTTCAGTTGTCCTGTCACCTGCAAAATAGAGCAGAGCTCTTTAGCAGCTCTGACCAAACACATGGGACCATGTTAAGAGAACTGCAAAGTGTGATGGCTATTGTGCTGTGGTTTTGAACCTAAAATCTACTATATACGTCAGGATATGATGTAAAAGTAATTTCCAGTTCCTCAAGTGTCATTAAATTAAAATGATCACAGCCTGCAAAACAACTAAGACTATCAGTTTGTGATACAGTTTGGCTATGTCCCCACCCAAATCTAATCTTGAATTCCAATATGTTGTGGGAGGGACCCCAGTAGGAGGTAACTGAATCATGGTGGCAGGTCTTTCCTGTGCTGTTCTCCTGATAGTGAATAGGTCTGACAAGATCTGATGGTTTTTAAAATGGGAGTTTCCCTGCATAAGCTCTCTTTTTGCCTGCTGCCATCCATGTAAGATGTGACTTGCTCCTCCTTGCCTTCTGCCATGACTAGGAGGCCTCCCCAGCCATGTGAAAACTGTTAAGTCCATTAAACCTCTTTCTTTTGTAAATTGCCCAGTCTCAACTATGTCTTTATCAGCAGTGTGAAAACGGACTAATACAGTTTGCTTTCTGCAGTCTAGGCAGGCACTTTCTTTATAGGATTAATCATGTCACTCCCTGTGCATTACCACACCTTCACTATAATTAAATTTAAAACAAAACAATTGATACTAAATTTTCAACAAAATTATTCCAAAATTACTTGAGTTTTTTTTTTTTTTTCAAGCATTTGTTAAAAACATAATTGGGCTAATTCTTCAGGGTAAAATCAACAATATTGGAAGCACCAGACTGTGATTCCTTCTCCTGGGTAAAATCTGAAAATATTACGGTTATGTGCATCAGTTACTCCCAATAATCAATCCTTGGTGATTACTGAGGAAAAGGAAGAATGACTCACTGTATGAGAATACAGTGCCCATTTGTATATCCAGCTTTGATATGGGTGGGGATTGGAGGTGGAAGATGGTTTTTGACCCATTTCTAAATTTCAGAAACAATCACTCTTTTGTACACTGAATAACTGAAAAGTATGTAAATAAAAATATAGAAAAAATGCATACATTTTTCATTGCATAATATTGCACTGAAAATATTGTATAATTTCCCTTACAGACTTTTTGCCTCTTTATCTGGTGACTTAACCGTAGAAAATTCACAGAGATGAGTCTTGAGAGGCATCTCTGACTGGTGAGGACAGCAGCATACACAGAAAAGAAAGAAAATCTTGCTAGAAAGACTTTCTTGCCTTTGTTTAAAAAAACTCTATAATAAAGTGTACAGTCTGTTCCACTGTAAATTTATAGTGAAAAAAATTTAGGATATTTCTGTGGATATCTGATAACAAATTCAATACAAACAATATATGGGAAGGTATAAGATAAACAAGTAAATCTATGGAAATTTTCACCCTAGGTAGATTGATCCCTCCTCTCCTGATTATAGACAATAGCTTTCTAGTCTTCTTGTGACCACATGACAACAAATCTTAGCTACTTTTTTCCTATAATGTAAAAGTGAGATGCAGAATTATCTGACATATCATACACCCAAAATTCCTGCATTAGGAGACAAATAAAATGCCTTTAAAAGCAAATACTACTCACCACCTAAAAATTATATTTTGTTCTATTTCATTTTTAAGAAAATTTAAAGTGCCAAATAATATTTATGTAGTAAGACTTTAGGAGTTGGTTTTTCATTTTCACTTCTTATCCAATTATTTAAACTTGAGCAACTTCTCTCTTAAAATCAGAACATCTTTTATGTGATTTTTATAAGGCAAGGTTTTTTTTCAATATTTCATATATTTTCATACAGAACTACTGTGTTTGGTTTAAAATTACATATTTTCATGTACTGTACTAAAAAAATCTCATTCTTATTTTCTTATTAGAAAAACAAAAAGGGTTTTAAAGTTTAAAGACTCTGTTACCATTATTTTTTAAAAGGAAATATTTTGCTCAGCTTAGTGCAGTCAGTTCAGCATTTTGTTGCAATAATAACTTAATGTAATTGGATTATTTGTAACAAAAAGGATAGATGTTTGAGGGGATGGATACCTCATTCTCCATGATGTGATTATTATGCATTGCATGCCTGTATCAAAATACTTCATGTACCCCATAAATCTATATACCTACTATGTAGCCACAAAATTTTTAAAAATCAAATAAAAAAGAAATAATTTGAAATAGATGCAAATACAAGGCATCTTAAAGGACCATTTAATCTTTTTAGATCTCATTTTGAAAATATGTGACCTCAGAAAAAAATGATAGCAACAGGTTTGCTTTCTTGTAACATTAAATTTCTTTTAATTGAAGTTTAGGCACCTTCCCAGAATCACAGATTCTGCAGACAAACTGGTAGGCAGCTCAGTTATCAAAAAACACCCCAAATGTTGTATATATGAATTCTTTACTTCTAATCATTTTTTCTAAAAATAAGAAAAAATAGGTATCCACTGGAATATGGATAAAACTACAGCCCAACTATGGTTTAAGCCAAGGGTCTCCAACTGTCAGATCGGTACCAGTCCATGGCCTGTCAGGAACCAGGCTCCACAGGTGAGTGGCAGGCAAGTGAGCATTTCCATGTGAGCTCCGTCTCCTCTCAGATCAGGGGCAGCATTAGATTCTCATAGGAGTGCAAACCCTATTGTGAACTGCACAAGTGAAGGATCTAGGTTGCATGCTCCTTATGAGAATCTAACTAATGCCTGACGATCTGAGGTGGAACAGTTTCATCCCGAAACCATCCCCAGCCTGGTCCATGGAAAAACTGTCTTCCATAAAACCAGTCCCTGGTGCCACAAAGGTTGGGGACTGCTGGTTTAAACTGTGATGAGAAGTCCCAAGTCATATGCACAGCTAGATGAAAACATTTAAGAAGATACCAAACATATATATATACACACATAAATGTAGCATGTTTATACCTATATCTATATTTAATAGGTTGTCTGATAATCATATATCTAGTTTTATAATGACAGTGTTTGTTTGATGCTATCAAGTAAACAATCTTTAGTTCATTCTAATTTTCTAATTCAGAAAGAAAAGAAAAATCCATCAAGAAAAAGCAATTTTAGAAGGACAGGAATTGGGGCCAAATCGGTTGTACAATCTATTTCCTCTAAAACTAACCAACAGAAGGTCTGGCAGCCTGTTTTAGTTATCAGCAACTTCCATTCATTAAATCTAATTGCTATGCAGAGGCCATTTCAATTGATGCATGTAAAAAGCAATTTCAAGTCCATGGTGGTGGCTTCCAGCCTCTCTCGGGAATGGATGGTCCATTCTGCTCCTTTTTATGTTCACCTTAGTACAGGAAGGCAGTTGAAACTACTAATGACTGCCTATCTTATGAGTGTCACTTGGCCAAACTTGTCAATAAGTTTATCAAGAGGATTCTCTTGGAATTACATATTCCAAGATACATTTGGAATTGAGAAACACAAAAATTTTACTAGAGAGAAAAAGAAAATGAAAATAAAAATAAATGAATGAACAGTTGAATGAGTGAGTGGCTGGGCTATGGTGCCTGGGCTTGGGCTTTAGGGCCACCCTGTGTGGCTTTAATCTTGGCTCTACTCTTAATCTTTGGGCAACTATGGACAAGCTATTTAATTTGTCTGAGCCTCAATGTCCACACCTGTAGAATGTGTAAAAGAACAGCCCTGTCTGAGGATTAAATGAGTCAAAGCGTGTTAGCTAACATATTGTTCCTGCTTTACTAAATATCCTCCATTCAGGCTGACAAAATAATACAGAGTTGTGTCCTATTTCAGAAAAAAATCAGTTTTTTAATGATTCATTCATTCATTCAGACATTTTGTATTTTCTGGTTCTATACTTGTGCTTATTAAAATGACCATATCTCATCAAGTGAACCTAATATTTGAGGTTTCTGAATGTTTTAGAGAAAAATCTAGATGATAACTAACAACAAACACTACAAAATAACAAACCCAACAAAAATGTGAGTATCCTTTGTGTAGTGATAAAGAGATAATTTTAATCATTTGAAAAAATATAATAGTATTGAATTAATATATTCATATACATATTTAAATGACATCAGATGTAGACTCAAATTTACATTTGCTAGGAATAAAAACTTGTCATATATGGTCACACTCATTCACTAAATACCTAGCTACATGTATACTATGTTGAAGCATAATACTTTGTAGATTAAAGTGTTCTGATAATTATTATCATTAATCAAGTGCCTACTATGTAGCAGGCACTTTATGTTTGGCATCTATTAGTCCTCACAATAAGCCAATGGTAAAGATATTGTTGCCTGTTTACAGACCTAAAGAGGCTACTAAGGAGGAGGAAGCACAGGAAAGCTCAAGTCTGGTGCTAAAGTCAATGTTTTTCCTTGCTTGTTATGTGGCTTTGATCTTTATAATAGAAGATATTTTCTCTTTAATTAGACAGCATTATCTGGCTTCATACAATTATATACTTAACTTCCCTTTGAAGATATAAACCATGCTTATTTCTAATACATAGCCCTAAAGCATATTTTATAAACACTATAGGTACATAATGTTGTATAGTGTTTCTTCTCCTACCTCTCTAAAAATGGTATTAGATCAGTAGCAGATTTTTCAATCAGTGGCCTCCATGATTGTGATTAGGACTGTTTACAAATACTGGATCTCTTGCTCTGGGCATGTGGTAAAATTCTGAGATTCTCTGTTTCCTTGAAAGCAGTGTGGCCATCAGTGGAAGTGGTGAATTTTGCTTCCAGCTTTTAGAAGCAGCACACGACTGTCCATGACTCTTTTTCCCTGCCTCAGGAATTGTGAAGTCATAGGTGGTGATGGTACTTCCCACACCCAGGTTTCTCAGAAACTATGATGCCAACTTGCAATGGACATGTAGAGTGGGCAAGATATAAACATGGTCATTGTAAGCTACTGAGGTTTTGGAATTGTTAGTTACCACAACATAACCTGGTTTGTACTGACTGATATAGCATCTTGGAATCTAACCAACTTGGCATTTACCTTAAGATCCCAATCTACTTAAAAAGGGCAACTTCTTGAAAAGAATATAGAAAAGAAAGCGTACCTTAGCATTTTATGACAATTTACAGGGTGATAGCCCACCAAATCAATCTTTCTTAAATTGCATTCTTCTGCCATTTTCCCCTTTGTGCAACCCAGGCATGAACTGGGTTAGGGTGGGAAGTTGTAGATGACACAATACAGAAGCCATTCTTCTACATGAACTCAGTGTACTGAATAACATAATGTGATATTTAGTTTTTTTTGTAAGAAAATCCAAGGTTGAGAAAATTACCAGCTAACATGCATTATCTGTTCTGTTGCAGTGAATACAAGAAGTAACTCAAATGTGTGGAATACATTTTTACTGGCCTTAATAATTAAATACTGTGGTGTATGCCTTTCCATATCCTGAATAACTAATTAAATTATTCTGAAAATGATGAAATGCAATAAAATCATCTTGCTGAGGTTAGCTTTGTGACACCTTTTATTATCAAAGAATATTTTTAAAGCCCCACAAATAATTTCAGTAGAAAATGAAATGTTTTGTTATATCTTGAAAAGGTTATGAATTGCATCTTGCTACTGGCAGCAAATTTCTCCAGATTCTATGTTCTGAAGTTGAAACTTCCATTATATTTTCATTGTATTGAGACTAAATTAAAGCAGATCTTATTATAGAAAAAGAATCACATTCTATTTTAAGAACTATTCTCACAATTCCAACTTATTATAATATCAGAGGACAACAGAAAAACAGCAAAATTTATTAGAAATAAAAACATAATTATCAAGAAAAATAGCACTTTAAATAAGTTGACTATTTCAAGCTACCTAGAGATCCTAGAGCTATGAAGCTGCTTTGGAAAGTCCTAAGAGCTTGATGAATAATGTATCCTCTAACCACTTTTAACTTTATTTATATTTCCCACTTTGTTCTATAAAAATCTCAAGGTGGTGTACAGAAAGGCACACAGAGCAATGGGATTAAAAAAAGAAATGAGGAAATAGGGACTCTGAAAAACAAATGTCTGGAAATAAGACAGAAATAAGATTAGTTCCTAAGTTAAAACAACAATTTACAAGATTCACAGGTGCTATATAATGAGAACAAACCAGTTCCTTGGGTTTCTAGTTTATGGAATATTTTCAGAGAGGCCAGGCTGAGTTACTGGAGGAAAGAGAAATCTAAAAATCCAAAATTTTTAGATATTTTTACCATAGTAGCTTAAAAAAGTGGAACATCACCCCCTCATATTCTATGCATTTATTCCTACATTGTATATGTATAAATATGTGCCAATATATTTGTTAAAAATACATTAAAAAGATAAATAGAATAATAGATATTGAATTATTTTCTTCCCTCACCCCAGGGGACAATTTTCCCTGTACCAACCTCACCAAGATATGACAGGAAACTGCATGGATGTTTTCCTAGCCCCTCAAAGGAAGGAATATCTCCTGCTGCTGAATAATCTCATCCCTCACCCTCCCTAAACATCCCTGCCTGCCTTTTAATCTGAAAGTTTCCACACATTTAGCAAAGGAGGTTGTCTTCCACAAGCGTTCTGTCTCTACACAACAGAAACCCATTCCTCAAATGTCTTTTCCTTCTCTAGGAACCAGTTGTCTTCATTTCTCAAAGATTTTCCTATGAAAAATCACAAACTTGTTCCACCAACACAATATACTGGAGACAAAAAATAGACCTCTTCCACTCTTGATTTTTCCCAGAATCTTTTGATAAATCAGGATTTTTCCAGTATTTTACTCCTACCATAGCAACCTCTTAGTGCACTTCAAAACCTCATTAACCCAAATATCAAGGCCAAAGACTAAGACAATAGCGTTTTGGCCAGATTAATCTCTTATCAAATTAGAAAGAGAATTTTTTTCTTTTTACTATACTTTCTCAGATGCCTAATTTACAACAATTCTTCAATTTTCACCACACAACTCATCTGCAAGAATCTCACTGTTCAATGTTATCATTTGAATTACACAGCCTCCCCTCCTCCTGCTTGGGGCCATCAAGGTCACTGTGGCCATCAGAAGGATCCTCTGGGACTGGGATTGGCAGAAGTGTGTATCTGCCCAAGCAGGATCCCATGCTTGTGCAGCACTTCCATCTAATTTCACTATTAAAGCCTATATCAAAGCTTCTGAATGGCAAGTTGTAAACATTTCTAGCATGACATTGGTACAACAGTGCAGCAAACACTAATCAAATTAATTTAGTGCTTAATTTCATTTGCTTCTGCTAAATGGCTTATGTGATATGGCAACCTTAAAGACAGACTTCTCATAGACTCTGGAGTTTACATTTACACGGGCCAGAGGTAATCACTCCCAAATGCAATTATCTCATTACTACCAAATCTATATGTGGAGAACTAAATTAGGACCAGAACACTTTTCACTTTTAATTCCTTACTATCCTTGTTCGCTTGTTCTTTTTAAGCAGCTATTATTGACAAAGTAAAAAGAAAAAAGTTTTCCTACTTGTCAGCGCTGCCAAACAAGATGGTTTAATAATCAAAACAAGGACAAATCATTCTTAACCTTTTTATTTCTTAGTTTTCCCAAATGCAAAGCAGGTATAAGATAAAGACCAATTCCCTACTATCCTGGGGCATTAATTACCAAGATAATGATTATCAGGCTCACAGAAATGCCTATAAAAAAGTCTTTGTGGCCGGGCACGGTGGCTCAAGCCTGTAATCCCAGCACTTTGGGAGGCCGAGACGGGCGGATCACGAGGTCAGGAGATCGAGACCATCCTGGCTAACACGGTGAAACCCTGTCTCTACTAAAAATACAAAAAACTAGCCGGGCGAGGTGGCAGGCGCCTGTAGTCCCAGCTACTCGGGAGGCTGAGGCAGGAGAATGGCGTAAACCTGGGAGGCGGAGCTTGCAGTGAGCTGAGATCTGGCCACTGCACTCCAGTCCGGGCGACAGAGCGAGACTCCGCCTCAAAAAAAAAAAAAAAAAAAAAAAAAAAAGTCTTTGTATAAAGACAACCCATTTTTCTCTTCCACACTCGAAAACACACTATTCTTGGGTTCATCGAACTAGAATACAAGGTATCAACTTCACCATTTATTATGATAGAGTTGGCTGTGGTTATTTTGTCTGCCTAAGAGGGCAACCAGATTTGAGTTGAAGAACTGTCTGGCCTCTATCAAACCTTTATAGATTGATTTAGTGTGGGCTGCATATTTATAGTTTCAAAGAACTATCCAGAATATAGAAGGGGACTGACTTTCTCTGGGAATTTGTGTTTGATTGAACTAAAATATCAAAAAGTCTTCTTTTATGTTAATCTGAAATATCAAATAAATATTATGAGACTAGCATTGCTTTTGAGATGTGTATTTATCTGCTTATACTACATCAGGATTTAATTCTTAGAAAAAACATTAATTTTTAAAGAAAATAAAAGTATATTATTGTTGAAAAGATATGAAATAAAATTATTTTAAAGAATGATACACAAATTTATACTTTTAAGCTATATTTTAAACAAAGGGCATTTCAACAATAAAATAAACCTAACAATAATATATGCTAGAGATAAGAGATTTAAGAAAAAATAATGACTTCTGATTATACAGTATCTGAGGCAACACAACCACTTAGAAAAGTTTCACAAATGGTTCAAATAAGCGATTGACTATTTCCAGTTTTAACTACCTGTCTTGTTGATAGACTTATTACCCAAACCTAGGGTAAATAAATGTGTTAAATGGTAGATGGATGATGCACAGATAACCAACAATTGTCTTTCTGAAATGCAGACTATAGGCAGAGGATGCCGGTCTCTGTCCCTTTTCTCAACACTTCTTTGCCCTCCTAGCAGGGAGCAGGAGTTGCTGATCTCACTGGATTGGTTCCAGGATATTGACAAGGCCAGGCTCATCACTAAATGTAGTAGGAGCTTACACGTATGAGCATGGCTCTCTCTCCCGTCTACTTCTTCCTTGCAATTGGGTTGAAACTCATTCTGGGCCTTTCCTGGGGGCAGTTCGAGTCAGCTTTGCCTTTCTCCTTTTCTCCCAGCTTTTCTGCTTGTAGACCTCACCAGGCTCTCATCTGGTTAACCCAGTGATGGCAGATCCTGAGGTTAGGGGTTGGGTTTAGGAGAAAAGAGTCTCCTCCATTAGGTTTGAGTTATGAGCTTTAGCCCAGTTCTTTGATTTATGCTGTGATTGCTAAATTAACTTGGAAAAATCAAAATAATTTGCCACTTTAAAAATAAGCCCCTTCCTAAAATGAAAAATTCTATTTGTGAGTATAATGAGAGGCCAAGAAAGAGGCTTTTCTTCCAAATGCTCACGATACTACCAGAGCGAGGTTTCTTAAATCAAAACCTGACTAAATAAAATAATTTGCCAAGAATCAAAAACAATGTCTGTATTGTAAAAATTTAATCACTGAGTCATTGATAAACCAAATACAACTACATTAAGATGCTTATTAATGTTTAATTATTGTTTAAACATAACATCCTCAAGAATGTGTGTATCCATTCAAAATGTAAAGTGGAATCTAACAACAAATAAATTCCCAAACACTGATGAAGTAACAGCTACTAATATTTAAACTAGATATTAATATCCAAATATTCTTTCAATACTCCAATACATTCATCAACTGACCGAAAAGAATGGGAGGATGGGCACGGTGGCTCATGCCTGTAATCCCAGCACTTCGGGAGGTTAAGGCAGGTGGATCACGAGGTCAGGAGATCAAGACCATCCTGGCCAACATGGTGAAACCCTGTCTATACTAAAAACACAAAAATTAGCTGGGTGTGGTGGTGCCTGCCTGTAATCCTAGCTACTCGGGAGGCTGAGGCAGGAGAATCACTTGAACCAGGGAGTTGGAGGTTGCAGTGAGCTCATAATCGCGTCACCGCCTCCAGCCTGGCAACAGAGCGAGACTCCGTCTCAAAAAAAGAAAAAGACAGAAAAGAAAAGAATGGGAAAGAGACTCACACAATCAACCCAGCAGTAGGCTTCTCTCTAACAGGAAAACAGAGCCTTCAGCATGTTAAATCTGCTACCCATCGGTTCTAACTAAAGAGGGTGAGTTCGTGTCAGAAAGGGAAGAAGGTGATAGGTAATGTAATGTGAAATACCATAGACACGTGAGAAAATAACTCTCGCAATCCCACATCACCTTTTTTGCCAAAATGGCATACAGAGAATATAAGATCCTGAAAATGATCTCCTTTCTCCAATCCCAGTTTGTAATTGTGCCAAGAGCAGGGAATTATATTCTAAGATGGAAAATAACCTTTATATTTTATCCCAAAGTAAATATTTCAATCATACAATCAATAAACAGTCTTTAAGGATTCTGAAATTGCAGTATGATATATGACTAAAACAGTATCTTTTTTTAATTTCCATTCACACAATGGACAGACATTTATAGCAGAGAATTTTATTACTATGCCTTCTCACCCCAGCCAAATAAATTCTGTTCCCAGGGCTCCCTCTCTCTGAATGCCTTATTGTCTACAAAGTGCTTCTTCTGCCCAAAAAGCCTTGCTCATTGCTAACCAATTGCAAAAAGTTATAATGACCACAAGAAAGAAATCAAGACTCCAACAGATAGATGAATTAATGTAAATCAAGACTCCAAACAATATGTTGTAATTATCATGAGAGAAAGAACAAATATTCAACAAACACATCTCCAGCCTTACCAATTATCAAAGAAATGCACTTTAAAACAACAATAAAGTACCATTTGGCATATGTTAAATTAGAAAAAATAACAGAAATTTTCAGTCCTATCAAGGTGGCATAACAGAAATGTATTGCTAATAACAACGTAAAAACTAGATTTTACTCTTGCAGCATAATATGGCAATATGTATCCAGAAGCATAAAAGTGTTCTTGCTCTTTGACCCAGTAATTATAAAATTCACCCTCAAAATCTCTCAGGCATAAAAATAATATGCACATTAAAATGTTTATTACATAATAAACATTTACAGTACAAAAAATAAAAACACTAAAAAGGGAAATGTTTAAGTTAATGCTAGTGCTTCAAATAGGATATAATGCAATCATTTAAAATTACAAATATGAACACTATCAAAACAATATGGGAAATGTTCACTGTACACCGTTAAGTAAAAAATAAATATTAAGTTATGTGAAATAAACATGTGGAGAGAGACAAAGACTATATGAAAAAATACTTTTATATGTAATCAAATGTATCAGGATAATAGGATTAGGGAGGGTTTATTCAGTGACCTCTGTATTAACATTGTTATAATACTATTTTTACAATTTTAAGATTATTGGAGATAAGATTTTTTTCCGCCATGGACATTTCAGTTATGGTCTTAAAGGCCAGGTGTGTCTTATTCATCTCTGTGATATTCTAAGTGCTGGCCTAGCTCTCTATAGAATTATTATCACATACCCTCATTTTTAGACAATAATCCAGATTTCTAGTCATCGTAAATCTTACTATGCCTAAGAAGCAGCAAAGTAACACATCCTCTCTTTGGAGTGCCAGAGAGCAGTTGAATTTCATAAACTGGATTTCTAATTCCTAAAACATCTGAAATAATCAACATTTCATTTAATTTGGAGCCCTTAAACAAAATCTTCTTCTTCAGGTAAATTTCCTTACCAGATAATTTTTTTTTTTCAAAATGAGGCTCCTCACAGTATTGATGCAAATCCTTTACATTGCCTGATCAACCTGGAACACCACATCAAAGTTAATGATAACTATTTTTATGCACCACTGATATAGACAAGGGGCTTTGATAACAGGACACTCTTTGAACATAACAGACAGTTTATGGAAAGAACAATCTCATGTAAATGTTTAGCTCCTGAGAACCCTATTGCAATTACACAATAGGGAAAGAAACTCTACATTTTCTAGAAAAAATACTAATATTTTGTGTTAACCCAGAATTAACTATTCTCTCATAAAATTCTAATTTTTTTCCCATGATGAAAATAACATAATTAGGTCCTCAGGTTTTTTTTCCCACAACTAAACAACTTTTCTCTTAATTTGGGAAAAAATGCGTAGCAATAATATATAGAAATTGGTATACTTAATTGATGACACATTTTTTCCTTAAACTTTATTTTTGCTTTTCTCCCTGGTCAGACATGAAAGTGATTTGAAAAGAAGGTGATAATATCTGATAATGCTAACTAGTAATTCAATTAAAATTCTGTGCTGGTTTCCACTTGAATATATTACATTTTTAAGACTCTTTTAAATTCACGTTTTCAAGCATGTTCCTATCCGTAAGTTGCTTTGTCTTTGTGCAATAGTAACTAGGTACTGCACTTATTTACATATCAGAAAATGAGGCAAAGTGTCAAGGAAAGTACAAATTCAGGGTCAAAGATTGCTTCACTTTCTCAGTCACCTATTAGCATTTAGGGAATTCCTGCTTTTTAAATTCTTTTCGTGGTTTGAGACTATGTGAACGACACCTGGGGAAGAAAAAGTTTCTTTTTACGTAATGAGTTGTTTATAGATGGTGTTTACTACCAAATGGTTTTAGGTAAGGAGGAGTTGGGAAGGCGTGGCTACAGGTTGTTATTTTTGACCATCATATCTGGAGTAGAAAGGGCATTCTCTACTAGACGAACAGCCTAAGGAGAAGCGTGAGATGAGAAGACCCAGCATTTACCACCTCTAATCATGAACCACGGCACATTGGTTGGAGACAAGCCCTGGAGTGATGGGGTCTTGATAAGACATGGAAGGTAGGTTTGGAACATGATTCATGCAAAGCAGTGACATTAGGGCTTGGACCTACATGGGAAGGTACTGAGGTCATGCAGTTCCTGACCAGCGCTCTGGTTCTTCCGGCACTGTATTAAGCAACAGAATAATTTTCACCCATAAATCCTTCCCCAGCAAGACAAGCCATTAAAATCCAAAGTCAGCTTGCAAGCTGAGCTCCAGCATCCCTCCTGCAAGAAAACTTACTTGATTATTCTGGCTAATACTGAGATCCTCCTTTTCATCTTTCTTGCACTTTGTAATTTCAACCATAACTCTGAGTTCCTAATAATATTTTCCTTGTATTATCCTCCTTTTTTTTCACATATGTTCTGGTTCCTCACTAATATTGTGAATTTCTAGGGAGTAAGTATTATTTATTTTACATGTTTTCATAACCCCACCCTCACCCAAAGACTTGCACAGTGATGAATATATGGTAAGTGAATGGCAAACTTGTAATTATGATTAATTTATTTTTCTTCTGACCATAATATTTAGAAAATTCTTTTATTTATCTTTTTGAAAAAGTAGCATGCAAGCATCACACTCACTGCAACATGTAATTAGAAAATTACTCAATTATTCAGTGAGGTACCAAGCAATAGTCAAGTGCAAAGCTGTCAAGAGAGCTGGCTCCACAATGGGTACTTGGTAAGAATCAATGCATACTGAATAAAGGAACAAAAGGAAATATACTTTGAGCTTCTTTTTTAGAAAATTAAATACCATGTTTCTAAGAGATAATTAAATAGGTATACACTTAAAGACAATGCTTGATAAATGGTAAAAGTCGACAATCCAGATAACTAGGAAACTGACTTTGAAGTAAATTTTAAATCTAGAATGCAGAAATTCTTTTTTTTTTTTTTCATTTTCTACACCTCTCATTTAGCAGGAGAGAATGCACAAATTCTTAACATATGTCCTTTAATGAAGTATGTACAATCTTTGTATAACTTTATTTGATAGCAGAAGGGGAATAAATTTCTAGATGTCAATGTACTCATCTTTAAAGTTAGTTACACACTGGAGAACATGCAGTTCCATTGGATTTCATCAGCTTATGATGTTTTCTCCACCCTACAGCTACCAGGAGCCCTCTACTCATTGTGTTCTCTCTCCATCTCTCCAGTCAAGGTCAACAGCTAACGGATGACAGAAGTCATGCTCTGTCTGCAGTATCCTTACTTTAATGTCTACACACTCTTCTCAGGATGAAGGTCAAGTTCCTTAAATATAGTTTACAACAAAACCTGGCCTGACCTGGTCCCACCTTCCTCTTCAGCTTCCACTGGTCCCCACTCCCCTTGTCACCTAGGATTCAACAGGGAATTTCTTTCAGCTCCTCAAACCTTGTGCTCATTCTACTCCAGTCCTTTAAGTATGTTGCTCTCCCTGCCTAAAACTCTCTTCCTCTCCTTTTTGCTTTGCCTGGATAGTTTCTGTTCTTCCTTAGTTATCACTTCAATAATTCTTCTCTGGTCCGGCACCTCCTTCTCACAGTCAAAGTTAGCCACTCCTCTTTTAGGCTTTCATTGTCTCTGCTCTTCTGTCACTGCCCTTATTGCACTGTAATACTATTTTGCTTTTTGGTTTTGTTTTACTTTTTCAATTCTTTGTCTTTATCCACCCCTACTTGCCCCGCAACATGCCCAACCACCACTAAGTAGTAAATTCCTTGAGGACAGTTACCATCTTGTTTATTGCTATTATTTCCAGTGCCAGTTTGATATTTTGATTACTAGAGTTGTCCAAAGATAAGGACACTAAGGTAAGTAAATTCTTGTTATTACAAAGATGGATGTTAGAGTGGAAATCAACATGTGTGTTTTCTTTTTTCTTCTTCTTCTTTTTTTTTTTCGGAGATGGAGTCTCGCTCTGTCGCCCAGCCTGGAGTGCAGTGGTGCGATCTCGGCTCACTGCAAGCTCCGCTTCCCGGGTTCACGCCATTCTCCTGCCTCAGCCTCCTGAGTAGCTGGGACTACAGGCGCCCACCACCACGCCCAGCTAATTTTTTGTATTTTTGGTAGAGACGGGGTTTCACCGTGTTAGCCAGGATGGTCTCCATCTCCTGGCCTCGTGATCCACCCGCCTGGGCCTCCCAAAGTGCTGGGATTACAGCCGTGAGCCACCACGCCCGGCCAACATGTGTATTTTCTAATAAAGTCCAGGGAAAAATCATTTGATATCAAAGAGGCACAGCTCAGCCTTGGAAGAAATGTTTTAAGAAGTTTGCTCAACCAACATTATTGTTTTATCCACAGTAGTATAAAGCTGACTAAAAAAAGTTCATATCTACTAAAATTGTTCAAGTGCTTCAAATAAAACCTAATACCCTAGAAACACTTAGTAATTGTAGCCATCACTCAAGGGCTCAAAACCTATTCTGAGGGCACCAAATTTGTGAGGGGAATGCACTAGGTTTTATGTCTACAAACAGCATTCCCTTTGAACTTGGAAAGGCTGTTATAAATTCTTTGTACCTCAAATTTGTGAAGATAAGAACGACAGCATAAAAATTGCCACATCCCACCTTGACACATCTACCACAGAACTACCAATCAACTGGAATTGAGGGGGTAGGAAACAGCAGAAAGTTTCAGTAACCAAAACAGAGTTTTCTTTTGTCCTTAGCTTCTTGTCTTTGTATATTCTGCTGGAAGCAAAAGGTGTGTAATAATTACTGGAATCTCTGAGAGTATGTCTCTTCCTGGATTTATACTAAGCTCAGGAAAACACTTCCGAGTCTCCAGGCTCAATGAAATCAGAAGACTAAATACAATTTTTTTCTATCTCAAAAATCTATCAGTAATTGTAAACTGTGGATAAAATCAAGCTTGATATATGATAGAATTGGGAATTTTTAGTCAGAAAACAGGCTGGAGTCCCATTTTCACTACTTAAATTACTGTGTAACTTTTGGCAAGTAGCTTCAACTCGCTGGGACTTTGCTTTCTTGTCTGAGAAATGGGTATAACAATAATTCCTGCTTTACCTGTCTCACTGGGTTGTTGTTAAGATGAAATGAACTGATGTTTATAATAGTTACCATATATGGAGTGCTTGCAATATCCCAGACACTATCCTAGGAGCTTTACAAACATTTTCTCATTTAATTCTCACAACTTTGAGACTGGTTGCTATCAACCTAGTTTTTCAGATAAAGAAACTGAAGCTAGACAGCCTTAGACACTCATGTACACTCACCTCAAAGCTGTGAAGTGTTAGATCTGAAACTCAAACCCAAGCTGTTCAATTTCAAAACGCATACCCAGATTTCCATGCTTCTCTTTGCAAGAGCACTCGGTAATAAGTATCAGCATTATGAATTTCACATTGAAGCATTATCTACTTTGTTTCTTACTTTCAGAAAGACAGAATAGACAAGTATGTAAAGGAGCCTGAATAAGAGAACTGATACTGGCTTTACAGCACCATGAATTTTTGGCCACTATCACAGCTTTATTGGTGTTATGCCACTGCTGTTACTGAATTTTGAGTAGGGGCAGATCTAAGACATAAGCCAAATTTTACTTGGTAATGAATAGTATATGAAAAGGTATTCATTTAGTCTAGTTTTAAAGATGTAAGATTTTGCCTAAAAAGCCAGTTCACTTTCTAAAAGGACAAATGTCCATAGATCCTTGCATTATTTTCGGATAGCGTTCACAGATTTCTTTAAATGCCTTTGCACATTAAGTATTTGGCTGTAAGTAACTGGTGTACTTTCCAACACAACAGGTTTCTATCCATCTGGTTGAGTCAAATTCCATGAAAAAATGGTATTCTGCCTGTTCACCTACTTTCCTCATCAACAAACTGATCTTGCGGTCAACCCAGAGATGAGCAGTATCTGGAAAAACAAACAAATGGTGACAATGTAAAAGAAAGGAGAAAAAGTATCCAAAGCGTGTGAGAATACCATAGCATCCTTCTCCCATCCCCACAATAAAAGACTCACTATAATAACTTCATCAGCATCATCTAAGAGCAAGTATAAAAGGTGATCTATCTAAGCTTCTGGGGTAGGACTGTGCATTTTGATACTATCCCTTCCATCCTCCTTCCAGAAGCTCATAATCACCCTGATGCACAGGCAGAAGATCCCCAGTAAATCCTAAAGACATAGGAATCAGTTGCAAGGGCTTTTATGTGCATGTGACTGGGAAGAGAAAGGAGTGTGACAGGCAAGTTCAGAAATTAAGACACACAGCTGTGGGAGATAAATGTCCAAAAGTAAAATTTTGGACTGCAGAGCTTCTGTAGCAGCTCAGTTCAGAGATCATCCATCAAGAGCTTCCTATAAGCTAGGCTCTGTGCTATGCCCTTGAGACCTCCTTGTCTATAAACAGCATATATCTAGTGAACTTGACCTGAGACCTTCTTAACTCTGGCAACTGACAAGTATGTTCATAGCTAACAGCCTAGGGACACTGTGTTAAATGTTCTTCCTTTCTGGTTGCAAATCTCTTTACTACAACTGATATAACCTCTGATGGAAGACACAATCCCAGATTGTGAAAATTCACCCATTCTGACATCACAAAGTCAATTATTTAAGAATACATTTGTCAAACAAGGAGTTGTTTCCTGAAAAGCTAGTATTTTGTCTTTGAAAGAAATGGCATATCAAAATAATTTTAAATTTATTTTTAAAACTTATCATCATACCTACTAGTATATGTAAGACTTCATTTTGAAGCATTTAAAATATATTTTCATACTATGTAACATAATAGTACAAAAACTATCACAGGAAGAGTGTTCCCAAACTTCCTTTCTCCCATTGTTTCTAATTCCCTCTCCCCTTCCTAAATTAGAAGGATTGCGTCTTGTAGAGACAGAGGCTAATTCTGAGCCATGATGAAGTGCTAGGAAAGAATGTGGGAAGCTGAGCAGTAAACTGAGTTCAACCGGATCCAAGAGGACAGCCATTTGGAGTTTGAGGAATGTGGACAGGAGGAGAAAGAAGATTTTGTAAGTGCAGCTGTGGACTATGTCGTTGTTTTTCCTCTTCAAAACCCTTCAAAAGGCTGGAATAACTCTTAATTATTTTGGCTATTACCTGGTAATTATTTTGGCTATTTAGCTATGCAACTGACCACTCTGAGGCTGGACCCCTTGTTCCTGGACATAAGGACCCCAGGGAAAAACAGAAATGATTCCAGGGCCTCCCAGTCACAGCCTCTGAGTCATGGTGGCCCCAGTGCAGGCATACCTCAGGAAACACCCTCCCTGCAACTCCACCCAAAGTGAAGAATCCTGGAGAATGATTTCAAGCAGATATAACAGATGCCAAGAGTTCAGAGAAATGGAGAGAGAGGAAAAAAAAGTACTTAACCACAGGAAGAAAAACAGGAAGCCCAGGTGGGAGGAAAGGGCGATGGCAGGCAGGGATGAGTGCAGAAAGAATGAGTGCCCTTGAATGAAACTCCAGTGTAGTAGAAGAGGTTCCCCACATTGGAGAAGCAGTCCATAGCTCCTATGGATGATGGGCAAAATGAGAACCTGAATAAGCCATCTGTTCCAGAAGTATGTAGACTAAACTGAAGGGGAAGGGTCCAAGAAGGCAATGGCTTTGGGGCTGCACTGTTCTTTCTGCCCCTACCCCAAGGCACTGGACTGCACCTGCAGGTTGCATCCTCACATCTGTCAAGTGCTGCCAGTTCACCACATGCCACTCAATCAAGAGATTTGTTGGCAGTCCCTTTTGCCTTCCTCTGTCAGTAATCACCACAGACTTGTCAAAACCAAGGGGAATAGGTCACATCCTGTACAGACAATAGGGAAAATCAGGTTCCTCTAAAAGGCCTGATTTAAAAGCAATTTTGAAAGTGGTAGCGGAGAGAAAAACAATTTATTTTACCTATAGATCTGAGCAAAGAACTTTAGAACATTTCTTCACACTGCCTGCCTGGCAAAATTGACAAAGGTCAGAATGGTAAATTTTCTAAAAGTGCATAAGTGTACAATACATTTAAAGTACTTTTAGAATTTAAAGATGATTGAGTGTGAGGGAATATGTCTAACACTCCCCATCCCAGACATATGAAAATGCCCAGTGAAACACACAAACACGGGGAAATCTATATTAGCTCACTCATCTGTTAAATATGTATTGACCTTTTACTATGTACCAATTCTAACTCTAGATACCAGGTAAACAGTTGAAAATAAGATGGATATAGCCCCTCCTTTTGTCTACATGAAACCTTGAAAAGGTACCATTTACATGCCATGAAATGCCTTCCCCTTCTACTACATAAACTGCAAAAAAAAAGTCAACTTAAGAAAAATATAAATCCTTATTCAAAACTCTTCTCTGTGAGAGATTTGGTGCTAAGACATTCTTTCTAACTCCAGAATAAAGGTGGACACAAGAAAACCAGGCTGGCACTTAACCAATGAACTTAATATTCTATTGGTGCATGGGGAGCCCAAAGAACAGTTAAACAACTCATAAAACAGAATCATCAATCTTAAACTGATTTTTATTTATTCTGCAATATATATTTATTGAGTACCTGTTAGGACAGATCATGTGTATACTGCTAAGGAATATATGGAAAAGTGAAATGCATGATTCTGTTTTCTTATGGCCAACACTCTGCCCAGTGAGATAAGTCATCTTTATAAATAGAATCCTAACCACACAGTACACACAGCAGCTGCTGCTAAGTACCAATTGGGCTGTAAATGCAATAAACAAAATGTGTGTCTGGGGTGCGCTGCAGGAATTTTCAAAACCCTGTTAAAAACGCAACTAATTTTCTTTCCTTTAACCATGTTCCTCCACCTCTGTTTTTTATTTTAGTTAATGGGAACACCATTCACCCAAGCCAGCCCTTCCAAAAGCTATCCTTTTCCCATATGTTCCACATTCAATTGGTCACTAATACTGGTTGCTTCTAAGGCAGAATTGTCTCTTAGATCCAGCCCTTTCTGTTCATTCATTCTGCCATTGCTGAAATTCATGCTTAAATACTTACCATCATTCATTTGGACTATTGCAACAGACCAATGTGATCGCTCATCTTCTCTCCCTATTCAAGATCATCCTCCATAGTCCCACCAGGTAACATTCCCTCTAACCTATCAAGTCCAAACTCCTTGGCAAGATGTGGAAGGCCCTGTACAATCATCTGCAACTTAATGCTCAAGTTTCTGATGTTCATCTTGGATCTTCCACCATTACTCAAACTCACAAGGCACACTCATGTTTTGATGTCTTTGCATATTCAGACTCAGGGTAAACTTCTTCACTCTCCCCAGACACTGAACTCCTACTCATCCTTTGAAACTCTATGCAGGTAGAGGTAGTTGTTTCACGCTTTGTGCCACCACCCAACGTGCTTCATTTTTAATTGGTTAGAGCATTCATCATGCTTAACCATAATGATCTGCTCATATATGGCTATCTTCTTCACCAAATAATGGGCTTTGCAAAGGTAAGGACAGTGTCTTATTTATCTTTGTATTCCTAGTGCCTAGCACAGTGCCTGGAACATAGTGTGTTCTCAGTGACTAACTGAGTTTCCAAGAATGAATGGATGGCTACATAGAGAAAGAAAAAAAAAATACATCCTGTGAGAGCAATCAGGAAAGACTTTATGGATGATATTGGATTTGAGCTTCATTTTTTAAAATGGGCTAAGAGTTCAACAGGAAGAAATGAGGCAGAAAGTGTCCATATGGGGACAGCTATGTATGCAACAGCATAAAAGTTTAAGTAGAGATGACTTTTTTTTTAAAGAAGATGGTCTGTTTGGCTGTAGCAAATGACCATGAATAACATCTGAAGTCCTTATCCATAGATAAGGTCCCAATTACTCAAGTATGACAACTTCTCTAACCCGCTGCCTTTCCAATCCCTGACTCCACTCCACCCACTCCACCTTCCTTCTGTCTTTCTGATACACCAAGCTTGTTTCTGCCTCGGGGCATTTTTCCATTGCTGATCCCTTTGCTTGTGAGATCTCTGAAGGGGCCTTTCTCTATCTCTATCTCCCTCTCTAATGCACCTTCAACCCACCCTCTTGATTAGAAACCCTGCTTTATTCCTTTGTACCAAACATCACATTTTGATGTTTACTTATTTATTTACTTGATTTTTATCTAAATCTCTCCCCAGCCCCATCCCACCAATATATCTCCAATATGTAGGATACTGTCTGGCACAACAGTAGGCATTTATTAATAATAAGTATTATTTGAATGACAGAAGTGTTAGATGAGGCTGGCCATGAGGGTTAACAGGCAGTGAAGGGCTCTGAACTAAATTTTATAGGAGGGTTGGAGTATGTGTACTGCACATATTTTACATGGAAGTAACAATACTAAAGATGTAAATTTATAAGATATCTTTAAGTAAATATACAGAATACTTTCAAGACAGGGAGATACTGGAAAAGGATTCTGAGAAACCCCCAAATATTCAACCTCCTTATATGTCTTCATATTTTAATAAATTTGCTAAAAACATATTTTTAAACAGCCAATTTGGCTACTTCCACCACCATCACCTGCATCAAATCTTGCAGATTCTAGATTAATTGAATCATTCATTATTTTTTAAAGTCAGTTTTGTTATATTCTTATAAAAGCACAGAACATAATTATTTAAGTCTTTTTCATATTTCCTATATTACTAGAAAAAATCAGAAAGATAACTATTAAATCTTAACTTGTATTTATGCCCCTGGACCAAAATAAATGTAATTTAACAATAAACCTAAGTGGTTAAACTTGCAACAAATATTTATTTGTTTGGGTTCCCTCTTTTATAAAATTGTGTCTAAAGTTTAGGTTTTGGGGTTAGGGAGATGTAAAAGTGTTCACACTCCAGACACAGACACTATGACTTCAGGACACATACTTATGTGAAAATACATGGCACATACAGCAACTAGATGGCGAATCTTAACAGTGGACTGAGTTAACTGAGGCCTTAATTTTCACTCTGGGGCATGATATGCAAAACGATGAGGATGAGGTTAAACTAATAACCTTTAATGTCCCTCCACCCCAAATTGCTAAGATTCTATCCTATGCAGATGCCTAGAATAATTAACTTGACTATGGAAACACTGTCTCCCACTATGATAAAAGAAATTTCAATACTTCTAGAACTAGACTTGGTACTCATGCTACCCCATCACTGTTTTGTTCTTTATAGAAGTAACTTTCATCTTTATTAATAAAAGGATACTGGATAATTTCCAGTTCTACCATAGCAGTGTACTTTTCCTATAATCCATCCCTTTTCACTGATTATGCCTACAAATTCTAGAAAAGCAACAAAACTACCTAAGGACTCTGAACAGGAGCGAGGGTAAGAAGACTAGGGCAGGCAGACAAAACTTGGAGAGACACTCAGTATAGGGCTTAGTTTCCCAGTTCTATTTTCCTCTTGTACCTTTGCCTAGAGGGTGGAATCCAGTCGTAGAGCAGCTTTACAGTGTAAGTAGCTAAAACACGGATTCTTTGCCATCTTTCTAGCTAGAGGCACAGGGAAAGGAGTCTCTGCAACTAGAGGGTGGGAGAGAAATCCCAGAGGGTAAAGAGAGAAGGAAACACCTAATTCTGTGTAAGACCACACAGGTCTTAGCCTAACCAAAAACAATACACACGTGTGAGACAGACCCAAAGCAGCATACCAAAAGCTGAAAGAACTGAACTGAGATTTGAATCACTGCCAACAGAAAGCAAGACAGAATTAATCAAGTTGATTGTCTACTGAAACCAAAACAAATTGTCTACTAAAACCAAACATTCTTCAGAAGATTATAACAGAACCCAAAGTCTATATAGCATAACATTTAGTGTCCAGCATACACACAGAAAGAAGTAGAAATAAGTAAGCCAGTCTGAAGCAAAAAAAAAAAAAAAAAAAGGCAATCCTGAGATGCTTAGATGTTAAAATTATCAAAGATATTGAAGCAGCTACTAAAATTTTGCTACAAGAAGAACAGAAAAATAAACTTGAATGAAAAAAGGAAATCTCAGGAGACCAAACCAGATATTTTAAACTAAAAAAAAAAATACAATGCATATGATTTTTAAAAAAGACTACTGGATGAACTTAATAGTAGATGAAAAAGGCAAGGAAATTGAAAATAGAGCAATATAAATTATCCAATCTGAAGAAAAGAAAGAAAACAAAATGAAAAAAGAATGAACAAACCTCAGAGACCTTTGAGGCAATATAAATGACCTAATATATATTTTAATTAGAGGGAGGAGAAAGATATTGAAACAGAAAAAAATATATTTAAAGAACTAATAGCTAAGTACACCTCAGATTAGGTAAAAGATACAGACTTATAGATTCATTAAACTCAGTGAACACCAAACAGAATAATTAAAAGGTAATCATTCTTAAATACATCATAAGCTGCTGAAAACCAAAATAAAGAACAAAAATCTTGACATGAACTAGAGAAAAATGATACGTTACATATAAAACATTCTAATAATCACAGAATTCTCATCAGAAACCACGTAGGTCAGAAGATAGTAGGACAACATCTTGAAAGCGCTGAAAGAAAAAAGCTGTTGAAACAACATTCTATATCCCAAAAACTTATTCTGTAATAAAGGCAAAATAAAGACATTTTCTTCAAAACTCTAAGGAATCTTAAAAAATCTATTACAGTTAATAAATGAGTTCAGCAGTATTACCTGATGTTGCAAGATACAACATCCATATACAAAAATTAATTTTATTTCTGTATACTAGCAATGAATAATACAAAAAGTAAAATGAAGAAAATGATTCCATTTCTAATAGCATCAAAAATACTATAATTCCAGTGCTTTGGGAGGCTAAGGCAGGAGGATTGCTTGAGGCCAGGAGTTGAAGACCAGCCTGGGCAACAAAGCAAGACCTCGTATCTACAAAAAAATTAAAAATTAGCCATGAATGGTCGCTCACAACTGTAGTCTTAGCTGCTCAGGAGGCTGAGGCAGAAGAAACACTTAACTCCAGGAGGCAGAGGTTGTAGTAAGCCATGATGGCACCACTGCACTCCAGCCTGGGCAACAGATCAAAATCTTATCTCAAATAATAATAATAGTAATAATAATAATAATGAAATATTTAGAAGTAAATTTAACAAAAGAAAAGACAGGTACACTGAAAACTACAAAGCAGATTAAAAGAAATTAAAGAATACATAAATAAATGGAAAGACACCTCATGTTCTTTGATTGGAGATTTAACATTGTTAAAATATATATAGCACTCCTCAAATTGATCTACAGACTTGACACAATCCCTACCAAAATAAAGACAGTTTCAGATAAAGGAAAACTAAATTATTATTATTATTATTATTATTGCCAGGAGTCCTGCTTTACAAGAAATGCTAAATAAAGTTGTTCAGGCCAAACAGAAATAATATGAGAAGGAAATCTATGATTGAATAATGAAGAAAAAAATCAGAAATGGGAAATATCTACAATAATATAAAAGACTATGGGTTTTTCCACTTAAACTATTTAAAATGGTTTAAGTTACTTACTGCTTTAAGTAAAAATTATAGCATTTTTCAGTAGGCTTTTAATGTATATAGATATAACTCACAGGACAACCATAATATAAAAAGACAGCAGAAGGGCTTGTTAATGGGATCTATAGGGCTGCAAGATGGCTACATTTTACCTGAAAAAGTATTTTTTTAAATTTACTTTAAGTTCTGGGATACATGTGCAGAATGTGCAGGTTTGTTACATAGGTGTCTATGTGCCATGGTGGTTTGCTGCACCCATCAACCCATTATCTAGGTTTTAAGCCCTGTGTGCATTAGGTATTTGTCCTAATGCTCTCCCTCCTCTTGTCCCCCACTCCCCAACGGGCCCCAGTGTGTGATGTTCCCCTCCCTGTGTCCATGTGTTCTCACGGTTTAACTCCCATTTATGAATGAGAATATGCAGTGTTTGGTTTTCTTTTCCTGTGTTAGTTTGCTGAGAATGATGGTTTTCAGCTTCATCCATGTCCCTGCAAAGGACATGAACTCATTCTTTTTTATGGCTGCATATATTCCATGGTGTATATGTACCATATTTTCTTTATCCAGTCTATCACTGATGGGCATTTGGATTGGGTCCAAGTCTTTGCTATTGTAAATAGTGCTGCAATAAACATACATGTGCATGTTTCTTTATAGTAGAATGGTAAAATATTAACTCAAAGTAACCCCCCCAAAAATCAAATTGTTATAGACAAAAGCCAATAAATAACTTAAAATCTAATATGAAAGCATATTTAAATAACTCCAAAAAAGGCAGGTAAGGGGGAACAAAAGAACAAAAAGCAGAGAAAATTAACACAGATAAAAAAATGATAAAAAGGTAAACCCATATCCAAAAAATGACAATCATTATGTTAAATGGTAATGGTCTACATTTCCCAATGAAAAGGCAGAGATCGTCAGAGCAGACACAAAGCTAGACTCAATAATATATTATCTTAAAAAGATACACTTTAAATATAATAACACAGAGATGTTGAAATAAAATGGATGGAAAAAGGTATAAGATACAAAACTTAGTTATACAAAGGCTGAAGTTGCTATATTAATATCAGATAAAATAGATTTCAAGACAACATGTATTAACAGACATAAAGAGAGCTGTTTCATAATAATAAAAGGACAATTCATCAGAAAACAGATTAGAAACATGTGTTTGATAATAGACCCTCAAATATATATGTAACAAAAATTAACAGAATTAACAAGAACTAGCCCATTCCAAAATCACAGTTAAAGGTCATAATGCCCCTCTCTCAGCAATTGATAGAACAACCGGATTTTTAATAATCCAGCCCCAGCATGGTGGCTCACACCTATAATCCCAGCATATCGGGAGGCCAAGGCAGGAGGATCACTTGAGGCCAGGAGTTCAAGACCAACCTTGGCAACATAGTGAGACTTCATTCCTAAAAAAAAAAAGTTTAAAAATTAGCCTGGTATGGTGGCATGCATGGCATGCACCTGTAGTTCTAGCTACTTGGGAGGCTGAGGTGAGAGGATTGCTTGAGCCCAGGAGGTGGAGGCTGCAGTGAGCCACGATCATGCCACTGCACTCCAGCCTGCGTGGCAGAGTGAGACATTGTCTTAAAAAAAAAAAAAAATCAGTGAAAACATAAAAGTTCTGAACAACACTATCAACCAACTTGATCTAATTGACATTTATAGAATACTACATCTTACAACTGCAGAATATTCCCTTTTTTCAAGTGCATTTACCAAGAGAGATCATAGACTTGGATTTAAAACAAGTCTTAAGAAATTTAAAAGGATCAAAATCTATAAAGTTTGTTCTCTAACCACAACTTCTAAGTAATGTATGGACAAAAATCACAAGACAAATCATGAAATACATTTAACTAAGTGACAAAACTATAACATATCAAAATTTGTGGGTACACCTAAAGCAGTGTTTTCAGGGAAATTTATGTACATGTATTAGGTAAGAAAAAACCCCAATAACCTGAAGTTCTACCTCAAGAAGCTATACACATAAGAACAAAGTAAACTCAAAATAAATGGGAGAAAGGAAACAGCAAAAGTAATAGCAGAAATAAATGGAATAAATAATAGAAAAATAATTTTAAAAAATTAACAAAGCCGAATGTTGCTTTTTTGTTTATTTGTTTGTTTGTTTGTTTTTTGAGATGGAGTTTCACTCTTGTTGCTTAAACTGGAGTGCACTGGCAAGATCTCAGCTCACCACAACCTCCGCCTCCTGGGTTCAAGCAATTATCCAGCCTCAGCCTCCAGAGTAGCTGGGATTACAGGCATGTGCCACCATGCCCAGGTAATTTTTTTTATTTTTAGTAGAAATGGGATTTCACCGCTTTAGCTGGGCTGGTCTTGAACTCCTGACCTCAAGCGATCTACCCATCTTGGCATCTCAAAGTGCTGGGATTACAGGCATAAGCCACCACACCCAGCCCAAATGTTGGTCCTTTGAAAAGTTGAACAAAGTGCACAAACCCCCGAGTACATTGATTAAGGAAAAGGAGAACTGATAGAAAGCACCAATATCAAGAAAGATGTATCCACACAGATTTTACAGACATTAAGCGATAAGAGAATACTAACAACAATTTTATGCCAACTAATTTGATAACTTAGATGCAACAGGAAAAAAAAATATTGAAAAATGAAATTCAGCAACATTGATGCAAGAAGAAACATAAACTAAAGAGCCCTATATTTATTAAAGAAATCAAATTTTTTATCAAAATTGTCCTCAAAAGAGAATTCCAAGCCCAGGTGGTTTTGCCAGTAAATTCTAACACAGATTCAAGGAAGAAAACCAGTCTAATGCAAATATTTACAGAAAACAAAAGACTAAGAAACACTACTCAACTAGTTTTACAAGGCCAGTATAACCCAACATCAAAACCTGAGTAAGAAAATTATAAATTATATCTTAATAAAGTTGTAGAAAAGGGAAGCAGAGCCCAATTATTATGTACCCCTGAAACAAAGAGTCTGGGAGGATTATATAAATGATGTTAGTTAAAGAAAGATCTCAAGGAACTGGTTATAATATAGTCACAGGTGAAACAAAGCATAACATGAACTCCAAGGATAATTTTCTAATTATTTTATTCTATAGCAGAGAAACTACAGACCACAGGCCCACTCCAGGTCAGGCCTGATTTAATATTTTCATTTTATGTATTGATTATTTATTTATTTATTTTGTGATGGAGTCTCACTCTGTCACCCAGGTTGGAGTGCAGTGTCGCAATCTCTGCTCACTGCAACCTACATCTCCCGGGTTCAAGCGATTCTCCTTCCTCAGGCTTCTGAATAGCTGGGATTACAGGCATGTGCCACTATGCCTGGCTACTTTTTGTATTTTTAGTAGAGACGGGATTTTACCATGTTGGCCAGGCTGGTCTCAAACTCCTGACCTCAAGTGATCTGCCTGCCTCAGCCTCCCAAAGTGCTGGGATTACAGGCTTGAGCCACCATGCCCGGCCAGGCCTGTTTTTGTATTGCCTGAACATATTTTTGTATGCTAAGAACAGGTTTTATATTTTTAAGATGTTAAAAAAAAAAAGTAACAGTGACCATATGTGGCCCACAAAGCCTAAAATATTTACACTCTGTCGTTACACACAAAAAAATTGCTATCCTTGCTAGGATAACAAGTTTATGGCAAAAAGTAATAAAAAGTCATTTTATTGTTCTACTACCTGAAGTTGGTACACAAAATATTCTGACAGTAGCACATCTGCAGCCCTTCTGACCTCTTCCCTCCATTTAGCTGCTGCCTCCTGTTGATGGATTGATTCAATAAATATGTAAGAGAGTCCTATTATATTTCTGTCACTGTATCACTAAATCTGAAATATAATGATGAACAAGGTGGCCAGCACAGACCTCAGTGAGCCAACAGGTTCACAGAAGAGATCTAAATGCTTATTCACTGAGTAAATCAATCACTCCAGCATAGTTTTACCTTGACTATGTGGGTAACACTGACAATGTAAGCCTAGCATGTCTTCCCCCTCCTCTTGCAGCTGTGGCTGAATATGCACTCCATACCAGGTGCCATGCTTCTCTGGATCTGAGGTTTCTCATCATTACAATATAGAGAAATAACATACTTCAGGATAAAAGATGAAAAAAAAAAAAAAACTAGTGTGAAAGTATACAAATGCAAACGTATGATATTACTGTGGCCCTGTTGTTTTCTCAACTGGATGTTTTAAAATTGTCAATCCTTCCCTCAAATTTAAGTTTCTTCTTGAATCTCATCATACATAAAATAAAAATTAACACAGTTGAATAGTAAGGAAAGATAATGCCTCAGAGGTTTTATTAATGCACCCAAAAATAACTCCTTATTTTAAAGTTAATGTAAAAATCTCCAAATCCAAGGGATATGCATCTTCAAGTTTTAAAAAGCATTAGCTAACATTTACTGAGCCACTGATAATAATTTGAGTTCTAAATCCAGAGCGCGTAAGAAAAACTATAAAAAGGAGTCAAGGGCAGTACTAATATTGGAAGAAAATAAAATGCCATTCAGTAAAATGCAAATGAGCATATTTTCCTGGAAAAGTGCTTGGAATCATTTATTTATTTATTTCAGAAAGAGAAAAACTTGGTGGAGGGAAGTCTTGCCAGAGGGAACATATATGCGAGAAGGCTGAATAAAATAATCATGTTGATAAGGCAACATGGTGGCCAAAATAATCATAATAACTTAGGCTTGAAGAAAAGATGTCATCAAAGAGAAAAAAGATGCAAGATTAATGGCATATCACCTGCAAGCTTCAGTTCCCAAGAGAAGCATACAAATTTGCAAAAGGTGAGAAAAGCCAAACAAGAATGATTATAAAACTCAAGAACTTAGTTGAAGGAAAGGATTTTAAACTACCTAAAATATAGATAGAAAAAAATCCAGGTTAATAAACCAAGTCGGCTCATGAAAGGTATTTAATAAGTAAAGACCTTAAATGCCAATAGCTTTTCTAGGTTACAGGAGAGCATGATGACAAATTACAGGCTAAGGAAAAGAAATAGACTGTATAATATCAAATAGCTTTTAAAAAACACCAACTGTAACATTTCTAAGAATCATTTTTATTACACTGGAATTAACTGTAACGGTTAAATCAAGTTGGAAGAGAAACAGCATACTGTGTATAAACTATTTAAGGCTAGATTACTATTATTTTTTCTACCCCAAAGAGGAGGAGAGAAAAGAAAGACGGAAGGGAGAAAAAAGGGCAGGGGAGATGTTTTCTGTCAAGGCATCTCTATGCATTCTGCTTCCTTGAAGGTAGAGACTGTGAGTTATTCACCCTCATGTGTCTAGCCCCAAGTGCAGTGGCTGACATAGATGATTAACTGAAGTTTTCTAAATGAATACACTAACTAAATTAATAAAAATTGACAAATTTCTGCTTTGCTTTGTGTCCTTATAGCTGTAAACGGACCCTGTTCTCATGCCTTCTGTGTCCATCCTCATTTTTTCTGCTTTAAAAAAATCTATGATTACAGAAATCAGACTATAAAATATAAATAAAAAGTATTTTCTCAGATGAATTCAAAAGATGAATAACCAAAGGAAGAAAATGTATCTGGAGAAAATGTGTCTGGGTTTATTGAGCTAATTTAAGCATCATTTGTTAATATACTGTGAAATATTTTATACACATACACACACTTCCTCCTAAATAGCTATTTGCATAAGAACGTCATGCTTTGTTTATATTTACACTAGTGAGGGAGGAGGCAGGACTCAACTCTAGAGGTGGGATTGAATACCAGACCAAATTGAGGACTAGCAAAAACAGGGACGGGGCAGAAGCAGCTTCCCATTAGACACGCCCACCAGCGTGCCATGGCAGTTTACCATTGCCATGGCAACACCTGGGAGTTACCACCCCTTTCCATGGCAATGACCCAGTGATCCAAAAGCTACCACTCTTTTCCTAGAGACTTCTGCATCAACTGCCCCTTAATCTAATAGAATTAAAAATAGGTATAAATACGACTGCAAACCTGCCCTGTGCTGTTACTCGCAGCACACTCCCTATGGGGTAGCCCTACTCTGCAGGAGCAGTCACGGAGCAGTAACACTGTCACTTCAATAAAGCCGTTTTCTTCTACCCTAACTCCAGCTCACCCTTGGATTATTTCTTGGGTGAAGCTAAGAACCCTCACAGGCTAAGCCCCACTTTGGGGCTCTCCTGTCCTGCATCACTAGGATTTTAGTGTATTCACTCTTCATGTACCCCTTAGAACTAGCCTCCGACTCACCAGCTGCCACAGTAATCCCTCACTGTGGTAGAACTTCCAGAGGCCCATGAGCAAATGAGAATCTGGAATCTCCTTCAACTCAGAGCTGTGTGAATCCTTCGCTAAAATTATTCATCTGTAAAGTAGCTAAAATCACAGTAGACCTCATACCTGCCCTTGAAAGTAATATTTCATGCAGAAATAACTTATCATTTAAGACATACATTTACTTAAAAATTACCAATAAGTTCAGATGTAAGGGATAAAGAAATCAGGCTTTAAAAAACATACTAAGAGGGAACAGGTCCATTCCAAATCACATCCGCCTCAAAAAGATAACTGATTTTTCACTTCTCATTCCATCTGATTAAAAAATAAATTTCACATTGATTTTAACAAATGTATCATTCTAGTGTGAGATGTTGATAGTGAGGGAGGCTGTGCCTGTGTGGGGAGAGGGGTATGTAGGAACCATCTGTTTTCCACTCAGGTTTGATGTGAACCTAAACTGCTCAAAAAGTAAAGTTTATTCATTAAAAAATAAATTCCAGAGATTTGAATGTTTTACATATTATTATGAAAAAAAAAATTAAGACCTACTTAGAGGACATTTATTTCCCAAGAGTGAGACAGGATATAAAATGACCTTCTGCTGTTAAAGATAATAGACTATTTCTTAAAATTACATAATATGAAGAAGGCGTCAAAGAGAGAACAGCCATAAATCACCAAGGATCTCTAATTTTATAAATCACATTTGAGAGAATCCCTAGCAGAAAGATCTCCAACAAATCCATGTTTGATTATTTGGTGTGAAACCCATAAATATAGGGGGATGACTGTGTTTTCCGTCTCCTCTCTCCCATCTCCCCACCCCCAAAGATCTTTACACTCTTCCTTTATTGCCCCCAGACTCCTGGATGAAACTCAACAACTTTCTCCTTTTTAAGAGATCCTTAGCCAATCTGTAGTATGCTCTACTTATCTTCTTGTTTCTCCAAAGTCACACAGAATCATGCTTTGCTCTTCCAGAATGGGTCAGATGAGAAAGTACTCTGGCCAGGGTTCCTCCTGTGCAAATGAGCCACTGGCCAAAGTAGTGGGAAGGAGCAACAACAGATGCTAACGTGGTGTCACTGATGGGAAACACAAAAGCAGAAACCGACTCTATACAATCTCAAGTCAATGCCCCAGTGCTAGGAACTGCACTCTGTTCAAGTGCTGCCAGAAACACTCAGACACAAACCTCTGACCACGTCTCCTCCCACTCCCACTTTAACCTTACTGTCCTTCCTGCCTTGCATACACGTCAGGCTGCTCTAACCTCAGCAACTTTGCACATGGAATGTGACTCCCCCAGAGGGAAGCATGGTTTGCTTCCTTACCTCCTTTAAGTCTTTAATATGTCATCTCTCCCTGACCACTCTTACAATTGACCACTTCAACACATGTATCTCCTTTCTCTATTTTACTTTTATCCACAATACTTCTCATGTCAGAATTAATGCACAGGATAAACTTTACTGACATTAGTTCTCTCTTTCCTTGTTGGAATGTCCTCTCCAAGAAGACATTCTGTAAGTAAAAGAAAGGAAAGGGATGCAAAGGCTAGTAAGTAGGAAACAGTGGCATACTATAGTTCCCCTCTTTAGGGCTTAGTAGTTCACATTAGCATAGTGAAGGGTGGAAAGTACTGAAAAAAAAAAAAAACATTTTACACTTTTTTAGTAAAGAAATGTTTTTAACTTTATTCAACTTTCGTAAACAGTATAAAATGTTGTAGCATTACTAATAACTGTCAGAGTACACAAGTTGGGGAACACTGCTAAGAGACAGTGTCCATGTTTCCCTTCTCTTGTAGAGTAATCCCCCCTTATCCTTGAGGAATATGTTCCTACTCCCTTTCAGATTACTTTCAGATGACTTTCAGGCTTAGTCTTATTACTTTCAGATGACTTTCAGGTTACTATGCATGAAACCACAGATAGTAACAAACCCAATATAATCAATATATACTATGATTTTTCCTGTATATACAACATACCTGATACAAACATGATAAAGTGTAATTTATAAATCAGGCACAGTAAGAGATTAACAACAATAACTTATAATAAGATAGAACAATTATAGCAATATACGGTAATAAAAGTTATGTGAACATGGTCTCTCTGTGTCTCTCTCTCTCAAAATATCTCATTGTACTGTACTCACGTATTTTACAACCACGGTAGACTGTGGGTAACTGAAACCTCAGAATGTGAAATCTCAGATAAGGAGGGCTACTGTATTTTTTCTTTCTTCCTCGCTGTTCTTCAAGATCACCAATGACTTTTTCTAAGAAAATCTAGTAGCTTTTCCTGTATGTTTATTTGGCTTGATCTCTATGCTCTACATCTACAGGATAACAAGGTCCTTCCTGAAGCTTCTTCATCTGTTTACATGCTACCTCTTCTGTGTCCTCAACTAGTTCTCTGGACATTCTTTCTCTGTATCCTTCAGTTGTTTCTTATCTGCCCTTTAATTTGAAATGTTTAACTGTATGAGTCTTCATAAGATAAATCCTTGTCTTACTTTTCTTCTTTCACTTTTCTTGTCCTTGGAGAGACTAATCTTATTTGTAGCTTTCATTTCTATAACGATCCTTATGACTCTAACCCAAACCCAGGATTATATTTCCAAAGAGCAACTTGGATAGGGTCAATTGCTATCTTTTGCAAAAGCACATAGTTTAAAAACCACTGTCTTTATCATCTTCCAGTGGATTTTCATCCCAAACTCCCCTATTTCCCTGGGACGTACTATTTTCCCTGTCTACAAGACTCTAAATGTTGGAATTATCTTTAATGCCTGATTTTCTTTTCCTATGTCCTTCCTAATTCTCATCATTGAGGGTTATTTCATCAGGAGCACATTCTCTTGAATGGTACTTTGTTCTGTGGGTATTTCCCCATCCTTTAGCCTTCTTTTCTTCTACCTGTGAACTCTAAAAATCAGCACTATCCACCCACTTCCTCTATATGGTCGCTCTGAACCAGTCATTCATCCTCCCTAATTTGTCCTGTATATTCAAGTCACACCTTTCAAAGTACATGTTTCACTCCCTCACTCACCTGCTTACTATCTTTACCATCTCTATTTCCTCCAGTTTTCCACAGAGCCCTATTATCCCTCCCTACTTATTTCCATTTATCTTACTAGATCCTCCCTAGAGCCTCCCAGTGTTTTGAAAAAGGCTACAGATAAAAACTGGAAACAATATTACAAAGAAAGTCTCACTGATGTTCAGTGTGGAAGAAGAATACATGAGAAAGGGGAAACAGAGAAACTTACCTCTTAAGGAGTCTCTCAATCCATCTATTACAGTTAACTCTCTCCTAGATGCATTAACAGAATAAAACAGGACAACGTATATAAGACAATAAAAAATTCAGATATCAATTTTGGATTTTGCATTTGAATATAAAGTCTTGGAATTCTAAAAACATTTTTAAATTATAATAATAACTTTGCTCCATATTAAACAAAATTAACTTAAAAATTAACCCCAGGCCTAAATGTAACTCCTAAGCCTAAAAGTATAAAGCTTCTAGAAGAAAAAGGAGAAAATCTTTGTAATCCCCTTGGGTTAGGGAAAGAACTCTTAGATAGGATACAAAAAGTGTGAACTGTCTACTGCCATACCACCCTGAATGCGCCCGATCTCGTCTCTCAAAAAGTGTGAACCATAAAAGAAACAATACAAATTGGACTTCATCAAACCAAAAACCTTTGCTCTTTGAAATACACTGTAAATAAAATAAAAAGCCTCAGATGGGAAAGAAAAAATTGCAAAACAGTATCTGACAAGGTGCTTGTATCTAGAATATATGAAGAACTCTTACAATCCAATCAATAAGAAGATAAACCATCCAAACTTTTTTTAAAAGCTTGACAGGGTGACGTGAGGGGAGATTTGACAGTTACTTTGCCAAAGAGATAAAGATGGTCAATAAGGACATGAAAAAAAAAGTTTACTATCATTAAGTCATTAAGAAAATGTAAGTAAAACTACAATGACATACAATTAAAAGCCTATTAGAAGGGCTAAAATTAAAAAGACTGACCATACCTAGTATTGGTGAGAATATGGTGGAACTAAACTCTCATATACTGCTGGTGAGAATACAAAAGGGTACAGCCACTGTGGAAAACAGTTTGGCAGTTTCTTACAGAGTTATACAAACATTTGCTATATGACACAACAATCACACTTCTAGGTATTTACCAGAGAAAAAAGAAAACATATGTCCACGCAAAGGCCTGCACATGAATGTTTATAGCAGCTTTTACACAACTGCCAAAAGCTGGGAACATTCCAAATGTCCATCAACTGGTGAAAAGATAAGCACATAAAATGGAATATTTCAGTGATAAAAAGGAATACATTATTAATACATGCATCAACAAGGATGAACCTCAAAGCATTAGGTTAAGTAAAAGAACCCAGACACAAATGGCTACATACTGTATCATCTATTTATGACATTCTGGAAAAGACAGAGACGGAACCCAAATCACGGGTCACCTGGGCTGGCAGTAGGAGAAGGCAATGACAACAAAAGGGACCAGAAAACTTTTTGGAGAGACAAATGTACTATCTGTCTTTAACTATTATGGTAATTACAGAATTAAGTGCATTTGCCAAGACTCACTGAAATTTACACCTAAAAGGGGTAAATTTTAGTGTACATAAATTATACCTCAACAAACATAACTTTAAAAAACCAAGGCTTCTTTTTAAAAACCAGAAAAAAGGAATAAAAATATTTTATTTTTTTCATCCCAAACTCATTAACTTTTGTTCTCAACCATCTTCATACTGAAAGTAACTTCTCAAAACCAGCTTAATGACACTTTAAAATCCTTTGAATAATAAATACAAGTTTAAGATTGAATGTAAAAGTCTCCTTTGCAAACAAAATATAAATAAAAATTTAAACTGCAAAATTTCAACAACGCTGGGATTCCCAAAGAGGGTATTAACGAAATAAGGCATTAAGCAGAGAACCAAGAGTGATGTCAATATTCTTATTTGCACATTCTAAAGTCAGAATAGCTTTTTTTCCCATTTAAAAACAAAACAATAATTAAAAGCTAAATTTGAACTCCATCTGTAAAAGTACAGCCACTCACTTATGTTTGGACAAACGGAGGCAAGATGGCGCAGTTCCGGGTTCTTCACTGTCAACTTTCCCGCGCCCTGGGAAGACACGGGTCCACTGCGCAGGCGCAACCCGACCTCCGACGGAGAGAAACCGGAATCCGCCTAGCCACGCCTATCGACCCACCCCCAACCCGCCTATGTCCCGCCCACTGCCCTCCCACTCCCGGGCCCAGGACATAAAAGCCGCTCCCGGCGGGCGCGCGGTGCGAACTTCCCGGGCCCCTCCTAGTCTACGCGGGACCCGGGAACCTCGTCCGAGGACGCCGGAGCGAACTTCCTTGGCCCCTCCTCCTGCGCGGGACCCGGGAACCTCGTCCGAGAACGCCGGAGTGAACTTCCTCGGCCCCTGGTCCTGCCCGGGACCCAGGAACCTCGCCCGAGAGCACCGGAGCGAGCTTCCTTGGCCCCTGCTCCTGTGCGGACCTAGGAACCTCGCCGGAGAACGCCGGAGCGACTTCGTCGGCCTCCACCGCCGGAGGCCGGTGAACCTCGCCCCTCCCTCACATTTGGTTTGTAAATAAAGGTTTTTTTGTCTTGCCTACTTTGCCTTTTCTCTGGCATTTGCTCTGGGGGTCGCATTAAAGCCAATCAACTTAAACTAAATATATTATCTGTAAATTCACACCAAAAGAAAACAGTAATTCCAGTCAAACTGAACCACCTGACTTCTCCCATAGTGGCCTTTCTTCTCCCACCTCCAAGTCCTCCTCACTGTGTTCTGCGCACATGCCATCCTCCCCCATCTCATCATATCTGAATCTTTACTGTCCTTTAAGGTTTAGCTCATACACCAAATATTCAGGATCCTTTCAAACATCGTCCCTTTATTTCCACAGCCCTTTATCTACATCTCTCTTATGATTCCTAATTTCTGTACTGTAGTTAAGTAAGTAATGCTTTAATTAACCTACTAGCTTGGAGGCTGGCAAAGGCTGCAGACAGTGTGAATCATGCTCGAATCTCCCACAGCACCTAGTACAGTGCCTTGAAGTAATAGGTACCATGTGTTGAATGTCCAAATATTAAATTTACTCTTTACCTGGTGCAACCACAGAAAATTGACCCACTTGAAAATGTTACTGACCTCTATTTTATCTCAAGGTAATAGATTTATGCTAAATATAAGATATATTCTGGTGTCTCTTATAAATGATTCATATGTGTTTGAAAACCATCAATTAAAATATGCATAAATGCAACTGAAAGAGTTTTCAAAGGCCAAAACTAAAAACACTTTGAGCAACAAAATAAAGTGGTGTGGAATTACAATCAAAAATAAAATATATGTCTATAACCATGAGTCTATCCTGACAAAATATATCATAAACAAATAAATGTGGGAGAATAGACAAATCTCTCACACCAGAGAAATTCCAAGTAATTTACATAGATAATCATCCCTCAAGTAGATGGAACACCACTCCCCACTCAATTGTGGACTGTGCGTGGTGACTTCCTTCCAAAGAGCACAGCATAGAAACCACAGGGGAATAACTTTCTGGTAAAAACCTGGCAAACACTACACCTCAGTTAAGTGATCAAAGTTAATATCAACGATGATGAGTTATACTGATAGCATGTACCCTTGGTATAATGTGATGAGAAGGGCACTTTTCCTCCCCAAACCACATAAACTCAGAAGGGCATTTTTCCTTCCCAAAACACATCAAGTCAATCTAATCCTGAGAAAAACATCAGAAAAATCTCATCAAGAGACCGTCTACAAAATATCTAATTGGTGCTCCTCAAAACTGGCAAGATCATCAAAAACAAGTAAAGTCTGAGAAACAGTCACAGTCAAGAGGGGCGTACGGAAATACATAACTACATTTAATGTGCTAACCTGATACAGGACTCTGGAACAAAAAAAGGGGGAGTTAGAAAAAAGTAAGCAAATCTGAATAAAGTGTGGGGTTTAGTTAATAATAACGTATCATTATTGGTTCAATTAATTATACTCACGTAGGATGTTAACAATAGGGGAACCTGGGTGGGGAGTATATGAGAACTCTGTACTATCTTTGTAATTTTTCTATAAAGCCAAATCTATCTAAAATAAAAGTTTTATTTAAAAATACACAGAAATTTCAAATGTTAAAAAGTTATCATGAAGCATAAAACTTTACTTGACCATAGAGATTTCAGTTATATGAGATTCTCTCTATAGATAAAGACATCCCTAGGCATATTTTTGTGCAGGGTAAGAGTTGCAGATGAAGTTTCTAATATAAGTAAAATTCATATTTTTAGTATTTGTTCTGAGGTTGTTGTTTTCAAATGTATCATTTTAAATAATTGCTTTAATATTTCATGTGATTTCCTTTATCTCGGGTTCACAAAACAGAAATGCAATTTTATACTGAAGACTGTTGAAAACCGCATGACTTTATTTACAGAAATTCACTCTGTGGTCAGCTTTACCTAAAATAAAATATGACTGAAGACCTGAAACAATGACTGATTTTTCTTAAATTCTTCTCTCTTCCAAATGAAGGGACATTCTATTTCACTATTAGAAAGAAAAAGGTTTTTATGTTCTTAATTTTCACAACTATCCTTCCAAAAGAAGTTGGAAAGAAATTTGACACTGCTAAGATCTTAGTCATTTTCCATTGCTAAAATTATATGCTTTTCTCTTCATCTTAATGAGCTTCTCTTCTTTACATAAATTAGCACTATGTTGGAGAAAATGTAGTAGGAAGAACTGGGAAAGGATTTTTTTGTTTGTTTAGTTAGTTGTTTCTTATGATGGGAAATAACAGAGCATGTTGGGATGTCGTAGGAGTGGTTTCCTAGAGGCTCACAACTCCTCCCTGTCTAGCTAACTGATTTGGAACAAATCACAAATCTGGGCCTCAGATTTCTCACTTATAAAATGAAAAGATTATAATGCATAATCACTTATCTCTAAATTCATTCCAGCTATAAAGTCCGAGTATAGGAAGTACAGTGAGCCTAATTCCCTAGTAACCCCACAGCCTCTCAAGAAGACTCTTCAAAATTAATGGAAACGGGGATGGGAGTTAATGTCTCTGCAACAGAAATTGTGCTTCAGTAGATATGACTCATTGGGGCCCAGCAGACCTAACTCAACATTGATTTCAAAATTGGTTTCTTATTCCCTTGACTCCAGGAATAGTCTTCAATAAGCTAGAGAGCAGTTTCCTTTTTTCACAGCACAAAGAAGTCAGCATTCAGACAGACTCAAAGAGAAGGAAAAGTATGGAGCTGAAGGCTCCAGGTTTATAAGAAAACAGAAGATTTTAGGAATACTGTGCTTAAGACGATAACCTTAATATTAATGTTGCTTGGGAACTCACCCAGCTGTCATGGAGTAGACACTGCGACATCGGACTTGAGGCCAGAGACATCAGTTTTTCCATTTAAATAGGCACAGATGAATAGTAAGGGCCAGTCCTTAAATATATCATGCCACCAAATCCCTTCCATGCCAACCACTTCCCTAGCATATATCATCTTTACTACCTTAGTTATTTATATATTTGAGAAAAGAAGAGGAGGAAGGAAAAAGATGTTCAGAGAGAAGTATCCAAATTTTCTCTCAGTGATTATATTCTGCCAATCCCCATATAGATTCCCTATTGCCAGACCAGCTTCACAGGCCTGTGATCTATGGAGTCACACGGAACCACACTCTCAGAGGGCCTCAGCTTGGCTTAATGCTTTGTTGTCACCACCTTGAGCTCTATGTAATGTTTTAACAAGGAGGTCAGCATTTTCCTTTGGCATTTGTGTCCGGCAAATTACGCAGCTGGTCTTGTTCATTGCCTTTTAAGATACCTTATTTTGATCTTCAGAAATCTGAGCCTAAACTTCTTACACTGAGCAAAGAAATTTTACCAAGCCCACATATTAAATGTCAGGATCTATTCAAAGAATTCTCTATTCCTGTATAAGGATGGCTGAGCATTATGAAAAAATTGCCCGGCTGGGCACGGTGGCTCACGCCTGTAATTCCAGCACTTTGGGAGGTCGAGGCGGGTGGATCATGAGATCAGGAGATTGAGACCATCCTGGCTAACACCGTGAAACCCCGTTTCTACTAAAAATATATTAAAAAAAAAAAAACCGGGTGTGGTGGCGCACGCCTGTAGTCCCAGCTACTCAGGAGTTTGAGGCAGGAGAATGGCGTGAACCCAGGAGATGGAGCTAGCAGTGAGCCGAGATTGCACCACTGCACTCCAGCCTGGGTGACAGAGAGAGACTCCATCTCAAAAAAAAAAAAAAAGAAAAGAAAAGAAAAGAAAAGAAAATTGCCCAAGCTTGTAGCCTTGAGTCACTTGCATTCATGATTTCTATTCCCTGACAAGTGCTCAGCACTGTCCATAATTCCATATTTCCCAGTGTCCTGTGGTCTCCATTCCCAATGACAGCTATTTCAGCAGTTTCCTTAAACCCCATTAATTTCCCTTCCTCCTCAGGTGAGAGCTCTGCCTTTTTTTTCACGGGTGCCATGCAGGCCTCTCAGACGCAACATTCCAGCAGCTCTCAACTTTCCATCCAAGCCTGGTTCTCCTGCAGTCTTCCTTGTGTTGGTCAATGTCATCACTTTGCTCCCCACTTGTCCAAACCAGACACTTGGTCTTCTTTCTTGACCCTTTCCTACATCAAATCCATTTCCAAGTTTTACCATCTTAACATTGATTTTGAGTCTATTCCCATGTGTTCATCACTTTGCAATTGTGGTCACTAATACGCCAATAATTACTCTCTTGGTTTACTACAAAAACTTCCAGATTAGTCTTCAGGTTTCCAGTCTAAATTTTCTTCCTGATCACTAATTTCATTTTCATGCTGTAGTCAGAAAGACTTTATAATAAAACTCTGATCATGTTCTGTGATGCACTGCAAACTTTTTTAAATTGCCACAAATTCTTTCCACTCCCGTATGTATGCCCATTTGCAATATGGTTTTGGCAATCCTCTCTTCAAGAAGTGGAGTCTATTTCTTTTCCCCTGAAATGTGGGCAGCCTTTTGACTTGCTCTGACCAACAAAATGTGGCGGAAGTTTGACACTGCAACAATTCTGAACTCAGGTTCCAGAGATCTGGCAAATTCCCCACTCTCCCCACTGCCTCATTCCCCTAAAGACAGAGGCCCTGATGACAACCAAACCAAATTCCAGACATGGGAGAGAGACCACCTTAGATTAGCCATAGCTAACAGCCATAGCTAAGCCACCAAACAACTGCAGCCAGATGAGTGGCCCCCTGTGAGATCAGTGGAAGAATTGCTCAGGTAATTCCAGCCAAATTGCTGACCCACAAAATCATGCACAAATAAAATTGTTGTTGTCTTAAGCCATTATATCTTGGGATGATTTGTTATGGGACAATAGAATTGTGTGTGCAGAATTCCACGGGCATAAATGGAGGCATGATCTCTGTGTGGTTATCGCAGACACTAACCATCCTTAGCAAGTACAGTATAATTACACATATTGAATAGATGAGAACAACACAAGCCCTGAATTCTGCTGCCATGTAGCTGTTTACTGTGATAACGCTCTTCCAGATCCGCCAAGAACAAGCCTGTGCTACTGACAGTCACCCTTTCCCAATACAGAAGGTCATAGGGACATGCATGTTACTAAAGTCACTTAGGATGCTCTGTATTGGTGTCTGAAGAAATTCCTCTATGTCTGACTAAAGCACTAAATGAAAGACTTTACTTGATCACTAATTTTCAAAATGGTTTTCCCATTTCAGCACCAGTCTACAGCATCATGGATTAGGACACTATGAGTTATCTTTGACCCTTTACTCAATCTCTAAAATCCAATTATTGCTTGTTTCAAGATGTCTCTGATGGGTCCTTTTATCTCAGTCCCCAGTGCCATCCCCTCCCCTTGAGGCAAGGTCCCCAACTGAGTTACAGTAGCAGTCCCATGGCTAGTCTCCAGGCTCTATTCTTGTGCCTTTCAAACATTTTAAGTATAGAATTCAGACTAATCTTCTGAACAAACTTCCTTTAATTTCTTCCCCATGCAAAAGCCTGTAGTAATTCCTTATTTCCCACTTTATTGAGCCAATACATTCTATTATATTTTCAAGGACCCCCATAATTCTCCCCTACTAAGTCCTACCAAAACTTATTTCCCAGTATTCCTTCACCACACCAGTCAATTTTCTCAGGTAACTACAAAATGCTCAGTCATAGCCACCCTGCTCCTATAGTCAAAAACATTCCATCTATATTTTACTCTCTACTAATCCATCCTTGGGGAACCTACACAAGCCCAACTCTTCAACTCCCTGAACCTTAAATCAGAGACATGATGCTAATCCTTGCTCTGCTCCGAGGAGTTATTTGAAGCCAGATGAATGACTTTAGTTTCTGCGTCTGTACTATAAGGGGATTGAAACTTCCAGCGTCACATTTGAGAAATCAATCATTCTTCCAAGTCTCTCATCCAGATCAAGCCCTTTCCACCCCGTCAAGCACTTGTGTTCTAAATGTTTCATTTGTGATCATTTGCCTTCACTTTCCAATCAAACACTTTTTGAGTGTGGGCACCATGTCATATCCCACTCAGATAATCTACAACACTTGGCATATAATTGTCAGTCAGAAGACTCCAACTTGCAAACTGGTTGGTTATAAGCTGATACCACACTGACTGTGCAGCCTCAACAGCATGATCGGTGTTCAGCTTTAGTTCTACATAATAAGTATTACATAGTAAGTCCTAATAATGGTGTCTCTGAGAATGGGAGCAGAAATGGAGACACTATAAAGGACTCATTAGGCTAGTTTAAAAGACGAATAAATATCATGTCTGTTTTCATCGAATCTTCAAATGTGTCAGAGGCCAGCCTCTGATATTGTTTCAAATGCTGTGACATTTGTGTAACACTTTTAAAAACACTCCTACTGAGAAAAAAATACATTATGGTGAATTAGTTCCATGATGATAAAGGGTACAACAAAAATAATATGAATGTTTTGTTAAAATGACTGCACCACAAACAAATAGCAACTTATCTGAAGAATATTACCACTGTCCAAGTATTACATAAACTACATTTTCCCCACTAGCATTGCCAAGGGGTTCAATCTGAAACAGAAGAGATAAAGTGGATGAGGTTAGTGTTTTTAGAATAATATGTTATTCTATACATTACATAAGCTGAAATAGGGACCACAGAACTACTAGAAAGGTGTATATAAGGGTTATTTATGCCTAAAAACTAAAAAACTATGCCAAATTTTTAGAAGTTTCTCTTTCTTCCCTCTTCTCCATCCTTAATATATCCACAAGAACGTTTCATCAATAGTGAGTACTAATTGTCTTCTGATAATGCTAATGAAATACATCTATCCAAATCTTTTAACTTGCTTCAACTACCCATTTCTTTGTTTTTTGGGTTTTTTTTTTTTTTTTTTTTTGAGATGAAGTCTCACTTTGTTGCCCAGGCTGGAGTGCAGTGGCGTAATCTTGGCTCACAGCAACCTCTGCCTCCCAGGTTCAATCAATTCTCCTGCCTCAGCCTTCCCAGTAGCTGGGACAATAGGCGCACGCCACCACGCCCGGCTAATTTTTGTATTTTTAGTAGAAACAAGATTTCATCATGTTGGCCAGGCTGGTCTCAAACTTCTGACCTCAAGTGATTTGCCCGCCTCGGCCTACATCAATATCTTATTCCTGTTTATTCACACTTATACAGAAGATGCATTCAAATGGCCACACTATAAACATGCTTCATTTTTTAGCTCTGAAAAATCAGGTAAAAATTTATTTACCTACTATATAAAATATATATAGATAGGTGGATATACAGAAGTCTTGTAATGTAAAATGCCAAATATATTATATATTTTAATATATTTATTCTAATATTAAAATTATATTTATTCAAATCCAGTACTAGGAAACACCAAAACTTAGTTTCACATTATGAAAATCATATTATAAATTTATACTTGCAAAAGTGTAAAACCATTGTCTTTCGGGATAAGAGAAAAGATATGTGAAGAATAGCAAATCCGTTGATCTTGTTTGAACCGACCCATTCAACCTAAAGAGCTCAAATTATTTCAAATGATTTTAAGTCTATTCTGACAGTCTCCATCAAACACTATTGTCACAAAGCAAAACCGGAATTCTCTGTCATGGCATGTGTATTGGAGTGTCCTCCAAGCTTCCAAGTTGAGAAAAAGTCAGTAAAGGTCAATCAACCCAGGATGTCAGGATGTACACCATGTGGCCTAATAATATAAATCTGGACAGCACACCACTGCAACTGGTCCCATTAGCCACACATCTCCAGCTAGCTCTATGGGGGCAGTAGCAGAGCATGCAGTTTTTGGATGAGATTTTCCTACATGATATTGTTCGTTATTGTTATTCTTACTAAGACAAATATTCAAAGATTCCAGTTAAGTCTTATATGTAGACGCCTAAGCATAAAACACAGCTTACATAGAAAGGCAAGGCATATTTAAAATATCCCTATCTGAAGCAGTATGGCATTAACAACAACAACAATAGCAATAACAATAACAAAGATGTACATAATTTGCCAATCTACAAAATGCTTTGGATATATATAAAGGAATATATATGTACATAAAAGAACTGATCATTTAACCTCATAATAACCCTGTAAGGTAGGAATTATTACAACCCCCACCTTTTGTTTTTCCGAGACAGAGTCTTGCTCTGTCATCCAGGCTGGAGTGCAGTGGCGCAATCTCAGCTCACTGCAACCTCTGCCTCCCAAGTTCAAGCAATTCTCCTGCCTCAACCTCCCGAGTAGCTGGGATTACAGGTGACTGCCACTGTGCCCTGCTAATGTTTGTATTTTTAGTAGAGATGAGGCTTCACCATGTTGGCCAGGCAGGTCTCAAACTCCTGACCTCATGATCTGTCTGCCTCAGCCTCCCAAAGTGCTGGAATTACAGGCATGAGCCACCATGCCCAGCCTGTTATGCCCATTTTTAAGTGATAAGAGACATGTTCAGACAAATAGAGGAACTTATGCAGCTACTAAGTTCTAGAAATAAAGTTTGTCTTTTGATTGTCAAAGTCTAACACTCCTTCCACTTAAAGAATCCAGATTCTGATAATGACCACTTATGAGGCACCACATGAACTGTTACTATGCCAGTTTGGGCTAATGGTGGAGGACTTTAAAAGCAAAATATAAAGTAATGACAAGGCCCATTGACTTCTTTATGCATTTTTAAAAATTTGATCTTATATCAACTTGCCATTAACTATTCTACAAAAAAAGGCTCACTACAGTCCAGTCTCTCTCTTATTATAATGATCTTAGAAAATAAAATTAAAAGGGAACTTAACTTACAGCACTTTATTTAATGAGCAGGGCTTGCATAAGTGTGCAGAAATAATACCCTGGAGCTATTTTATACAAGAGCCACAAAAGATCTACCACAGATGAGTGACAGAAACATAATTAGTACGAGCTCATGCAGTTGCCAATTTGCCATTATTTAGAAGAGCACTCTCTACTTGAAGTTGAGCTTTTACTACACACTGAATATCACAGTCAGCAGAAACTGAAGAATGGTGGCCCAAGAGCAGATGATCCTGCTGTAAATTCCAGGGGATTTCATTAGCTGCTAACAGCCAATACTAAATATTGCTGATAAGTCCCTACTGAGCAGCCACCTTGGCTTGCCTAAGACTCAGCATGTGAGAAAAGGACAAAAAAAAAGTTTTCCTGTCTTGGGAAATGCAGAAGCACCCAGTCCAGTATGGATTTGCTCGCCCCTTATTCCACACCCCAGATCACGGCCTGCTTGCAGGTTTACTCTAGGATCGGGAAGGTCCCAGGGGTTAGTCCTAATGTAGCCACTGGATGTAATCCAGGCCTGAGTGAGGCAACATTCAGAACACCACCAGTTTACATTGGTTCTACAGTCCATTCAAGACATTGGGCCTATCTTTCCTCTCCTAGATTCGTTCTTAAAGCAACAGTAATTTTTCCAGAAATATTCCAGGGATGGAAAGACAGGAGATTCTGCAGACTCTATTCTCCCAGCAAACCTGTGTTGATAGCAATATGTCTGATAGCTTGAACCAGTTACATGTGGAAGGAAAATCATCCTGCAATTTCACCACAAGAGGATTTTTTGTTATTGATGTTGAGGGTGGTAGAAATTTGGAGGGGAAATTGTGGGGAAGAGACAGGATGGCTTGGAGCCTTTTTCTTTTGAAAATATTCATTAGAAACTATGCCTTTTAGCCTCAAAAGTGCTACTGTGAGTCTTCAAAAGAAGCTCTTGGATGAGAAGAACCCAGGACAGCAGCAAAGAATCCAATGCTGATTAATTCAAGCACTAAGCAAATATTAACTTCCAGGCATGGTAGAGGCACTGATTCCTCAGAATCATTCTCACACAACAGCTTTGAACCAACGTTGTCTATACAAATAAAAGTTCCTGAACAAAGAATATTTGCAGTTCAACCTTGATTTAAGAAATGAATTCTATGCCTTTTAAAAGAAATGGGACCTAAATCATGCCACTTTTCCTCCCACCCTTGCTGATCAACTAGATATCAACAAATTTTTTCAAACGTGTAAAGTGCTTACAGAATTCAGATTTCTTGGCCTTTCTTTAAGTTAACATTTTTGTGGGAAACAATGTTATATAGGGGATGATTTTTTTTCTGTATTCAGCATGAAACAGTAAATATTTGGCATGCCGTTTGCCCCAAAGATCAAAATGACACCAAAGAAGTATGAGTGGTGATACCAGACTGTGCTGACTCCCCGAGGCTGACTTAAAAACCTTCTAGAGGAGAAAATATTAATGCATGGGTTAGAGAATAACTCCTACAAAATACAGCAAACCAATTCCAAGATGAAGTTGTGGGAAACAGGAAAGGTTGAGCTGAATTCTCAAGAAGTAGAACTCACTGAGTAAGAAAACTAGAGAGTGAGTGCATGTTTGGGAAGTGTGTTATGTCAAAAAGCAGGTGTGATCATTCAAATTTGATAGAGTTTGTTTTGAAATAAAATCATCACCAGGGAATTAGATTAATTTTGTAAATCATCTTCCAAGAGGATACATACCAATTTATTTAGCAAATAACTGGATTCCTTATCTATTCATAGCACTATAAGAGACACTGGCTATTTCTGAGAAACTCTACCAAATACAAGGATTTACCACTATAGTCCCTGCCCTTAAGGAGCTTTTAGTCTAGTAAAGAAGTGTAGGGAGGGCTAAGGGTGAGGTCATGAAAAAAATTTAGAAGTGTGGTATGAGTATTTCCTTCTGGGAAAACAAAGACTTTTCATTTAGTCTGGTCTTTGATGGTTGGGGTCAAAAATGGAGAAAAGAAGTGTATTTTAAAAACTCTGTTTAGAGAACAGTTGTTTCCAGAATGGGTGAAAATAAGTAGGGAGAGATTAAAAAGACATCATGTCTTTTGCAGGAACATGGATGGAGCTGGAGGCCATTATCCTTAACAAAGTAATGCAGGAACAGAAACCCAAACACCGCATGTTCTCTGTGGGAGCTAAATGATGAGAACTCATGCACACAAAAAGGGGAACAACAGATACTGGGGCCTACTTGAGGATAAAGGGTAGGAGGAAGGAGAGGAGCAGAAGAAATAACTACTGGGTACTAGGCTTAGTACCTAGGTGACAAAATAATCTGTACAACAAACCCTCATGACACTAGTTTACCTGTGTAACAAACCTGCACATGGACCCCTGAACCTAAAATAAAAGTTAAAAAAATATATCTCGGCCGGGCGCGGTGGCTCAAGCCTGTAATCCCAGCACTTTGGGAGGCCGAGACGGGTGGATCACGAGGTCAAGAGATCGAGACCATCCTGGCTAACACTGTGAAACCCCGTCTCTACTAAAAAATACAAAAAAACTAGCCGGGCGAGGTGGCGGGCGCCTGTAGTCCCAGCTACTCGGGAGGCTGAGGCAGGAGAATGGCGTGAACCCGGGAGGCGGAGCGTGCAGTGAGCTGAGATCCGGCCACTGCACTCCAGCCCCGGCGACAGAGTGAGACTCCGTCTCAAAAAAAAAAAAAAAAAAATCTCTCTCTCCTGAGGATCAACGAAGACTGGTTCCTAAGTGTATTAGTCCATTTTCATGCTGCTGATAAAGACACACCTGAGACCGGGTAATATATAAGGAAAAAGAGGTTAATGAACTCACAGTTCCACGTGGCAGAAGGTGAAATAAGGAAAAAGAGGTTTAATGAACTCACAGTTCCACGTGGCACAATCATGGCAGAAGGCGAAAGGCACGACTTACGTGGCAACAGGGAAGAGAGAATGAGAGCCAAGCAAAAGGGGTTTCCCCTTATAAAACCATCAGATGATGTGAGACTTATTTGCAACCATGAGAACAGTATGGGGGAACTGCCCCCGTGATTCAATTATCTTTAGCTGGGTCCCTCCCACAACACGTGGGAATGATAGGAGTATAATTCAAGATGAGATTTGGGTGGGGACACAGCCAAACCATATCACTAAACCAGTCCAATATACCATGCAGGTGAGCCTCAGAGGATGGCTAGTGCCTAAGGCACTGAGGATGTCCTCCAGCTTATTCTTAGTCTGTTTTATTGTGTCTCTGCCTCTAAACACTTGCTGTAAGACATCTATTTACATCTCCATTTCTGCTTCCTTAAAATTTGGTGTCTCTGAATCTCCTTAAGAAGATGGCAGCTCTCTCCTTTGGCCTTCAGTTAACCTCCAACTTCTGCTCCCAGAGTTCTCCACAGCTCCTGAGAAATCCAAAGCTGCTTCCTGTCATGACCACGCCTACCCACAAGAAGATATCTGATTACAATTGGGTTTTAAAGAGTTGTAGAAGTGACAAATGTGAGCTTGGGTTTCAAAATCTGAATACCACAATTTATTCCAGGTGTACACTTTCTATGTGTACCAATTCTTGTTTTCAGTATGTTCCTGTGGTTCATATGTCCTAGCATCCTTTGTGGATTTCTTAACCATGTAGAGCCCACTATTTCTCACAGGCCATCAAGAGACTCATTTAATTCTCATGAATAATTACTCCCAAATGCCTCCAACCCATGAAGAGAACAACCTTTCCTGAATCTTGAGAGCCTTCAAACTACAACACACATTTAGAGATCTTTATAATAGTAGGTTACACGTACTAAGTGTTCACTATGTGCTGGGTGTTTTATATACAATATCTTATATTATCCTGATTACGTGCCTTCAAAGTAAGTATTATTATACTCATTTCGCAAGTAAGGAAAATGAAACTCAGAAGTCAACTAAGTTGCCTGAGATAACTTAGCTAATAAACACTGATTCGAACGCAAGTCTGAAGCAAAAGCTGTCCTTTTTTACCACTATGTAGCAATAGCAGACTTAGATTATTCTGTAATTTTTTCTGATAAGTCATGACTGTAAACTATCTTATTCTGAATTTGTATAACACCCAACACTGTATTAGGTGTATTGTAAGTGCCTAATTAACTATTGTGCACACAGTATGTAGTGTGACTGGAAATTCTCTATGTAAGTGGGGAAGAAAAACATGATGTCATTTAATTTCACTTTGATCCACAAACAGTTGGATGGATTTGTCCACCACAGAGCCAATATAATAAGCTATGACTAGAGCATGCTAAAACAATCCAATCAGTCAATTCAATGAAAAAAAAAAAAAAGCAATCGAAGTAGTTTTAAGATATTGCATGAATCAAAAACTGATTGCTTCAGGTTTTCCCATTTCAATTGGCTATGCTAAGAATACTTTCCTGCCTGTATTTCTCCTGAGCATCAGCACAGCCTCACAAAAGGTGGGGTAGATATTGAAAAGGAGAAGTGCATTTTCCTGTTCACAGACATAATCATAAAGAAAATAATTTATATAAATTTGCTTTTTAAAAGCCCTTATTGGTTTGGCTACATTGAAAATACTGCGGTTTCTCTTATTAAAGGTAAGGGAAATATGTTTCCTCTAGGGGAAATTCAGACTAAATAGAAATTATGACATCTCACCCCATCTGACCTTGTAATTCATACACTGCAGATCAATGTTTAAAAGCCTGCTGCCCAGTCTCCAACCCCCGCCCCCCCCAAGAACGTCATATACACAGAAAACTGGCACCTGGACGAGCTTCAAAGTCCCCACATGGGCACTGTGGTGAGCTCATCACATCAGGCTAAAAACCAGCCTTTGTTCTCAGTGTCACGTTTTGCCTTAGTAGGAGATGATGTCCCCACAATCACGTCCATTCATGAGGCAAGAGCACTGGGGTCTGCACGGAACAACCCTTCATTGAGCTGCAGAAAACAGGGAAATAGCTGTCGTGTTTTCCCAGTGATGCTATTAATATTTAAGTGCTGTTCTCTGGCGGGGGTGGGGGGAATAAGAACCCAACTTGAAGAGGGCTCTGACCTACTTTCATGATTACTGCTGCAATCATGAACAAATTGCTCAAAAAGAAAAAGAAAAATCACATCTATCCAAATTCCAAGTAACAACCATAGAAGGCTAGTGTTGACAAAAGATGTTTCTTGGAAAATTTGCAGCTACTGCTGTGGATCACATAAAAGATTTTATATCTAAGCAGAGTACTTAATGGTTTGTAATAAGCACTAGCCCCCATTTCCATTTCAGTGCTTGAACATGTTATTAATGAACGACGATGTTAAGTATGACATCTATAAAATGGCACATAGGTCTGAAATCAGAGCTCTCACTTCATCTCACTATTCTCATTGAATTACAGAAAGCAAATAAAGTGAAGCATATTCTCACTTCAGGGAGGTTAAGTGATTTGCCAGGAGACACTTAGCAAGTTAGCAAGCATAAATAAGGAAGGAAGCTGCAGGATCCTTTAATAAAACTGGGTCCACACACCAAGTACGGCTCTCAAAGCATGGCATCTCAGCCCAGGTATCCTAATAAGTATGGAACTCTAGAAACAAGGGGGCAGAAGCAACAGCTTGCTGATCCTTCCTGCTGCCGCCACTATGAAGACTCTCACAGTCACGTATCCAGAGGGTCTTTTGCTTCCATTTAGTGTTTCTTCTTTTTTTTTTCTTTCATTTATTGTCCCTGCTTGGTGTTTCCTACAATAGCTCCAAGTTCAAGAAAAAGATGAATAAAATGACAGTTGCTAAGTTTATTACAAGGTAAAAAGTATCACAAATGTAGTTAAATAAACAAGTAACTACAAATGTCCCTGTCTTTTTTCTCTCCTATTCCTTTACCTCCAGCGTTTTCCTTCTCTCCATCCTGGTCATTAATATAAAAATTTTTTTTTTCCTTAATCCCTTCCTTCCAGGTTTCTTTCTTTTGCTTAAAGGTCTATGCATGCCATTAACCCTGTTGTTAACAACATTACAAATATTAACATCATTTTTTAAAATGTCAGGATATGCATAAGGTATTCATTCTGAGAATTCAAAGGACTTTTTCTTTCTTTTTCTGATTGACCTCTAAGAAGCAGAGACAAAGATATCTGTCTCTTATCCCTCAGACCAGTGTTTCTGTCTCTACATTAGGCTTTTCAACTACAGGACTATTGACAATTAGAGCTGGATAATTCTGTGTTGAGCAGGGCTGTCCTGTGTACTATTGAAGGGCTCCTCAATTCCCAGGCCATGGACCGGTACTGGTTGGTGGCCTGTTAGGAACTGGGCAGCACAGCAGGAGGTGAGTGGCGAGTGAGTGAACATTACAGTCCGAGCTCTGCCTCCTGTCAGATTAGCAACAGCATTAGATTCTTACAGGAGCACAACCCTATTTTGAACTGCACATGTGAGAAATCTTGGTTCTGCATTTGATATGGATTGGCTCTGTGTCCTCATCCAAATCTCATTGAATTGTAATCCCCAAGGTTGGAGGAGGCGCCTGGTGGGAGGTGATTGGATCATGGAGGCAGACTTCCCCCTTGCTGTTCTTGTGATAGTGAGTTCTCATGAGATCAGGTTGTTTGAAACTGTGTAGCACTTTCCACTTAACTCTCTCCTCTCCCGCACCAGCCATGTGAAGATGTACCTGCTTCCCCTTCACCTTCCTCCATGATTGTAAGTTTCCTGAGCCCTCTCCAGCCATGCTTCCTGTACAGCCTGTGAAACTGTGAGTCAATTAAACTTATTTTCTTTATAAATTACTCAGCCTCAGGTAGTTCTTTACAGCAGTGTGAGAATGGACTAATAACATGTTCCTTATGAGCATCTAATGTCTGATGATCTAAGGTAGAACAATTTCATCCCAAAACCATTCCCCCACCATCCAGGGAAAAATTGTCTTCCACAAAACCATCCCTAGTGCCAAAAAGGTTAGGGACCACTGTATTATTGGATGTTTTGCAGCATCCCTGCCCTCTACCCACTAGATGTCAATATCAATCCATCTGCCAAGGCTCTAACAACCAAAAATGTCTCCAAATATTGCCAAATGTTCCCTGGGGACAAAATCACCCCCAATTGAGAAGCACTTGTCTAGATCATACTGCCTGGTTGTCTCTGTGTGTGACAGAGTTAGAAAAGGAAGGAGGTTATTTTGAGTTCAGCCTGTGTAATTCTTGAGGTGGGCTTGAGATCAGTGAGGTGAGAGATTATTTTCTCTAATGTCTACTCACTTCATATTGGTCTTGAGAGAAATGCTATAAACACAACAAGATTGGTTAAAGAATTCTGAGTTTCTTGGAGGAAAAATAAAACCCCCAAAACAATAATAAAAGCACCGAAGTACAACATACATTTTATACAACATGAGTGGACTGTGCCTAACAGAACCAGTACGTACTGCCTACCTTTTGTATGTGTTAACATTTTTTGTATGTGTTAATATTTTTTGGCATTTATGTATTGAAATAGCCTTAAAAAGGGTCAAAAAATTACCTAGAATAGGAGTTCATTCTTGGAATATCATAAACCACTTTTATTTTCCCTTGTATTTGTCCTTACCTCAAGGATGTATTAGTCAGCTCCGAAAATATATTCAAGAGCTTTCAACAAGCAATTAATTAATCCTTGCAGTGCATTAATATTGAAGGAATGGTCATTTCTTACTGAGCAGACAGATATAAAAACAAGAGACATTACTGTTCTGTAATGATTCAAACTAATAAAAGGCTTTTAAATGGAACATTTGTGTCAAACTATCAGTAAATCCCAGATTTACACTTAAAGACCTTCCTGGACCACAAAGGAATATTTACCATGTCAGATTCTGGAATTAGAGTTCTAAATACTAAAGTTCCTCTATGTGCTATCAAAATACATTTAGTTGAGAATATTTTAGTCAACTCACACCTATAAAAGTATACCTTACATTTAAAAGAATCCTAAATAACAATATTAGCATCAAATATGCATATAGTTTCTACCTTCAGAGATCAACTGTAAAATTGATAAATTTTACAGGTAGTAGTCAATAGTCAATAGTCAATAAATTCCCAAGTCATTACTTTCCTGGCATGCAAATTTCCTTGTAAACAACGAAACTTCTTTGTCAGGAAGGTGGACACTTGACATCAGAAAAATGTATTCTTAAGTAGGCACAGGTGGAACATAAATCTAAGAGAAAACATCTGAAAACACAAATGTACCAGTTTGAACTAGAAATATTTTAAGAAAATGAGAATAACTTTTATACTAAGGACCTGAGGTTGTCATTTTGTGCACTCAGTTTACTGAGTGGATAATTATAAGCACACTAGAAAATGGCAACAACAAGACAAAAGAATAGAGGGTGTTAACGTATTTTAAGAAATTGTAGTCAAATGATGATTGGATGTGTAGGATTCAAATCACTGCCTTGCCTCTAATTAGCTCTGTGACCATGGGCAAAACTGCCCATGTGCATTAATGTGGAGGCACAGGGAACTGAAGGTGAAGAGCAAATCAGTGTTTTCCATTTTCTTATACTTACTTATTCTCTCAAAATAGTTTTACTTAGATTTCCTTAGATTTAAAAATGGGGGGATATGTGACAAGCTGGACCAGGTGGCACTCTGGGATTTACTGAGCAATGTGACATTAACTATGCCCTGACCTCAGGCATCCTTGATTCCATGGTGAACTACCATTTAGTAAAATAAACTAATCTGTAAAATAAACCTAATGTTTAATTTTGGAGAATTAAAGAGTACCACCATCTTTAGGATCTCCTTAATCTGCCTAATCCCTTTATTCTCTATCCGTGAAGGCAGAAGCCAGATCTGTTGTGTTCTCTATTGTATCCCAAGTGTGAGCACAGTGCCTGACATGTGGCAGGCACCCGGCAAATATTTGTAGAATAAATGAATAATTTGACACACCAAAATCACCACAGTATCTTGATTTGTTGCTCGTTAACTAGACATAGATACAGACAGTGATAAATGACACTTCAAGACAGCACATGAGTATCAACACAAAAGATATTTCCAAGGGCTATAACTATTTTAAGTTCTCCAATGTGATATGTTCAATAATTATAATAGTACCATCTGAAATCCTTCATCTAGGTCTTTAGTTTATATTAACAGAAATGAAAACATAAGCAGAAGAGCCATATTCTGAGGGAAAGTACAAAGAAACAGACTCCAGAGGGAGTTTAGACAGTGGAAGCAAAATATTAAAGATTGTTATTCCCCAAAGCAATGGATAGACTTTTAAACTGAGGCTGTTGCCATCTGCAGTTGTCACTGACCATCTGCTTAGGTCTAATCTGGTCTGTCACTAGCATTAAATATAAGTTAAAATTCTGTTCTTCTAAGTAAATTCCAGAAAAGGTTCTCTTATCCTGAATTGTGAGCTAAATTTTCATTCTTGGACTATTTCAGCAAGAATATTATTAAATGGCTCCATAAGGTCAGGCCCATGGACCGTCTAGCCCAACGTTCTGTGAGTGATGGCAGCCACACGCTGCAACTTCTATTATGAACTTCCTCAGAGTCCAGCTTCTGCACTGTTTGTAAACATCAAACCTGAAATTAATTTAAATGAAATTAATTTAAATATTGACCCCAACATATCAATGTCATGCATGGGCATGGTAAGCAGATTGCTCAGTTGCTCCTCCAAATTCAAGCCCCCTGCTGTACACACCCTACATAATCTTCTTCCCTTGCAGGTGGAGCCTATAAATTTTTATGTGATAGTTGCCGCATTTTTTTTTTGATATGTACTACTTAAAAATTATTTTATTGGTATATAAGAGTTGTACATATTTGGGGGCACATATGATATTTTGATACATATATACAATGTGTAATGATCAAATCTGGGTAATTGGGATATACATCATCTCAAACATTTATCAAGTTTGCAATTATAGAAGACTGTCGTAGCTGACCAGAGGAGGATTAAAAGTCAGAGATATGCACTGGTCCTGGAAAGAGCAAATATCCACGTGTTGAAAGGGCCTGTGGAGACCACAGGAACTAGAGTTGGTCTACAACTGCTGGAAGTAGACCCCCGCCCACACCTAGCAAGAAAAATGGGATGTGAGTCATATAGCTGCAAGGAACCAAATTCTCCAACATGAGCTGAGAAGACCTGAAGCTCCAGAAAAGAAATGCAGCCCAACCTCCAGATAAGAACTGCAGCTCGACCTAAAACTGAATTCTCCAACATGAGCCAAGAAGAAGACTCTGAGCTCCAGATATAAGAACTGCAGCCCAACCTGAGCAGAGAACCCAACTAGCCCATACCTGGACTCCTGACCCACAGAAATGTGAGATAATAAATGGGTGTTTGTTTTAAATTTGTGGTCATGTGTTACACAGCAAAAAAATTTAATAAATCAGATAAAGAATAATGAGCATATTATAAAATTTTATGAATGAGTGGATTGATCAGGTAAGTGAAATCCAGTTCCCTTTTTTGAAAGGATGAGCTCCAGTTTACAATGATTGAACTGTCCTTTAATACTCGGGAGTATGCTTGGAACATGAGCCATCACATAATAAAGAGTGCTCCTCTGAAGTCACTACAACCATGGGGATTACAGCTTGGTGGAAGACCACATGCCCCGCATTGCCTAGCACAATGTCTGGCACATAGTAGGTGGCTGCTGTGGTTTGAATATTTCTCCCCTCCAAAACTCACGCTGAAATTTAATTACCAATGTGACAGTACTGAAAGGTGGGGGTCTTTAAGAGGTGACTGGGTCATGAATAGTGGATTAAGAGGTTATCACAGGAGTGGCACCGGTGACTTTCTAAGAGGAGAGTGACCTCAGCTCCCCAGTCATGTGTAGAGTCCCCCCCTTAAGCAAGAAGGCCCTCATCAGATGTGGCCTCTTGGCATTCGACTTCTCAGCCTCCATAATTACAATAAATAAATTCCTTTTCTTTACAAACTATCCAGTTTCAAGTATTGTTATAAGCAACAGAAAATGAACTAAGACAGTGGTAAAAAAAAAAAAAATGTGTTGTCAAATTAATAAACACTGAATAAATACATTTATTAATATAAAAATGTTTTCTGAAAAAATGAAGAAAATGGTGAGCATATTTCTTTGATTACTTATTATACACTTTATAATTTGTAGTGTCTAAAGTTATTAACATTTACACACATGTAGCATGTGTGTAACACGCATGTAACATATCCCCATACATGTTAACAAGTGGTTAAAGAACTACTCATCTCATGAGCTACTTCTGGGAGTGAATTCTGGGGGGTGTGTATGGAAGGACATTTACTTTTTATTGTGTGTACTTTACATACTTGGAAATCTTTGCATTAAATGTCAATTTTTTAATGATAGGAGGATATAGTTTAAGAACAGAAAGATCTAAGAGCATGCCTGGAATCAGACACTTTATTTTATTTATTTATTTTTAATTTGTTTATTTTTAGAGACAGGGTCTTGCTCTGTCACCCAGACTGGAATGCAGTGGCGTGGCCGCAGTTCACTATAGCTTCCAACTCCTAGGCTCAAGTGATCTTCCTGCCTCCGCCTCTCAAGTAGCTAGGATTACAGGTATGCACCACCATGCCCAGATAATTTTTTAAAAATTTTTGTAGAGATGGAGGTCTCATCATGTTGTGTAGGCTGATCTTGAACACCTGGTCTCAAACAATCCTTTCCCCTTGACCTCCCAACGTGCTGGGATTACAGGTACGCGCCACCACACCTCGCCAAATCAGATACTTTTTAAAGTTTAACACTGCGGGAGAAAACCTTCTCATCATGACTCTCAACATTTTTCCAGATATTTGTAGTAATGATGATTATGCCACTCAATTAGGATGGCATGTCTTTTTGAGGACGTATTTTACTAGATACTTTATGAATGCAAAGAAGCAACACCCTAAAAACAAACCAAAAAATGATAATAGCAATAATTCTAACTTAATCTACTACGCATCATGCATTGTGTTAAGTACTTGACACATTATCTCATAGATTTTTCCCTCAGGGAGCTCAAAATTTATTTGAAGAAATCAACTGTAATTATAATTGTAAAATTATAAAATCAAATATAATTCTAAGTTATAAACTTATATAATTAACAAAAATAATTAACAATTCTAGGCAGCATCTATGTGCCAAGGTAGGCTGGGGTGTCAGTTGTAGAAGCAGCAAGTGAAATTCAGAGGAAAAAGTGATCCTATGGGAATGAGGCACAGAGGAGGATTCGTAGGGGAGCTGGAGGATCAGCAGAAGCCAGTTTGGCTGTATCAGAGGGTGGGTACAGAGGACAAGGAGAACTCAGGTCAGGTAATGGGTTAGTGCTAGATCATGGGCTTGGATAGCCAAAGGAAGCATTCCAATCCAAATCAACAATTACTTATTGTATTGTGGGGAAATACTCTGAGTAACAGAAAGCTGCTAAAAGTTTCTGATGCTAAAGTGATTTAAGTAGGTTAACTTCTCAGGAAGGGGGAGAACAGGGTGGAGGACAGGAGAGAAGGAGGGAAGGAGAACATTCAGGGAAACACAGCTGTGGTTTCAGCATGGAGAAGATGAGCCTAAAATTGGGCAAAATCATAAGACTAGGAAGAATAGGGAATGTCTAGAGACACCCTAAAGGATGAATTAAAAGGGTAGTTATTAAACAGTTTGGGTAACATCGGAGAAAAAATAAATAAAGAAGACATCACAGTTTCAAATCTACATGACTGGGAGAAAAGTGGTTTCATTGACAGAAACAGGGATGATGCTGTTCAATGGCCCCATGATTTCTAGAGTAATGATCAAGCTCCTAAGTGTCACACTGAAGGCTTCCTTGTGACTTGGCTGGTTTTCTTTCTTCTCCACAACCTGTATGCATGTGAGCAGGCACACACACATAGGGACCATGCTACCAGGGGACCTCTGAACACATCAGGCAGTTTCACCCTTCCAGCCTTTTCTCCTCTTCTTCTTGCTTTCTTCTAGCCATACATCACATTGTCTTTCTGTAAGACCTCCTCTGGAAACTCTTCTCAGAATGACCAGTCTAATTGAGATAACCTTTTCCTTTTCATATCCTAGAGTGTCTGTGACTAAATACGTGTCATGACATCCATCATGTTGCCTAATTTTTATGTGTTTGTCTGTTTCTCTGCCTGAGACTGTATATTCCTTTATTTGATTTTGTATGACCAGTAACTAGATCTATCTCTAGCACCTAACAGACACTCAATAAGTATTTGTTGAGGCCAGTTATGACAGTGGCTTGCCTGTATTCCCCAGAACTTCGGGAGGCCAAGATGGGAGGATCACTTGAGGCCAGCCCAGGAAAAATATAAAGACTTCATCTCTACAAGGAAATTAAAAAATGAGCCAGGCTTGGTGGCGTGGACCTGTAGTCTCAGCTGCTCAGGAGGCTGAAGTGGGAGGATCACTCGAGCCCAGGAATTTGAGGCTGCAGTGAACTATGATCGTGTTGCTGCATTCCAGCCTGGGCTACGGCATGAGACCTTGCCTTTAAAAAATAAAAAATAAAAAAATTGAAAACAAGATTGTTGAATAAATTTTAAATTGAGTTTATCTGAATTTTAGGTGATGGTAGTAAAGAATCTAGTAGGATTCGAACTTTGTTTTCCAAAACAATGATTAGTGCACTGTACATATAGGATTTAAGTTTCAGACAATAAGCAAAATATACACAATTTAACTTAGCACTTTCAATCATTGCTAAAACTCTCAGTAATAAAACAGACATTCTGGATATTAAATGTAGCCCCAAACGTTTTTGCGGATATTTCTCCATAAGAACATTAAGAGATTACTCAATTTCAGGATTTGAAATGAATAAAAATGAAAACTTCAAAAGAGCACTCTCAGACACCTAGATTACCCTGTGCAATCATCAACTTCCAAGAAGAAATAAAAGCTTAATAAAAATTTAACAAACTGAAGGTGGCCTGGTACATATTTATCCAGATTGCTTACTGTATTTGCAAAATACAGGACCTGCCATATGAAGACTGCTAAATAATAACAATATCTTAGTGATTTACATTGGTAAGTTACTTTCACTTGCATTTTGTATTTGAGTCGTACAATATCCCTGTTGAGATATCACTATATCACAAAATAAGGATAGCCAAGATATCACTATCCCTACTTCATGAATAAGGATACTGAGACTGAACCAGTTCTGAATCTCTCCTCTTACCTCATCTCCCTCATGTGAGCAGTAACTCTGCTTTCTTTTTGATTTTGCTTTCCTCATTTTTCTCTGCCAGGCAGGGCAGTTCCATGTTCTGTCAGATCTGAAGCTTTATATAATTTTGAGTGCTCTCCTTAAAAAAAAATGTAAAATCATTAATACAAAACTAGGTATGAACTGTAACTTTAAACCTTCACATATATTAAGCCATGTAATCTTCGTAACAACCTCGTGTTTGTAACAGGCACTGGGATGATCTCCATTTACAGATGAGAAAACTGAATTATAATTTAAACTTTCTATTATTCTCCCTCAAGATCTGGACAGCACACTCTTAGCTTGTATCCAGAAATGTGCCTTAAGGGGCACATTAGTGCCCAGACCTCTAACCAGGGCAGCACTACATGAAGGACAGTAAGGACAACCTACCTAGCTTACCATGCATCATTGATGTGACCCATCCAAAGACCACAGCCTGCAGGCTGCCATGAGAACCAAGACCAGAACTGACCAGAACCTCCTGCATCTAGACTTACACATTACATGATGTTATCATGATAACTACAGAGTTAACTATGTTTATAGGATGTTATAAATAATCCTCTTTTCATTATTCGGGATTTGCTGGAAGAGTTATCTTCAGACAGTCCTAAGCCTACCCACATGAGGACTCAGCCATGCCACAGCAAAAGAAATCCTGATGTGCTGGAGCCTTGAGAAATCACATATCCTGAACTATTTTATCCTGAGATTTCAATGATATTTTACAACTAAACCTTTTTGGATGTAATTTAAGACACACTCATTGTCAGTTAATTCATTATTCTGTTTCCTCCTAAATGAGTAAGTAGTGCAATATATGTATATGCTATTTGATTTACTGAGTACAATCTAGATATTGTGTGCAGAGATAACAATATTGCATAAGACTGACTTCATAGCCACCGGGAAGTGTAAAGAGGTGAAGTAACTTTTGAGAATGCACCTATAACTGAAATAATAGAAAACTGATCTGGTAATAGCATGGCTGGGGTTCTATGAATGACTGTCAATTTTTTTAATTCTCAAAAATAATGTTGAGTTTCTTTTTAATAATACCACTTTTTTTCTGATCTCTTATGCCTTTTCTTCCAGACAGGTTAGAAATTCTCGTATCATTAAAAAGGTTAAGTTTATGCATATGTCTGAACATTATCTCTGATAGCAAATAGTCACCCGAGAAAGGGTCTGATATGACCTTGAAAAAAATTATTACTTAAACTAGAAAGAAAGAAATTCTTATTTAGCACAATTGTGCAGTTTTTGCTTTTGTACTAATCTAGTACCCTAGAATTTCAAAAGTTTGTGCTAAAGTCATTGCAGAATCCTAACACTAAAGGTTTTTTTGAGACTTTTGACCTTAAAAGATATAAATGTGAAGTTTTAATATTCTTCTCTTAAATGTGGGTATTTCAGAAGAAGTAATCATATTAAATAGACAATTATTTATATGCAAAAAATATGAAGAAATTAAATGTGCAAGATATTCTTTGTAATGTTCCATCAGCCATGGAGAGCACTTATTTCTACAAAGATGGGAAATGGCATTAATGAATCCTCCCCTCTGCTGTTATTTTATTTCATTGACAATTTATTCAACAGTAATTTGCTCTTGTGAAAAACAGAAAATATGTATTTTCTTTTCTCACATACACACTTTCAAATAAAGAATACTATGATGATTTACGATACCATACAATCTATCCAATCCATCAAAATGTTCAATTAAAATGGATTTGGCCATTTCTTAAACAGACCTTTGAATATGACTGCCCTTTGTTTTTTATTTTCATTTTTATTTATTTCATTTATTTATTTTTTCAAGACGGAGTCTTGCTCTGTCACCCAGGCTGGAGTGCAGTAGCACAATCTCTCGGCTCACTGCAACTTCCGTGTCCCGGGTTCAAGCAATTCTCCTGCGTCACCCTCTGAAGTAGCTGGGATTACAGGTGCCCACCACCACACCCGGCTAATTTTTGTATTTTTAGTAGAGACAGGGTTTCACCATGTTGGCCAAGTAGGTCTCAAACTCCTGACCTTGTGATCCGCCTGCCTCGGCCTCTTAAAGTGCTGGGATTACATGCCATTTGTATATGTGGAAAATCTAAGTTCATTAATTGCTTCATTCATTCAACAAATATTTATTTAGCATTTGCCATGTGTCAGGTCCTAGGTGTCGGGTATACAAGACAACATCCCTACCTCATTGAATTTAACTTTGGGTGGAATTCATGAAGGCTCTCACTGGTATTTAGCAAAACATTTGGATATATTTGTCCAACTTACCTTTCTAATGGGAAAACACATGCTCAGCCTTGTAACACATTTCAGTGGTAGAAAACGGCAGAAGCAAAATTTTTGTTTAATGAAGGAACACACGAGTATTGAAGCTATTCACCAGTTAAAAATAGCTCTTGCAAAATAGTAAATTCTGTGACCCTGTTATTATTCTAACAGTAAGAGAAAACTCAAGCTAGAGGATGTTGGGAAGCCAAAATATTGCATATGAGATCCCTACATTAGTTGAGAAGCTAGGAGAGATGGTTCCTAACATGTATTCTAATTCAGGGAGTGCTGATACTAAATTTTATTTACAGATCGAAATGTCAGTTACATGAGTGATAAGGCATTGGCATTTATTTCACAATAACATTTTAAATTGTATTAAATGGTTTGCTTGAAAATTGAAAAAAAATAGGCATGTAAATTTTGGACACAGAAATGATTCAGTAAGATATATATATGTGTATATATATATATGTGTGTGTGTATATATATATATACACACTCACCTGTCATAGCTTTTTTGGGGATCCCTAAGCATTCTGATGAAATTTAACCCAACAAATTATTCATGTCAATGGACAGACATTCCACCAGTCAACAATATTTTATGCTAATATTTTTTCATAGCTGAAGCATAGTAGCTTTGGAGACAGACTGAATTCAAATCCCAATGCCAAAAATATCAGCCACAAGGCTTTGAAAACATACCTCGCCCTCTGGGCTTTAGTTTCTTCACCTATAAAATAGGGCTACTAATTAATAGTACCTGTCTCCTAGGGTTGTAGTAAGGATTTGAATAGTCTGGAAATAGCTCTTGTGAGAAGGTCTATGAAGGCTGTGGAAGGCAAAATGGCTTCCCAAAGCTGTCCATATCCTAATCCCTGGAATATGTTATGTTACGTGGCAAAGGGGACTTTGTGAATGGAATGATGGTCATGTATCTTAAAATTGGGAGGTTATCCTAGGTGATCCAGGTGAACCCAGTCTAATCACAGGAGCTCTTAAGAGAACTTTCTCTAGCTGGAGCCAGAGAGATGCAGTAGAAAGGAAAGTCACAGAGATTTAAAGTATAAGGTTCTCAGCAATGTCACACTGCTGGTGAGGATGGAGGGGACGATGTGATAAGAAACACAGGTGGCCCTCAGGAGCTGAGAGAGGGTCCTGGCTTACAGGCAGCAAGGAAACAGGGACCTGAGTCCTACAACCACAAGGAACTTAATTCTGCTTAGAATTAAGCTGAACAAGCTTAGAAGTGGATTCTCCCCTAGCGCCTGCAGAGAAGAGTTCAGGCCATCTGACACTTTGATTTCTATCTCTTGAGACCTAGTACAGAGAAACCATCTAAGCCCACTGACACTTCTGACCTGAAGAACTGTTACTTCATGGAAAAATACAAAATTCATTTCTGCTAAGGAAACAAGAAATCAATTAAAGGCAAAGAAGCGGGAAGACAACTGTCAAGAGTGAGACTGCTCAGATTTCTAGAGTTTTCTTCAGGCTAGGATCTAAATTATGCTATAATTATGAACAGGTAAAAGCTGAGTTGTCCTCTGGGAATACAGAAAAATTCTCAAAGAATTAGTCCACACTCATTTGTTGTACTTGAATTAAGCTGAAAGACATAGAAAGCCTTCCTCCTTGCTCACTGCTATATCCGTAGTACCTGCCACACAGTAACTGCTCAGTAAAAATCTATTAATTGTTTAAATGAAAGAATATTTACAATGACTGAAAATAGGAAACTATCATTATGCTTTTCCTTAAACTGGTACTTCTGTAAAAATATCAGTTAAAGGAATGGCTATAATTTCAAAAAATTCAAATTTACTTTCGCTAAAGACTATGAGGACCATGTGGTTAAGGGTAAACATTACCATAGGAAGCCACAAGTCCAAGCAGTGATTCGAGAGTAGGGGGTTAAAGAAGGATGCTGCTGTTCAGGCTCCAGAAGAGCTAAATGCATGTTGGCTATGCCCCAGCTCTGGCCAGGCACCCATGAGGGCAGAAAGAGCATGTTTCTATGGATTGGCTCATTAGGCTAATGGGCTGTTGGCACTTCTCTCCCAGGGCAGTTGAAACTTCTGAGGCTGACTGAGCAGGAAGAGAGAGCTCCCAGATCCCTTGTGATAAACGGGGTCTGTGGCTTTCTTTGCATGAATGCTTGCATTATGTGCAGATGTTCAGTGCACTTCCACAAGCTTTTATGGATGAATAAGTGGCATCATTATGGTGTGATTTGACCAGAAATGAAGCATGGCCCAATGCCATCTGCAAAATTCCTATCTTTCTGATACAGACTGTAGAGGGGTAAAGCTAATGAAACTAAAGTACTCTTCAGAGATACTGATGACTGCTGGAAAGACTATCAATTAATTTCAAAATAAGAAACTGAATTTCTCTCTGCACTATTCTAGCTTTAAAAATTTTTCACTCTATTTCTTCATGACACTTAAAAAATAATTATAAACCATTCCATTAAAAATCTCTCTCATAGAGGAATAAATGGAGCAGAATAGAAAGTATTTCTAATGTCTACAAAAGTCAGCAATTTCTCGCAGTCAGAAAGATATATTATGCACAGAGTAATCAAATTTCCTAATTTGGCTTCTCTGTGACCAAGATCTTCATACCTGCTCAGCTGAGGAGACCAAGAATAGATTTCATGTTTATCAAATGGTAACTGAGACAAGACAAGAGGCAAAGAAGGACAAGAATTGCAAAGGAAACAAACAGGGAGAGGGAATACTAAAGAAGTGGTTGGGAAGTTCACATGTGCTTCAATGTGTAGGGTATTTCAGAATATTAAAAAAGAATATAGAATCATAACGATTTTTGGTTGATTTTTTAGACCATCCTTTCTCATTTCCCAAACTCAAGAAATGAACAAATTCAATGATGTCAAATATCTCATGAATGAAACTAAATAATACTTTGTGTAAAACAGAAAACAGTTACAAGTCAAAGAATATACAAGAAGTTAAAAAGATGGAAAAGATGAAAGAAAAAAATTCTTGTAAACCTAGAGAAAAATCTGCTTGAATATTAAATCTCAGGATGTGAAAAGGCTTTCTACATAATGAACAAATTGAAAAGAATATATTAATAAGCTTAGCTATATTAATTTAAATCTTTCTATATCAAATATGCCATAACATTAAAAGGCAAAGAAAAACAGAGGCAAAATATTTCCAACAAAAATAAATTATTTGATATCCTTAATACAGAGATAGAGCTTACAAATATTTTGCTATCATGAGAAAAAAAATGTTCAGTTGGACATAAACAGAGATATTTTTAAGTGGTCACTAATATATTTTTAAAATGTATCCCAGTACTAATCAAAAAAGTATAAAATAAAACAAGATACTATTTTCTATCAAATGAGAGAAGTTTTTATTCCTTGTTAAAGTCATACCACTTTGGATTGTCAAAGATACCAAGAGACAGACTTGCCAGCAGGCATACAAAACAGATCCAAGTGACGAACAAAAATAAAAATCAGAAATGGATTAAAAGACGTATGCAGCAGGCTGTTTATAAAACCTTACTTAAGCACATGAAACTAGAAACACGTGGAGTCTGGTTAACTATAACCACGGCTCAGTCATTGAAAGTGTCTTCAAAGATTTCTTAAAGGCATGAGAATGTTTTCATGGTATGGGAAGTGAAAAATCAAGATTTAAAAAGACTTCATGTTCAGTACTCAAATTTAATTACAAAATTTATTTTTATCTATATAAAAAAGCCCTAGAAGTATATACACCAAAATAGGAAGAGTGATTGTCTTTGGATTGTGGGAGGGGAGGCAGTACTTGATTACTCAGTAGGTAGCCAGGGCACCAGCAGAGCAGAGGCATTATTTATTTTTTTTTCTGAAAGAACTTCGTAATTAAAAAAACAAAAAGCAATGAATTAGTCATCACGTGCAAAATCATATCACAGTTATACTTCTTTACATTTACTGTGCAATTTAGTATAGTTTTCATTTTGAAATACAAATGTGGGTTGAGGGCACTCTATTCTACCCATTTCTTCGTGACCTTGAATATCTTAATCTGGTCCTGGTTACAAATGAGTTTTATTTTCTTCTTTGCTGCACTTTCAGTAAATTCTGCAATCAGAATACCCACTTAGTTTTCTAATCAGAAAAAAATTAAGAACTGCCAAACCACTCACTTTACACTCTTTTTTTGTATTTGGTGGACAGTACCACTAATCCTCAAGAGTTGACCAAATCTCATTAAGTCCTGGTCGTTTATGAAGACTTACAGCAGAACCAGCTGCAGACTGGTGGATGGAGCCAACACTCCAACTGCAGCTAATACAGAGACACCAGCCACCCCAGCTGAGTCTGGGTCTTCTCTCATCTCTCCATACAACCTCTCTGCTATTAATATCCCTAACCTCTAACACTTGGTAAAATCAAGAATTGATTAATTGATTTTAAAAGGACAAAGGCCTTCTTCCCCACCTTCTTTTGCACACCTTCTGATACCTAGCACAGGGCTCAGTACACACTAGGCACTTGCTCATAGAGTAATTCTAAGAACAAATGAGCTGGTGTACAGGCAATCACTCTGTAAAATGCAAATTGCAATGCAAATGCAAGCAAGGAGCAATTGATGAGTTGCCTTGAGCTGCACTATTTTGTAGGACAGAATGTCCTATTTCTTCTTTGAATTTTGAAATTATTGAAATAATATACTTCTTCAGTTACCTAGTAACTTCCATGGAAATCTACCACTGGATAAACCAGAGAAGACATTTCACTGGGGAGGAGAAAGGATGGAGAAGCATATGGTGCAAACACAGCCTAAATGTGAAATTCTTATCTAAAACTACTCACACTTCCCAGTGGCCTCCAGCACGAGACAGAAGTTCCTTAGTATACAGGTCTGGTTATTTACTAGATAAAATAACTGTGACTCTAAAGCTCAGGATTCAGAATTCTAGTTCTGCGGTAAAATTCAGAAGTACAATGGAATGAAGGATCTTCACCTGATGCCTTTAATATTCTTAATTTTTTAATAATTCAGGTGCCCTTAAAATGGAAACCATCCGCTTAGCAACTTATAACCAAGGGAAATAAAAACTGTCAGGTGCCATTTGGTATCAGATATTCAGGTAGAAAGAAAATACTGAATCTAGATGTTTCACTGTCAGGATGATATGCTAAGTTGGACTCAGCTCTGCTACCAAAAAATATACCACATATATATATATATATAGCAAAATTACAAAATGGATAAAACATTGTTATTTGTCAGACCACATGAACTTGATATTTCTGTGAGGGCTTTACTAGAAAATCAAGTTACAGGCTTTGCTTTAGTCTTTGTTTTTTTCCCTTTTCTTAAAGCATACCAAAGCCTTATTAGTTTTCTTTTGACAGTCATTGCTTTACTTTACCTACAAACTATAACTATAAATTTATATCCATTCACTGAAAAAATGAATTAAATCCAACATTAAGTTTAGTGGTTGTTCCCAGTTTTAGGATATTTACCTGTAAACACTGTGCTTAGAATTTTAAAAAATATTAACAAAATATACCTACAAACTATAACTATAAATTTATATCCATTCACTGAAAAAATGAATTAAATCCAACATTAAGTTTAGTGGTTGTTCCCAGTTTTAGGATATTTACCTGTAAACACTGTGCTTAGAATTTTAAAAAAAATTAACAAAATAGCAAATTATTTATCAATTCAGAAATTACAGACCAGTTTCCATTTTTAAAACTCCCTCAGTGAACCAAAGAGGCCTCAGAACGTCCCAAGATTAAATGTTTGAGATAAAGCTGCCTCAAAATGAAAACTACCTAGGACAATCAGACCAAAAACTATTTTGAGTAGGAGGTCTTTTCTCCCAGACATGCCATTTTACATGCAGAAGAATCCCAAATTATCTGACAGGCTACAAGTGGAAAGCACATCCTCCACTGGTGACAGTCTTCCAGAAAGCACAGTGCATGCTTTGACAGTATAGAGATGGTTTCCCATTTGCGGACGGAGAAAGGAATAAAATGTGTTCAGCTAAAAATGGTACAAGGACGCTGTTTGTGAAACTGTTTTGTCTGGAAACAGAGGCTCATTATTTACCACAATGTAACGTTCGAGCTGCGGGGATTTGGGGAGTGGTCAGGCAGTGGAGGGATTGCTGAATGCAATGACCCTTTCAGAGGTGACCTAGGAGAAGTCACTGACTATGAATCATCCAAGACTTGAGTCCCAGTCAGCTCCCTGGGTACTACCAACTTCCTCTCTACCTATCTTTTTATGGAGATAATAACAACTGCTTCAAAAAGGACACCCCCCAAAACTTACAAAGTAGGACTGTTTTTCTGATTAATATACATAACATAAAATTTGCCCATTTTAACCACTTTTAAGTGTGCAGTTTAGTGGCATTAAGTATATTCATATTGCTGTGCAACCATCACCATCATCCATCTCTGGAACTTTTTCATCATCCCAAACAGAAACTCTGTACCCAATAAACCCTAACTCCCCATTTGCTCCTACTCTGAATAGGACTTTAATAATAGAAACTAAGAAACCAACGTTCTCCCACACTATGAAGCCATGGTGTTTATCTTCTTCCAAGGAGACTTTTTGTGCTGGCACATTCCTTAGTATCATAAAAAAAAAAAAAAATCAGAGTTAATGGTCAGGCTGGTCCATATTAATAATATTGGTACATCTCTCTCCATATTCAAATAATATCATTGAAACAACTTCACACCTCTGGCTTATCTCCAAAGGACCATCTTGGTTGAGGGGCTGGGTATGGGAAGTGTTTTTTAAGTCTGCATAAACACAAATATACGTGGGAGATTTGAGAGTTTTGTCATTCTACTGGTTTTCTCTGAAGAAAAGTCTCTATGGCTTAGAGAAATCTTTACATTTTTGATTGAACTAAATTAAGAAAGATAACTGAATTATGACATTGTATTAGCCTAGATGGGCTTGCTGCTCTGGGATATAAGGGAAGTGACTGCAAGCATAAAGTCCATCATCTTGTCTCCAACCTCAGGTTAAAATAATTGTAGTTCAACGTGATTCAAACACAAGATATTCTGCTTTACACTTACACCAAGTTCATTCACTTAATAAATACGGTTGGGCACCTGCTGTGCCCTGCTCTTTGCTGGGGCTTGGAACTCAGTAATGATGGAGCCCACATAATCCCTGGCTTTGTGGAGTTCTCAAGGAGTACTGTGTGTCCACCGGATTGCTCTAGAAAGAGTGTAGCTTTGGAGTGATGGAGTTTTTCTGGGCTCTCCTCTCCGTGGAGCTAGAAAGCCTGGTCATCCCTTTATGAATGTCCCACCCCTGTTGGGCTCTGACTGTACATTCCAAGCTTCAAGCCTCCTGGAAAAAAACAACGATTTTTTCAGCCTTAGAAAGTTCACTGCCTGGACTGCAAAATTTATAATTTTGTATTTGCCAATGAATATTGTCAGTTATTTTAAAAACACATAAAATAATGTGTTTTAGAAAAATTGCCAGGCATATGATTCACATGCTTACTCTTTATACATCTGGGAGAGGACAGCACTTTACTATCCAAGCAGCTTATATCTGCAGGGCAAAATAATTATGGAAATATGAGTTTGTCTTTGTTCTTCCTAGATTCATTCCCTTTCTTTTCTACACTATTCCCACCCCATTCTTAAGCAGGTAATCACCAGGCTTTCTGATGCATCCTTTAAGAGATTGGAAAGTGGAACAAGCTCAAATTCAAAAGCTTTGGTAAAACCCTAAGTCCGTGCAGAATTTGGGCTGGGTGTCCTGGAGGAAGAGGGAAAAGAAATGAGGAGAGGAGGGAAGAAGAAAGAGGAAAAGAGGAGAAGGAGAAGTAAAGGGAGGAGGAGACGGAGAAGGAAAGAGAGAAAGAGAATGAGAGGAGGAAGAGAAAAAAAGAAGGAGAAGAGGAAGGGGAAATGGAAGAATAAGAGGACGAGGAAGAAAAAGAACAAGAGGAAGAGGAAGAAAAAAAAAGAGGGAAAGAAGAAAACTAGAAGACTTACATTACTTGATATCAAACTTATTATCTAGTTCCAATACTTAAGACATCATGGAACTGACCCACGCACAAACAGATGAGTGAATAGGACCAAAGCAGATGTGCACATATATAGCTGCCTGATTTATGGCAAAGGTGATCCTGCAGGACAGAGGCAAACAAATTGAGAAACAGTTTGCTGTGAGGCACAGGCTGGCCTTTAACATGATTTTTATAAGAAGCATCCCTTCAACCCTAGCAGTTTATCTGAATGCCCTTCCTCCACACTCCTTAGTACCCTATGCATTTGTTAATTATTATACCTACCTAATTATGTAAGTCAATGCCTTACCTGTCTGTATAATGAGCACCCACCTGATAGAAAAGGAACTGAACTAAGCCTAAGAGACCCAATACAGGCTGCTGGAAATCATCTCCAGCAGTAGGAGCTGCCAGTGATGTCGAGAGCTAAAGCTCTCCAGAGCTGGTAAAGAGAAATGGCACCTCAGATATATCTGATGCTGTCACATTTAACAAGTGAGGTAAACATAGTTATTCCTCGTCTTTCAAAATTCTCCAGCATAGAGGAACAGACTAACAATTTCCCACTAGTGGAGCTGGAAAATCAGGCATGTGACACAGCATTGGGGTCAGCCAGGCAGAGGCAAAGTGCCCTCAGATACGCAGGGGAAGAGGTGATCCGGAACAGGGCTTGGATGGAGGCCAACCAGTGAGCTTTTCAAACATTCAGTTTCAAACATCCAACTTCCATGGTGGCTCTAGCACTTGCAGAAAATAAAAAGAACATATAAAAACCTAAAACTATAACCTCAGTAAGCTCTTCCGAGTTAAGTAAGAAAAGTAAAGCTGATGAATAAGCAGCCCCTGCATTTTTGGTCTGACATGAGCAATTAGGGTTGCATAGTAAATACCTTTCTGAGGCTCTGCCTGGCCTGACATTTATTTTTCCTGAAAATTCTCCTCAATCCAAGAGTGGTCCCTGATGGCCATGTTTAAACCATGGGAGCTATATCCCTGGCCACAGCTCATTGGCCCCAGAGCAGCCATCTGATCCAAACTAAGCCAAACAGATTCTGTCTCCCAGGAAATGATAACTGGGACACTGTTTCGTCTCTGGTGAGCTGTGAGAAGGCCATATTCCAATATGTAAATGGAGAAGCAGAAAAGACAAGCTTAAAGCAGACACTACAAAGAATCTGAAACAAGAGACCATCTGGCCCGACAGAGTGAGAAAGAGATGAAAACATAGCTGCCTAGCTTCCAAACATTTCCAGCCCTGCCCAGTCCTTTGTGATACCCCATCACATTAATTGCCTTTGGATTCCATGAGATACCCCTGGATCCCATCTCTGTTTACAATAAAGTTCCCCATTTTCATTCACATTAGTGATATTTTCTGTTATTTGCAAACAAAGGAGGCCTAACTTTATGACATATCCAACTTAAGTGAACACATACTTACTTTTTTCTATAAATTTAAAGATACATTAAGAAAAACAAGAACTAATTTGACGAGCTGTTTTCTGTCTTCACTAATTGAAAGACTTGCTAGTCAAAAAGAAGTGAGTCAATGGATAGAGGTACTATTCAGTTTCTCCGAAGATATTTTAACAACATATGGAGCATATGGCTTAAAAGTATGTATATATAGATAGTTATGCCACTCAATTACAGGTATTCAATGGCCTCAGATGATCCTTTATGCTGTTTAATGAACATCTTGAGATGCTCCAATTAGAAATGTATAATGTAATGACTTTTTAATTGTTCCATTTTTCTACACAACAAACAACTCTGCATACAAGTTGAACTATAAATTCAGATAGCACTTCTCAAGCACTTTCTCCCTCCATGTGCCCATTACAAGTGAATTGTGAATTGCCTAATGTTTGCTTTTAGCTGAGTATCACCATTAAAAACAGAGACATTTAAATGATTACCATCTCTGCTCGATTTAAAAAGTTACAGGCAACGAATTCAAGAGGCTAATCTGACCCACAATATTCTTATCCTGTGATTCAACCTCTCTTTCAGTTTCAATCTACACTCACATCAGTTTGCTCAGCATTTACTATAAGAAGGTCATCAATAGGTATTAATGGAATGGGGAAAGAAACACATTATTTTTTATTCTCACATATGTGGTACCAAAGGCTCAGGCAACTACAGACTGTGATAGACTCCTGATTCAATTAAGGAAGTTTTATCAAATTGTGATCTGTAGTATTCTTGGCTTTCTGTGCAATAGTATACATATATTGCATTTAATGAGAAAAGGAAGAATTAAGAAGTAGTGTAGAAGACAGCAATATCATTGTAGAAATGAGTTGTTAGACAATGAGAGATGCAGTTTAGTGTAGGGTGAAGGCCTAGCGCTTCCACATGAGACATGTGTGAGTCACTCTCCCAGCTCTGTCACTCACTCTGGTTAATTCATATCCTTTCTAAGCCTCAGTTTATGCATCTGTAGAAAAAGAACAATAAATGCACACACTGTCTAGAGTTATTGTGAAGACTACGTGATCTAACATTGTAAAGCCTGTATTGAGCTGGGGTTGGCAAACTTTTCCTATACAGGACCAGATAGTAAATATTTTAAGCTTTTCAGCAACTACTCAACTCTGCTGTTGTAGCACAAAACCAGCCACAGAGAATCCATAAATGAATGGGGCATGGCTGGGATCCAGTAATACTTAACTTCTGGGACATTAAAATTTGAATTTCATATAAATTTATGTGTCATGAAATATTATTCCTTTTTTTTTTTTTTTTTTTTTTTGAGACAGAGTCTCACTCTGTCGCCCAGGCTGGAGTGCAGTGGCATGATCTGGCTCACTGCAAGCTCCGCCTCCCGAGTTCATGCCATTCTCCTGCCTCAGCCTCCCGAGTAGCTGGGACTACAGGCGCCTGTGTGTTACTATCAAATATATAAGGAGTTTTTTTTTTTTTTAAGTAAATGTGTTTTTACTTATTTCCTACAGTTTAAACTGTTGTTGGAGAGCAGGTTATAACAAGTTTTGAATGGATGCTCTGAAGTAATACAATATATTTCTCAAAGGGTTCAAGAAGGAGCAAGGAAGGCCAATTATCATCCCACTGTAGCTTTCATCTTTAGCTAGTCTAATTTCATACAGTGGCCTAGACACACGAGTTTAGATTCACCTACATGCCTAACATTCAAAAAATCAGGCCAGTTACAACAGGTATAAGGGATCAGCATGAATTCTAACTAAACATAAAGAGAAATAATGACTGACCATTTCTGTTTTGATTTTTTAGCTACACCACAAATGGGTTTTATTACTTTATCTTTAAACACCTTTCTATTTCACCAATGAGGTCAGAATGAGGAAAGTTTTGTGGATCAGGAAAAAAGGTTTTTTTCCTATCTAAAAACATGGCATAGATTCACAGCTGCTTCTGAATTTTCTTTTTTCTTTCTTTTTTAAATTTATTTATTTATTTATTTATTTATTTGACATGGATTCTCAATGAGTCATCCAGGCTGGAGTGCAATGGTGCAGTCTCCGCTCACTGCAACCTCTGCCTCCTGGGTTCAAGTGATTCTCCTGCCTCAGCCTCCTGAGTAGCTGGGATTACAGGCAACTGCCACCACACACGGCTAATTTTTTGTATTTTTAGTAGAGACGGGATTTCACCATGTTGGCCAGGCTGGTCTCAAACTCTTGACCTCATGATCCGCCCGCCTCAGCCTCCCAAAGTGCGGGGTTATAGGTGGGAGCCACCACGCCTGGCCTACTTTTGAATTCTCTAAGGCAGGTGAACTGGGTAACCAGTTAGGACTTAAGGAAATCCACTTTTCAAAGAGCCTTCCCATGTTGGATGAGCACAATTCATATTTGCAACTAAGAACTGACAACGCTTCCTCCACAAAAGACTGTGTACAAGCCACTTGTCCAAAGGCGTGTGCTTGGAGTTGGTTTTCTTGGCCTCAGATTCATCTATCACCATCCTGTTGCTGACTGCCCTTTGAGACAGAGGGAATACAGTGACAATTCTATTGACAGAGTGCAGTAAAGGGAAAATTATATTTTTCTTTTTTCTATAGCAAGTGCTCCAGTCTAGGTCTCTGCAGTTTAATGAATAGAATCAAGAAAGGTAGGCAGACAGAGAAATAGGTGAAATTTAAATGTCACCACCTCATTAAGGTATTAGGGAATGATGCTGGATAATGAAGATCATGTAGCTGAGAACTTGAAGATGCAGAAAGGTTAATAAATATATTTGTAGAGAGTCTCCTGGGTAATGGCTAAAATCAGATTGTTAATTTGCTGATATTTTAAAAGAAGTAATACGTATAGAAAATTTGGAGAAAAAAAAAGCTATTTTTTTGTTTCAGTTCCATGTTCATTCTCCATGGATCTTAGTGTCAGATTCATATTCATTCTCTTTGAGTAGAAGTACCTCAAGCTCCAGATCTGATGCCTTAACTGCTCTCCTTTCTGAGAAGTTCTCACTGATAATATTTATACAATTCTGCCAGTTGGAAGCATTTTCCAATCAGAGTGGAATCTATTCTGAAGTCTGAGCTCCCATGAGGTTCTCTTTGACCATCCATACCACAGATTCTGCTGCAATTTTAAATGTCAACTCATCATCCCACATTATTCACCACTGCTAATGTTCTGAATGCTGCTGTCAAGGAAAATTAAAATAGTTTCTACCCTTTGTACGTCCATAACATTTTATGTACCTGGAAATGAAGAATGAAGATTAGGGAAAAAGAACCTGTTGTTCTCTAAAATCATAGTTTTTATTTCTTGAAATAAAGGCTTCAATGCTAGTCAAAATCCTCATTAAATATTGACTTCTTGGTCTCCTTTCACACTGTCTGCAATTCAGTAATTTTCAAAAATATTTGTTGTCATCTCAGAAGGAAAAGCTAACAAGAAATACAAGATAGACATATACCCAGTAAAGTTAGAGTCAAAATTACTTCCTTTCCTATAACTGATTTACAGATCACATCAATGTGAAAAGAAATAAGGGCTAATTTATTTAGAAAGAAAAACAGAAACTGTAAATAAATATATTTTAAATATAAGTTTGACAGAAACAGATTTGGGGGTTGTGACAGATCACAGATTAAATATGAATCTCATATTTTTTATATTCTTAAAAGCATAAGCATGGAGCTATGATCTTGAAACATACAGATAATGCAATGCCTAGCTTGTCAGACTGACATCAGAATCCTTAATATCCATCAGGCAGCAGAGTCACCATGGAGTCTATGGAGAATTTCTCCCTGCCCCAAAATGACTTCTTGGGGAAAAAAATAAGAAAAAAAAGGCAGGCCGAATAGGAGCAGCTCCAGTCTCCAACTCCCAGCGCGAGCGACACAGAAGACCAGTGATTTCTGCGTTTTCAACTGAGGTACTGGGGTCATCTCGCTAGGGAGTGCCAGACAATCGGTGCTGGTCAGCTGCTGCAGCCTGACCAGCGTGAGCTGAAGCAGGGCGAGGCATCGCCTCACCTGGAAGCGCAAGGGGGAAAGGAATCCCTTTTTCCTAGCCAGGGGAACTGAGACACACAACACCTGGAAAATCGGGTAACTCCCACCCCAATACTGCGCTTTAAGGAAACAGGCACACCAGGAGAATATATCCCACACCTGGCCGGGAGGGTCCCACGCCCACGGAGCCTCCCTCACTGCTAACACAGCCATCTGCGGCGATCTATCCGCAAGGCAGCAGCGAGGCTGGGGGAGGGGCGCCCGCCATTGCTGAGGCTTAAGTAGGTAAACAAAGCCGCTGGGAAGCTCGAACTGGGTGGAGCTCACAGCAGCTCAAGGAAGCCTGCCTGTCTCTGTAGACGCTACCGCTGCGGACAGCGCACAGCTGCAGCCCATTAGGGGAAAGAGCAGGGGCTGTGCAGACGCGAACGACTCTGTCTGACAGCTTTGGGGAGAGCCGTGGATCTCCTAACGCGGAGGTTGAGATCCGAGAACGGACAGACTGCCTGCTCAGGTGGGTCCCTGACCCCTGAGTAGCCTAGCTGGGAGACATCCCCCACTAGGGGCAGTCTGACACCCCACACCTCACAGGGTGGCGTCACCCCTGAGAGGAAACTTCCAAAGAAGAATCAGACAGGTACACTCACTGTTCAGCAATATTCTATCTTCGGAAACCTCTGCTGCTGATACCCAGGCAAACAGGGTCTGGAGTGGACCTCAAGCAATCTCCAACAGACCAACAGACAGTCCTTCTGACTGTCAGACGGAAAACTATCAAACAGGAAGGACACCTATACCAAAACCCCATCCGTACGTCACCATCATCAAAGTCCAGAGACAGATAAAACCACAAAGATGGGGAAGAAGCAGGGCAAAAAAGCTGGAAATTCAAAAAATAAGAGCGCATCTCCCCCTGCAAAGGAGCGCAGCCCATCGCCAGCAACGGATCAAAGCTGGTCAGAGAATGACTTTGACGAGATGAGAGAAGAAGGCTTCACTCCATCAACCTCTCAGAGCTAAAGGAGGATTACGTACCCAGCGCAAAGAAACTAAAAATCTTGAAAAAAAGTGGAAGAATTGACAGCTAGATTAATTAATGCAGAGAAGATCATAAACGAAATGACAGAGATGAAAACCATGACACGAGAAATACGTGACAAATGCACAAGCTTCAGTAACCGACTCGATCAACTGGAAGAAAGAGTATCAGCGATTGAGGATCAAATGAATGAAATGAAGCGAGAAGAGAAAGCAAAAGAAAAAGAAGAAAAAGAAATGAACAAAGCCTGCAAGAAGTATGGGATTATGTAAAAAGACCAAATCTACGTCTGATTGGGGTGCCTGAAAGTGAGGGGGAAAATGGAACCAAGTTGGAAAACACTCTTCAGGATATCATCCAGGAGAACTTCCCCAACCTAGTAGGGCAGGCCAACATTCAAATTCAGGAAATACAGAGAACGCCACAAAGATACTCCTCCAGAAGAGCAACTCCAAGACACATAATTGCCAGATTCACCAAAGTTGAAATGAAGGAAAAAATCTTAAGGGCAGCCAGAGAGAAAGGTCGGGTTACCCACAAAGGGAAGCCCATCAGAATAACAGCAGACCTCTCAGCAGAAACTCTACAAGCCAGAAGAGAGTGGGGGCCAATATTCAACGTTCTTAAAGAAAAGAATTTTCAACCCAGAATTTCATATCCAGCCAAACTAAGCTTCATCAGTGAAGGAGAAATAAAATCCTTTACAGATAAGCAAATGCTTAGAGATTTTGTCACCACCAGGCCTGCCTTACAAGAGACCCTGAAGGAAGCCCTAAACATGGAAAGGAACAGCGGTACCAGCCATTGCAAAAACATGCCAAAATGTAAAGACCATCGAGGCTAGGAAGAAACTGCATCAACTAACGAGCAAAATAACCAGTTAATATCATAATGACAGGATCAAGTTCACACATAACAATATTAACCTTAAATGTCAATGGACTAAATGCTCCAATTAAAAGACACAGACTGGCAAACTGGATCAAGAGTCAAGACCCATCAGTCTGCTGTATTCAGGAGACCCATCTCACATGCAGAGACATACATAGGCTCAAAATAAAGGGATGGAGGAATCTACCAAGCAAATGGAGAACAAAAAAAGCAGGGGTTGCAATCCTAGTCTCTGATAAAACAGACTTTAAACCATCAAAGATCAAAAGAGACAAAGAAGGCCATTACATCATGGTAAAGGGATCAATTCAACAGGAAGAGCTAACTCTCCTAAATATCTATGCACCCAATACAGGAGCACCCAGATTCATAAAGCAAGTCCTTAGAGACCTACAAAGAGACTTAGACTCCCATACAATAATAATGGGAGACTTCAACACTCCACTGTCAACATTAGACAGATCAACGAGACAGAAAGTGAACAAGGATATCCAGGAATTGAACTCATCTCTGCACCAAGCGGACCTAATAGACATCTATAGAACTCTCCACCCCAAATCAACAGAATATACATTCTTCTCAGCACCACATCGCACTTATTCCAAAATTGACCACATAATTGGAAGTAAAGCACTCCTCAGCAAATGTACAAGAACAGAAATTATAACAAACTGTCTCTCAGACCACAGTGCAATCAAACTAGAACTCAGGACTAAGAAACTCAATCAAAACCGCTCAACTACATGGAAACTGAACAACCTGCTCCTGAATGACTACTGGGTACATAACGAAATGAAAGCAGAAATAAAGATGTTCTTTGAAACCAATGAGAACAAAGATACAACATACCAGAATCTCTGGGACACATTTAAAGCAGTGTGTAGAGGGAATTTATAGCACTAAATGCCCACAAGAGAAAGCAGGAGAGATCTAAAATTGACACTCTAACATCACAATTAAAAGAACTAGAGAGGCAAGAGCAAACACATTCAAAAGCTAGCAGAAGGCAAGAAATAACTAAGATCAGAGCAGAACTGAAGGACATAGAGACACAAAAAACCCTCCAAAAAATCAATGAATCCAGGAGTTGGTTTTTTGAAAAGATCAACAAAATTGACAGACCGCTAGCTAGACTAATAAAGAAGAAAAGAGAGAGGAATCAAATAGACGCAATAAAAAATGATAAAGGGGATATCACCACCGACCCCACAGAAATACAAACTACCATCAGAGAATACTATACACCTCTACGCAAATCAACTAGAAAATCTAGAAGAAATGGATAATTTCCTGGACACTTACACTCTCCCAAGACTAACCAGGAAGAAGTTGAATCCCTGAATAGACCAATAGCAGGCTCTGAAATTGAGGCAACAATTAATAGCCTACCCACCAAAAAAGTCCAGGACCAGATGGATTCACAGCTGAATTCTACCAGAGGTACAAGGAGGAGCTGGTACCATTCCTTCTGAAACTATTCAATCAATAGAAAAAGAGGGAATCCTCCCTAACTCTTTTTATGAGGCCAACATCATCCTGATACCAAAGCCTGGCAGAGACACAACAAAAAAAGAGAATTTTAGACCAATATCCCTGATGAACATCGATGCAAAAATCCTCAATAAAATACTGGCAAACCGGATTCAGCAGCACATCAAAAAGCTTATCCACCATGATCAAGTGGGCTTCATCCCTGGGATGCAAGGCTGGTTCAACATTCGCAAATCAATAAACGTAATCCAGCATATAAACAGAACCAAAGACAAGAACCACATGATTATCTCAATAGATGCAGAAAAGGCTTTTGACAAAATTCAACAGCCCTTTATGCTAAAAACGCTCAATAAATTTGGTATTGATGGAACGTACCTCAAAATAATAAGAGCTATTTATGACAAACCCACAGCTAATATCATACTGAATGGGCAAAAACTGGAAAAATTCCCTTTGAAAACTGGCACAAGACAGGGATGCCCTCTCTCACCACTCCTATTCAACATAGTGTTGGAAGTTCTGGCTAGGGCAATCAGGCAAGAGAAAGAAATCAAGGGTATCCAGTTAGGAAAAGAAGAAGTCAATTGTCCCTGTTTGCAGATGACATGATTGTATATTTAGAAAACCCCATTGTCTCAGCCCAAAATCTGCTTAAGCTGATAAGCAACTTCAGCAAAGTCTCAGGATACAAAATTAATGTGCAAAAATCACAAGCATTCTTATACACCAGTAACAGACAAGCAGAGAGCCAAATCAGGAATCAACTTCCATTCACAATTGCTTCAAAGAGAATCAAATACCTAGGAATCCAGCTTACAAGGGATGTAAAGGACCTCTTCAAGGAGAACTACAAACCACTGCTCAGTGAAATCAAAGAGGACACAAACAAATGGAAGAACATACCATGCTCATGGATAGGAAGAATCAATATCGTGAAAATGGCCATACTGCCCAAGGTGATTTATAGATTCAATGCCATCCCCATCAAGCTACCAATGACTTTCTTCACAGAATTGGAAAAAACGGCTTAAAGTTCATATGGAACCAAAAAAGAGCCCGCATTGCCAAGACAATCCTAAGTCAAAAGGACAAAGCTGGAGGCGTCACGCTACCTGACTTCAAACTATACTACAAGGCTACAGTAACCAAAACAGCATGGTACTGGTACCACAACAGAGATATAGACCAATGGAACAGAACAGAGTCCTCAGAAATATACCACACATCTACAGCCATCTGATCTTTGACAAACCTGAGAGAAACAAGAAATGGGGAAGGATTCCCTATTTAATAAATGGTGCTGGGAAAATTGGCTAGCCATAAGTAGAAAGCTGAAACTGGATCCTTTCCTTACCCCTTATACGAAAATTAATTCAAGATGGATTAGAGACTTAAATGTTAGACCTAATACCATAAAAACCCTAGAAGAAAATCTAGGTAGTACCATTCAGGACATAGGCATGGGCAAGGACTTCATGTCTAAAACACCAAAAGCAACGGCAGCAAAAGCAAAATTGACACAGGGATCTAATTAAACTAAGAGCTTTTGCACAGCCAAAGAAACTACCATCAGAGTGAACAGGCAACCTACAGAATGGGAAAAAATTTTTGCAACCTACTCATCTGACAAAGGGCTAATATCAGAATCTACCAAGAACTCAAACAATATACAAGAAAAAAGCAAACACCCCATCAAAAAGTGGGGAAAGGATATGAACAGACATTTCTCAAAAGAAGACATCCATACAGCCAACAGACACATGAAAAAATGCTCATCATCACTGGCCATCAGAGAAATGCAAATCAAAACCACAATGAGATACCATCTCACACCAGTTAGAATGGCAATCATTAAGAAGTCAGGAAACAACAGGTGTTGGAGAGGATGTGGAGAAATAGGAACACTTTTACACTGTTGGTGGGATTGTAAACTAGTTCAACCATTATGGAAAACAGTATGGCGATTCCTCAAGGATCTAGAACTAGATGTACCATATGACCCAGCCATCCCACTACTGGGTATATACCAAAGGATTATAAATTACTCTACTACAAAGACACATGCACACGTTTGTTTATTGCGGCACTATTCACAATAGCAAAGACTTGGAATCAACCCAAATGTCCATCTGTGACAGACTGGATTAAGAAAATTGGCACATATACACCATGGAATACTACGCAGCCATCAAAAAGGATGAGTTTGCGTCCTTTGTAGGGACATGGATGCAGCTGGAAACCATCATTCTTAGCAAACTATCACAAGAAGAGAAAACCAAACACCGCATGTTCTCACTCATAGGTGGGAACTGAACAATGAGATCACTTGGACTCGGGAAGGGGACATCACACACTGGGGCCTATCATGGGGAGGGGGGAGGAGGGAGGGATTGCATTGGGGAGTTATAAATGATATAAACGTCATGCACATGTACCCTAGAACTTAAAGTATAATAAAAAAAAAAAAAAAGAGATTATTCGAACTATGAGAAAGAAATTATATATTATTTATTGATATCATATTTACCATAGTTAATGATTTGTAACACAATATGTACATGACAGTATATATATATATATATATATATATTGTATATTTAACTTAAAGTGATGAGCTCTGTGAATTTGGGAATGAAAGCCCTGTCTGTAAAATGAAAAAAAAAAAAAAAAAAAAAAAAAAAAAAAAAAAAAAAAAAGAAAAAAAGGCATGTTAAAACAATGCTGATAACTGCTGTAAAAGATTGGGATTATAGGCCGGGCGCGGTGGCTCAAGCCTGTAATCCCAGCACTTTAGGGGGCCGAGACGGGCGGATCACGAGGTCAGGAGATCGAGACCATCCTGGCTAACACGGTGAAACCCCGTCTCTACTAAAAGCTACAAAAAACTAGCCGGGCGAGGTGGCGGCCGCCTGTAGTCCCAGCTACTCGGGAGGCTGAGGCAGGAGAATGGCATGAACCCGGGAGGCGGAGCTTGCAATGAGCTGAGATCCGGCCATAGCACTCCAGCCTGGGTGACAGAGCGAGAATTTGTCTCAAAAAAAAAAAAAAGATTGGGATTATAAAAGAGTAGTGCAGGCTGTGGTGTGAATATACAAAAAAAAAAAAAAATGCTCTTGACCACTGTTAGATACTTTAACAGAGGTCAGAAAATGCAAAGCTTAACATTAACTCCAAAAATAAAATATTAACTATTAACTATACTCCACTTCATGTAGCCTCTTTTTTCTTTTCATGACTGCTGCTATCCCACATACTTCAGCCCCTCTAAACATGCAGAAGCCCTCCAGTGATGCTTGGGAATAGAACCATACAGAGGCATTTCAATAATGTAATCCCTAAGTTATTTAAATGCCCTGTCAACTCCCAGCACTCCCCGATGCCACCTCCCTCAATCTTCCCTCATGCACTGTGACAACACCATGGAAGCCTCTCCACTCAGCCTTCCTGCAGTCACTTTCTCTTGCTCCCTTCCCATCTTAAATGTTCTAAGAACTCTACTCTCAGTTTTATATACTCCATTCTCCCTGGATGGCCTCCTCCAGTACCATGGCTTCGGCCATCACCTATATTTGGGTAATGATCACATCTCCAACACCATCTCCACGTCTCCATCACCATCTCTCTCCTGCCCTCCAGATCAGGATTTCCAGCATCTCCAACTGCATCTTCCACCTCTGAGCCAACATGACCAAAATACAAAACACCTGTGCAACCTCAGTCTCCTATCTTACTTAATGAAAACCCAAAATACCCTAGTAACATGGAAATAGGGAATCTCCTTTTGCCCTACAAGCAAAGCTTTCTCAAATTCATCTCTTCCTCTCCTTTCCCCACCTCTGCTTCTGCTGCATGCTTTTATCATGGACCACTAACTGGTCTTCCTACATTTTGCGGTTTTTTTCCCCAAAATTCAGAACTGATTACGTCACTTTATTGCTTAAAATCATCCAGGGTTCCCTGTTGCAACAGGATACCTCTAAACATCTTTGCAGTATCCCTCTCACTACCTTAAATGCTCTCTGGGCCTACCTGTTGAACTCCTCTACTTTCATCAAGATTTAACTCAGACGTCACCTCCTCTGAAAAACCAAATAGTCCCCACAAAATTGATTCTCTTTCACAGACTATTCAATAATCATATGACACTTTATAAATATTTCTAGTTAGCCTTTACTACAGTGTACTCTGATTACTTATTCCATGTGTATATTCACTTTAAAATTTGAGCTCCCTAAAGTCAGAGACCTTATAAGCCCAACAGCCAACACAGTGCCACGGATATAGGGAACTAATAATTGTCTGATAAATAAGTGAATGAAAACAGAAACTCGTTTATGTTCCATTTTCTCTTTATCTTATATCAAGTAACATTTCTAGAAATTATAATATCCTCCCATGAAATGTATATTGTTGAATTAGTCAGGCACCTCAACATATACAACATTAGAACTGGATGTTCAACCTAATTCTTGTAATTCTACAACGTAATCGGGGCTTTGTGAAATGGGAATAATTAGGCTTTCTTCAAAGATAATCAAGGGTGCCTGTACTTCCTGCCACCTCTTACATTTCTTTAATGATGTGCATCCTAGAATCCCAGATTTAGCAGAGGTTTTGGAGGTCTAGCCCATCTGATCACCCAAACCTCAGTGGGAGGTTTACCTATGTAGTTTTTTTTTTTTTTTTTTTTTTTTTTTTGAGACGGAGTCTCGCTCTGTCGCCCAGGCTAGAGTGCAGTGGCCAGATCTCAGCTCACTGCAAGCTCCACCTCCCGGGTTTACGCCATTCTCCTGCCTCAGCCTCCCGAGTAGCTGGGACTACAGGCGCCCACCACCTCGCCCGGCTAGTTTTTTGTATTTTTTAGTAGAGACGGGGTTTCACCGTGTTAGCCAGGATGGTCTCGATCTCCTGACCTTGTGATCCGCCCGTCTCGGCCTCCCAAAGTGCTGGGATTACAGGCTTGAGCCACCGCGCCCGGCACCTATGTAGATTTCTGAAGTTTCCCCCTCACACATTGTCTCAAAATCAACAAGGATGTTGAGAACACATCATAAACAGAGTCTGCAGTCTTACACATGAAGCTCTAGACAAGGTTCCATGGTTACCATGAACATATAAAACAGAAACCCATTCGATGAGTAAAAAGAATCAGAGGCCTCAAACTCAACAGGGGTAGAAGAAATTTCACAACTGTGCTAACAGCAACTTTTTACCACAATAAAGGGAAAAAAATTCTGATAAGTAATTATTGCTGGCACAGCTAAGAAAAACATGAATCAGATACTCCTGATGAGACGTACAAAGCACTCCATCATCCCATCATGCTGGGAAACAAAAGGCTCCGGGCTCTGATACTGAAAACATCATCAGCTGGATCCCATGGATACAAGTTAAGGGATAATGACATTGATGATCACGCAGCACATCCTACAGAAGCAGAACTGGATTTTCTCTTTTCTCCTACAACAGACCCTCTTACATGACCTTGGATTAAGAGCCGCAGAGAAGAAAAGAAAGAAATAATAATAACATTTTAATCCTCTGTGCCTTAAGAAGAATGATTTAAGCAAGATTTTCTCTTTTTGATGTAAAGGCAAAACACAGCAGGATTGGGAACATACCAGTATGCTGATTACCAGAGAGCAAACTGCGTTAGTGAAAGAAAAAGCATTATTAATATTTTCTAGATGCGGGTTAGGTGAAATGAATGCATCTGAAATCTACTTCTGTTGGAAAAAGGAAAAATATTGTGAGGCAAAACCAATCCTTAAGCTATATCTGCTGATACTTTCTTTACACCACAGTTAAATGTTCGTAACAGTTTTCAAGGGACCAGAAACTAGCATCTGACTTGTAAGAAAATCTTCTAATGGGATAATGGAGGGTTGTGATATTATGGACTGTACAAAGAAAAGCTCTCCAACCTGAGTCCGGTGCCACCACCAACTTTGGGAATTATAATTAACTGAAGCTTTTTTGACATAGGAGGCGATGTCCAAGCAAGGTATAAGTTTAGGGGATGTGGTGGGGAGCTGCTCTTTGCTAGCTTTCCATCTAAACTAGCCACAAAGGCATCTACTAACATTTAAATGAATCAGAGGGTAGTACAGGTTAAGCTGAAAAATGGATTCACATTGTGTAAAAGAATTAATAACACCAGGCATGCGGGGAAGAGGTCAAGCCTGACAGGAACCAGACTGAGAGTTCAGGCAAGTCATGGCTACCAGAGCAAGCTCTACATGCCCCCAAAGGAAAGTAACAAGAGTCATGAAATGAGCCACAGGATGAGGGCAGGGCTGTCACATAAAATATGGGATGTCTTATTAAACTGGAATTTCAGATACATGAAGAATAATTTTGGAGTGTGAGTAATGGGACAGGCTTATACAGAAACATTATTCTTTGTGTACCTGAAATTCAAATTCGGTGGGTGTCCTGTATTTTTATTTGTTAAATCTGAGAACTCTGGATGAGGAAATGGGGCTCAAGGTAGCCTTAAATGAGACAGAGAGAGAGACTAGGGAATGATAGTGTAAAGGTAGCCTTAAATGAGACAAAGAGAGAGACTAGAGAACAGTGTAAGTGAGACAGAATGGGAACCAGGGTTTCTGCCAGAGGAAAGCTGAATTAGGTCTGAAGCAAGCTAGGAGTCAAAGGAAAGGGCCAGTGAAGAAAATAACGTGAAGGGAAAAGTAAGGTTTTTGTAGTGAGCAACTGTGTATTGAAGATAAATAGCACTTAAGGCCACATGGCTTGTTGCTCATTATGATGAAGATGTAAGGGGACATGGTGTTGGTGTCCACAAAAAAGGCAACAGCTAATTCAGCCTGGAGAAAAACACTAAGCAAATGTGGTAAAGGGGACCTGGACTCTGTGACAGACTCCATACAACCGGTAATCTGGTAAGATTTATTTTCTTTGCAAACTGGAGAAGGTGGAGGGAAGGGGAGGGGGAAGAGTTATTTTCCATAGGAATATTCTTTCAAAGTGGAACCAAAGGGAAAATAGGCCCTTATTTCTATTATTGGACATTTCTAAAGCATGAAAAAATGAGGGACAACTCTACTGCTCTGGAGGGAGAAGACAGGTCCAGTAGCATAGGAAATCAAGTTCAATTCAGATAAGCCCATCTGAAGAAATAAAATAATTTACTCTGAAAAAAAATGACTGTAATAAATACATGTATTAGTTTATCACAAAGACTTTGACACAATATGAAGTACAATCTTCCTAAAATTTAAGTAAAAACTAAATCTACTCCCAAATTAACATAAAAATAATTTTTTCATCTTAATATTTATTATTCCAACTGCTTGTTTCTTCCAGAAATCCATTACTAAATGAAGCTAAAATTTAAGTCTCCGCCTCTGGAAATCTCTCCCTATCATTAAAAAATTTTGATAAAGAATTATCTCAATATCCTATGCATTAAAAGAAAAATCAATGACCAAAATCACAAAAGTATTTAATAGATTTAAATACATGAAAACTTAAAATTGCTCAAATGCATATATTTTTTAAAACCATAAACAAGTAAATGGCAAAGTACAAACCTGGAGATACCCCAGATATAGCAGATGGAGATATATTACTCTTACACTATTAAGAGCTCATTTTAGAAGATAAAATCTTTTCAACACATAAGAAAATGGAAAAAAGTCATGAGAAGATAATTTATAAAAGAGTAACTAAAAATGGACAATGAACACAGAAAATAGCTAACTTCCCCAGAAATTAAAAAAGTCCTTATTATATCAATACTTAGCTAACATTTTCATCTATCAAATTAGCTATTATTTTTAAAAATTAAAATATTTAGCACTAATTAAAGTAGTTAGTGAGCATCAAACACCTTCCTGTTGTATAAATTGGTTTTTAAAAACCTTTCTAGAAAGTAGTTCAGCAGTATATGTCAAAAGCCTTGGGAGGCTGAGGCAGGAGAATGGCTTGAACCCGGGAGGTGGAGGTTGCAGTGAGCCGAGATCGCGCCATTACACTCCAGCCTGGGTGAGGGAGTGAGACTTTGTCTCAAAAAAAAAAAAAAAAAAAAAAAAAGGAAAGAAAGAAGAAGGAAAGAAAGAAAAATAAACAAAAAATCATGTTCTTTCATCCAGGAATTCCACTTCTAGGAATCTGTCCTAAGGAAATCATCACATGTATCATCAAAGATTTACAAAGATACTCATCACACTTATTTATAATAGTGTAGAAAAATAGAAAAGCATATAAATGTATAAATGTTCATTATTAAGAGAATAGTTAAAACTGGACAGTCATTAAAATTGCAGTTAAAATAATTTAATTTAAATGATCCTTGATTGATATAATATTAACATTTTTCAAAGTGGCACACAAAACTATATTTATCTGTCTATATATAGGATGGTTACAATTATACATTAAAAGAGTGGAAGAAAATATACCCCAACGTTAACTGTGATTAAATGATTTATAGGATTATGGAGCAATTATTGTTTTCCTTTAAATATTTTACCTGTTTTCTGAGGATTCTGCAATAAATGTGTACTACTTTTGAAATCAGGGGAGAAAATGAGCAGAACTAGATTTAGCTAAAGAATTTTTTTTAGCTAAGGAAAATAGCAACATGGATTAATCTAAGAATATGCACAGGCTTAGACCTGTACAAGGCAATAAATAAATACGTTGGTATTTATTTAAACATTTATATTTACATATTTAATGATTATCTTGTGTACTGCAACTCTTCATTTGTTATCATCTAAATAATACAGTAAAAAATAAACAGGAATTAAACTGAACAAAGAAAACAAAACCTCTGCTCCCGAAATCAAATTTTCCTCCCTCAAAACTGAGTTTGCCACATAATCCAACAACTATGTGATGTTATTTGTTTTTTTACAACCTAAAATTTGTAAAATTTGAAATTATTCTTCTGAAAAGGAAGAAAGCCAACTGGCAGTTTTCTTTCAGCCAAGGTTTCTCCAGTTTACCTTGGAGGTAAGAGACTTGAGTAAATTTCTTGTTGCCACTATAGGCATGAATATGAATTAGCGCCCTCTTGTGAGCATGGGATGAAAACCTTAAAATACATTTGAAGCTGAAAGGGACTTCAGTTATTTCACCATGAGGGAAAACAAAGAATTGTGCTCACTGAACAAAAAAGATCACACTCCTTAAAGTAAAATCATCTCAGAATTCTTGATTATTTAGATTTTCAACATACAATGCATTTGTATGGGAAAGTGCCTGACATTCAATAGATTTACAGCTTGTCTTAAAATTCATGAGCGGCAACGCGAATGTTCTGTACTACTGCCACTGCGTGGGAGGTTATCACAGTGGAGGACATGATAATCTCCTTTGTGGCAAGTACGCTGTACTGTGCTCACAGGTAAAAAGCAGAATTTCCAGAAAAGGGACCAAGTATTTCAGAAATGATAGAAGACAGTAACTTTTCTAAATTCTTATAGTAAAGAGTCATAAATCATTTCTTAAAAAATAAAAATGACGAAAACAACTTGTTAGGGCAGCAACAAAATAAAATTGGAGAGTATTTAGAATAGAGACTACAACTTCAGCATAGCACAGAGCACTTGTAGAACAGAATAAGTTCCCTTTTACATAGGTTAGTAGATTCCCATCTACAAAAATAAACAAATAAATATAAATAAAAAAGAGAATCACATCTCCCATCACTCTAATCTGGGAGTTTTTTAAATTACACCTTACTACAGTAATTTCACATCTGACTGACAGGTTGAGATACACAATTAATTCTAACACATCAAAGTGGGAGGGAGATCACACTAAAATGAAAAAAAATTTCAAGGCACCAAGTCCTATAGTATTCTTCAACAACACTGCCAGACTTTTCCTGGGATGCTGCCAGCCAATCCCAGGTCAAAGCTTAATTGGCATTCCCAGTTAGGGGACTCCAAATTTGAGAAAGGCCACACATTGTCTTTAGGCATTTATAATGTAGTTAACTCTAATCAAAATTTCTTTATTTTTGTCAAATAACTTCAACAAACTTTTTTTCTAGCTATTTAATGTTCTCATTTATCTGAGGATGGGCATTAGCACTGAAGGGTGAGTGAATGACATTGGAAAATCATTTTAGTCAACTTGTTTCTAAACATCAATGGAAGGAAGTAAACATTTCCATCTGTTCAGCTCATTAGTGCTGATAAATGGAGACTGCAAAACTCAGAGGCTATGGACTCCTAATGGACTTGACTTACATCAGTGGCTCTCAAAGCGTGGTGTGGGAAATCCCTAAGATCCTTTCAAGAAGTCCAAACCTTCAAAACTACTTTCATAATCATACTAACACATTATTTGCCTTTATCACTCTCCTTCTCCTACAAGTATACAACGCAAATTTTGCAATAGATTGATGCAGAAGCAGATATGTGAATCCACTTGTCTTCTTTTGAGTCAGACATTAAAGAGATTTGCAAAAATGTTAAAACAACGCCACTCTTCTCACTTTTTATTTTGGAAAATACAATTTTAAAAGCGTTACTTAGATTAACCCACATGGGCTTACTTTTGTTCTTTGGACATGTCATAAACATTTTTAAATTCCTCTATTTTAATTTACGACATAATGAAAATAAATTGAGATAATCCCACAGAAACCAAAGCTCTTTGGGTCTTTAATAATTTTAAAGAGTGTAAACGAGTCCCAGACCAAAATTCTTGAGAACAGCTGTCACAGATCTCTATTTTGATTCAGCATTAAAAAGTTATATTAATGTTGAACTCAGACACTCCAAAAAATCTTTCCAGATTTTCAGAATCAAAGCAACCTCCTGCTGTGCTCCAGTGTTCAAAGGCATTTTTATTTGATGTTATGCTACTCAGAATCCAAATTAAATTTCACTTCAGTGCAGAACTAATAAGAAATTTTCAAATATCATTCATTCATTCATTCAATAGAAAATTTACTGAGTATCATGTGAAAATACAGCTATGTTTGGAACATTGCTAGTCTAGGGAAATAAAATGGTATCTTTTCAGACTAAAAACATATATGCCCTGGCTCCTAAATAGTAAGACCTAACACTGATTAAGTATATACTAAGTTCTAGACTTTGTACTAAGTGCTCAATGGCATAACTAATTTATTCCTAAGAAGAATCCTGTGTATTATTATTACTCCTATTTCATAGATGAGGAAATGGGGGCATAGAGATATTAAACAATTTGTCCAAGGTTAAAGAGCTGACAAGTGGCAGAGCCAGGATTCAAACCAGCAGAATTTTTGCATATAACCTCCCCAGTAAAACTGGCACCATCCAGCAGGGTACTGGAACTGGATATGCATACCAGCTGCATGCGACAGAGCTAAACCCAAAGCAACGTCAGGATTCGCTGGATGTAGTTTACCTTGGCAGAGCTGGAAGAAACCATTACTTTGAGTTTACTGTTAATTCCTGGGTTCTGACTATTGGACTAAAAAATTAATTGACAGGTACTTCTGGTCATCCTTCACTTGTTCACAGTTATAAAAGTTCTGAAGAAATGGCCCTAATATTACCCATAATCCTAAAGTATAGTTTCTATAAAACAAGTTTTGACCAGCTGGGCATGGTGGTACAAGACTGTATTCCCAGCTACTGGGAAGAATGAGGCAGGAGGGTCTCTTCAGCCTAGGAGTTCTAGGCTGCAATGAGCATGACTGCATTCCAGCCCGGGCAACAGAGCAAGACCTTGTCTCTAAATAAATAAATAAATAATTTAAAAGCAAGTTTTGACCTTGAAATGTGGAGACAGGCCCAGAAAGCGTTGTTGTGAATAAGAGGCTATACCTGGCAGCTGCATTGTGGTCTGTGGATGTTAGTAGTTCTTACCATCACTATAGTCAGGAGAGCTCCTAAAAAGCGAGTAAGTTAAAGAGTAAGCATTATAGGTGAACTCTGTGAACACAGTATTCAACATCAAACACTGCAGTTGGCAGAGTCACTGGCATGATGAACACATCATCCAGTTATACTACCCCCATTCAATCCACTGATTACAACCTCAGTATCAAAGAGTAAAGTCACCAAATTCAGAAAAAAATCACTAAAAATTTATGAACTTCCTAAAAGCAGACATCGTTGTCCTTATAAGTTAAATTTTAAAAATCATCTATTTGAACCAATGAAGTCTGATTATCCATACAACTGTTAGAATACCCATTAGTTCAACTTTTCTGGAAAGCAACTTGGCAATATGTATCAAAAACCCTAAAAATGTATCTTTTTTTTACAGGAATTATACCTTCTGGAATTTATCCTAAAGGGATGATCAGGACTGCCTACAGATTTAGGTACAAAACATTAACAACAGATATGTATATTTTAGAAAAGAAAAACATACACCAAAAAGTAAAAAATGTTTTTCTTTGGGTTATTAAATTGCAGATTTTTTTTTTTAAGAGACAGGGTCTCACTCTGTCACACAGGCTGGAGTGCTGAGACATGATCATAGCTCACTGAACCCTCAAATTCCTGGGCTCAAGTGATCCTTTCACCTCAGCCTCCAGAGTAGCTAGAACCACAGGCCCACGTCACCATACCTAGCTAATTTTTTAATTTTTTGTAGAGATGAAGTCTCACTATGTTGCCCGAGTCAGTCTCAAACTCCCGATCTCAAGCGATCCTCCCTCCTTGGCCTGAGTTTATTTGGTTTTATACTTTTCATTATATTTCAAAAGTTAGACCATGTTCATGTATTACGTTTTTGAATCAGCAAATAAAAATAAATGAATGTTTTCTTTTTTACAAGACCAATCATGTCACTGGAGTCCTGCTGGAAATTGAATAAGATCTCTATAACACCTTCCTATCAAAGTTTGTTTTTTTGGAAAGTATGGACACAAATAAAAAATATATTTTTGTTTAAAGATGCATAAAGTTGTTTCAGCCTACTGGTAAAAATGTTGAACTATATTACAGATAAATTTATTGTGAAAATGTTTTTATTATGTTTCATAATAAAATTCCTTTTTCTCACTTCAGAAAGGACCATCTCTCTCAGTTTGTTTCTGTCAGCTGAAATACATCCATCTGAGACTAAGAGGCACATGGGGGAGATAATATAGTACTGAAATTATGAAATAACTTTCAAGCAACAAGAAAACATTTTCTAGGCTATATAAGCTACCCATATAAAAGAATCATCACCTAACCCTTCTCTGGAGCACAACCAGGAGTTGGAGAACTTATACAACAGACAGAAGGAAAAAAGAGATTTATAGACAAGTAGACTCCAATGCTTCCAACATAAATTACCTGTGAGCAGAGTTATTTCCCAAAACAGTAGTTCTCAAATCTCTATGTGCACCAGAATCAACTAGAAACCCCTATACAAATACAGGTCTTTGGACATAGCCACACTGAATCAGAATCTCAGGGACCCAGAAACAGCAGGCTTATACCATAGATGTTTCTGATGCAGGAAGACTAGGGGCCATATTTTCCAAAAGTCTTTAAACATACAAAAGATTGAGTATTAGATATCCCAAACCACTTCTGAGTATACAACTGTCAATCCAAATCTCACTGGATGTATAAAAATAAACAAAATCTACCTCACTTGTGACTTTAATGCACAATTTGTATAAAAATAGTTGCAACTAAATATTGGTAGAGTTTTGGCACTCCCCAAGCCTTCTTTGAAGCAAGGTTTTACCTCTCTTCGATTTATTTTCAATCCCTCCCTACTGCTCCTCAACATCCAAAAGAAGTCTTAATGATTAATCATCCTGCATTTGAATTTGCCTAAAATGGTACAATTCCTGATACTATCAAATAATGTAACTTCTTACCAAACAATAAACAAATAAAATACACTGTTAGGAAAGCCCTAATATGGAAAGCTGTTCTCAGTGAGAAAGTCCACAAAATCAGTTAATCTGGCAAGGTTTGTTATTTTTACAAATTAAGATAAGGTTCTTATTTTCCTTAAAAAATAGGAATATCGTCTAGAAGGAGGATAAAAAAGTGAATGGTACTGTCTGAAACACATGCATGAATGCATTTCTGCAGTAATTTAAGCAAACAAGAAAGTTCTAGTAGAGTATAGAAGTCAAATACAATTCACATAAATAGCTGATTATGAAATGATTACCAGAACTTATGCTATTAATCTGTCATTTATTTTAGAAATAAAATAAAAACAGTGTTCTGGGAAAATATTAACATCTTCATTCTTTGCAATATTTCATTAAGCTCATATATATCCATCTCTCTATTTCTCCCTATAACTGAGAATTTGAAGAATTACAAACAAGAGAGTTTCTGAAACAAAGAAAAATATTTGTTTCTGTATTATGCTCATATTGGATTGAAATGGCTCCCCTAAGTTACTCTTAGCTCTTTTCTTGGCATCTCCTTTGGGTAACTCACCCTTTTTGGGTAGCTGTGTCTACCAAGGAGCAGAATAATTAAGTTAACTTTCATTAACTCACTCATCACATAAGACTGTTTGATCCTTTTGCTCTCAATGGCTTATTTATTTAAATGGACATTAGTGGTTCTTAGCCCTCAGAAATCGCCAAAAAGCCAACAATTCACTTTGGAAACAAGAGTAAACAGGGTCACAATGTGTTGATTTGTTCAATTTGTCAAGTTGAACAAACATTATCTTGAAGTGTTAAGAAACCCCATAAAGATCAAGGCATTAGTTAAACAAACCATAAGAGGATGTGTCAGTGGGAATAATCTACCAACGTCTTTGTTACTGATAGGCAACATTAGTATCTTTTTGGTGATTACTTAAATTCTTAAAACACTCTCTTCAGTGGAGTTTTTGATGGCAGAATCCTGTTTATTCTTTTTTTAGAAATACAGTAAAAATTGTTTCTATGGTTTCAAAATGGATTTTTGATATTTTCATTTTTTCCTATGATATTTTTTATCCTTCCAGTTGTTTCCCACGCTTTGTAGTTAATTTTTCCTTTCATTCTTTTCCGCTCCTTTTGCTGTGTGCTCTAAGAATTTTCTATTTTGTGTGTTTCATACTTTCAACTATTTGGATGATATAGCAAAGTATCAAAGTACTATAGAAAGTATAGGTCTCAAAAATATTCAGCATTAGCTACTTATATTTCCAGTGAATGGAATATTGAGTGGGCTATTTCTGTCATCGTAAAATTGGAGGATAAGGCCCAAAGCTGAAACAAACCAAAAATATCAAAGTTTCTAAAGGGAAGCATTAGTGACACCTGGGGCCAGGAAACAACCCTACGCTCTGGTGATGTGCTGAATTGTGTCCCCCCACAATTCATACGTTGAAGTCCTAACTCTCAATACCTCAGAATGTGACTGTATTTGGGGATGGGGAATTTAAAGATGTAATGGAGTGGAAATGAGGTCTTTAGAGTGGCTATAATCCATGATGACTGATGGCTTTACAAGAAGAGGAAATTTGGACACAGGAAACAGAGGCAAGACCATGTGAAGACACAGAGAGAAGATGGTCATCAACAAGTCAAGGAGAGAGGCCTCAGAAGAAACCAATCCTGCCGACACCAGAACTGTGAGAAAATAAATTTCTATTGTTCAAGCCACCCAGTCTGTGGTACATTATGTCAGCCAGAGCGAACACATACACCCACCATCTACCACCCCAGCTGTGGGGTGGGAATAACGAGAGTCCTCGGCTCTGTGGGGGAATCAGCCTCATGGTCCAGAACCCTTTCAGGGAGGGAGGATGGGTGCTCTTCCTCCCTAACAAAATGGAGAGGGTCTCCAGGACATTCGTTCCAAAAGACTGGGGTAAATGCAAGAAGGAAAACTTCTGCTTTGGCAGCAGCCTCACCTCTTTCTGCAATCTAAGCAGGGTTCATAAGAACTGAAGAGAGATAGTAGGCCTGATAAAAGGCTTACCTGTAGCTCAATGTTTGCTCCTACCACTTGGTTGGAGGCAAGGATTTGTGAACTGTCTATGACTTGCATGTCTTTTCCTGGAGGCCACTGGACTTGTGGCATGTTGCTGGCACCACCACAGAGGCTGTAGGGTAAGTAGTGTGGTGGAAACTGACCCAACTGTTGCATATAACTGATGTTTACGGGTATTTTGAATAAACATAGAAATCCACCCTCCTAGTCCTGAAACTCAGGAAAATTATATTTGTCTTATCTGAGTTCCTTTCTTAGAAAATCAACTATCAGTCCTCCCACATCCTATCAAGGAACTGAAACTTATCAGATCACCAGATCTGGACAATGAAATGTCAGACTCCTCACTCATGATTGCCTAAGTGACCATCTCCTTCCTGTTGGCCAACTCCCCTTCCTTATCCCTCCGTTATTTCTGTTTTCCTGCATGTAGTTACATTTATTCCCTGCTATACGAACCCCTAATTTTAGTCAGTCAGAGAAATGAATTTGAGACTGACCTCCCGTCTTCTCTGCTGCAGCCCTGGATTAAAGCCTTCTTCCCTGGCAATACTTGTTGTCTCAGTGATTGGCTTTCTGTGTGGTGAGCAGCAGGACCTAGACCAAATCCCTGGTGTTTCTGTAACAGTGGCTTGAGCTAAGTGGGAGGATGCTGATCAAGCCAGAGCCTAAAGCTTCACACCAGAGGAAAGGGGAGTTAGGAAGCCCTCAGGGTCCTCCAGAGTGCTCTCTGCTCTACAGTAGAGGCAACACCTCTTCCGGTGACTAGTCACTATGAGTCAAAGAAACAGCAAAAGGAGAGGCCTAGGCCTCACTCAGTTACATGATGAAACATCACCCTGTCTTCACACGTCCTTCTTGCAGCCAATAATGGAGGAGGCTGCCTAGAAAAACACAGGAAAGAACAGTGTACAAATAGTAGTTTAGGTCCCACCTCCAAGCTACTTAGGTCACTAGTGGAGTCTGCATTACAGAAGGGAGGAGTTTTTAAATTGCATGTGAGAGTAAAAATTTAAACAGGATTGGCTAAATTTTTAATAAGTCAAAGTAACCAGAAAGGTTAGGGATGTTACCAATATGTTGTGAAGGCTGGGCAAAAAGAACATGAGAAAGCTCAGTTGAAAGTGGTGGGCAACATCAATGATAGACTGGATAAAGAAAATATGGTACATATACACTATGGAATACTATGTGGCCATAAAAAGGAATAAGATCACGTCCTTTGCAGGGGCATGGATGGAGCTGGAAGCCATTATCCTCAGCAAACTAACACAAGAACAGAAAACCAAACACTGCATGTTCTCACTTGTAAGTGGGAACTGAACAATGAGAACACATGGATGCAGGGCGGGACATGGAACAGCACACACTGGAACCTGCCGGGGGTACAGGGGGAAGGAAGAGGATCAGGATAAATACTTAATGCATGTGGGGCTTAATACCTAGGTAATGACTTGATAGGTACAGCAAACCACCATGGCGCATGTTTACCTATGTAACAAACCTGCACGTCCTGCACATGTATCCCAGAACTTACTTCATTTAATTTTAAAAAATGAAAGTGGTGGGCAAACAAGCAAAAACAATCATGTTTATACCCAACCAAAGTAAGAGTCATCAATAAAACCTCCTTAACAAGGTTCCCCAGTGAAAGGAGAGTACAGAATCCGTCACTAAAAATACATAAAGTGCTCAAGATTTGGTGAAAAATCTTCAAGAATTTAGGGGGGACAATTGTCTAGAAAGACTTTAGGAGTTTAAAAAGCATCAATTAACAGCTTCTTGGAAATGTTTACTTTCACATTTTAAAAAATCCCTTTTTCCCCTCTAATATTATCGTGTAGCACACAATGATTACTTTAAAAATTAAAATAAAAATTAGTTTTACCCTTAGAGTGTGCATAAGTAACTTTTTTGTGCGTATGTGATGTGTGATACTCTGAAGCCAGAGTTAGAATCACTGGCACAAAGCCTCCCTAAAAGTGATATGCAGCCAAACAAACAACAAAAAAAAACAAAACAATAAAAATAGTAACTGATCACTAAGTATTTACTATTTACACCAAAACTTAAGGTGCTGACAACTTTGCATATGTTGTCTCAGTAATCCTTACCACAATCCTACGTGGTAAATTCTAGCATGGTCATTTTATAGATCAGCAATGATGTACTTGGGCCACTTAATGAGCCTACTATTAAATATTCCAGAGTTTTGCAGCCACAACCTTAGGTATTTTGAAGTTGCCATATTGGAATGAGATAAATCATGGGAATTGGCAAGTGTTACAATTCCAGGTCCTGGCTTCCTTCCTTTCCCCTCCTCTCCTCTCTTCCTCCTCCAGTGGGCTTACAAACATACCACGGCATAAGTAAACTGGAGCTCTGAGAGTTTAAGATGTGTGGTCAGATCACAGAGGTAGGAAGTGGTGGAACAAGGCTCCAAGCCCAGACGTCTCAGGTCCCCTAGCACAAGCTCTAACACACTGTCCCCTTCACACCTTCACACATGTAGCAGAGTTTCTAGCACTAGGCAAGTGGGCAGAGCAACAAAATTACAATTAAAGAGTGCCTAGCTGATCAAGTCTTACGTTTGTGCATTTTTCAGTATTTCTTCTCCAGCAATTACACAACGAAGACACTTTCTTCTCAGGGAGTATCCTAAGTCTTGCAGCTGACGGGAGCTGACAGGCCCTCCAGGGGAGTCCAGTGCCTGTCAGTAGGAGAGGAGTGGTGGGCGTTCACATCTTCCCTGCATTGTTGCCCTTTTCATCCAAGCTTTGTTTGCCAAGAAAGAGAGCAGCATCTGCTCTCTGGGTGAGCAGATGATTATACAAGACCCCACGGTTTTACATCAAAGAAGACAGAATCTTAAAATCTTTTGTGTGTTTGTGTGTGTGGTGGTGTTCAAGGACTTTCATTTTTAAAAAGCAAGGAGGGGGTCATTTCAAAATGTAAACATGCTGAAACAGCTACCGAAACAATGGGAAGTTTTAATAAGTAAAGGGAAAAAACAATTCTCACTGCCTTGCAAAACAACACACCTCAAGTTTTGGGGGTTTTTTTTTGTATTAAAATACTGGGCAACTAATTTCATGAGCTATGCTGCTTCCTCATCTACACACAGTACTGAAGAAGGGAGGCTGATAGATAGGATGGGAAAGGCAGTTCTCTGCTCATCTCACCTCTTGTATGTGGTTATATGTTAGTTTGGCAATGGATTGATCCTGAATTCTAAAGCAATGTTATACATTGAGGACTCAGACCTTTAAATGGAAACCAAGTGATCCAGTCCATAATACAAGAGTTACTAAACATCTAAATGTTAAAAACATAACTACACAGCATCTTCAATAGTAGCATCAGACGCAGGTCCTCACACACATGAATAACAATTACTATGGGTATTTATTCTATGCATAAACTGAGTTCTGAAATAACTTACCACTATCTTCCTCTGGCCAAGACTTTTCTCCACATATATTTGTGTATAAACTGTTAAGACTAGGTATCACAAGCTGGACATAAATATAGGAAGAGCTACTGATTGAGTTGCATTGAATCAGAATCACAGAAAATGAAGTATGTCATACATAGTATGTTCAACCCTAGAAATAAATCTCTCCTTTCACAGTGGATTATTGGGAAGGATTACATTTGTATATGTTGGATTGTATACCTCATGTGAGACTTCAGAACAGACTAATATCCAGATTAAAGAAACTGATAGTAGAATTTAAAAAATGACAGGTCCTTAAAGAAACACTGTATATCTGTGCTTTATGGTAACTGAGCACAAAAGGCAACTAAGAGGAGGAGTGGAGGAATAGGAAGACAGACACAGGATTGAAAGGTCCTGGAAATCAGTTCCCTTCTAGACCCGACCAAACAACTCCAGAGCTTCAGGCTGAGCTCTCTTCTATTAATCAGTCCTTTGTCCAGACTGCCTGAGCGTCAGCTGGGAAGGAAGAGCTCACAAGTTTTCCATTTGGTTTTACTAAATGTTCTCATCCCGTAGAGATGACCAGAGGTCTTGGTGTCCTGCCTGCAGTCGTTCTAGCTTTCTGAATAGTTTCAGTGATAAAGCAGAATAAAAATGTTGTCAGAATAATTGAATCTGCTAGAGATTCTTTAGTTATCCATTCATGGCGATTCAGCTGTCTCATTTCCAAGTGTTCCATGGAGTTCATTATAGAGGTTCCCATTATAAATGAGCAACTGCCCAAGTACTGAGGATAGAAAAAAAGAAAGGGGCTAGACCTAAAGGGAATGTGTGATTCACTTAAGATAAATGTAACACATTCTGATTCTCCTTTTGATTCCCATTCCATTTTTTTATTTTTTTGCATACAAATCTGAAGGAGATATCGTTAATACTATGTTAAGTAGTGCCAAGCTAGTCAAAGACAAGTGACTCAGAGCAGGGTATCATATGGCACGTCTTTCTCCTCGTAAGCTCTTATAAGTTCCTAGGTGGAAAGAGCCCAGTCAATGAAGGAATGCAAGTTTCATATAACTATGTAGACGTAAGAAACCAACAGTGCAATCTTTCCTAAAATAAGCTCTGAAACATCCCATCACCCCTCATTCTCTCCCTGTTTCTCTGGTCACCTGACTTTTGTCTCTCCCATGCCTATACTATTAATTTGCTCTTTCTCTATCAAGCATCACTTGACACACTTTTCCTTCTGCAGAGAATACACTTCATTCATACTGTACCCACTTTTGAGGGGATATACCAGATAAATCGCTTTTCTTTCCCTCTTCCCCCTTTCTACATGAGCTCTACAATATCAGGATAAATCTACCCAGCCTTAGTTGCAGTGTTGGAAGTAAGAAAGCTGATATAGTCAGATGTTTTATTTTAAAATGAAATACACAGTAACTTGCTAAATTATAATCCTCCCCCTGATTCTTGACAGAAACCAAATCAATGACGAGTCTATAATGTACATAATCTAGTCTGTAAACTGCCTTGTCAGGTGGCAATGTTAGGTAATGGGGTTAAGAATGTGAGATGTGCATATTTCTGTACAAACAAGTACATTTAAAGATACTATCTTCAAGGGAACACAGTGCCGTACCAACTGTCTAAACCATACAGTTTAAACTATACAGTTTAGACAGTTGGTAAGGCACTGTGTTCTGAATACACACATCTAGGAATGCACAGAAAGAAAGAAGCAAACATAGATACTGTCTAATATTTGTCAACCCCTCTAGACTATCAGATCCTTGAAGGCAGGGAGCATGGCAGTCCGGTTTGTTTTGTAACCCTAGCACCCTCTTCAATGCCTTGCAATCAATAGGGGCTTAGTAATTTTCCACTGGACTGAACTAAATTATCCTTGAAAGAGTACGATGATACTGGAAAGTGTGTGGATTCAGAGTCAGAAATTCCTGGATTTGAATGCTGCCTTGTCACTTATTAGCTGTTTATAACCTCAAATAAATCTCTCATGACTTCAGTTTTCCTCTAAAAACAAAAATGATAACATATAATTCATATATCTATGGAGAATATTAATTGAGAAAGTATGTGAAATTGTTTACCACATAGTAGGGGATCAAAAATAATCATTTTAATTTATAAGTAGCATTCTTTATGCATTTATATATGTCAGGTATTATACATCGAAACTTCTTGGTTCAGCCGACTGCTGCTCAACTGTACATGGAGGGGAGGAATTTCAAATGCCATTGTGCTTTCCTTCTCTTAATCCACACATTATTCATCCAAAAGGTGTCTTTAGTGAATCCTACCTTTATATCTATGTATTTATGTACAAATACATTTTATTTAATTTTCCTACATCTCAGGTATGGCAAGACATGTCTATTTCTGGATGCAAGAATTGTTTTCTTCCCCTCAGATACAACACGCTGAGCACTGGGGAACTTTGCCTCTGGCCCTACAGACAGAGATTTCGCTACTGAAATGTCAAAAGGCCCTTGTAACATGGAAGTCTCACTTATAAGTCCTGGACCTGGAGGACAGAGTTTAGTACAATGCGCTTAAAAAAGGAGGGTACTCAATTCCCAAACACAGTCCTAACAAGAGAACTAGGAGGCTGTCTCAGTCTCCTCTTCTTGCAGTTCCCCATCCTGCTCAGAGTGCATTACTATAGCCATTTAAGGGACTTACAGTGTTAGAAAATAATGGACACTCGTGTAGTCTTCCCACGTGTCACACTGCTCAAGGGAACATGCATGATTTAGATCAGCTTGATAGATCTCATAAGAGCCCTATGAATATCCTCGTTTTATGCATGAAGAAATTGATGCAGGGAGAGTTTAAGTGATTCACCCAGGATCCTGCAACAAGCAAGTGGAAGTTGGAATCTAAACCAACCAGTCTGCCTCTGAAGTCCATGCTCTTAGTTCACTAAACTTTATCTCCAAAATAGGAATTCCACAGTTATGGTAACAACATATTAGGGATTAGATATTCTCAAAATGCAAAGTTCTACCAAATGAATGAGTATTTTACTATAGTCTTTCACTGAAACACTCTGTGGCTAACTAGGAATTGTCAACAAAGTGAGATGTAAAACTGTTACTTTTTAAACATATAAAGAAGTATATAGTCATGTGTAGCTTAACCATGAGGAAACACTCTGGGAAATATATCACTGGGCAATTTCCTTTTTGTGCAAACATCATAGGATGTACTTACATAAACCTAGATGGCATAGCTTACTGCACACCTAGGCTCTATGGCATGGCCTATTGCTCCTAGGCTACACACCCGTATACTATGTTACTATATTGAATATTGTAGGCAATCATAACACAGTGGTAAGTAATTGTGTATCTAAACACATCTAAATATAGAAATGGTACAGTAGAAATACGGTATAAAACACAAAAAATGGTACATTTGTATAGGGAACCTACCATGAATGGAACTTGGAGGACTGAAGTTTCTCTGGGTGAGTCAGTGAGTGAGTGGTTGATGAATGTGAAGGTCTAGGGTATCACTATGCACCGCTGTAGACCATAAGCATGATTCATTTAGGCTACACTAAATTTAATATTAAAATTTTCCTTTCTTCAATAACAAATGGACATTAGCTTATTATATCTTTTTTACTTTTAATTTTTTTAACTTTTTGACTCTTTTGTGATAACAGTTTAAAACACAAACACATTGTGCAGCTATGCAAAAATATTTGCATTTATATCCTTATTCTATACACTTTTTCTTATTCTTTAAATTTTTTATTTTTATTTTTTACTTTTTAAACTTTTGTTAAAAACTAATACACAAATACACACATTAGCCTAGGTCTACACAGGGTCAGGATAATCAATATCACTGTCTTCCACACCACATCTTGTTCCACTGGAAGGTCTTCAGAGACAGTAACACTCATGGAGCTGTCATCTCCTATGATAACAATGCCTTCTTTTGGAAAACCTCCTGAAGGACCTGCCTGGGGCCATTTTACAGTTAACTTTCTTTTTTATAAGTAGGAGTACTCTCTAAAATAACAATAAAAAGCATAGTAAGGTAAATGCATAAACCAGTAACTTGTTCACTTATTATTAAGTATTATGTAGTGTACATAATTGTATGTGCTATACTTTTATGCAACTGGCAACACAGCAGGTTTGTTTACACAAGCATCACCACAAACACATGAGTAGTATATTGTGCTACAATATTACAATGGCTATATCACTAGGGGACAGAAATTTTTCAGCTTCATTATAATCTTATGGGACCATTGTATATGCAGTTTTTCATTGACCAAAATGTCATTATGTGGCACAGGACTATCTATATCTTAACAGCCAGTACCAAGAACTCACAACTTCATATAACCCTATGTAAATCTTTCAGATTTCTCAATAAATAGTCCAAAGGAACAGTGGACTGTATGATAAAACTGTTTTTCAGATATGTCTATCAAGCTCACATCTAAAATTCAAGCTTTTTGGATGCTTGGTAGAAACTATTTTGAAAATTCTTATACATATTCAGTATCATTACAATGCTTTACATTTTGATGCTCTTTTTTCTTTTCTTTAATTCTTGTGGCTTTCTAAAGCACAGTGCTCCAGTGTTGTAGTTTGAGGCTCATTAACCTCTGAAAACTGAATATGACAAAGGTATTTCTAGAAGAGATGAAGAGTGACCAAAAAAAATTAGAATCAATAAATATTAAAATATTCACGTGGGTGACTGGGGTCATTCTTTCTTTTGATAAATGTTTGTTTTACCCAGAAATACGTCTGAGGAAGATGGAAGAAAAAATAAGGACATGCTGGATGCACAGGCAGAGTCATAAATCACTCAGGATACCCGAGTCAGGAGGAGAGATGCCCACCAAGCACATGGCTAAAGAAAAAGCACCCTCCCAGGGCCAAGAAGGAAGTCATCACTGCAGGCTTAGAATATTGCTCCATGGACAAAAGTGGAAGAAATAGATGTCCTCATTCATCTTCTCTCCTTTTTCAGCTTTCATTTTGATGGTAAGAGTTACGACAAATGCCTGGCTTTGAAGTTAGATAGCTGCTTGAAGAAAATACTGGAAATATGTGCACTAAGAAGGATGGGGTTTCCCTGCCCACCTGGAGATCTGCCTAAATATTAACTGTCCACAGCCTCTGCTGAAATCCTAACCTACCAACAGGGGCCTTAGTGACATTTGGCGAGTCCTGAAATTTTCCAATGAGAGATTAAAAGCTTCCCTTGTAGGCACTTTAAAATGGCCTCTGCAATGTCTCCGATTAGTCAGCGGCTGAATCAGATGGCAGAGTTGGGCAGTGGCCCGTTAATAAGGCCTGGATGCACTTACACAAAGGAACAGTCATGCTTTCAATCTCGAGTTTTATCAATGAACTGACTAGATTCCAGGCACTGTCCCCGCGTTGCCTAGTAAAGGAGCACTCATTGAAGGTTTAATCACAGTTTCACATCCACAATGCAAGGGGCAGAATCCTCCCTGGAAAAGGCAGTTCAACAGCACATCAAAAGACAGCACCATTGCTCTGCATTGCCCTTTATATGTTCTCTCCAGCTGGGCAAGGCAAAAGAATCAGGGCTTGCTCACCTTCTGGGAAAGCCTAATGTCCACTGTCCAGAAGGCAGTGAATGCTAGAGACAAAGAACTTGAGGTGCTCCATTCTGTGCGGTAGGAAGACACCCTGCCCCACTCCTAAGCCAACACCTGTTTGTGAACTGAAAGACAGGTATTTGTGCACTAACCTGGGGTATCCAATACAACTGCAGAAAAGACATGTAATAGTGGGCCTGGAAGCAGGGACTACATTCAGCTCTGGTTGGAGGTTTTTAATCTTCCTATAAAGCAACTCATACTCTCCCAAGTGACAAAACATTGCCATCCCCATGAGCCAGAGCACAGCTAGCTGGTTTAAGCCAGCACGATATTGATCCCTCATGCTGTTTCTCTTAATGATTATTGTGGCATTGGTAGATGAACTTCCAGTTATAAAATGCCTGTACATGTGCTCTTCCATCTTTAGTGCTATGTTTTCACTTCCGCTTTTTATTACATTAGACTACCCTCAGGCAGTGCTTGTGCTTGCACTTGAGTTCGGGTACAAAAATTTTAATTGAGCAGGGTAACATGGGTAGTAACTGAGTCAGCACAGGCACGCATGAGAAAAAGTGGCTAACACCAGACTGAGGCAAGATCACACTGGGCTTGAATCCTAACACAATCCCCATTTTTCTCTTACCCTTTCCAGTTCCTGATTATTCTAACTTATTTTCTCCACCCTAGGTCTGTGGTGAAGTGGTGAGATGGAGAAAGTTCTTAGAACAGCATTGGAAATCTTGTCTGTAATTGTTGACCATGGAGCATCAGGTGTCCTTTCAAGACCCAAAGAAGCAATAAAGAACTTGAAGCCAGACACAAAACAATCCTGCAATCCAGCAAGTTTCTTCTAGCTTATGCAAAGCACTGTGTCAGCCTCTCTGAGTGTGGTAAACACAGGCTAGACAGTCTTGATTCCAAACAGGAATCCATTTCTCAAGACCACTTGTCAGACCACGCATTGAACAATAGGTTCCAAGTTTAGCTTTGGAAACAGAATCTCCATAATTTGTGGAGTAAATAAGTATTAAAAATGCAGTTTAAGTATTTATTTTTGCTTGTAATTCCTAAAAGGTACTTCTTCTGGCAGTAGCAATTTAAAAATCTCTTAGAAAATCAAGAGTTATGAGTCCTGAAATATAAAGTAGCCAAAGTAATCCATAATAGATGAAGTTGCATAAACGTCATGTACAAATGTTAGTCAATTTAATGCTAAAAAATGTATTAACTATAAAAAAGAACTTATCCATGGTACATTTTTATTAGTATTAGCTCCCAGGTACTTGGAATAGTCTAGGAATAGATGGTGAAGTTTAATTTAACATTAAGGCTAACCGGAGTTCAAAATAAATTATAGATGAGGTAATATTTAATATTTTCAAAGAATTACAAGAGAATATGCCTAACATTCCAATTTTTTTTTTTTTTTTTTTTTGAGGCGGAGTCTCGCTCTGTCGCCCGGACTGGAGTGCAGTGGCCAGATCTCAGCTCACTGCAAGCTCCGCCTCCCGGGTTCACGCCATTCTCCTGCCTCAGCCTCCCGAGTAGCTGGGACTACAGGCGCCCGCCACCTCGCCCGGCTAGTTTTTGTATTTTTAGTAGAGACGGGGTTTCACCGTGTTAGCCAGGATGGTCTCGATCTCCTGACCTCGTGATCCGCCCGTCTCGGCCTCCCAAAGTGCTGGGATTACAGGCTTGAGCCACCACGCCCGGCTTAACATTCCAAATTTTATACTGAGCATGTAACAGTCAATGAGTAAGAAAATCTTGGGGTCACCACTGTATTTCCTGCAGATTTAGCCTGTGATTAGGCACCATCAGACCATCTGAACACAAAGTCTGGATCATGAGCCTTCACATAGAAGTTCTAAGTCTACGGATTCCCACATACTCAGATGTTAGGATGCAGTAGAACAAATATCCAGGGGAGAGAATAATTTCCACCTGCCAGCCCTACTGCTTAACTTATGATATTTTAATTCTGTAGATCTAGATTAAGCAGCATTATCTCAGTGACTCTTTAAAAAGAAAAAAATGGCCGGGTGCAGTGGCTCACGCCTGTAATCTCAGCACTTTGGGAGACCGAGACGGGCGGATCACCTGATGTCAGGAGTTCAAGACTGGCCTGACCAAAATGGTTAAACCCCATCTCTATTAAAAATACAAAACATTAGCCGGGCGTGGTGGTGGGTGCCTGTAATCCCAGCTACTCAGGAGGCTGAGGCAGTAGAATCCCTTGAACCCAGGAGGTGGGCGTTGCAGTGAGCCGAGGTCATGCCATTGCTTTCCAGCCTGGGCAACAAGAGCGAAACTCTGTCTCAAAAAAAAAAAAAAAAGAAAAAGAAAAAAGAAAAACTCTTGTCTTCTTGGTCACCATATTCACCATGTTCATTACACTGATGGTTGTTCAACTGGCTCTCTCACTGCACTGCTTTCATAATCCATGATCAAGATGAAGCCACTGTAACCTGTTAAGATTGCTATAAAGCATCAGTTTGCTTTAACAAAAATAAGACTGCTTTCCTTTTCTGGAGTTGTTGAGGTTTTCTTCATAATTGCTCATACAACCTAAGGCTATACTTTGAAATCTATAGGGTTGAAGATTCTCTTCATCCACAGGACCCTAGGAGATAGCAAAAATTATAAGGCAATTGATCACATGCCCTGGTTGATAGCTTGTTGTTTCAGGATCCCATTCATGTTCCCTTTCTTTCACTCTCAAAATGATCCCAGTTTTAACAATAAATTATCTGCTTTGTGCCCCATTATGACAATGGCAGGTTACCCACCTACTTAGATACCTTCATATAGGGCCTACTTGGAGATGTGAATCTCCCTGTACTCCCAGATTGCCAGGGGTCCAGAACCACTTGGGGAGTCTGGAACATTCACATATAAGACAAATACAAATGTAACTACAAATGTCTGCTTCCTTGGCCTACTGTTCTGGTCCCCACAGACGGAAAACAACAACTTTTATAGTGGTGAGGCTTTGCTCATACTTCTGGACAGGTAAGTGGTCTATAAAAATGATTTTTTCAGGGTTTGGTAAGTGGATTTCTAAATAGGAGTTTTAAGACTCTCCATATTACTGTCTACCACTGGATATATGTGTCTCTCAGAAAGAGCTATGGAAGAGTTACACAAATATGTGTCTTATGTATATGTACATGTATATAAATAAATACATGTCGATATATATGTATACAAATACATGTTTAGAAAAAAATGCAATAAAAATAAAGCAAATAATAAGGTTGTCAAGTGACAACTGTGTAAGAAAATGTCAACATATAACCACAAGAAAGTAAAGGTATTTTGCCTTTGAATTTTAGAATGGAAGAGATTTTAGCTCTCACGTTATCTGCCAAATGTAGCCCAAAATGATGAGAGAAAAGGATACCAGTGAAGGATATAAAATAACATTTATGCAAACAGTTAAAAGGCAGAATAAAAATGAACAACAACAACTACTCTCTACCATCAGGGTCAAGAAAAAGAAATAACCTCAATGAGTATCTTTCCAAACTGCCTAGTGCAGCCCATGCATATGGGCTAGTACCCACTTCCTGCTCACTTCTCTCACTTCTCTCTGCTTCAACCAGAGCAGTTACAATTGTATCTGGTTTGTAGGTGAAGGTTCTCGGTAATATTTTGTTTGAAATAATTTTTGGTTGAAAACCAGAAACTAGATGACCTCACTGAGTCCAATAACCAATCTTCAAAAGTTTTTCCCCAAATTAGCTGCTTCTTTAGTTCTGGTAGGCTAAAGATTATAACCACAGGGCTATTATTGACAGGCAAAATAGGATTTTCTCTGTTTCTAAGGATGATTAGACCGAAGACCGAATCAATCCTCTCTTGGTAAAGTTTTTCATTTGTCTTTGGAGGTGTTTCTTTCTCCCCTTTGTAATTAAGAAGAACCTGTCTCCAGTCTCGAGTTTGATGTACACCACAGGGAAAAGAGATATTGACAGTTGCTACAGAGGGTTCTTCTTGCTACTGCTTCAAAGGCAGCCAAATGGATTTACAGACACCAGCCAAGGCAAGAGGAACAAGAAGAGATTAATCAAGCCAAGTTAATGTCAGGTGATTTAAGAAAAAGAAAAATCCTCTTAAATATTTTATTCCAACAGAACTATACTTCAACAGCATTTCCTGAAAGAAGCAAATCCAGCCTTTAGCATTCAGTCTATGGAAAAGGGGACAACAGACACGCAAAATGTAGAGGAAAGAGAAGCAGCCCCCATGGTACAGGTCTCCAAAGGAAAAATTGATTGCGCATTCTAATTAAAAACAAACTTAAAACATTAACCTTCTTGACAATATCCAAGGCCCCACCTGAGAGGTCTCAGACTTACACTGTCTCCTCCTCCCCAGCCCTACACACACACACACCACACACACACACACACACACACACAAATGTGAGCAAAGGACTCAATCCATCGGAATGCAGATCACACCATGGAAGCTATTGTTCTGTCAAAAAAACAAAACAAAACAAAATGAGAGAGATACATTCATTAATGCTGCAGCAGATGGCTGCTCTGCAGAAGGACACAGCATGAGGCAGGCTGCCGGCTGGCAGCCACAACTCAGGCAGCATTCACTCCAGCTGTACTTTCAGGTTCCTTTCAGAAGCTCTGCATTCCACTGGCAGGCACTTTGCAGGAAATCCCTTGGGCTTAATGGGCAGCTTTAGGCACAGTCCATTGGCAATCAGGACTGAATCCCTTGTCATTTCCCTAGGTCTTCTCTCCCACCCAGTCTACTGGCACCACTGACATTCTTTGGCAAAGGTTAGGCTTCAGGCAAAAGAGCATTAGTGTGGGGTCCTTGAACACTAGCCTGGGTTTGCACAGGGGTCTTTCCCCAGTCTCTTATCCTTAGCATATTCCTTGTTCTGCACAGCACAAAGAAGCAAACTGGTTAACACTTCTTTCAAAGAAGCCAGAAATTTAAAAGAAAGAAAAATTAGATCATGCCTTCAACTTGCAGAAATGTTTTCTTTTACTTTTACTTCTGTGATTATTGTGTTTTCTTGGAGTATGTTAACATCTCATATTGTATCTTATACATACTCCTAATTTTCCCCACATCACTCAATTCCACTAAACAACTAAATCTCATTTTGTTTCTTTTTGTTGGTAAGATAAAATCACACTGCTAAATTTCTATTAAGTCAGATTTGTTCTTTCCATCTCCAAGACAGTTTTAAGTCCAGACCATTATCAAGACACATGACTAAGTTTTTCGACCTCAAACACAGCAGAAAACTCTTTACTCCTTCTAGTATGATTTTGGTTGTTTTGGTGTTTTTCTTCCTGCAAAAGCACAGATTAAGCCCTTCCTTTTTTGAGTTTCATCCACAAATCTTTAGACTTTTCCAGCCTTTCTCCAAAGCTCCTCAGTACATTCTGGAAAGATTCTGGGCTCTGTGCAAACCCTACAATACATCTTTTTCATAGACTGCATTCATGCTATCGAAATAAATTACTTATGAAGAGAAATGTTCCCATTCGAACCTAAGAATAGAACATCTAGACATAAGTGAATAGTAAAGTAATTCATTCAGTTGTACATGTCTATGATTTTATTTTAGTTTAGACATATTTGAGAATGTATTCTTTGACTACATGTTAAATAATATGAAAAAAATTATTTCCATTTCTTAGAAATGACTTAGACTGTTTTAAAGGCCCTTATTTATAAACATTGATGTCTCAACACCTGCTTTCTTCTGTGCCTTAACTGTAATTTAAGGAATTATAATTCCGACACTGCACATTTTCAAATTAAATGTTTTAATCATGTTTACTGTTAATGTTCAATATTCATTTAAATTGTAAAAGTTATTTCAGATGGTTTCTCTATATCTATCATCTTAATTTTATAATGGAAATCCTCTATTTCACTTTAATCTGTGGCTATGTGTGCCAAGAATGTTTGAAATAAGTCAACAGCCAGAGCCACTGCCATTCACATCCATCTTTGAGTCACTCCACCGAAGAGTGAGGCCCCTTGAAGGCAGAGATTTATATATGCCAAGGATCTTCCATGGCAGCTGGTAAAGATTACTCAATAAATGGTGCTCAATAAGTGCTTATCAAACAAAACCAGCAAAACCACTAGTCCTTAATGTTAAGAACTGGGAGAGGCAGCAGAACACAGTAACCAAGAACTGTGTCTCTGGAGTCCAGCCAGTCATGGTTCAAGCCTCAGGATGATAGCAGTTTGCATTCTGGGATATTATTTAACTTCAATAAGCATCCAAAATCTAGACGTTAGCAGAGTCTATAATAAATGCCATTTCAGGCATGCCCTTGCTAGATGTATGGCCCCCCGATTATCTTATTGCAGCTTACAGTCAAACTCCTTACTAGGAAAGAATGTGAAAGATCTTGAGGAATATATCTCTACCAGCTTATTAAGGAAAATGAATAATCCCTGGCCAGAAACAACACCCCAAAGAACGAGACTGAGTATGGAGCAAGAAAATGGGTAGCATACAATCAAGTCCCAAATGGAGGGCTGTAAACGGAGACCGTAACACAGAAGAAAAAGCTACACCAAGAGAGCTACTCAAAAGAGGTAAGACTTTGCCCAAAGTGGGTGGGGGAGGACTCTAGCCCTGCAGACGGAGAAACACTTCATTCTGCACAACATCCTCTGACAAGAGGATGCGTTGTCAAGTGCATAGATCTCCCATTATCCCCCAGACAGGGAGTAAAGATGACCCAACGTAAATCCTCTGTGGCTCTTCAAGTGGTGCGCCATCTTCCTGAACCCATGCCACACACACTACCCTTTGCAACTCACTCAGTAGAAACCTACAGTGATAGGTTATGAAACCAAAAACTTCAGTGACATAGGTGAACAGGTAACATATTCAAACTGTGTCCAACCTGAAGGCAATAATTACATGATGAAAATGAGCGTATGAGATGTGAACAGTCGGTTCCAGGAATGGTGTTAAAGGATGGAGGTTTTTTTCTGAGCTGTGAACTGCTGGAAAGGGTCACAAGGGCATCTCACATAAATCACGCCTTGGCAGAAGGTTTGCTAAGCTAATAAAGAGACTTTAAATTCAAATTTGTGGAAAGAGGAGAAGTAACTAGTCAGAAAATAATAATAAAGCCCTTGTCAAATTGGATATGATGGAAGACAGCAGGTGTGCCAAGATAGGAATAAACAATAACTTGTAATCGTTATCACTTGTATTATTACTCTTAATAATTTCAAGAAGAAAATACTGGAGAAGCGTGTTAAGACTAATGAACTAACATTGTTAGCATCAGATGCACAATGTATTACAGCTCTACTACCAACTCTGAACTGGCATTTCTTCTAGACTCTACTAACTTCCAGGTTTTGGATGCTTGGTGAAGTTAAGGAATATCCCAGAGTATATGACTTTGAAAAACCACTCAATCTTTCCATGCCTCAGGACACATATCTGCAAAAATTAGATAACCACTGTATCACCTCAGACGGTTGTTTCAGAATTCAGTGGGTAAACACACAAAAAGCATTACAAATAGCACCCCACATGTGGCATAAAATGGCCTTCATGATCCAGCTCCCGTTAACCCTTCTGATTTTATCCACCAAATGCCTTTGAAACTGTGTCCTTCCTCTTTTGTACTAAGTTCCCCTGCCATGTACTGCTTCCCTGCTTGGAATATCTTCTGTAGTCTTAGTCCCTGAGAAACTCTGATTGATCCTTCAAGATTAATCTTGAGTATTATCTCTTGCGTGAAGTACTCTTCAACCCTTACCAGGAAGTTGGTTGCTCTCTCCCTTGAGTTTGCTTAACAAATCCCTTCTCAACACTCATTTCTACTATAGCGCACATCAGCCTATATTATAATTGCTCATTCACACACAAATGGGAACTCTTTCAGGGCAGGCAGTTATCAGCTGTATTATTTGTATCATTTGTCTCTTCTTTACAGCAGCCAGATCTCTTTATTTGATACTTGTATCCCCAATGTCAAATGCAAAACTTGGTATGTGATAGATTCTGGACAACGTTTGCTAAATAAATGAATAAGGGCTATGATGACAAGTCTAGACCCTCCACCAGAACCAGAATGCTCTTAATCTCAAGCACCGAAGAAAAGTAGATAAGTGGGAATCAAATCAGAGAGAAAATAACCAATCCTTCCCCCACTTATATGAACATGAGTTGCAGAGCAAGGGACTTGACCTCAGAGTAAAGTAAAGGAGTAGGTACTGTTTGCTCAGTATCAAGATATGATAGCTTAAATAATTTTTCAATACCAGTTCAAATCCAAAGAAATTAGAATTCACAGGTCTTCAGTACTGTAAAAACATGAAGTGGTATTACTTTTTCACCCCAGCCTCCATGCACTTAGTCTTGCTACTTAGCACAGTTAAGATTTGTCTTGGTTAAAGCCCTGTCATTTATGAACATTTTCCTGGGTTTTCCCTACACCATTGGCCACACTTTTTCAGATTCCTTGACTGTCATTTGTTTCATAATGAAAAGAAATTTGAAACATGAATTAAATCTAGTAATATACAAAATGTTTTTGTATTAGCTACAGATAGCTCCTTCTTAATATCTTTGCGGATTCCTTGTCTTGAGCTGTTAATATAGGAGTAACCCAGTACTCAGTCCTTGGTCCTCTTCTCTCCTTCATCTACATTCAATTCCTTGGAGATTTCGTCCAATAACATGGCTTTAAATATCAGCTATACAATGACTCTCAAAGCATATGCTTGGCAATACCGCTCTCAGGCTCCAGACTCCTACACTCCATTGCCTACTCAACAACTTGACATGAATACATACTATACATTCCAAATACAACACTGAATCTGCTGGTCCTCCCCCACCCCTGCTCACTGCCCCCTCCCTATCATAAATGATGACAGATAAATAAATAAATAAATAAATAATGACAAACCTTTAACACTTCTTGTCTCATACTTGACACCCAATCGGTACAGAAATCCTGATGTCTCTACCTTCAAAATATATGCAGGATCCTACCACCTTTTATTATTGACACTGTTGCCATCCTCTTATATCTAAATGTTACCTTCTAAGTGATCTAATTCTACTCTTGCCCACTTATGACTGTCTCTTCTTTACAGCAGCCAGAGAGCTCTTATAAATCAGATCACGCTTTTTCTCTGCTAAAAAATCTCCCAAATGACTTTCATTGTGCTAGAAGTAAAACCCAAAGTCTTTACAATGCTTTGCAGGGCCCTTCTCCAATTACCGTTCCTCCTTTCATCTCTAGAATCTTATTTCTCACTGTCCTCCAAGTACTCTCCAGCCTTCATGGGCTCCTGCTATTTTCTAGACATCCAAGACACCTATGGGCTCAGGCATTTGCATTTCTGGTTCCTTCTGTCTGGAAAGCTCTTGCCCAGATATCTAAATAGCTTATTCCCTCACGTCCTTCCATTCTTTACTCAAAAGTCGCCTTCTCAGCAAGGACTTCCCTGACCATTTCATCTAACATTTCATTACCCTTTCCATACTTTATATTACCCGTCCAATTCAAATTTTTCTCCTTAGCCATTACCATATCATATATTTTACATACATATCTTATTATTGTCTATCTTCCCCCAAATGGATATAAGCTCCATGAAAACAGATCTTTGTCTACTTTGTTCACTGTTTTCTCGAAACCTAAAAATGTGCTTGGCACAGAGTAGGTACTCAGTAAATACCTGTTAAATGAATGCATGCACCAGTAAAATTTACAGTTTTCCATGTTGCAAATGGACTGCTTTTTGAAAATAAAAACAAATGACAGTATTCCATAACTTCTAAAAATGTCTGCAATAGGCCGGGCATGGTGGCTCAAGCCTGTAATCCCAGCACTTTGGGAGGCCGAGACGGGCGGATCACGAGGTCAGGAGATCGAGACCATCCTGGCTAACACGGTGAAACCCCGTCTCTACTAAAAAATACAAAAAACTAGCCGGGCGAGGTGGCGGGCGCCTGTAGCCCCAGCTACTCGGGAGGCTGAGGCAGGAGAATGGTGTAAACCCAGGAGGCGGAGCTTGCAGTGAGCTGAGATCCCGCCACTGCACTCCAGCCTGGGCGGCACTCCGTCTCAAAAAAAAAAAAAAAAATGTCTGCAATAGTTAAAATTCAGTATCAGTTGGGGTGGCCTAAATAATCTTAGTGTGCAAAAAGGTCAATGTTTTTCTACAGAAATTCATCCCTTCTTTGGTACTGTATCAAAGTTCATACTTCTTTAGTAACCTAACAAAGTGCAAAGTTTTCAATTAGCCACTAATGGCTTTCCTCTAGGTCAAACCACTTAAGAGTTTACATGGAGGTTGTCATCTCAAAGAGAGAGATATTAGATGGTCTCTCAAACTTATGACAGCTTAAAATGGGAAAGTAATAGTGAACTGAAGAACACTGGACCAAATGTCACAGGACCTGAGTTCTTATCCAAGCTCCTGCCCTTAGGACCTCTGTGAGCAGATGCATCAATCTCTCAAAACTTCAGGTGACTCTTATTTGAACTAAGAAGCACAAAATCAGCCATTGTTTTTTATCTTAGAATTGTTGTGAGAATTATATTTGAGTGGCAATTTGCAGATTGCTTTCATAATCAGTTTATTTATATGTATGTCATTGTTATTAAGATAATAATTTTTAAATCCACATTTTTGGGAGTAGGTGCAAACCCATTTAGACTACTCTTCCCCTACTCAAACCTCAACTTTTTCCAAAAAAAAAAAAAAAGTATCTGGAAACAGGTCAGGACTTGGAAGCTAGGTGTGAAGAGAATGGAGGAAAATGAGTGTCCCAGGGAAAACAATTCAGTTCATTTTCCTTTTATTCTTGCACTACGGTCTGGTCAGGAAAATGGAGCACAAAGAAAGAGAGTTTCTCTTCTTCAGTTTAAGACAACAACATAAATTGCAATTACTTTCAAAACTCTCTGCAGCTCATGGAAAATGCTCACAATTTCAACAACTATCATTTTCTCTTAGGACCCTGATCTCTCTCCTTTTGATGTTTCAGTCTTAAGTTCTTCTGAGACCCATCTGTAAAAGTTCATTCTGAGGGACCATAATATTGAACAACTTACACATTTTCCAAAATTAGAAACAGCTCTACAAAGTGAAAGCAAAAACTTGTCACTATCCAGGAGAAAAGGGTTTCCCTTCAGTCCTGCTGTGAAGACACATGGCAACTCCAGGAAGCATGGCATCGGTGGGGAAAAGAGAGCAGAGTCTCATTAAACCTGCAATACTGAAAGCATGTCTTTACTCGCAAGTTTAAAAACTAGAGAATCGGGAAAAGAATGCTGCTACTAACTTTTAAGCAGTGATCATTTGAAACTCTTGCAACTCTCTCTAAAATAGTCATCATGAGCAGTTAACTTTTATTTTTCAGAAAAGCTATGAAGAATATTATATACACATAATATGAGTTACTCTCCCTACATAACAGTCTACTCATCTGTAAAATGGGATAGTGACTACTACCCACCTTGCAGGATGGGGATTCAGCGATACAATATATGTAGCAAGTACTGAATAAATAGTAGTAAATTTGTGACTATATGTGGAAAACAAATAACTTAAACAAGGAAAAACATACCCTTTGCTGTAACAGATCTTTCCAAACAGTGCCAACCTCATCTCTAAGTGACTTAAGAAGAGTCAGTAGTGCATCTCACTTGAGACTGAGCAGCATTAGAGGAGGACTGGGCAATTGCCAGATGACCCATGGATGGGGACAGCACTGGTCCTCAGAGCCCTACAGCTTGTCCAAATACCCTGCCAAGAGGGCTCTTCCTCAGCCATTACCATACCATATATTTTATATATGGAACTTATTATCGTCTGTCTTCCCCCAAATGGATGTGAGCTCCATGAATGCAGATTTTTGTCTACTTTGTTCACTGCTGTTTCCCCAAAACCCAAAAATGTGTTTGGCACAGAGCAGGCACTCAGTTAATACCTGTTAAACAAATGCCCTCTGTCCCCTAAACTTGCTATACCTTGTCAAAGACAGATTCAGACCATTTGGGAACATAATAAAAGCACTCAGATTTAGACAACAAAACTGAAACTAAAAGAAGAATGGCTTCATGCTGAAATAAGAATCAAATCTCAAAAATTGCTTACAAATTACTCCTTAAAACTGGAATCCTGTAAAGTTTAGTTAAATTTCTCTTGTTTATATGCAGGCATTCTCTTTCTAGAACAGATGCATCCATAAAGATGGTAGTAAAGTAAGCTGAAACAAATCAACAAATACTTACCATGTGTTTGCATTTAGAACATATTCTGTGTGTATGTGTATGTGTGCGTGCGTGCACGCATGAGCGTGTGTGTTTTGGGAAAGGTGGATCTCAAAAAACAAACTTGAAAGCTTTTCCGAGAAAATAAAAACAAAAATAATAACTAGCGTTTCAATACCCAGTGTTTTTTCAATATATTTTGAACTTTTAAGCTATTCATAGCATTTTTCAATTGCAGCATGGCTCTGAATTTCTGAGCCCAACAACCAAATTTATACTATGTTTGGGAACAAAGTGGGATATTTTGACCTCACAAGGTTGATCTCAGAGACGATTCTTCCCTTCCCTACACCCAGACAGTTTATCTTTTCTTTGCTAATGGTTTTTGAACTGCCAATGATGTATACAGATAGCATATAGTAAGCAAACTGACAGCAAATAGACATAAGAACAGGACTAAGTTCAATTATAGAAATAATTCTCCATAATTGTTCGTGTGTTGTTTTTGAATAGCAACCACAAATATATGACAACAAGAGTATCAAATATAATTACAGAAAATTATCTTATCATGGCCACTTATTCTGCTTTTCAAAAATAAATGACAATGAAACCATCCATTTTTAGTGCTTTTTTTCACACTTGCAAAGCTAGACTTCATATCTCCATGAAAAGACCAGATCTGTGGATGGTGAAGAAACATTCTCATGGAAGTGTTGTTGCCAGAGTTCCTGCTGCCATGACTGATACTTATAAAGTCTGAACACTCTTTAACTCATATATGTGTTTATCAGAGCACACAAGAGTAGGCAAAAGAAAAACAACTAAAGCCAGATGTAATGATAAAAAGTGATGTAAGGCCGGCGCGGTGGCTCAAGCCTGTAATCCCAGCACTTTGGGAGGCCGAGACGGGCGGATCACGAGGTCAGGAGATCGAGACCATCCTGGCTAACATGGTGAAACCCCGTCTCTACTAAAAAATACAAAAAAAAAAACTAGCCGGGCGACATGGCGGGCGCCTGTAGTCCCAGCTGCTTGGGAGGCTGAGGCAGGAGAATGGCGTAAACCCAGGAGGCGGAGCTTGCAGTGAGCTGAGACCTGGCCACTGCACTCCAGCCTGGCGGCAGAGCGAGACTCCGTCTCAAAAAAAAAAAAAAGAAAAAAGAAAAAAAAAAAAAAAAAAAAAAAAAAAGTGATGTAAAGCTTTAGGAATCTCTTCTAGCTCCAGCAAAATCAATGGTTTCAACTGAGGTTCCAGAACATTTTCAGAGCTACAAATATGGGAAACTTTTATTGGTTTGGATCTGGCCAGTAGTCTTCATGTTCACTTCAACAATCACATGAAAAGACTTCTCTTTCATAAAATATTTCAAATAGAGCCAACTCTTTTAGCAAGGATTTAGTAAATTTCCATTGCAAGATAATTTTAATTATTTCTGACCTCCTACTGATGTATTCTTAAAGTTGTAAGAACTTTACACAAAATTTCACAATGGTATCAATGTCCATCATTTCAACAAGAGGCATTAAAACAACTGTTCAATTTCCCCTGATATTAAATGTTAGTTTTTTTCAATTCAGTGAAAGTTGGAGCAGAAAATGTTAACAGCACATCTGATAATGTATTTTGCTCATGCAGAGGAGATGATTGTGTCACCTGCCTAAATTCCGACTTATAAGCTAGGGCTTCATTGGAGACCTTAGCAGTTAATATACTAGAAAAATTATAATCACATTTAAATTGGTTCAGGAAATGTGTTTTGGTTACCTCCAGAGGTCTGGTCAATCAGCAGTAATGAACTACCAAACAATCCAGTTAGAGATACACTTGTCATGTTCAAATGGAATTTGAAATCGAACACTCCTCTGTATTTTAGAAATCCATTAACAGGATCGGCAAGACCCAATCCAAAATGGATCAATAACAAGATTGGTGCATTTGACAGGAAAAAATTGTCTCAGAGGCACTTGACTATTGACTGTGTTAGAATTGAAAGAATTGAGATTGGCATGGTATACTGACAAAGGATAAACTGTGAACTAAGAGACATTGATCATAATTGTCTCAGGGCTTGGGTAAGAAATAAATAAAAACTATAGGCTGTTAATTCATTTCTAAACAAAGGCATTACTTGTAACAATAAGATAAAATAAAGCTCATAATAGCTAAAACCTCAAATGTGATTTTGCTAACAACAATGATAATTACAACACTGATTTTAGAAAATTAGATTTAGTAGAAATAACACAAAATTGGCAGTATCTAACCACTGATAGAAGAATTAAATCTTCCTAGTAAAGTTTCAGTCATGCCAATATTTGACCAAGAAGTTTGGACTTCATGAAACAGCAATTTCAATAACAAAAGCCATAATCATTAACATTTTAATTCATGCCAGAAAGTTGAATAATATGTTAAATTATTGTTTTAAAAGCTACACAAAATGTAAGCCATCCAATGAAATAAATCTCAGTAAACTAAGATAGACATAAAAAGTGAAATTTAGCTGTTCTGTATGGAATGAGGTTAATTCTAGAAAAGACTAGATTAATCAGTGTTAATTAAGTTTTAAAAATTTAAATTTATGAACACAAAGTCATGAACATTCTCAGGGTCAAAACATTCTATAATGAAGTGGTGTTGATCTCTTGACTACATATTCAAAAAACTCCTCTCCCCCTTTCCTGGATATTTACAATATCTAAGCTCACAGTGTCTATGTAATTCATATTCTGTAACAACAATAGAATTAGGTCAGAATCCCAGAACGAGAGCATGGGCCTTGGTGTCAGTGGGACTCAAGTTCAAGCCCACTCCACCACCAGCTGCATCATCTTAAACAAGTGACTGAGGTTCTGCTGGGTAAGTACCAATGACTGTAAAAAGATGTGATACTGCAAAGTGTTGTTGAGAGTATTAAATGATAATTTTGATAAAATGTGTGTTATTGACCTTTCTGACATTTTACTCTCCTCCATGATAATGATGGCTTAAGATCTTGAGAAAAAGGTCTTCCTTGCACACAGATGTATTCAAATATAAGGTTATTATTAACCAAATAATGACACAATGAAGAATATCTCCTTAGATAACTCCGGGGTGATCGATAACAACTACTGAGTCATGCTAATTTTATCCAGGTTTTCCATATAAGGATGAGGAATCCCACATCGGGGGTTGGGGGAGGAAGACTGTTTTCTTTCAGAAAAGCTTCAAGTAAACAAGAAACACTATTACATATAAATGGTGTTTAAATACAGGCTCAAATTTTTAGTGATACTTGAACAATTCACTCCACGGAAAGAATTCGTTTTGTAACTGAAAACTAATCTATTGCATTATTAGCAACCAAATCAATAATTTCCAAAGGCAAAAATGATATTGTATGAAAGAAAAGAATGAAAGCCACTGGCTTAAAGGTAAGTAGGCATGTCACAACCAGATAAGATGTCCCTGACACCTCTATGATTTCTGGTTTACTTGAAGGGTCATTGTTGTAGTAGTTGCTATTGGTTTTGCTATTGCTACGGAATGGGTTTGGCTTCACAGTTTCATCAAGATGTGACCCCTATTCAGTAAGCCTGTCTAACTTGATCATAGAACTGAATAGTAAAGATAGAGCTGGCCGGGCACGGTGGCTCAAGCCTGTAATCCCAGCACTTTGGGAGGCCGAGACGGGCGGATCGCGAGGTCAGGAGATCGAGACCATCCTGGCTAACACGGTGAAACCCCGTCTCTACTAAAAAATACAAAAACTAGCCGGGCGACGAGGCGGGCGCCTGTAGTCCCAGCTACTCGGGAGGCTGAGACAGGAGAATGGCGTGAACCCGGGAGGCGGAGCTTGCAGTGAGCTGAGAGCCGGCCACTGCACTCCAGCCTGGGCGACAGAGCGAGACTCCGTCTCAAAAAAAAAAAAAAAAAAAAGATAGAGCTTTATCTTGAAGGTACACAATGTGGAAGGACTCATTTGCTTCTAAAAACTTTTAAATACCAGAAACTCTTTCCAATATGTTTTCTCATCTAACCCCAAAAAACTAAAAGTAATTGATTCTAAATACAGATTTTCTCAAGAGGTACCAGAGCTTTCATTTTGCTTTAAGAAATACTTTCTTTAATATGGAATCTATAAATTAGAAAAATACGTTTAAATTCTTAAAACCAAATGTAAACAGCATAGCCAACATGGGGACACTAAGTCTTAAAATAACAAAGAAGGAGGCAAACCATGACCAGGGATCAAATTTGACATGCAACCTTCAGGTAACAGTGAGCACCATATAAATATAAATGCAAGTTGCCATTTTGTATTTTGAAGAGAAGTTTTCAGATGCGTGAAATAATCTAAAAAACCACATCTTTGGGCTGGGCATGGTAGCTCATACCTGTAATCCTAACATTTTGAGAGGCCCAGGTGGGTGGATCACTTGAGCCCAGTAGTTCAAGGCCAGCCTGGGCAACATGGCAAAACCCCATCTCTACAAAAAATATTAAAATTATATGGGCATGACGGCATGTGCTTGTAGTCCTAGCTACTCATGTGGCTGAGGTGGGAGGTTCGCCTGAGCCCGGGAGGTTGAGACTGCAGGGACCTGTGATTATGCCACTGTACTCCAGCCTGGGTGACAGAGTAAGACCCTGTCACACACATACACACACACACAAAAAAAAAAAGGAAAGGGAAAAAAAAAAGCACATATTTTTCCATTCATTTATCTGTTGCGGAACACAAGTTGATTCCATGTCTTGGTTACTGTGAATAATCTTGTAATGAACATGGGGGTACAGATATCTCTTTGAGATCCTGATTTATTTTTATTTGGATATACAACCAGATGTGGGATAGATGGATCACATGGTAGTTATATTTTTCTATGTCAGTTATGCTTCAATAATGCTGAATAAATAGATAAATAAATGAATAAATAAGCAGGAACAAATGCAGCAAGTACAGACATTCCTAGTATAGATTAAATGTCCCAGATGACCCTCAGTGATGAACGAAAATGCAATCCTCCATCAGCACTTCAACAGAAAGTACCTACTGCTATCCCCCAACAGTGAATAGAAGACTCATGCTTTTTTTGTTTTTGATACCTCTAGGTATTAAACAAACAGATATATAAGCAATCAAAAGCAATGAGCACAGAAAGAGTTACTGACCCTTCTGTATTTCTCTCCCTCTAAGATACTCATTTTGAAATGAAAAATGGTTTCCTTGCATAGTGCCTCCATGTATTTGGTTATATTGCCATGGCTAATTGACAGCAGGGTATCTCTAATCAGCAAGGTAAAGGCTGCCTTAAAAGAGCACCCACTGTGTGCTCCTGGACTGGCATGAAGACAACCGAGGTCATGCACATTCATTTGCCCATTCTATCTTTCATGCTGTGCTAGGCCATGGGGCTACAGGACCTGAGGAAAAGTGTGTGAGGTCCCTCCACCACTCTGCCCCCACCAGGCAACAAGGATGCAATGACCTGTCCCCACTCCACCTGCTTGGTCCTACCTCTCTGGGCTAATTTAAAAGGAGAACTCTCCTAATTTAACAAAAGAAAGTAATGTGGGGAAAAAAAGCATAACGTTTCACTTATTTAAAAAACCATCTTCTCCTTATTTTTCTCTTCCATCAACTCCATGGTAAGGTGTCCTTGTTGTATTTCTGGGTTTATTCCCTTTAGGTTCTTTCTAATTGGTACTTTTCAGGAAACTATTAGGACAAAAGTATTACTTGGATTCCAACTGACTGAAATTTTTTAGTAACCTTCAGTGTCAGAAAATTTCAAAGATGAATTGAGGATTATGGAAGATCAAGATCCAGAATGACCACAGAATCTTAGCATACCTTAACTTGCTGTTTAAACATAAAAATATCAGAGGAAGAGCAAGAATCTGAGGAAAATAAATAAATGCAAAAATCATATGCAGTCCTTGGCTCAGGTGAAGTCAGACTCAGATCTGTCTGGGAAATAGAGCTAAGTGCTGCTTTTTCTCAAAATGACACATTTGCATCTACTGATTTTCATTAGGGCTGAAAGGCCTTGGTGGGGTAGTGGAAACACTGCTCCGACTCTGCTCAGAATTCAAGTATAGCTTGGGTAACACCATGAGATCCTGTCTCTACAAAATAATACTATTAAATTTTAAAAATTAGCCAAGTGTGGTGATGCGTGCCTGTAGTCCAGCTACTTGGGAGGAAGAAGCAGGAAGATCATTTGAGTTCAGGATTTTGAACCATGATCACGCCACTGCGTGCCAGCCTGGGTGACACAGCAGGAGGCTGTCTCTGAAACAAACAAACAAACAAACAAGAATTCAAGCACATACAGGCATATCTGGTAGAACTTTGGAAGTAAAAGGAATAGACACTGGATTCAGGGAGGCCAGAGGAGACTACCTACAAAACAAAATCATTTTTAGGAGCAGAAGTTGTCTAACACAGCAAGCCAGGGGCCTGAGGGGAGAGGAGGGGGACAGCATTCAGTAAGCTGGCACTTAAATCTATTCAGACAAAGCTACCTTGTGATGTGCATACATTCCAGGCAGGCAGAGAACTAAGTATGACCTGGCAAAGCCATCCCACTCAACTCTTTCATAGTTTGGACCCAAGAACCCTTGTTCTGGGACCTTCATAGCCGAGAATTAGCAAAAAGGAAGAAAACATCTTCCTTCTCACTTCCCAAGAGTTGGCCAAGCTGTCAGGAGCAGGCTGAAGCTGCTCAGGAGCCTTAGTGACTCAGCAGGAAGCTGCCCCTCCTGCTGGCAAAATGCTAATCGGGGGGTAGGTGGGCTGGGGGCAGTGAGCCCTGCACGGAATGCATGAGGAGGCAGCACAGGGGGTTCCTGACTGGCTTGTGAGGTGTGTGAGGCAACTCCTGAAAGTCTGCCAGCAGAGATAAGCTTCTGTTGGAACAAATCAAGGTTTCGAATAGTCAGATTTAGTTATGAATGTCAACATGATTCAGTATGGTAGTATTAACCAAAATCATAAGAGTGACTTTTTTTGGTCCTATGAAACTTATCCAGTTTAATTTTAGTGATATTTACTTACATGTCACATTTCTCAGATGACTTAGACTGACAGATCAGTAACTAGTACTTAGCAGAGATAAAAACACTTGGGATTTCAATGAATCATCTCCTCTATATTACCCTAGACCCCCCAAAAATAGTAAAGAGGCAGAGAAGTCAAGAAACACTTAAGTTTATTTTTAAGACCTGTTGTCCAAGGCCTGATTTCAGCAGGCTTGTATTTAGTTTTGATGTCATTTTATGCCATAGATGATTGAACTAGTCTCTAAACATGGTGCCATGACCCACAGAGAGAAATTATGCCTCTGACGTGTGGTGTGTGGTGGCATAAGGGGAAGGAGGTACACATTGGAAGACAGTATGACCTAACTCTTCTCTTCTAATCAGATCTTTAGGACTGGAGAGTGAAGACAAGTAGAGGGTGTAACATGGAGGCCATGCTTGGCCTGAAATTCACAGAGAATTATCCTAAATTTGAGTTCATTTTGAGTTTGAACAGCTCAAAATGGAGAAGTTAGACATTGGGGCCTTGTGTTTTTGCCCAGTGTACTCATAATCTCTAAGGATAAAAGCAGCAGTATTTTTCCAACATAAATCCAATCATTATAATTCTTCTATGTTTTGTTTTTACATCATAGATGTTGAGATACTGGGAGAATTTTTTAGCTCTTCTGAGCTAAAGGCCTGCTGGGTACAGTATCTCTTGATTTATTATCTGTTTATTCAAATAAAAAACCCTGGGGAGAAAAGAACTCTTTTCCTTAAATAAGTGTTTGATTGCTATGCCTTAATTTGGGCAGGAGTTTTTTAGCGGTTGATAATGACAGTAAATTGATCATTAATTTGTTTTGAAAGACGAACTTTTAAATAGTTATTCATTCTAATATGAAGAAGAACCCAATAATAGAAGGCTGTAGCATATGCTTCAATGTTTACCACACAGTCCCTGCAATGTGCATCTAACTCCTTGTAGTGCACTGCCTTCCTTCCTGATTCTTACGTGTATGAGCACACAAGCAGAAAGCTAATAATCAGCATTATGGAATGAATGCCAATCTTCCATAAGAGTGTGGCAGACTGAAGAATCCAGAGTCAGAGAGTTATTAGGTCAGACCCCAACTCTACTACTTATTTGGAACCCACAGGTAAATTGAAGTCAGTGAAAATGTTTCCTCATTCTCAAAATGAGTATGACAATCACTACCTTATGGGACCTCTGTGAGAATTTAGTGAGATAATGAACTGTAAAGTGTCTGGCACCCATTGTTATGATGCAAACATGTTAGAGTGCAAAAGGTGCTCACATAAAAGGTAATTAATATAAAGCATTTTTCAATGATTATGAAGCAGATAAACTCATATAGTAAAACAGTAACAATAATAAATTGGAACTACTCATTTATTCTTATAGATGCCTACATACGCCATCAATAAAGGATTTCACGCAAATCCTGCCTTGATATCCAGATTTGAGACATCTTTGTCTGAACATTTTTAAAATACAAAGTTCTTTTTTAAAAGAACTGTATTTTTTTCTAATTAAAATAGCAGGGAATTAGATCCAAATGTCAGACTAAGCCTTTATGCCTATCTACTCCCACCTCGATTTCCTAAAAATATCAAAAATCTGTTTTTAAAAAGAATAAATTCACAACAGTGCTAGATAACAAGAATGGGTGGAATTGATGACAGAAATTTTATGGATTTCGAGACTGACAAGAATTCAGTCTTTGATGGGGAAAACCACAATCCAGATCACATGGAGGAGAACTCAGTTGCAAAGATGGGAGCAACTCTGAGACACTCAAAATTCAGGGATGACAGACAAGGCAGCAGGAAGAAGCACTAGGAAAGTGGGTCAGTAATTGGCTAGGGCACAGTTCAGCGCATCCCACCCTCCCACCTTCTCTAATCCTACCACTAACTACCTAAACCACCAACAGCAATAGCAGAAGCATCCACCCCTGGACCTACACAGCATGTGAGGATAGCAGACTTTAGAGGGACTTGGACTGTCAATGTTCAAAAGAAACAGAAAGTCCCTATCTGCAGAAGAGGAGCATTTAAACACCACATTTGGCAACACATCTCAGCTCTCCCCCTCCATCAGAGAAGGCAGATCCTAGTAAGCAGAAATGTTATTTAAAGGTGAGTAGGCAAGGAATCTCAAATACAGCAATGACCACATACAGAAATCATCAAATAGTTCAAGAAAACCAGTCCCATAAGAGAGGGCACCAAATTCAATCAAGAGAACCACAAACATCTTTTTGTTCAAACTTGTTTGAACAAAGAGAAGGTGACTTTCAAAGAAGTACAGTTGATCCTCATTGTTTGTGGACTCCATAATTGTGAAGTTGCTTACTTGCTAAAATTTATTTATAACCCCATTTCAATACTCTTGCCACTTTCGTGATCATTCACAGACATACATCTACAGTGGCAAAAAATTTGAGTCACACAACGTGCACATTCCTAGCTGAGGTCAAACAAAGCAACACTCTGCTTTCTTGTTTTAGCTCTATACTATAAGTAAGTGTCCTTTTTGCGGTCTATTTTAGTACCATGTTTCACATTTTTGTGCATTTTGTTGGTGATTTCACTGTTTAAATGCTCACCCTCCCCTCCACCAAGTACAGTGCTGAAGTGCTGGTCTTGGTTCCTAGGTGCCAAAAGGCTGTGATATGCTTTAAGGAGAAAATACATATATTAGATAAGCTTCCTTCAGGCATGAGTTACAGTGCTGTTGACTGTGGCTCAATGTTTATGAATCAACAATATATATTAAATAAGCTGTCTTCAACAGAAACACATTTTTAAAAGGTTATGTATTGATCAGTTGATGAAAATGTTGTCATCAGTAGCTCACAGGAGCCTAACCCTGTATTTCCCCTAGGAGTAACGATTCTATATTCACGAATTCAGTATTTGCTTACTCACTAATTTGCAGCAACTTTATAGAGCATAACTTCAGTGAATAATAAAAATCAACTGTATAATTAATATAATGTGGATTTAAAAAGCCATTGTATCCAAGACTAGGCTATATGAGAGTAGAAATCTATCCAGTGGAAAAGAGTGGTAGGTTTTCTTGGTGTAGAATTTGTGCATAAGTTATTTCAGATGGTTACATGAGTAGTTTATTTATTTATTTATTTATTTATTTATTGAGATGGAGTTTTGCTCTTGTTGCCCAGGCTGTAGTGCAATGGTGTGATCTTAGCTCACTGCAACCTCTGCCTCCCAGGTTCAAACGATTCTCCTGCCTCAGCAATCAGAGTAGCTGGGATTACAGGCATGCACCACCATGTCCAGCTAATTATGTATTTTCAGTAGAGACGGGGTTTCACCATGTTGGCCAGGCTGGTCTTGAACTCCTGACTTCAGGTGATCCACCTGCCTTAGCCTCCTAAAGTTCTGGGATTACAGGCAAGAGCCTCCATGCCTGGCCAAGTGAGTAGTTTTCACACCATAGGGCTCTCTCAGGTTAAACACTGAACTCTGTATCTTACCGTTGAGTGAAACATTAAAAATGTTCGTATCTTGACATCTGTTTTGTACAACAGTGTCAGAAAAGTTTATTTATATGAAACCATTAAATATAATGGTTTGTTTTATTCAGATGTTTGATATTTATATCTTAAACAAATATAATCCTAAAATAATAAAATTATGAATGTCATAACTGAGAATTAAATTCTAGCCAAAGCAACTTTGCTTTTATTGAGACCAGAATTCATTTTACAAGTTCCTTTTAAAAATATGTTGTGCAAAGTGAGGTAAACCCATATATGAATTATTGAGGCTTTTTTGTGACTATTAAGTATATCTAAAAATATATCCTTAATAATTATCATTCTCTTATAATGTATCTCCCCAATACTGTCCTAGAATATCTTTTTAATATGAGTCCCTGCATTTGTTCTAGCTAAAAACACCTTCACCCTATTAACCTGTTTCCATTAGCTTTTCTGTAAGAAATCCTTTCAATCAAGAACGGCTCATGTCTGCCACGCTAAACTGCACCATACTTCTGAGTGCCACAGACTGTCTTTTTTTTTTTTTTGAAGCGGAGTCTCGCTCTGTCGCCCGGACTGGAGTGCAGTGGCCGGATCTCAGCTCACTGCAAGCTCCGCCTCCCGGGTTTACGCCATTCTCCTGCCTCAGCCTCCCGAGTAGCTGGGACTACAGGCGCCCGCCACCTCGCCCGGCTAGTTTTTGTATTTTTAGTAGAGACGGGGTTTCACTGTGTTAGCCAGGATGGTCTCGATCTCCTGACCTCGTGATCCGCCCGTCTCGGCCTCCCAAAGTGCTGGGATTACAGGCTTGAGCCACCGCGCCCGGCCCAGACTGTCTTTAAAAGAATTGAAAGCTATGGGTCTGATTTACAAGGAGCAGTTAAAAAGTTCAATCCTATCGTAGATGCCCAACAACAACTGCTCAGTACAGTTTAAATTCCGGAGATCACCCTTAAGCGGCTCATTCCCTTTGCAGCTCTTTTTCTGTAGTTCATGAATTTCCCTCCACAATGCCTTACTCTGTCAGAGCTAACCCCTGATCAACAGCCAACTTTCCAAATGATTTCCACTTTTGTTATTTCTATTGAATGGAAATCAGTGGTCTACTGATTCTACCTTAATTTGAAACAAAACATAGGTCAGGACAAGCAGAAGCACATCCACCAAAGCAGTGAGCACTGAGCTCTACATTCTCACGCGGGGTCCTAGAAAGTGCACTAGCAGTTTAGAATCTGAATGAAGAATATTCATAAAGTCATGGAGCCCACCACACCCAAGCGTATTTCACAATTTGTTATCACAAGAGCCCTCTCTGTCTGCTACAATGGCTGCCTGACTGCTGCTCAGCTTCTGGCACTCACCAGTGGGAAGAGAGAGAGCTGGGCAATCAGAGCACAAAAGCAGCTTTCTCTATCCTGCTTTCCATGAAGGCGAAAGAGAGGAAAACATCCTTTTTCTTTCTAAAATTTCTCATAAACCAAGGTGCCCAGAGGGCAGTTCTAACCAGTGTTCTGAATAATTTACATGGATTTATATCCTCCACTATTATTTTTGGGAGGTGATTAATTACTATGGCAACCACTACGTCACAAGAAATCTATGCTTACTCAGAAATATTGTGAGTGTGGTATACCCTCTTAAAAAATGCTTAAAAGAAAATGGGAGTCCCCTAAGTATGTTGTTTTAAAGACAAATTGCTACTCTAAAACAATACAGTTTGAAGAGCTTCGTAGAGTTTACTTTTGTCAGGAGGCAGCAAACAGGAGGGAGAGGAGTTTAAATATAGAATATGGTATGTACTGATAAATTATTAAAGATATAAATATATAAGGCTCATAACTCCAGACATATCCAAGAGACACTACCAGAGTGAAAAGTACAAGAAAGGAATCAATTCAGTAGAAATAAATGTTTGTATCCTCATCTGTAACATATCTCAATATACATCATATTTATTTCATGAGCATCAGAAGTCTTTGTACAGATTTATGCTTCTAGTTATAAAGCATAAAAAGCAGAAGTCAAACAAGTTGTGAGCTTACCCTTACAGTTTTAGTAAAATCAACATAAGAAACTTGTTTCGTTATCACTAGTTTTCTGAGCAGCAATATCCGAGAAGTCCATCAGGGAGATCTGGGATGGTGCAGGACAGGAGATAGGCCTTGGGAAAACTGCTGGCTCACGGGCCCTGGAATCCCACTCAAATATGTGTGCATGTCTCTTGGGTCAAAGGAGCTTTCTAAAGATCGCATTTGCCAGTCACCTCCAAAGGAAAATGGGAATCAACTTCAGGTTCCTCCAAGTTCTAGAAGTCCCACATGGTGTTTTCGTTTCCTGAAAACTTCATATCATCCTTGAAAAGATGTAGTGCAGACAATGCTAATTATACTACAAAGTACATTTCTAGAAATGAAGGATTTTAACGTCTTGGTCATCCAGAAGAAAAGCCTCTATACTTGAGATTTGGTTTATCTAACATTTTTCATCTTGGATTTGGGTACAGAAAGTTAATTTATCTGAGATGAGATGACACATGCTTTAAAAGGTCTTCTTTTTTGCCATCTATGTCGGTATAGTATGATGGTTAAGAGAACAGACACTAAAGCCAAACTGTCTGAATTCAACTCTCAGCTCTACTACTTGATCTGTTACCTTAAACTTCATGTGCCTTGGTTTCCTACTCCTTGAAATATAGATAATGGTCAAAAAAATTGAAATGTATTTCTTAGTCTGTTCCTGCTGCTATAACAAAACACCACATTCTGAGTATTTATAAATAGTAGAAATGTATTTCTCACAGTTCTGGAAGCTGGGAAATCCACATTCAAGGTGCCAGCAGATTTCGTGTCTGGTGAGCGCTGCTCTCTGCTTCCAAGATGGTGCATTTTGCCGCGTCCTCACATAGTGGGAGGGCAAAAAAGATGAACACTGTGTCCTCACATGGCAGAAGATACACAAGGACCAAGCAGCTCTCAGTAACCTCTTTTTATAAAGGCATCAATGCCATTGATGAGGGCAGAACTCTCATGGCCTAATCACCTTGCAAAGACGCCACTCTTAATCACCTTGGGATTTAAGTTCCAACATAAATTTTGGAGGGATACAAACATTCAAACCACAGCAATGTATTAGGCAACTATAGCGAAAAACAATAAAGGCATTTTCTCACCCTGATCTGGAGGTAACTCTTTATCTATAGATTTTCAAAAACCACTAGCAATAATTAAGCAGCAACTGGCTGCAGTAGTTCCTTCAGGAGTCTGTACTACATGCAGCAAGTCTAAAGACCTCTCTGCAGGCACTTCTGGTACTCCCCACGTCTCCAGAAATCCAGAGTGGATTCCAGAGAAGCCTTGACACACTCCACCCTACCTTCACCTACTCACACAATTAAGTAGATCTACCTGCAAAGTTAAAAAACAAAACAAAACAAAAACAAAAACAAAACCCTGTGAGTGATTTGAATGCAGTTGGAATGTAAAGATTGTCAAATGATGTGTCAGGAAGTGACTGAATTATAAGAGAATGAACATGACAAGGTTAAATTCACTAGTCAACCATGAGCTTAGAGAGAAATGGGCCACATCACAGTGAAAATAATTCAGTCAACTTGAAGAAAAAATGTCTTTGGGGATTCTCAAGATGAACCAGCTGCAGGTTTTTCACGCCTCAGATCAGGATCCTTGCAGAACAACCTGTACACTAGATTGTTTTGTATTTGTTTTTGTAACCGCTTTATTGACATATACATTATTCTTTTATTTATTTATTTTTTTTTTGAGACGGAGTCTCGCTCTATCGCCCAGGCTGGAGTGCAGTGGCCGGATCTCAGCTCACTGCAAGCTCTGCCTCCCGGGTTTACACCATTCTCCTGCCTCAGCCTCCCGAGTAGCTGGGACTACAGGCGCCCGCCACCGTGCCCGGCTAGTTTTTTGTGTTTTTTAGTAGAGACGGGGTTTCACCGTGTTAGCCACAATGGTCTCGATCTCCTGACCTCGTGATCCACCCGTCTCGGCCTCCCAAAGTGCTGGGATTACAGGCTTGAGCCACCGCGCCCGGCCTTATTCTTTTAATAAAAAGGAGCAACTGGTTTTTTAAAAGGTATTTATTTTTGCAACGCAAGCACGAAGAGACCTAAGTTCTTATATATGATAGAGGCACAATTACAAGCATAACAAACCCATTCAAACAGGGCCACGTTCAAATAGGGCGTGGTAACCTCCTAGCACCAAAAACAATGAACAACACCGATAATGATAACAGCTAATGTCTACTGAAAAGTAACCACAGGCCAGGTGCTTACAATATATTCTCATAGCATCTCTGCAGGGTAGATGCTACTATCTCCATTTGACAGATAAGGGTATAGAGGCTAAAAGGGTAAAAGGTAAAGGACTCACATTCAGCTGACCTGACCCAGAACCAACGCCCTTAATCCTGTTCTGTGCCTGTTCCTTCAGAAAATTACACAGGAGAACTCCTGAGTGCTGCATACATTATTTTACTCCACAATGATCAGATTCATTCACTTGCTCAGAAGCACTTACTAAGTGCCCACTGCAACAGAAATCTGCACCAGGAACTGCAGTGAGTTACTAAGAGAAATAAGATTGGGCCCTGCCCGCCAAGAGCCACAGTCAAGAAGGAAGATAAGACTGGAATACAAACAGTCATATTTCAAAGCAGTCTGTGATCAGCAGTTAGGAAGGATGAAGTGATAACGAGCATTAGGTCACACTATTACCTCCGTAAGACTGCTTTTGCTGTTTAGGCACCTACTGGGAAGCTAATTTAGCATTAAGGCTTAGAAAAGAGGCCTATCTAGGTCCTGTACTTTGAATCAGAGAAAAAAAAATTAAGCACATATTTAAATTCTAGATAGTTTAGGGCTTTCCTTTCAAGAAGCCCAAGGCACTAAAAACAGGGCTCCCACAAAATGAATTCAGCTATAATGCTGTGGAAGAGGAAAGCCCATTTCTACTCCACTTGTTGAATCAAAAGATACGAGTCCTGCCTTCCTCTTAGAGGGAACCTGTTTGCAGAATAATGCTAACAGGAAACAGAGCCAAGAGATGGAGCAAAATGTAGACTCCAGACAACACCCTTTTAGCCCCTGGATCCACTTAACTTGGACTTCCTAAGGACATAAGACAATAAACTGCATGTCTGCTTATCCTAGCTTACGTCAACTTTCTGTCAAAGGGACAAAACAAAATGGTACCAACGAATATCTGCTCTATAGAATGCTACGTAAGAGCATGGGCTCAGATCCAAATAGGTTCAAGCCCTAACAATGCCCTTGGTATCTATGTGACTTTGGGCAATTTAGCAGACGTCTCTGGCTCACTATCTTCATCTTTAAAATGGAGATGGTTTTAAAGGATTAAGCAGGATAATAAATGTAAAAACTTAGCAAAGTGGCTGATACATAGTAATTCCAGGACATCTGAGAGTAACTTCACTATTACCATTAATTGTCATTATCACTGTGATGATTAGTTTTATGTGTCAGCTTGGCTAAGCTATGGTTCCCAGCTGTTTGATCAAATATTAGTTTAGATGTTTGCTATGAAGGTATTGTATAGATGTCATTAACTTTTAGAATCAGTTAGCTTTAAGTAAAGCAGATAACCCTTGATAATATGGGTGGGTCTCATCCAATCAGTTGAAGGTCTTAAGAGCAAAAACTGAGGTTTTCCAGAGAAGAAATTCAGCCTCAAGACTGTAACATAGAAACCCAGCCTGAGTTTCTAGCCTGCTGGCTTGCCCTACAAATTTGAGACTTGCCATCCTCCACAGTTACAAAAACTAGTTCCTTAAAGTAAATCAATCTCTCTCTCTCTCTCTCTCTCTCTTTCCTTCTCTCTCTCCCCCCCATATTATATACACACACGTATATATACACACACATATATACATATAAATACATACACACATATACAAATGTGAATATATTATACTTACATATAAATATAGCAGATAGATAGATAGATCCTATTGACACAATTATTACCAAATGCCAGGGATTTGGTCTAGGTCCTGCTGCTCACCACAGAAAAAGTCAGTCACTGAGACAATGAGTATTGCCAGGGAAGAAGCTTTTATTCCGGTGCTGCAGCTGAGGAGATGGGAGATCAGCCTCAAATCCATCTCCCTGACAAACTAAAATTAGGGGTTTATATAGCGGGGAAGAAATGTAACCACGTGTGGGAAAACAGGCATTAGAGAGGGGTAAGAAAGAGGAGTTGGTCAAAAGAAGCCAGTGGTCAGAATGGCAATCATGATGGGAGAGGGGTCTTGCATCTCATTGTCCGGATGTGGTGATCTCGTAAGTTTCAGTTCTTTCATACTATCTGGGAGGCCTGATGATTGGTTTCCTGAGAAAGGAATTCAGATAAGACAAATGTGGTTTCTCACGTTTTTAAGACAGGGAGGGTCAATTTCTATGTTTATTCAATAGAAACTATAAACATCAATTCTATGGGACAACTGGGCCAGTTTCACAATCACTATGACTACCTAGCTGTTCTCCAACCCTTCGTAGTACTGGTGAGACATGATCCATAACTGCAGACCATGTACAGCTCATTGAAGCAAGCTGTTAGCATACTTGATTGACTTGTGCAACTGCTCTCCAAAAAGCAAAAAATGTCCATATTGTCTTCATCAAAGACCTAAGTCTGGCATATCACAGTGGACCGTATGAACATAGAGCAAACTAGTATCTATGGCTTGTATGTGTTATCAACTTCTGGCATACATCTAATTTATGCTTAGAAATTTTTTTTTTTTCTTTTTTTTTTTTGAGACAGAGTCTCGCTGTGTCGCCCAGGCTGGAGTGCAGTGGCCGGATCTCAGCTCACTGCAAGCTCCGCCTCCCGGGTTTATGCCATTCTTCTGCCTCAGCCTCCTGAGTAGCTGGGACTACAGCCGCCCGCCACCGCGCCCGGCTAGTTTTTTGTATTTTTTAGTAGAGACGGAGTTTCACCATGTTAGCCAGGATGGTCTCGATCTCCCGACCTCGTGATCCACCCGTCTCGGCCTCCCAAAGTGCCAGGATTACAGGCTTGAGCCACCGCGCCCGGCCTATGCTTAGAAATTTATCATGGAAAATAACTATTTTGGAGGCCTGGTTCTCATCTCAGAATTATGTATCAAACTGTTTCCCTAAGGATCAATTTTTTTTTTTCAAGGAATTAAGTTACTTGGTTTTCACCAATTGATCTGGAGGGGATTTGTTTGTTTTTAAGCAATGCATAAAGAAAACTAATTGGCCCTTCCCTAAGTAAATAGGTATTGATGTGTAAAATTATAAGCCAAGACTCTGGGTACAGAAATTGATTCAGACTGAGGAAGCTAAAAGCAACACATTATCTCCAGTGATACAGAGAGATTTCCTCCACGTTCAGCATGAAGCAATGTCTACCCGCCATCTCTTTCCTCCATCCACACTCTGTGAATGGCAGTTCTATATTCATTCTATTTCCCATTTTCCATGGGGCCAGGTTCTGAGCTAAGCACTTCATTTTTTTTCTTGATTCACTTTCCCACAATTCCCTTTTCTACTCAGAAAACACTCACAAAGCAGTATGTTTCCGGAATGGAAGTGATGAAAGTTACCTATTTTGGCTGAAATGGGAGTAGAAGGAAACCTTGCCAAATGCCTTTTAAAAGCTGCAACACCTGCTGACTAAAATTAGCTGCTTACACAGCTCAAGGAAAGAATCTGTTCTTTTCTTTCAAACTCTGGCTTGAGAAATCTATCTCCATGAATCAGTTCATCAGCTATTGATTAGCTTCTCTAATTAGCTCCTCTAATGGCTGCAACAGAAAATACAAGGCTGCTTTGTAGGCAACAAATGGAGGGAACCCAACCCAGCATGTGTCTATGCCCCGGCAGAAATTTTAATCCCAGAACTCAAAACTTGGTGGAAGAACATCCATCCCATCACCTTTCATTCATTCATTCAACAAATATTTGTTGACTACAATATCTATCATATGGCAGGCACTGTTCTAAGTGATTAGAAAAACAAACAGAAGTCCCTGCCCTAAAAGATGTACACCTACTTTCATCAGCTTCCAGGTGTGTCTCTGCAAAATGTTCTCACTGCAAAGGCACAGGTCTTTTGAAGCCCCTGCTCCCAGCATCTCCCAGGGATAAGACTCCTTCTCTCCCTGACCTGTGAGGTCAACACACCTTCCCTCCTCTTCCTTGTAGCCAAAAACAAGCACACCTTCTATTTAGCAGTTTTGTCTTGATTTTTACTTCTGCTTCTTCCAGGATCAAAGATTATTAGAAATGTGATGCCTACATAATAACTACAAGTCCCACTCCAAAGAATAAAAGGATAACACCATAGTTACACTTCGCTATTTTCATGTGAACCTCAACTCTCAGACCATGAAGGAGCTCAGAAAGACTCTCTTCTTCTGCCTTCATTCTTGTGTTTCTTCCTTACACATGCATTATGCTAAATATTAATCATTATAATGACTAATATGTTTCAGGCATGGTGCCAAGAACTATAAATATATTACCATCTTTAATCCTCTTCAGTATAATTATGAGGTAGGTATTCTTACTGTAATTTCACAGATGATGGAACTAAAGCTCAGTGAGTTTAGGTAACTTGTCTGAGGTCACGAGGTTGGTATACCAAATGAAATCAAACACTGACCAGCATCAAACTCGATTCACTTTTCTCTTATGCAGTAATTACCAAAAACCCATGGTTTCAAAAAGGGTAGTTAGAATGTAACTTTAGAGTACCTCATAACTCTCCATTTCTCCTCTGCAACTGCCTCCTACCTGGGCTCCCCTACTCAAATTCACTGTTTATACTGCAGGCAGCCAGATCTTATGAACACATCAGTCATGTTACTCTTCTGCTTAGTGTCTCCAATGCTGCGCAGTGAAATACACAACTTAGACTTCCAAAGCCCTGTGTGATCTGGCCCCTACCTACTCCTCCAGCCTCTGACATCTTTTCCTCTCATATATGGCTGCAGCCATCTGAACCTGTTTAATTTCCCAGAATTCACCACATATTCACCCACTTACAGGCTTCTGATGTATTGTTTCTTCTGCCTAAAACACTATTCTCTATAACCCCCACCCCATCACATATGTGCACATGCGCGTGTACACACACACACACACACACACACTCCTCTTTTAATTCTGGCTATGTCCTCCTCTTTTCCTAGTTGTCAGCATAGCTGTCTGTATCAGTCCATTCTCATGCTGCTATGAAGAAATACTCAAGACTGGGTAATTTACAAAGAAAAGAGGTTTAATTGACAAGCAGTTCCCAAGGCTGAGGAGGTCTCAGGAAACTTATAATTATGGTAGAAAGCATCTCTTCACAGGGCAGCAGGAGAGAGAATGAGTGCAAGCAGAGGAAATGCTAGATGCTTATAAAACCATCATATCTCATGAGACTCACTCATTATCATGAGAACAGCATGGCGGAAACCATCCTCATGATTCAATTACCTCCAGCTGGTTCCACCCTTGACATGTGGGGATTATAGGGATTACAATTCAAGGTGAGATTTGGGTGGGGACACAGAGCCAAACCATATCACTGTCATATGTTAGATGCCTTCCCCAACTCCTTTTATTGAGTGCTCCCATGGTTTTCTATTATACTGTGTGAGATCTTTCATATACCCAATGCCAGCACCAGCCTGGGCAAAGCAGGCTCAGACTAAATGCTTATCAAATAAATAAATGGATGACAACATGGAGTGGGGGCTTTTCACCCAGTACTTCAAGCTCCTCAATATATTTGTCTAATCCAGACCTGATTTGGATTATCAAAGGTGCCACAGACTGGTATGGATATACAGACCAGTATGGATGACATCTACCATACAGCCCATTCTCTCTACCCTCAGCGGAACCACATCTTGGGCAAACCACCCTGCACATCACACACTCGAGCAAACCTGCCCCTGCTCTTCCTTGACAGATGTGTCCAGACCGAAAGAAATGAAAAGGCCCTGAACGGTATTCAAAGGTCATCAGTCTCAGGTCAGAGTAAAAGAGGTGTATATTAGTTAGGGATGCTTTCAGCTGCAAGTTAAACCCCAACTAAACCTGGTTTAAAGAGAATATTAATTGTCCCACATAATGACACTCCAGTCAAGCTTCAAGCATGTAGCACTGCAATGAGTTGCTAAATAACATCTCCAAGGACCTAGCTAGTTTCCTTCTGTCCACTCTGTTGTCCTTAGCATTAGTAATGTCCTACTGCTGGTTTCCTTCATGGTCATAGAGTGGCTACTGTTAGCAGCTGGTAGCAGAATGGCTTTATCAAATTCAGCAAGAGAAAGAGACAGCTCCTCCCCCATCTGAATGCAAGTCCTTTATCTTCAATCTGGTTGTACCAACCTGGGACCTCTGCCCACCCCAAGACCAACAACAATCTCCATGCCCTGGACTCCAGACAAATACCATAAACTAATTGGCTTAGATTAAATATCTGAGGTAAAATGGATATACTAGATGAAAAAAACCAATGCAAGACTCTGGGGAACAAAATCTCAAATGTCAATGATAGAAGGGAGAGAACACACTTATTTCCATGTGACACAATTACGTTTTTCTCTTTCTGAGGTGGCTTCTGAAGATGTCACATGTGAATACTCTATATTCCTTTTGAATGTGTGGTTGAATTTCTTCTTGCTGACACTAGCTTCTCTTCAAGTTAATCATCTTCTGCAGACATGCTTATGTTGAGTCAGCATTTAACATTTAGAGGCTTATTGCTTACAGCAGCTATAGAAACTGCTTCACCTACCCCTGCACAGAGGCAATACAAATGATATCAAAAATGTAAGCCAAATAACTTCATTATTCTTTTTTATGTAGGCAGATCCTTGATAATATTATAAAGCAAGTTTCTATCACTTCACACTGGATAAAACACCCTGCTTTAGTGAAGCAACATATACTAGAGAGAGGAAAAGAAAGCTTGTCACAGTAAACAACGTTCTGGCATTGCCCTGCTCCTCAAGGTGTTACATTTGTGTTTTCTGGAGCAGGAATTTAAAAGCCAACTATGTTAACTGACACTTTAAATATATATATACACATATGTATATATACACATATATGGAATAGAATGGAATTGACATACATATATACACATACATATATGTGTACGTATACACATATATACACATATATACATATACATATGTATATATAGACACATTACATATACACATGTGTGTACACATATACACACATATGTATGTGTATATATGTACACACGTGTATGTTATGTGTATGTGTATATATACATGTATATGTATGTACACATGTGTATTTGTATATATGTATGTCAATTTCCATTCTAGTCATATATGTGTATATATACATATGTGTGTGCATATATGTATGTGTATATATGTATGTCAATTTCCATTCTATTCCTATATGTGTATATATACATATATGTGTGTGTATATGTATGTGTGTGTGTGTATATATACACATATGTATGTCAAATTCCATTCTATTCCAGTACAGAAAACCTGTCAAGTTAAACCGAGCCCGCTTTTGCAAGGTTATCCCAATATACTGAGGTATCTAATAATTCCTTCTTTGGAGCTTAGCTTTAGCACACAAGACGTTTAACTTCTAAACTCTCTGCATGGGCTGTCTGCCTCTAGGCCACAAGCACATACAGAATGAGTGCTGAAATGGCTGGGCTGTAATTTTATTCTGAGGTGCCAGCACATTAAGAAGAAAGGCTATACATATGCTTTAGAAATAAACTTCATCTGATTTGTCAGAAGGACTTTAGGCTGTATTGTCAGTATAATCATGGATTTTTAAGAGTTAGCAGGGATTTAGAAACCATGTATTTCAGATAACTTGTCAAAATTTGCATAGCTCTTGCACAGATATATTCTCAAACATTTATTGACCAGTGTGCCTCTGAAAATCTGGTGAAATGATGTTTGATTCCATTGGTGGAGGGTCCTGAACATATTTCAAAGATAGCAAAGATGATCTCGAAGCTCTCCATGCTTAGGTGTTCCTCTCCGCTAGCTCAAAATTGTTTCCAACTCTCTAGTGATACAATCTGCTCCCCTATAAAACTCCAACTTCATGGTCATAAAGTGGCTGCTGGTAACACAGAAAGATGCTTAGGGATGCTTTCAGCTGCAAGTTAAACAAATCCCAACTAAACTTGGCTCAAAGAGGATATTAATTATCCCACATAATGAAAGTCCGGTGATATGGCAAGTTCTAAGCATGTAGCACTGCAGTCAGACCTGTCCTAATGTCCAATGTCCCATGTTCTAAAGATGCCTTCAAGTAATGCTCCCATCCTTCTCTGTGACTGATTTCAGCTCTTAAAGGGAAAGCAATCAAGTTGATTACTAAAATAATAACTGATTAACTAAATTAAAATATACTTAACGATGTAGCAAAATTGCACTTGTACTCCATGAATATATACAAAGAAAAATACATGTATACTCGAGATCAGGGACCTAACCTTATACTTGTTTGCATCTGCTAACCACATTTAGGACTATGCTGTCCTTAAAGCAACATGCAAATGATATAAATCTAAATTTTGTTTAATTTTCCCAGGGTGATGTATATAAAGAAGAAATTTAATGCAGATTATCTAACTGGTAGAACTTGTTTAGGAACATATTTATGAATGACAATAAGACAATGTTGTTCTCCCTTCTCCTTGCTTACTTTGAGCTGGGACTACCTAACTACCATATAACTCTCTTAGCTGTTTTTCCCCAGCCTACCCTAAGCACACCACTAATTGACTAAACAAATGTTATCTCCTCCAACCACTCTTGGTAGTGGAATATATCAGGCAATGGAAATTTCTTTTAGAAAAAAAGTATTTTGTAGACTCTGGCCTTTACATGCTTGCTCAAGAGCAACTAAAAAGGAAGAGAATCCTTGGATCTTAAATCCAATGAACAGCTTTCTAGCTGTGACAATAAAGACGACAATTTGGCAAAGAAATCTTTTTTTGTTGTTGTCTTAATTCACCAAGCCAAGGCCTAACCAACTGCAAGTCCAGTACACCAGTTTACTCTACCTACATTCCCATTTACATTTTTTCATAATCACTATTTTCTTTGACAATTGATATCCAAAATGAACAATCTCACACCCATTGCTACAAACGCATTAAAATGGTGTTTTTCTTCTGTCATTGTGGAAGGCATGTTTTCAGGTTGCAATTAACTTTGGGGCCAGGGAAGTAATAATTAGGGTCTCTTTGCCTTGGACACAAATGAGTTCATTTATCAGCCTAAGAGTTGCAAATGATCAATTTTCTAAAACCAGTGCAAGCAAGCACCTCATTGCCTATACTTCTTTAAGCTTGAAAGCACCCAGCTTTCACTAAGGAAGGTCAGTCCAAAAGGCATGTATCCCATTAGGGGCAGGAAATAGATGGGAAGCAATAAGGAGAAATTTTTTATATAAAACAGAAGAATTTTGCCTGAAAGGCACTACATCCACCAAACTGTTAGAACAGGTAAAAAAGAGTAAAATCTGAAATCCAAGCCACAGTACTTATTGTCACCTGGAACTGAAGTGTTATAACGAAGCCATATATGGCTCAGGAACATGGGGGGAACCCCTTATGGGGTGACTGTTGTACAGGTGCATTCACACTTCCAAATATAGCTAGCTCATGGGTAATTCTACACTGAATGCTTCTATTTTTCTTAGGTGGTATCAATTCAGTGTGACTCTAAAACAGAAATGAAGCACTTTAAAAATGAAGAGTTAGCTCTTGAACTAACTCTTGAGCTCTTCCTCCCAAAAAACATGGTAAAAAAAAAGTTGGGGGGCTATCATCAATTAAGTGGAAGACTATCCTCTACCTATCCATCTAAGTGTGTGTGTGTGTGTGTGTCAAAGAGAAATAGAGCAAGGCACAAAAGGAGGTTCAGATAGACAAAGACTCATTACAAATAATATTTCATATACATTATTTGAGAAATAACATATACAACATATTATATACGTTATATTTAAATATTTATATATCCTCCATGAATATTCAGAAGGGAAATATAGGACACAAAAGGTCAAGATATCATGGATCGATGATCTTCATCTGTCTATTTTATCTGGGAACTTATATTTCCAGAGACAGTTATGACCCCAGACTTTATAATGCAATCTAGAGGCAGCATTTAATGGTGGCTGAAGGGGCTCTGGTTACCCAGTCTTTTCATTAGCAGATGGATCAGTACGAGTAAACATACTCTTTGTAAATCCTGCGCTGTGTTCTTGATACGCAAACACAACTTCAAGACAACCCCCTGACCCAGCTGCCACTCAATGGGTGCTCTAACTCCTCCCACCTAGCAATCTTGGAGCCATCTCTGAATGAAATAACCAGAACATGAATTTCATTCCACCACTCACTGGGAGGTGGTCGTTTTTGTTTGGTTGGTTGTGACGTTTCAGACTTTCTCCGCAAGTAGTTAAAAACTGACTTGCACTAGTTCCAAGGACAGATTATCTCCTGTTGGATGGGCTTGAAGGCCATTCGCCAAGCTTGGCAGTTGTAGAGGAAAAACGGTTAATTTCGCGAAGCTGCAAAGGTCCTTTCCAGCTCTGACTCCACACACCCCGCGAAACACTTGCTCCCGTCCCGTCCTCTGTCGTCTGAGCGCCCCTTCCCCGCCTCCTGGCGCCCTCTTTTCCAGTCACCACCCAGCCCCGAGGCTTGCGCACGCCCTCCCTGTCCACCCACGTTCTGAGGGTCTACGTGGCTATCTGTGGAGGGCAGGGCCCCTGTCTAAGAGCGCAGTGTTTCCCCGGCCTGCAGCAGGATCCAGATAGGGACAGAGACTCCAGCCAGCCCCAGTAACCCGGCATCACAAAGAGCTCCACTGAGCCCGCTGGCATCTGGGCTTCCCCTCATTAGCACATTAAAGCGGCTCTGTCCCTTCCCTCTGAGCCGCTCTGTCCATCCCGCTGCCTGCCTCTGTGGAGCCTTTTAGGCCCACGCTCATTTTGTCATCTCCCCAGTTCAAGAGGCACTAACCCTTTCCTGAAGCCTGTCAAACTCTCTTTCAGGAACCACAGGTACCGCGGAGCTCCTGGACTGAGAGGCACAATTAGACAGCAGAACATATGCCAGTGCTGAAATCGCCTTCCCAAGAGGAGGCTTGCTATATACTTCCATAAACACATATATTTATACTTTTATTAAATATATATACATTGATACTTTCTATTATATATATTTATACTTTATATGCACATATATATAAACAAACACAAACACATTGAAGTAAACAGCCTAGTGCCCTAGTTCATAGATTGGTGGGTTTCACTTCAGACCCTGACTGACAAGGCTCATGACAAAAACGACAGGGGCAGAGTAGGTACTGTGCATCAAAGTCACTGCAAGCCGAGGAAGCCAGTCAGCATTTATCACAGGCCGGATGACGGCGCAAAGCCGCCAAAACCCAGGCTCTGCTTTTAATTTTGTGACCAGGATAACAATTACATGGCACTTGGCAGCTTTCCAAGCCCTCTCCCAGCTGTTACTGCATGTAAAAATCCCAAACATCCAATGGGAAATGAAAAACTAGGATTATTTTAACCAGTTTACAAATGAGAGAATTGAAACCCCCAAAAGTTAAGTTGTTTTCCTGAAACAAAACATACGACACAGGCTAAAGGGGAGACTATCACTCCAGTGGCCCAGGCACAAAACCTGGAAGTCATTGCTAAGTCACATCTCATCGCCAGGCGTCATGGCTCATGGCTGTAATTCCAATACTCTGGGAGTCCAAGGTCGGAACATCACGTGAACCCAGTTCAAGACCAGCCTAGGGAACACAGCAAGACCAACATCCCTACCAAAAAAAATTAAAAATTGGCCCAGCATGGTGGTGTACACCCGTAGTCTTACCTACTCGGGAGGCTGAGGCAGGAAGATCACTTGAGCCCGGGAGTTGGAGGCTGCAGTGAGCTATGATCACACCACTGCACTCCAGCCTGGGTGATGGTGTGAAACTTTGTCTCTTAAAAAAAATTTTTTTAATTATCTTAATTCCCTCTTCTCTCTCTCTCTCTCATACCCCACTCCCCAATGCAATCAGGACCCAAATCCTACTGAGCCCCCTCAAATATGCACTGCCCCACTATCCTCACTTACATGATGATGGTTCTGGCTTCTTGGGCACAGATCTGAGTTCATCGTTTCCAAGGCGGCAGATTCTAAACAGCAGTAGCTTCTTTCTGCCCATCACACTGAATCCCCACCACAAATGTCAAATTTACGCATAACATTTCTTTAGTATATTTCCTTTCTTACTCTTCAAAATGACTGTTTCCCACTTCTCTTTGTACACCTCCCCCACCAACTAGCATCTTCGTTCATTATTGATAGCCTTGCCTCAGAATTCACAGAGAAAGGTAAGCCACCAGAGAGGAACTGCCTATTATTGCCACCACAAAATCATGGCATCTACCAAATTATCTTCATTTACGCCCCCCATTCTCAGCGTCTCCTCTGTACTATGGACAGTGTCCTGGTCCTCTCAAAGACTAGCTCCTCCCCACCATGCTTTGAATTCTACCATCTGAGCCTCCTCAAGGTTTCCTCCTTCCTTCATCCCACTCCTTCCTGCGATTTTTCCCTCTCCACTACATCATTCTCATCAGCACACAGACCTGTTGTATTATCTCTTCCATTAAAAGACTTTCCCTACACTCTATGCCTTGTTAGGACAACATTTCTCAAAAGTCATATTCTGAACACCTCCACCTCACATTCCCTCCCAAACCATTCCATCCACGTTTCCATCTGCACCACTCCTCTGACCTTGTGGTTGTCACAGCCCCAGGGTTCCCTGCGTTGCCAAACCACTGGTCATTTCTCTGCCCTTTCCTCAATTACTCTCAGCACAGTGGACTGCTTATTGCCTCCTTCTGGAAATGCCTTCTTCTCTTGGCTTCTGGACACCATACTCTCCTGGTTTCCTTCCTACTTCAGATCCTGCCTTCTCCAGTTCCTTTGCTGAGTCCTTCCTCTGTGTTTGACTCTGAGGGTTAGTGTGCCCCTCATATTGCTCTTGGTATCCCTCTTTCCCTCTATTTACATATGCATCCAGGACTTATGATCCCCAAATCCAAATTCCAAGCTCTGACTTCTCCCCAGAATTCCACACTCCAGCTTTCTTCTGACCTTTCCACTATACATCTCTAACTTTACTTGCCAAAATGAACTCTTTAATTCCTACCAACAAACATGTTCCTCTCCCAGTCTTTCTCACCTTAGAAAATGGCACCATCACTCACCCAACTGCTCAAGTCCAAAAAACTGGAAATGTTTCTTTATTCCTCTCCCTTAGCTGCCCCATCAAATCACTCATCCAGTCCTGTGTACTCCATCTCCCAGTGCAAACCACTCCAGATTACAACCACTTGTCTCCACTTCTGTTGCTACAGGCCAGCCAGCTTCCAACATCTCTTTCATCCAGTAGCTATGTACTTCTCCCGCAATCTGTTCTCCAACAGCAGCCAGAGTGGTCTTTTCAAAACATTAGCCAGACAACTCCTCTGCTTAACATCTTCCACTTGCTCCCCAGCCCATTTAGAACTGATACCTGCCTCCCTCTCTGATCTCCTCATTTACGCTCTCCTGTTTCCTGCTCTCCAGCCTCCCTTTCTTTCACATCATTATGCAGGCTTGTTTCATCTTAGCATCTCTGCCTGGAATGACCTTCCCCCAGAACCTCCAATGGCCATTTCCTTTTGGCCATTCTAATCTTAGCTTCAGTGTCATCAGAAGAGAGAGAGAGGACTGACCAGCCAAATTAAAGTACTCCCTCTTCCCTCTCTGTCACATCACCCCGCTTTGATTCTCTGCATATTATTTGCCACCGTTGGATACCTTTTTCATGTTTTTATTGCCTGCCTCTCTTGTAGAATGTAGTCTCCATGAGAGTGGAGGTCTTTTCTGTTTTGTTTCCCAAAGTATCCCTAACAGCTAGATTGTGCCTCTCACCTGACTCGGTAATTCTTTGTTAAATGGCTGAGGGGCTCCTGGTCTGTGCTCCTCAGAGCTTGAGATAAAGCTGTATCAGTGATCTGGCCACTCATGTTGGGACCCCAGGCAACCCTGACCCACCTTCCTGTCACCCAAACACAGAATGTGACCTCCTTAACTGTGTGATCTCTGAAAAGTCGTACTCCCCACTTACTGCCCATTCTACAGACCTGGGCTGCTGCCCTGTACTCCTCACTTCTAAACAGTTTCCCTGCCTCACATTCCAGGGCATCCCTTTAAGGCAAGGTGCCCCAGCTGAAGACCAGGCCATTTTGCTGGGGCCTTGATACTTAATGTAACTACTGTCAGCCTTACTCTACTGCTTCCACATCATCACCTTATAGGTATAGATTTTCAGCGTCATGACTAGTACCAACCTGATGCCCCCACAATGAGGAACACCCCCCCCACCAATCCATGATTAGATGCACTCCCAGAATCCAAATTCACTCTTACTTCCACCTGGATATCTGGCTGGCACCAGTGCTTTTCAAACATTCTATCATAAAATATCCATGTTTTTAACAATTCATTGAAGACAAAACTTTTATGAAATACAATCAAAATCAATTACGAGAAAAAAATGAAATGAAAAAAACAAAAAACGAAATACAAGACCTAATTCTTTAATATTAGGACAAAAAAAACATAAAAGTGCTCTGTCAAACTGCTATAGCTATTTCTAAACGCTTACTTCCAATTTCTGTTCTCATCACAGTCTGGCCTCACAGTCTGCAGTCCGGCAGGAGTCCATAGCCCACAGTCTGAATAGCTGGCTGCTGTCCTCCCAGTAGCCTCTAGCTCACTCAGCACCCTAGGCCCTGGAGAGCAGATCTCTGTCCTGTAGTGGCTTTCAATAACCTTTTAACAAACAAGTATTAAATACCCACTATTTGACAAGCACTGCTGAGTGCCTTCTCAAAAATAATCAAATCTTCTTTTATCTGACCTGGTCCAGATTCTGTTCAAAGCAGAGCACTTCCCTCTCCATCCTGGCTGCCCCCACCCCACTCAGACTCACCTTTCTTCCCCTCTAAATGACTGCAGTAGCCTCCTAACTGATCCCCAAACTCTGGTCCTTTCCTTCTCCTTTGTCCTATAGATATTCCCCCAGAGTATCGTATTTGGGCACCTCTCTGATCATGTCATTTCTCTACTCAATAACTTAAAATAACCTAGTAAGTCTAACTGCTTATTAGAGCATCTAAGGCTTTCCATTATCTGATCTCATCCTACAATCTAGCCTTAATTCCCTTTTCTTCCCTTTATATTGACGCATCCTACAATATTGTCAAACTAGATACTTAATTCTCCTCCAATCTCTTACTTCCATGAATGGCTCATCCTGTCTCACCTCCCCCTCCCTGTACATATTCCTTTCCTGCCCATCTTTCATTGCCAAGGACAAACGCCATCCCTGATCCCTCCTGACCTTTCTCCAGCCTAGCATGGTCTCTCCTTCTTCTGTGGTTTTATAAAAGCACTTAGCTGTATCACCACATAAATTTGTTTCCTTATCTAGAAAGGGAAGAAAAGACTAATCTTTGTTATTAAAAGAATAACATACAATATAATGTTTTATAATATAAAGTATATGCCTTATAAGGTAAAATTTGAGAACCTGAGTCATTGTCTAAATGCAAACTTTAACTCAAACATCTCAAACACTCTCATTAGGATGTATCAAATTATATATAAAAATCCAGTCCCTCCACCAACTCCTTGTTATGCTCTTGCATATTTTAAATCTCTCCGTCTGCAATGCACAAACATGTCCCCAAGCCCCACAAGGTTGTCTATGCACTGTCAGCACATTAATATTTTCAGAAAATTCTATTTTCTTGAGCTATATGGCAAGGACCTTCCTAGGTTCACCCTGAACAGAAGAATGGGATTCAAATCTGTTCTCCTTTTCCTTCTAGCATTCTGAGGCTGGATGAACATTAATAGCTGTTTCTTTTTTTAAAATATTTAAGCCCTAAGTGAAACAAACTCAATGGTATTCATCAAAAAAGGTCTGCTTCTTGAATCTATGTAGACGTTGAGTAATTTTATCATGCTTCAGTCTTCTACCCGGGCAGTTTTCCTAAAAGTGAAACAACTAATTGATGGGGATTTTTTGTCAGATCAGCTTGAAAACATCATTTTGGAAACTATATCATTTTGAGAGGTATATGTTATCCCTATTTCTATTTTATTTAAACTGCCCCCTTGATGGGTTCTATTGAAAGGATAATAACAGAAACTCCACCAATGGCACCCAGAGGCCATACCAGCCATTGTGATCCAGCAGTGCCCAACATACAATAGTCACTCAATAAACACTCATTGAATAAAATTCTCCCTGGATGAATGAATCAATGAATGAGAGAAGGAGATCTATCTTACAGGACAGATCAGAGTACTTTGTGCTTTCTCAGAGTCAGGTATGATCACATATTGTAGCCCTGTCACTCTAAATCTGTATATAATTAGTATGATTTGGTTTTAAAAATCTATTCAATGTTTGTTCAGTTATAGTAGGTTTCTCTAATTATTTTTTTTAAATGGAACATATTAGGAATTGGTGGCTTATAATCTTGGAACTTGCAAAACTATATTTAAGGGCTTGTTTTTTAATCCTCAGAGAGTCACATAGTAAATATTCTTAAGACAAAGTTTAGAATTTAAATTCAATAGAAACTCTCAATGTCCAAGTGTCCTACTTGGACATTGATTTTATGTAGGCTTGCTTCAAACTCTTCTGTGTATATCCTTAATGCTCTTTGGTTTATATTTCAAAAGGGTTTCAGAAATTTGAAAATAAATCTGAAGAAAATAAATCTAAATATAAGTTGGAAATCAGTTCATTCTAAATCAAATGGATGAGTCAGAATATATACACATATATATGTGTGTGTATATATATATGCAGATAGATAGATAGATAGATAGACAGACAGATAGATAGATAGAATTTTTTTGTTTTTGTTTTTTGGGGGATTTTTTTGAGATGAAGTTTCACTCTGTTACCCAGGTGGGAATGCAGTGGCATGATCTCGGCTCACTGCAACATCTGCCTCCTGGGTTCAAGTGGTTCTCGTGCCTCAGCCTCCTAAGTAGCTGGGACTAGAGGTGCACACCACCATGCCCAGATAATTTTTGTATTTTTAGTAGAGATGGGGTTTCGCCATGTTGGCCAGGTTGGTCTCAAACTCCTGACCTCAGGTGACTCTCCCACCTTGGCCTCCCAAATGCTGAGATTACAGTTGTGAGCCACCGCCCCTGGCTGAAAAAATATTTTTAAAACTTAAATTATAATATAATTCAAAAAATATACTCATGTTGCCACTAACTGAGTTGCCACTAACATTTTTCTAAGAAAATACTTCCTAAAGAATATTTATTGTTATTGTTTTCTTTGACATTTCTTGTGAAATTTCTTCTTAACTATTGTACATTCAAGGAGTCCCTGTATAATTCCAAAGTGTCAGAACAAGGTTAATACGGATTGCATATTGAACAGCTCATTTACATGATTCCAATATCTCGACATTTGGAAGCATTTATTTAGGCATTATATGTAACAATTCAGATTATGAATTACAACGTTCATTCTAAATAGTGATACACATGTCAAGTTTCCCAGTTAGATTTTGAGGTTTTGGCCCAAGAATAACGTTTCGTCACATGTGTGTCTTCCATAAGAGGGCTCAGCACATAGTTACTGCTTACGAATAAATGAATATAGACCTGTATATGTTCATGTTACCATTAAGAAATATGTCCAATATTCATAGGCTTTTTTCCATATATCTACTGAAGTCTGACTTCCCAAGTATACCTCTTGAGAAGCATAATCAAGAATTAATGTGTTTGAACAATGTACAGTGAATACTCACTGGCCTGAACACAAATGAACAAGCAAGCTAAACTAAAATCTGGTGATGGTACTTCCACATGCTGCATATTATTTTTATGAGAAATGGCAACTAAATAACAAAACATCTCTTGCATTAAGTAACTTTAGAGCTATATGAGCTATATAAGCAGCAGCTCAGTTGCCTATACCTTCTACATCTATAGATGTGTACAGTGAAAACAGACATCGATTAGGATGCCCCTAAGATACTGACAGATTTTGAGAAAGTAAAAGTTCAAAGAAAAATCACACAAAGACAAGAATATTTTAATACACGTTACTTACCTGAAAATGCATCATCTTTATCTGAGGTAATACAAATATTCCTTTAATGTGAACATTAGTTTCCCCAAGCACTGGCCATAAATACAAGTATACTGGGATAATCTTTTATTTTTATAATTTTGTCCTTTTAGTTAAAAATAAATGCATCCTTCAGACATCCTTTATTTACTATTAATCATAGAAAAGTCTATTTTTAATCACACCACCCAGTTCCACTTGGAATATTTTGTATCAGTCAACCTCATTACTAGCTGATCTTCCTCTTTTCATTTTGACGTGTTAGAAGGAGCAGCTTGAGGAAGAGTTTCACCATTAATTTCCTAACAAAAGCCTTCTCACTTGATAAGAAAGGATCATCTAAATTATATGTTTCCACCAACTGTATGGAATACCTAGAGTTCAGTCATATCCATTGGTTCATGATGTTCTGTCCACCTTACTTAATGACTCAGAAAGGCTATGTCCACATATTGTCCCATTTTACACGGTAAGTTTCCATGGTAAGTTTCCCACTTGGACATTGATTTTATATAGGCTTGCTTCAAACTCTTCTGTGTATATCCTTAATGCTCTTTGGTTTATATCTCAAAAAGGTTCCAGAAATTTGAAAATAAATCTGAAGAAAATAAATCTAAATATAAGTTGGAAATCAGTTCATTCTAAATCAAATGAATGGATGAGTCAGAATCAGTAGTGATTCCATTCTAATGATTAAACATTCCCACCATAAGACTCAAAGAGGCAGAAACCCCTTTATAATTTAAGACAACCCACTGTATGTCTTAATGGGAAGAAAGTGTATCAAAACTAGAAATTCACAGATATTTCTGTTAACAACTGAAAATAATACTCGTGTGGGAAAAGATAAATAAAAGCACACATATGCAAAACACAAAACAAGCTATCACTCATTTCTCAAAAACATTTCATTAAGAAATCATTTAGAGTAGAAAATCTTCAGGCACTTTAATATGTAGGTCAGTAGCTACTCAAAATCTACCTGATCAGCAATTTCTTTGAGAGGGTCATCAACTGTTGCCCTTGAAGTATTTTCTTTTTGTCGTTTTCTGCTTGCCTGTGGCAGGGTAATATATACTATACCATGCTAAGAAATAAGGGAAGGCCAGGCACAGTGACTCATGCCTGCAATTCCAGCACTTTGGAAGGCCAAGGTGGGAGTGTGACTTGAGGCCTGGAGTTTGAGGCCAGCCTGGGAAACAGAACAAGACCTTGTTTCTACTAAAAATTTAAAAATTAAAAAAAAAAAAAAAGCCAGGCATGGTGGTGTGCACCTGTATTCCCAGCTACTTGGGAGGCCGAGGTGGGAGAATCGCTTGAGCCCAGAAAGTCAAGGCTGCAATAAGTTGTGATCATGCCATTGCAGTCCAGCCTGGACAACAGACTAAGATCCTGCCAGAAGGAGGGAAGGAAGGGAGGGAGGGAGGGAGGGAGGGAAGGGAGGAAGGAGGGAGGGAAAGGGGGAGGGAGGAAGGGGGAGGGAGGGAGGGAGGGAAGAAATCTGAAGAAGACTTTGCTATATTTTTTTCTTGTTTGAATCAATACATTGATTGTTTCACAACTTTGAATATTAAAGGAGTACTAATTATTCCAGCATTTAAATTGTCTTATATTTCTTGCATCCCTTTGCCAAAACAATTTTGAGTATACCAGGGGAAAAAATGTGACATTCCATTAATTAATTTAAAAAATTATCTAGTGCCTCCTCTTTCACCAAGTCTTGAATATAATTACACTCTAATCTAACTGTTTCACAGAAGGGGAGTAGTCAACCAATGAGATGCCCCAATTGTTGTGTACAAAATGCAGCAATCCAGCTTGACAAGCCTTTCGAATAAGGGGAGAGGCTATGGAGTATACTAAGGAAATAAAATGATGCAGAATAATGTAAGGCAGATTTTATTAAGATAACACTATATTTCATTCTAAGCTTCTTGAGAGCAAGAAGTACCTTTAATTAATTATTGATGAGCAATTCTCTCTCTAACTCTCCCTGGGTAGACAGGATATAGATAACATATGTGTTTGCAATTCTTCCTCTGGGTTGTCAGATAGCTGTTCCTGTAGACTGTGACCAATGGCAGGCAATTCGCCAGGCTTGCCTTGCTCACAGTCTAATATTTCTCATCCCATTGCACCATTCTGTGTCTCAGCGTTACCCTTCTGGCCCAGTGGGACGCTAAGAGCTGACAGTGGTACAACCCCCATTTCAGTCACTGAAGAGACTAGCCCTACCAGCCCACAGCAAGAGAATGCTGCTAACCATATATTGCATGTCAAAAGTTGGAGAGATATTTTTTATATTGGCTCCTAGCTTCCCGATTTGGAACCACTTTCTGCTAAGAGCTCAGTTGCTGCATGCCAAGGGTAGAGGAAAGAAGACAAATGAAGACAATGAGTGGACAGGGCAATGTGGGTGAAGTATTCAGGAAGGAGGAAGAGGAAAAGAAAGCAAAAAAGGAGAAAGTAAGCAGATCGTGAGTTCTTAGAAAATTGACAAAAGATGCTTATGATTAGGCCCAGTGGGCCTGCCTGATATCCATTACTGACTAGTCCAACACATCATGAGGGTTCAAACCATACGGGAGCCACATCCAAGCACTCTGCAGAATCTCAAAAATTCACTCTCCCTCATACTCTTTACCACCTAGAGTCTAATCACTCTATAGCCACTATTAAGGCTCTCATTGACATAATTATGGCACAAAAGCGAAGCCCATCAGCATGCTAAATAAATTATGCCGTTGAGATTTTAAAACTTGCTAAGATTTTTCAGTCTCCTTACTAAAAATGGTATTTCTTGAAACAAATAGTTTCTTCTTATCCTTTAAGGATAAGGAAAAGCCAGCTATTCAATACAAAATATTATATTGAAAATTCTAAATAACTTTGAAAGATAAATAAATAAATAAATAAAATTGTTTTAGCTTAAGTCTAAAGGCTACAACCTTAGGATTCCATTCATGGTTGTATACCTGAGATGAAATGCCGTCAACACAACGTAAGTGTAAGTTCCTTCTGTATACACTGGGACTAGTACAACTCATGTCACAGATCGCTGAAGGTTTAATGAAACACAAGGTTCTATCCATAACGTAGCACGACTTCAACTTCATTTGCCTATGTTTATCCCACAGACTTAACTTAGAAAACAAAAATGAGTTGAATACATTAATTCATGTAGATCTTTATACTTTTCCAAGTCTTTTCTTCAGCATTATTTAATTCTCAAAATCATGGTAGGGAAGTAATACAAGTACTGTATTATTAAACATAATTTACAATGAAGAAACCAAAACCAAGTAGATAAATGGCTCTGCTGCAAACCACTTGTCTAGCTACTGGCCAAGGTATGATGACAACATACCCCTCACTCCTACCTCAGTGATCTTGTTTTTCTGAGCTCTATGATTCATTACATATCAAGAAATAACCTACATGGAATCAACAGTAACTTATAATTGAGCAAAGAGAAACTGAACAAAATATTACATCAGTATTTTCTGGTTTGATGAGAAAAAATAATAATTAAAAATATATTGTGCTTAAAAATGTAAACAGCCAATGACAAGGTATTTGCAATTCAAAAAAAAAAAAACCCACAGGTATTCATTAAAAAAACACAAAACCCACATAATATGTACTGAGCCAGCGTCTTCTTGATTTATTCTACTTTACCTTTTGGAAGGTGGTATTCTCAGCTACAAATCAAAGACTTAGTTCTATTACCAACTCGTGTCTCCCGTCAGAGTGAATTTCTTCTTGTTTGATAATAAATGGAAATCTACAGAAGTACCCACAAATAAACTAACACACGCATTAATTCTTCACCAGGGATTCTTGAATGGTTCGGGATTTGATATGACTAAATTAAACTGTACTCCCCAAATAAGGATATTTCTCAAGATTCTATTTCTGTACATAGTTTGTACTCCCACCAGAGCTTTGAGACCCAGACAGTTCGGTGTGAATTCGTTGGGAATCTCTGCTACCCAACACAGTGCCACACAAAAACCTGTATGAACAGAGTGACTGGAAGAGTTACCCCTACAGATGCATCGAAAGGCACCCATGCACCCAAATAAAAAAAACACAAAAAACATTCCCTATAGAATTTTTTTAATGTGTCAGCTCGTCAACCATCTCAAGTTATTTGAGTAGAAAAAGTCCCTTTCACATTACAGATGAGTCAGAGGTGCCCGAGGTACCCCCATTTTCACGTCAACCCAGGTCCTCATCCTAAAACGTCCTGGTCCTGAATCCACTACGCAGATTCCAGCACTGGAGGCGCCGGAGATCGGCACCCGCCCCCTTCGGCTTGGGTGCTTCGGAATAACTGGGCGCCGCCGGCTCACACACTACCTGCAATGTTTTACACTTTGCCTGGGTCTGTTCCAGGCCTCTAGCCCCCTCTTCGCTGCTCCCAGCCAGGAAGAGTCCGAGGGGCGACTGGAGCGTCAGGCTGGAGAAGTGGGTTCCCTCCGCCTGCTAGGCTGTCACTGCGACCCCATCCCCGCCCCGCAAGGGGTCGAATCCGCCCGGCAGGGCGGGGCGGGGTACAGCACGAGGCCCGGGACTTCCACGCCATCTCTGCAGCCCCGCACCTCCCTCCTCCGCCCTGGCTGGGTCCCCGCGTCCCCTCGACCACCCAGCGCAAAGCTTCCCCCTCTCGCCGGGGTGCAAGAGGGAAAGCGAAGTGAGGCGGCACGCGTGTGGAGGGTGTGAGTGCGGATACACATACAGGGCGACTAGGTACGAAATACCCCGCCTCTCACCGAACTCCCTCCTCGGACCAGCGGCAGCTCCGCCACTCCAGGGCTCCCTGCGCCGGGACAAAGCTGCCGCGGCCTCTCCACGACCGCGAAGCGCGTCGTCGCCGGATCTCCTCAGTCTCCCCCGGCCGCAACCCCGTCCCAAAGGACCCGTGGGCCGCCTGAGGGATGGAGGGGACCCGGAGCCGGGCGCCCGCAGCCCCTGCCCCCCGCGCCCTCGCCCGGCGCCGCCGCTCACCTGTTCAGCACTTTGCGGATCCTCTGGCGCACGCCAGCCCGGGAGGAGGCGGATAGGCTCCCGCCGCCGCCGCTGCCCTCGGCCGGCAGGTTCTCGATGGTGGTCACCACATGGTTCGGCGGGGCTGGCGGCGGCGGCTGCAGCTGCTGCTGCGGCTGCTCAGGGGGGATCATCGCGGTGGAGGCTGAGGCGCGGCGGCGATCAGAACGCAGCCGGGCGCATCGTGCGCCGGCTCCGGGCCCGGGAACGCGCAGAGGACCCGGCCGGGCGGCCGCGGCCCGGGAGGCGGTGCTGCCTGCGAAGCGGTGAGGCGGAAGGCACCCGAGGCTACGGCCGCCGCCGCCCAGCCCGCCACTCACTCCTCTCCAGTCGCAGTGCGCGAACCCTCGCTCCGGTGCCGCCGCCGCCACCCGCCCTGGCTCTTCCCGAGCCGCGTCCCCAAGTCCTGGCCCGCCCCGCGAAGTGTCTGCGAAGGGTGTCGCGCGGGGGCGCGAAGCTGCCGGTCGGCTCGGGGGAAGAAGTCCCGGCTTCGCCTTGTTTCCTCGTGCCCAGGTCTCCTCGGGGCGCACGGCGGCAGTTGCGCTGGCGCCGCCTCAGCCTGTACCCGGCTCTCTCGGAAAGCTGCCGTCTGTGTCTCACGGAGAGACCGAGAGTGAACCCGGAGAGCCGGGCGGGGGCGCCGCGGCGGCGGCGGCGGCGGCGGCGGCAGAGCGGGGCGCGGGCGGGGGACTTACTCGCTCTCCTCTCGCCAGAGGGCGCTGCCGAGGTGCCTCGTTGCCCCCGACCCTCTACTACCCGGTCCACAGAGGCCCACGGTCTAGGTTGTGGTGATTGTTTTGGTTTGGGTGCTTTTTAGGGGGACAGGGGGGCTGGGAATAGATCCTCCCTGTGGAGTTGGCGGGGATTCTTCATTTTTGCCCAAGCGCCACGGAATCCAGCACCACAGCCTGGGACAGCGGCAGGACGCCGACACAGGTGCCGACCCTGGATTAGAAACCCAAACCGAAAATCTTAGATGTTGCTCCTACTACACTCGCCATAATTGGCCTGGAGGAAATGGGAGGAAAAACTACTCACAAAGAATCAATTCTGGAAACTGGAAAAAGCGTATCAGACCAACTCAAAACGTCTCCGTTTGAGGCAATGTAGTGCTGTGAAAGGAACGTAGGCAGATTTGAGTTTCAGTGGCACATCTGAAACTTATCCGCAGAGAGACTCTAAGCAATTAAATTCTGAGGCATTCGCATCTGTGCAGCGAGACTACGCGTGTCTTTCTCCCAGGGGAGTTGTAAGACTTAAATGAGGTAAACCACCCAGCAGGGGAGCCTAACAGCTCCTTTAATAGTCCCCCAACTGCAAAAGGGAAAGTCCTGTGTATCTGCCGCAGAAATCTTGGACCATATTTCTGTCAAAGGAAACTGACTCTCTGCCCCGGGCATTCTTATACCAATTGATCCAGATCCCAATTAATAACCTACTCTTAAAAGAGAGATACTTTTCGAATTTTCCTTTATTTAGACCGTTTAGGTAGGGATCTTGCCTTGAAAAATGATATGCATTTTTTTAAAATTTTCGCTTCAGTGCGGTATGAGGAATTGAGTAAGTTTAACAGGTAAGTTTGTTCACACAAAGGCATGCTGATACCACTACTGAATCCAAATGCTCTGAAACCAGAAAATTAAAAATACCAGTGATAGGATTTGCCACTGAGAGAGGGAACTGGGGAGAAAATAACACTCAAAAAAGGAATGGACTATGTCCTTTGGACAGACGAGAAAAGGAATATGGAAGGATATATATAAGATGGGATTCTCTGTTCAGTTAACAAGGTCCCATTCCTTTAACAAAATTCGTTGTCTTTTATTAATTATCAAAAATATGAGAAAACAGGTATTTGTAAAATCTCTTCAATCTATATTTCAATTCCGTAAAACCTACTTGCTACCTGAAATATCCCTGAGGTTTCTTTCTACAGAAATTAACCCTAATTGGAACATTTTCCCTTTTATAATTGAAATGTCATCCTATTCTTTCTCAACAACCTTTCGTTCTCTGATTTTTCCACCGCAGCTTTGCACAGGACACTCTGAAAAATTATTACAAACAGGACCAAGGCTTGTAGCCTCATGGGCATTAAAATTCCAATAGTGGCAATAAATGTGCCCTTAGTGGACCCACCAAATGTAGCGGACATGAATAAAATGCACTTCAGCTGAACCTGGCAGCGAATCGTGGTAGACGTCTCTCTATTAAAACAACACTTATGGTAATTTCAGGTGTCTGCCTTGAATAACTGGCTGCTTCCGTGCCCTCTTCCTTCACATTTGGCTTGCCTCCCTTTGAATGTTTTTGGCACGTCACGACTGAGTGCTGTGTCTGCACTTCAATGTCTGCATTTGCATCTGGTCATTTCTCTAGAGGGACTATTGAATCCAAATGCTCTACATCTCCTCTGCGTCAGGAAGGGAGAAAACCAAGATGAGAGAAGAATAAGATAAGAGATGTAAAATTTCAATCCTGTTGGTAAGACCTCAATGCAGACTCAAGCCTTATGCATTTGTTACTCCATTTCTGGGGGGATACAGCATCAGATCCCTTCTTATCCTCTGATTCTGTACTCCATGCTCATTTCTTAGGAAGTAGCTAACCACACCAAGTGTGGTGATGTATGCCGGCTACTCTTAATGCTAAGACAGGAGAATGGCTTGAGCCCAGGAGGTGGAGGCCAGCCTGGGCAACATAGCAAGACACCATCTCTAAAAGAAAAAAATATTTAAGTAGCTAGATAACATTTGTGAAGTAAGTAAACAGGAGTCAAAGGTCCAAGTGTCATAATGGTGTGTCTGACATGGAATTAAACATAAAAGATGTAGAAAAGGCTTGTTACCCTTTTTCCTGCTTCAAGACGTTTGTTCATCCCTGGCCGCAAAATCAGTCCTCCACGAGCTCTGACCAGTAGGAAAGGAGATGAAGGCAGTAGGCTAAGGAGCTGTATGTAGTTTTCAGTGGTGGCGTGTGGGTTCCAGGGACAAGCCTACTTCTCAGTTTACCTCCTCTTTGTCAGTTGTGGTTAGTGGTATGATGCTATTGCAGAATTTCCATGCCACAAAAAATTCTGCTTCTCTTACCATTATATCACCCGAATTTCTCTTCAGACATAGACTAGTCTGTTAAATTCCTTAAGGAAGCAGAAGTTGGCTATCAGCTGTACCTTCTTTAGTGTTTCTCATTTTGAAGACATTTCCACTGATGTGGGGAAGAGTGGAATTTGGCCTGTGTCAGAGTCACCAGGCACTGACTAATCTGTTTAGCATAGACTGCACCTGTGCACGTTATGAAAAAAAAGCTTCACAGTCATGCACCAGAGGTAACTGATGATCCTCCCCCAATTGCTGAACAACTATCTGGAATTGCTTATGCTGCTGCAAATGACCAGTGACCATATGCTTTCCCCATATCATTCTCTTAATCTTTTTCTTTATCTCCTAAGACTGAATCTTCTCAACATGTAGTACTGAATCTATGGCCTCTAGAATGATAGAGCTTTGTGGTTTTGATTCACATAATAGAACTTGACTGGGAGAGAAGGTCAGGCAAAACTGGTGAAAAATTTGTGAAGAGGGGAAATGGCAGAGGAGTAGAATGGGTAAGTCAATTTACATCCAAGAAATGGATACAATAATTGGCATGTTAAAGCACAGAACTTCAGTGAACAATCATCAGTTAAGATAGTCTGTAAATGGTATTAGTGGATATGAAAATATGCACAGAGCAGGGAAAAAGACACTAGGCAACAGATATCAAAGGCTGTGCAAACATTCTCCACCATGTTTCTGTTTATGTAATTTTTTTGTTTTGCATTTTGGAAACGTATTCCTTTGGGGTAAACCCAGAATACTGTTCGTAGGTATATAATTGACCTTTTTTGCTAAGAGAGATGGAAGATTAGAGATTAGTGCTGTTACTTGTGGATAAGGGCTAATTTTGCAGAGTCAGACTACATGATGAGTTTAAAATTTCTAAGTATTATTTGCAGAGTATTCCATGTCCAAAAGCCTGGTTTGATATGTCTTTGTCATGGTGACATGGTAAGTCTCCGTTGACAGGAAGTTTGCCACATTCAGTGAAGGAATTATTCAGTAGTATCCATTTCCTCTAAATGAGTAGGATTATCTTAATATCCTAAGATATTAGGAAAAAATTCTATAGATGATGATATCTCAGAAGCACTTACTATTTTACATACAATCAGTTATCAAATATCTGAATAAGGGAGAAAGATCCTTATACAAACATCAGTTATTTCAGCCAGTGACTTCAAATTTCTCTCCTTCTAAATATTTTAATACATAAAATACTGATGGAAAATTGTGGGTAAAATTGTAATGACTCTTGTGTGGAATTTATACACTGAGTTATTAGTGGCTTGGTAGGTGGAATTCAGAGTCCAAGTAATCTCAGCTCCAATTCCAGCTCTATTAACAAACTGGGTTAATTTTAGGCAATTATCTCAGATTTTCTGAGAATGGGGATAAGATATATACCTTTCAGAACACATAAACACTAGAAATTATATATATAATTTTATATATTATAGTACATAAAAATATATATAGTTTCTAATATTTGTAGTTTTATAAATATATAAAATATACAATTATAGCTATATGATTTTATAATATATTAAATTTCTAATGTTTATAATTTTATAAACATAAAACATGATTATTTTATGTGTATTATATAAAATCATGTTTATAATTTCTAATGTTTATAATTTCTAATATATATATATATATATAGCAACAGAGAGAATATCTGGCATAGAAGCTATTTTTAAAAACTAATTGATCTGGACATGGTCATGATAGAGTGGCTGTTATTGGAATTAACTTTCCCATATAAACAATTCTCAAAGCTGGATAAAATATTGGACAGGAGTCAATATAAGACTATGATTCTTTGGGGAACAGAAACACATAAGAAATGAAGCACATTAGATGAGCTCCATGTTCATCCCAGCTTTCTCCCTATGGGCATTTTCCAGATGACAGTGTAGATAAACAGTGCCCAGAGTGGCAATCTCACTGGGTAAAAGAGACAGAGATGGGAATTCAGACCTGCAAAGGCAACTGGAGTTTGGTGAGCAGAGTTCCAAAAAGGAGGGACCTAAAAGAAGGAGCTTAAAAACACTAAGTGAAAATTCCCCTCAGAGCCAACTTTTATGCTATATATGTGCAGCAAAGAGTCTGGGATATCAAGCAAAGAAAGCGGCTCAGAAGCTAGAGGGCTGAAAAGAGATTTCAGAGGCAGCATAGTGCTGAAAGGAATATAGATTGGCATTCAGGTACAGTGATTGTAGAGAATACTTGGTGAGTCCCCAGACTTTTTGTAGAGACTCTTAAAAAGGCCATACCCTAAGTGTAAGAACCATGTAATAAGGGCTATGCCCTAAGACTAAAGACAAAACAATAGAGCTTCCCTAACAAAGCCAAAACCAAATCTCAACATGATAAAGGTGATCCACTGACGAAGTGATTGCCTTCCAGATTAAAACTTAATGCTCTTTTGAGAAAGATGCCATCATCCCAAATCTCTATACGGTAAACTGACAATATCAAGCAATTCATCAGAAATTACTGCAGATGCAAAGAAGCAGGGAAACGGTAACATAATCCGTAGTACAGATGTTTTCTGTAAAAGGCTAAGTAATAAATAGTCTTGGCTTTGGAGGCATTAGTTTCTCTCATAATTATTCTGTTGCAACTTCTCTGCTGTTGCATGTGAATGTAGCCATAGACAATAGGTAAATGAACGTGGCTGTGTTTCAATAAAACTTTATTTATAGATGAACACTGAAATTTTGAGTTTCATGTAGTTTTCACATGTCAAGAATTTTTTTTAACTAGTTAAGAATATGGCCGGGCGCGGTGGCTCAAGCCTGTAATCCCAGCACTTTGGGAGGCCGAGACGGGCGGATCACGAGGTCAGGAGATCGAGACCATCCTGGCTAACCCGGTGAAACCCCGTCTCTACTAAAAAATACAAAAAAATTAGCCGGGCGAGGTGGCGGACGCCTGTAGTCCCAGCTACTCGGGAGGCTGAGGCAGGAGAATGGCGTGAACCCGGGAGGCGGAGCTTGCAGTGAGCTGAGATCCGGCCACTGCACTCCAGCCTGGGCAACAGAGCGAGACTCCGTCTCAAAAAAAAAAAAAAAAAAAAGAATGTAAAAACCATTTTAGACTTGGGAACTATACAAAAGCAGACCAATATTCATAAATATAGATGCAGAAATCCTTAACAAAATATTAGTGCTTGAATTCCAACCACATATAAAAAAAATTACATACCATGACCAAGTAGGATTTATCCTAGGAATGCAAGGTTAATTTAACATCTGGCCGGGCGCGGTGGCTCAAGCCTGTAATCCCAGCACTTTGGGAGGCCGAGACGGGCGGATCACGAGGTCAGGAGATCGAGACCATCCTGGCTAACACGGTGAAACCCCGTCTCTACTAAAAAATACAAAAAGCTAGCCAGGCGAGGTGGCTGGTGCCTGTAGTCCCAGCTACTCAGGAGGCTGAGGCAGGAGAATGGCATAAACCCGGGAGGCGGAGCTTGCAGTGAGCTGAGATCCAGCCACAGCACTCCAGCCCGGGCGACAGAGCGAGGCTCCGTCTCAAAAAAAAAAAAAAAAATTTAACATCTGAAGATCAACTCAACTAATGTAATATACCACATTAATAGAATAAGGAACAAAATCTTCATGAGCATGTCACAAAATTCAACATTCATGCTTGATATCTCAAAAAACTTGTAAGAGATGAAAAATTATTTGAATCTGAAAGAATATTTACAAAAAACTTACAATGAAAATTATATTTAATATTTAAGAACTAAATGCCCTTCAAGGTCAGAAACAAGTCAAAAATATCTTCTCCCACCACTTCTACTCAACAGTAGAAGGATAGGAGGATATAGCCAGTTCAATAAGCAAGAAAAATAAATAAAATACTTTCAGAAAGAAAAGGAAAAGGTAAACCTATCTCTCTTCACAAATAACATGATCCTTTATGTATAATATACTAAGAAATTCACAATGACGCCATTTAGAATTAATGACAAATGCAGCAAGGTTTCAGGATGTAAAATCAATATTAAAATATCAATTGTGCCGGGCGCGGTGGCTCAAGCCTGTAATTTGGGAGGCCGAGGCGGGTGGATCACGAGGTCAGGAGATCGAGACCATCCTGGCTAACATGGTGAAACCCCGTCTCTACTAAAAAATACAAAATACTAGCCAGGCGAGGTGGCGGGCGCCTGTAGTCCCAGCTACTCGGGAGCCTGAGGCAGGAGAATGGCATAAACCCGGGAGGCGGAGCTTGCAGTGAGCTGAGATCCGGCCACTGCACTCCAGCCCAGGCCACAGAGCGAGACTCCGTCTCAAAAAAAAAAAAAAATCAGGCCGGGCGCGGTGGCTCAAGCCTGTAATCCCAGCACTTTGGGAGGCCAAGACGGGCGGATCACGAGGTCAGGAGATCGAGACCATCCTGGCTAACATGGTGAAACCCCGTCTCTACTAAAAAATACAAAAAACTAGCCGGGCGACATGGCGGGCGCCTGTAGTCCCAGCTGCTTGGGAGGCTGAGGCAGGAGAATGGCGTAAACCCAGGAGGCGGAGCTTGCAGTGAGCTGAGACCCAGCCACTGCACTCCAGCCTGGGCGGCAGAGCGAGACTCCGTCTCAAAAAAAAAAAAAAAAAATCAATTGTATTTGTATTTTCTAGCCATGCACAATCTGCAAATGAAATGAAGTAATTATATTTACAATAACATCAAAAAGAATAAGATACTTAGAAATAAATGTAATAAAAGCAATGCCAGACTTTTACATAAAAATTCACAAAGTATTTTTGCAATAAATGAAAGAATCTAATGAAATGGAAAGACATCCCATGTTCATGAATGAGAAAACATAATTTTATTAAGATGACAATACTGCTCATTGAAATACAGATCCCATGCAATCCCTATAAAAATCTCACCAGGTTTTTTTGTGGAAACTGATAAACTGGAAGTATATTTAGACATCTGGCAGAGAATTTGCAATTAAATTTAATGACAAGCAAAAATATTTCAGAAAATAATAATAATTAACTCTAATGATAACCAAGAGTTTTTTGGGCAGGAGCTGAAAAGTAGTTCACTAATTGTCAAAGCTTTAAATAGTATTTGCTGAGCTATAACAACATAGATACTGAATTTTGATCTAGATAACTATATTTGACTGATGAAAGAACAAAATTATGCATATGTGTATTTGAAGTTAGGAAAAATGAAAGCTAAATTGACAGCTTTCATAGTGAGAAAACACTAGAAGAATCAACTAAGAGAATGCAAAGTGATTGCCTCCAGTGATGGGGAAAATAGTGGAAAAGGAGGAGGAACACTACTGTTTTACATAACAAACCTTGTAGAATTATCTGACTCTTTAAACCATTTGTAGATATAATTTTGAAAACAAAATTTAGTTACAAAAAATGAAAATACATAAGTGTAACCTTGACACATATTTTTGTTTCTGTTGAGTTCTTGGTGTTATCAAGGCACCTTCCTGAGGAGCTTGCAGCTAAGGGAGAAAATTGGAGGTTGATGCCAAGAGCTGGAATCATTTCTTATTTAGGCTAACAAATAAGTTTCACAGAAAATCTGCAAACAAGTTCATTAATTTGCCAATTATTCTTTCATTCTGTAGAGATGTCTATTTTTTCTTTGTTAATAAATGTTCAATTTCCCAATAAATTAATTTAGCTGCAATTCAACAAATATTTTCTTGTCTTTTAAGTAGACATGAAATGGTAGAATATTATAAAAACAAGAAGCCATTGTTTTCTAGGTAATATTCTTTGTCAACAAGGTAGGGAAAGATAGGAAGATAGTAAATTCTTTTTTTCACTTTACAAATCAAAAGTTAAACATGGTTGAGTTTATTCATTCAGTTGGTTGTACTAGATTTTCCTTTTCCATGTAGGCTTATTCAAGGCTGTTTAAAGTCAATTGGAATAAAATATCACATATTGGATATCTTTCAATATTGAATTGTAGAACATTTTAAAAGGTGAATAGTCTACCTCCAACCCAGTAATAATTTCTCATGTATTTCTAAACTCTTTTTATTTTTAAACCATTTATACTGATTCTTCCCAATAAGTATACAAAAATATATTTGTGTTATTTTTGTTTACCTGGAAACCCAAATGAGCTCCTAATTTTGTGCCTAATTCCAGTTTCTTATTTTCAGACTCAGACTTACATATTCTTTACTTGATGATAAACTTCACAGAAGCCAGAAACCTTTCTGAAGGCCAATCTTTCCCATGTCAAGTTCAGTTAGATCTGAGCTTTAACAAAGTCAGAAGACCCTGCGAGGATCATTAATCACCTGTGTGTGGATCCAGTCCTAAAATAATATTTGTGTCACCTAGCACTGAGGTTTTCCTTGGCTACAGTGATTTTCTTTCAACTCCTCTTTCACTTCCAGAGTCCTTATCTCAAAAACTAAATGCCCTTGATACATGGATATAAAAACAATCATATTCTCTAGCCACTATCTCTAATACCTTAACCTTAGCATTCCACTGACCTCATCAAGACTTCCTCTCAAATTCTCAACACCATCCCTACCAAATTTAGATTCAACGAGCCTCTATTCTAACATCCTTTTTCAAATTACCTTAATTTCTTTCATGTACATCAGTGGTCCCCAACTTTTTTGGCACCAGGGATTGGTTTCATGGAAGACAATTTCTCCATGGACGGGGGTGGGTGGGTAGGGCGGATGGCTTGGGGATGAAACTGTTCCACCTCAGATCATCAGACATTAGTTAGATTCTCAAAAGGCACATGCAACTTAGATCCCTCACATACGCAGTTCACAATAGGGCTCACCTCCTAACCGGACAGGAGGCGGAGCTGACACAATAATGCTCATTCGCCCACTGTTCACCTCCTGCCTTTTGGCCAGTTCCTAACAGACCATGGATTGGTACAGGTCTACGTTCCAGAGGACGGGACCCCTAATCTACATGACAAAATGCTACCTGGCTCAATTGCTTATCTATTTGTCTATTCTATGCATGTACCTAGCAGCTGGATGTTGCTAAAGGAGAACACAAAAGTCTACTAAATGATCTCTTTATTTTCATGGCCCACAAAACTCAAATACATATGCATTACTTTCCAAAAATGATATTAATGCTTCTTTACATATTTGGTCTCCCTCTCTCTACATGTTCCCCTCTCTCTGCAAAGCTGCTTCAAAGTCTTTTCCACCATCAGTTTTAGGATTTTTTAAAAATTCTTTGTTGAAAATAGAAATGATCAGACAGAAGCTGCTTTGTCTTCCTGCCACTAAAACTATCTGCATCTGTAGTCACACTCTTTACCTTTCCTCCAGGTGCAATGAGGGAAATATCTCTCCTCTCAAAGGCTGACTGTATTAGTCAGGGTTCTAACGAAAAACAGAACCAGTAAGATATGTAAGAGAGAGGAAAAGATGTATTTTAAAGAGTTAGCTCACGCAATCATGGAGGTTGGTAAGTCCAAAATCTGCAAGGTGGGCCAGCAGGCTGGAGATCAGGGAAGAGCTGATGTTGCAGTTCAGGTTCAAAGACCAACTGCTGGCAGAATTCCCTTTTGCTGTTTTGTCTGTTCCGGCTACCAACTAATTGAAGGAGCCTCGCCCACATTGTGGAGGGCAATCTTCTCTACTCAAAGCACACCCATTTAAATGTTAATCTCATCTAAAAATGCCCTCACAGAAACATCCAAAATAACGTTTACCATATACCTGGGCACCGTAGACTAGCCAGGTTGACACAAAAAATTAACTGTCGCACTGATCCTCTACTTCCTTACTCTAAGGCTTCGCCCCTTTAGTTATTCCCAGTCTCCCTTATATATCTAATACTAATATCTCTCGTCCATTCATCTTCTTGTGCTTCACTGGCAGCTGTTTTAAACATTTCCACCCTCATGATCTATCGCATTATATCTCCATTCCATGACTGTGACCACCACCTCCATCACCTCCACCATCCCAGCACCTCCTCCCTCTACTGAGCAGGTACTTGCCTCCTACTCCACAGGGAAAATAGAAGCCACTGAGGAGAATTCCCTCAGCTTCCTAAAACCAAACCTACGATTTTACCTCTTTTGTAGCTGCTTATCTTTTATAATGGATGAAGTGTACCTCACCCTTCCTGAGGTTACTCTCTTCACCCATGCTCTGGACCCTATGTCCTCCTGCCTTCTCAGGGATCTTGACCAATCAAGCACCCCTGCCTGTACTATAATTTTAACTTCTCCACTCTACAGTCTCCTAACCATACACCTTTAGACATGTTCAAATCTCTACCTTCTGAAGACTTCAAAAATGCTTCCTCTGAGTTTATGTCAGAGGAATGCCTTTTACTTAAGGGTATTTTCTCTTCTCAACAATGAAACTCCCTAATGATGTTGTCTACATTTGCTTGCTCCTTTTCCCAACCTCACCCCTATGTAGCCAGACTTCTACCCACACTGCTCCCACACACCACACCTTAGACATTGTTTTTCCAAAGTTACTGATGACCTGAATCTATAGACACTTCGCTGCATTTTCTGTAATGTATAAAATATATGAAATAGCTGACCCTCTTGAAATGTTCCTCCCTTGGTTTCTGTTCTCTTAGTTTTTTTCTTCTAACTGTTCCTTCTCTATTCTTTTGCAATAATCTTTTCCTCAGCATGCTTCTTAAATGTGTTCCTTGAGCCTCTTCTCTTTTACTCCACAGTCTCTCCTTACACAGTCTCATCTATTCCCATGGCTTTAATTACCATCTATATGCCAGTGACTATAAAATATACTGTGTGTAGGACAAGCTTGTTTTCCAGAAGTTCTGACTAGAATAAATTGCTGCTGACTGAATATCTCACTTATTTATCCCCAAGCATCTCAAACCCAAAATGCAAAACCTTGACTCAATAACTTTCTCCTGAAACGTCTTCCTCTGTTCACTAACTCATTGAATGTACTATTTCCCTCTCATCTCCAGCCTCTCATCAAACACCCAAATGTCTCCTGTGTCCACTCTTTCCTTCTCCCACTGCCTCCTTCATAGTATATCCTGTTCTCTCTGACCCTTCCTGCTCCCCTCTAATTCATGCTCCATATTGATGATACAAGGTACAAGTATGACTAGTTGGCTACTTTGCTTAAAACCCTTCAATAGTTTCCAGTATTTCATAAAAGAAAGTCCAAATTCTGCCTTTGCTTATTGCATCTTTTATAATCTGACTCCTAATTATTTTTTCTGTCTTCAAATTTTGTACTATCATGTTTCATGTTCCAGCTATGCTAAATTATTTCATTCCTTGAATAGGATACACTCTCTTTCACCTCATGGATTTTTGCATTAAACCCTCTTCACCCTCCCTTTGCTTAGCTAACAGTTAATTGTCTTGAAATAAAGCTTGGGAAACCTCTATGTTTCTTACCATCTATTGCAGCATTTTAAGTTTTGCCAAATAGCCTAAACCTTGTGGATTATCATTTCAGTTACTTGCTTACATTTTTCCTTAATCTCCTTTGTCCTCCAGGTACCCATATTCCAGAAGTCCCTAGCCTCAATAAATTCAACTCTTCAAATGTTCTTTTCCTTCGTTTAGGCCACAGTGAAATTAGGGGGAAAGAAGAATCCTAGAAGCTGCTGCAAAATCACAAAACTTTGCCTCTCCTCAGATCCCTTCTCTTGCCACTTTCTCCTTTCTGGTTCTCCAGGAACAAAATGAGCATCATCAGGAGAAAATTTCCTCAACTTCCACTCTACAAATACCTTTCTTTAAATACAGTTTTCTATTCTGCATAGTACATGCCATGTCCCCCTCATCTCCCTCCAGTCCCGCCAAGGCTAATTTACCACTCAATGTTTGGATTCCATTTCCACTGGATTGTCTCCTCAACATATGAACATGTTGAAGTAACTTTCATCTTTAAAAGTAAAGCAAAACAAAACAAAACTAATACCTCTCTCAATTCCATGTAGTCTTCTAAATGCTTGATAAAGGAGAGTTTTACATTCTGTCTATATTTTCTCTCTCACTATCTCTTTCTCTCCGTGTGTGTGTGTGTGTGTGTGTGTGTGTGTGTGTGTGTTTTGAGACAGAGTCTCACTCTGTCACCAAGGCTGGAGTGCAGTGACATGATCACAGCTCACTGCAGCCTTGACCTGCAGGCTCAAGTGATCCTCCCAACTCAGCCTCCTAAGTAGCTGGGACGACAGGCACACATCTCCATGTCTGGCTAATTTTTTAAAAAAATTTATGGAGATGAGGTTCCCTTGTGTTGCTTCAGCTGGTCTCAAACTTTTGGGTTTAAGAAATCCTCCTGCCTTGGCCTCCCAAAGTCTTCTGATTACAGACGTGAGTCACAGCACCAAGCCTATATTTCCATTTTGCTCTATTCACTCTGTAATCTGCTGAAGGACAACTTTTGCCCCCATATATCACTGAAATGGATTTCATTAAGGTCACCAAAAACTTTCATATCTCATGCATTTTCCAAAGGCAATTATATTAGCATTCTCCAGAGAAACAGATCCAATAGAATACATACAGATATATAAGAAGAGATTTATTATTGGCTTTATAATTTGATTTATAATTACATTTATAAATTCATTTACATGATTATGGGGTCCAAGAAGTTTCATGATCTGTCATCTGCAAGCTGGAGACCCAGGAAAGCTGGTGGTGTAATTCAGTCTGAGTTCAGTGGCATGAGAATCAGGAGAGCAGATGATGGAACTCCCAGTCTGAGGCCAAAGGCCTGAGAATCAGGACCTCGTATATTCTCACCATTTTGTTTCATTCAGTCCTTCAACAGATTGGATGATGCCATCCACTTTGGTGAAGATGGATTTTCTTTACACAGTCTACTGATTTAAATATTAACCTCTTACAGAAATCCCTCATGTACACACCCATAAATCATGTTTTGCCAGCTATGTGGGCATCCCTTAGACCAGTAAAGTCAACACACAAAATTAGCCATCACATCAATTAACATTTTTCCGTTCTTATTTTATCTGAATATTCTGGGGAATATTAGATACTGTTGACATTCTTCTCCTGATTGCTCTATTTTTTCTGCTTCTGGAAGAACATCTCCTTTGTTTTCTCCTATCTCCTTGGTTGTCCATCTCTTCTATAGGTTTTCTCTTCTTTCAAATGCCCCTTAACTGTTGGTTTTATCCAGAGCCTCAACCTTGGTCCTCTACTTTCAATGCATGGTCTCTGGGAGATCTTGTCCATCTATATGACTTCAGCTGTCACTCGCTATTTCCAATGGTTCTCTCTAATCAACTTTTAAAATTTTTAAAACTCTATTTATTTTTCTGAACTCTCTGATAATTCTAATCCCTACACTTCCAACACATATCAAAAAAAAACAGTATGTCCCAAACTCCTCCCACTCACCTCCTCCTCCTGCTGTGACACGTAGCATAGTGAATAACGTTAATCCCAAATCAGTTGCTCAAACAGAGTGCTGGGAGATGCCCAAACTGTGCCTTCTCAGTTACCCACAGTCACCATCACTTACAGTATTATCTCCTAAAAACCCTTCTTATTCACTCCTCTCCTATCACGTCACTAAGCCTTGTCCAGGTTCTTGTCATGTCTCAGTCTGGTCACTACAGTGACCTCTGATTTGGGCTCCCACCAAAGTGCTTTGTCAGAAACACAAATCTCACATTGTCACTTTCTTTCTGTTAGTCCTTCAATGGCTCCCTCAGCTTTCAGGATCAAGTTCAAATTCCATAGCTAAGTGGAAGCTCATTCATCGTCTGGCCACTTGCCAACCCCTTTCAGCCTCGTTTGTCCCATTCCCTAGTGTGTACTTCCTTTGCTCAGAATGCTCAGCTTCCTTACTGTGCAGTGTTGTTTCATGCCTTTGGGCATTCCCACATGCTGCTCATTCTACATATCTCTCCCTCCTTTCTTGATTCAGCTGACATCTATTAATTGTTTTTAAAAAAACTACCTCAGGAATCACCTTCTCCAGGAAGTTTTTCTTGACACCATAGCTTAATTAGATGCCCTCAGCAGTGTAACCACAGCCCTCTCTAAGTGCACCAAACACGTCAATTTTTCTATGTGTTTATCTGAAGACTATAAGCTCCTTTAGCTAAAGTACCTTGTCTCATGCAGCTTCTTTCCCAGCACTTAGTACGGTGCAAGGCATGCAATAAGTATCTGTCAAATAACTGATTGACAATGAAGAAACTGCCTTAGGGAATTGCCCTACACATTTTCAAAATCAGGTAATGTTAAAAAAAAAAAAAAAAAAAAAAAAGCGGCCGGGCGCGGTGGCTCAACCCTGTAATCCCAGCACTTTGGGAGGCCTAGACGGGTGGATCACGAGGTCAGGAGATCGAGACCATCCTGGCTAACACGGTGAAACCCTGTCTCTACTAAAAAAACAAAAAACTAGCTGGGCGAGGTGGCGGGCGCCTGTAGTCCCAGCTACTCGGGAGGCTGAGGCAGGAGAATGGCGTAAACCCGGGAGGCGGAGTTTGCAGTGAGCTGAGATCCGGCCACTGCACTCCAGCCTGGGTGACAGAGCAAGACTCCATCTCAAAAAAATAAATAAATAAAAATAAAAAATAAAAAAGCTGGAAACCAGGCCTTGTATACTAGACTTCATTTAAGGTTGGAAATAAAAAGCTAAAAGGAGAGAAAAGATCTCCTGAAGAAATATATTGCCTATTCAAGCCAGAATACACTTTTAAAATAGGCCAAGAGATTTCTAGAAAGCAATGCAGTTAACTTTTCATTTAAACAGAAAATGTTCTTTGCTGTCTTGCATGTTTTTCTAGACATAAGTAAATGACTCATTCATATACAGAGGCTTATTGAAAATGTATTGCATTCAGAGGTTCTTTCTATTTATCTTATTGTTTGACCTTGATAGTAAAGAGCTATGCGATATTTGTAATGCAGCTAACCATGCAAAGTGAAAGGAAAAGTTAGCCAATTACTTGGTGAAGGAAATCAGCATAAATAGGCTTCATAATTCAAGCCAAAAAGAATCTTGATTTTTAAATAAATCATGGTATTTTAGACTGCATTATTTGAATAAGTTAACTTTTTAGTGGCAGAGGTGAAAGTAACTTCCAAAATCATTGTGTTTTAGCTTTGGAAGGTTTTGTGATTTTTTCTTCATATATTTAACGTCCTTATTTGTTTTATTTTGGTAAATACTAAGTGTAACTTGCTTCCCAGAGCATTTATTACTATAGTGCAGTCAAAGGCTGTCTGCAAATGTATTGAATATTGGGGAGTGGGAGTGCTTAAACATTGACTTTACATAATTAAGTTTAAATTAAAACATGAGTTTGTTCCTTGACAAATATTTCTTAAGCATTTACTATGAACCAGGTATGTAATTGATCCTAAGATATAAAAGTGGTTAAGACAACGCCTTGCTCTCTCTCTTGCTTCCTCTCTGGCCATGTGTTCTCTGCACATGCCAACTCCCTTTTACCTTCCACCATAAGCTGAAGAACCCTAAGGACCTCACCAGATGCAGATGCCCAATCTTGAACTTTCCAGCCACCAGAATTGTGAGCCAAATAAACATTTAAAAAATAATAAATTACCCTGCCCAGATATTCTTTTATAGCAACACAAAACAGACTAAGACCGCCTCATATAGGTAAAATCCTACAGTCTTTTTGTGACTGGCTTATTTTACTTAGCATAATGTTCTTAAGGTAAATCCATATTATAACATTTATCTGAGTTTCCTTCCTTTTTAAGGCTGGATAATATTCCATTGTATGTATATACCATATTATCTTTATTCATCCACTCATGGACATTTAAGCTCCTTCTACCCCTTGGCTATTGTGGACAATGCTGCTATAAACATGTGTGTGTAAATATCTCTTTGGCACTCTGCCTTTGATTCTTTTGGATACATACCCAGAAGTGAGATTGCTGGGCCATGTGGCAATTATCTTTTTAATTTTTTGCAGAACTGCCATGCTGTTTTACATACCAACTGCACCATTTTACATTTCCACCAACTGTGCTCAAGGGTTCCAGTTTCTCTACATCTTTATCAACACTTGTTATTTTAGCCCTTTTTTAACAATAGCCACTTTCATGGGTGTGAAAAATATTAACATAATCTTGACTTCAGTGCCTCGTGCCATACACAATACATAGCAGCTACTTTATGAAAGCTCATGGTTGAGATGTATTAAAAGAGTATATTTTCATAATGTGTTTGCTTTATAAAGTTGATGTTAGAGATCATTAATGGAGCCTATGATCTGTGCGTTAGGATAAAACAAGACACATCTTACAGAAAAAAGACTATCTCTGCTTTCAAGGAATTCTCAATTTGGTGAGCAAAACATCTATGACAACTACTAAATCATCATATGATAAGTGCTACAAAGGAAGAATAAATAACATACAATGAAAATAGAAAGGTAAGTATGATTCACTTTGTGAAAGAGGTGAGGAAGAAGAGGTTACAGAGAAAACTTCTTCAAGGGTTTGATCTGACCTTGATGACTGTGGAGAATTTCACCTGGTGGAGAATGAGTGCTCAAGAGCAGAAGGGCACTCCTGACCAAAGTAACCAAATCCACAAAGGCCTGATGGGGAAGTAATGCACACTGTGTCTGCAAGGGTGGAGAGAGCTCAGGGGATGTGTGGGAAGTGCATGGGATAGAACTGATACAAAAGTTTATTTCACAACTACATTTCTCAGAGTTTAGCTATTTATAAAATAAAGACATACATTTTGCTTTATCTGTAGAACAACAGTACTACTTACTTAACATTGTTTAAAATGACTTTCTAAAATGTAAATGCCTATTTTGACTTCATGTTAAGCAATAATATTCATGAAATTACACTTTTAAGATGCTAATCACATTTTTCTAATGCCCATTAAAATAAAAGTAAGTAATATCATTATGCAAATGCTTGGCACTGTGCCACTTAAAATTGTCTCATTCCACCAGGAACATATGCTCCACACTTTGGGAAATACTGCTTTGCATTAATAATGGACATGAAAGAAACACCTTTCACAAACTTTAGTTTTCCAAATATGTGAGGAAGTAGTGAAAATGATGAAATGTTTTAAATGAAGCAATTTTGAAATTTCTGCTAGAAGCAAGCATGTAATGGCTGAAAAATGCTAGGAAACAAGTAGTCAAAGAAAGTTAGCTGAATAAGGTGAGAGGAGAAAGGAATCACATCATGGTACAGAGGAAAATGCTCTGTTTGAAGATAAGAATTTAGTAGAAAGAGCAGACTGAGCATTAACCAGAAATTGATTTTTTTTTTTTTCCGGCTAAACACTAGAGCTATATTGCCCATTATGTTAGCTAGTAGCCATATGAGGATATTTAAAATTAAATTTGAGTTAATTAACATTAAACTTAAGCCAGGCACAGTGGCTCACGCCTGTAATCCCAGAACTTTGGGAGGCCGAGGCGGGCGGATCACGAGGTCAGGAGATCAAGACCATCCTGGCTAACATGGTGAAACCTCATCTACACTAAAAATACAAAAAATTAGCTGGGCATGGTGGCGGGCGCCTGTAGTCCCGGCTGCTCGGGAGGCTGAGGCAGGAGAATGGCATGAACCCGGGAAGCGGAGCTTGCAGTGAGCTGAGATCGCACCACTCCTTTCTAGCCTGGGCAACAAAGCGAGACTCCGTCTCAAAAAAAGAAAAAAAAAGTTAAACTTAAATTTCAATTTCTCAATCTCACTGGCCACATTTCAAGTCTTCAACAGCCATATATGGCTAGTTATTACTCTATTGGACAGAGCGCATACAGAATATATCCATTATTGCAGAAAATGTCCTCCAGCTATATTGAGATATAATTATCAAATATGACATGTATACATTTAAGGTGTACAACATGATGTTTGGATATGTGCACACATTTTAAAATGAATACCACTATCAAGCTGATTAACATCACATCACCTGATGTTTGGATACGTGCATGGCAAAAACATTTAAGATTTACTCTTTTAGCAAACTTCAAGTATGCAATACAGCATTATTAACAGTAGTCATCATGCTGTATATTAGGTCTCCAAAACTTATTTATCCTATGTAACTAAAACTTCGTACCTTGATTGACATCGCCCCATTGGACGACATCGTACTAGACTAATAGGATGCTGAGACTTCACATTGTTGAACTACAAGGCTTCAAGGAGAAAACTCCTAAAATTAAATTAAACATACAGAATTAGTTATATTTTATTTATCAGGGCAATTAGAGGACAATGCCTCAATTAATAGTGGAAACATGGCTTTCCTTAATCAGGAATAAGGTCGTTATTCTGATAAGAGCTTTTGATGCCCAACTTGAGCATGATTAATAATGAGTAATGTAAAATGCTAAGTAATTGGAGAAAATCCAAATTCCCTTATGATATTGCTCAAATTCCCTGATACAGCTTCTTCAGAATGAAAATAACAAAAAAGCTGCAAGCTAAGGGTCCCACTATTGAAATCTATGGTTTTAGAACTCCAGGTTTCTATTGAGTTATGTCTCAGGCCCAGGCCATCTCCCCGGTAGACAGATTATCCTAGCCTTCATTATGCTTTAAGAATTTCTCAGGCCAGATGCAGTGGCTGATACCTGTAATCCCAACACTTTGGGAGGCCAAAGTGGGAGGATTACTTGGGACCAGTAGTTCTCAGTCAGCCTGGGCAACATAGAAAGACCCCATGTCTACAAAAAATAAAAATAAAAAAAAAATTGCCAGGTGTGGTGGCACATGCCTGTAGTCCTAGCTTCTTTGGAGGCTGAGGCAGAGACTTGAGCCCAGGAGTTTGAGGTTACAGTGAGCTATGATTGAGCCACTGCACTCCAGTCTGGGTGACAGAGTCAAACTTTGTCTCTAGGGGGGAAAAGAAAGGAAGAAGAAAGAAAGAATTTCTCCCATACATGTATATCCTCTAATATTTTTTTCAACTTCTGGAATATAATTTATGTAGTAGTATTTCTTGTGACCATGTAATCACTTCTTCTGAGCCTGAACTCTACTGTCAGTAAAAATGGAATGATATTAAATTAAATGATACAGCACAAAGAAAGTGCTTAGTACAAACAGAAAATGCCAACAAAATGTAATACATGTAGAAATCCTTCTCTATTACACTATAGTTTTCTAGTGGCTTGTAGAGTTGAAATTCAGTATCCCAATCTGTTCCTGCCACTTCACATGCGACAACCTGAGCCTTAATAGTGATCAATCAACCAACAGGAATCAAGTCCTCTGTTCAGGACACCAGAGTCTGTAAGTGGCCCATAGACTTCTAACAAAATATAAGGCATGACCTCCACATTCAAAGAACTGAAATATAAGTGAAAATAAAAGTATTTCAAGGGCATTCACTAGTGAGAATAGTAAAATTTGTGGCTACCATCAATGAGCCTCCAGATAAATGCTGAAAGTCACAGTAAGATCACTGCCATCTTTAGAAAAAATGGACCAACAGAGAACAGAAGGCCTCAAGGCAGCAGGAATATTTGAAAACTTACGGTGAGTATTACAATTTATTACCTTCCTTCCTAGAAAATTTTGGAATGAAGGTAGGGAGATCAGAATTCCAAAATCAGCATTGGTGAGGGCTCAAAGCTTGAGACCATGCCCTCAAATTAGAGAATCACATAATTAATAAATGCAGTGTATAAGTGCAAGTGCTAGTTTCATTTATATATGCATGTTTATGTCATTTTTTAATAAAGACCCTGAAAAAATTGAAATATAATGTGTAGGAAGATGAAGAGAGAACAAAAGTGTTAGAAAATCTATTTAATGAAATCACAGATGAAAACTTACCAAGTTATAAGGGGCTTTTCCAGTTTTTGCTCAGCACTTCTCCTTGCTGCCACCACGTGAAGAAGCACGTGATTGCTTCCCTTTCCACCAAGATTGTAAGTTTCCTGAGGTGTTTCCAGCCATGCTGAACTGTGAGTCAATTAAACCTCTTTCCTTTATAAATTACCCAGTCTCAGGCAGTTCTTTATAGCAGTGTGAGAATGGACTAATACAGTAAATTGGTACCAGGTCGTGAGGTGCTGTTGTGAAGATACCAGAAAATGTGGAAGTGACTTTGGAACTGGGTAACAGGCAGAGGATGGAACTGTTTGGAGGGCTCAAAGAAGATAAGAAGATGTGGGAAAGTTTGGAACTTCCTAGAGACTTGGAGGGCTCAGAATACAGGAAGATGTGGGAAAGTTTGGAACTTCCTAGAGACTTGTTGAATGATTTCGACCAAAATGCTGATATAGGCTGGGCATGGTGGCTCACACCTGTAATCCCAGCAATTTGGGAGGTCAAGGCAGGTGGATCACCTGAGATCAGGAGTTTGAGACCAGCCTTGCCAACATGGTGAAATCCCTACTAAAAATACTAAAATTAGCCAGTCATAGTGGCACATGCCTGTAATCTCAGTTGCTGGGGAGGCTGAAGCACAAGAATTGCTTGAACCCAGGAGGCAGAGTTTGCAGTGAGCTGAGATTGTGCCACTGCACTCCAGCCTGGGCAACAGAGTTAGACTCTGTCTCAAAAAAAAAGAAAAAAAGAGGTTGATATGGACAACAAGGTCCAGGCGAGGTGGTCTCAGATGGAGATGAGGAGCTTGTTGGGAACTAGAGTAAAGGTCACTGTTGCTATGCAAAGACACTGGTGGCATTTTGCTCCTGCCCTAGAGATCTGTGGAACTTTCAACTTGAAAGAGATGATTCAATGTATCTGGGAAAAGAAATTTCTAAGCAGCAAAGCTTTCAAGAGGAAGCAGAGCATAAATGTTTGAAAAATTTGCAGCCTGACAATGTGATAGAAAAAAATCCCTCATTTTTAGGGGGAGAAATTCAAGCCAGCTACAGAAATTTGGGTAAGTAACAAGGAGCCAAATGTTAATCATCAAGACAATGGGGAAAATGTCTTCAGGGTATGTCAGAGACCTTCACAGCAGCCCTTCCCATCACAGGCCTGTTGGAGTGCAGGAAGCATCCAGCATGAGTAAAGAGAGCTTAGCCAAGAGTAACTGACATACTCTGTCTATTGGCAAATACTGGAGAGAATGATAAATACTCAAATACCCTAACTGTAAAAAATACTCATATGTACCCCATAAATACATAAAATATTATATATCAATAAAAAAATGCATAGAGATAATTATTAGGGTTTTTGGTTTAAAGTTCTGACACGATCTCTCTAAACATTCACTGGAATATTTGTAAAGACCCAAAAAGAATTTGGTGTACATTTCTGAGACTACAGCCTAAAAATGGCATTCAGTTGATCTGCAGAATTTGAGAGGAATTTCCTCTAAGTGTACTACAGAGAAAGCTAACTACATGGAGGTCCCATGCAATACCCACAGGATAACTGGGAGTGAGAAAACTTCACTACCCCCCACTGTTTAATTACTAGGTCACACAAACAACACCAATCAGAAAACGGGGCAAGTTACCATATGCCATGTGAATGATACTTCTTGGGATGCCTGAGTCCCTCCTCCACCTCACTCTTTCTCAGAACCTCTCTTTCTACTGTCACACAGAGGCTATGCCCAAAATAAAGGGGCAGGATGAGAGAAGGAGTGAAATGATTTATGGATATATTTGGTTGCTTGGTCCTCATCAAGTATTCATGTGAAGGTGTCAGGAACAGCTGATGACAACAATCGTAGATTGAAGTTGTTGTGTATGTCATTTGCTCAGGTGTCAGAAAGCCAGTGAGCAGGGTTAGGGAAAGATTTCATTTCAGTTCATAGAACCACATGAGGAGAAAGTCTGCTAAACACCTAAAATGGAATTACGAATCCAATATTATTCAACTGCATTTCTGAGAAGGGCTTTTAACTAGTGCCCAAAGATAATGAGAGCTCGGCCAAGAGTAACTGACAAATTTGGCCTATTGGCAAATACTAGAATTGGATTGGATTCTTCTTCAGAAGTTAAGAATTTTGTAAAAAGAAAAAAAAATTCAATTCTGTATTAGTCAGGATTACTAATTACTAATTTCAAACAAGAGAAACAAAATCCAACTATCTTATGAAAAAAAAAAGGTATTTACCGCAAGAAAGAAGGGGAGGTGAGCTTTTTCATGCATTATTGCATTTACTTATTCATCCATTCAGTGAGTCTTAATTAAACCCCTAGTATGTGCCAAAGACTGTACTAGGCCTTAGGAATGACAGTAAACAGGAAAGTTAAAATGCCTGCCCTTGTAGAGTTTACATTCTAATCAATATTTAATGTAATGTCAGTTAAAATAAAACCAACGAAGAATATTCTATCAGAGTAAGAGGATAAGGAAATGTGAAGAGGAGCTGCTGCTATGTTACGTGGGTGGTCAAAGAAGCACTTCTTGAAAGTGCGTCATTTGAGATCTGAAAGAAGCAAGGGAACTAGATATGTAAATCAGAAAGAAGGGAATCCCAGGCAGAAAAAACAAGTGCAAAGGGCTTGAAATGGAAATGAGAGCGCAGAGGCCAGAGTGGCTGCAGAGGATTACACAGGCAGAGAAGCAACAGATGAGGACAGAGAAGGCAACGATTCAGGGTTCGTGGCCATAAAGATTTCACATTTTAAACTAAATGCTACAGGTGGTCTTTGGAGAGTTTGAGCAACACGATTAAATTTATAATTCGGGAAACAATTCTGTCTGCTGCTTAGAGAAACACCGTGTCTGTTTGGATGTAAATGTGTGTTTGCGTGACCCACATAGTGTTACACACACACACATATATGTTACACATATATAGTGTTACACACACCACATACACATATATAATATTCTTACCCAGACTTCAGAAAATGTGCTACTGAGAACAGTGATGGATCCTGAGGCAAGATAAATACTTGAATATAGCACAAAATTTCTGAGAAAATGGACTCACATGGAAAAGATTAAAAGAAGAGAACGTTCTAGTGGAGCATTTCAGACTTAAGAACAGGTTAGCAAGGTCATGAACTTTTTCTTTTCCCTTGAACTACGGAGAAAGTTATATTTAATGTAAAGTTTTCACCATTTTCCTATTTACAATGCTATTCCCTTTGGTTATGCCAAAATCTTCACAGAATCAGATAAAGACATGAGCAGTGGAATGTGGAGAGTATAGAGACATGGTGGAGTTGGTCCTCATATTGGTTTCCATGGAGACAGAGCAACATTCTCCAAAAGAGATTGTGTCTAGGCATGTAAGAAACTAACTAAAAGCTAAGTGACTCATTGCTCATGGGGGAACTGGCAGCTACACAGGCTGCATATGAAAGAGAGGAGCAACTGTCAGATGGGGAACTCAGGGAGGATTTAAGACAACAACATTCTTCCTTTCTCAAAATACACTAGACTCAGGGTGTTTCATTAGGGGCACTTTTGGCGTTTTGATGCGACCATTCTTCCTTTTATAAAGTTGTCCCACACTCTACAGGGTGGTGAGCATCCATGCTACCATCCAGTAAATACTGAGAACTAGGCATCAAACTGTTTCAAATACCTCACTCTTAGCCACCACCTACTTCACAAAAAGGCTTCTATAAAATATACGTTCTTCTCTGTGGGGTTTCACCAGTATCAAAGAGTGTGATCATCTTCTCAAAGCGTCAAGCCCCTTCCCATATCACCATTGTTGAGTTGTCAAGACCACCTAGAAAAGAGATAAGCCAAAGACAAATCAGCAGACTATGTGACAGTGGGAGAACCACCTCAGTTGGAGCAGCCAAGTGAAGTGTGGAGGCAGCTAATGTTCCTAAAGAGAAGCCAGGCAGGATCTCATTCATGAAGACTGATTGTAATTGCTAATGTGTCACCATTTTTAACATAATTGAGATATTTTTAAGAGGGAAAAGTCAAATCTTTTCAAATGTTTTTTTTCCCCCTCAGAACTAAATGTCTCTTAGTTGACAAGATAAAAGAGAATAATCAGGTGTTAGCACTGCTGCCTAATGAGGTCATTATGGAAATGTTCCTGAGTGTTCAGCAGAGTCGGTTAGTGTGGACATGCTTAGTGAAGGGTGGGGAGGGTGAAAAGAAAATGAAAAGTAGTTATTTTTCTCAATTACTTAACTGTTTCATCTTATTTTATACTACACACACAATCTTTTTCTCTTTACCAGCAGTAGAAAATTCTGCTTTTAGAACTTCCAGAAAGAAACAAGTAAAAGAGACAGAAAGACCTGTAATGCTATATAACCATCACCCCATTATGTCTTTTTTTTTCCTTCAGAAACAGTAATGAATTGCTAAGAGAAAAATGTTCACACTGTCCTCTTGAAAAAGCTTTTTATTCCTTGAAGCACAGTCGGGAATTATAAGATAAATCAAAGGGTCAGTGGGTGACTTCTTTTCTTAGAGAAAACACGTGTATGTGGAAGAATCAAAAGAAGGGAAAGACAAAGGGTAAAAAAGAACAATAAAAATACTTTGCTCTTTTAAAGAATGACACAGTTTGCATCTTCAATATAACATTAAAGCAGGTACATGTGCCGAGATGCACACATTGGTCCATGAGCCAAGATGCTACTGATGGCACATTACTTCATGTACCCACATGGAGTCACGTAAGGAGAAAACAACTGGGGTAAGTGATCTGTTCACAACAGTAGTCACTGTAGATATGGCTGCTATTTGCTAATAAACTGCTACAAAAATTCCTGAAAGCAGGAGAGAGAAGATCAAAATGGGAAAGAGTGTACCTTTAGAACAGAGGGTGGTTGTACAAAATGAGGATTTAATCTTTCTAGTAAAGATGTGGACATACAGAGCTAATAAATTCCTGCAGGCCTGTATGCAGGAAGGAAGGTTCACTCTATTCAACATTAGGCTCATGGCCCTAAACTGCCTGGATCTCTGGGTAAGGAAAGGGAATAACCTGAACCACTGGGATTCCCTGATGCTTCAGAGAGAGAGAACTGAAGACATTAATTCATCAAGTGCTCACATAATTCTTGGGCTTGCAAATTATTTCTCAGTGATTACCAGCAAGGCATCTGTGGGACAACTTACATAAATTAATGTTTCATTTAATTTACATCTTTTTCTCTTTTAATAGAAAAGATTAAAAAGCCTATAGTTGGCTGGGCATGGTGACTCATGCCTGTAATTCCAGCACTTGGAAGTCTGAGGCAGGGGAATCCCTCAAGCCCAGGAGTTTGAGAGCAGCCTAGGCAACATAGTGAGAGCCTCTCTCTACAAAAATATGTAAAATTAGCCATGTTTCATGATATGCACCTGTAGTTTCAGCTACTTGGAAGGCTGAGGTGGGAGAATCATTTGAGCCCAGGATATTGAGGCTGAAGTGAGTCAAGATTGTGCCACTGTACTCCAGCCTGGGTGACACAGACCATGTTTCAAAAAACAAAAAGCGATGACAGCCAGTGATTTTGAATTTAGGGTCCCTATCTCCCATAATACTTAAGTATTTTCTAGAATGAGAACAATTATATCATGCCCAATTGTAACTTCTATTAACGTTTTCTAGATTATGTAGATGAAAAAAAGATTTTAAATTGTATAAATATTGACACTCAGCAGACCCTTTTATCTCCAGGTAACATTAATCAGACTTTGATGGCTACTAATAGCTAATGACCATGAATAGAAAATCTCTTGGCTGTGTATTATATTTTGGTTCTTAGGATAAGTCAACTGAAATATAGTTTCAGTGACTACCTTTTAATAAGTATTATTAAAAGGATTAGTAATGCCCTACAAAATATACAAGTGTGCTCTTAAGATATTTGCTTTTGAGAAGTCCACAGAAGTTACTAAATATTTATTATATCTGATATTTGCTACAAAAATTTGCAGAATTTGGACTTAAAAGGTAGCTTTTATCATTTATTGAAGCATAATTGATCCTCAAGTTTTAATCAGCATTAGCCATTATTAATGTGGATGTCAAAATTAAAGAAGGAATTCTGGTTAAGTGATTCTTACATTCCAGTGGTGAATTATTTAGAATGTATTTTTTTATTCTTCCCTCTGTCACCCAGGCTGGAGTGCAGTGGTGCAATCATGGCTCACTGCAGCCTTGACCTTCCAGGCCCAAGCAATCCTTCCACTTCAACCTCTCGAGTAGTAGGACTACAAGTGCATGCCACCACACCTGGCTAAATTTTGTATTTTTTTGTAGAGACAGGGTTTCGTCATGTTTCCCAAGCTGGCCTTGAACTCCTGGACTCAAGCCATGCACCCACCTCAGCCTCCCAAAGTGCTGGGATTACAGGCATGAGTCACCACACCCAACCTAGAATGCACTGTTGATGGGGTCATTTCTTCTGCTTTAAAATAATACGAGTAAAAAAGGGTCAGTCACATTTTATGTCTCATATCCATCTGACATCAGTGGAGGAGTTTGCTGAGAGGTCAGCATGTTATACTCACATTATTTTGTTTGCTTATTTTTTTGTTTTGTGTTTACTAGTGTCTCAGCAAAAACTATAAACTTACAATGTTTAATTACTTATTTTATACAATTTATCCTATCAATAAAGTGCTTTAATTTTGAGAGTGTTTGGTCATATAGAAATTTTCTCAGTATTATTACTTTTAAAATGTAATCAACAACCACAAATACAGCAACTGACCACTTCAAACACTATGCAACAAGGAAAAATAGATTAAGCCCAATAAAATGAGAACATTTTAATAACAGTCTTTCTTCAGTCTCTGAGCCATAAAGCAGACGTTGACTCTCACTTTGATATATCCCATATCAGCGTCTTCCGTAGGAAGAGAAAATCCAGAATTTGATCTGCATCTCTAAATCTAGACAAATATTTTTAAAATGAAGGATTGAGCTATAAATATTGTCTATATAAATTCCAATAAACGAACATATTTGCATATGGCTAATATTTGAGTTCTATATGAATTCTGAAACTTTGGCAGTATTTGTGTTTGCCAAGCACTGTTCTGTTCCAGTAGGCTTGCAAATTAAATATACTTCAGATTGTTCTAAAACAAAGGGGAATCCATTGTGAGTGTATCACGACCTTCTGCCCACCCCTATCAGTTGTTTTTCTCTTTTCTTTTGAGATGGAATTTCGCTCTCGTTGCCCAGGCTGGAGTGCAATGGTGCAATCTTGGCTCACCGCAAACTCCACCTCCCGGGCTCAAGCAAGTCTCCTGCCTCAGCCTCCTGAGTAGCTGGGATTTGGTATGTGCCTTCATGCCCAGCTAATTTTCTATTTTTAGTAGAGACAGGGTTTCTCCATGTTGGTCAGGCTGGTCTCGAACTCCCAACCTCAGGTGATTCATCCACCTCAACCTCCCAAAGTGCTGGGATTACAGGCATGAGCCACCTTGCCCGGCTAGGAAAAGGCTTAAAATTTTAACCATTGTATTTACCACACGATCAGGAAAGTAAAGTGGAAACACCAGAAATGGGAGTGAAGACAGTTCTGTCATTAACTCAATGTGCAACCTTCTGTCATGCAAATATTCTGGTGCTTAATTCCTTAGTTGTAAATAGATAGTTTCTATTCAATACAGCAAATTATGTGAGTGTGAAGATATACACATACACACAAGTGACACATAGAAATGCTAGATAAAATGTAACATCAAATAGTTCTTCTTATATATGCTAGAGTTCCAAAGCAAGAAAAAGATGTACATACGTACCAGAAACTACAAATAAACTTAAAATCGAAGGGGTGAGAACAGCTAAATATCTCTGAGGAGAGTTAGAGAAAGTCATAAGTTAAGTGGGTTGGATCAAATGCCTGAAAGAGAATTGTGGCTGAAGCTGCATACCCTGTGCTTCGTGGGACCCTGAATCTTAGCTCCCTCCCTAAAGATTGGAGCCAGAAAGAGGAATCCAGTCCATGAAGCAGAAAAACTCTGCTCACTGGCCCAAGAACACATCATGGAAAGAAGGGTGACAGCACTGAGTGATGAATGGAAAAATAGTCACCATCAAGAAACTGAAACTGCAAGCCATGCATTGGTATTGGGTTCAATTTTTTGTCACCTACATATAATTAGACCACCAATTTAGAAATTAAAAATCAATATAGACATGAGTATTATAGATACATATATTTCCTACCTGTGTCCATTGAGGGGGATTGCCCAACAGCAAGGAGCACACCTAACACCTAGTCTTGCCTTCTGAACACCATTCTCTAATAAAAAGAGCCCGAGATCCATACAGCAATGGCTGCTTCTGGAACTGGAATAGAGAAAACACAAGATGAGTCTAGAGCATCTTGTAGTACCAGAAAATAAAGAAATATTAAAAAAAAATAAAAGGGGCCGGGCGCGGTGGCTCAAGCCTGTAATCCCAGCACTTTGGGAGGCCGAGACGGGCGGATCACGAGGTCAGGAGATCGAGACCATCCTGGCTAATACGGTGAAACCCTGTCTCTACTTAAAAATACAAAAAACTAGCCGGGCGACGAGGCGGGCGCCTGTAGTCCCAGCTACTTGGGAGGCTGAGGCAGGAGAATGGCGTGAACCCGGGAGGCGGAGCTTGCAGTGAGCTGAGATCCGGCCACTGCACTCCAGCCTGGGTGGCAGAGCAAGACTCCGTCTCAAAAAAAAAAAAGGATACAGGCATGTCAAAGGGACATAGGGACCAACCTGAAAGAGCTCCCAATGGCTATATCTGCAACAACTGGAGCAAAAATATAAATAACATAATATTGGATTATAAGCCAAAGTATAAATGATTATACATGTTCATACTAATGTAAGTAAATGATTGAATAGATAAATGAATAGGAAAGAAGAGGTTTTTTTTTTTATAGAAGACTTTAAATAATATATGTGTGTAGATACTCCTCCCTTCAGGACCTCCCTCTAGGGTGAAGTGGATGGAGCGATTTGCATCCAAAGAAGAAAGATGGAAAGGAAAACACGGTAAATTTACAGTGGCAAACAAGATCTTAATTAACCAAGCGCTTAACGTTAACATCACCAGTGATAAATCATTTGATACCACACACCCCTGATATGATAGAGTGAGAAGTGGCACTCCACTTCTGTAATATTCTTCCTAGAAACTTATAACCTTTAATCTGATTTTGAGTAAAACACTGACAAACAAAAAGTAGGGAATTCTATAAAATAAATGATCAATGCTCTTTCAAATTTTCAAGGTCATGAAAGACAATAAAATAATGAGAAATTGTCACAGGCCTGAGGAGACTAAAAAAGCACACATTGTAGTAAACTATCAGAGATTCAGAGATAAATACCTTACTGCCCCATGGAAGCGCCTCCACAACTCAAGACTCATAACATTTTTACAGAAAATAATTCCATCTGTATATGAACTAGAGTAAATATTCCAAAGTATGTGTGAAAATTAACCTTGGAAAAGAGTTAGTATATTAAAAAGGGGGGTGGGAGAGAAATAACTTACACACCAGGAATTTTAGATACTAGAATACTTTTTTTTTTTTTTTTTTGAGATGGAGTCTCGCTCTGTGGCCCAGGCTAGAGTGCAGTGGCCCGATCTCGGCTCACTGCAAGCTCTGCCTCCCAGGTTCAGGCCATTCTCCTGCCTCAGCATCCTGAGTAGCTGGGACTACAGGCGCCCGCCACCGCGTCTGGCTAATTTTTTTTTGTATTTTTGGTAGAGACGGGGTTTCACTGTGTTCGCCGGGATGGTCTGGATGTCCTGACCTCGTGATCCGCCCGTCTCGGCCTCCCAAAGTGCTGGGATTACAGGCGTGAGCCACCGCGCCCGGCCGATACTAGAATACTCTTAAAGGAAATCTAAATTAAGTTTGATAAAAAAAAAAAAAAACAACAAAAAACAAAAAACAGAGTGACCAAGAAACATATTTGTTTTAAAATGGCATTTAACAGGAACTAAATAATCTTTAAAAGCACTATCACCCATGGATGCAAGGCTGGTTCAACATAGGCAAATCAATAAACATAATCCATCACATAAACAGAACTAATGACAAAAACCACATAATTATCTCAATAGATGCAGAAAAGGCCTTCAATACAGTTCAACACCCCTTCATGCTAAAAACTCTCAATGAACTAGGTATTGATGAAACGTATCTCAAAGTAGTAAGAGCTATTTATGACAAACCCATAGCCAATATCATACTGAATGGGCAAAAGCTGGAAGCATTCCCTTTGAAAACCAACACAAAACAAGGATGCCCTCTCTCACCACTCATATTCAACATAGTATTGGACGTTCTGGCAAGGGCAATCAGGCAAGAGAAAGAAATAAAGTCTATTCAAATAGGAAGACAGGAAGTCAAATTGTCTCTCTTTGCAGATGACATGGTTGTATATTTAGAAAACCCCATCATCTCAGACCAAAATCTCCTTAAGCTGATAAACAACTTCCCCAAAGTCTCAGGATACAAAATCAATGTGCAAAAATCACAAGCATTCCTATACACCAATCATAGACAAACAGAGAGCTAAATCATGAGTGAACTCTCATTCACAATTACTTCAAAAAGAATAAAATACCTAGGAATACAACTTACAAGTGATGTGCGGGACCTCTTCAAGGAGAACTACAAACCTCTACTCAAGGAAATAAGAGAGGATGCAAACAAATGGAAAAACATTCCATGCTCATAGATAGGAAGAATCAATACTGTGAAATGGCCATACGGCCCAAGGTAATTTATAGATTCAGTGCTATCCCCATCAGGCTACCACTTTCTTACAGAATTAGAAAAAACTATTTTAAATTTCATATGGAACCAAAAAAGAGCCCATATAGCCAAGACAATCCTAAGCAAAAAGAACAAAGCTGGAAGCATGATGCTACCTGACTTCAAACTATACTACAAGGCTACAGTAACAAAAACAGTGTGGTACCAGTACCAAAACAGATATATAGACCATTGAAACAGAACAGAGGCCTCAAAAATAACACCACACATCTACAACCATCTAATCTTTGACAAACCTGACACACACAAACAATGGGGAAAGGATTCACTATTTAATAAATGATGTTGGGAAAATAGGCTAGCCATAGGCAGAAAACTGAAACTGGACCCCTTCCTTACACTTTATATAAAAACTAACTCAAGCTGGATTAAAGACTTAAATGTAAGACCTAAAACCATAAAAACCCTAGAAGATAACCTAGGTAATACCATTCAGGACATAGGCATGGGGAAAGACTTCATGTCTAAAACATCAACAGCAATGGCAACAAAAGCCAAAATTGACAAATGGGATCTAATTAAACTAAAGAGTTTCTGCACAGCAAAATGAACTATCATCAGAGTGAACAGGCAACCTACAGGATGGGAGAAAGTTTTGCAATCTATCCATTTGACAAAGGGCTAATATCCAGAACTTCAACAAATTTACAAGAAAAAAACAAACAACCCCATCAAAAGGTGAGCAAAGGATATGAACAGACACTTCTCAAAATAAGACATTTATGCAGCCAACAAACGTATGAAAAAAAGCTCATTATCAGTGGTCATTAGAGAAAGGCAAATCAAAACCACAATGAGATATCATCTCATACCAGTTAGGATGACAATCATTAAAAAGTCAGGAAATAACAGATGCTGGAGAGAATGTGGAGAAATAGGAACGCTTTTACACTGTTGGAGGAGTGTAAATTAGTTCAACCATTGTGGAAGACAGTGTGTCAATTCCTCAAGGATCTAGAACCAGAAATACCATTTGACCCAGCAATCCCATTACTGGGTATATACCCAAAGGATTATAAATCATTCTACTATAAAGACACATGTACATATATGTTTATTGCAGCACTGTTCACAATAACAAAGACTTGGAACCAACCCAAATGTCCATCAAGGTGAGACTGGATAAAGAAAATGTGGCACATATAAACCATGGAATACTATGCAGCCATAAAAAAGGATGAGTTCATGTTCTTTGCAGGGACATGGATGAAGCTTGAAACTATCATTCTCACCAAACTAACACAAGAACAGAAAACCAAACACCGCATGTTCTCACTCATAAGTGGGAGTTGCACAATGAAAACATATGGACACAGGGAGGGGAACATCACACACCAGGGCCTGTTGGGGGGTGGGGGGCTGGGGAGGAATAGCATTAGGAAAAATACCTAATGTAGATGACGGGTTGACGGGTGCAGCAAACTACCATGGTACCTGTATACCTACGTAACAAACCTGCACGTTCTGCGCATGTATCTCAGAACTTAAAGTATAATAATAATAATTTTAAAAAGCGCCCTGCCACAGCCAGACTTGTCCTGCTGCTTGGCGCTGCCTGTCTTGGAGCCACATTATTCTCTGTGCATCTGAGTAACTCACATGAAGGAGCCAAACCAACATAATGTCACATAATTAAGAGGACTAAGCAGAGAAACATATTCTAACAAGGTTTATAGCCTCAAAGAAGAGTGTGTTAAAGGTGGTTTTAGATTGCAAAGTGATTCTGTGCTGTGTCAAAGATTCATGGGGAAGGCATTCTTGAGTCACGGAGGATCTCAAATTAAATGGAAGGAGAGTAGGAACCACCTTAATTGAAGGAATAATAAGAGTTATTCAGCATTAAAGGAAGACTGCTAGCAAAAGAAAAGCAATTGCTAATACCTGATTTGATTCTGGTGACTATTTCTCTCACCACTTTTTCTGTCCTTGGCCTTAAATTTCACCATCTCGAAATATTTAGTCTGGAACTCTAGAAGGTTATGACAGTCTTTAGATCACCATTCAAAACACTTGTCCCAGTCTGAAATTACCTGTTTCTTTTTTAATTAAATATCATTTTTGGCCGGGTGCGGTGGCTCAAGCCTGTAATCCCAGCACTTTGGGAGGCCGAGACGGGCGGATCCCGAGGTCAGGAGATCGAGACCATCCTGGCGAACACGGTGAAACCCCGTCTCTACTAAAAAATACAAAAAACTAGCCGGGCGAGGTGGCGGGCGCCTGTAATCCCAGTTACTCGGGAGGCTGTGGCGGGAGAATGGCATGAACCTGGGAGGTGGAGTTTGCAGTGAGCTGAGATCCGGCCACTGCACTCCAGCCTGGGCGACAGAGCCAGACTCCGTCTCAAAAAAAAAAAAAATATATATATATATATATATATATATATAATTTTTACTTTAATTAATAAATAATTGTATCGATTTTACGGTAAGCCAGACTAGTTTTTATTGTGTTTTTTTAATACACACAAAATAAAATTTACCATCTTAATTATTTTACCCTGTTTCTTCATGTTTACATCTGCCTCTCCACTGTCATGTAAGTTCAGGAAGATCTCTGTCTGTTTTGTTCAACTCAGAACTCCTTGAACTCAGAAGTGACTGGCACATAATAAGTAGTAAATAAATATTTGCCAAATGAGTTAACAAATCTTTAGAACTGCTGTTTTTTTTCCTTCAGATTTTTACAGACAAATGACCTAGGGTTAATTATTTTAAGTTGAAAAATATCCAAGCTAATTCAAGTAAAAGTGAAGTTCAAAATAAATTAGCCAGGAGATTCTTTAATCTTCTGTGTTAGCTTTAGCTCTGTGGCCCTAATCTCAATGTATATTCTTCTCATCATCACCAAAGGGAAAGTTTTAATTATTTTATCCATTTTTTCTTAATTTAAAGCTCAGTAAAATTTCAGTCTTTTAATATATATAGCTATATATGTGTATATATGGTATATACGTATATATAGCTATGCATACGTATATATGGTATATACATATATAGCTTTATATACAACAGTTTACCATATATAGCTATATATACACATATATGTGTATATATAGCTATATATATGGTAAACTGAACTTCAGTAAAACTTCAGTCTTTTAGCATATATGTATATATTTGAAACTACACTTTTTTTCCCTCTTTTAACTACTCAGAGATGGTAAGATCTGTTTATTACTTCAAGAGATCAGAGATGGTAATATCATTTCCTTTCTTCATAGAGCTATGAGAATTAATTTTAAGAAATAAATCTACATATATCTTTGAATATCCTGGTGCCGGGTACTATTAAAAAGCCCAAGATCCTGTTTAGATTTTAAATCATGTTTTATCTGTAATGTCTATAAAGAATGAATTATTCATTTAAAAAATAATACAAACTTAATTTTCAGTGTGATATTTAGGGAATTTGAATATCCCCAAACGACAGACTATTCAGGACCCAACTGATTGGTTACTTTCCCTGATAAATAGTAAAGGTATGCTTAGTTTACAAACAGGTTTATGTAGTAAGTTTACAAGCTTGTTAACTGTAGGAGGCAAGTGCCTGGGAATTTTTCTCATACTCGGGAGTTTTTAGTAACAATGATGAACTTATTTTAAACTTCTCAGCATGAAGAGAAGGGTGGGTCATGCATTGGTGCTGTGAGAACCATCGGCCCAATACTATATCATGATTACTTTCTGACATGGTAAGGTTAAATACCACTTCTTTTTGTCCAGGCAACAATATGCTTTAAACTCCTCAGAATCTTCAGCAGGGGGTTAGTATATACCTCAACCCAGGAGGCTCTGGGGTAGTTAAGTATTTAATCTAAAAATGTACCCACCTATTAAGCCTTACAGGTGCTATGGTGCTGCATGGCCTTGTCCGCCCTGCCCTCCCACTCCTTCCGCTGCCTCTTTCTCTTCCAGAGTGCACTTAGTACCCATAAAAGAGAAAAATAAGTACCATTAAGTGCAGGGGCCATGGCATTTCTTGGAAAAGCCTGCAAATGCCTACTAATATGCCATGCGCAGAGTGAGCATCTAATTATAATTCAAACCAGGACATACTTAAGAGGGAAGAGGAACCCTAAGAGGCAGGGTGGCCAGGACAGGAGTAAACTATACAGAGTTCATGGTGTGTGATCACCCGAGCATGAACACAGTGTTGCTGCTAATGATGATGATGATGATAATCATGCTCTCATAAGAATATGTGCCCAGTGTATTTCTGCATTTTACATTTGTTACTGATCCTGTGACTGTGGAGTTGCTGTTTATGTTACTCCTGTCTCACACTCGTTTGGTTTAGCCTTGGTTAAGAAACATTTTCTGTCTGATGTAACGAAGTGTCATCCTCAGTCACAGCCCCAAGGGGCTGTTTCTGTTACTTATTTTCTGGTGAATGCTTTGTCACCAGCTTTCAATTTCGCTTGCCAGAGCAACTTGTAAATATAACACCATCTGAGAATGTCAAGGCTTTTCTGTTTCTGTTTTCTGGAATACATCTATTTCTAGAAATCTATCTATAACCACCAGCATTTCAGTCTATTTTTTAGCAGCCACTTGCGCTGCTGTCGACGTGGAGTTTTTGATGAACGGTGGCTTCATTTCGGTTTGCAGTTGCACATGACTGGGGACTGCCGACATTCAGGAAAGATGAATCTGAGTCTTTGTGGAGCCTTTGTGCTACCTCACAAAGGAAGCATCTCCATCTCCAATATTTCTGTTTGGTAAGAAACTTTTCTCACAGTCTTTGCAGTTAAAAATAAATAAAACTTAACACCAGAATTATGTGGTTATGTTACTATCTAGTAACGTAGTGATTATGCACCTCAGGTTTTTATGCTTAAACTTGAGTTCTAGATTTATTAAAATCTACTCAGCCAGAATCTGCATCTCCGTTTTTGTAATTTTTGTCCCATTGCCACATTTTGTCCCATTACCACATTGCATCAGTTTCCAGTCTCGTAAAATGAGACTTGAGTCATATTATTCTTCTTTAATTTTAATGAAGCAGAGCAATGAGACAATCATTTGTGGAGCGATTCTGACCAAGGAAATGCATTAAAATTTCAACTTCCATAAACATAGACATGCAGATCAAAATCAAAATTCCTTTTATTCACTTCCTGGAATTTCTCAAAAGATTTGACCATGTCTTTTGCTCTTCTTTCACCTTGGAGAAGGATTCTCAGATCATCTGCAGCAAATAAAAAGCCGGGTGAAAGTGTAGTGACACATGCCAGAGGTTTACTTTTCTGTGCCTATTATGGTTCACTGGCTTTGTAATTTCCTTTGGTGTGGAAGAAAGAACATATACACAAAGTTGGCAGAGTTCTAACTCTGAGGCATTGTCAGACTCATAGGAAGGAATAATCATAATCAAATTCCGTAGACAACTCAGCTCACACTTAGTGAATGCATATTATAGAACCAGTACTCTGCTAAGAACTTTACATAAGTTATCTCGGACTGTAGACTCGATCCTATGAATTAAGCATTATTGTTATCCCTGTTTTAAAGATGAAGAAATTGAAATGTAGAAGCCTTAAGTAAATTGCTCAAGGATATACTGCTAGTAAGGGGTGGGGCCAGCATTAGGCAAAGAAGCAACTTGGCTCTATACAGTCTGTAATACTACTCTCTGTAATCTTATGTATTCCCCACTATAATAGGAACAAATGTAATGTGCTGTAGAAGAAATAATAAATAACATGAATATGCTGAGAAAAAACTTTATGTAATACTCTAGTTAGGAAGAAAAATGATCTAGGCAACATAAATTTAGGGAAAATAAGACTTTGTTTGGTTTTAGGATATGATGCCTGCTGGGCACACCAACAATGGACAATTGCGAGAAAAATAGCATGTGACTCCGAAAAACAGGAGTTGGTTTAGCTTTAGAATATGATGAGGAAAATGGTCCTATTGGTTTTTGAAAAGTTATGCTAGGAAACTGTGCAAGAAAATATTTTATCAATTTATTTACTAAGTCAGAAAATATTTATTGAATATCTGCTATGTACCAAGAACTGTTTTACGTGCTTAAGATACAGGGTGAAAAGTCAAAGTCTCTGCCCTAATAGAACTTAATTTCTGGAGAAGGAGACAGATCATATATAAGTAAGCAAATAAAAACAAAATTTAGATAGTAACTATTGAGAACTGTGACGAGTTTGGGATTGTTACCCTGCTTGCAAGCTAACAAGTTAGACGGTCACTGTTTCATGGATGCTGGCAGAAAATGTAAAATTTTATATTCAGGTAGGAGAGTAGTATCAGCCTTCCATCAAAGGGACTTTCTTACTTGTCTTTTCTCAGAAGGATCCATTTTAGCACACGATGCACAAGAAAGTTGAGGAACAAAAATAGATGTTCTTAGACCCTTCCATGCCTTCATACCCCCTGGAAACTGTGCATAATCCCCAGGGGCACACATACCCCAGTTTGTTCTAAATGAATTAGTTCTTTGTTTTTCAGAATCCAAATAAATCCCTTTGAGAAATGGATGGAAGCTCTGGACCATCTCCCACAGAAAATTGCGTATACATGTACTCATAGTGTTTCATGTAATTTTAGAGAATACAGACCACCCTGAATCCCATGCATTGGACTCGATTAAGAAACCCTGGCCAGATCCAACAACATAATTTGAAGGTGAGGGAATCAGACACAGAGAAGTTAACCTATTCAAAACAGCATAAGCTAGGTAGCTGGAGAGAATATATGCAGAGCCCTTGGCCCAGGAAAGTCATTTTTTTTTTTTTTTTTTTTTTTTTGAGACGGAGTCTGGCTCTGTTATCCGGGCTGGAGTGCAGTGGCCAGATCTCAGCTCACTGTAAGCTCCGCCTCCTGGGTTCCCGCCATTCTCTTGCCTCAGCCTCCGGAGTAGCTGGGACTACAGGCGCCCGCCACCTCGCCCGGCTAGTTTTTTGTATTTTTTTAGTAGAGACGGGGTTTCACCGTGTTAGCCAGGATGGTTTCGATCTCCTGACCTCGTGATCCGCCCGTCTCGGCCTCCCAAAGTGCTGGGATTACAGGCTTGAGCCACCGCGCCCGGCCAGGAAAGTCATTTTTAAAAAGACTCCTTTCCTCCTGCCCCTCTCAGAATTATAGATCTAGGGTTTTTTTGCTTTTTTTCCCAGAAGTAGGATGATAATCTGAATCTCCTGAATTTCTATTAAATAACAGTTATTTTAAAAATAAAGACAGGTCATTTAACTTACCCAAATACACCAAATATCCATGTTTGTAACCACATCTTTAATTCGTTTGCTTTTTGACATAATATGAAAAGAGGCTTTTTCCATGTGTCCTAAATATTGAAACTTGCATTCTAATAAAAATTTTTTAAAATTGTATTTTAAACCATTAATAATGATATACATTTACGGGATACAAAGTGATGCTATGATTTATGAACAAAATATGGAATAATTAGCTCAAGCGAATTAACATATCACCTCAAATACTTATTTTTGTGGTGAGAACATTTGAAATTTACTCTTAGCAATTGTGAAATGTATAATATGCTATTGTTAACTATATTTACCATGCTGTGTAATCTGTGTAATAGAACTCAAAAAAAAAAAGTATTCTGCCTGTCTGAGATTATATATATATATATATATTTTTTTTGAGACGGAGTCTCGCTATCACCCAGGCTGGAGTGCAGTGGCCGGATCTCAGCTCACCGCAAGCTCCGCCTCCCAGGTTCACGCCATTCTCCTGCCTCAGCCTCCGGAGTAGCTGGGACTACAGGTGCCCGCCACGTCGCCCGGCTAGATTTTGTATTTTTTGGTAGAGACGGGGTTTCACCGTGTTAGCCAGGATGGTCTCGATCTCCTGACCTCGTGATCCACCCGTCTCGGCCTCCGAAAGTGCTGGGTTTACAGGCTTGAGCCACCGCGCCCGGCCTCGATTTTATATTTTTTAACCATCTTTATGGTTTGACTGTGTCTCCACCCAAATATCATCTTGAACTATAGCTCCCATAATCCCCACATGTCATGAGAGGGACCCAGTGGGAGGTAATTGAATCATAGGGGCAGGTTTTTTCTGTGCTGTTCTCATGATGCAGAATGAGTCTCATGAGATCCGATGGTTTCATAAAGGGAAGTTCCCCATACTCACTCTCTTGACTGCTGTCATGCAGGATGTGCCTTTGCTCCTTCACCTTCCACCATGATTGTGAGGCCTCCCCAGTCATGTGGAACTGAGTCCATTAAACCTCTTCTACTTTATAAATTACCCAGTCTCTGGTATTTCTTCATATAAGTAAATGAAGTATGAAAATGGACTAATATAGTAAATTGGTACCAGAAATGGGGTACTGCTATTAAGATAACCAAAACTGTGGAAGCGACTTTGAAACTGGGCAACAGGCAGAGGTTGGAACACTTTAGAGGGCTCAGAAGAAGACAGGAAAATGTGGGAAACTTTGGAGATTCTTGTTGAATGGTTTTGACCAAAATGCTAATAGTGATATGGACAAGGAAGTCCAGGCTGAGGAGGTCTTAGATGCAGATGAGAACTTATTGGGAACTGGAGCAAAGGTGATTCTTGCTATGCTTTAGCAAAGAGATAGGTGGCATTTTGCCCCTTCCCTACAGATCTGTAGAACTTTGAACTTGAGGGAAGGGATTTAGGGTATCTGGTGGAAGAAATCTCCAAGCAGCAAAGCATTCAAGAGATGACTGGAGTGCTCTACAAAGCATTTAGCTTTATTCATTCACAAAGACATGATTTGGAATTGGAACTTGTGTTTAAAAGGGAAGCATATCATCAAAGTTCAGAAACTGCAGCCTGACAATGCGATAAAAAAGAAAAACTCATTTTCTGAGAAGAAAGTCAAGCCGGCTACAGAAATTTGCATAAGTAATGAGAAAACAAATATTAATCGCCAAGACACAGGGGAAAATGTCTTCAGGGCATGTCAGAGACCTTTACAGCAGCCCCTCCCATCACAGGCCCAGAAGCTAGGAGGAAAAATGGTTTCATGGGCCCAGAGCCTTGCTGCTTTGTGCAGTCTAGGGACTTGATGCTCTGCATCCCAGCTGTGGCTAAAATGGGCCAACATATAGCTCAGGCCATTGCTTCAGAAGGTGCAAGTCCCAAGTCTTGGCAGCTTACACGTGGTATTAGGCCTGCAGGTGCACAGAAATCAAGAATTGAGGTTTGGCAACCTCCACCTAGATTTCAGAGGATGTATGGAAATGCCTGAATGTCCAGGCAGAGTGGTGCTGCAAGGGCAAAGCCCTCATGGAAGATCTCTGCTAGGGCAGTGGGGAAGGAAAACATGAGGTGGGAGTCCCCACACAGAATCTCTAGTAGGGCACTGTAAGAAGAGGGCCACCGTCCTTCAGACCCCAGAATGGTGGATCCACTGACAGCTTGCACTGTGCACCTGGAAAAGCCACAGGCACTCAATGTCATCCTGTGAAAGCAGCCAGGAGGGTGGTGTACCTGGCAAAACACAGGGTAGAGCTGCCCAAGACAATGGGAACCCATCTGTTGCATCAGCATGACCTGGATGTGAGACATTGAGTCAAAGGAGATCATTTTGGAGCTTTCTCCGCTGGATTTTGGACTTGCATGGGTCCTGTAGCCCCTTTGTTTTGGCCAATTTCTCCCAACTGGAATGGGTGAATTTACCTGATGCCTGTACCCCCATTGTATCTAGGAAGTAACTAACTTGCTTTTGATTTTACAGGCTCATAGGTGGAAGGGACTTGCCTTGTCTCAGATGAGACTTTTGACTGTGGACTTTTGAGTTAATGCTGAAATGAGTTAAGACTTTGGGAGACTGTTGAGAGGCATGACTGGTTTTGAAGTGTGAGGACATAAGATCTGAGAGGAGCCCGGGGCAGAATGATATGGTTTGGCTGTGTCCTCACCCAAATCTCATATTTTTTTCTTTTATTTTCTTCTTCTTCTTCTTCTTCTTTTTTTTTTTTTTTTTGAGACAGAGTCTTGCTGTGTTGCCCAGGCTAGAGTGAAGTGGGATAATCTCAGTTTACTGCAAACTCTGCCTGCTGAATTCAAGTGATTCTCCTGCCTCAGCCTCCCCAGGAGCTGCGATTACAGGTGCCCACCACCATCCCCAGTTAATTTTTGTATTTAGTAGAGACGGGGTTTCATCATGTTTTTCAGGCTGGTCTCAAACTCCTGACCTCAAGTCATTGGCCCATCTCAGTTTTCCTTAGTGCTGGGATTACAGGTGTGAGCCACCATGCCCCAAACCTCATCTTGAATTGTAACTCCCATAATCCCCATGTGCTGTGGGAGGGACCTGGTGGGAGGTAATTGAATGATGGGGATGGGGTTTTCCCATGCTTTTCTAATGACAGTGAATAAGTCTCACAAGATCTGATGGTTTTATAAAGGGCATTTCCCCTGCACATGCTCTTTTTGCCTGCCACCATGTAAGACAGGCCTTTGCTCCTCCTTCGCCTTCTCCCATGATCATGAGGCCTCCCCAGCCATGTGGAACTGTGAGTTTATTAAACTCTTTTTCTTTATAAATTACCCAGTCTCATATATGTCTTGATTAGCAGTGTGAGAATGGACTAATACAGTAAGTTGGTACCGGGTAGCAGGTGCTGCTGTGAAGATACCCAAAAACGTGGAAGCAGCTTCAGAAATGGGTAACAGGCAGAGGTTGAAACAGTTTGGAGAGCTCATAAGAAGATAGGAAGATGTGGGAAAGTTGAAACTTTCTAGAGATTTGTTGAATGTCATTCCATTGTGTATATGTGCCACATTTCTTTATCCGTTCATCTGTTGCTGGACACTTAGGTTGATGTTATGACTTGGTTATGTGAATAGTGATGCAGTGAATATGGGAATGCAGACATCTCTTTGACAAAATGATAATAAATCTGTTGTGTAAATCTCCAGAAATGGGATTGCTGGATGAAAGGTAATTCTAATTTCAGTTTTTTGAGGAACTTCCTATATTAGGCCTTTCTTGTGCTGCCATAAAGAAATACTTGAGGATGGGTAATTTATAAAGAAAAGAAATTTAATTAGTTCACAGTTCTGCAGGCTGTACAAGCATGCACCAGTATCTGCTTTGCTTCTGGTGAGGCCTCAAGAAGGCAAAGCAGGAGCAGGTGAATCACATGGCAAGAGCAGGAGAAAGAAAGAAAGGGAGAAGGTGCAACACACTTTTAAACAACCAGATCTCACATGAACTCAAAATGAGAGCTCAGTTATCACCAAGGGGTGCTGCTAAGCCATTCATGAGGGATCCATCCCCATGATCCAATCACCCCCACTAGATCTCATCTCCAACAGTGAGAATCACATTTCAACATGAGATTTGGAGTGAACAAACTACAGACCATATCACTTCCATACTATATTTTTATTGCTCACCACAATTTAGATTTAATTATTAGCAAAGTATCCAGTCATTTATACATGTATCACATTTCCTTTTTAAACTTTTCTTCTAGGTTCAGGGATACATGTGCATTGTGCATGTTTGTTATATAGGTAAACGGTGTGTCACAATAATTTGGTAAACATAAAATTTCATCACCCGGGTAATAAGTATTGTACCAACAAGGCCCCAGTGTCTGTTGTTGTTCTAGTCTCCATGTATTCTCCTGGTTTAGCTCCCACTTATAAGTGAGAATAGATGGTATTTAAGTTTCTGTTTGTCTGTTAACTTGCTTAGGATAATGGCCTCCGGCTCCATCCATGTTGCAACAAAAAACATAGTCACATTCTTTTTTATGGCTGCATAGAATTCCATGGTGTATATGTACAACATTTTCTTTATCCAGTCTACCATTTATGGGCATTTAAGTTGATTCCATGTCTTTGCTATTGTGAATAGTGGTGCAATGAACATAAGCATGCATGTGACTTTATGGTAGAATAATCATATTCCTTTGGTTATATACCCAATAATGGGATTGCTGGGTTGAATGGTAGTTCTGCTTTATGCTTTTTGAAGAATCACCACACTGCTTTCCACAATGGCTTACCTAATTTACATTGACCAACAATGTATAAGCATTCCCTTTTCTCCACAACCATGCCGGCCTCTATTATTTTTTGACTTTTTAGTAATAGCCATTCTGACTGGTGTGAGATGGTGTCTCACTGTGGTTTTGACTTGCATTTCTTTAATGATTAGTGATATTGAGCTTTTTTCTATGCTTGTTGGCTGCATGTATGTCTTCTTTCTAAGTATCAGTTCATGTCCTTTGCCCACTTTTTAAGGGGGTTGTTTGTTTTTTTCTTGTAAATGTGTTTAAGTTCCTTATAGATTCTGGATATTAGAGCTTTCTCAGATACATAGTTTGCATATATTTTCTCCCATTCTGTAGGTTGTCTGTTCTGTTGATAGTTCCTCTTGCTTGCTGTGCAGAAGCTCTTTAGTTTACTTAGATTCCACTTGTGAATTTTTGGTTATGTCACAATTCCTTTTAGCATCTTTGTCAGGAAATATTTGCAAAGTCCTATGTCCAGAATGATATTTCCTGGTCAAATTCCAGACTTTTATAGTTTTATATTTTACATTAAAGTATTTAATCTATCTTGAGTTGATTTTTGAATGCAATGTAAGTTAGGGGTCTAGATTCAGTCCTTTTCGTATGGCTAACCAATTATTCCAGCACCTTTTATTGAATAAGGCATCCTTTTTTCATTGCTTGTTTTGTCAAATTCCTTGAAAATCAGATGGTTGTAGGAGTGGGATATTATTTCCAGGCTCTGTATTCTATTCTGTTGGTCTATGTGTCTAACGTTGTACCAGTACCATGCTGTTTTGGTTACTGTAGCCCTATAGTATAGTTTGAAGTCAGTTAACATGATGCCTACAACTCTGTTCTTTTTGCTTAGCATGGCTTTGACTATTTGGGCTCTTTTTTTGGTCCCACATGGATTTTAAAATAGTTTTTTCTAATTCTGTGAGGAATGTTACTGGTATTTGATGGGAATAGCATTGAGTCTGTAAATTGCTTTGGGCAGTATGGTTTTAACAATATTTATTCTTCCTATTCTGATCATGGACTGTTTATCCATTTGTTTGTGTCATCTCTGATTTCTTTGAGCAACGTTTTACAATTCTCATTGTAGAGATCTTTCACCTCCCTGGTTAGCTGTATTCCTAGGTATTTTATTCTTTCTGTGGCAATTGTTAATGGGGTTGGCTTCCTGATTTGGCTCTTGACTTGGATATTGTTCATGTATGGAAATGCTATTGATTTTTGTATGTCTATGTTTTATCCTGAAACTGCTGAAATTTTTTATCAGATCAAGAAGCTAGTGGGCAGAGATTATGGCGTTTTCTAGATATAGAATCATGTCATCTGCAAACAGGGATAGCTTGATTTTCTGTCTTCATTTGGGAAACTTTTATTTCTTTCTCTTGCCTGATTACTCTGGGAAGGACTTTCAATACTATGTCTTGTGCCAGTTTTCAAGGGGAATGTTTCTAGCTTTTGCCTATTCAAAATGATGTGGCTATGGGTTTGTCATAGGTAGTTTTATTATTTTAAAGTACGTTCTTTCAAAGCCTAGTTCATTGAGGGTTTGAAACCTGAAGGGATGCTGAATTTTATCGAAAGCCTTTTCTGTATCTTTGAGATAATCATGTGGTTTTAGTCTTCAATTTTGTTTATGTATTAAATCACATTTCAGTAGGAATGGTATCAACTCTTCTTTATACATCTGGTAGAATTTGGCTGTGAATCTTTGTGGGCCTGAGCTTTTTTTTTTTTTTTGGTTTGTAAACTTTTTATTACTAATTCAATTTCAGAACTTGCTATTGCTCTGTTCAAGGATGTTATTTCTTCCTGGGTGCATCTTGGGAGGCTGTTTGTGTCCAGAAATGTAACCATTTTTTCTAAATTTTACATTTGGTATGCATAGAAGTATTCATAGTAGTCTCTGACGGATTTTTTGTATTTCTGTGGGGTAAGTGGTAATGTCCCCTTTGTCATTTCTAATTGCGTTTATTTGGATCTTCTCTCTTTTGTATTTGTTAGTCTAGCTAGCCATCTATCTGTCTTATTATTTTTTTCAAAGAACAAGCTCCTGAACAATCGTTTGCATATTTTTTTTGTGCCTCAACTTCCTTCCATTCAGCTCTGAATTTTTTTTGAGATGCAGTCTCGCTCTGTCGCCCAAGCTGGAGTGCAGTAGTGCGATCTCGGCTCACTGCAAGCTCCACCTCCCAGGTTCACACCATTCTCCTGCCTCAGCCTCCAGCGTAGCTGGGACTACAGGCACCAGCCACCATGCCCAGCTAACTTTTTGTATTTTTAGTAGAGACGGGGTTTCACTGTGTTAGCCAGGATGGTCTCGTCAGCTCTGATTTTAGATATTTCTTATCTTCTGCTAGCTTTGGGGTTGGTTTGCTCTTGCTTCCCTAATTCTTCTATTTGTGATGTTAGTTTGTTAATTTGAGATCTTTCTAACTTTTTGACAAGGGTGTTTAGTGCTATAAAATTCCTTCTTAACACTCCCTTAGCTGTGTCCCAGAGATTCATGTATGTTGTATCTTTGATCTCATCAGATTCAAAGAATTTCTTGATTTCTGCCTTAATTCCATTGTTTACCCAAAAGTCATTCTCAAGCAGGTTTTTACATTTTCCATATAATTGCATGGCTTTGTGAAGGAAAAATATCCGAAGGAGAACCCTAAATTATAGGGGAACAAGGCCTCTGAAGTGGTAAGAAAATGACCAGCAAATGGGGGAAAAAAATACAAGATTCTTAATTTTAATTAGAAAAGGGACTTTATTTACATAACAAGGCCACCTTTTGGCCAGCCATATCAAACTGAAAAAACAATGGCTATACATCTAAAATGGCATTTTGCCCTAGCTGAAATATGGTAATAAGATTTAAAAACATTGTTTTTAAGAAGCTCAGTGGTTAAAAGTTAGCTTAATTAAAAGGCTAACATCCAAGATGTATGTGTATGTATGCATGTGTTCAAGTTTGTATTTGAAAGGCCTTCTTCATGTTTTTATTTTTGTTGTTGTTGTTGTTTGTTTTTCTCTCCTAAGACCGAGTCTTTTTCTTGAGCAAAAGTTTTTTTTTTCTTTTCCTTCTCAGTTGACTGAATTCTGTTTCCACCTGATTTTTTGAGTAAAATAGCTATTGCAACAGAGGCTACTCTTGGATTTTTAAGGAAGAGTGTAGTTTAATTTTATGTTTAATTTGGCTCAAAGAAAAATAAAAGCATTTCCCTCTAGCACCACCAGACTTTTTTCTCTCTGTACCTTATGATGTAAATTTTGCTATTTGATTTTCACCTGATTTGTTTCCTTTAATGTGCAAATTTAAGGCTATTTAGCTGACAGCTGCCCAGGGTTATAAAACAGGTTACAGGTTACCAAGACTCTAAGGGAAAAAAGAATTGAGGGGACATCTTTATAAATCTATAAAATGTACTTGTATTGGCATTCCTAGTATATCCTTATATATATTTAACTGTTGTGTACACAATGCCTCACTACTGAAAATACATAAAGGAGCTCTAATTAGTTGGCTTAAAGAAAAATAAAAGCACTTAAATAAGATACTAAAAAGAAATAACTAGTCAAATGTGTCAGGCCTCTGAGCCCAAGCCAAGTCATCACATCCCCTGTGACTTGCACGTATACGCCCAGATGGCCTGAAGTAGCAGAAGAATCACAAAAGAAGTGCAAATGCCCTGCCTTGCCTTAACCAATGACATTCCACCACAAAAGAAGTGAAAATGGCGGGTCCTTGCCTTAAGAGATGATATTATCTTGTGAAATTCCTTTTCCTGGCTCATCCTGGCTCAAAATCTCCCCCACTGAGCACCTTGTGACCCCTACTCCTGCCCGCCAGAGAACAGCCCCCCTTTGACTGTAATTTTCCTTTACCTACCCAAATCCTATAAAACGGCCCCACCCTTATCTCCCTTCGCTGACTCTCTTTTCGGACTCAGCCCGCCTGCACCCAGGTGAAATAAACAGCCATGTTGCTCACACAAAGCCTGTTTGGTGGTCTCTTCACATGGACAGGCATGACATTTTGGTGCCGTGACTCGGATCAGGGGATCTCCCTTGGGAGATCATCCCCTGTCCTCCTACTCTTTGCTCCATGACAAAGATCCACCTATGACTTAGGGTCCTCAGACCCACCAGCCCAAGGAACATCTCACCAATTTTAAATCAGGTAAACGGCCCCTTTTTTACTCTCTTCTCCAACCTCTCTCACTATCCCTCAACCTCTTTCTCCTTTCAATCTTGGCACCACCCTTCAATCTCTCCCTTCTCTTAATTTCAATTCCTTTCATTTTCTGATAGAGACAAAGGAGACACGTTTTATCCGTGGACCCAAAACGCCGGCGCGGGTCACAGACTGGGGAAGGCAGCTTTCCCTTGGTGTTTAATCATTGCAGGGACGCCTCTCTGATTACTCACCCATGTTTCAGGAGTGTCTGACCACGCTGCAGGGACGCCTGCCTTGGTCCTTCACCCTAAGCGGCAAGTCCCGCTTTTCTGGGGGAGGGGCAAGCACCCCAACCCCTACCCTCCCTGTCTCTACCCCATCTCTGCTTTTCTGGGGGAGGGGCAAGAACCCTGACCTCTTATTTTTGCATCCCCTCTTATTTTTGCACCCTGAATAATAAAAAATAAGAGTATTTTTGTGCCCTGGCCTCTTATTTTTGTGCCCCAATACTTTATTTCTGCTCCGCGACCCCTTTCCTGCTTTTCTGGAGGACAAGAACCCCCAAACTGCTTCTCTCTGTGTCTCTACTCTCCCTTTTCTCTGGGCTTGCCTCCTTCACCATGGGCAACCTTCCACCCTCCATTCTTCTTTCTTCTCCATAACCTGTGTTCTCAAGAACTTAAAACCTCTTCAACTCACACCTGATATAAAACCTAAATACCGTATTTTCTTCTACAGTGCCACTTAACCCCAATACAAACTCGACAGTAGTTCCAAATAGCCAGAAAATGGCACTTTTGATTTTTCCATCCTACAAGATCTAAATAATTCTTGTTGTAAAATGGGCAAACAGTCTGAGGCGCCTGACGTCCAGGCATTCTTTTACACATCGGCCCCTCCCTAGTCTCTGTTCCCAATGCAACTTGTCCCAAATCTTCCTTCTTTCCCTCCCACCTGTCCTCTCAGTCCCAACCCCAAGCGTCGCTGAGTCTTTCTAACCTTCCTTTCTACAGACCGACCTGACCTCTCCCCTCCTCACCAGGCCGAGCTAGGTCCCAATTTTTCCTCAGCCTCCGCTCCCCCACCCTATAATCCTTTTATCACCTTCCCTCCTCACACCTGGTCTGGCTTATAGTTTTGTTCCACTACTAGCCCTCCCCCACCTGCCCAGAAATTTCCTCTTAAAAAAGTGGCTAGAGCTAAAGGCATAGTCAAGGTTAATGTTCCTTTTTCTTTATCTGACCTCTCCCAAATCAGTTAGTGTTTAGGCTCTTTTTCATCAAATATGAAAAACCCAGCCCAGTTCATGGCCTGTTTAGCAGCAACCCTGAGACGCTTTTCAGCCCTAGACCCTGAAAGGTCAGAAAACTGTCTTATTCTTAACATGCATTTTATTTTATTACCCAATCTGCTCCTGACATTAAATAAAACACCAAAAATTAAATTTCAGCCCTCAAACCCCACAACAGGACTTAATGAACCTTGCCCTCAAGATGTACAATAAAAGAGTAGAGGCAGCCAAGTAGCCACTTATTTCTGAGTTGCAATTCCTTGCCTCCACTGTGATACAAACCTCAGCCACATCTCTAGCACACAACTCCAAACGCCCGAACCGCAGCTGCCAGAGTTTCCTCCAGAACCTCCTCCCCCAGGATCTTGCTACAAGTGCCGGAAATCTGGCCACTGGGCCAAGGAATGCCAGCAGCCTGGGATTCCTCCTAAGCCGTGTCCCATCTGTGCGGGACCCCACTAGAAATTGGACTGTCCAACTCTCCTGGCAGCCGCTCCCAGAGCCCCTGGAGCTCTGGCCCGAGGCTCTCTGACTGACTCCTTTCCAGACCTTCTCTGCTTTGTGGCTGAAGATCGACGCTGCCCCATCTCCTCAGAAGCCTCCTGGACCATCACAGACGCTTTGGGTAACTCTTACAGTGGCAGGTAAGTCCGTCCCCTTGTTATGCCCAGACCATTTATTCCCCGAAGAAGACCACCAGAGTCCAGAGTCAAAGCCAAGCGGCAAGGATCTTTACTGCAAGTTCGAACTTGGTCCCTCCGTTCCACAACATACCAGAGGGCCCCGAACAATGCATGCGCTCGCTTTTTATAGCCCGATGTAAATAGGACTTGTAAGGTTACAGAGGAACAACGGAATTCTTTAGGTTACAGCATTATAATTAGTTAACATATTAAGTTATACATTTAGCAGTGATCTATTGGTTCCCGTGCTTTCAGTAAAACTACAAACAGCTGTGTCGTTATCAGGGATTTTTTTCCAGGTGGTGTTTTTCTAAAGTTGAGATATATGGTGGGACGTGTTTGTACTGGGCTCAGGAAGTTGAGAGATATGAGAGATATATGGTGTTTGTACTGGGCCCAGGAAATTGAGAGATATGTGGTGTTTGTACTGGGCCCAGGAAATTGAGAGATATATGTTGTTTGTACTGGGCCCAGGACTGAGGAATGTGCCTGATTTCTTTCATTTCTTTCACCCTTCTTAATCAATAAGGAGGCTACTCACTCCACATTACCTTCTTTTCAAGGGCCTGTTTCCCTTGCCTCCATAACTGCTGTGGGTATTTATGGCCAGGCTTCTAAACCTCTTAAAACTCCCCAACTCTGGTGCCAACTTGGACAACATTCTTTTATGCACTCCTTTTTAGTTATCCCCACCTGCCCAGTTTCCTTATTAGGCCAAGACATTTTAACTAAATTATCTTCTTCCCTGACTATTCCTAGGCTACAGCCACACCTCATTGGCACCTTTTCCCCCAGTTCAAAGCCTCCTTTACATCCTCCCCTCATATCCCCCCACCTTAACCCACAATTATAAGATACTTCTACTCCCTCCTTGGTGACTGATCATGCACCCCTTACCATCTCATTAAAACCTAATCACCCTTACCCCACTCAACCCCAATATCCCATCCCACATCACTCTTTAAAAGGATTAAAGGCCGGGTGCAGTGGCTCAAGCCTGTAATCCCAGCACTTTGGGAGGCCGAGACGGGCGGATCACGAGGTCAGGAGATCGAGACCATCCTGGCTAACATGGTGAAACCTCGTCTCTACTAAAAACTACAAAAAACTAGCCGGGCGAGGTGGCGGGTGCCTGTAGTCCCAGCTACCCGGGAGGCTGAGGCAGGAGAATGGCGTGAACCCGGGAGGCGGAGCTTGCAGTGAGCTGAGATCCGGCCACAGCACTCTAGCCTGGGCGGCAGAGCGAGACTCCGTCTCAAAAAAAAAAAAAAAAAAAGGATTAAAGCCTGTTGTCACTCGCCTGCTACAGCATGGCCTTTTAAAGCCTGTAAACTCCCCTTACAATTCCCCCTTTTTACCTGTCCTAAAACCAGACAAGGCCTACAGGTTAGTTCCAGATCTGCACCTTATCAACCAAATTGTCTTGCCTGTCCACGCGGTAGTGCCAAAGCCATATACTCTCCTATCCTCAATACCTCCATCCACAACCCATTATTCTGTTCTGGATCTCAAACATACTTTCTTTACTATTCCTTTACACCCTTCATCCCAACCTCTCTTCATTTTCACTTGAACTGACCCTGACCATACCCATCAGGCTCAGCAAATTACCTAGGCTGTACTGCTGCAAGACCTCACAGACAGCCCCATTACTTCAGTCAAGCCCAAATTTCTTACCTATCTCGGCATAATTCTCATAGATACACACTTACTCTCCCTGCTGATCGTGTCCTGCTGGCTAATCTCCCAAACCCCAATCCCTTCTACAAAACAACTCCTTTCCTTCCTAGGTATGGTTAGTGTGGTCGGAATTCTTACACAAGAGCCAGGACGGCGTCCTGCAGCCTTTCTCTCCAGACAACTTGACCTTACCGTTTTAGCCTAGCCCTCATGTCTGCATGCAGCGGCTGCCACTGCTTTAATACTGTTAGAGGCCCTAAAAATCACAAACTATGCTCAACTCTCTACAGTCACCTTCCAAAATCTATTTTCTTTCCCCAACCATTGCTCAGTACAATGCTTATGCTGATAAGTTAGCTAAAAAAGCAGCTAACTTCCAACTTCTATCCCTCACGGCAGTTATCCTCCTTCACACTGGCCACTCCCACCTACTGCCCTGCTGAAAGTTCCACCTATCAATCTCTTCACACACAAGGCAAATGGTTCTTAGACCAAGGAAAATATCTCCTTCCAGCCTCACAGGCCCATTCTATTCTGTCGTCATTTCATAACCTCTTCCCTCTAGGTTACAAACTGCTAGCCCGTCTCTTAGAACCTCTCATTTCCTTTCCATCCTAGAAATCTATCCTCAAGGAGATCACTTCTCAGTGTTCCATCTGCTATTCTACTACCCCTCAGGGATTGTGCAGGCCCCCTCCCTTTCCTACACATCAAGCTCGAGGATTTACCCCTGCCCAGGACTGGCAAATTGACGTTACTCACATGCTCTGAGTCAGAAAACTAAAATATCTCTTAGTCTGGGTAGATACTTTCACTGGATGGGTAGAGGCCTTTTCCACAGGGTCTGAGAAGGCCACCGCGGTCATTTCTTCCCTTCTGTCAGATGTAATCCTCAGTTTGGCCTTCACACCTCTATACAATCTGATAACAGACCAGCCTTTACTAGTTAAATCACCCAAGCAATTTCTCACGCTCTTAGTATTCAGTAAAACCTTTATATCCTTTACCGTCCTCAATCTTAAGGAAAGGTAGAACAGACGAATAGTCTTTTAAAAACACACCTCACCAAGCTCAGTCACCAACTTAAAAAGGACTAGACAATACTTTTACCACTTTCCTTTCTCAGAATTCAGGCCTGTCCTCAGAATGCTACAGGTTACAGCCCATTTGAGCTCCTGTGTGGACACTCCTTTTTATTAGGTCCCAGTCTCATTCCAGTCACCAGATCAACTTAGACTGCACTCCAAAAAACTTTCATCCCTACTGTCTTCTGTCTGGTCATACTCCTATTCACCATTCTCAACTACTCATAAATGCCCTGCTCGTGTTTACACTGCTAGTTTACATTGTCTCTCCAAGCCATCACAGCTGATATCTCCTAGTGCTATCCCAAACCGCCACTGTAAACTCCCTCTTAAAGTAAATAAATAATCTTTGCTAGCAAGGCTATGCTGAGCCTCCTTAAGCACACTCTAATTAGATGTCCTAGGTCCTCCCAATTCTTAGTCCTTTAATACCTGTTTTCTCTCCTTTTCTTATTCAGACCTTGTGTCTTCCATTTAGTTTTTTAATTCATACAAAACTGCATCCAGGCCATCACCAATCGTTCAATACGACAAATGTTTCTTCTAACGACCCTACAATATCACCCCTTACCACAAGATCTTCCTTCAGCTTAATCTCTCCCACTCTAGGTTCCCACGCCACCCCTAATCCCACTTGAAGCAGCCCTGAGAAACATGGCCCATTCTTTCTCCATACCACCCCCCAAAAATTTTTGCTGCCCCAACACTTCATATTATTTTGTTTTATTTTTCTTATTAATATAAGAAGGCAGGAATGTCAGGCCTCTGAGCCCAAGCCAAGCCATCACATCCCCTGTGACTTGCACGTATATGCCCAGATGGCCTGAAGTAACAGAAGAATCACAAAAGAAGTGCAAATGTCCTGCCTTGCCTTAACCAATGACATTCCACCACAAAAGAAGTGAAAATGGCCGGTCCTTGCCTTAAGCGATGATATTATCTTGTGAAATTCCTTTTCCTGGCTCATCCTGGCTCAAAAAGCTCCCTCACTGAGCACTTGTGACCCCTACTCCTGCCCGCCAGAGAACAGCCCCCCTTTGACTGTAATTTTCCTTTACCTACCCAAATCCTATAAAACGGCCCCACCCTTTTCTCCCTTCGCTGACTCTCTTTTCAGACTCAGCCTGCCTGCACCCAGGTGAAATAAACAGCCACGTTGCTCACACAAAGCCTGTTTGGTCGTCTCTTCACACAGACACACATGACAAAATGCTTTTTCAAGTTCATGTAACTTAAGTAAAATCTTTAATAAATAAGCCAGCTTTAAAATTATTGGTGAAGTAATATTAGAAATATCTTAGGAATTGCCAGCATACATTTTTGTTTGCATTTCTTAATCAAGCAATTTCATACTTATTCGTGTGACTGTCAAAATTTGGCACAGAGGTTACAAAACTATAAACCCAGCCCAAAACAGAATGATTTTCACTTGTTATTTTTAATAAATAAGACATTAATATGGGTTTAATGAAAATAGCTGCATCTTGAATTTAGTAAAATTAACATAACTTCTAATCCTGTGGCTTTAGGCAGTCTAGTCCACAGACAGTAAGAAGGTTTGTTTTGGGAAACTACTGTTATCTTTGTTTCAAAGCTAAATTATAAACTAAGTTCCTCCCAAAATTAGTTCAGCCTATGCCCAGGAATGAACAAAGACAGCTTGCAGGTTAAGAGCAAGATGGAGTCAGTTAGGTCAACTTTTTTTCACTGTCACAGTTATAATTTTGCAATGGTGGCTTCATAACTTTAAATTGTAACTATCACTGTTTTCATAAATAATTTAGGTTAACAATTAAAATAAAATAATTAGGTAAATGTAATGGGACAAATACTTGTAGACAAGCTGGTCATAATTTAGAATATAAAGTTATATTAAATTAAATAATATAGATTTCATTATTTGGGCATTTTCCAATAAACATATATTGTAGGAAAACATTCCTGCCTTAAAAATAAAAAGGTGTGTCCTTTTTTGAAAATAAAAAGATGTGGGGCTGTGGTGGCTCATGCCTGTAATCCCAGTACTTTGTGGGCCTGAGGTGGGTGGATCACAAGGTCAGGAGATCAAGACCATCCTGGCTAACACAGTGAAATCCCATTTCTACTAATAATAGAAAAAATTAGCTGAGTGTGGTGGCAGGCACCTGTAGTCCTAGCTACTCAGGAGGCTGAGGTAGGAGAATGGTGTGAACCCAGGAGGGGTTCACACTTGCAGTGAGCCAAGATCAGGCACTCCAGCCTGGGCAACAGAGCAAGACTCCATCTCAAATAAATAAATAAAAACAAAAATAAAAAGGTGTATCCTTTTTTAAAAACTCACACTTGCAGTGAGCCAAGATCATGCCATTGCACTCCAGCCTGGGCAACAGAGCAAGACTCCATCTCAAATAAATAAATAAAAACAAAAATAAAAAGGTGTATCCTTTTTTAAAAACATAGGACATGAGACTTCACAACCCGTGAAAAATGAGCTTTTGGGGCATACCCATCTAGGAATAAACTGTCCTAGCCATGAGAGATCAGATGAAACTTGAGACCACAGACTCTTTTTCTTGTAAAATGCTTTCTCCAAAATGTTTTTAAAAAGAAAGGGGAGGAAATGTGAAAGGAAAATATCTTGAACCCCCAAAATCACTGAGGAAAACTCAAGCTGGAAACTGTTTAAGGCAAACCTGCCTCCCATTCTATTCAAAGTTATCCCTCTGCTCACTGAGATAGATGCATACCTGATTGCCTCTTTTGGAAAGGCTAATCAGAAACTCTGATGTAACTGTTTGTGTCTCACCTCTGTGACCTGGAAGCTCCCTCCCACTTTGAGTCTTCCTGCCTTTGCTTCAAGTTGTCCTACCTTTCCCGATCAAACCAATGTACTTCTTACATATTTTGATTGATATCTCATGTCTCCCTAAAATATATAAAACCAAACTGTGCCCCAACAACCTTGAGCATGTATCATCAGGTCTTCCTGATGCTGTGTCACAGGTGTATTCTCAACTTTGGCAAAATAACCTTTCTAAATTAACTGAGACCTATCTCAGATTTTCTGGGTTCACAGTTTTGAGTGATTTTCTTAGTATTGATTTCTATGTTTATTGCACTGTGGTCCAAAAGTGTGGTTGGTATAATTTAAATTTTTTAAATTTACTGTATTGTAATTTACTGTACTGCACAGTTCTGTAGATGTCTATTAAGCCTATTTGCTTAACTGTTGAGTTCAGGTCCTAAATATGTTTGTTAATTTTCTGCCTCAATAATCTGTCTAATACTGTCAATGGGGTGTTGAAGTCTTCCACTATTAGTGCATGGGAATCTAAGTCTCTTTGTAGGTCTCTAAGTACTTGCTTTATAAATCTGGGTGCTCCTGTGTTGGGTGCATATATATTTAGGATAGTTAGGTCTTCTTGTTGAATTTAACCCTTTATCATTATATAAAGTCCTTCTTTATCGTTTTTGATTTTTGTTAGTTTAAAGTCTGTTTTGTGTGAAATTAGGATCGCAACCCCTGTTTTTTTCTGTTTTCTATTTGCTTGGTAGATTTTTCTCCATCTCTTTATTTTGAGCCTATGGGTGTCATTGCATGTGAGATGAGTCTCTATAACACAGTATACCATTAAATCTTGCTTCTTTATTCAGCTTTCCACTCTGTGCCTTTTAAGTTGGGCACTTAGCTCATTTACCTTTAAAATTAAGTATTGATATATGTGGGTCTGATTGTGTCATTGTATTATTAGGTGGTTATCATGCAGACTTGTTTGTGTGGTTGCTTCATAGTGTCATTGGTTTGTGTATTTAAGTACGTTTTTGTAGTGGTTGGTAATTGTCTTTTCTTTCCATATTTAGAGCTTCTTTGAGGACCTCTTGTAAGACATGTCTAGTGGTAACAAATTCCCTTAGCATTAGCTTGTCTGAAAAGGATCTTATTTCTTCTTCACTTATGAAGCTTAGTTTGGTTGGATATAAAATTCATAGATGGAATTGTTTTTTCTTTAAGAATGCTGAATGTCCTTAATCTCTTCCAGTTTGTAAGGTTTCTGTTGAAATGTCCACTATTAGCCTGACAGGGTTCCCTTTGTAGGTGACCTTCCCCTTCTTTCTAGCTGCCTTTAACATTTTTTTCTCTCATTTTGATCTTGGAAATTCTTATGATTATGTGTCTTGAGGACGGTCTTCTTGTGTACCTTGCAGGGTTATTTGTATCTCCTGGATTTGAATGTTGGCCTCTGTAGTGAAGTTGGGGAAGTTTCCATGGATGATATCCTGAAATATGTTTTCCAAGTTGTTTGCTTTCTCCCTCCCTTCCAGGGATGTCAGTGATTTGTAGATTTGGCCTCTTTACATAATTCTATATTTTTCAGAGATTTTGTTCCTTCTTTTTTATTTTTTTATTTTTTTATTTTTTTTTTGAGATGGAGTCTCGCTCTGTCACCCGGGCTGGAGTGCAGTGGCCAGATCTCAGCTCACTGCAAGCTCCGCCTCCCGGGTTTACGCCATTCTCCTGCCTCAGCCTCCCGGGTAGCTGGGACTACAGGTGCCCGCCACCTCGCCCGGCTAGTTTTTTGTATTTTTTAGTAGAGACGGGGTTTCACCGTGTTAAGCAGGATGGTCTCGATCTCCTGACCTCGTGATCCGCCCGTCTCGGCCTCCCAAAGTGCTGGGATTACAGGCTTGAGCCACCGCGCCCGGCCTTTTTTATTTTTTTCCTAACTGAGTTATTTCAGAGAGTCAGTCTTCTAGCTCTGAGATTCTTATCTTAGCTGCCACTATTCTGTTGTTAATACTTGTGATTTCGTTATGTAATTCTTCTAGTGTGTTTTTTTCAGCTCTATCATATCAGCTTGGTTCTTTTTTTATAATAGCTGTTTCATCTACTGACTCCTGTATTACTTTATTGTGATTCTTAGTTTCCTTGGATTGGGTTTCAACATTCTCCTGAATCTTGATGATCTTCATTCTTATCCATATTCTAAATTCTATTTCTGTCATTTTAGCCCATGTAAGAATCCATGCTGGGGAACCAGCGTGGTTGTTTGGAGGAAAGAAGGCACTCTGGCTTTTTAAGTTGCCAGAGCTCTTGTGCTGATTGATTCTCATTTGTGTGGGCTGATGCTTCTTCAATCTTTGAAGCTGCTGTCCTTTGGATTTTTTTTCTATTCTCTCTCTCTTTTTTCTTCTTTAATGCCCATTGGGAGTTTGCTTATGGTATTAGGTGGATTCAGTTGACTGGCTTCAATTCTAGTCCACACCTGAGTCTAAGAGGAACTCTCTCTGATTACTGTCTCTGTGCCTGTGTTTCTTTTGTTTGGTGCTCTGGTCCACAGGGCTCCCACAGGCAGGGGCCACATTGGCAGACAAGCTGTATCCTTCCCAGGTCAGCCCTAATCGGCTGTCTGTGTGCTTCCTGAGAAAACATGGGTTTCTGCTTGTCTGCAGAGCTCAGGCAAAAGCAGGACTACTTGGTTGGAAGCTCTAGCTGGTGTGGGCTGTCTGGCTACAGGAGGTGGGGTGGGTGAGTTGCCCACGCTGCTGTCTGGATGTTTCCAGGGCAACAAGAGGCTGTGCCCCTTGGCAAATTCAGGCAGAACTGGAACCACTGAACCACAAGCTCTAGCAGGCGTGGCTAGCCTGGCTACCAGTGGTAGGGGTCGGTGGGGACTCCTGCCCTGACATATGGATTCTTTCTGGGACAATAGGAGGCTATACTCCTCAGCTGAGTTTCCACAGAAGCAGGACCACTGGGACTAAAGCCCTACCAGGGCTTGCCTGCCTCATTACCAGTGGCAGCTGTGGACAAGGTCATGTACTCTGCTGTCCACGTGTTTCCCAAGAACAGGAAGCTGGGTTCTCTAGCTGAGTTGACACAGAAGTGAGGCTGCTGGCCCAGAAACTTTATAAGGCATTGCCTACGTGGCTATCAGTCACAGGGGTGTCTGGGATCATGCATCCTGCCATCTGGGTGTTGCCAGGGACAACAGGAGGCTGCATCCTTCAGCTGAGTCCCCATGGAAGCAGGACCCCTGGGCCAGAAACTCTAGCAGGCACTGTCCACCTGGCTATCAGTGGCGGGGATGAGTGGAGTTGCCTTCCCTGCCATCCGGGTTCTTCCTGGGACAACACGAGCCTGCACTCATCAGCTGACTTTCCACAATAGCAGGACCACAGGGCTTGAAGCTTGGGCAGGCATTGCCCACCTGGCTACCAGTGGCAGGACTGGGTGGGGTTATGCACTCCATCATCTAGGTGTTTCCTGAGACAATAGGAACTGAGTTCACATAGAAACAGGAGCACTGGGTCAGAAGCTCTAGCAAGCATTGCCTTCCTGGTTTTCAGTGGTGGGCTTGAGGGTGGCCTCATGCTCTGACATCCAGCCATTTCCCAGGACATCAGGAGGCTGTGCCCTCCAGCTGAGTTCACATGAAAGTGGGACTGCTGGGCTGGAAACTTGTGCCCAGCCCCATTTGGCAAGGGACAGTGGAGCAGTCTCTCTGCTCCCAGACAGCACAGCTGTGGCCTCTACTGGGGCTATGGCACCAGGGCTGATCTGCTCCAGAGCCCAAAGCTTGTAGACGTCCCCTTGGACTTGTGAGTTATTCTCACAAAATGTCCAAATGGCTCTCTGCCTCAGTCTAGAAGCATGGTTGGGGAGTGCAGAGGGGCCAGCAAGATTCTACCATTTCCAGTCTTGCAGAGGTCGCTGTAGAGAGTCTGAATCCTTCTGGAGTTTTTCACTCACTTATCCTTTCCCATGTTGGAGAGGTTCTCCTGACTCCACGCTGAGCTCAGGCAGGCTGGTGCCCAGCTTTGCTCCTCTCTGCTCTCTGTGTTCCCCTGCTGCCTTGATGGATTCTGACACAGTTTCTTAGATGATCAGCCTGCAGGGTGAGTGTTCACTAGCCCTTTTGTTCCTCTCCATGAGAATCAGCGTATATGAGCCGCTTTTAGTCTGCCATCTTGGCCCTGTCCCCATGCTGTTTTCTATAATGGCTGTACTAATTAACATTCCCACCAACAGTGTACAAGAATTCCCTTTTCTTCACATCACCACCACCATTTATTTATCATCCTATTGATAATAGCCATTCTGACAGGTGTGAGATGATAATTCATTTTGGTTTTAATTTGCATTTCCCTAATGATTAGTGATGTTGAGCTTCTTAAAATATGTCTGTTGGCAATTTGTATGCCTACTTTTGAGAAATGTTCATCTAGGTCCCTTGTCCATTTTTGAATTGGGTAGCTTTCTTGCTATTGAGTTGTTTGAGCTTATTATATGTTTTGAATATTAACCCCTTATCAAACTTATGTCTTGCCAGTATTTTCTCCCATCTCATAGGTCATCTCTCCCCACTGTTAGTTGCTTCCTTTATGGTGCAGAAGTTTTTTAGTTTATTGTAAGTCCATTTGTCTATTTTTGTTTATGTCTCTGGCACTTTGGGGGTCAAATAAAAAAAAATATTACCTTGGCAAATGTTCTGTGGTTTCTCCAACTTGTTTTTGTCTAGTCATTTTGTAGTTTCTGCTCTTACATTTAGTTTGTTAATCCATTTTGAGTAGATATTTGTATATGGTAGGAGATAAGGATCAAATTTTATTCTGTTGCCTGTGGCTATCCAGTTTTCCCAACATCATTTATTGAAGTGACTATCCGTTCTCCATTGCATATTCTTGGTACCTTTTTTGGAAATCAACTGACTGTACAAGTGTGGGTTCATTTATGGGCTCTCCATTCTGTTCCGTTGGTCAATGTATCTTTTTTTATGGCATCACCATGCTGTTTTAATTACAATAGCTTTGTAGTAGTTTGAAATCATGTAGTGTGATACCTCCAGCTTTGTTCTTTTTGCTCATGATTGCCTTAGCTATTCAGAGTTTTTTGTAGTTTCATATTATTGTTTTTTTCTATTTTCAATTTTATTGAAATTTTGATGGGAATTACATTAAATCTGTAGATTTGGGTAATAGGAACATTTAAACAATATTAATTTTTCTAATTCATGAACACAGGATATCTTTCCATTTATTTGTGTATTTTATTTCTTTCATCAACATTTTCTAGTTTTTTTGTGTACTAGTCTTTCATCTCCTTGGCTAAATGTATTTATAAGTACTATTTTTTGAAGCTATTATGAAATAAAATTTGTTTATTTTGGGGGGAAATAGTTTATTCTTAGTATATAGAAACACTACTGATTTGTGTGTGTTAATTTTGTATCCTGCAACTTTACTGTATTTGTTTGATAGTTCTGTTTTTTGGTGGAGTCTTTAGGGTTTATTACTAATAAGATCATCTCATCAGGAAAAAGTTACAATTTCAATTCTTTTTTTCCTATTTGGATGCCCTTTATTTCTCCCTCTTGCCTAATTGCTCTGGCAAGGACTTCCAATACTATGTTGAATAAAAGCGTCAAGGCTGGACATCTTGTCTGGTTCCAGATCTCAGAGCAAGGGCTTTCAAATCTCACCATTGAGTATAATAATTGTTGTGAGCTTCACATATATGGCCTTTATTGTGTTAAAATACATTCCTTCTATACCTACGTTAGTGAGAGTTTTTATTGTGAAAGGATATTGAATTTGTCAAATGTTTTTTCTGCATCTAATAAGATGATCTATGTTTTTGTCTTTCATTCTGTTAATATGATATATAACTTACTGATTTGCATAAATTGAACCATCCTTACATCACAAGGATAAATCCCACTTGATCATGGTGAATGATCCTTTTAATGTGTTTTTGAATTGGTTTGCTAGTATTTTGTTGAAGATTTTTATGACTATGTTCATCAAGGATATTAGCCTGTAATCTTTTCTTGTAATGTCCTTGCCCAGCCTTGGTATCAGGACAATGCTGACCTTGTAAAAAGTTTAGAAGTACTTTTGCCTCTTCATTTTTTTGAAGAGTTTCAGAAGGATTGGTATTAGTTCTTTAAATGTTTGGTAGAATTCAGATTGGTAACCATCAGGTCTTAAGGTTTTTATTACAGCAGACTTTTTATTATTGATAGAATCTCAATACCTATTAGTAGTCTTTTCAGATTGTCCATTTCTTCATGATGATTCAGTCTTGGTAGGTTGCATGGCAATGGCAAAAACTGCAATTACTTTTGTACCAACCTAAATATATGTGAATAAATTTATCAATTTCTTCTAGTTTATCCAATTTATTGTTGTATAATTGGCCATAGTAGTCTCTTGTGATCCTTTGTATTTCTGTTATATTAGTTGCAATGACTCCTCTTTTGTTTCTGACTTTGAGTCATTTCTTTTTCTTATTCTAACTAAAGATTTGTGGATTTTATCATTTAAAATCACCAACTTAAGTTTTGTTGATCTTTTGTATAGTTTTTCTAGTCTTTATTTATTTTCTATTTTATTTTAATAATAAAAATCAGAGGGGGTTCCAAGATGACCGAATAGGAATAGCTCCAGTCTACAGCTCCAAGCATGAGTCATGCAGAAGACAGGTGATTTCTGCATTTCCAGCTGAGGTACTGGGTTCATTTCACTGGGGCTTGTCGGACAGTTGGTGCAGGACAGTGGGTGCCACCCATGGAGTGTGAGCCAAAGCAGGCCGAGGCATCGCCTAACCTGGGAAGCACAAGGGGTCAGGAAATTCCTTTTCCTAGCCAAGGGAAGCTGTGACAGATGGCACCTGGAAAACTGGGTCACTCCCACCCTAATACTGCGCTTTTCCAACAGTCTTAGCAAATAGCACACCAGGAGATTATATGTTGTGCCTGGCTCAGAGGGTCCAACGCCCATGGAGCCTCACTCATTGCTAATACAGCAGTCTGAGATCCAACTGTAAGGTGGCAGGGAGGCTGGGGGAGGGGTGCCCACCATTGCTGAGGCTTGAGTAGGTAAACAAAGCGGCCTGGAAGCTCGAACTGGGTGGAGCCCACCACAGCTCAAGGAGGTCTACCTGCCTCTGTAGACTCCACCTCTCGGGGCAGGGCATAGCTGAAGAAAAGGCAGAAGAAACTTCTGCAGACTTAAATGTCCTTGTCTGACAGCTTTGAAGAGAGTAGTGGTTCTCCCAGCATGGAGTTTGAGATCTGAGAACAGACAGACTGCTTCCTCAGGCGGGTCTCTGATCCCCGAATAGCCTAACTGGGAGGCACCTCCCAGTATGGGCTTACTGACACCTCACATGGCCAGGTGTCCGTCTGAGACAAAACTTCCAGAAAATGGTCAGGCAGCAACATTGGCTGTTCTGCAATATTTGCTGTTCTGCAACCTCCGCTGGTGATACCCAGGCAAACAGGGTCTGGAGTGGACCTCCAGCAAACTCCAACAGACCTGCAGCTGACGGTCCTGACTGTTAGAAGGAAAACTAACAAACAGAAAGGACATCCACACCAAAACCCCATCTGTATGTTATCATCATCAAAGACCAAAGGTAGATAAAACCACAAAGATGGGGAGAAATCAGAGCAGAAAAGCTGACAATTCTAAAACTCAGAGCACCTCTTCTCCTCCAAAGGAATGCAGCTGCTTGCCAGCAATGGAACAAAGCTGGACGGAGAATGACTGACAAGTTGAGAGAAGAAGGCTTCAGACAATCAAACTTTTCCAAGCTAAATAAAGGAGGATGTTCGAACCTATTGCAAAGAAGCTAAAAACCTTGAACAAAGATTAGACGAATGACTAGAATAACCAGTGTAGAGAAGAACTTAAATGACCTGACGGAGATGAAAACCATGGCACGAGAACTATGTGATGCATGCACAAGCTTCAGTAGCCAATTCGATCAACTGGAAGAAAGGGTATCAATGACTGAAGATCAAATGAATGAAATGAAGCCAGAAGAGAAGTGTAGAGAAAAAAAGAGTAAAAAGAAACGAACACAGCCTCCAAGAAATATGGGACTATGTGAAAAGACCAAATCTACATCTGATTGTTGTACCTGAAAGTGATGGGGAGAATGGAATCAAGTTGGAAAACACTCTGCAGTATATTATCCAGGAGAACTTCCCCAACCAAGGAAGGCAGGCCAACATTCAAATTCAGGAAATACAGAGAATGCCACAAAGATACTCCTCGAGAAGAGCAACTCCAAGACACATAATTGTCAGATTCACCGAAGTTGAAATTAAGAAAAAATGTTAAGGGCAGCCAGAGAGAAAGGTCAGGTTACCCACAAAGGGAAGCCCATCAGACTAACAGCAGATCTCTTGGCAAAAACTCTACAAGCCAAAAGAGAGTGAGGGCCAATATTCAACATTCTTAAAGAAAAGAATTTTAAACCCAGAATCTCATATCCAGCCAAACAAAGCTTCATAAGTGAAGGAGAAATAAAATCCTTTGCAGACAAGCAAATGCTTAGAGATTTTGTCACCACCAGGCCTGCCTTACAAGAGCTCCTGAAGGAAAAGAACTAAACATGGAAAGGAAAAACCAGTACTAGCCACTGCAAAAACATACCAAATTGTAAAGACCATCGATGCTAGGAAGAAACTGCATCAACTAACGAGCAAAATAACCAGCTAATATCATAATGACAGGATCAAATTCACACATAACAATATTAGCCTTAAATGTAAATGGGCTAAATGCTCCAATTAAAAGACACAGACTGGCAAATTGGATAGAGTCAAGACCCATCAGTGTGCTGTATTCAGGAGACCCATCTCACGTGCAGACACACATAGACTCAAAATAAAGGGTTGGAGAAAGATCTACAAATCCTAGAGTCAATCTGTTGATATGTCTTTAAAAATCTTCTTGGAAATTTGATTAAATTGCATTGAACCTAAAGATTGACTTGGGAAGAATTGACATCTTAATAATGTGGAGTCTTCCAGTCCATAAATAGTATGTGTGTTCCATTTATTATTTAACTTCAGCAATATTTTATAGTTGTTGAACCAATCTTACAAGTCATTTGCATTTATTAATGCTATTATTAATGCAATTGACTTTCAAAATTTATTGCCAATTTTGTGCTGCCAGTACATAAAAATACAACTGACTTTTTGTATATTGAAAAAATAATAATAATGATAATAATAATCTACTCTGATTTTTATTATTTCCTTCCTTCTGCTAACTTTGGACTTAGTTTGTTCTTTTTCTAGTTCAGTGAGGAGTAATGTTGTTTATTTTAGATGTTTTGTTTTGTTTTGTTTATTTTTGATGTAGGTGTTTATTGCTGTAACCTTTCCTTTGAGAACTGATTGTGTTGTGTCCCGTAAGTTTTGGCATATTGTATTTTCATTTTCAATTGTATAAAGATATTTTTAAATTTTCTTTTAAATTTCTTTATGGACCCATTGGTTGTTCAGGAAAATGTTTAAATTCCGTGTATTTATAAATTTTCTAAAATTCCTCCTGTTATTGATTTCTAGTTTCAATTAATTATAGTTGGAAAAGACACTTGATATTATTTCAGCCACCTTAAATTTGCTAAGGCATATTTTGTGACCTAACATAAGACCTATCTGTGTGTGCACTTGAGAAGAATATATATTCTGCTGTTGTTGAATGGAACGTCTTGTATTTGTCTGTTAGTTTCATTTGGCTTACCGTGTTGTTCAAGTGCAGTATTGCCTCATTAATTTTATGTCTGAATGACCTGCCCATTGTTGAAAGTGGGATGTTGAAGTTTCCTATTATTATTGTATTGCAATCCATCTCCCCCCTCATATTCTTTAATACTTGTTTTATATATGTAGGTGATTCTATGTTGGGTGCTATGTATATATATTCACAATTGTTATCCTCTTGATGAATTGCTTCTTTATAATTACAGAAGCTCTTCTTTGTCTCTTTTCACAGTTTTTGACTTAAAGTCTATTTTGTGTGATATGGGTGTATCTATCCTTGCTCTCTTTTGTTTTTTATTTGTATGGAACATCTTTTTCTATCCCTTCACTTTCAATCTATGTGTGTCCTTAAAAGTAAGGTGAGTCTCCAGTAGGTAGTACATGTAAAGTTTTGGCTTTTTGATGGGGGTCCCATAATTCCCATAAGATTTATTTATTATTTTTCATTCTTCTTTTTGTTTTTCATTTCAAATGTTCTGTCTTCAAGTTCACTGATTCTTTCTTCCACTTGATCAAGTCTAATGTTGAAACTTCCTATTGAATTTTTAAATTTAGTAATTATATTCTTTATCTCTAAGATATCTATTTGGTTTTTTATTGTTTTCATTTTTGTCACACTTCTTAATTTGTTCATTTATTATTTTCCAGATTTCATTTAATTTACTATCCATGTATTCTTCGACGTAACTGAACTGCTTTGAGATTAATCTGAATTCTTTATCAGTCATTTCATAGATCTCCATTTCTTTTCCCTTCTTTTTTTGAGTAGCAAATACTGTAATTTTATCCTATTTTTTAGATTTTAATTATTATTTATTTCTTTAGGGTGCATTACTGGAGCTTTATTGGTTTCTATTGGATGTATTATGATTCTCTAATTTTTTGTAATCCTTATGTCCTTGCATTATTCTTTACGTTTTTAAGGAGACAGCCCCCTCTTCTGGCCATTACTTGTGTTCTTTGACAGGGATAAATCTTTGATATTTAATCTAACTTGTGATTCTTGAAGGGCCGGTCAGGTGAAATAAATCCAGACAAGGAGAGCTTGTTGTGAGTTCTCTAGTTGACTGGGCTGTCTTTCCTCTGATGTCAGGTGGGGCTGCTGGCTTATCTCCACTGTCTGGCAAGATCACTGGCTGGATTCTGCTATTGGGCAGAGATGCTGGCTGGGGACTGCAATAGCTTGTGGTCACATCAATCACAGAATGCATTCCCTGGCCAAACAATTTTGCTATTTGTGGTCTGCAGCTGGGCAAGACTGAAGTTGGACTCTGAAGTTAGGCATAGTTTCTGCTCAGGATGGGCAAGACCAGAGGTTATACTTCTTAGAAATGCATGATTAAGGATTGACTCCTTGTCAGGGTGGAGCCATGGTGTGGACTTTTCACTGAGTTGAGACACTTTGACCTCCTGGGTCAAACAGGTCTAGTCTCTATGATTCTCTGAAATGGGCAGAGGCAGGCACCATCCTGTCTGGATGGGATCATTGAGCAAGCATTTTGGCTGAGTAGAGCTACTGCTTGACTGCCCAGGGCAATCAGATCTAGCTTCTATGCTTCTTTGAAATGGGCAGAGGTGGGTGTCTCAACCTGGGCAGGGTTGTTTTGGTGGGCTCTGACACTGGGCATGGAGACTAGCCATCTAGGAATTCAGGCTAGGTTTGACTTTCCTCCGTGCTTCCAAAGGTGACCAGATAAGTTTTGCAGGTGGTCTATAAGGTTTGCTGGTATCTCTGATTGAGCACCATAACTGGCAGGAACAAAGACCTACCACCAAGATTTTAGTGCTAGTGACCATGACCTCTGCCTTCTTTCCTTCTACCTGACCCCAGGCATTACAGCTAAGCCATTGGTCCCAATGTTTCCTGTGAGATGAGACCAGAGTGAGCATCCTGAGAAGTGTGTTGAGAAACTCGACAAACTTGATAACTTCAGTTCACTTTTCCTCCTGTAGACACTGTGGGCTCATGGAAATCCTCTTTCTCTAGTGTTGTGCCAAATTGGTGGGTGGATGTGTATGTGGCTGAAATGAGACCACTCTTCTTCCCTTTGTAATTCAGTTTTCATTCAGTTCTATGGACCATGCAAGTATCTCGGGCCTGTTTCCAAGTAGTGGAGTTTTCAAAGTGATGTTCTGGTCTTTGGATATCTGCTAGTGAAATTTACATGGAAGCAGTGGGAGTGAAGGCTGAAACTTTCTATTCTACCATCTTGTTGACATTCTGTAGTGTGCAGAAAATTCTTGATGTTCTGTTTCAAACAAACGCTTGAGTCAGAAAAAAATTATTTTGACAGGATATTTAAAAAATTAATTATTATTTCTGTAGCTTCAAAACTGCTCCAGAAACCCTGAAAGCACTCCCAGACTGAGATCATTGAGCATATAAACAGTGGCGACAAGACAGCCCAAAGACCACCCCAACATGCTTTAAGAATGAAACTCAGGTAAGCAGTCATATTTCTTTTCAGTTTTTGGGAAAATAAGAAAAAAAAAATTTCATTTCACCTCCAAGATCAGATTCCAACTGTTAATAGTGTCTCTAGAAATTAAAATTTAAAAACCATAGGCTCAAAAATGAATCATACAGCAAACAGTCTGTTGGCTGTATGAATATCTTCTTTTGAGAAATGTCTGTTCATATCCTTTGCCCACTTTTTGATGGGGTTGTTTTTTCTTGTAAATTTGTTTGAGTTCTTTGTAGGTTCTGGATATTAGCCCTTTGTCAGATGAGTAGATTGCAAAAATTTTCTCCCATTCTGTAGGTAATTGCTTTGTGCCTCTAGTTATGCTTTTTTTAAAAAAAATGTGTACATGTCTGGCTGATTTTGTCTTATAAAGTTGACAGCTTGCTTATTTAGGTCTGATATAAAGAAAACCAAGCTTCATATCACTAACGCAATAGAGTGAAAAGGTAGAAAGATGTATCCATTTTATTTCAGATGTGTTATATGATACCAAGGTCTGCCATCTATGGTATAATATATGCACTAAGATGTATATGCACTAAGATGTAGTTTCTCAAGATCTTGAAAAATACTGTTAAATGCTTCATTAGAAATTACTTTCATGTTTTGTGTGGCTGTGTGAGTCAGTGGTTCTCAGTGGGGGTAATTTTGCCCCAAAGGGGACATTTGCCATTGTGGAGATGTTTTTTAATGTTACAACTTGAGAAGCTTTGTGCTGTTGGCATCTGGTGTACAGAGGCCAAGGATGCTGTTAAGCATCTCACAATGCACACGACAGCTCCCCACAACAAAGAATTATGCCATCCAAAATGTCAGTAGTGTGGAAGACTTTGGGAGGCTGAGGCAGGTGGATCACGAGGTCAGGAGATCTAGACCATCCTGGCTAACACGGTGAAACCCTGTCTCTACTGAAAATACAAAAAATCAGCCGGGCGTGGTGGTGGGCACCTGTAGTCCCAGCTACTGGGGAGGCTGAGGTGGGAGAATGGCATGAACCCAGGAGGCGGAGCTTGCAGTGAGCCAAGATCATGCCATTGCACTCCAGCCTGGGTGACAGTGCGAGATTCCGTCTCAAAAAAAAAAAAAAAAAAAGTGTGGAGGAGGTTGGCTTATATGTGTAAAGGTATAGGCTTATATGTATATAGTTGTAGGTTTATATGTGTAAATTTGTATTTATTTCTGTGACAACTACATGTTACCTGTGGGTTTATATCAATTTATTCCAAAATAAACAAAAATGTTTGAAAAATCCACCTACTCTGCTTATGTAAAAACTTTTATCTGTATCAAAAAGATCACTCAAAGTAATGCATTATTTCTAGTATTTTCATATTTGTCATTGTTCTGTGTGGGATAAAATGTGTTCAAGGATGTAAGAAAAGGCATGTAGAAAAAAGTGACAATAATTAAAACAAAATTTAATCTTTACACTTTATGGATATAGAAAACAACTGCTATAAAACACATTTGAGTATTAATAATCTCACTTGTTGATGCTTTAATCATATTCCATTTTGTAATGTCATTTTTTTCTAACCAAAGGAATATTTTTAAATATAAACAAAGATCAAAGATACATTTTCAAAATGTACTAATTTATGACATTTTCCCACCTCTATCCTTAACCAAAAAATAAGTTCCCACAATATTTTAACTGAAGATTCATGAGAAGGGTGCTTTAGCAAATGTCATGCTAATGTACAGTCACGTGCCAAATAATGATTTGGTCAATGATGGACTGCATATATCACAAGGGTCCTATAAAGGTACAATGGAGTTAAAAATTCCTGTGGTATAGTGACATCATAGCTGTAGTAACACCATAATGCAATGCATTACTCACATAGGAGCAACAGGCTATATATACAGTGTAGGTGTGTAGAAGGCTATACCACCTCGGTTTGTATAAGTTCACCCTTAAGATGTTTTCACAATGATGAAATCATCTAGCACATTTCTCAAAATATATGCCTGTCATTAATTGATGCATTACTACAATTGATCAAATCTTCTATTGCTTGTGAAAATAATTGCAGACAACAGAATCCCCTCTAGCTGGTTTATAAAGAACAAGTTTAAAAAATATATATTATGTAGTTTACAGGTATCTTGGAGTGTCTAAGTATTGGGTCTGATTATCCAACCAGGAATAGAGCAGCCAAGAGAAAAGTCAAAAGACACTACTGTATCCAAATGTAAAACACAACTGTGCTCCCCACCCCAATACCTGTGACGCCAAGTCAGAAGCTTCACTATCACTTCAGATGAGCACCTCTGACATCATTTGTGCCAGTAGATATACTCTTTCTTGGTATAGCCACCACCTACGTTTCTCATTGCTATCTGCAAATCAAGTATAGGTGGGTCAGTCTAGTAAAAAACAGATTGCTTGCAGTACCATGGCTGCTAGGGAGTGTGATATCATATTTTGTTTTTTAGCTTTTCAGTCTTTATAGGTCTAGAAATTAAGTTAAAAGAGATTGGAATGGGAGCTGTTTGAGCCAAATTATAGTCTCTGCAATAGTCATGGAGCTCATATTCCAATAAATCAATTAAGATTAGGGTCAGCTACATAGAACAAAAACTAAACTAATGACAATATCTTGTAATCTAAAAGATGTCTGTCTCTTACATAAAAGAAGTCTGAAAATGTGAAAGATTGCAAAAATAGCACCTATTCTTCACTGCTGCCTATATCGCCCCCTTTGTCATGTAAATTGAAGTTCCTCTCACTGAAGAGGTGGGATGTATTTCCTTGAATCTAGTCCTGTCTTGTGACTTGCTTTGGCCAATAGAATGAAGCAGAAGTGCTGGTATTCTAGTTCCAAGCCTAAACCTAAAGGAGTTGTGCATGTTTCTGCTGGCTCATTTGTGGTTTCATCATTACCACGAGAAGGATGTGCCCAGCTGGTCTGCTAAAGGATGAAAGGCACATAGAGCAGGGCTGAGTAATACCAGTTACTCTATTTGAACCCAGCTTAGATGAGCCAGCTCCCAGTTAGTCCCCAAGAAGCCTGAGGGAGCTTAGCTTCTGATCAGCTAAATCTCATATATGTGTGAAAAATACTTATTTTTTGTGAACATTTCTTACTTAGTATTATTGCAGCACTGAATAACTGAAACAGGAACAAAGCAGTCTGAAGCAAATACGAAAACTCAGAAGTGTGAGGGACCCAAATGCTGGATATTTTGTGGCTCTGCATCCTCATTGTACAGCTTCTATTTCATAGTTCAATATGGTTGTTTAACCATCACATCTAAATTCCAGCCAGTAGGGAAAAAACGAGGTGTGAAGAAAGGAACAAATGCTCCTTTTAAGGAAACTTGCTGGAAGTTTTATGTAGGAACCTAGTTATAGTCGTATCAGCAGCAAAGAATGAGGATTGGAAAATGTAGGCTTCATTCCTCTTTCCTGTGCCTAGATAAATACTGGGGCCTCTAACACTAAAGAAGAAGGGGAGGACAGATACTGGGGGACAACTGTAAGCTACATTTGCCAGTAAAACATACTGACAGATAAACTTTTGCTGTTTCCCTCACTTTTGTTAATATGTAGGGCTCTTACCAAATGAAGCAGTTTTCTAAATTTAAGGTAGATTTCTTTCTGGATATATGACTAAATTATAATACTTAATAATTAAAGAAATATTGATATTCATAAATCCAAAATATAATTTTCTCTATAGCATTTTACTGCTATGCAATTCTGCTTTTTGCTACAGGGATAAAGACTTTTTTGGTAATAGGCCAAAAGACAGTGTTCCACTGTCTAAATAATTCAGACAGTGTTAGCAAATGTTAGAACAAAGAAGCATTTGTTTTTGTCTTAAGTGGTCATCAAGTACAATAACAGACTCCATCTGGGCTGAAAGACTAGATTTTTTTAACTGACACGTAATAATTATATACATGTATGAGGTACATAATGATAATTCCTTTTTCTACATTTTTATTGATATATAATAGATGTACATATTTGGTGGTAAATATGATATTTTGATACATTCATATAATGTGCAATGATCAAATCAAGGTACTTAGGATATCCATTACTTTAGCATTTTTTTAACGTTGGGAACATTCAAATTACTCTCTGCTAGCTGTTTTGAAATAACAATATATTATTGTTTACTATAGTCACTCTACTGATTTATCAAACAGTAGGTCTTATTTCTTGTTTCTACTTGTGTTTTTGTACCCCTTAATCAATCTCTCTTCATTCCCTCCATCCTCCCTACCCTTGCTGGCATCTGATAACCACCAAACCACTCTGTCTTCATGGGATCCACTTTCTTAGCTCCCACATATGAGTGAGAGGTTGTGATATTCATCTTTCTGTGCTTGGCTTATTTTCATTTAATTTAATGACCTCCAGTTTCATCCATGTTGCTGCAAATGATAGGATTTCATTTCTTATGATTGATAATATTCCATTGTGCATCTATACCACATTTTTTAATGCATTCATCCATTGATGGACACTTAGGTGGATTCCAAATTTTGGAATAGTGTTGCAGTAAATATAGGAGTGCAAATATCTCTTCAATATATTTTCTTTGTTTTGAATATATACACTAGTAGTGGGATTTCGGGATCATATGGTAGTTCTATTTTTAGTTTTTTGAGGAAACCCCACTATGTTTTCCACAATGTTTTATTTTGCATTCTCACCAGCAGTGTGCAAGAGTTCCACTTCCTTCACATCTCCCCAGACCCATTATTCTCTGTCTTTCTAATAAAAGCTATTTAAACTGGGGTATGATGATATTTCATTGTGGTTTTGATTTGCATTTATCTGATGATTAGGGATGTTGAACATTTTTTAATATGCCTGTTGGCCATTTGTATGTCTTCTTTTGACAAATGTCTATTCAAATCTTTTGCCTATTTTTAGATATGATTATTTGGGCTTCTGCTATTATGCTGTTTGAGTTTCTTATATACTGGGGTTATTAATCTCTTGTCAGATGGATAGTTTGCAAATATTCTCTCCAATCCTCTATATTATTTCTTCACTTTGTTCATTATTTCCTTTGCTGTACAGAGGCTTTTCAACTTGATGTAATCCCATTTATCTATTTTTGCTTTCATTGCTTGTGCTTTTGAAGTTTCACTCAAAAAAAATTTGCACAGATCAATGTTCTAGAGCATTTTTGGAACTTCCAGTAAGTAGCTAGTTTTCTGCTAGAAGAAAACATTGCAGCATCCCCAATGTTCTCTTCTAGTAGTTTCATAGTTTCCGGTTTCACATTTAAGTCTTTAACCCATATTGATTTGATTTTTGTATATAGTGATAGATAGGAGTATAGTTTCATTCTTCTGTTATAGCTTTCTCAGCACCACTTTTCCCAATGGATGTTCTTGGACCTTTGTCAAAAATGAGTTGACTGTACACATGTGGATATATTTCTGGGTTCTCTATTTTTGTCCCATGAATCTATATGTCTGTTTTTATGCCAGTACCATGCAGTTTTGGTTACTATAGTTTTATTTTATATTTTTAAATCAGGTAGTGTGATGCCTCTAGCTTTGTTCTTTTTTCTCAGTATTGCTTTGGTTATTGGGGGGTCTTTTGTGATTCCAAATAAATTTTAGGAATGTTTTTTCTATTTCTGTGAAGAATGTCATTGGTATTTTGATAGCGATTGCATTGAATCTGTACGTTACTTTGGGTGGTATTGACATTTTAACAATATTAATTCTTGGAATCCATGAGCATAAAATATCTTTCCAATTTTGTGTCTTCTTCAGTTTTTTTCTAGAGAGTTTTATAGTTTTTCTTGTAGAGATCTTTCACTTTGTTTAAATTTATTTCTAAGTATCTTACTTTTTTTAGCTTTATAAAAGGGATTGCTTGACTGTTTACTCTTGGCATATATAAGTGATACTAATTTTTGTATGTTGATTTTTGTACCTTGTGACTTCACTAAAATCATGTATCAGTTTTTATAGTTTTCTAGCAGAATCTTTAGGTTCTTCTAAATATAAGATCATGTCATCTAAGAACAGGAATAATTTGACTTTTTCCTTTCCAACATGGATGTCCTTTATTTCTTTGTATTGTCTGATTGCTCTGGCTAGGACATCTAGTATTATGTAGAGTTAAAGTGATAAAAGTACTTATTCATTTTTTTTTCTTTTTTCTCCTCTGACTGCGTATTTTCTAATAACCTGTCTTTGAGCTCACCAGTTCTTTCCTCTGCTTGGTCCATTCTGTTTAGAGCCTCTAATGAATTTTGCATTTAAGCAAATATATTTCTCAGTTCCAGGATTTCTGCTTGATTTTTTATTACAATCTCTTTTTACATTTATTTGACAAACTTCTGAGATGATTTTCTGGATGGTATTGGAAATAAATGAGTTTTTTTTCAAACTGCCATTTTGAATTGTGACCAGAGAGCCCACCCATCACCATCTCGTTAGGTTTAGTTACTGGCTCTTTACTTTGTCCATTTGGGGAGATGATGGTTTTCCATCTGCTGTTTTTCTCATGTATGTATGTCTATGTCTTTGCATGAAAGGATTATTTATTCCAGTCTTCTCTGTCTTGTTTGTTTTGGTTTGTATTGGGTATGTTTGTCTAGAGATTTCTGTGTAATATACCTGTTGAATACGTGTTTTTTTTTCTTTTTTTTTTTTTTGACTGTGTCAGTTTCAGCACTAGATGGTGCATTACACTCAGATTTGCCCCAGCTCTAGCAGAACAAACTTTGCAGCACTGCCCATCCCAGATAGAGAAGACCCACATCGACACCCTCAAAAAAAATATCCTGTCAGTGTGGGAACTGGCTAGTGACTTTTGCCCAAGAGACCCATGGAATGTGTCTCCTACTGTGTGGTGCTGCTGAAGAGCCACTCTTATTTGGCATTTTCTTTGACTGAGATACAGAGTGGAGTTTTCCACTCTGGGATGCTAGCACCACCTCCTCCCTTTGTCTCTGACTGTCCTCAGGAATTATTTTCCCTTCAGGAACTCATCATGCTTCCCATGGATTGAGACAAGTTTGGGTCTCCTGTCAGGTAAACCAAAATGGTGAAAAAGCTGGTTGTCCACTTTAATCTCACTCTTACCAGTATAATCATGTGTTGGGGTGAAATTTTCTGCATGCTTTGTGCCTGAGAGATTGGGGGAAGGGCATTACAGACATAAAAATCCAATTCTGTTATCATCTATGCTGAGTTTTAAAACTTCTCTGTGGCCCTGGAAACTTTCTTATCTTCATATTTAGGTTCTGGGATATTGCTGGTGATCACCATGGTGCTGTACATTTGTTTTTGGTTGTTTGTGGTGGGACAATGAAGGCAGCTTGCTTCCAGTTGACCATTTTTGTCCAGAGTGATATATCAATACATGTATACAATATGCAGTGACCAAATCTGGGTTATTAGCATATTCATCACCTCAAACACTTATCATTTCTTTGTGTTGAGAACATTCAAAATAATCTCTTCTAGTTATTTGAAAATATACAATAGATATTATTAAGCATAGTGAAAGGCTGGTTTTAAAAAGACATTATGGAGTGTGATAAATGGACTAGAAGTGAAAGAGGAATAGCTACGGCATATACTTTCAAAGCCATGGCTCACCCCCTATGGTGTGGAATTCACATGGCAGTATGCAATCAAATATATTCTTGAGTGAGTATCTAATATTAAAAGAACATGTACCAATAGTTAAAACCATAATTTAAACTATGCACCAATATTTTAAACTGTAATTTCACTATTCTTGAATCCTTAATTCCAAAATCAAATCCTAAATTCATGTGAGCACAGATGTATTTTTAAGGATGTCAAATGAAATTTATAGATCAACTTTGGATGTTTTACCAGAATACACCATGTACATGCACACACATACAAACCCATTTGCTAGAAATTGAAATAATTTCCCCCCCAACTCCATGTGTCCTTTTAGAAACTGCTTATATATGCTTCTCTGAAAGTCAATCTTCACAATCTGTGCAAAGTGAGCAGTGGAGCAAATTATTGTCTATAGGTAAGTAACTGAAGCAGTGGTAGACACCTGACCTCAGATGAGAAAATTGTATAGTTCTATCTTCCAGAAACTCGTCATTGAGACACAGCAACTCTATGCTCTTGAACTGAGGACCTGAAGGAAGTGTAGTGCAGCCATCACAGCAGTATCATCACAGCAGTATGGTGTCAAATGTCAACTTCAGAGAGATTGGAGAATGATACAAACAAGAAGGGGTTTCTGTGTTTTTCTCTATTGTAAACAGTTATGAGGGAGGGAAACACAGACAGAGAGAGAGACTGTTCAGTTTCCATTGTCTTTCCTAACTTGAGACCTTCGTAAACCTAAATCAACCAACCCACTTTGCATCTGGGGCTGACATATTGTCTTCCTGCATGTTACAATATCCTATGATCAACCGTACAAGCTACTATCTAAGGTTAATCTCTCCACTTGTAAACTGGATCACATAATCTATCTCCTAATCAAGGAAATTTTCCCAGACATTTTCCTTAATTTCTCCTTCAACATAATTTTTTCCTCAAAACCAATTTACTCTCCCAGTATCAAAACAGTACCTAGAAAACAGTAGGTGCTAAATTAACATTTATTAAAAGGAACTCACCCTGGGGGAAAAAAACACTATTAACATGGATGAGTGCTTCAGGGAAACAGATTGGCAATACTGCAACCAGACAAAGGAGTAGGGAGTAAGTGTGTATTGTGTGTAACTGTACCACTGGAGGAATACTTGGAACAGTAACACACCTGAGACACAGGCCCACTGAAGGACCAAGAGTTAATCATGATATTATAGAATGCTATCTCTCTTCCACATCTCATTGCAACACCAAGAGGGCTCCCGTGTAGTAACAATGGATTACAGTGGAAAGAGATTCAAGACACAGATTCTCTCTGAGGGAGAGTACTTAGGGAAACCTCAAGTCAAGAAGGAGATAAAAATGAGAAGAGTAGAGCAATTTTAAGACTCTGACACCTATTGCAACAGCAAACTTTAACACAATCCAACTTCTAGCCCCATTAATTTAAATTCCCACCCCAGAGGCCTATTTTCCTTGGTTCCTATTACTTTATACATATACTTTTAGTAGTACTCTAAGGAGATATGAGGATGAAATGTAATGTGGTATCCTGGATCAGATACTGGAAAATGAAAAAGATACTACGGGAAAAGCTAAGAAATCTCAAAAAAAAATGTATCTACTTTAATTGTGATATATCAATATTAGGTCATTAATTGTGACAAATGTACTATACCAATGTATGATATTAATAACAAAGGAAATGATATGAAGTATATGAGAATTCTGTACTATCTTTGCAATTTTTCTGTAAATACAACTATTTTAAAATGAGAAATTTATTTGGAAAATCATAACAGAGCTGAATATCATTGTAGGTAATTATCATTACCAGAATATTTTAGAATGCATTTTATTAAGACCAAACTCTTTTCTGCTACCTTCTTCCTCCAACACTTCTCCCTTCTAATTGATAGTGAGCAAAATTGACCCTAATGGCATTCCCATAAGTATACAAAAATTATTTTTAGGTCTAAGTACCTCCAAAATAGCTTTTCCCTATAGTTCACTTTGGAACCTTGAAGATAATTAATTATTTTCCCATAACTCCTCATTTTTATCCAAGATGTAAGATCTTGAAATTGTCTATCTTTTGCCAATCATCATTCCTACCTAGCTGGCCTTTCATGTCCCTATTTCTTCACCTCTGAATTTTATCTCCATTTAGTCCATTGTGCCTTTTGAACCTCCAAATCCTCTGTATATAAATTCTCCTCCTTCCAGTGTTTTTCCCACCTCCTTCATCACGAATTCTTCCCTGATGGCTCCAGTGGGTCTATATTAAGAACTTTTCCTCTGTGCTTCCAAATTTATTTCCTAAGTCTACTCTAGAGCTCATTACCCTTTTATAATTCTGTTTCCTATTCATCTACCTGCATTCCCAGGACGTAGGACCTAGAAAAAGCCTTACTAAATTTTAAATAAGTGACTGAATGAACACCAGAACAGCATACTAGTAAGTGTAATTAATACAGCAAAAATTATGCATATATATTGTTTAGAGGAAAGGTTGATTGTATTTGTATGAGAGTTAATCAAGCAAAGATGTAGCTCTAAGTTGAATGAACTGGAAGATTCATCTATGAAAATATGACTCATATCATTCAAAATGAAAAAAGGGGGATTACATTTTCCTTTTTTCCCCTCCAACTGTCCCAAGACCCTAAGGAAATGGAGCAATACCCTCAGGTTGACCGCCTGTCTTTATGGACTCTCTACATATATAGGGATACCTTGAATACATTGCAGGTTCAGTTCCAAGCCACTGCGGTAAAGTGAGTCACAGAATTTTTTTTGTTTCCTGGTACATATAGAAGTTATGTTTACACTGTACTGTAGTCCACTGAGAGTACACTAGTATTACGCCTGAAAAACAATGTATATAGCTTAATTAAAAAATACTTGATTGGCCGGGCGCGATGGCTCAAGCCTGTAATCCCAGCACTTTGGAAGGCCGAGATGGGCAGATCACGAGGTCAGGGGATCGAGACCATCCTGCCTAACACAGTGAAACCCCGTCTCTACTAAAAAAAATACAAAAAAAATGGCCGGGCAATGTGGCGGGCGCCTGTAGTCCCAGTTACCCGGGAGGCTGAGGCAGGAGAATGGCGTAAACCCGGGAGGCGGAGCTTGCAGTGAGCCGAGATCGCGCCACTGCACTCCAGCCTGGGCGACAGAGTGAGACTCCGTCTCAAAAAAAAAAAAATACTTGATTGCTAAAAATGCTAAGTTGTAATCTTTTTGCTGATAGAGGGTCTTGCCTCAGTGTTGATGGGTGCTGACTGATCAGGTTGCTGAAGCTGATCAGGTTGCTGAAGGTTGGAATGGCTGTGGCAATCTCTGAAAAAAGGGCAATAAAGTTTGTGGCCCTGATTACCCTTCCTCAAAAGATTTCTCTGTAACATCTGTTTGTTAGCATTTTAACCACAGTAGGATTTACTTCAAAATTGGAGTAAATCCTCCTAAACCCTGCTGCAGCTTTATCAACTAAGTTTATGTAATATTCTAGATTCTTTATTGTCATCTCAACTAGGTGCACAGCATCTTCACCAGGAGTAGATTCCATCTTAAGAAACTACTGTCTTTGCTCGTTTATAAGAAGCAATTTTCAATCCATTAACTTTTGATTATGAGATTGCAGCAATTCAGTCATACCTTCAGGCTCCACTTCTAATTCTAGTTCTCTTGCTATTTCCACCAAATCTGCAGTTACTTTGTCCATTGAAGTCTTGTATCCCTCAAAGTCATTCATGAGGGTTGAAATCAACTTTTTCCAAACTCCTGTTAATGTTGATATTTTGACCTCCTCCTATGAACCATGAATGTTCATAATGATGTCCAGAGTGGTGTCTCCGTTCCAAAATTTACTTTGCCCAAATCCATAAGAGGAATCACCCTTTATGGCAGCCATAGGTTTAAAAAATGTATCTCTTAAATAATAAGACTCTAAAATAAAAACCCTTCATCCATGAACTGCAGAATAGATGTTGTGTTGGTAAGCATGAAAACAATATTAACCTCCTTGTACATCTTCATGAGACATCTTAGATGACCAGGTGCATAGTCAATGGGCAGTAATATTTTGAAAGAAATATTTTTTTCTGAGCAGTAGGTCTCAACAGTGGGCTTGAAATATTTAATAACCATGCTGTCAACAGATGCACTGTCATCCAGGTTTTGCTGTTACACTTATAGAGCCTAGGCAGAGTAGATTTAGCATCATTCTTAAGGGTCCTAGGATTTTCAGAATGGTAAATGAGCATTAGCTTCAACTTACAACCCCTAACAGAAGACCCTGTTCTTTTAAGCTTTGAAGCCAGGCATTAACTTCTCCTCTCCAGCTATGAAAGTTCTAGATGGTATCTTCTTCCAACAAAAGGCTGCATCACATCTACATTGAAAATCTGTTGTTTAGTGCAGCCACCATCATCAGTGCTCTTAGCTAGCTCTTCTGAATAACTTGCTGCAACTTCTACATCAGCACTTGCTGCTTCATCTTGCACTTTACGTTTTGTTATTGAGACAGCTTCTTTCCTGAAACTTCAAGAACCAACTTTGTTAGCTTCCAGTTGTTTTTCTGCAGCTTCCTCACCTTGCTCAGGTTTCACAGAATTGAAAGGAGTTAGAACCTTACTCTGGATTAGGCTTTGGCTTAAGGGAGTGTTGTGACTGATTTGATCTTCTTTCTAGACCACTAAAACCTTCTCTGTATCAGTAATAAGACTGTCTCAGTTTCTTATCATTCATGTGTTCACTGGAGTAGCACTTTTAATTTCATGCAAGAACTTTTCCTTTTCTTTCACAGCTTGGCTAAATGTTTGGTGCAAGAGACCTAGCTTTCAGCTTATCCTAGTTTTCAACATGCTTTCCTCATCTAAACTTACACATTTCTAGATTTTGATATAAAGTGAGAGACAAGTGACTCTTCCTTTCATTTAACACTTAGAAGCCATTGTAGGATTATTCATTGGCCTAATCTCCACATTATTGTGTCTCAAGAGAACAAGGAGGCCTGAGGAGAGAAAGAGAGATGAGAGAACAGTCAGTGGAGCAGTTAGAACACACATATTTATTAAGTTTGCTGCCTTATATGGCCATGGTTCATGAGACCCCAAAACAATTACAATGGTAACATCAAAGATCTTGATCACAGATCATCATAACAGATATAATAATAATAATAACTTTAAAATATTCTGAAAATTACCAAAATGTGACACAGAGATATCAAGTGAGCACATGCTATTGGAAAAATGCCACCGATAGACTTGCATGATACAGGGCTCCCACAAACCTTCAATCCATAAAAAACTCAGTATCTGTGAAGTTCAGTAAAGCAAAGTGGAATACAACAAGTGTGTCTGTATACATGCATGGAGTGATGCTGGCAATCACAGATGTTGGCAAGGTAGGAGGAGACAGCAATCTCAATAGCACGCACACAGTCAATAAGAGGCAATTCATACATTAGGAGGTATCCTGATCATCAACTACATTCTGACAGCTGCATTGCTAAGATGAGAATAAAGAACAAATATGTAGGCTGATGTATCTGGCACATGAAGAGATCATCAACAACAACAATAACAACAAAAGGAGATCAACAGAAATGAAAACAAACCCATCATATTATTTTTCTTACCAGAATTCACTTTGAAATGTTGATATCCAGTGATCATTCAATGAGCTGGTGAGCATTTATAGTTTGTAAAGTTTTCTGCATATATTATGTCACAAAAAACACAAAATAAATCTCCATGGCTTAATATTATATAACAAGAAAAATTCATTCATAAAGAGCCACAAATTAAATTTACCAATAATAACTGTATATGTAGTAAAGGTCAAAGAGGAATTAGATACCCATTATTAAACACAAAATAATTCCCTAATTTTTCATTCCAGTACTACCCTTATTCAAATGATATTGCTGTGGGAAACGAAAGAACAGGCAGTAATCATGTTGCCAATTGAGTTATAAGAGTAATTTTATGTTACTTAGTCCTCCTTTAAAGCAGACATGTTTTAAACATGCTTGTTATAATCAGTGCTTTCTATGGCTACAGTTGGGCTATAAGTGAACTCAATAATTTACACCTATCTCACCCCATCCAAATGGTATTCTGAAGCATTTGAAAAATAATACAAAAAAGTAAGATGCTTTTGGGTTAAAATATTACCTTACTATTCTTTAAGCACGTATAGAAGAATGTGGCTTAAATGTGCTATAACCCTGTGATTATAATATTGCACCCAAGAATTAGACCCCTCAAGTCCCAGACAGGGCTGAAATCCACAGGCCTTCCTCAAGGGCAGAACAAGCCTGGGATCCTATCAGCATGGAAGCTTAGATAAGAGCGTATACTTCCTGTGGACAGGAGTCCCACAGAGAAGGAGAATGGAAGGCATGGGACTACACGTGTTTGGTTCCTCTTCTCAAACTTACCAATCAGTTAAGATTGGATGGGAAAAAGTGGAGAGCAAGAGTGAAGACAAACAGGAGTGACACCCAGAGAATGAAGCAAAATTGAGAGATGCTGGGGGTTACATTAATTCATGTCCTCCAATAAGAATGGAAACATCAGGAGTTGGAAGGCAGTGCTCCCCTACTCTCAAAAGCAACCTTGTTTGTTGCTGGTCTAAGACTTATGCTTTGTCACCATTTTCTAAATCTCCTTCTTTACACTATATTGTAAAGGGTAATATCTATAATCCCAGATAGATAATAAGCTCCGTGCGGGTAAGGAATATATCTGTATTTTTCATTGTATTTCCAGCACCTAGTTTGAAGCTTATCATAGAGTGGATGCACAAGTATCATTTACTGAATAAATGAATGAGTGAGTGAATGTTAATAATATCCCAGCATGACTCAGCAAAATCATAAAGATAGTGCATGGAAGCTATCACTGTTGCCACAGAAAAGCTGCTCCCTTTGTATATGCTTGGATTGACTTGTTCTCTTCCCATACCTCATACATGCACACACAGACACACACACATGAGATAATTTGTGATGGAATAATGGTCTCCTATTGAACACAGCTTGTCTCATGACCAGGTAGCCAGGAAGATTTCCAAGCTAATGAACAGTGTGAATGGTGGGCTCTGTCAGAAGTGATTGCATATGGGGGTGTAGGAGATGTGAAAGATAAAATGAAAAATTGTAGAGAACAATTTTAGCCAAGCAACAGCTTTTTCCATTTGTTCCTTTTAGGTAAATACATTATTTTTCAAATCATAATAGTTTGTAACACTTTGAGAACAGGAGAGAGAACTGCTATAATTGTTTAACATTAGAACATATTTGTTGTGAGCATCAAACTAGGCAGTACAAAACAGTTTTAACCATTGGCTTTGAGTCACACAGATCTCAGCTCTGACCTAGTACTAGTTATATGACCTTAGTTCAATTACTTACTTTCTCAAAGCTCAGTTTTCTCATCTGGAAAGTGGGAAAAACAATGGCTGCCTCACAGAGTTGTTGTAAGGATTAAGACAACAAAGTACATGTAATGCCTGAAATACATACAACAGAGAATAAACGGTAGCTATTGTTATTCTAAATCTTAAAACACTGTGTAAACTGTAAGTCACTAACTAAATGTAGGGGATTATTATCGTTATTACTATTATAGGAAATTTCACAGCTGTTTCACAAAAAGGCAACAGCAAAACAGAAGATGTTTTGCTCCATATCTATCTATTACACAGAAGTTAACAGCTGTGCATTAATGGCTGCTTCATTCCCCAGTGGAATATGAGCTGTATTATAAGAGAAAAGGTTAAATTCTCTTTAGGCATATAAGGTGTGTTGTAGAGCAGAAAGTCACCTGTCAAATGTGCTCAGCTGTCTTCTATCGCTTGTCATCTTGTCACATTTGTTAAGTCAAAAAATACATATAAGCTCATAACAATTTAGGTGTTGTGATTTCTTAATTGCTTTTTTAAAGTTTCTTTTTAAACTAAAATATTTATTTGATAGTTCTAAGGTCAAATGTTTAATATGGGACATTGTCATTGCTGTGTGCTTCAATGTACAACCATTATAATTAAGATTTCAAATGACTCTGGTTCTGAAGTACATTGCCTCTGGTTTGCATAATGCACATTATATTCATTGTTGCAGTTTACTTTGCATAAATCAATCTTGTTCATATCTTTAGTCATCCTCTTGCTTTCCAGAGTCTTGAATCAAGTTAATTCTCTGCAGGAGGAAGTGTCAGGACTCAGGCAGCTAGGGGGATCTGCATAATTCTACTCCATTGTTAATAAAATCTGTACTACAGAAGGTTCCATGATTTATTGGCAAATTTTAACTCTGCTGCCTCTTTGTTTCTCTAGGAAATAAGTACATAGGTATATGTCTACATAGAATGGTCAGAGATAGGGAATAAAGGGGCTAAAGGAAAAAAAGTGGGCATCCAAGCTGTGACAATGAAACACAATTGATTCCCCTAATGGATATTCTACTGAGAATACCAGCTTGAAAAGAAGAAAAGTAGAAGCATTGTTTTTTTTAAGAGTTGCAGCAATAAACATTGTATTCTGTTAGCATAAAGGTGAGGTGTCACCATATTACGGTGGCAGAACTATCCCTGAGGACTAAGCATGATGCTGACAACCCATCCTAGTTGTTCACATAGAGAATGGACCTATGGGATCCATACGCAGAAGGATTCTCCAGCTGGACTATGCATTAAACCACAAAAATCCCTCAGAAAAGAAGATGAAAACTGCTGAAAAGGAGAAAATGTTGCCCTCATTACTATAGCCTTCTTACAAAGCAGATAATGACATCTACCATCAAACAAGATATGTCTCTTGTCAAGACATTTTTTCTTAATTCCCACAGAAACCTATGTGTATTTATTTCTTCTGATGTCACCAATATGGTGGTTTTTTTCCAAAATACCAACATGGTGGTTTTTCCCAATAGCCAAGTCTATTAAACACGTCAATTTTCTCTCTACATATAATCTGCACTGCAACACTACCCCTCAATCTTCTCTATAGTGTTTACCAGTAAAACCATTCCAGAAATGGAAACATTTATTTCTATTTGCATAAAGTACTGCCTCTACTCCTGTTTTCCTTTCTTCTAAATTTATTGTGAACCAGTAATGGATTTTTAACAGTAGATTTTCTCTGAAATCTTAGAAATTTATCCAAAATGTATTAAGCACCAACTGTGCCAGGAATTATACTAAACATTAGGAACACAAAGTCAAATTCATTCTTTATGCATAAAAATGTGTTGAGTATTAAACTTCCACTTCAGGACATGATGGAATAAGTGGTATTGGACTTTTTCTTCCAAGAACAACAACTTATAAAACTAGAAATTTTAAGGGCAAATTTTTCAGGTATTAAACACCAACACTGGTTTTGATGTTTAAAAGACAGGAAACACATAAATGAGTTGCACAATTCTGCAGTTTCCTTCCTCAGGGCACTTTCCTGACAACCCAGGGATGTGGAGCTCAGGAGAAAAATATGAACTCAGTGAGCTGAGAGAAAAAAGTCATTAAGGGGTATTGAAGAGTCGGAATGCACACATCATGGTGCAGCCTAGAGAAAGCAGTACAATGGGGTTCCCAGAAATATGTGTGGTGATTCCTTTGGGTATTTGCCTGAGCATAAAACCTCTCTCTTTATGGGCTACTTCATTCCCCAGTGGGATATGAGCTGTATTATAAAAGAAATGGCTTGGCTAGTAGGTTGCCATCTTCTCTCTATGCCTATTCACATCATCTTTCTACTCTGTGCAAGTCTCTGTACCCAAATTTCTTTTTTTTATAAGAACCCCAATCATATTGGATTAGGGGATCCTAAGGACCTCATTTTAAGTTTATTCCCTATGTTAAGACCCTATCTCCAAACACAGTCATATCATGTGGTACTGGAGTTAGGACATCAACATATGAAATTAGAGGTGGAGGGGAACACAGTTCAACTCCTAACAAAAGGAGATTTTTTAAACCTGTCTAACTATCATTCCAAATACTATGGAAATATGCTTCAAATTGAGGATAAAATTTTTTTTGGATAAAGCTAAAATAAATATATTTGGCAACCAGACCCTTACTTTAAGAAATACTAAAGGAAATTCTTTAGATTGAAGGCAAATGCTACATAGAATGTGAAATCTACAAGAAGACATGAAGAACTCCAGAATTGTTGAATAAATGGGTAGATATAAAGGTCTATTTTCCCTTTTCCCTAACTTCTTTAAAAGACAGCTGACTGCTCAAAGAAAAAATGATAAAACTGTATTGTAATATTTGTAATATATATAAGAAAAATATATGACAAGAGCACAAATGATTTCTCCTGTTACAAGTCTCTTAAGTGTTAGTTGAAGTGGTACAATGTTGATTCTAACTAGGTTAAGGATGCATAATATAGTCCCTGGAGCAATCACTAAAATAATGCAACAGAGTTAAAGCTAAAAGGAGGAAAATCGAATTGCAAAAATTAATCTGCAAAGCAAGGACCTCACCAAAAAAAGTAAAAAAAAAAAAAAAAAAAAAAAAATTAATTAAACCAAAAGAAGGCAAGAAAGGCAAAAGAATACCAAAACAAAACCAAACAACAGATGGAACAAATAGAAAACCAACAGAAAGCAGAAGGCTTAAACCTAACCAATCTAACCATGGAAGACTGTATTTAGCCACAATAATATCTCCTGTCTTCTACAATGGGTCTGTATCAGTTTATGAGTGCTGCTATAACAAATACCACAGCTCGGGTGGCTCAAACAACAGAAATTTATTTCCTCATAGATCTGGACACTAGAAGAACAAAATCAAGATGTCAGCAGGGTTGGTTTCATTCTCAGTCTTCTCTTTGTCTTTTAAATGGTTATCTTCTCCCTTTGCACATACATGGGCTTTCCTCTGTGCACATCCCTGCCATTATCTCCTCTTCTTAAAAGGACACTTGTTGTATTGCCTTAAAACACCACCACTCACATGACCTCATTTTTACCTTAATTAATACTTTAAAGACCCCATTGCAAAATTCAGTCACATTCTGGGGTACTAGGAAGAATGTGTGAATTCAGTTCATATCAGGATATTTGCCATTTATATTAAGAGGAATTGTTTCTCCAACCTATTGAACCTAGATGGGTGTTGTTACTGCTTTGACCAATATATTATGACAGAAGCAACACTGTCAATTCCAGACATGATACTGATCTGACATGTGCTGACAATGCTATACTACTAAGCAATAAAAGGGTTTGAACTACTGATACATTCAACTTGTATGAATATCAGAATCAGCATATTGAAAGAAAAAAGTCAGACGCAAGGGAATGAATACTTTATAATTTCATTTATATGAAGTTCAAGAATAGGCAAAAGTAATTTAATCTGATAGGAATTCAAACAGTGATTCCCTCTGTTTGAGGGAATATAATTGGACTAGAAGGGGTCAGTGAGGAACCTTTTTGGGCGATAGAAATGTCTGTAACATGGTTGTCTAAGTCCTTTTTGTGTTGCTATGAAGGAATATCTGAGGCTGGGCAATTTATAAAGAAAAGAGGTTTGTTCGACTTATGGTTCTGTAGGCTGTAGAAGAAGCACAGTGCAAGCATTTGCACCTCAGGCTTCTTCCACTCATGGCAGAAGGTGAAGGAGAGCCAGGGTGTGCAGAGATCACATGGCAAGAGAGGAAGCAATAGAGCTGGAGGAGGTACTAGGCTGATTTTTGTGTGTGTGTGTGGTTTTTTGTTGTTGTTTTATTTTTGTTTTTTGTTTTGTTTTGTTCTTGTTTTTTTAACAAGCAGCTCTAGAGGGAACTGATAGAATGAGAACTCACTCACTCACTTCCCCCAACCCAGGGAGGACATTAATCTACTCATGAGGGATTCAACCTTGTGACCCAAACACCTCCCATTAGGCCCCACTTCTAATATTGAAGATCAAATTTCAACATGAGATTAAAAATGAGTGAAGATGTTTGTTAAGACTTACCCAACTATATACTTAGGATCTATAAATTGTGTTCTATATATTAGTTTCCTATTGCTTCTGTGACACAGTGCTACAAATTTAGCAGCTGAAAACAACACAAATTTATTATCTTATGTCTTATAGTTCTGGAAATCATTAGTCCAAAATAGGTCTCACTGAGATAAAATTAAGGTGTCAGGGAGGGCTGGTTCCTTCTGGAGCTTCTAGGGGAGAATACATTTTCTTGCCTTTTCCAGCTTCTAGAGGCTGCCCACCATCTTTGGCTCATGTATTCCTTTCACCTTCAAAGTCAGCAAGAGCCAGTCAAGTCTTTCTCACATTGCATCACTCTGACACTAACTCTTCTGCCTCCTTTTTCCATATTTGAAAGATATGATTGCAATCACACTGGGCCTGTCTTAGTCCATTTTGTGCTGCTATAAAACAATAAGACAGACTTAGTAATTAATAATGAATAGAAAGGTATTGACTCATGATTCTGGAGGTTGGGAAGTCCAAGATCAAGACTGATATCTGATAAGGACCTTCTTGCTGCATCATCCCATGATGGAAGGGCCACGAGAGGCAAGAGGGAGGCAAAGGGGGGCTGAATTTGTCCTTTTATAAGGAACCCACTCTTTCAATAAAGGCATTAACCTATTCACGAGGGCAGAAACTTTATGGCCTAATCACATTTTAAATGTCTCGCATCTTAATAAAGTTACAATGGCAATTACATTTCAACATGAGTTTAAAAAGGTACAAGCATTTAAACCATAGCTGGATTTATCCAGATACTCAGGATAATTTTATTTTAAATTCAGCTGATTGCAATTTGAATTCCATCTGTGACCTTAATCGCCCTAGTCAAGTAACAATAACAGATCCTGGGGATTAAAACATGAACATCTTTGGAGTAATCTTATTTTACCTACCATACTTTATGTAAATTTTATCTCAATAAAAATGGGTATTTTAAAAGCCTATGATATGCCAGTCACTATTCTGGGTTCTTAGATATAGATAGTCCAATATTTATTTATTTATTCTTTTCTGTCTTCTCTACTAGAATCTAACCTTTATGAGATCAGGGTGGTTTGTAGGGTTTACTGTTGTTAAAATAGTATCTAGCACATAGAGGAGCTTAGTAAAAATTCATTGAGTAAATGAATATGAAGTCAAACAATAAATTTTATTTACTTTTGCTGATTTTATTTGTAGTATTGATTGATTTGTTGGCAGAGCTTTATATAGACAAAATCACAGCAATTACAAATTCACAAACCCCAGAAAATAAAAGGTTGTCTTTCAACCATTGAATGTCAGTATTAGAATACCACAATCATCTTACAGGACATCCCAGGAAGCAGGAGACAGAGCCATTCATTGAATGGGGTCAACCTTTATATTAGAATATCAAAGTTTCCTTAGAAAACAATTTGGTTCAGGAGACACACTCAAGGTCTTACTTCCTGATTAATTTTGGTTGTTTTTACTGTTATTCCTTATGAAGCTGAAATATATTATTTCAAACTAAAATATATGGTATAAGAAATACCACCAAAGACAATTTTTCCCCTGTTGTTTATTAAGTATTTTACTAAAGGCTTTAAAAGTCAACACCAGAAAATATGTTTCACACCATCACTTCCTTACATGTTTAGACCTTTGAATGCTTGATCTTCATAACTTCATAACATCAAGCACAAACATACAAAGTCTTGGGGGAAAAAAGTCATTGCATTTGGCTATGCTTGGAGGAGAATAAAAGGGTTCCTTCCTTCTGTTTCCCCCCAACCCCAAGATATTTATGTTCCCTTAGGAAATGAATGCAGCAACAATATGTAAATGTACCAACAACTTCTGACCTCCTTCTTACACTGGTTTGCATTTTGAATATCATAGCTAAGACTCCATGATTTTTTATAACTCTATTCATGAGGGAAAAAATAATTTATTCCACTGAACAATCAGGACAATTTTGATTAAGTTTTTATTACAGAGTTACCCTAATAGAATTAGCACATAGACATATACTGCAATAACCTCTTTACTTCCAAAGACCTACTGATCAATATATTTTATTTTTAAATCATCTTAAAATGTATATGATCTTCTCCAATATTAATGATCATTATAATTAGATTGTTTTTCTTTACAGAGAAAGTTGGTGTGTTTGTGTGCGTGAGTGTGTTTTCCTAATATTTTCTGTGTAAACAAGCAAGAGTTTCGATATAATGCACATTACACAACTTTGAAGAAATAAGTACAACCAATGGAATTTGGTAGAGTCAAGAAATCTAAAGGAAGAATACAGATACATCATAAAGGGGGAGCTAATACTGGGTCATATCCAAGAAAAAATGGAAATGTTGCAGACACAGCTTTCATTCATATGAAGAAGGAATAATAGAATCTCTGTGGGTGCCTCTGTACTTGACAAAATTCATGTGGACTGGAAAATACAACTGATCTGAAAAAGCAACATGACATTGAAGAAGAAGTAGTAATAGGTCAGATAATAATAATGGGGGATTTTTAATTCATAAGATACTGAAAGATACAATTTTTGGTAAAGGACAAAGAATTTTACCTTAGAACAGGGGTCTTTTGAAGCTCCAAAAAGCCTGGTGATAACTTAATACAACTTCTCAAAGTCCTGGGATAAATATGGGCCAAGGGACAAAATAATGAGACCAGGAGGTAAGGGTGGAGGAATACCATGGGGAAGAAAGTACTCTTTTATTTTTTTGTCAACTTTGATTTTAGATTCAGAGGATACATGTGCATATTTGTTAACTGTTATATTGTGAGATGCTGAGGTTTGGAGTATGAATAATCCCATCACCCAGGTACTCAGCATAGTACCCAACAGTTTTTCAACCCTTCCCCTCATCCCTCCCTCTTCCATGCCCCTCTCCTCCCTTTAGTAGCCCCCAGTGTCTATTGTTGCCATTTTTATGTTTAAGGAGAAAATATCCTTTTATTTTATTTTATTATTTTTTTGAGACAGGATCTCACAGTGCTGCCCAAGTGGGAGTGCAGTGACACAATCATGGCTCACTACAGCCTTGACCTCCCAGGCTCAAAGATATTCTCACCTCAGCCTCCCAAGTAGCTGGGAGTACAGGTGCATGCCCCCACACCAGGCTAAGTTTTTGTAGAGATGGGTTTTTACCTTATTGCTCAGGCTAGTCTCAGACTCCTGGGCTCAACAATCCTCCTGTCTCGGCCTCCCAAAGTGCTGGAATTACAGGCATGAGCCACCACTCCTGGCCCAAAAGTATCCTTTTAAATGAAAAGGTAGCTAAAGAAAGAGAAGAAATAAGCAAATTCAAACTGGAACGGAAGGTACAAACCAGAAGTTAGCAGAAAACAAAAGAAGAAATTCAAGGACAATTTTGCAAAGGAATAAAAATGCAAATGCATTTTCTAAAAATTTAAAAAATTTAAAAGAGATAACCAGGCTCAAATTCTGAAGTATTATTTCATAATCACAGAGCAAAAGGTGCAATTAGTGGATTAAAAAGCAAAGAATACCATGCCTTTGGTGGTTGTTTAGAGCATTTAGCGTGGTGCCTTGAACGTGAGGACCACTCTGTTTTTTGAGACTGAGTTTCACTCTTGTCGCCCAGGCTGGAGTACAGTGGCATAATCCAGGAGGAGCACTTTATTTTCAAAATGTGTACATTTGGCCAGGCGTGGTGGCTCACGCCTGTAATCCCAACGCTTTGAGAAGCTGAGGCGGGCAGATTTCCTGAGGTCAGGAGCTCGAGACCAGCTTGACCAATATGATGAAACCCCATCTCTACTAAAAATACAAAAATTAGCCGGGCATGGTGGCATGCACCTGTAATCCCAGCTACTTGGGAGGCTGAGACAGGAGACTCGCTTGAACCCAGGAGACGGAGTTTGAAGTGAGCTGAGATCGCACCACTGCACTCCAGCCTGGGCAACAAGAGTGAAACTCCATCTAAAAAAAAAAAAAAAATAGTGTCCATTTGATTTCCTTTTTGGTCTTTACTTTGGAAAAAATTAAAAAGATTTCCACTTTCAAATTGCCTTGAAGCAGATAGATCAAAGATACTATATTGAATAGGAAAACAAACACACTGATACTTCAGACCAAAGCAAAATATAGTAAAAAGATAAAGATTTAAAAAATCTATCCTAAATTTGTGAAGAAACTTGAGAGTTTAACTGTAGGATCACTGACAAAAAGCAAAACATGTTTAACAAGAAAAAGACCTCATGGCTAGATTGTCCTTAAAATTCATTCATATGAAAAACCTCAGAGGAGACCTGGGTTCTAAGGTCAGTGGATTTCATTTCCTGACTGGCAAGTAGGATCACCAGCCACATGAGCAAACATCCAGTTTGGGAAAAGGGACCTGGGTTTTGTTAGGCGAAATCCTGCCTGGCTAATCTAATGCCTCAGAGTAGTTTAAGAAACTATCTTCAAACATTATGATCAAATGAAAACTACGTTCCTGATCGCACATGTTACTAGACTCAGCTCCATATATACAGTGATTTTAATAGATAAGGATCTTAATGTAGCGTAAACAAATATCCTAAGACATATTACACTAATTTGTCATGAAACTGGGCCTGGAATCTTTTATCCATTTGTTCCTTCTTTCATTTTTCAAATTTCTGCTTTAAACTTTACACACTCCAGATGCATCATCCCTAAGTCAACAGTGGCAACAAAATAATCTATAATAGTTCTGAAAAACATGTTCTCACCCATATTAAGAAATTCAAAGTGACCACCCTTTAAGAATCATAAGCCTGCCAGGCACAGTGGCTCACACCTATAATCTCAGCACTTTAGGAGGCTGACACATCTGAGGTCAGGAGTTCAAGCCCAGCCTAGCCAATATGGTGAAACCTCGTCTCTACTAAAAATAGAAAAATTAGCTGGGCATGGTGGTACATGCCTGTAATCCCAGCTACTCAGGAGGGTAAGGCAGGAGAATCGTTTGAACCCAGGTTGCAGTGAGCTGAGATTGCACCACTGCACTCCAGCCTGGGTGATAGAGGGAGACTCTGTCTCAAAAAAAAAAAGAAAAAAGAAAAAACTAATAATGAGCCTATAAATAACCCTTAAGGAATGGCAAAGAAAAAGAAAAAAACAGTTTTTCACTGGCAAGATGGCTGAATAGGAATAGCTCTGTTCTGCATCTCCCAGCAAGACCAATGCAGAAGGTAGGTGATTTCTGCATTTCCAACTGAGGTACCCGTTTCATCTCACTTGGACTGGTTAGACAGTGGGTGCAGTCCACGGAAGGTGAACAGAAGCAGGGTGGGTGTCGCCTCACCCAGGAAGTGCAAGGGGCTGGGAACCTCCCACCCCTAGCCAAGGGAAGCCATGAGGGATTGTGCTATCTGGCCCAGATACTACACTTTGCCCATGGTTTTTGCAACCTGCAGACCAGGAGATTCCCTAATGTGCCTACACCACCAGGGCCCTGGGTTTCAAGCACAAAACTGGGCGATGTTTGGGCAGACACCGAGCTAGCTGCAGGAGTTTTTTTCATACCATAGTGGTACCTGGAACCCCAGCAAGACAGAACTGTTCACTCCCTTGGAAAGGGGGCTGAAGCCACGGAGCCAAATGGTCTTGCTCAGCAGGTCCCACTCCCATGGAGCCCAGCAAGCTAAGATCCACTGGCTTAAAATTCTTGCCTGCAGCACAGCAGTCTGAAGTTGACTTGAAATGCTCCAGCTAGGTGAGGGGAGGGGCATCTGGCATTACGGAGGCTTGAGTAGGCAGTTTCCCCCTCACAGTGTAAACAAAGCCACCTGGAAGTTCAGACTGAGAGAAACCTAAGGAAGTGCAGCAAAGATGCTGTGGCCATCCTGCCTCTCTAGATTCCTCCTCAGTGGGCAGGGCATCTCTGAAAGAAAGGCAGCAGCCCCAGTCAGGGGTTATAGATAAAACTCCCAGTCCCCTGGGACAGAGCACCTCGGGGAAGGGGCAGCTGTGGGCACAGCTTCAGCAGACAAATATTCTTGCCTGCCGGCTCTGAAGAGAACAGTGGATTTCCCAGCACAATGCTGGAGCTCTGCTAAGAGACAGCCTGCCTCCACTATGGGTCCCTGACCCCCGTGGCCTCCTGACTGGGAGACACTCCCAGCAGGGGTTGACAGACACCTTATACAGGAGAGCTCTGGCTGGCATCTGGCAGGTGTCCCTCTGGGACGAACCTTCCAGAAGAAGGAGCAGACAGCAATCTTGCTGTTCTGCAGTCTCCACTGGTGATGCCCAGGCAAACAGGGTCTGGGGTGGACCTCCTGCAAACTCCAGCAGACCTGCAGAAGAGGGACCTGAATGTTATAGGAAAAACTAACAAACAGAAAGCAATAAGATAAACATCAACAAAAAGATACTCACTCAAAAACCCCATCCAGAGGTCATCAGCATCAAAGATCAAAGGTAGATAAATCCATGAAGATGAGGAAAAACCAGTGCAAAAATGCTGAAAATTCCAAGAACCAGAATGCCTCTTCTCCAAAGGATCACAGCTCCTCAACAGTAAGGGCACAAAACTCGATGGAGAATGAGTTGGACAAATTGACAGAAGTAGGCCTCAGAAGGTGGGTAATAACAAATTCCTCTGAGCTAAAGGAGCATGTTCTAATGCAATGCAAGGAAGCTAAGAACATTGATAAAATGTTACAGGAACTGCTAACTAGAATAACTAGTTTAGAGAAGAACATCAACAACCTGATGGAGCTGAAAAACACTGCACAAGAACTTTGGGAAGCATATACAAGTATCAATAGCTGAATCAATCAAGTAGAAGAAAGGATACCAGAGACTGAAGATCAACTTAATGAAATAAAGCAAGAAGACAAGATTAGAGAAAAAAGAATGAAAAGCAATGAACAAATCCTCCAAGAAATATGGGACTATGTAAAAAGACCAAACATACAATTGATTGGTGTACCTGAAAGTGATGGGGAGAATGGAACCAAGTTGGAAAACGCACTTCAGGATATTATCCAGGAGAATTTCCCAAACCTAGCAAGACAGGCCAACATTCAAATTCAAGAAATACAGAGAACAGCACTAAGATACTCCTTGAGAAGAGCAACCCCAAGACACAGAATCATCAGATTCACCAAGGTTGAAATGAAGGAAAAAAATGTTAAGGGCAGCCAGAGAGAAAAGTAGGGTTACCTACAAAGGGAAACCCATCAGGGAAAAAGAGTGGATATCTCTGCAGAAACCCTGAACCCAGAAAAGAGTGGGGACCAACATTCAACATTCTTGAAGAAAAGAATTTTCAACCCAGAATTTCATATCCAGCCAAACTAAGCTTTATAAGTGAAGGAAAAATAAAATCCTTTACAGACAAGCAAATGCTGAGGGATTTTGTCACCACCAGGCCTGCCTGATAAGAGCTCCTGAAGGAAGCACTAAATATGGAAAGGAACAACCAGTACCAGCGACTGCAAAAACATACCAAAATATAAAGACCAATGACACTATGAAGGAACTGCATCAACTAACATGCAAAACAACCAGCTAGGATCGTGATGATGGGATCAAATTCACACATAACAATATTAACCTGAAATGTAAAAGGGCTAAATGCCCCAGTTAAAAGACACAGACTGACAAATTGGATAAAGAGTCAAGACAGACCCCTCAGTGTGCTGTATTCAGGAGACCCATCGCACATGCAAAGACACACATAGGCTCAAAATAAAGGGATGGAGGAATGTTTACCAAGCACATGGAAACCAAAAGAAAAGCAGAGGTTGCAATCCCAGTCTCAGAGAAAACAGACTTTAAGCCAACAAAGATCAAAAAAGACAAAGAAGGTCATTACATAATGGTGAAGGGATCAATGCAACAAGAAGAGCTAACTATTCTAAACATATATGCACCCAATACAGGAGCATCCAGATTCATAAAGCAACTTCTTAGAGACCTACAAAGAGACTTAGACTCCTACACAACAGTAGTGGGAGATGTTAACACCCCACTGTCAACATTAGACAGCTCAACAAGGCAGAAAATTAACAAGGATATTCAGGACTTGAACTCAGCTCTGGACCAAGCAGACCTAATAGACATCTACTGAACTCTCCACCCCAAATCAACAAAATATACATTCTTCTCAGCACCACATCGCATTATTCTAAAATTGTTAACATAATTGTAAGTAAAACAGCTCTCAGCAAATGTAAGAGAATGGAAATAGTAACAAACAGTCTCTCGGATCACAGTGGAAGCAAATTAGAACTCAGGACTAAGAAACTCACAGAAAACCACACAACTACATGAAAACTGAACAACCTCCTCCTGAATGACTACTGGGTAAATAACGAAATGAGGTCAGAAATAAATAAGTTATTTGAAACCAACGAGAATAAAGACATAACATACCAGAATCTCTGAGACACAGCTAAAGCAGTGTTTAGAGGGAAATTTATAATACTAAATGCCCATATCAGAAAGCAGGAAAGATCTAAAATCAACGCTCTAACATCACAATTAAAAGAAATAGAGAAGCAAGAGCAAACAAATTCAAAAGCTACCAGAAGACAAGAAATAACTAAGATCAGAGCAGAACTGAAGGAGATACAGATACAGGTTTTTTTGAAGGAGAAAACCTTTCAAAAAATCAATGAATTCAGGAGCTGGTTTTTGAAAAGATTAACAAAATAGATAGACTGCTACCCAGACTAATAAAGAAGAAAACAGAGAATAATTAATAGACACAATAGAAAATGATAAAGAGGATATCACCACTGATCCCACAGAAATACAAACTACCATCAGACAGTACTATAAATACGTCTACACAAATAAACTAGAAAATCTAGAAGAAATGGATAAATTCCTGGAAACATACATTCTCCCAAGACTAAACCAGGAAGAAGTCAATTCCCTGAATAGACCAATAACATGTTCTGAAATTGAGGCAGTAACTAATAGCTTACCAACAATGAAAGCGCAGGACCAGATGGATTCACAGCCGAATTCTACCAGAGGTAGAAAGAGGAGCTGGTCCATTTCTTCTGAAACTATTTCAAACAGTAGAAAAAGTGGGACTCCTCCCTAACTCATTTTAGGAGGCCAGCATCATCCTGATACCAACACCTGGCAGAGACACAATAAAAAAAGAAAATTTCAGGCAAACATTACTGATGAACACCAATGCGAAAATTCTCAATAAGATACTGGCAAAACAAATCCAGCAGCACATTGAAAAGCTTATCTACCACAATCAAGTCAGCTTCATCCCTGAGATGCAAGGCAGGTTCAACATACGCAAGTCAATAAGTGTAATCCATCACATAAACAGAACCAATGACAAAATCCACATGATTATCTCAAGAGATGCAGGAAAGGCCTCCCACAAAGTTCAACACCCCTTCATGCTAAAAACAATAAACTAGGTATGGATGGAGCATATCTCAAAATAATAAGAGCTATTTATGACAAACCTATAGCCAATATTATACTGAATGGGCAAAAGATGGAAGCATTCCCTTTGAAAACCAGCACAAGACAAGGATGCCCTCTCTCACCACGCTTATTCAACATAGTATTGGAAGTTTGGGCCAGGGCAATCAGGCAAGAGAAAAAAATAAAGGGCATTCAAATAGGAAAAGAGGAAGTCAAATTGTCTCTGTTTGCAGATGACATGATTGTATATTTAGAAAACTCCATTGTCTCAGCCCACAAACTCCTTAAGCTGATAAGCAACCTCAGCAAAGTCTCAGGATACAAAATCATGTGCAAAAATCCGAAGCATTCCTATACACCAATAATAGAGAGCCAAATCCTGAGTGAGCTCCCATTCACAATTGCTACAAAGAGAATAAAATACCTAGGAATACAACTTACAAGGGACATGAAAGATCTCTTCACAGAGAACTATAAACCACTGCTCAAGGAAATAAGAGAGGACACAAACAAATGGAAAAACGTTCCATGCTCATAGATAGGAAGAATCAGTATCTTGAAAATGGCCATACTGCCCAAAGTAATTTTTAGATTCAATGCTATCCCCATCAGGCTACCATTCACTTTCTTCACAGAATTAGAAAAAACTACTTTAAATTTCATATGGAACCAAAAAAGAGCCCATATAGGCAAGATAATTCTAAGCAAAAAGAACAAAGCTGGAGTCATCACACTACCTTACTTCAAACTATACTACAAGGTTCCAGTAACCAAAACAGCATGGTACTGGTACCAAAACAGATATATAGACCAATGGAACAGAACAGAGGCCTCAGAAATAACACTACACGTCTACAACCATCTGATCTTTGACAAATCTGACAAAAACAAGCAATGGGGAAAGGATTCCCTATTTAATAAATGGTGCTGGGAAAACTGGCTAGCCATAGGCAGAAAACTGAAACTGGACCCCTTCCTTACACCTTATACAAAAATTAACTCAAGATGGATTAAAGACTTTAAAGTAAGACATAAAACCATAAGAAACCCTAGAAGAAAACCTAAGCAATACCATTCAGGACATAGGAATGGGCAAAGACTTCAAGACCAAAACACCAAAAGCAATGGCAACAAAAGTCAAAATTGACAAATGGGATCTAATTAAATTAAAGAGCTTCTGCACAGCAAAAGAAAATATCATCAGAGTTAACAGGCAACTTACAGAATGGGAGAAAATTTTTGTGATCTATCCATCTGACAAAGGTCTAATATCTAGAATCTACAAGGAACTTAAACAGATTTACAAGAAAAAAGAAAACAATCCCATCAAAAAGTGGATGACAGATATGAAGAGACACTTTTCAAATGAGGACATTTATGCAGCCAACAAACATATGAAAAAAAACTCATCCTCACTGGTCATTAGAGAAATGCAAATCAAAACCAAAATGAGATACCATCTCACGCCAGTTATAAGAGAGATAATTAAAAAGTCAGGCAACAGGCCAGGAGCGGTGGCTCACACCTGTAATCCCAGCACTTTGGGAGACTGAGGTGGGTGGATCACGAGGTCAGGAGATTGAGAGCATCCTGGCTAACACGGTGAAACCCTATCTCTACTAAAAATACAAAAATTAGCGGGGCACGGTGGCAGGCGCCTGTAGTCCCAGCTACTCGGGAGGCTGAGGCAGGAGAATGGTGTGAACCTGGGAGGCGGAGCTTGCAGTGAGCTGAGATCGTGCCACTGCCCTCCAACCTGGGTGACAAGGCGAGACTCCATTTAAAAAAAAAAAATGTCAGGAAACAACAGATACTGGAGACGATGTGGAGAAATCGGAACACTTTTACACTGTTGGTGGGAGCGTAAATTAGCTCAAGTATTGTGGAAGACAGTGTGGTGAGACCTGAAGGATATAGAACCAGAAATACCATTTGACCCAGCAATCCCATTACTAGGTATAAACCCAGAGGATTATAAATCATTCTACTATAAAGACACATGCACACATATGTTTATTGCAGCCCTATTTACAATAGTAAAGACTTGGAATCAACCCAATGATAGATTAGACAAAGAAAATGTGGCACATATACACCGTGGAATACTAGGCAGCCATAAAAACAAATGAGTTCATGTCCTTTGTAGGGACAAGGATGAAGCTGGAAACCATCATTCTCAGGAAACTAACACAGGAACAGATAGCCAAGCACCACATGTTCTCACTCATAAGTGGGAGTTGAACAATGAGAACACATGGACACAGGGAGGGGAACATCACACACTGGGGCCTGTTGGGGGATGGGGAGCAAGGGGAGGGAGAGTATTAGGACAAATAGCTAATGCATGCGGGGCTTAAAACCTAGATGACAGATTGATGGGTTCAGCAAACCACTATGGCACATGTATACCTATGTAACAAACCTGCACATTCTACACATGTATCCCAGAACTTAAAGTATAATAATAATAATAAAAGAACAAGAAAAAAAGATGAAAATAAATTGTAAATAAATAACTTGTTTCTAAGGGCATTGCAATACGTAAAACACTAAAAATGCCTTTCTGGTTGATAGAATAGAGACAAGAAAACTTAAATCAACTTCCACAGTTTATCCCTGGAAGAAAGTGAATTACTGAGAATTAAATAATCAATGGATTGTCCCTGTTCCTTCTGCACATCGCTTAAGACAGTTTTCAGTGCCTCACAATTCTCTGTTGTGGTCATCTGGAACCATCCCTGTGGTTCTGGCCTCGGGGTAATAAAGAATAATTTTTGGATTAAGAAATGTCTCAAGAGCCTGTTTGAAGTCTTTTACATACACAGGTCATTAATACGTTTTCACATTGTTTACATGGTTTGAGCTTGTTCAATGAAAAATGTAATGTAGTTGAGAAGAAACTCTCCTCCAGTTGGAAAGGATAATGAATGATGCAGAATAAAGTTATTATATTCAGAGCAAGGACTTCTAAGGTTGACAGTTACAGTTAGAGAACTGAGGACTATATATCTCCTCCCTACCATCTCGCTTCCAGATTGTATGTAAGTGAAAACAAGTCGGACCAAATTGTGACACACAAACAAGTAATTTATTTGCAAGCATGTACAGAAACAACCATGCAACCTGTTCCTGTAAGCAAACATTCTCTTGACACAAAAAGAACTTTGGACAAGTTGCTCCTCCCAGTAAGTACATGGCAAAATATGAAGGAAACTGCCAGAAAATTAACCTTGCAGTGTGGCAATTGAGAGCTGGCTAAACAACGCACACCTATCTAGGCAAAACAAACCTATCTAGGCAAAATCAGTGGTTGTTTTGAAAGCTGATTAAAGAACAAAAACCCATCTAGGACATAAGCCTATGCGGGCAAAATCTCCTTCAGAGGTTTCCAAGGAAGTGACAGCAGTTTTGGGGAAACAGAACCAACTAAACTCACTCAGTCTGGATCTTCTTTTCAAAGGGTATTGGGGGTGGAATGAACAAGTCATTAACCTCAGTTACATTTTTTTCAAAGCTCAACTTTATCACAGAGATAAAAATACAGAAAAAACCCAAACTATACACCTTCAGTTATTTTAAGTGTGTGTCTGCATGTTCCACATTGGCAAGATGGTATCTGTTTTATATTTATAAGCTGATCATATACATATAGAAAAGTTATATTGATTTAGCCTCAGTGATTTTTAAACTGGAAAAATCATGCTTCAGATCATTTATGTGACAAGAGGAGAAGGAAATACAAAACAGAAAAAAGCTGGCAACACAAAACTAAAGAATATAGCCTTGATCTTCTTGTTCATATATAGTTATTATTTAACTCAACCGCATGTGGTATAAAATGGAGTGTTAATTTTAAATGCTACATATTTATATCATAGTTAAGAAGAAATGACATGACTCAATGATACAGAAATTAAATGTCAATTTCTCTTTCCATTTCTTGTTTTAAACTCTGCTTTGAATACTTAGAAGCCATTAGACAGATTCTGAACATCAGACATCTCATTTTCTAAGGAATGAAAAAAAAAATCTGGGTTTTCACTCCTTTTCCATTGTAAATGTATAGATTGAGGTCGTTGGCAAGGAACAGAACAAGATTTTTTATTAGCTGACAATGAGATTCACAAACTATGTGAATCGACAGACAGAGCAGACATCTTTTTCAATGATACTAAACATTCACTTTTGGAGCACAATGTGCTGAATACAGAATCGCATGGGTCAACTTTACTACATTTGCATAGGAAAAGTGTCTCCTGCTGATGTGCATAGGAAATCCTCCTTCAATATTAAGCCCTAGTGCAGATGCTTTGGGGAAAACTAGAAGTTTTTCCCATTTAAAATAAAACAGCATTTTTCAGTGCCTGCTAAAGAGTTATGCCATTGTCTGCAAAGCCAGCTGCAAATAATCACATTTTTTCCAAGAGAGAAGGGAAATCTGCAGATCTGTCAGTAGTAAGATAATAGGTTTGCATCTTCTGGACTACAGCACACAGACCATAGTTCAGCAGGGGAAGAAACCCATTTGATAACCTGCTTTTTGACTTACCATTAACTCAGGAATGGTCATCCTTGGGACTCTCACATGTGCTTACATAGCAGATGCTGAAAGAGCTGGACCAATAATAACCAATATTAAAAGCATTTGTTATGGTGTCTGTCTCTGTTCTGGGTGCTTGTTATGTATTAGCCAGTTTAACTTCTATAATAACCCTATGAGGTAAGTGCTATTCTTATTTCCCTTTGACAGATGAGGAAAGAGAGACAGAAATAAAGCAACATGCCCAAGATCAGTCTTCATAAATGTAAGATGTGAACCCAGGTGATCTGGAGCCACAATCTGTACGATTAGCCACTGCACAGTTCCTGTGGATTCATACATTGACTTTTCCTTTGTCAATACTGCCCCTGCAAATTCTGTTGTCAGCTCCTTTCCTTGCATAATCTGTGCCCCATCTTCCTCCTTGAATAAGATCCTGGGCAGGTTTTACAGCCTTTCTCCTAGAGAATAAATGCCTTCCAATAACTTTGAGGCATAAGAACAGTCATCCTTAGGTAAATAATGCATGAGGTACAATGTAACATTAACTTTTTAAAGCTCCAAACAAGCATCTTCTAGCACCTAGCTCCCCCTAGCTACTGGCTTGTGCAGGCCTTGATCTGGAAGAGGAGCCTTGATTGTCTGCTTCTCTGTTTATTCTACCAATTCCTTCTGCTCCTCCCTAGAGGCTTACCCCTATGGCTTCCCCTCTCAGATATTGTCACTTTGGAAAGGGAAGTAGGTAAGGGAGGCCTTTCTTGCCTGCATTAAGCCATTTGCTCACTCTGGCCACACTGATGCTTAAAACTGACTTGGTCTCTGGGGTGGGTTGCTGTAAGCTCTAGGAGAACTCCATGATCAGGCTAACACCCAGAAATCCCCTACGCAGGTTATACCTTCCCAGTAGCTTCTTAAAGCTCCCCTTTGGCTCTGACTCAGTAATCCAGCTCCATAGACAATTTTTTGTTCTACTTTGAACTCCTCTCCAGGCAGCCCTCCTGTGCCAAATCCTCTTTAAATGTTCCAGGTCAGCTTTCTCTCAAGCCCACCATGAAAAAAAGGCACCCATTTGTCCTACCACTGACAGGGCTGCAGTTATCTCCTAAGCCACTGCTTTCTACTCTGGAACCCCAAGCTGATGTCCAGCTTCCCTTTGGCCCACTGCTCCACATGCTGCAGGCGACCCCAATCCAGACCCCAGTGGGCTGGATTGGGGTCTCCTGCAGCAACTCTCCATGAAAGGAGGAGATAACCCCTTCATGTCCTCACGTTACTATGTCAACATAACCACCACTGTCTTGAGACAATTCTCTAATTTCCAACTTCAGCCTCTTTGTAAGAGTTGGGCTCAATGACCTCAAAGGACTCTCCTAGCTTCTACATCTTTGATTTTCAGCATCTTTGGAATCCACAATTTTATGGCTCTGCCAGGTGCTGTACCTCCTCACTCACCTGGGCCACAACTCTTCAATGTGGAGAAGTCACAGCTGTGCTGTGTGCGTGGCTGGCTGAAGAAATGCTTTCTGCTTTCAACTTGCTTCTGTTGCATGTTGGGTTGTCCAAAAGCAGAAGCTGAAACAGAGTTTGACATACAAGGAATTATTAAGGATCGACACCTATGGAAGAGAGAGGAAAGAAGTAGTATTGGGAGAAAGGAAAAGTCTTTGGTGCCAGTATAACAAAACTTTGGTCAATCCCGGGGAGGGGGGGCTCAGAAGCAAATATTGCTCATCAGAGTTGACCCACATCACACCAGAATGATCAAGCCTTTATAGCCCCATTTTGACCAGGTCGAGCCCTTGAGTGAGGCCACTCTTGGCAGTTGATGCAAAGCCTGAAAGAGCAGCTGGAGGCTGTATGTGGCAGTTGGGCGGTGTATGCTGTGTCCAGCACACTCTGCTTACTTAGAGTGCACACATTCATTCTCTGTCTGCTCCAGTTATACTGGAGAGGAGAATATGGAATGTGAAAAGACAGGACTCACTTCTTTTTTTATCCTGGAAGTCATCAAAAGTGCTCAACCGGTTCAAATGGGGTCAATAAGCTTTGTGAGATGTGGGGTCTGTTTATAGTCAGATATCCATTTCCAGAATCAATGGAGGACAAAGAGAAACCACTCAAACTGCCATAAAGAATTAAGCTATTTCCTACGATGGTGAATGGTAAGAACCATCATAATTGGCAACCCCATTTGCACTCTCCTGCCTCTCCTCTCAAATTTCAGACACTATTTGGGTGGATGTGAGTGAAGAATATATCAATAATAGGGGAAACTAACTATAAAATACAGCTATATCCTATGTTATCAGAATAGTTTTTGTTCTATTTCAATCCTATTTATAGTCATTAATTTCGTATTAGAGCCAAATTATTTAACACCTATAGCTAATTAAAAGACAATTTAACCTATGTACCTAAATAAAGAGTTTAGGCAGCTCTGAGAGTGACTTAATGAGAGTGTTGGTTTCTAAGGATATTCAGAAAAAAAGTAAAAGATGACAGGGCAACATCAAAGCCAGCTAGAGCTCTGATTTAATTACAAGGCCAGCTCCATAACTGAGAGCCAAATGGAAAGTTATCAAGGAAGATATTAAGAAAACAGCCTCAGGTATCCACTTTCCTGGCTCAAGAAGAGTCACAAAGCCCCAAACTCTATCTTTCCATATGTTCACTTGAGTCACCCAAGCTGTGAGTATGGAAACAGATAGACTGTCAACTCTTTACTCTGAGCTATTTATGGAAAACCAAAGGAGTAGGTGATGCTGAGTGAACAGGTGGATTTTAGTAAAATATTTCTCTGGCTGCTTTAACTTATGCAGAATCCAAACTGAAGAAAGCAACATGATGCTAATTAAAGCTGTAGCTCAGAGCTTGCCAAAACTGCTGGCTTTGATGAATGAGCCTTTCAAAGCCTCCCAAGCTCATGGATGATCTACCAGTCAGCACGCACCTGATTCAAAAACTCTCTAATCAAAGAGACTTATTATGTGACCAAGAAGTAAATCTTGAATTATTTTAAAAGAATAACTACAATGATTACTAAGCAACATTTATTTTTAAAAATCCAAAATTTTCTAGACACTTACACAAAATCATCAAAAGATGTAGAACTCTCCAGACTTTCTGTGACACTATTGGATAAAATCCTAATAACCTTTGCTCCCATCTGATGGCTCTGAGAAACAAGCAGTTGGTCTCTATCAAGGCTTTAGGGGTATTTGATGGCAGATCTAGTCATTGAAGATCCAAAGATTGAGGGACCCAAGGAGACTGAACTATTCAGGAATTTCAGATCAAGAGCAAAAAATGACAATGTGAGGTCATTTGTTCTGGAGTTGAATGTGCTCTATCTACTTAGACCACAGGCCAAGTGTGGGAGACATTACTAGTGTTTACTAAAAGAATGCCCTTCAGGTTGGTGTGGCCAGATGCCTAGGTCTAGGCAATGAAATGTGAGTAGAAATGCCCTGTGTTATTTCTGAGCTGAGGTGGTGGAAGCCTGTTAGTGCTTCTCCTGTTTTGTTTGTTGGCTTCCGCAGCAACAGAGGTTTTGTGTTTCAGATGGTACAATGGAATATGGCTGTGCTTCCATCAGCCTGAATTCCTCATTCTCCGGATTCCTGTTGCCCCTCTCTTACCCACATGTAACTGTCCTCTTGAGGTTGGTGAGATCCTTCATATCTGTTTTTATAAATTTTCCATGTTAATATTTGTCCATAAACACATCACACTCTTTTGCATGTGCTTAAGCTTTAAATAAATGGAATCTTACCATGTATATGAGTCTGTATGTTGCTTTATGTTTTTTGATATTTGTCGATGTGTTACACGTAACCATGTAGGTCTTACAAGATTGAATGAATACACCACTATTGGTTTTCCTACTGATGGTTAACTGGGTACTCTTAATTTTGGCTGTAATAGGCAATACTGTAATACATAAGCTTATATAGGCCCCTGAACTCAGGTGCAAGAGTTTTTCAGGAGTTTGTACTTCAGAAGTACAAAGGGGAATCATTGGATTGAAGTATATGAACAGCCTTAGCTTTACTAAACCAACTAAAAATATCTAACATTTGTATAGTGTTAATTCTGCAGGACAGTGTGTTTAAAGCTTTACATTTAATCCTCACACAAACACTTTGAATTACTTTAGAACAGGATCTGACTGGGTATCAAGTAAGCTATATGTAAGTTTTGGCTATCATTGTCATTTCTGTTTCACAGATGAGGAAGTTGGGCAAAAGTATTTGAAATAGCTTGACTGTCACGCAGCTAGCAAGAGAGGAAGGCTTCCTCCAGAGTCCATGCTCTTAAAAAGTAAGCAAAAGGCCATAAAGGAGAATTCCCCTTTCTCCAAAGACTTCCAAAACTCGCTCTTTTCAAGCTTTTCCATTTTTGCCAATCTTATGTATATGAGATTACTGAATTATTTTGATTATTGAATTATTGTCTTGGGGGTTTGTTGTACAGATTATTTTGTCACCCAGATATTAAGCCTAGAATCTATTAGCTATTTTTCCTGATTCTCTACCTCCTCCCACTCTCTGGCCTCCAATAGGCCCCAGTGTGTGTCCTTCTATAGGTCCATGTGTTCTCATCATTTCACTCCCGCTTATAAGTGAGAACATGGGGTATTTTGTTTTCTGTTCCTGCGTTAGTTTGCTAAAGATGATGGCCTTCAACTCCATCGATGTTCCTGTAAAGGATATAGTCTCATGCCTTTTTTTTGTGGCTGCATAGTACTCCATGGTGTATATGTATCACATTTTCTTTACCCAGTCTATCATTGATAGGCATTGGGGTTGATTCCATGTGTTTGTTATTGTAAATAGTGCTGCAATGAACATACTCATGCATGTGTCTTTATAATAGAATGATTTATATTCCTTTGGGTATATACCCAGTAATGAGATTGTTGGGACAAATGATATTGCTGCTTTTAGGTCTTTGAGGAATCATCACATTGCCTTCCACAGTCATTGAACTGATTTACACTCCCACCAGCAGTGTATAAGCATTCTTTTTTCTCTGCAACTTCACCAGCATCTGTTATTTTTGGCTTTTTATTAATAGCCATTCTGACTGATGTGTGATGGTATCTCATTGTGGTTTTGATTTGCATTCCTGAAATAATCAGTGATGTTGAGCTTTTTCTCATATGATTGTTGGCTGCAATACAAACTCTTTTTAATGTTGATCTTTATACAGCAAGCTTGCTGAACTATTTTATCATACCTAATAATTTGTCAGTAAGGTCACTTGGATTTTCAACATACACAATAGAGTACAATCTTTGTAGAAAATGTTGTCTTTTTCACATTCTTATACTTCATTTCATTTATTTGTCTTATACTGGCTGTGACTCCCAGTGAAGTCTTGGACTCAGAAAGCAGAAAAGACATGCACAAAGTCACCCAGATAATGACAGAGAACCCAATGTTGAATACCAAAATCTTGTCTCTTTCTCACTATATAAACATTCAAACACTTTTATCTCAAGAATTCCCTTTAGTCTTCTGTTAGATTGTTAGATCTGTTTTAAATGACTGCACAAAAATTTTAATTAAGGGTGTGATTACCCAAACATTAAAAGTAGGTTGGTTGATAATGAAGTAGTAAAATTAAGATAGTTCTTTTTTACATTTTAGTTATTACAGGAAACTGTCATTACATGCTTCAAGTCACATTGCTTAGCAACAGCTCTTCAAAATTTTCAGTTATCAGCATGATCACAAAAAGAGGATGAACTGCAAAACTAATCTACACAAGCTAGACACATTTGCATCTGGAAATACATGAATAAAAACCTAATTGTTTTAAAATATAGACATTGTCCTTGTGGCATCATTCATTTTTGAGATATTGTAAAGCTAAAGCCCCACATTAGTCATATTAAAAAATTGTTCTTTATTGATATGTAGCACCATATATGTAGACAGTGGCTTTAACATTTTGGCCCTTACATTCCAAATTTTAGGGAGAGGTCACTTTACTCTGAATTGAAAAATAGAAAAATGACCAAGGGCCTCCAGTTCTTCCCTCTTGGGCATGGTTTGCTGCTATGTCTAAATGTTTGTGCTCCCCCAAAATTCATATGCTGAAATTCTAATTCCGAAGGTGATGGTGTTAAGATGGGAGCCTTTAGGGCATGATTAGATCATAAGGATGGAGTCCTTATAAATGGGATTTGTGACCTTATGAAAGAGGCCCGAAAGAGGTCCCTTGACCCTTTCACCATGTGAGATCACAGTGAAAAGACAACCTTCTATTAATAGACAGTAAATCTGTCAGCACTTTGACCTTGGACTTCCAGCCTCTAGAACTGCAACACATAACTTAGGTTATTTTGTTATAATAGCCCAATACCTGCCTCTGGCATAATATTGGCACATTGTAAGTGCTCAGAACTGGACTAGGCTGCATGTCCTACTGTTAGGACAAAACTGCATGTCCTACTGTTAAGTAGATTTAGCGTGGGTTGCATTTTGGAAGGGAGAGAAAGAAGAAACCCAAAGAGCCATGCTTTTGTAACTACTTTTAATGACTGCATATTAGGAGGGTCATATTAGGTACTAGGGTACACAGACGAACAACTATTGTCCCTGCCTTCAAACAGCTACAGGTCTAAGACTCAGTTTGAAAAGCACTCTAAATACTGAGTTATGAGTACTTTAGTAGATGCACATCCAAAGTGGTAGAGAAACAAAGAGAAGATACCACCTAACTCAACTCAGCTTGTTTTCCCCAGGAAGACTGGAACTCTGTGAGTAACTAAACCTTAATAAACTGGATAAGTTATCAACAAGAAAGTAACATTTACAAATATATAAAAATAAACAATTGGCACTTTAACACATAAAAGCTCTTACAAATCAGTGTGTAAAAGATTAACTTTCCTATTGAAAATGGGCAAAGGATATGCTCAAGCAATTAATAAATAAGTGGTCAAAAACCAGGGAAAAGGTGTTCAATCTCACTAATCATTAATTAAATATAGAACCAAGCACCAGTGGTATTATTTTTGTCTTTCAGATTGATAAATACTCAAAAGATTGTTACTGCTTAGCAACAGCAAGGACATTGGGAAGAGTGGGTCCTCTCATTCATTGTGTACAAGAATACAAATTGATACAAGCTTGCTTTTTATTTTTTATTTTATTTTGTTTTCTTAGAGGCAGAGTCTCACTCTGTTTCCCAGGCTCCAGTGCAGTGGTGGGATCATGGTTCAATGCAGCCTCAACCTCCTGGGGCTCAAGTGATCCTCCCACCTCAGCCTCCCAAAATGCTGGGATTCCAGGCATGAGCCATCATGCCCAGCCCTGATATAAACTTTCTAGAGAAATCTGCCAATATGTATTAAAATTTTAAAGCACCATCCTTTAATAAAGTAATTCCACTTCTTAGAATAAAGAAAAATAGGGCCGAATAGGAACAGCTCCAGTCTCCAACTCCCAGCGCGAGCGACACAGAAGACCGGTGATTTCTGCATTTTCAACTGAGGTACTGGGGTCATCTCTCTAGGGAGTGCCGGACAATCGGTGCGGGTCAGCTGCTGCAGCCTGACCAGCGTGAGCTGAAGCAGGGCGAGGCATCGCCTCACCTGGAAGCGCAAGGGGGAAGGGAATCCCTTTTCCTAGCCAGGGGAACTGAGACACACAACACCTGGAAAATCGGGTAACTCCCACCCCAATACTGCGCTTTAAGGAAACAGGCACACCAGGAGAATATATCCCACACCTGGCCAGGAGGGTCCCACGCCCACGGAGCCTCCCTCACTGCTAACACAGCCGTCTGCGGCAATCTATCCGCAAGGCAGCAGCGAGGCTGGGGGAGGGGCGCCCGCCATTGCTGAGGCTTAAGTAGGTAAACAAAGCCGCTGGGAAGCTCGAACTGGGTGGAGCTCACAGCAGCTCAAGGAAGCCTGCCTGTCTCTGTAGACTCTACCTCTGCAGACAGCGCACAGCTGCAGTCCAATAGGGGACAGAGCGGGGGCCGGTGCAGACGCGAACGACTCTGTCTGACAGCTTTGGGGAGAGCCGTGGATCTCCTAATGTGGAGGTTGAGATCTGAGAACGGACAGACCGCCTGCTCAGGTGGGTCCCTGACCCCTGAGTAGCCTAGCTGGGAGACATCCCCCACTAGGGACAGTCTGACACCCCACACCTCACAGGGTGGAGTCACCCCTGAGAGGAAACTTCCAAAGAAAGAATCAGACAGGTACACTCGCTGTTCAGCAATATTCTATCTTCGGCAACCTCTGCTGCTGATACCCAGGCAAACAGGGTCTGGAGTGGACCTCAAGCAATCTCCAACAGACCAACAGACAGTCCTTCTGACTGTCAGACGGAAAACTATCGAACAGGAAGGACACCTATACCAAAACCCCATCAGTACGTCACCATCATCAAAGACCAGAGACAGATAAAACCACAAAGATGGGGAAGAAGCAGGGCAGAAAAGCTGGAAATTCAAAAAATAAGAGCGCATCTCCCCCTGCAAAGGAGCGCAGCCCATCGCCAGCAACGGATCAAAGCTGGTCAGAGAATGACTTTGACGAGATGAGAGAAGAAGGCTTCAGTCCATCAAACCTCTCAGAGCTAAAGGAGGAATTACGTACCCAGCACAAAGAAACTAAAAATCTTGAAAAAAAAGTGGAAGAATTGACAGCTAGACTAATTAATGCAGAGAAGATCATAAACGAAATGACAGAGATGGCCGGGCGCGGTGGCTCAAGCCTGTAATCCCAGCACTTTGGGAGGCCGAGACGGGCGGATCACAAGGTCAGGAGATCGAGACCATCCTGGCTAATACGGTGAAACCCCGTCTCTACTAAAGAATACAAAAAACTAGCGGGCGACGAGGCGGGCGCCTGTAGTCCCAGCTACTTGGGAGGCGGAGGCAGGAGAATGGCGTGAACCTGGAGGCGGAGCTTGCAATGAGCTGAGATCCGGCCACCGCACTCCAGCCTGGGCGACAGAGCCAGACTCAGTCTCAAAAAAAAAAAAAGAAATGACAGAGATGAAAACCATGACACGAGAAATACGTGACAAATGCACAAGCTTCAGTAACCGACTCGATCAACTGGAAGAAAGAGTATCAGCGATTGAGGATCAAATGAATGAAATGAAGCGAGAAGAGAAAACCAAAAGAAAAAAGAAGAAAAAGAAATGAACAAAGCCTGCAAGAAGTATGGGATTATGTAAAAAGACCAAATCTACGTCTGATTGGGGTACCTGAAAGTGAGGGGGAAAATGGAACCAAGTTGGAAAACACTCTTCAGGATATCATCCAGGAGAACTTCCCCAACCTAGTAGGGCAGGCCAACATTCAAATTCAGGAAATACAGAGAACGCCACAAGATACTCCTCCAGAAGAGCAACTCCAAGACACATAATTGCCAGATTCACCAAAGTTGAAATGAAGGAAAAAATCTTAAGGGCAGCCAGAGAGAAAGGTCGGGTTACCCACAAAGGGAAGCCCATCAGAATAACAGCAGACCTCTCGGCAGAAACTCTACAAGCCAGAAGAGAGTGGGGGCCAATATTCAACGTTCTTAAAGAAAAGAATTTTCAACCCAGAATTTCATATCCAGCCAAACTAAGCTTCATCAGTGAAGGAGAAATAAAATCCTTTACAGATAAGCAAATGCTTAGAGATTTTGTCACCACCAGGCCTGCCTTACAAGAGACCCTGAAGGAAGCCCTAAACATGGAAAGGAACAACCGGTACCAGCCATTGCAAAAACATGCCAAAATGTAAAGACCATCGAGGCTAGGAAGAAACTGCATCAACTAACGAGCAAAATAACCAGTTAATATCATAATGGCAGGATCAAGTTCACACATAACAATATTAACCTTAAATGTAAATGGACTAAATGCTCCAATTAAAAGACACAGACTGGCAAACTGGATAAAGAGTCAAGACCCATCAGTCTGCTGTATTCAGGAGACCCGTCTCACATGCAGAGACATACATAGGCTCAAAATAAAGGGATGGAGGAAGATCTACCAAGCAAATGGAGAACAAAAAAAAGCAGGGGTTGCAATCCTAGTCTCTGATAAAACAGACTTTAAACCATCAAAGATCAAAAGAGACAAAGAAGGCCATTACATAATGGTAAAGGGATCAATTCAACAGGAAGAGCTAACTCTCCTAAATATATATGCACCCAATACAGGAGCACCCAGATTCATAAAGCAAGTCCTTAGAGACCTACAAAGAGACTTAGACTCCCATACAATAATAATGGGAGACTTCAACACTCCACTGTCAACATTAGACAGATCAACGAGACAGAAAGTTAACAAGGATATCCAGGAATTGAACTCATCTCTGCACCAAGCAGACCTAATAGACATCTATAGAACTCTCCACCCCAAATCAACAGAATATACATTCTTCTCAGCACCACATCGCACTTATTCCAAAATTGACCACATAATTGGAAGTAAAGCACTCCTCAGCAAATGTACAAGAACAGAAATTATAACAAACTGTCTCTCAGACCACAGTGCAATCAAACTAGAACTCAGGACTAAGAAACTCAATCAAAACCGCTCAACTACATGGAAACTGAACAACCTGCTCCTGAATGACTACTGGGTACATAACGAAATGAAAGCAGAAATAAAGATGTTCTTTGAAACCAATGAGAACAAAGATACAACATACCAGAATCTCTGGGACACATTTAAAGCAGTGTGTAGAGGGAAATTTATAGCACTAAATGCCCACAAGAGAAAGCAGGAAAGATCTAAAATTGACACTCTAACATCACAATTAAAAGAACTAGAGAGCAAGAGCAAACACATTCAAAAGCTAGCAGAAGGCAAGAAATAACTAAGATCAGAGCAGAACTGAAGGAGATAGAGACACAAAAAACCCTCCAAAAAATCAATGAATCCAGGAGTTGGTTTTTTGAAAAGATCAACAAAATTGACAGACTGCTAGCTAGACTAATAAAGAAGAAAAGAGAGAGGAATCAAATAGACGCAATAAAAAATGATAAAGGGGATATCACCACCGACCCCACAGAAATACAAACAACCATTAGAGAATACTATAAATGCCTCTACGCAAATCAACTAGAAAATCTAGAAGAAATGGATAATTTCCTGGACACTTACACTCTCCCAAGACTAAACCAGGAAGAAGTTGAATCCCTGAATAGACCAATAGCAGGCTCTGAAATTGAGGCAACAATTAATAGCCTACCCACCAAAAAAAGTCCAGGACCAGATGGATTCACAGCTGAATTCTACCAGAGGTACAAGGAGGAGCTGGTACCATTCCTTCTGAAACTATTCCAATCAATAGAAAAAGAGGGAATCCTCCCTAACTCTTTTTATGAGGCCAACATCATCCTGATACCAAAGCCTGGCAGAGACACAACAAAAAAAGAGAATTTTAGACCAATATCCCTGATGAACATCGATGCAAAAATCCTCAATAAAATACTGGCAAACCGGATTCAGCAGCACATCAAAAAGCTTATCCACCATGATCAAGTGGGCTTCATCCCTGGGATGCAAGGCTGGTTCAACATTCGCAAATCAATAAATGTAATCCAGCATATAAACAGAACCAAAGACAAGAACCACATGATTATCTCAATAGATGCAGAAAAGGCTTTTGACAAAATTCAACAGCCCTTTATGCTAAAAACGCTCAATAAATTTGGTATTGATGGAACGTACCTCAAAATAATAAGAGCTATTTATGACAAACCCACAGCTAATATCATACTGAATGGGCAAAAACTGGAAAAATTCCCTTTGAAAACTGGCACAAGACAGGGATGCCCTCTCTCACCACTCCTATTCAACATAGTGTTGGAAGTTCTGGCTAGGGCAATCAGGCAAGAGAAAGAAATCAAGGGTATCCAGTTAGGAAAAGAAGAAGTCAAATTGTCCCTGTTTGCAGATGACATGATTGTATATTTAGAAAACCCCATTGTCTCAGCCCAAAATCTCCTTAAGCTGATAAGCAACTTCAGCAAAGTCTCAGGATACAAAATTAATGTGCAAAAATCACAAGCATTCTTATACACCAGTAACAGACAAGCAGAGAGCCAAATCAGGAATGAACTTTCATTCACAATTGCTTCAAAGAGAATAAAATACCTAGGAATCCAGCTTACAAGGGATGTAAAGGACCTCTTCAAGGAGAACTACAAACCACTGCTCAGTGAAATCAAAGAGGACACAAACAAATGGAAGAACATACCATGCTCATGGATAGGAAGAATCAATATCGTGAAAATGGCCATACTGCCCAAGGTGATTTATAGATTCAATGCCATCCCCATCAAGCTACCAATGACTTTCTTCACAGAATTGGAAAAAACGGCTTTAAAGTTCATATGGAACCAAAAAAGAGCCCGCATTGCCAAGACAATCCTAAGTCAAAAGGACAAAGCTGGAGGCGTCACGCTACCTGACTTCAAACTATACTACAAGGCTACAGTAACCAAAACAGCATGGTACTGGTACCACAACAGAGATATAGACCAATGGAACAGAACAGAGTCCTCAGAAATAATACCACACATCTACAGCCATCTGATCTTTGACAAACCTGAGAGAAACAAGAAATGGGGAAAGGATTCCCTATTTAATAAATGGTGCTGGGAAAATTGGCTAGCCATAAGTAGAAAGCTGAAACTGGATCCTTTCCTTACCCCTTATACGAAAATTAATTCAAGATGGATTAGAGACTTAAATGTTAGACCTAATACCATAAAAACCCTAGAAGAAAATCTAGGTAGTACCATTCAGGACATAGGCATGGGCAAGGACTTCATGTCTAAAACACCAAAAGCAACAGCAGCAAAAGCAAAATTGACACATGGGATCTAATTAAACTAAAGAGCTTTTGCACAGCTAAAGAAACTACCATCAGAGTGAACAGGCAACCTACAGAATGGGAGAAAATTCTTGCAACCTACTCATCTGACAAAGGGCTAATATCCAGAATCTACAAAGAACTCAAACAAATATACAAGAAAAAAACAAACAACCCCATCAAAAAGTGGGGAAAGGATATGAACAGACATTTCTCAAAAGAAGACATCCATACAGCCAACAGACACATGAAAAAATGCTCATCATCACTCGCCATCAGAGAAATGCAAATCAAAACCACAATGAGATACCATCTCACACCAGTTAGAATGGCAATCATTAAGAAGTCAGGAAACAACAGGTGTTGGAGAGGATGTGGAGAAATAGGAACACTTTTACACTGTTGGTGGGATTGTAAACTAGTTCAACCATTATGGAAAACAGTATGGCGATTCCTCAAGGATCTAGAACTAGATGTACCATATGACCCAGCCATCCCACTACTGGGTATATACCCAAAGGATTATAAATTACTCTACTACAAAGACACATGCACACGTATGTTTATTGCGGCACTATTCACAATAGCAAAGACTTGGAATCAACCCAAATGTCCATCTGAGACAGACTGGATTAAGAAAATGTGGCACATATACACCATGGAATACTATGCAGCCATAAAAAAGGATGAGTTTGCGTCCTTTGTAGGGACATGGATGCAGCTGGAAACCATCATTCTTAGCAAACTATCACAAGAAGAGAAAACCAAACACCGCATGTTCTCACTCATAGGTGGGAACTGAACAATGAGATCACTTGGACTCGGGAAGGGGAACATCACACACTGGGGCCTATCATGGGGAGGGGGGAGGAGGGAGGGATTGCATTGGGGAGTTATACATGATATAAACATCATGCACATGTACCCTAGAACTTAAAGTATAAAAAAAAAAAAAAAAGAAATAATAAGCAAAAAAAAAAAAAAGAAATGACAGAGATGAAAACCATGACACGAGAAATACGTGACAAATGCACAAGCTTCAGTAACCGACTCGATCAACTGGAAGAAAGAGTATCAGCGATTGAGGATCAAATGAATGAAATGAAGCGAGAAGAGAAAACCAAAAGAAAAAAGAAGAAAAAGAAATGAACAAGCCTGCAAGAAGTATGGGATTATGTAAAAAGACCAAATCTACGTCTGATTGGGGTACCTGAAAGTGAGGGGGAAAATGGAACCAAGTTGGAAAACACTCTTCAGGATATCATCCAGGAGAACTTCCCCAACCTAGTAGGGCAGGCCAACATTCAAATTCAGGAAATACAGAGAACGCCACAAAGATACTCCTCCAGAAGAGCAACTCCAAGACACATAATTGCCAGATTCACCAAAGTTGAAATGAAGGAAAAAATCTTAAGGGCAGCCAGAGAGAAAGGTCGGGTTACCCACAAAGGGAAGCCATCAGAATAACAGCAGACCTCTCGGCAGAAACTCTACAAGCCAGAAGAGAGTGGGGGCCAATATTCAACGTTCTTAAAGAAAAGAATTTTCAACCCAGAATTTCATATCCAGCCAAACTAAGCTTCATCAGTGAAGGAGAAATAAAATCCTTTACAGATAAGCAAATGCTTAGAGATTTTGTCACCACCAGGCCTGCCTTACAAGAGACCCTGAAGGAAGCCCTAAACATGGAAAGGAACAACCGGTACCAGCCATTGCAAAAACATGCCAAAATGTAAAGACCATCGAGGCTAGGAAGAAACTGCATCAACTAACGAGCAAAATAACCAGTTAATATCATAATGGCAGGATCAAGTTCACACATAACAATATTAACCTTAAATGTCAATGGACTAAATGCTCCAATTAAAAGACACAGACTGGCAAACTGGATAAAGAGTCAAGACCCATCAGTCTGCTGTATTCAGGAGACCCGTCTCACATGCAGAGACATACATAGGCTCAAAATAAAGGGATGGAGGAAGATCTACCAAGCAAATGGAGAACAAAAAAAAGCAGGGGTTGCAATCCTAGTCTCTGATAAAACAGACTTTAAACCATCAAAGATCAAAAGAGACAAAGAAGGCCATTACATAATGGTAAAGGGATCAATTCAACAGGAAGAGCTAACTCTCCTAAATATCTATGCACCCAATACAGGAGCACCCAGATTCATAAAGCAAGTCCTTAGAGACCTACAAAGAGACTTAGACTCCCATACAATAATAATGGGAGACTTCAACACTCCACTGTCAACATTAGACAGATCAACGAGACAGAAAGTTAACAAGACATCTATAGAACTCTCCACCCCAAATCAACAGAATATACATTCTTCTCAGCACCACATCGCACTTATTCCAAAATTGACCACATAATTGGAAGTAAAGCACTCCTCAGCAAATGTACAAGAACAGAAATTATAACAAACTGTCTCTCAGACCACAGTGCAATCAAACTAGAACTCAGGACTAAGAAACTCAATCAAAACCGCTCAACTACATGGAAACTGAACAACCTGCTCCTGAATGACTACTGGGTACATAACGAAATGAAAGCAGAATAAAGATGTTCTTTGAAACCAATGAGAACAAAGATACAACATACCAGAATCTCTGGGACACATTTAAAGCAGTGTGTAGAGGGAAATTTATAGCACTAAACGCCCACAAGAGAAAGCAGGAAAGATCTAAAATTGACACTCTAACATCACAATTAAAAGAACTAGAGAGACAAGAGCAAACACATTCAAAAGCTAGCAGAAGGCAAGAAATAACTAAGATCAGAGCAGAACTGAAGGAGATAGAGACACAAAAAACCCTCCAAAAAATCAATGAATCCAGGAGTTGGTTTTTTGAAAAGATCAACAAAATTGACAGACTGCTAGCTAGACTAATAAAGAAGAAAAGAGAGAGGAATCAAATAGACGCAATAAAAAATGATAAAGGGGATATCACCACCGACCCCACAGAAATACAAACAACCATTAGAGAATACTATAAATGCCTCTACGCAAATCAACTAGAAAATCTAGAAGAAATGGATAATTTCCTGGACACTTACACTCTCCCAAGACTAAACCAGGAAGAAGTTGAATCCCTGAATAGACCAATAGCAGGCTCTGAAATTGAGGCAACAATTAATAGCCTACCCACCAAAAAAAGTCCAGGACCAGATGGATTCACAGCTGAATTCTACCAGAGGTACAAGGAGGAGCTGGTACCATTCCTTCTGAAACTATTCCAATCAATAGAAAAAGAGGGAATCCTCCCTAACTCTTTTTATGAGGCCAACATCATCCTGATACCAAAGCCTGGCAGAGACACAACAAAAAAAGAGAATTTTAGACCAATATCCCTGATGAACATCGATGCAAAAATCCTCAATAAAATACTGGCAAACCGGATTCAGCAGCACATCAAAAAGCTTATCCACCATGATCAAGTGGGCTTCATCCCTGGGATGCAAGGCTGGTTCAACATTCGCAAATCAATAAATGTAATCCAGCATATAAACAGAACCAAAGACAAGAACCACATGATTATCTCAATAGATGCAGAAAAGGCTTTTGACAAAATTCAACAGCCCTTTATGCTAAAAACGCTCAATAAATTTGGTATTGATGGAACGTACCTCAAAATAATAAGAGCTATTTATGACAAACCCACAGCTAATATCATACTGAATGGGCAAAAACTGGAAAAATTCCCTTTGAAAACTGGCACAAGACAGGGATGCCCTCTCTCACCACTCCTATTCAACATAGTGTTGGAAGTTCTGGCTAGGGCAATCAGGCAAGAGAAAGAAATCAAGGGTATCCAGTTAGGAAAAGAAGAAGTCAAATTGTCCCTGTTTGCAGATGACATGATTGTATATTTAGAAAACCCCATTGTCTCAGCCCAAAATCTCCTTAAGCTGATAAGCAACTTCAGCAAAGTCTCAGGATACAAAATTAATGTGCAAAAATCACAAGCATTCTTATACACCAGTAACAGACAAGCAGAGAGCCAAATCAGGAATGAACTTTCATTCACAATTGCTTCAAAGAGAATAAAATACCTAGGAATCCAGCTTACAAGGGATGTAAAGGACCTCTTCAAGGAGAACTACAAACCACTGCTCAGTGAAATCAAAGAGGACACAAACAAATGGAAGAACATACCATGCTCATGGATAGGAAGAATCAATATCGTGAAAATGGCCATACTGCCCAAGGTGATTTATAGATTCAATGCCATCCCCATCAAGCTACCAATGACTTTCTTCACAGAATTGGAAAAAACGGCTTTAAAGTTCATATGGAACCAAAAAAGAGCCCGCATTGCCAAGACAATCCTAAGTCAAAAGGACAAAGCTGGAGGCGTCACGCTACCTGACTTCAAACTATACTACAAGGCTACAGTAACCAAAACAGCATGGTACTGGTACCACAACAGAGATATAGACCAATGGAACAGAACAGAGTCCTCAGAAATAATACCACACATCTACAGCCATCTGATCTTTGACAAACCTGAGAGAAACAAGAAATGGGGAAAGGATTCCCTATTTAATAAATGGTGCTGGGAAAATTGGCTAGCCATAAGTAGAAAGCTGAAACTGGATCCTTTCCTTACCCCTTATACGAAAATTAATTCAAGATGTATTAGAGACTTAAATGTTAGACCTAATACCATAAAAACCCTAGAAGAAAATCTAGGTAGTACCATTCAGGACATAGGCATGGGCAAGGACTTCATGTCTAAAACACCAAAAGCAACAGCAGCAAAAGCAAAATTGACACATGGGATCTAATTAAACTAAAGAGCTTTTGCACAGCTAAAGAAACTACCATCAGAGTGAACAGGCAACCTACAGAATGGGAGAAAATTCTTGCAACCTACTCATCTGACAAAGGGCTAATATCCAGAATCTACAAAGAACTCAAACAAATATACAAGAAAAAAACAAACAACCCCATCAAAAAGTGGGGAAAGGATATGAACAGACATTTCTCAAAAGAAGACATCCATACAGCCAACAGACACATGAAAAAATGCTCATCATCACTCGCCATCAGAGAAATGCAAATCAAAACCACAATGAGATACCATCTCACACCAGTTAGAATGGCAATCATTAAGAAGTCAGGAAACAACAGATGTTGGAGAGGATGTGGAGAAATAGGAACACTTTTACACTGTTGGTGGGATTGTAAACTAGTTCAACCATTATGGAAAACAGTATGGCGATTCCTCAAGGATCTAGAACTAGATGTACCATATGACCCAGCCATCCCACTACTGGGTATATACCCAAAGGATTATAAATTACTCTACTACAAAGACACATGCACACGTATGTTTATTGCGGCACTATTCACAATAGCAAAGACTTGGAATCAACCCAAATGTCCATCTGAGACAGACTGGATTAAGAAAATGTGGCACATATACACCATGGAATACTATGCAGCCATAAAAAAGGATGAGTTTGCGTCCTTTGTAGGGACATGGATGCAGCTGGAAACCATCATTCTTAGCAAACTATCACAAGAAGAGAAAACCAAACACCGCATGTTCTCACTCATAGGTGGGAAGTGAACAATGAGATCACTTGGACTCGGGAAGGGGAACATCACACACTGGGGCCTATCATGGGGAGGGGGGAGGAGGGAGGGATTGCATTGGGGAGTTATACATGATATAAACATCATGCACATGTACCCTAGAACTTAAAGTATAAAAAAAAAAAAAAAAGAATAATAAGCAAAAAAAAAAAAAAAAGAATAAAGAAAAATAATCAGACAAGTACACAAGGATGCAGGTACATAAATGTTTCTTGCGGAATTGTTTAAAACAGTAAATGAAAAGTTTTCTTAATTTGTTATGCATAGACTATTATTCATGTCTTTTAAAAGATGAAGAATATAACTCTGACTTGGAAAGATGTTCAAGATACATATTGTAAGCGACAAAAGCAGTTTATAAAACAGTATGTTGAGTAAGATGCCATTTCTGTAAATATACTATGTATACGTAAGAAACTGGAAGTCTGTGCAATAAATAGTAGTGATTTCCTTTGGGAGGATGAGCTTATAGAAGATTTCTATATTATAAACATGGACATTTGAATGCGTAGTTTGAATTTTTGTCATGAAGCATATGTTGCTTTTATAGCCAAAACAAAGCAGAGATACCTCTTTTAAAAAGGTGGGTGGTGGGGAAGGTATCCCTTTACAAGTTTACAAGTTGTTACTGAAACTGAATTGTGTACAAGTATTATGTTTTATGGAATACTGCTGGCTTGTAATAACTTTTTTAAGTTCATAAATACGTACATCCCGTCAAGTTATTTGAGCAAAAATTCCAGAAGTTTCACTCCCCAGTTTTGACTTTAAAGTACACCAGAGCTACAAATATATAAAAAGATATTTGTGGTGGCTAAATAGAGGTCTCTAGAGTCTTCCTACAGGAAGCCTGCTTCCTCTTCTCCCAAAAGATATGGTTTAAGCTTCTTTGGTTTCATGTAATTATATGAAACATTTGCATTGAGGATGAGTGGCTCCACGTGTGGGTGGTAACTTCCAAGCCTATGTTGTTAATCAGGTCTGTATTGGAGATTTTTTCCCACTTCAAGTAATTAGCCATTAGGACAAGCAAAACATATTTTGGTGTTAAGCATGCAGCAGATTTCAACAAGTTTAAAAGACAAATAACAGGCTTGCCAAGAAACATTTTAAAGAACCAATATAAAGACTAAAGAAACAGCCATCCAGAAAATATTGAGTTTTTGTTTGTGGACTGGTTTGTAGAATCAATTATTCAGGCTATAACAGCAAGCATGACCTTGTCTACAACCAACAGCAATAATACAACTAGAGATCCTTTCAATAAGGAAAGGTCTGCTGCCTCAACACAACTGTGTGAATAAGCTTGTTTATCAAAGACATGGCAGGATCAGGAGCAGCCACATTCTGCACAATCTTCCTTAGTACCAGGTTGATTCCGAGACAGGAGACATCTATCAGTAGAGTTAGACTCCTTTGCGATATATTAAAGAACAGTCCAGTGTGGAGATTACAATGAGAAGAATCTGACAGCAACACTTAACTAGAAATTATCAGTTAGACCTTGTACTAGATTACCTTGTACAACTAGTTTGTACAGAGTTCTCAAACTCTGACTAAGACATCAAACTGCACCTGGACTGAACTGGAGTTAAAACCGAAATAACAGAATAACACCTTGATTTCAATCTTGCCTAAGAAGAAGTCTGGAGATAGGCACTTCCAGGGTGGGATCTATGGCTCAATGAAGTAAGAACTCTATGTATGCATCTCTGTGACTCTCTCTTATGGTTGCAAGATGGCTGCAGCAGCTCCAACATCACAACTTCACATGAAAAGATTCAAAGTAGGAAGGATGGGTTGGAACCAAAAGAGAGCATTCTACCTGCCTGACTCACCCACAGCATAAAGAAAGATCTTTCCTAGAATCCATCAGCTGACTTCTTATGTCTCATTGGCTAGACCTCTAAGCCAATCACTGGCAACGGGGAACAGAATTACTATAATTGACTTAGTTCAGTCATGATTTATCCCTTGAAGTTGGGCAAGGTGCAATTCAAATAAAATTGGATTTTATTAGCAAAAAGGAGGAAGAAAGAACTGTTGAGCAGGCTATGAGCAATGTGACATAGAAAATAAGATTCCCATATTTATGGACCAGTCAGCCCTTTAACCAACCTTCTTCTACAGATTCCCTCCTAAGATTCATTGTCAAGTCTGTAGGCCTATTCCCAGAAACCACTCCAGTTTAAGGAAGACTTTCCTGATAAATTGCTCCCGTCTCAACTTTGCACTCTGCTGAGAAAGCAAAACACATGAATCAGCAGCCTTTTGTAGTCCTCTGTAAAATGGTGGTGACCACATTCACCTACTGTGGGAGGCCTATGGATGAAACCAGAGTACACTTGTGTTACTCTAATATGCTTCACTTATGCTTGCTCCTGAGTGAACAACTGTCACTGTGACTGTTAGGAATAAGCAACCATTTTCTTATCTAGTCCTGAAACCATTCCTCTAGGTTTGTGTGCCAGGAGAAGAAGGCGTAGCCTCCAGTGACACAGATGGGCCCCTACCCTGGTCAAGACAGTGTCAAAAAGGTTTGATGGACTTGGTTAAATTTCCAATTTGCACCTCCATGTTCCTAAAAAGTACACATACAGGCAAAACCATGATACAAATTCAGGAAGATAATAGCTATTTTTTTAAAGATTGAATACTTACCATAGGCCAGTTACTAAGTGCTTTACACCACACACACACACACACACACACTTAATTCTGTACAAGAATCTTATGAGTCTGTCACTGACATTTTACCCCTATTCTGATGAGACAGCTGAGATCATATGAGTTTAACCTGTAAGTGCAGAAGTGAGATTCACTCATACCTGTCCGGCTCTAAAACTTATGTGTCTATCTAACTACACTTTGCTTTCTTTACTGGCAATGTGTGCAAAACAGATAAAGAAAAGCAAATACTTGATACCTTACCATTATTAAATTATACCCTTTGTTCTTCAAAAGACTCTGTTATAAAAAATAAAAAGGCAGGCCACACACTTGGAGAAATATTTGCAAAGCATATATGCAGTAGATAATGTTTTTCTAGAATATAAAAAGAACGTTGACAGTTTACTAATAAGACAAGAAACAATTTTAAAAGAGGGCAGAAGATTTGAACAGATATTTCACCAAAGAGGACATATGGAGGAAGTAAGTAAGCACACACAAAAATGCTCAGTATCATTAGGCATTAAGGAAAGCAGATTAAAACCATAAGGAGAATTCCCTACACACCTATAAGTGTGGCTAAAATTATAAATGTTGAACACAAGTGTTAGCAAGAATTTGAAACAGCTGGAACACTCATACATTACTGGTGTAAATATAACTTGGTATAACCACTTTAGAAAACAGTTTGGCAGTTTCCTAAAATGTTACACTTACATACATGGTATGATGACTCAGCTATTCCACTCACAGATATGTACCCAAAAGAGATGAAAACATGTCCACACAAAGACTTGTATAGAAATGTTCACGGTAGGTTGGCTTGTTGGAAACAACCAAAATTTTCATCAACAAGTGAATGGATAAACAAATTATGGTTTACACACAATAGTAAACAATGCAGCAATAAAAGAAATAAACTATTAACACATGTAACAACCTGGATGCATCTCAAAATAATTATGCTAAGTGAAAGAAGCCACTCCTAAAAAACAGTACATACTGTGTGAATCCATTCATATAAAAATCTAGAAAGTGCAAATTAATCTATGGTGACAGGAAGCAGATCTTAGGTTTTCTTGGGATGAATGGTGAGAAGGGAGAGGAGATAAGGAGGAAGGTATAAGGGGCAGAAGGAAATTTTCGGTGAAACTTGTGGTTATATTTATTACTTGATTCCAGTGATGGTTTCATGGGTGCATACATATGGCAAATGTCATAAAATTCTGCACTTTAAATATATGTTGCTTTTTGCTTGTCATTTAAAGAGTATCTGTCTATCTGTCATCTACCTATCTACCTATACAGAGAAATAGTTATATCTAGAGGTAGATAGATACAGAGAGAGACTGAGATAATAGCAAAATGTTAGCAATCCAAAATTTATTGTTGGATCTGAGTGAGGAGTATAAGAATATTCGTTTAACTGTTTTCTCAACTATTTTGCAATTTTAAAGTTTTCATGATAAAATAAACTTGGAGAGAGGAAAGAAAAAAAAAGAAACTCACCTCTTTTGAGCAATCTTATGCATTACACAACGTCTCATCTGGAGTTTACAGTGGGTTCCCTCTAGGCTTTCACTATATTCGAGCCATCTGGAAGACTTGGGGGAAGGTGATTGGAACCACCAGGGAATCTTGTCATGAAAGGCAGAAGAATCACCCGAGAAAGACCTCATACCACAAAAGATGGAGATGAAGTATAGAACTCTTGCACAAACAACTCCGAGGTACCGAAACATAGAATATTTTCTATACTTCACTTTTTCCTTGGGCTTCCTATGTGGCTAATACTGGAGTTAAGTTAAACATGCCAGTTAAAAGTAACTTTTCCTTCCAGTGTAAAATAGTTTCTTTCATTTAAGTATCTGGCCTATTTTGGGTAAATATTTGATTTTCAGGCTTTCTTCCCTCTCCCAATCTTTTCTATTCTTCCTGAGTGAGAAAACAGTAGAGGCAGCTCATGCCGTAACTTGTCAGCGGGCAGAGAGGTCTGTGGGCTATATGTTATACACCAAGGACCTCATGATTTCCTCCATGATGTTCCTCATCCCTCCTGGAAGGCTGCTATACTGGGGCCCTTCCCAGTTTCCCTGAGGAGTGGCTGAACTGCTCTTGCATCATGCTGGATCTGTCACTGAGAACAGGGAAGTCCAAGCCATTATCCCAGGCCCAAGGTGTTCATGCTCTGATCCTCTCCTTTCCTGGCCTAAAGGCTCCTCTGGGCCACTCCCATTCTCTGTAACCCTTGGGCTGGGAAGGCTCGCTGCTTTCTGTGCAGTGTGCAGGATGAGACTCTGTGAGGCTGCCTGTAGGTCCCCTTGCCTAGCCACAGCAGCTCTTGTTGGCTCCATTCTTATAGTAGCTTCTTAGGGCTGCTATAACAAATCATCACAAACTAGATCGCTTAAAACAGCAGCAATTTGTTCTCTTACAATCCTGGAGGCCAGAGTGTTGGTAAAATTGGTTCCTTCTGCAGGCTCTGAGGGAGAATCTGTTTCATGCCTCTCTCCAAGCTTCAAGTGACTACCAACAACCTTTGGCTTTTTTTTTTTTTTTTGGCTTAGGGCTGCAGAACTCCAATTTCTACTTCCATCTTCACATGGCCTTCTCTCTGTATCTCTCTCCTTCTATCTCTTATAAGGACACTTGTCATTGGATTTGGTGTTCAACCAAATCCAGCATGATCTCATCCCAAGATTACTTCTGTAAAGACCCTTATTCCAAGTAAGGTCATATTCTGAGGTTCCAGGTGGACATATTCTTTGAGAACAACAATGCGACCCACTCTTGTTCTGAATTCAGAGCTTCTCTTGGTCTTGGCATCTGCCCAGCCTTTGCTTGGGAGAGGCAGTAGCCTCTGATACTCTGATCTCTCTAGATCGCTTTGGGAGTTTCTGCTGCCCTCATACACCTCTCAAGATGTGATCCCAAGAGGGATAAGGGAAATAACATCTCCTCCTTCTCTAAGGATAGGTTGAAAACCAAAAGTAATTAACATCAGGCACAGTGGCTCATACCTGTAATATCAGTGTTCTGAGAGGTCAAGGCAGGAAGATCACTTGAGCCCAAGAGTGCAAGGCTGCAGTGAGCTATGATGGGGCCACTGCACTCTAGCCAGGGTGACAGGCGGAAAATGTGTCTCTTTAAAATAATAACAATAATAATTTAAAAACAACTGATACTCTAAGTAAGCACTCAATAAACAGTCCCCACCAGAAAAATACTGATAATTACTTTTGTGATTATGATAATTATCATGTAAAATGAAAAGCCAGGAATAAAATTACCCTTCATAGTACATCAAAATAACCACTCTCAAGTCATTAACAAATGTAGCGTTTCCATCGCATATAAAAATGCTATTAATATTTACTTGTGCTCATTACAGTTGAAATCAAAGTGTGGAGATACAGCATGTAAAATGTGTAAGCTTGTTTTGTCATAAGAACAAATACTGCAGTGGAAGGCTGCCACCACACATCTGCTTATTGTCTTCCAAGCTTAGTACCCTAAAGAGTTAAACATGGATGAAAGGAAGTCTTTCACAAAGGTGACAGTATTCTGTCATTGGTAATTTCTATTTTAAGACCCAGTAACTGATGCTGTCTCCCAGAAAATAGATTCAGTGACGTTTAGCTTTTTGGCCATTAGAATAAAAGAACAAAATCCCCAACAGAAGGCTCTCCCAACTTAGTTCTCTGCTCTTATTGATGTGAAGTTATTTTCTACAACCACTACTGATAGATGGAAATGGAACTACTCCGTCACCCACAGTCTGCTCATTTCTTCACACATTTACAAATAGTCATTAGGTGTCTGCCATGTGCTGGGACCTGGGGACATCCTGGTGAACTGGATACGCCCTGTCTCACGGAGCTCACAGTACAGCAGGAAAGACAGACAAGCAAAGGAGCAGAAGGAAGATAAATTTCAGTCCTCATACTCAGAGGTGAAAAATGTATACGTTTCTTAATTTTTCTATAATTCATCCTGCTTCCTATTTCAAACTCCCATTCTACTAGAGCAGCAGAAACCCTGTCTCAGATCACTAGCGACTTCTCTTGGAAGGTGTTGAGGAGTGGGTGGGGAGAGATGAGGAGGGGCAGCCCTGTCCCTTGAAGCCACTTGAGACTATCTACCCACTCTGCATCTGCTGAGACATTCAGCATTCCATGTAATGCTTGATATCAGTTCGTGAAGTCATCTCTGAGAAATGGCCCTAACCCATCTACGTGAGTCCAGCATTTCTGGATACTGTCTGTGTTGTGCTTATGGAGGTAGAAATGATTCTGCTGTGTGGTGGGCCCTAGGTTCACTATACACCTCTTCTTCCTTTGGTAAAATTCTGCCACCAAACTGGAGTTCCACATCTATTCTCAGATTCCACAAACTTTCATCAGGTCTCTCTGCTACATCCCCCAGACCCTTATTAAGCAGTTCACTGGAAGTATTCAGCAGGAAACCTCCCATGTGGTGATTCAGGGACCCACTTCCTTTTCATTTTGTGATTCCACTATCCTGTAAGTCCTTAGAGTCCGTGCCATGCAGCCAGCAGAGGAGGAAAGATGAGGAGGGAAGGCCTGCTCGGGAGTTTTTTTTTTTTTTGAGACTAAGTCTCCTTCTGTCGTCCAGGCTGGAGTGCAGTGGTGCGATCTCTGCTCACTGCAAGCTCCGCCTCCCAGGTTCACGCCATTCTCTGGCCTCAGCCTCCCAAGTAGCTGGGACTACAGGCGCCCACCACCTCGCCCGGCCAATTTTTTGTATTTTCAGTAGAGACGGGGTTTCACCGTGTTAGCCAGGATGGTCTCGATCTGCTGACCTCACGATCCCCCTGCCTCGGCCTCCCAAAGTGTTGGGATTACAGGTGTGAGTCACTGCGCCCGGCCTGCTCGGGAGTTTTTATGGTCCAGGTATGGAGGAGGCACACATCACCTTGGTCAGTATTCCGTGGTACAGACTTGATGAGGATCTTATAGGACTACAAGGGAGTCCAGACAGTGTCATCTAGCTCTGTGTCCAAGACTAAAAAGAAACAGGTTTTGCTGAGCACAATAGCAGACTCTGCCACAAGGGGCAAGGCCTTGTCCCTCCAAAAATGTTAGTTAAAACACTAAGTCTTTTCTTTCCTGTCCCCACAGACTAAAACTGAGAGAGACAAAAGATAAGAAACCTTTGCTTTCAGCCCTCTACAACTTTTCTCTGAAGCAGTGAGCATGTAACAGTCTCCCAGGGAGGCTCTGACATGCTCTCCAGCCACACACATAATTCAAATGGTTATAAGTGCTTTGCCAGCAGAAATATGGGATGTTCTGAAAGTATGCACAGGCCTTAAAGAGTTTCAGCAAGAAAATGGAGAAAGACAATGGGATTGGGGTGGATGGCACAAAGCGAATATAAGAAGGTCAAGGCAGAGGTGTTAAGACAGAAGGACAATAAGGTTGCAAAGACTGTGAAGTAAAGTGAGGCCCTCCTTGGGATCTCTATCACATCATCAGTTAACTTGGCACTAAATAATGCTAAACTGTCCCTTTTTCTAAGGATCCTTTCCTTACCAAAGAGCCCTACTCTAGATGTGCCTGGCAGATGGTAGGCCTCACCCTATTCCCTGGGTCAGTCACTTTCAAAGTATATGACATAGAAACCAACAACAGTTAAAACACACCGTTTTGTATAGCCCCCATGTTTGTGTAACCTTATAGGAAGCCTTGGCCAAAGACCTGGATATATTCATTAAGGAGCCACCATATGCCAGCATTGTCCAACCACTGTGGATGAGTTTTAAAAAGAAATAACTTCATGGCCAGGTGTGGGGAGGTCAAGGCAGACAGATCACTTGAGCCCAGGTGCTTGAGACCAGCCTGGGCCACATGGCAAAACCCTACCTCTATCAAAAATATTAAAAATTGGCTGGGTGGCTGAGTGTGGTGGCTCACGCCTGTAATCCCAGCACTTTGGGAGGCAGAGGTGGGTGGATCACCTGAGGTCAGGAGTTCAAGACCAGCCTGACCAACATAGAGAAACACCGTCGCTACTACAAATACAAAATTAGCTGGGTGTGGTGGCACATGCCTGTAATCCCAGTTACTTGAGAGGCTGAGGCAGGAGAATAGCTTGAACCAGGGAGGCAGAGGTTGCAGTGAGCTGAGATTGCACCATTGCACTCCAGCCTGGGCAACAAGAGCAAAACTCCATCTCAAAAAATAATAAAAATAAAAATAAAAATAAATTTGCCAAGCATGGTGGCATGTGCCTGTAACCCAAGCTACTCATGAGGCTGAGGTGGGAGGATCACTTGAGCCCTAGAGGACAAGACTACAGTGAGCTGTGAAGGCACCACTGCACTCCAGCCTGGATGACAGGAGTGAAACCCTGCCTCAAAACAAACAAACAAGCAAACAAAACCTACACAGCTCCATAAACCAGTGTCCTTGTTCTTTTCATTTAGTTGTACAATCATAAGCAAAATTCAGATTACCATCAACAGTATTTGCACAAGAAGAATAAAATGATCGAATATAATAGGTCTGAAATTATTTTGTTCCAAGAATTTAGGAAATTAATTTTTCCTGCTTTTTGTAAATCTTCTTGAGTGGGCAATGAAAGGTAAGAGTGGGAAGTGCAAATGAAGGGATGTTTTAACCACAATTTGAGCAATAATTTAAAAGATGATTCTGAAGGAAGAGTCTTTTACTACTGCGCAGTTAGTCAGCTCCAAATTACTCGGCCTGATCTGGGGACTGAAGATGACCTCTTCCTTTACCACTCAGACTTGTGCTTCCCCCAATATGTTCACCACCACCCCCAGGGCACCAGAGGCATGGAGGTTTGAGCCTCTAATAAGTGTAGCATCCTGCCATAGAATTTTAAATTAAATGGATGCAGGCAATTGAGGATCCAGAATCACAAGCTAAATCACAATTTGTGTCTGGAATACACTTTGGATATAATAAAATTACAAGACAACAGAGAAACATTAAAAATATATAAATTATTTAGCTTTACTGAAACAATTAAAAATAGGCAGGATTTGAAAAAGCCTCCAAAATATAAAACAAGATGATTTGAAGAATATTACATATGTCCATTTTGCTGCTTTTCTTACTATATGCTGCTTTTCTTACTCTATGAAAGAAGAAATATAGAAAGGAGGAGAGTGGCAACTGCAACTTACTTAAAGCATATGAACTTGTTTTGGTAAAGCACAGAGAAAGGTACACTCAGTAGTCAAGATTCGTTAAGCCCCCATGTGTACCCCGGGGAAGGCAGCAGGTGCTCACAGAGCCCTCTAATCAGCTGTAGATGCTCAGAAACTCCTGAGGGACAGTTTCTATGTATCTTGATAGCTCCTCGAAACACCGAACAAAGACCAGGCAGTGTCATCTGCATCACTAATTTTGATTTTTTTCAAATGATAAACAGAACCCACACATCAACAACGAACAGACCCAATGTGCTTGTGTTCATCATCTATGGTCTTCCTGCTTGGTGGGCAGCCTTTCAATCCACAAGCTCCCATTGACTCCTGCTGTATGCTAAGCACTACTTCAGCTCGAGACTCATAGTCTTTGCCTTCAAGGATATCACATTGCAGTGAAGAACTAGAGAGGTAATGGTCAGATACAAAAATTTCTGGTAAGTGAAATGGAAGAGGTAGTCGTGAGGCAATGGGAGCAGGGGCTGGGGGTGTACTTAACTTATACTGGAGAATGGGAAGCTCAATAAGTCCTCCTTTAAAAATGACATATCTTACGAAGCTTTTAAAGCAGGAACTATTCTAACCAATAAGTTAGGGTGAGTGGGTGGTGGTAACAATGGACCAGGTAGTAGAGAGATGCTGTAAAAAAAAAGTACATGGCAAAAGTCATTAGCATGACTTTTGGAGGCAGATATCTATCCAGGATAAAGTGGAGGGCACGAAAGATTAAGGGTGGCAAGGAAAGTGCTGAGAGGCTAGGTTAAAGAAGGAGTCACAGGCCAAATCCTGAAGAGCCTTATATTTCCTAAGAAGCTTGGATTTTATTCTAAAAGCAGTAGGAAGCTATTATAGCATTTTTAGCAGGGAATTTGCTGCTTAAGATTTGTGTTCTTCCCACAGCAAAATGGACCTGAGGTCATACTAGTGATATAGTAGTGCTCAGAATATGGTACAGTGCCAGTTCCCTATCGGTAGCAGCAGGGGGTGTACAGGAGAAGAAACATTTGGAGAAGAGAAAAGAGGAAAAGAAGAGCTCTGTTTTAGAAATGTTAAACTTATGGTGCTTGTGATACATTCCTGTGTGTGTGTTCACTTTAATTTACAGAAAGAGAGTTGAAATGGCAGTACAGATGTAAACCACAGGGGAGGTTGACTTCATGGAGTCAGGGCTAATGCTCAGCCAGTACACCATGGCATGACTATGAATTCCTTATGACCAATATCTATTCTGATTTGTCATTACCCAACTCTACCTTGTTAAATATTGTGGCTATCGCCCCTGTATGAGAGGATCCAGACTAACAATAGGGAGAGGTTGGGGATAGAATCCTGAAAACAAAGGATAAGTGGAGGGAGGGGAAGGAGAATGGGAAGAGAAAAAGAAGAAACAGTAACAGCTAAGAAAGCCTGGCCAGAGAGGCAGGGATTCATAGGAGGAAACACCAGGAGGAATGTGTCAGAGTCTAGTCAATAGTGTCTGAAGAGGGCAAGTATATGAAGAAGGGAAGATCTTGAACATATTTACATCCTGAGAGAAAGAGCACGTTAAGTGAAAAAAGGATAAAGTAACAGGAGAGGATTGAGATAAAACAATGGAATGACATCCCTGATGAAACAGGGGATCTGGGATACAGAACTTTCTACTGTAAGAGCATGTGTTATTATATCATTAGAGCAGGAGGAGCTAGGAAAGGGCTAAGAGAGAGGAAGTAGCAGAAAGTTTAAAAAGTTCCTCTCATGATGTAGATGTCAAATAACTCAGCTAGAAGCTTCAAGAGAGGTGATATGTAGGGAACTCCAAGAAAGTGTTGAAGGTACAGACAATGAGGTGACGCATGGCAGAGGCAGTTCACCAGAGCCAGGTTGGAAACTGTAAACTTACAGATTCTTATTGAAATGTATTTTTTTCTAGTAGCTCTCTGGAAACCAGGTTTGAAAACAGAAGAAGTAGTCACATGGTTTGATTTATGAATAAGATTTTACCAGAAAGATGCAGAAGAAAAACTAAAAAGCAAGAGAATTGTCAAAGACTGTTATAAATTAAATAACAGTATGAGGTCTGTATGGTTTTGAGAAATGAGAGAAAGAAGAACCAAGAGGAACTGAAGATCAAAAAAACTGAAGAAGAGGTGTAAGGTGAGTATAGAAATAAGAGGGCTAGAATAATAGAAAAAGGTGGTATAACAATGTAGATGTTTAAGATTTTGCAGGAGGAACAATTCAGGTTGCGAAGGTGCAGTCCAAAGCTGACGGTGGGGCTGCGTAGGATGAGATGGTAGAGCTGAGAAGATCAATGAACCATGAAAAAGGGTGTTGGGTGTGCTGTTACTCATAGCAATCTTCATAAGCAATATTTATTTATCAGTGTCTACGGGTCAGCATTGTGGTGAGCAAGTTACGTGCATAATTGCACAGCATTTTTGAAGTAAGTACTATTATTATGTTTTACATATGAGGAAACTAAGGGTCAGAGAAATTATGTAACTTGCCCATGGTGACGCAACTGGTACTTAGCAGAGCTGAATCTCAAACCCACTTCTTTTTCATTTCAAAGCCTGTGCTTATTTCAAGAAAGATGGCGGTGTTCGGGATGAAGAGGATGACAGGGATTCAGAGCCCATAGTCATTACTGAGTATGGAAAAGTGGCCAGGAGTTCTGTAGATGACAGCTATGAAGAAGATGAAAAACCTGAACATCCAAAGAGGAAGGATTTTTGCATGAGTGCTTAGGTTTACAAATGGTGTTGGGAGTTAGAAGAATGCCCTTCAGCCCCTATCCTGGGGTATATGGACAGAAGAGTCTGATCAATCCTGTGGTAATCAGTCCTGTGCAGGTTTTAAATGAGTGCTAGTAAGAAATAATTATGTTGCCTCCACGGAAACCTGAGCCCATATTTGAAGACAGAAATGGTATTGGGTGGTTCTATAAGCTTGACCTTGTATTGCGAACATCTGGAGTCCCCAGGTAAATAGGGGAATCAAGACTTAAGCCTCTCCTCTCTGGAAGGAGCCAGCTGTGGCCCAAAGGGTCACACACTTCTGAGGAGACGGAATGTTATCTGTGAAAATTAACATAGGCTTTGTAAGGAGAATGACTAAGGCTTTGGCTCCTAGGCAAATCATTCTCATCACTGAAGACCCTTGAAGGCTTTGCTGGTCATCTCAGTTCTCTTGATTCCCTGCCTTTTGGCTCCTACAGTCTCTGATTTTGCCTTCTATTATGCTGTATATTTTTCATGTTCTTCATTGTAGTATACATGTCATTGTTCAATCCCAAATAAATGATTTGTTCATCCTAATAAAGTGCTGAGCACGCAGTTGATGCTTAATAGGCATTTCTTTGGCTCTCTAGAAGAAGTGACAAGAGCTTTTGTTTTGTTTTGTTTTGTTTTTTTGAGACGGAGTCTCGCTCTGTAGCCCAGGCTGGAGTGCAGTGGCCGGATCTCGGCTCACTGCAAGCTCTGTCTCCCGGGTTTACGCCATTCTCCTGCCTCAGCCTCCCGAGTAGCTGGGACTACAGGCGGCCGCCACCTCGCCCGGCTAGTTTTTTGTATTTTTTAGTAGAGACGGGGTTTCATCGTGTTAGCCAGGATGGTCTTGATCTCCTGACCTCGTGATCCGCCCGTCTCGGCCTCCCAAAGTGCTTTTAATATACCATTTCGTTTGCTTTTATCATCTCTTAATATATGTTTCTATGGCTGATACATAGTCTTATTTTTCTTTTGAGAACTTGAAGTCCTTTAGTCAAGGTGTGCCCTGAGAGAACTACAAGAGTCATAACATAAAATCCCCAGGAAAAGTGACCTGAGCTCGGCCTCAACTCTGTCTACCACACAGAAACAACTGGGAGAAAGAATGCCATACAGAAGGAATGCATAGCATCCCATAGGATAGACTGAGGCTTTCAGGTATGACCCACAGGTGAGGAGCATTTAGAGTTCTTTTTTTTTCTTACCAAAGAGAAATGATTTGCTTTACTGAAATAGAAATTGCATTTTCTGAAGAGCATGAAGAATGATTAGTAACTCCATTTTCTCCATCTCTTTCAAGCTTATCCATTGTAATGGTATATTGTTTAATCAAGAAAATGCATCTCCTTTCTAAGGATATAGCCAACTGGGGGCTTCCAAAATTGTTGATGCATAGGTCATATTAATAAGTAGGGCATGTGTGCTTATGAGGACTGGTGAGCTGAAGGAGAGAGAATGTAATAACAAATACATTTGCCTCAGGTTCACATATCCACTGCCCAGTCTCTAAATACCATGAAATTTCTGACCCACAGATATTACTGCTAAATTTTATCAAATAAAGAAATAGGAGACTTTGAACTCTGAGCAAAAGACCAGCTGAACAGCTAAACAGGTCATCTTCACTCGCTTTGCAGAGTAATGGCAGAGAAAGCTATGTTAATTTGCTTGCCACAGGAAGTCCTCAGTTATCATCAGTCATTTGACGGAAGAAACTAGAATCAAACACATGAGACAGAATCTGACTCCATCCAAGCAACACCTAATCTATGGAAAATAATCAGTATGACCACTTTGATTATCCCAAGCAGATTTGCTTTTTGTTATTTGTGTGTGGTTCTTTGTTTGTGTGTTTGTTTTAGATGGAGTCTTGCTCTGTCTCCCAGGCTGGAGTGCAGTGGCATGATTTAGGCTTACTGCATCCTCCACCTCCCAGGCTCAAGTGATTCTCCTGCCTCAGCCTCCTGAGTAGCTGGGATTACAGGCACCTGCCAGTACACCTGGCTAATTTTTTTATTTTTAGTAGAGACGGGGTTTCACCACATTGGCCAGGGTGGTCTCGAACTCCTGACCTCAGGTGATCTGCCCAGCTTGGCCTCCCAAAGTGCTGGGATTATAGGCATGAGCCACCACGCCTGGCCTGTTTTTATTTGTTTATTGGTATGCTTGACTCACCTGAATTAGGCTCTAGTGTTTAGTAAGTATGAGGACCAGAACAAAAATGGAGTAGAATGAGGAGGGAGTATAGCTGGCATTGAACTGGCAGGTTGAAGAGATCTAAAGAGTCTGTGTTTTATTCAAAGTTGAATGAGAAGCTTTGGGTGGGTTTTCGAAGGGAAGGGTGTGGTCTGACTTTTTTTGTTTGTTCATTTGTTTTCAGATCACTCTCTTGCTGTGTAGGGGATGGGTTTGAGGGGCATCCATGGGGAGCTGTTGGAAGGCTCTGGCAGGAGAGTAGCAGAGAGAGACATGCTCTGACCAGAATCACAGCATTAGGAATGCAGGGATTGCCAAGAGGTCCGAGGCAGAGGAACCAACAAGTAAGACTAAAATATTTGAATTTTTTTCAAATGGAAGTAGCAGTAGAATTACGAGTGAAGCATTGAAGATATCATAATTTTTGTTCAGTTTACTGAGATTTTATCTCATATTTGAACATGTAATATTTTCATTTCACAAGCCTAATAAACACCATATCCTGATCACTAAAAATAGCAAATTAAATGAGCAAAAATGCATTTGTTCTGGTCTTTTTACAGCATTTCATGTATCAGAAAATAATTATGAAAAGGAATATTAAGTCGGCTGGAAGCATCATAATTGTTCTGGAACAAATTCTGCCTAACATAACTTAAAAGGCCTTACCAAATTCTACAACAATCCATTTAAATCAAACACACTAAGATTTAAATCCATAAAATGACCATGCAGTTAGTTTAAAACATTGGTGCTTGTCCCCTCTTGGTCACACGTCAGCTCCTAAAGTGAATAAATGTTGATAAATATCAAAAACAACAAAGACTCTCGGTGTACAGATTTACACAGGTGTGTAAGAAATGTCCATTTATTGCCTTTACATCCAGGTAGGATCAGCTCTGGTCCCTCATCTCACTTACCCCTAGGGCAATTGCTCTCAACAGGCTGTGAGATTCCAGCCTCTTCACTCCTGAGGAAATATTTCCCACCCTCTCTCCTTAAATTGAAAATTGTTCCCCTCTATTTTCCTCTGTCCTTCAAGATAACATATTAATCACTTCAATGAGCTAGACTTTTTGAAAAACAAGGCCAGAAATTAAAGTAGTATCTTAAAAATGGCTTCAGATTTTGCCCCTAACATTAATTTCTTCTAAGGGCTGGACCTAGAGACTTCCTTCTAACAAATAAAATATAGCAAAAGTCTTAGAATGTCACTTCCATGGTTAGGTTACAAAAGATTATTTTGGTCATGCTGGTACTCTCTCTCTGGCCCTGTCACTTGACTTCTCTAACAGGAACTAGCAGTCATGTTCCTAGCTATCATATGGAGAGGCCCATGTGGTGAGAAACTGAGAGCAGCTTCTGGCCAACAGCCAGTGAGGAACTGAGGCCCTCAGTCCAACAACCTTTGAGGAACTGAATCCTGCCACAACCACACAAGGAAGCTTAGAAAGGCTCCTTTCTCACACCATAAGACCATAGCCCTCATCAACTCTGAAACCTCTGAGGCTCTGGAGCATAGGACCCAGATGAGCTGTATCCGGATTCTTGACCTGTGGAAAACTGTGACATGGAAATGCTGTTGCTTCAAGATTTGAGCTAATTAGTTATACAGCAACATGCAACTAATACAAACTGCCAATCAATTGTGTTACTTTTGTCAAAGTGCAAAGTTCAGAAATCCAGTAAGAGGGTCTTAGTTATGCTTATCAAATGTCCTGTTCACTATATGTATTAACAAATATTTGTCGATGAATGAATGAGAAAATATAAGCATAACCAAAACACAGACACACCACGGAGAAAGACCTGGAGTCGTTCTTTTGGTATTTTTGTAATTTTTTTGAAAGTTGTAGAAAATTGAGTAACTGACAGTGTTTTAATAAGGTCCTTGAGGTAAATGATAATATATGAAAATTTATGGCAGAGTATGAGTAAAATGCTATCTTAAAAATGAGGTAATAAAATGATGATTTATTAATCATCATCAATAAATAATATTGTTATTAAATTTGAGGCTGAAAATTGTAAAAGCTATAATAAAAATTCCCCTTTACTTTCCAAATTATTCAATATCTAAATCATATAGAAAAAAATAAAATTAATACTCTAATTGTAAATGGCAATATTTATTCTTTTCACATTCTGGAAAGGGCATAGTTACACTTGTAACAAACACACACTGGTGTTAGTAAAGAAAAGTTTCTCCAAATGACAGGCAAGCAACAGGAAGGAGATATGTTTTTGAGGCAAAATCAGACCTATCCTGTAGAAATGTGACTCTGGAATCAATCACATTCCTCCTGTGTTTTTGATCCTAGAACAGGGTCTGTGTTGCCAGTGCCAGCTAATGGCCCAGGGAGAAGGGTTGCCAGATTTAGCCAATAAAAATACAGGATGTCCAATTAAATTTTACATGTTGGATTAACAATGAATAACATTTAATATAAGTATGCCTGATAAATTGTTTGTTGTTTATCTGAAATTCAAATTTAACTGGTGCTATAGACTGAAATGTGTTCTCCCTAAAGTTCATATATTGAAGCTCTAACCCCTGCTGTGACTCTTTGAAGACAGAACTTTCAGATGGTAGTTAAATAAGGATATAAAGGTGGGGTCCTAATCTAATGGGATTGGTGACTTTATGTGGAGAGAGAGAGAGAGGGGTCACTGCACAGGCATGCACCAAGGAAAGGCCATGTGAAGACACGGTGATAAGGTGGGCACCTGGCAGCCAGAAGGACAGCCCTCACCAGGAACCAAACCTGCTGACACCTTGCTTTTGGACTTCCCACCCTGCCAAACTGTGAAAAACAAATGTCTATTGTTTAAGCCACCTAATCCATGGTATGTTATGGCAGCCTGAGCTGAGACAACAGGACATCCTATATTTTACCTGAAACCCTGCCAGGGAGGCCAGATATGAGTGAAGAAGGGAGAGGAGTAGGAAGGAATCCCTTCTAATATCAGTATTGTCCAAACATGCTTCCCTGTCTCCAAGATGAAGGCAGCAAATTGACCCCTAACCTTCAACACACACCCTCTGTCAGGCTGAGCTTTGGAAGCTTCTTGCTATTTATCTTGATTTCCTCTGAGTGAATGAGTGTGTGTGTGAGTTACTGTAAGGGAGAAATTTGGAAAATGAGGACACTTTGGCCTTTTATCCACAGAAGTGGTTCTGCTTCAAATCAGAGCACAATCCCATAAGGATATGTCCAAAAGTAAGTCTTAGTGATTTTACCTCCCTAATCAAAACATGGATGAAAGCTCCCCGAGGGGAGTTTTGAACTGGATAATACTTTTTTGTGTGAACCTGTCCTGTGCATTGTAGGATGTTTAGGACCATTCCTGGCCTCTGGCCTCTAGTAACAACCTCTTCCCCTCAGTTACATTCTGAAATGTTTCCAATCATCAAACGTCACCTGTGAAGTAAAATTGGTCCCAGCTGAGAACCACTAACTTAATCTATATATGCATCAAGATACTTTGAGAGTATTTTACACTGAATTAGTACAATCTGTGATTACATTATAAGGTTGGTAGCTGAGATTGGCAATCAGGAAAAACTATTTGAACATGGCACCACTCAGCCCACATTATTCAGTAACCTCGCTGAAGGTAGGTTTCTATATCATGAAAGCCTAAGAAAATAATGCTACCTTAATACAACAATATTCAGTTGTGTGTGTGTGTGTGAAAGGAATAGGGTTAAAATACTGTTAATAGAAGAAATATAATCACTGGGTGTGAATATACAATGTTGTCTCCAGAAAAAAAGTAATTTTCTTCACGGTGATACCCTTGTCTAATTGAGAAGCAACTGGTCACAGCCATACCTTGAGGAGAACCAAGCTAGAATAAAGGCATTCACTGTCCACCTCCATCTGCAACTCCGACCCCATGCTTGTGGGATCAGAATTCGATTCTCCTCTCTTCAGAGTCAGCATATTCTCCAGAGAAGAAAAATAAACACCTAACATTTCCTTCCAGCTAAATCTGAGGTGGAACTTACCAGACACATGAAGGGACTGCGGCTCGGACAACTCTGCTTGGTAGAGAAGGGTAGAGTTTCCCAAGGGAGAGACAAAATACTCAATGAGAAAAACTGAAAGAAGCTGCTGAGTGAGGACAAGAGAAAGGACTGAGGAGAGAAACTTTGCGAATGAGGAAGCATATGCAGGTGACACTCTAAGACTAAGTGCAGAGGCTTCGGTATTCCTTTATAGAGGTATGGAGGATGGATTCCTTATTAAAGTTAAAACTTCTGTCCCTCTCATTTTGCTGTGCTTTGGATTGTTTACTCCATCCCACATCTGAGTGGCATGGTTCACACTGGAGATACATGTATACAATTGCTTATGAAAGGTTTCAATAGAGGGCAGTAAAATGTCTTTGAGGAAGGGGTGGGTATCAGTTAGGTAAAAAAATATTAATGAAAAGACTACCCCACTATTCCTCTCGTGTGTGCAGAGGGTTAAGGAAACCAATAACGGATACTGCACTCAGACACTGGCAAGAGCAGAAAGCCAGCACCACTCCCAGACCTGAAGGAGCAAGGAAGAATAGGGCTATCAGAATCTAGTGAAAGCTAGAGTTGTGGGGGAAGGGCCTCCCTCTCAACAAGAGGTACAAGTGTGCATGGATGCTGCCATCAGCACAAATGCAGGCCCAAGTAGGTAAGGAGTAGGGAATAAATGTCCCATTTTTCCTTCCACCAGTTTATTGGTCTTCTGTAGTGTCCCATTAGCAGAACTCAAGACTGTTGGCAAGAAAGCCCAAGTGATACAGTCAAAATAAATTGAGTTTAATGAAAAATAAGGCTAACAATTATAATATGAAGAAAGAGTTTATAAAAATGCTCAACAGAAGTAAAAACCTAAATTTGATTCTGAGCATTCCAGCAGCCCAAAGTGTTGCATGAAGATGTGCAGTGTCAATACAAGAATCTTCATCTAGTAACTGAGAAGTACAATGAATCCTTCACTCTAGAAGCTCCATAATTGAATATTCTTAGGATACACCAAATAAAGCTTTCATCTCCTATGAGGTAGGGATGTATATGTCTAATCAGTTTCTGTACTCTGATGAAAGAATTCGGTACTCCCTATTTCATGTAGCATATGTAACAGATATGTGATTTCTCCAAGTAAATTGTCCCTAAATTATGTGCCTAGCCATAAAAACAAAACAAGAAAAATAAATACAATGGATATAATTCTACTCCTAATGAAAGCTTGCAACAAGTTAGAAAAGTCCTTTGTGCAGAAACACTAAAATAATGAACATTATGCTTATATGCAGAATCATAACTTTTTGTTATCAATTTTGGCACCTAGCTGTATTTTTAAAATACTCTTTTTTTTTTTTTTGAGACAGAGTCTCACTCTGTCGCCCAGTCTGGAGTGCAGTGGCGCAACCTCGGCTCACTGCAAGCTCCGCCTCCCGGGTTCACGCCATTCTCCTGCCTCAGCCTCCCGAGTACCTAGGACTACAGGCGCCCGCCACCACGCCCGGCTAATTTTTTGTATTTTTAGTAGAGACGGGGTTTCACCATGTTAGCCAGGATGGTCTCGATATCCTGACCTCGTGATCCGCCCGCCTCGGCCTCCCAAAGTGCTGGGATTACAGGCGTGAGCCACCGCGCCCGGCCTACTCTTTGTTTTTTATTGATACATAATAATTGTACATATTTATAGGCTACATGTGGTATTTTCATACAAGCATACAATGCATAATGATCAAATCTGAGTAATATCCAGTTCACCCAACACCATTTATTGAAGAGACTCTCCTTTCCCCAATGTATGTTCTTGATGCATTTGTCAAAAATAAGTGGGTTGTAAATGTGTGGATTTATTTCGGGGTTATTTTTTCTGTTCCATTGTTCTATGTGTCTATTTTTATGCTACTACCATGCTGCTTTGGTTACTATAGCTTTGTAGTATATTTTGAAGTTAGGTAGTGTGATGTGTGATGATTCCAGTTTTATTCTTTTAGCTCAAGATTAGCTGAGCTATTCAGGGTCTTTTGTGGTTCTATGCAAATTTTAGGATTGTTATTTATATTTTGGTGAAGAATGTCATTGATATTTTCATAGGAATTGAATCTGTATATTGCTTTAGGTAGTATGGAACTCTTTTTCTTTTTCTTTTTTTTTTTTTTTTTTGAGTCTCTTCAATTTTTGTCATCAGTTTTTTTTATAATTTTCCTTGTAGAGTTATGTTATCCTTTTGGTTAAATTGATTCTTTGATATTTTCTTTTCTTTGCAGGTATTTTAAATGAGATTGCTTTTTTTGATTTCTTTTCTTTTCTGGTGGGTTTTTGTTTGTTTGTTTGTTTGTTTTTTGATAGGGTCTTGCTCTGCTGCCCAGGCTAGAGTGCAGTTATGTGATCATAGCTCACTGTGAACTGGCCTCAAGCAATCTTCCTGCCTCGCTCTCTTAAGTAGCTGGCACTACAGGCACATGTCACTATGCTCAGTTAATTTTTGTATTTTTTTGTAGAGAAAGCATCTCACTATGTTTTCCAGGCTGGTCTTAAACTCCTGGCCTCAAGCGATCCCCTTTCCTTTGCCTCCCAAATTGCTGGGATTGTAAGCATAAGCCACCATGACAAACTGCTTTCTTGATATATTCTTCAGATTGTTTGCTATTGGCTGTATTTGGCTGAATTTGCATTGCTATAAAAAAATACCTGAGACTGGGTAATTTATAAGAAAAGAGGTTTGATTGGCTCATATATCTGCAGGCTATTAGAATGCATGGCAGCATCTGCTTCTACGGAGGCCACAAGAAGCTTTTACTCATGTCAGAGGTGAAGCAGGAGTAGGCACGCCGCATAGTAAAAGGGTTTTCCAATTTGTTGGTGTATAAGTGTTCATAATAGTCTAATGATCCTTTTAATTCATTGTAATGTCTCCTTTTTTCATCTCTGGTTTTCATTGAAATGTCTCCTTTTTTGTCTCTGATTTTATTTGTGTATTTTTTTCTTAGTCCAGCTAAAGGTTTTTTAACTTTGTTTATTTTTTCAAAAAAACAAAATTTTTGTCTTATTGATCTTTTGTATTATTCTTGTTAGTTTCAACTTCATTTATTTCTACTCTAATATTTATTATTTCTTTCTTTTTACTAATTTGGGGTTTGGTGTTTTCTTTCTTTTGTAGTTATTTGAGGTGTATCATTATGTTGTTTATTTGAAGTCTTTCTACTACTTTGATGTTTTAGGTATTTATTGCTATAAACTTCCCTTTTAGAAGTGTTTGCTGTATCCAATAGATTTTTCTCTGTTTTACTTTCATTTTTATCTGTCTTAATAAATTTTTTCATTGCCTTCTTAATTTCTTCATTGACTCATTTGTTGTCAGGAGTATGTTGTTTAATTTCCACGGATTTGTACAGTTTCTAATGTTCCTTCTGTTATTGATTTCTAGTTTTATTTCATCGTGGTCAGAAAAGATATTTGATACAATTTCAACTTTTAAAAATTTGGGTTTTTTTTTTAAACTTTCATTTTAGGTTCAAGGGTACATGTTAAATTTTGCTGCACAGGTGAAATCATGTCACAGGGGTTTGTTGTAGAGAGTATTTCATCACCCTGGTATTAAACCCAATATGCAATAGTTATATTTTCTGCTCCTCTCCCTCCTCCCACCCTCCAACCTCAAGTAGACTCCATGTCTGTTGTTTGTTTCTTTGTGTTCATGAGTTCTCATCATTTAGCTCCCACATATAAGTGAGAACATGTGGTATTTGGTTTTCTGTTCCTACATTAGTTTGCTGAGGATAACAGCCTTCAGCTCCATCCATATTCCCACAAAAGACATAATTTTGTTCTTTTTTATGGCAGAATAGTGTTCCATGGTGTATATGTACCACATTTGCTTTATCCAATCTGTCATTGATGGGTATTTAGATTGATTCCATGTTTTTGCTATTATTAATAGTGCTGCAGTGAACATTTGTGTGCATGTGTCTTTATGGTAGAATGATTTCTATTCCTCTCGGTAAATACCTAGTAATGAAATTGCCTGGCTGAATGATAGTTATGCTTTTAGCTCTTTGAGGAATCACCGTACTGCTTTCCACAATGGTTGAAGTAATTTACACTCCCTCCAACGGTGTATAAGTGTTCCCTTTTCTCTGCAACCTTGCCAGCATCTGTTTTGACTTTTCAAAAAGAGCCATTATGACTGGTGTGAAATGGTATCCCATTGTGATTTTGATTTGCATTTCTCTAAAGATCAGTGATACTGGGCTTTTTTTCATATGCTTGTTGGCCACAGGTATGTCTTCTTTTTTTTTTTTTTTCTTTTCCCAATTACTCTGGCTAGGAAGGTATATCTTCTTTTGAAAAGTGTCTGTTTATGTTCTTTGGCCACTTCTTAATGGAGTTGTTTGTTTTTATCTTGTAAATCTGTTTAAGGTCCTTATAGATTCTGGATATTAGACTTTCTCAGATGCATAGTTTGCATATATTTTCTCCCCTTCTGTAGGTTGTCTATTCTGTTGATAGTTTATTTTGCTTGCTGTGCAGAAGTTCTTTAGTTTAATTAGACCCCATTTGTCAATTTTCCTTTCATTGTAATTTTTGTGTGTGTATCTTCATCATGAAGTCTTTACCTGTGCCTATATCCTGAGTGGTATTGCCCAAGTTGTCTTCCAGTATTGGGTTTCACATGTAAGTCTTTCATCTATCTTCAGTTAATTTTTGTATATAATGTAAGGAAGGGGTCCACTTTCAAATTTCTGCATGTGGCTAACCCAGTTATCCTAGCACTATTTATTGAATAGGGAGTCCTTCCCCATTGCTTGCTTTTGCCAGCTTTGCGAAGATCAAATGGTCAGAGGTGTGTAGCCTTATTTCTGAGCTCTCTACTCTGTTCTCTTTGTCTATTTGCCTGTCTTTGTACCAGTATCTTGCTGTTTTGGTTACTGTAGCCCTGTGATGTAGTTTGAAGTCAGGTAACATGATGCCTCCAGCTTTTTTCTTTTTGCTTAGAATTGCCTTGGCCATTTGGGCTCTTTTTTGGTTCCATATAAATTTTAAAATAGTTTTTCTAGTTCTGTGAAAAATGTCATTGGTAGTCTGAAAGGAATAGCATTAGATCTGTAAATTGGGCAGTGTGGCCATTTTACTGATATTGGTTCTTCCTATCCATGAACATGGGATGTTTTTCCATTTCTTTGTGTCCTCTCTGATTTCTTTGAGCAGTGTTTTGTAATTCTCATTGTTGAGATCTTTCACCTCCCTGGATGGCTGTATTCCTAGGTATTTTGTTCCTTTTGTGGCAATTGCAAATGGAATTGCCTTCTTGATTAGGTTCTCAGCTTGGCCATTCCTGGTGTGTAGAAATGCTAGTGATTTTTGTACATTAATTTTGTATCCTAAAATTTTGCTGAAGTTGTTTATCAGTTGAAGGAGGTTTTGGGCCAAGACTATGGGGTTTTCTAGATATAGAATCATATTGTTGACAAAACAGTAATAGTTCAACTTCCTCTCTTCCTATTTAGATGCCCTTTATTTCTTTCTCTTGCCTGATTGCTCTGGCTAGGACTTATAACACTGTATTGAATAGGAGTGGTGAGAGAGAGCCTCCTCACCTTGTGCCAGTTTATAAGGGGAATGCTTCCAGCTTTTGCTCATTCAGTATGATGTTAGCTGTGGGTTTCTCATAACTGGCTCATTATTTGGGGTATGTTCCTTCAATTTATAGAGTTTTGTTGAGTTCTATCAAAGTCTATCAAAGTCTTTTTCTGCATCTATTGAGATAATCATGTGGTTTTTGTCTTTAATTCTGTTTTTGTGATAAATCACATTTATTGATTTGCATATGTTGAACCAAGCTTGCATCCCAGGGATAAAGCCTCCTGATTTTGGTATATTAGCTTTTTTTTATGTGCTGCTGGATTCAGTTTGCAAATGTTTCATTGAGAATTTTTACATTGATATTCATCAAGAATACTG